>NC_090446.1:754178946-755582696 GCF_031143425.1 Pleurodeles waltl | reverse complement strand
CACTTCTGTACAATCGCACATTTCGTGACAAGGTTACCCAGGCGTTCTCTCGTTCTGCCTGAGGGTGGCAGAATGTGCTAAGCTTGTGAAGTGCGCGGAAGCCTCAAGCTCTTAGGAGAGGCCGATTTGCGGTTGTGGCCTGGCCCTGCGGCCATCCAACACAAGCCGCCGCCCACTTAAGCAGAGAATACCTCATATTTACTTTATGTCATCAAACCCGTATTACGCAAAGAGCCATATAAGGAAGACAACCCTAATCCGGAATATTGAAACCGGTATTTCCTTTTGAATAAGAACAGTCATTTCCAGATGGCTGTTAGGATTTAGGTTGTCTTTCAACGTGAAAGCATCGCACAGCCCAGTGTGTCAGAATGCAACAACTCAACAGTAGTTTGTCGCGGAAACCTGGCAGGTTTTTCCAATGATTTTCCTCGAGATCAAAAACAATAATCTGTCGCATTTTCTACTCATGCCTCGAGTAATTTACCGAATAAACGTTCAAATACTAACTGCACGTGGTAAATTAGGCAACCTGTCTCAAAGACCCACTTCGTTATTAGTGCCTTCTTGACGTTCAAAAAATTGAAATTAGAGACGTAGGTCATATTATTTGCGAATATTTTCTTGGTTGAAGCCTGATTACACCTTGTTGGTGATGTCTGGGAACTAACACATTTAAAAGCACGTTTTGTGTTGCCTTTGTTGAACCTCGGAGCACCAAGATGCGCCTGAACGTCATTCCTATTCTAGCCTCAGCCATACAGCAACAACAACTGTACACATATTTTATTGTCTGGTCTGCCCAGACGAGAAAACCGTGGGCCCAAAAGTAAGATAGGCGAGAGAAAGTGAGGGGGTAAAACACTTTCAGTGCTCCATTCTTGTTTATTTATGGAAAGAGAAAACGTCCTTAGGTGTAATCCAACTCCTGCTACTTCAGCACTACTTCTGCATCTCACAGTAGGCGTACGTACCCGCCACCAACATAACTTGAAGGGGTCTGCTTTTACTCCTCCTAGGGGAGCACGCTTTCTAATTCGTCTGGATAAAGCAAGGCAACTTGGACAAGGATTGAAAATATAAATGGTGTGATTAAAATCTTGAATAATATAAACGTCTGCAAGTTTAAGAATAACAAATGTAATGGCATTGGCATTGCAACTTCTGCACAGAAAATAATCTACAGCAAGTCATACTATGTCGACCACCTAATAATAGGCTAACACGTACACTGAATATTTTTTTTCCAATGTACTCTCGAAACTAAAGGGGTCTATGGAGATAAATCTCTAATGTATGTGACACAAACACATAACCCACATAGGGATAATAAACATTGTGTCGGGGAATGTATGAAAGCATACTTAGCAGACAGACAAATTACGAGCCGTTGTTTGTTGGGGCCATTAATGTTTGACACAACCTCGGATAAATGGGTAATCACAACAATTTTCAGACCTCGTTTGCGACAGTTCACTCTCTTGACTACAGGTTTTTAGAAACAATACCATCTAGTTCAAAAGACATTGTAAGCATCATTTTTCCCACACTCAGTTTACGTTACAGTGAGAAATAAAGATCACAACATCTAAATCACACTACTTACCTCTTCACCTGAATTCCACAATAACCTTCGTAATTATATATGTGTCTCTGTGTGCGTAATGACAAAAGTCCTATGGGTGCAGTGAATATCATCAGTGGAGTGACAAAAAGAACGACTGGACTGAATCACAGAGTAGCCTGTTTCAAATACTCAGGCTCATCAAAGAGTAGCAAGTCACAATGAATGGAACCGACTTCGCAGAGGTGGCAGCAGTAGGAAGAGAAAGAGGACACACTTAATGGATTAATAAACTCCACTGACAATTCTGTGACAGCTCTTTACAATTATGTCACTGCAGCCCAATCACCTAAAAATCACCATGGCCAATCTTTCGTTGTATTGCCAGGGAATCTGTACATTTAATTCCTTGTATTATATATTTTTTAATTCTGGAACTGAACTGATATTATCACAGATTTGACCGGTTGAGATAAAAATCTACCTTACCAGTTCTGAAAGATCAATGCAGATTTTGGCCATTTTATTCTGATGATCAGTGGTCAGTTAAACACCACTATAGTGGGCACACCGTCTGTATATTGCCCTCTTTCCCTTAATTTGTAGCCAAAATTTGATTTGAGGCACATTGGCTACTAAATTGTTCCAATATCCAGTTTCTTACTAATGGACAATTTCACCTTTTTGTGGTCTGAGAGTGTACAGGATTTCATTTTTAAGTCTGGCTTCAGAACACAGCAGTCTGAGGTGAACAATCACTATGCTCCCTGAACTGTACACCCTTGTAACAGCCTGTGTTACTGTAGGCATATGCCACTAACTCTCGGATCCTAACACAATAAATTAAATCCACTAAAGAAATTAACTGTGATGAGAAAAATAAAGTTTGTTAGTTGTTTTGCCTGTTGGATAGTCATCACCTGGGCTGTTTCATTGACACTAGCAGTTTTGCGGTTCTTTTGTTCCCAAAGTTTGTTATTGATTTCCCATCTTTCTTATCTTACTTCTTCTTCAACATCATGGACGGATGATGCAAGAATCTCCCCTGTTAGGGTTGCTCCCTTCAAGGACTTGCCACTTGTTAGAAATGGTGTCTTTGGTTGACAGTCAGGTTACCCTCTGTTCAAGCAAGGACCCTCACTCCAGTTGTGGTAAAAGAGAATCACCCTCAGCTAACCCCTGCTTATGCCCTTGGTAGCTTGGCAGAGCAGTAGGCTTAACTTCAGAGTGCTAGGTGTAAAGTATTTGTACCAACACACACAGTCATTTAATGAAATAACTACAAAATGACACCACACAGGTTTAGAAAAATAGGAAATATTTATTTAAACAAAACAAGAACAAAATGACAAAAATCCACAATACACAAGTCATCAATTAAAAAGCAAAAGAGTCTTTATGTAGCTTAAAACACACACTAACACTGTTAGCGTGAAAATGTACCTTGGGTGCGTTACAAGTAACCCCGCTCGGGCGAGTGTGTATCAAAAGGGCTTGCGATGCGTCGATTTCACTCACTCACAAGACCTTGCGTTGTTTCTCCTTTCGTCTGGTCAGGGTGCGTTGTTTCTTCTCTCCGCAGGAGAGCGATGCGTCGATCCAGTCAGCACTCTCAGGTCCAGGCAGGCATTGCATTGTTTCTATACACCCAGCAGTACTTGCATCGGAAATCCAGCCGCACGATGATTCAAAAACAATGCAGCGGCAATTTCGATCTCCGAGTCTCCGTCAGCGATGCTGTGCGTCGTTTCTCCAGCTCCATGCGTCGGTTCTTCAGTCGCGTTTCCAACGAGCATCGAATTTCAGCTGCAGAGCCGGCGGTCCGTTGTTTCTTCAGCCGCAGATCAGAGTTGCGTCGATCTTTTCCCCGCGCAGCACTCTGTGCGTGGATTTCTCACTCTTGGGCTGCCAGCTTCTCCTTTCAGGGTCCCAGGAACTGGATGGGCACCACAGGGCAGAGTAGGAGTCTCTCCAGAGACTCCAGGTGCTGGCAGAGCTAAGTCTTTGCTGTCCCTGAGACTTCAAACCACAGGAGGCAAGCTAGAAATCAAGCCTTTGGAGATCCTCACAAGATGGAAGGCACACAAAGTCCAGTCTTTGCCCTCTTACACTAGCAGAAGCGACAACTGCAGGATAGCTCCACAAAGCACAGGCAGGGCAGCTCTTCTTTCTCCAGGCAGAGGTTCCTCTTGTTTCCAGAAGTGTTCGAAAGTCTGTGGTTTTGGGTGCCCTTCTTACACCCATTTTGCCCTTTGAAGTAGGCTTATTTCAAAGTAAAGTCTCTTTTGAATGTGAAATCCTGCCTTGCCCAGGCCAGGCCCAGACACTCACCAGGGGGTTGGAGACTGCATTGTGTGAGGACAGGCACAGCCCCTTCAGGTGTCAGTGATCACTCCTCCCCTCCCTCCTAGTACAGATGGCTCATCAGGAAATGCAGACTACACACCAGCTCCCGTTGTGTCACTGTCTAGTGTGAGGTGCAACCAGCCCAACTGTCAAACTGACCCAGACAGGGAATCCACAAAAAGGCAGAGTCACAGAAATGGTATAAGTAAGAAAATGCCCATTTTCTAAAAGTGGCATTTTCAAACACACAATCTTAAAATTAACTTTACTAAAAGATGCATTTTTTAATTGTGAGCCCAGAGACCCCAAACTCCACATGTCCATCCTCTCCCAAAGGGAATCTACACTTTAATCAGATTTAAAGGTAGCCCCCATGTTATCCTATGAGAGGGACAGGTCTTGCAACAATGAAAAACAAATTTAGCAATATTTCACTATCAGGACATATAAAACACATTACTATATGTCCTAACTTAACCATACACTATACCCTGCCCTTGGGGCTTCCTAGGGGGTGCCTTACATGTAAGAAAAGGGAAGGTTTAGGCCTGGCAAGTGGATACACTTGCCAAGTCAAATTTACAGTTAAAACTGCACACACAGACACTGCAATGGCTGGCCTGAGACATTATTACAGAGCTACTTATGTGGGTGGCACAACCAGTGCTGCAGGCCCACTAGTAGCATTTGATTTATAGGCCCTGGCACCTCTAGTGAACTTTACTAGGGACTTACTAGTGAATCAAATATGCCAATCATGGATAAGCTAATTACATACACATTTTGTAAAGGAGCACTTGCACTTTAACACTGGTAAGTAGTGGTAAAGTGCCCAGAGTAACAAAAACAGCAAAATCAGAGTCCAGCACACATCAACAACCTGGGGAACAGAGGCAAAAAGTTAAGGGAGGCCACGCCAAGGATGAAAATTCTAACACGTGTCCCCCCAGGTGAAAGTGGGGAGCAACTACCCAACCTCATGGGAGTTCTCATCACTAAGGCAGAAGAACCTGGACAGACCATCAGCATTAGCATTTTCTGTACCAGGACGGTGTTCCACCGTAAAGTCCATCCCCTGTAGCGAAATGGACCACCTCAACAGTTTTGGATTCTCACCCCTCATCTGCATTAACCGTTTGAGGGGCCTGTGGTTGATCTGAACTCAGAAGTGAGTCCTAAACAAGTAGGGTCTTAGCTTCTTCAGTGCCCAGACCACAGCAAACGCTTCACGTTCTATGGCACTCCACCTACGTTCCATAGGTAGTAACCTCCTGCTAACAAAGGCTATGGGTTGATCTAGGCCCTCTTCATTAAGCTGTGAGAGTACTGCTCCAATACCATGCTCTGAGGCATCTGTTTGCACAACAGACTCCTTGGAGTAGTCAGGTGCCTTCAGCATAGGTGCTGTGCACAAGGCAGCCTTCAGGTCATCAAAAGCGTTCTGGCAAGCCTCTGTCCAGATCACATTTCTGGGTTGCTTCTTAGAAGTCAACTCAGTTAAGGGGGTAACAATGGTACCATACCCCCTAACAAGCCTCCTGTAGTATCCTGTGAGACCTAAAAAGGCTCTCACTTCAGTCTGGGTCTTGGGAGGCCCCCAAGCCAGAATTGTGTCAATCTTAGGCTGTAGGGGTGCCACCTGGCCACTCCCCACCTGGTATCCTAAGTACACCACAGAACCCTGCCCTATTTAGCACTTGCTCGCCTTAATAGTGAGGTCTGCCTTCTGCAGGGCCTCTAACACTCTCCAGAGGTGTTGCAGGTGTTCCTCCCATGTGGAACTCAACACAGCAATGTCATCCAGGTAGGCGGCACTGAACTCATCCAGTCCTGCCAACACCTGGTTGACCAACCTCTGAAAGGTGGCAGGGGCATTCTTCATCCCAAATGGCATGACTTTAAATTGAAAGTGTCCATCTGGGGTAAAGAATGCTGCCTCTTTTTGGCACCAACATTTAAGGCAATCTGCCAGTACCCACATGTTAAATCAAACGTACTGAGGTACTTGGCAGCTCCCAACTGGTCAATGAGCTCATCAGCTCGGGGGATGGGGTGTGCGTCAGTCTTACTGACAGCATTCAGTACCCAGTAGTCCACACAGAACCTAAGTTCTGGAGTGGCACCAGGTGCAGCAGCCTTTGGGACCAGTCCCATTGGGCTGGCCCAAGGACTGCTGGAATGCTCAATAACCCCTAGGGTAAGCATTTTGGATACCTCATCCTTAATGCATGCCCTGACCCTGTCAGTCACCCTGTAAACCTTCTGTTTGATGGGTGTACTGTCCCCAGTGTCCACATCATGTGTGCACAAGTGTGTGACACCTGGGATCAGGGAAAACAGTGAGGAAAACTTTCCCAACACATGGCGACAGTCACCTTGCTGCTCCTCAGTCGGGGGGGGGGGAGAGGATCACTCCCTCCACTGACCCATTTATTCTCCCGCAGACAGAAGGTCAGGAAGAGGTTTGCTCTCTTCCTCTACCCCATCATCTGTTGCACAGAGCATGGACAGTTCAGTCCACTCAAAGTGATGTTTGAGGGGGTTGACATACAGGACCCTTAAAGGATTCCTTGGAGACCGCAAGTCCACCAGGTAGGTGACTTCACTCTTGCGCTCCACCACCTCAAATGGCTCAGTCCACTTATCTTGGAGCGCTCTAGGCTCCACTGGTGCCATCACCCACACTTTTTGTGCAGGTTGAAACTGAACCAGAGTGAATTTCTGGTCAAGTTTCCTTGGGGAACCCCATGCGGGTAAAACCCCCCATCAAAGCACGACCCGCCACAGGGGAAGTGATTGATCTCAAAGGAATGGCTTCTATGTACCGGGTGGCATGGTCCACCAAGACCAGGATAAACCTGTTGCCCATGGCTGTCTTGGGATCCAGAGGCCCCACAATGTCAATGCCTACCCTCTCAAAGGGAGTTCTGACAACAGCCAAAGGTTGGAGGGGAGCCTTACATTTCCTCTCACTCTTGCCATTTGCCTGGTAAGTCTGACAAGACATGCAATGTGTGTCTGAGTGCCTTGCATTAGGGGCCAGTAAAAGTGGGTGACAAGCCTTTCAAAGTTCTTGTCCTGCCCCAAATGTCAAGCTAAAGGCACATCATGAGCCAACCCCAGTAGGAAGGCCCTGAAGCATTGGGGTACCACCAGCACATGGTCTGACCCAGGCTCAGGAACCTTAGGCTCGCTATACCGGAGGTCATCCTCCCAATAGATCAGGTGTGATCCTGGCTCCTTGCCTGCTGCCGCAACCCCTCCAAAGTAGGGCATGACTTCTGTGCTGAACAGAATGCTTCCCTGGTGGGCCCCCCCTCCTGCTGCCAATGCAACAGCTCAGGGACCTCCCCCAGTTCAGCCACCTGTTCCCCTGTAGGCTCCGGGGTGTCACCCTCAGGTTCCGCCTCCTCCTGGACCATGGGAACTTCTGGGGCCGGTTTCCCATGCCCCCAGCCCTTCCTCTTCTTGGCGGTCACCTGGGCCACTGTTTCAGGCTCCAGGGGCTCTTGATTACCCTGACAGGCTGCCATTGACCAGGTGGATACGCATACCCACCCAGGCAGACCCAACATCTCCAAGTGAGACCTGTGTTCCACCTCCTTCCAAGGGGAATCCTCCAGGTGATTGCCTAGCAAATAATCAACAGGCACGGTTGGACTCACAGCTACCTTCAAGGAACCTGAGAACCCCCCCCCCCCATTCAAAGGGAACTTGCACCACTCTGCACAGGTGGTCTGAGTTGTCCACTGCAACTACTTGGTTAAGTACCCGGGAATCTATCTGCTCTTCAGACACCAGCTGACTCTTCACTATAGTCACGCTTGCTCCTGTGTCTCTCAGAGCCTCCACCCTCTGTCCATTAATGGTCACCCACTGCCTGTACTTCTTAGAGTTTTCAGGCACTAGGGTTCTCTGGACCATCTCACTGTCCTCTAGTGAGACAAGGGTAATCTCAGCTGGTTCTCACCCACCTGAAACCAACTCCTCCCCAAGCGCTACACTGGCCAAACCCTGGGACGGCGCCCCAGTGGGTGCCGGTGTACTTTTGGGGCATTTGGGGTCTCCCCTCACATGACCCACCTGGTCACATGCATAGCACTTACGTGGGGGACCACCTGTCACTGGCTTCCCGTTGGACAACCATGGCTTCTTCTCACTGGGGGGCTCGGAATCCTTACCCTGGGAATCAGTTTGGGGGCCTTTAGAGAACTCCCCCTGTTTAACCTTACCCCCCCTTTCTTCTGAGAGGGACCCTGCCCACCCTTGGCGTGGTCTCCCCCATACCTCTTTTGGACCCTGATGCTCTCCCAGCGGTCCGCTTCCTGCGTACGCTTCCTGGGGTCTGTCAGCTTGCTGTCAATTAGGTGCTGGGGCAGCTCTGGAAAACATAAACTATACAAGTGCTCCCAAGCAATCAGATTGTAAAGCCCCTCATACGTAGTTACCTTACTACCCTTCACCCAACCATCCAGTGACCTGAAATAAGAATCAACACATTCTAACTATGTTTGGGTTTCCTTCTTCTTGTAGGACCTAAACATTATCCTTGTACTGCTCAGGGGTAAGACCATACCTTGTAAGGAAGGCATCCTGCATGCTAGAGTAGGTGAGATTCTGAACATCCCCTAAGGCTGTCAGTGTATCCTTCCCCTCTACCTCAAAGTGCTTCCACAGACCCGCCCCTCAATGAGCTTCAGGGACCAGATTCATGTGGAGAGCAGACTCATACCCATTGAACCACAAGTATATGTCATCCTGCCTCATATAATCCTTCACAAGATCTTTAGGAATGTGCACACTCCTTTCAGGCTGCCACCATCCCTACTAGACTGGCTCCTCTGATTCAGCTCTCTCAAGCTACGCTCACGAGCCAACAAAATCCTTTTCTCTTCTAGGTCCATCCTCATTTTCTCCAACTCCCTCTGGTGCTCCCTCTCTGCCTGTCTGTCCTGCAATTCTTCAGGGGTCAGACCCTTAGATGAGACACTGCTACCTGCCCTGGAGACCCTCTCCCTGGACATAACAGGCCCACCCACAATACCATTTTATATGGACTGCCCTTCCTGCTCCTCATCCTCCTCATCCTCTGTGTGCCCTTCAGTGCTCTTGGCTGTCACCCAGACCCTCAGAGCCTTTTGCAGCGCCTCTTTCTTTGATGAGCTCTTAATGGGACAGTCAAAACGTTTACAGAACTGCTTTAGCTGAGCATTGGTATAGCTATCCAATTTCCCCAGGTCAAAAGCAGCTCCAACTGATGCATCTTCAGATTGGGACATGATGAAAAGTCAACAGAAGTGCAAAGTTCCAAAAAGTAGAAAAAGTTCCCAAATGAAGTTCAGAAGTCAATCAAAGATTACTACAAAAATGGATGTAGGGAAAAATCCAAAGATCACCAAACAAGTAGTATGTGGTCACATAGTGGTCTGCACTCAAAACAGTAGTGTAGATTTAATTGCTGTATGTCAAGTACAAATACAAGTCCAAATCCCAACTGCTGATCACCAATGTTAGAAATGGGGTCTTTGGTTGACAGTCATGTTACCCCCTGTTCAAGCAAGGACCCTCACTCCAGTCAGGGTAAAAGAGAATCACCCTCAGCTAACCCTTGCTTTCCCCCTTGGTAGCTTTGCAGGGCAGTAGGCTTAACCTCAGAGTGCTAGGTGTAAAGTGTTTGTACCAACACACACAGTAACTTAATGAAATCACTATAAAATGACACCACACAGGTTTAGAACAATAGGAAATATTTATCTAAACAAAACAAGATCAAAACAACGAAAATCCACAATACACAAGTCAAGTTATCAATTAAAAAGCAAAAAGAGTCTTTATGTCATTTAAAACACACACTAACACTGTTAGCGTGAAAATGTACCTTGGGTGCTTCAAAAATAACCCCGCACGGGCAAGTGTGCGTCAAAAAGGGCTTGCGATGCGTCGATTTCACTCACAAGCAAGACCTTGCATCGTTTCTCCTTTCGTCGGGTCAGGACACGTTGTTTTTTCTCTCTGCAGGAGAGCGATGCATCGATTCAGTCAGCACTCTCGGGTCCAGGCAGGTCTTGCGTTGTTTTTACATGCCCAGCGGTACTTGCGTTGGAAGTCCAGCCGCACGATGATTCCAAAACCACGCACTGCGGATTTCGATCTCCGAATCGCCGTCAGCGATGCCGCAAGTCATTTCTCCAGCTCGGTGTGTCGATTCTTCAGACGCGTTTCCGGCGAGCGTCAAATTTCAGCCACAGAGCCTGCGGCGCATCGCTTCTTCAGCCGCAGATCGGAGTTGCGTCGATCTTTTCCCTGCACGGAGCTCGGTGCGTGTATTTCTCACTCTTGGGCTACCAGCTTCTCCTTTCAGGGTCCCAGGTGCTGGATGGGCACCACAGGGCAGAGTAGAAGTCTCTCAAGAGACTCCAGGCGCTGGCAGAGAGAAGTCTTTTTTGTCCCTAAGACTTCAAACAACAGGAGGCAAGCTCTAAATCAAGCCCTTGGAGATCTTCACAAGATGGAAGGCACACAAAGTCCAGTCTTTGCCCTCTCACTCTGGCAGAAGCAGCAACTGCAGGATAGCTCCACAAAGCACAGTCACAGGCAGGGCAGCTGTTCTTACTCAGCTCTTCTCCAGACAGAGGCTCCTCTTGTTTCCAGAAGTGTTCTAAAGTCTATGGTTTTGGGTGCCCTTCTTATACCCAATTTCTCATTTGAAGTAGGCCTACTTCAAAGTAAAGTCTCTTATATATGTGAAATCCTGCCTTGCCCAAGCCAGGCCCCAGACAGTCACCAGGGGGTTGGAGACTGCATTGTGTGAGGGCAGGCACAGCCCTTTCATGTGCAAGTGACCACTCCTCCCCTCCCTCCTAGCACAGATGGCTCATCAGGAAATGCAGACTACACCCCAGCTCCCTTTGTGTCACTGTCTAGTGTGAGGTGCAACCAGCCCAACTGTCAAACTGACCCAGACAGGAAATCCACAAACAGGCAGAGTCACAGAAATAGTATAAGTAAGAACATGCCCATTTTCTAAAAACGGCATTTTCAAACACACAATCTTAACATCAACTTTACTAAAAGATGGATTTTTAAATTGTGAGCTCAGAGACCCCAAACTCCACATGTCCATCCACTCCCAAAGGGAATCTACCCTTTAATCATATTTAAAGCCCCCAGGTTAATCTATGAGAGGGACAGGCCTTGCAACAGTGAAAAACAAATTTAGCAATATTTCACTGTCAGGACATATAAAACACATTACTATATGTCCTACCTTAACCATACACTGCACCCTGCCCTTGGGGCTACCTAGGGCCTACCTTAAGGGTGCCCTACATGTATGAAAAGGGACAGTTTAGGCCTGGCAAGTGGGTACATTTGCCAAGTCGAATTTACAGTTAAAACTGCAGACACTGCAATGACAGGCCTGAGACATGATTACAGATCTACTAATGTGGGTGGCACAACCAGTGCTGCAGGCCCACTAGCAGCATTTGATTTACAGGCCCTGGCACCTCTACTGCACTTTACTAGGGACTGTCTAGTGAATCAAATATGCCAATCATGGATAAGCCAATTACATACACATTTTGTATAGGAACACTTGACCTTTAGCGATGGTTAGCAGTGGTAAAGTTCCCAGAGTAACACAAACAGCAAAATCAGAGTCCAGCACACATCAACAACCTGGGGAACAGAGGCAAAAAGTTAAGGGAGACCATGCCAAGGATAAATAGTCTAACACCGCTTATATATCTATTTCTAGGGACCCCATTTCTTAGGGACAATGCATTTCCTGGATCAAATTTTGTGGAGCTAATGTATTTTTAAATGAAATAAAATTAAGGATTGTGACCTGCACCTACTTTTCGATCGTGACTCCCAAGTGGGATTTACATATCAGTACGTTGTTGGTTTTGGGTGCAAAATTAACCTCTCTTTGCCCTTTATTCTTATTCACTGATCTTGCTCCCCTGAGTCTGACATTTGACTTCATCTCAGTCTCTTTAAAACACTAATTATGTGGTCCACAATTTATCTCCCCCAAAAGCTTGAAAATTTAACCTGGAATGGTGAGCCAAGGTTCTTCAATACTTGCACAGGAGTGTAGGGGTGTAGGCTAAAAGTTGCACTATTGACACCAGGTCAGCCCACTAATTTCACAGTTCTTCATCCTTCACCTGCGGCTCCCTTAAATCATTCTTTTTCCAAGTCCATATGCCTAAGTTCTAATTATGAAAAAGTAATAAGAAACAAAATAAAAAGGAGAGCAAACAACTGGAGGATTGTAAGAGCAGAGAAAGACAAGTGATTCTAGGCAGAACCGGTAATTTTATTGAAATGAGGTACAATGAAACAAAATAAGCATAGGAAGATCTCCAGCAACTCCTCTTATAAGCACACTAATCACATCTAGCACGTTGCACAGGACCATGCACTGTCCCACTCTGGTTTTTTTTTGCCACTGCTACTTCCTTCCCCCAGGGGACTACTGATTCTGAAGCCTTCATTCCTTTGATTTGCACAGGCTGCTCTGGTAACTCTTTTTAATGGCCAAGCACAGAAACAGTTTGTCAGTTTGCCAGAGCTTAACTGCTCTTGCTCATTATGGACTTGTGCTGAGGAGCTGCCGCATTCTGGTCTCTCTATATGTCGAAGTAGTCATATCACAGCATGTGTAAGAAAAGGCATTGTTTTTTATTGTCCCCTCAATTTTTCCTGCCTGATTTTTGCTGGCTTAGAACTCTGTGCACTATGGTACTGCTAAACAGTGGCATAGCCTGTGTGCATTCTCCCTAAAAATTGTGCTTTGTTTTGGCTTCACCTAATTGGCTTAATGAATTTTTCTGTAAGGCCATAGAAAATAGTGCAAACATGCAGCAGTGGCGTGGAAGTTACATGAAATTAATTTATGGGCTGCAATTTGTATTTACACCACCAACCTTCGGCTGTGCATGCTGTGTCTGATGACGCAGAAAAAGAAGGACCAACATATATTCATATATCATGTAACCAAAATCGTATAATGTAGTGTGATTTTAGTAAAGAAAATAATGTACGAGGGAAATTGTGCCCTCGGAGTAGTTCGCCATTATTATAAACAAGCTTAATTAATCATGAAGAATTGAAAAATGTAGTAATCCATCATAATTACAAATATGTGCTATGATTTCTTGTTGGAACTGTTTTATGCTTAGCTTAAATTTAGTAGAGGCTTTTGCCTAGTTGACTAGTCTCAAATTCTAACTGCGTGGCTTCTGCTTGAATTAATAAAACGTATATTTTACTTTAAGGTTGTATTTTTCCAGTAGAGATGACTAATACACTTATCTCCAAGGTTTCGTGCTAGGCCAGTTTCATCCCCTTTGATGCAAGGTCAGTCTCTGCAGGTGCGGACAATAAAAGTACTGATAACGAAATAATTGGCAAACTTTGTTGCAACTTGTGTTCCAAGGCTCCAAGGACAATGAATGCATAAATGAGTACTAGGAGAAAGACACTATTCATTGGTCAAATTGAAGCCACCCTATGAACCCTCCAATGGAAGACCCTGCAGAATTTGGAATGTTTCTTACTTAAACCCACTGGACAAAGAGAAGTCAGCCATTTTTCCTTGATGCCATCTTTGAAGCCAAATGCCAGATACCATCTTAGACCACATCTCGATGCCCCTTTCTCTATTCCAGCGAAAGAGACTTTAAAAATTCTCACCCTAGAGACTTTAACTTTGATTTGCCCCGTCTTGCCCATGCAGTAACTTTGCCCCATTCTCCTTGCTGCTGCAAGGAAACTTGCCCTTAGCTTTGCCCCTTGAAATCTGCCCCATGCTGATCGAACCGGTACCTGAAGGACGAAGACTTTCTTGAATGCTGATTGTATTTGGTAATTATGAAAGGACAATTGTATTATGCATTGTGTTTTTCCTTTTAGGTACCAACTGCTATTTTGATAGGGCCCACGCTAGAAGTTTTCTAAATTTGTGTTGACTAAATTCGTTTTGCATGAAACCCCACATGCCAATGCTAATTAGAGGTTAGTCGAGGTATTCACTTGACGCACCATGTTGAATTGAAATCTTGTTATGCTGACCGATGTATGCAATTAGTCAAATTCGGTTAATCATATTAGTGATTTGCATTGCTATAACCGAGTGTATTATAATCCAGATTTTGCATAGATTGCGTTTCTTCCGCCGTTATGGACAGCTAGTAATGTTCGAATACATATATCATTTGATCTTGAGACTCATTTATATCATTTTAGCTTTGTTAATATAGGGAAATAAACTCATTAACTTTTAATAAACTGGTGTGGTTATTCATGACTGAAAGGTCATGGTGCACCGAAATACTAACTGTTATTGATTCCTAATGTGTTATTTTGATCTAGTGATAGAGTATTGGGTAACGAGTACAATAGTTATTGATTATCGATTTAAGTGACCCAACTATTCTAGGATGAGGAGAGCCCAACTTGGCTAAAAGGTTCACCGACCTCCAGCGTGTCCAGGTACAGGTAATTTATAAGGGCTGGACGCGTTATCAGTTGATGGTAGCAGAGATTGATGGTTTTGCCCTTTGGGACCCCATCCGAACAATAGACGGAGTTAAGTTAGAATTTTCTTTGATAAAACAAGTTGGAGAGATGATGATGCCCTAAGTCCCCAATGACTTTCCCGGAATCTCAGAGCTTGCGCATGGAGGACATGGAGGTGTGAGAATGTTTTCGGCATTTCTAGTGACGATATGACTGAAGTTAGGGCTTTGCGCTTGCACAGCTTATTGCCGCAGATTAATTGAGAAGTTTATGAGGATTTTAGGGGAGTTACGAACTCCAATTTAGAGGAGTGTTACTCCAAAGTGTGAGAGTAGGGAAGTCGTCGAACTTCACATGTGTGTAGCGCTTTGTGCAGGAAAAATTGTCCACGTGGTTGTTGATGTTGAGACGGGCCCTGCGAGGTCAAGAGACTCCGGAGTATGTTGAAAAGTGTATGAGACACTTGATTGATGTTGTAATCTGTTCGGTTTAGTAGGTTGATCGGGCGTGGTCAACAAGTCGGTATGAATATTGAGGAATGAAAGAAAATGTTCGACATTGAGGTTTGACGAATTCTAAAGCGCGCTAGAGTAGTTCAATGATCAGTTGACAGTTAACTTTGTTGGTCAAATTTTGCTTGCGAAAGTGGGAGACCGAGAAAGATGGAATAACTGTCAATGCCAGTGAAAAATCCCTAAGGTTTCTGAAGCGATTGTATTACCCTTCCTGTAGTAAACCGACAGATTTGTTTTCTTCTTTTTGGTTAGTGCTCGCAATATATTGCAGAAATTAGTTTTGAGTGAAGCTGAATGAAGGAGGACAAGCCGCAGGACTTTGTCAGCCGCAGTGTGTGAGTGTGATGTCACTAGGAGCCGCTCTTCGATAGGTTGGTTGGCGAGAAGGGTCGCGCACGGATTGGACGGAGTCTGTGAAGCGCAATTGGTGGGAAAGGCAAGCGAAGAGTATTCCGGGAATTAAAGTCACTTATTGTGAGAAAACAGGGCTGATTGCAGAGGCCCCCTAACTTTTTGCCCCCATTTTCCACTTTTTGCTGGTGTTTTCCTGACTCTGATGGTGCCCTGGGTACTGCTAACCAGTCCCAGGGCCTGTGCTCTGTGTAAAATCAATATGCAAATTAGGCTAATTAAAATTGGCTAAGTTAACCTACCTATAAGTCCCTAGTATATGGTAGGGCATGTAGGTTTAGGGACCACAGCATAGCTAGTGCACCCATAGGTGTGCACTGCTGAGGTGCCCAGTGTCATTTTAAAGGCAGGCCTGCCTTGCTGGCTGCTTTTAAATTAAAGTTATATGCAAATTCGACTTTGGAATTAAAAGTAGTTCCAAAGTCTTAAACTACCTTATTTTTACATATAAGTCACCCCTAAGGTGTGCCCTATGTGCCCCTAGGGCTGGGTGCCATGTAACTATAAGCAGGGACCTTATAAAAATAGTTTTATAAGCCCTGGTGAGGTAAAAACAGCCAAATTCGTTTTTCCCTCATTGTAGTAAATGGCCTTCATAGGCTAAAATGGGGAGACTTTATTTTAATTTTTAAATTCTCCTTAAATGATGCATACCAAGAGTTTGGTATCAAATTAATTGTTGTATTAAATCCCACAACTTCCAGTTGTTGGATTTAATATAACTTGTTCAGGTAAAGAGTTTTAAACTTTACCTGAAAAGTTGCCAATTTCAGCCCTGCATTGTTTTTGCTGCTGTGCTCTGATTGGCCAGCCTGAGCAGCTTGGCCAAGCTGCCTTGATGAGGTGTGAAGTGGCCTGGCTTCACACAAAGGAATGTGCCTGTGGGAAGGAATCTCCCCTCAGCAGATGGTGAGGCAGGAAAGGGGAGGGCTGCCAAACTGGTCTTCAAAGGCAGAGAAGGACATTTGGAGCAACCAGCAACACCCCCACATCCTGCAACCCCAGACAACTAAGTTCCCCCTTGATTAGATTAGGAGAGGGCAGGAGAGGGGTGTGTTTATGATTTTCAGCCACACCAGTGGGTGGGCTCAGCCAGATGTAACCTCCAAAAATCAGATTCAGCCTTGATGGATTTTTAGAGAATGTTGCCTCCTGGGATTGATTTTTGCCACACTTCCCAGGAAGCGGTCATCACAGGGGGAATGACCCTGCACCTGATTGGAGAACCAGGACCCCCCTGCTTTTCACCCAGGAGCAAGGATAAAACTGGCAGACCTGCACCCACACCTCAGATCCCCATCAGATTCCAACAAGGAAGAACCAACGGAGAAGAAGGACTGCCCTGCTGGACCCCTGGCCTGCACCTGGAACCTGCACTCAGAAGGACTGCACCAGCTGCACACTTGGGCTTCACCACAAGAAGGACTTTGCCTGGCTTCAACTGGTTCAAGGAGGGACTCCCTGTTTGCTACAGGTGAAAAATTGCTATCCAGAGTCCCCTGCACCAACTCCTGAAAACAGTGACCAGCTGACCACTGTCCAGTGGCCAAAAAGGAGTTTGCGCCAGGTGCATTCTGGGAGTTGAAGTCCGCACCCCCCAAGGACCATCTCAGAACTTCTGGACCCTTGGGGTGAGCTGTGGACCCTAAAAGAACCTTAAAAGAACATCTGGGTGAAGCCCCAGAAGTTTGGAGAAGATTTGAGAATTTTTTGTAAAAAAGCTCCAGAGAGGGACCTACCCGCCGCGGAAATTCTAGCCGGCTTGCCTCAACCGTGACCCGGCCTGACTTGGTGGTTCGTCCCGGTAAAGAAAAATCTCCGAAAAAGAGACTAAGGCCCTCATTACGACCCTGGCGGGCGGCGGAGGCCGCCCGCCAGGATTCCGCCCTCCATAATACCGCTCCGCGGTCAGAAGACCGCGGAGGGTATTATGAGTTTTTCCCTGGGCTGGCGGGCGGTCTCCAAAAGACCGCCCGCCAGCCCAGGGAAAAACTCCCTTCCCACGAGGATGCCGGCTCGTAATCGAGCCGGCGGAGTGGGAAGGTGCGACGGGTGCTACTGCACCCGTCGCGTATTTCACTGTCTGCAAGGCAGACAGTGAAATACATTTTGGGGCCCTCTTACGGGGGCCCCTGCAGTGCCCATGCCGTTGGCATGGGCACTGCAGGGGCCCCCAGGGGCCCCGCGACTCCCCCTCCCGCCATCCGGTTCCCGGCGGGAGAACCGCCAGGAACTGGATGGCGGGAGGGGGAGTCGGAATCCCCAAGCCGGCACAGCAAGCTGCGCCGGCTTGGAGGATTCCTTGGGGGCAGCGGGAAACCGGCGGGAAACCGCCGGTTTCCCTTCTCTGACCGCGGCTAAGCCGCCGCGGTCAGAATGCCCCGCGGGGCACCGCCGGCCTGTCGGCGGTGCTCCCGCGTGCCGCGGCCCTGGCGGTTACAAACCGCCAGGGTCGTAATGAGGGCCTAAGTCCGAAGGTAAAAAGTTGACCGGGACCTCCCAGCCATCGTATCCGAGAATGGCTCCACGGACGTCGGATCAAGATCCAGGTTTACCCCGGTCGAAGGATTTTCACCTCGAAAAAACGACTAAGTCCGAAGGTAAAAATCTCCACCGAGGAATCCAGCATCGCGTATCCGGACAAGGGCTCCAGGAGGTCGGATTTGACTGGCAGGTTCGTCCCGCTGAAGAAAATCTTCAAAATAAAGACTAAGTCAGAAGGTAACTTTTTCAGCGAGGCCTCCCGCGACTTGTAGCCGAGCAGGGCTCCATCGCGGTCGGCCTGAAACTTTGACTTTGCCCCGGTCGAGGTGCAACCAGATGACCCGAGTGGCGCTTTTTGTTTCTAAGCGCTAGAAAAATAATAATTCTTTAAAAATTCATATCTCCGGTTCCCCTTATCCGATTTTATTCGTTTTTGTGTCATTTTAAAGATAAAAATATAAACTATTTTTATAAATTGGTTTTGGATTTTTAAACTGTTTCCTGTGTTTTATTTAATTACTGTTTTGTGATATTTGAATGCTTTACACTCTGTCTCCTAAGTTAAGCCTTGACGCTCGTTGCCAAGCTACCAAGGGTTGAGCTGGGGTTAATTTACTGAGACCTAAGTGGACCTTAGTGGAGGTTAGTGGCCTATTGCTAAGTGTAGGTACCTACCTGCCCTTACCAATAACCCATTTTCCAACACTTATTGATTACATATTTTAGAAAAATAAAAGACGGAAAGATGACATTTTTCAAAGCATTTAAGAGTGCCTTGAGGGGAGATGTATATATTAAAGCAAATGTAGGAGAAGAAACACGGCCTGAGGGTACACCAGCTTACATCATGATTGAAGAAAAGGGTGTTGTCGCACCTTGTCTTTGGTTAAAGCAATGGTGCAAATTAACAGAGAAGCATGGAAGTGTAGCGTTCCCTATCCATGGGTCGTTTAATCTAAGAGTTTTGGAGAATCTAAGATTCGCACTATACGACATGAAAGTACCTCCAAGACCAGCACAGTTTGAGGCACTAGCAATTTGGGAGCTAATAGCTAGAAACCAACAACAAAAGAAGTTTGAGACAAGAGTTAGAAAAGTAGAAAAGACACTAGCGGATGCTAGATGGGATAGCACTCAAAAGGTTTGGAGATCAGACGTACTGCAGGGAATTAAATTGTTTCCAGCAATTACTGATGAAGCAGAGACGGAAGGAAGGAAAGCTACCTATAAAGCAAACAGGAGTCAGTCTAGAGATAGAGAGAACAACAGAAACTCGAAAAGGTCAGACGAGTCAGACGATGAGGTGTTCATTATACAATTGCTAAATGATCGCCCGCCACCATATGTGGAAAGCGAAAAAGGCTCAAGCATTAGTACTGCCCCTCCTGAACCAATACAGGGTAATGTAACACCGAATTTGAGAATATCACAGAGGCAGAGCAGTTCCGATATGCCTTTTTCACCACAAATACCACAAATTCAGAGAATATATCCTGACGTGCCTGAATTGAAACCTGTTGATAATTATCAGCCACAGGTTCAAAGGCACTGCTGTGATGAGCATAACATGGGAATGACTTCTGACTTAATGGCGCAGGGAGGATAAAATTATCAAAGACTGACATTGATTCAAGCCGAATCAACACAATTTTTGATGCCTCAAAAGCAGGCACAAGAAGTGCCGAGGTATACTTGAGTAACAGAGGGCCAGTTAGGTTTGCCAGCAATGATGAACCATAATGTGGGGATTAACATGCCACAGAATTCGGGGAACAGACAGAATCCAGATGCAATATCTCTGCCTATCACTGTGGGTCCGCCAGTACCATTGTATATACAGGCAAACCCAAACGTATGCGATCAGGGGGTAATGACACAAAGTGAGACAGGGAGAAGATGCATAGAAAACACTCCAGAAACGACTCCGATAGCAACACTGCCAAATGGATCTGGGTCCTTGTCGGAATTTAGTCCAATTCCAATTTGTGCTCCGTCGACTGTGTAAAGGTCAAATCCACCACTATTAGTACCGTTAACTTCAAAGACTGAAACGTTACAGCAACCATCAGTAGCAGCTGATGTAAGTGCTACATTGATGGGACTGAACGCACAACAGCTAACACAATGGTTCAACAGTCTGAACTCCCCACAGAGTACATCCAGCGGGAAGGGAGAGGAATACCTGAATAAAATAAGATTGGGCATGGAAGCAGATGAACTGGTGGAGGGAACGATGGGTCTGAACAGTTTAGAATCATACACAGGAGAAGAGCTGAGATACATGTGCCCTAGGATCACAAGAGAAGTGAGCAGCATACATAAGAAGTTACAAGAAATTGCAGACAGAAACAAGATCGATATAGGTAAAACTAAACACTTGAGCAGAAGTTACAGGCTAGACTTTGAGACAAAAGATTTTGAACACATGGGATCTGCAGGGATGAAAACGCACCTTAAGGAGATACTGCAGAGTGCGCAGGTCTGGAGATGTCTAGATAAGTGGGAAAGTAGATGGGTTAAGAAAAAGGACAAAAAGAAAGAAAGTACCCCAGATCGGAATGAAAAGGCACAACAGAATGGCGACCTGATAACCATGTTGCCAATGAGAGAAACAGCAGGGGGAAAACTTGTACATGTACCATGGCACAGGTGCGATATTCAATCCTTTACGGATGATTTCCCTAAATTAAGAGAGAAACCGATCGAATGGTATCAACAAACAGATAGATTTGTGAAACTCACAAAATGTCTTTGGGAAGACGTGAATACCTTATTCGAAACTGTGGTTCCGGCAGATTTGTGGGAAGATTGAAAAAAGAGCTGTAGGTTGGCCAACAAGTGAACCAGAAAGAGACAGGGACACAGGTGCACCATCACCTACGGTAATGAGTTTATACCATAAGGTGATTGAGCACTTGAAATCCAAGGTTGCGTCGAAAAATGTGGATTGGTAGAGGATTGACAGAACAGCACAAGAGGTTAAAGAGTCGATACATGCGTACTATGAGAGATTGTTGAAAGCGTTTGAAAATTACAGTGGTACGGAAACGATCGAGGCAAAGGACGTGCTCCATTTTGTGTTCAGATTTGTGGGAGGGTTGAGACCCGAAATCAGCCAGATGATTAAAATGCATTTGATTTGTTGGAAGTCAAAATCGATCCTTGAAGTGTTGAACTATGCAAAATACTGCAGTGATGACATTGAGACAAAACAGAAAAGGTTGAAAGAAAAGGTGATGGGGATGCAGCTTAGAGCAGCTCAGACAGTTTTGCAAGGTTTGCAAGGTTTTCAACAACAGATGCCGCAGCAGCAACAGCAGGGGAATGCTATGTTTCAGCCGCAGATGAGAGGCAGAGGCCGAGGAGGTTTTGTGAATCATGGTCCTGCCTTAAATACTGTTATGATTCCAAATGGTATACAGGCAATGAAGAAGGTGATGCCATGTCACATGTGCGGAATCATCGGGCATTGGAAACGGGAGTGCCCAATGATGGTGCAGGAAGGTGTAGGTCAGCAAAACAATGATGTCAATTCATTTCAGAATATGAGAGGACCGAAAATGAGAGGTCCAAATCCAAATTTTCAAAATAATATGATTCAGATGCAGGGTTTACAACCCATACAACCACAGCAGGTGCAAATGCCCCGTGCACAAATGGCACAGTTGCAGTCAATGCAACAGCAGTTTCCCAGGGTACCTAATCAGCAAATGCAAATACCCTTAGCACCAATGAATCAGCAACAAGTAATGCTTCCTCAACAGGTTGCGGGTCAAGGAATGAACCAAAATGACACAGTACACCAATTCCCATTACACAGTGAGAATGGAATAAACGATGTGTGGGAGAGTGAAAGTTCAGATGAGGAGGGAAATTGTATGCTTGCAGCATCATTGGAAGTTGATTAAAAGGGTCCGTATGTGGAAGGAAGAGTTATGGGTCACCGTGTTTCATTCTTGGTCGACACCGGAGCTACACGCTCTACAGTCAGAAGCATCGAAGTACCAAATTTGCCACTTTCAGGGAGAACAGTTCAAGTAGTGGGAGTAGCAAATAGGTATCTGACAAACCCAATCACAGATCCAGTGCAAGTCAGAATTGGTAACTATCAAGGGTCACATAAATTTGTGGTGTGTGACTCAAGCCCGATATCACTATTAGGGAGAGATTTATTGTGTAAATTGGGATGCTCGATTATGTGTTCAAATAATGGAATTAAAATTCAGACAAACAGTGATGGGGAAGAAGAGGACAGCGTAGGAGGGGACGAAGTGGAAACTGTCGATGAAGAATATCCCTTGATTACTCTTTATCCAATGCTCACTGAAGCAGATATTCCTGCTGAGTTACTGGAAACAGTTGGAAAAGAAGTGTGGGATATGACAGGGAAAGAAGTAGGATTGGTCAAAGGAGTAGAACCTGTGAAAGTGACTGTAAGACCCAATGTAACTTTTCCCCAGACCCCACAATACCATATGGCGCAAGACACCCTCATGAAAGTCGCCCAACTCATTGATGAGTTTGTAAAACAGGGAGTACTAAAAGAAGTGGTAAGCAGTCCATGTAATTCACCAATTACGGGACTGATAAAACCGAGTGGAAAGGTCCAGATTGTTCAGGATTTGAGGAAGATAAATGACATAATAGTCAAATGTTGTCCCGTAGTACCAAATCCAGCTGTGATAATGTTTCAAGTTCCCTGTGATGCTGAGTGGTTCTCAGTCATCGGCATGTCACAAGCATTCTTTTCTGTGCCTCTTCATGAGGACAGCCAATTTCTCTTTTGCTTCAAATTCCTAGACCGAGTCTACAGTTGGTGTCGAATTCCTCAAGGATTTTCGGAGTCACCATCAATTTTCAATCAGATTCTAAAGAAAGATTTGGAATCGTTGGAATTACCATTTGAATCAACCTTGTTACAGTACATTGACGATTTGCTGATCGCATCCAAGACAGAAAGTGAATGTACAGCTGATACCATAGCCCTATTGAACCATTTGGGAAGGAACGGACACAAAGTGTCCCCTTCGAAATTACAATTCTGCCAGAAGAAAGTGAAATATTTGGGTCACCAAATAGAGAAAGGGTCGAGAAGAATTATGAAAGAAAGAATAACAAGTGTGCTTCAAATGAGTCCACCAAAGATGAGAAGAGAGGTGAGAAAGTTTTTGGGAATGGTGAGCTATTGTCGCCAATGGATTCCCAATTTCTCAACTCTAGCAAAACCTTTACTGAAACTGACCCAGAAAGATGCGCTGGATGAAATAGAGCTGAAAGGAGATGAGATGGATGCTTTTATTGAATTAAAGGAATGCATGTGCAGGGCTCCAGCTTTAGGTATGCCTGATTACACAAAGCCTTTTACATTGTTTTGTCATGAACGTGCTGCATGTTCCTTGTCTGTCTTGGCTCAAGCACATGGTGGCATAAACAGACCAGTAGCATATTTTTCAGCTACTTTGGATCTGGTCGCGGCAGCACTGCCAGGGTGCTTGCGTGCCGTAGCAGCAGTTGGTAACAGCTTAAATCAGAGTGAAGGAATAGTGATGAGACATCCTTTAACAGTCATGGTCCCTCACTCAGTCGAGATACTTTTGACACGTTCCCGAACACAGCACATGACTGGTGCTAGGCTTACAAGGTACGAGACAATAATTCTGGGATCACCTAATGTGCAGCTGAAACGGTGCACTACGTTGAATCCAGCAACCTTGTTTCCCCGTGAAAATGCTGAAATTGACAACGCTGAAGACATTGAGCACGACTGTCTTCAGGTGACTGAATTTTGTACAAAACCAAGACCTGATATTAAAGACATCCGATTGGAAGAAAACGATCAAGTTATTTTTGTCGATGGTTCATGTTTAAGAGATGCACTGGGAATATTGAAAGCAGGATATGCTGTATATACAATAACAGGTGTTCTGGAAGCATCTTGGCTTCAAGGAGTTTACTCTGCACAAGTAGCGGAACTAGTAGCACTTACTAGAGCTTGCCAACTTTCCGTATTAATGAAAGTCACCATTTACACTGACAGTCAGTACGGATTTGGAATAGTGCATGACTTTGGACAGTTGTGGTCACAAAGAGGCTTCATGACCTCTTCGGGATCACCAGTGAAAAATGGTGAAAGAATAAGAGAATTGTTACACGCCATCCAGTTACCTGGAGAAGTAGCAGTGGTAAAATGCAGTGCACACTCAAAATCACAAGACTATGGGGGTCATTCTGACCTCGGCGGTAAAAGGCTCTTACCGCCGGTCAGAAGACCGCCATTATACCGCCGCGGCCGTGGTAAACCGCCACGGTCATTTTGACCCACAACTGCCAAACCGCCAAAAACCCGACATCCACTGAAGCCCGCCTCATCAGCGGTCAGCGATAAACTGGAGATGACCAAACCTCCACCATCACGCCAACACAAACACGCCCATGCCATTACGACCCACGAATCCACACACCTTTACAAAACACAGCCACATTGGACAATTCGAAATACACACACCTGATACACATACAAACAACACACCCACACACCCATCACTATATAAAACACACACCCACATCACCCACAAACCCCCACAAATCGAAATTCAGAGACAAGGCGCAATACACAGAGAGAGAGCACAGGTAACGCAAAGCACAACACACACAGGAACCCAACATCATCACCCACACCACATCTACGCACAAAACACCACACACCACCACACTCATCACCACAAACACCACCCCACACCTCATCCACACCACCCCATGGCACCCCAAAGACACCCCAGGTTCTCGGACCAAGAACTCAGGGTCATGGTGGAGGAAATAATGAGGGTAGAGCCTCAGCTCTTCGGCACACAGGTGCAGCACACCACAATAGCCAGGAAGGCGGAGCTATGGCAAAGGATCGTCGACAGGGTCAACGCTGTGGGACAGCATCCCAGAAATCGGGAAGACATCCGAAAGCGCTGGAACGACCTACAGGGGAAGGTGCGGTCGATGGTGTCAAGACACAACATCGCTGTGCAGAAGACTGGCGGCGGACCCCCACTCACTCCACCCGAATTCACAGCATGGGAGCAAGAGGTCTTTAACATCCTGTATCCTGAGGGCCTCGCTGGAGTAGGCGGAGGAATGGACTCTGGTAAGTCTAATCTCAACTACTTCACCCCCCAACCACCAGCATGCCAACCCACACCCCCACCCTCACACCCAACCCCCCAGCACACATCCTCCCTGTTAATATCTCACCAGCACAACCCACCCAACCCAACACCAACCCCTGAATGCCAACACAAACCATGGACACCCATCACCTAAGCATGACCACTGCACATACCCATCCCCCCCACAAACCACCCTCACAACTCCTCCCACATGGGACTGCCAGCACTGGGGGACAAGGGCACCCACAAATCGCACGCCATGGCACACACAAAAGCAATAACCATACTCTTTTACCCCTGCAGGGCCCGAACGCCAACACACCGGCCAGGAGGGTCCAGATTTGTCCATCCCACCCCCAGAACAGGCCCCCAGTGATGACAGCAGCTCTGTCGACCTAGAACCTGATGACCAGCCCGGACCATCGGGGACCTCTGGACAGTCGGTTACCCTCAGTCAGCCACAGGCCACAGCAGACCTACCCCCCTCTGGAAACACCAGCACAGCACCCACCCAGCGGGCCCATGCTTCTGTCTCCAGGACAGGTCAAGCAGCGGTGTGTCTACCAGTACAGGGCACCCAGGGTAACCCACAACCCCAACAACAACAGGGACCTGGGGGCACTGGTAGTGGGCACACCGTCCAGGGGACAGAGGCCCAGGAACAAAGAGGAACTGGGAGGGCTGCTGTGCGACAGAGGGAGGACAGGCCTAGGGAACCCACTGTCCAAGAGGCCCTCACCACCATCATGGGAGCGTACCACCACTCGCAAGAGACGATGGCGACGGTCCTGGCCAGGTTGCAGGAGATCCTGCTTCTGCATGAGCAACAGAATATGGGGTTCCGGGAAGAACTGCGCAGCATCAGTTCCGCAATGGGTACAATGGTGGTGGCACTCAACCAGATTGTCACCACTTTGCGGAACCATGTTGCCCCCCAAAGGGCCCCTGCCACTAGCATGGATGAAGAACAGCCCACCACCTCCGCCGGCGCTAGTGGTCAGGAGGCCCCGACACAACAGCAACGGCCCACCCGGACCCCACCCCCTGCAGAACAAGAACCACCCCGCAAGAAAGGCCTGAGATCTAGGAAGAAGACAGAGTAGGATGTCAAGACCCCCGCCATGCACGGAAACCCCCGGATGTCATCCCACTGTCCCACTTGTTCACCCTGTCCAACCTTGAACTGCCCCTGCTCCACCTTCCACAGGCATAAGGACAATGGACCTGTAGGAACGACAGTCTGGACACTGCCATGGACATGCCTCCACCATCACCCATCACCCTTTTTTAACTATACACCTATTTTAAAAATTCAATAAACACAATTATTGCACAAAAACCAACTGGATTCTGCTATCTATTTTTTTAATCCAAATGTATTCAATATAACCAACAAAACATTTCTATTTACATTGTGATGACAACATACCAGTGTCACAGAGCGGTAGTCCATGGGTAAAAAAAACAGAGGGCACTCCGTGGGGATCAGATCACTGAAATAG
Organism: Pleurodeles waltl; assembly: GCF_031143425.1. Lineage (NCBI taxonomy): Eukaryota > Metazoa > Chordata > Amphibia > Caudata > Salamandridae > Pleurodeles > Pleurodeles waltl. The sequence goes on along the minus strand of NC_090446.1, from coordinate 755,556,187 downwards.
GAGGTGATATACACAACTAAGTTACCATACATTGGGGTGAAAGGTCAGACAGTAGAGAGCCACTACAGTTACAGATATCATACAATGCAGGAGTAGATTATTACCTGTGTGTCACTGGAAATACTGCAGTATTACTCTGTCCCATTTGTCTGTGTCGTCCTCTTCGTCTTCCTCCTCTTCACTCTCCGCAGGCTCCACAGCGGCCACAACACCACCATCTGGACCATCCTCCTGCAGGAAAGGCACCTGGCGTTGCAAAGCCAGGTTGTGAAGCATGCAGCAGGCCACGATGATATGACACACCTTCTTTGGTGAGTACATTAGGGATCCCCAAGTCATATGCAGGCACCTAAACCTGGCCTTCAGGAGGCCGAAGGTCCGCTCAATCACCCTCCTAGTACGCCCATGGGCCTCATTGTACCATTCCTCTGCCCTGGTCCTGGGATTCCTCACTGGGGTCAATAGCCAAGGCAGGTTTGGGTAACCAGAGTCACCAATTAGCCACACACGCTGTCTCTGTAGCTGTTCCATCACATGAGGTATGCTGCTATTTCGCATGATGTACGCGTCATGCACTGACCCTGGGAACTTGGCATTTAAATGGGAGATGTACTGGTCAGCCAAACAGACCACCTGGACATTCATCGAATGATAATTTTTTCTGTTTCTGTACACCTGTTCATTGTCTTTTGGGGGAACCAAAGCCACATGGGTACCATCAATGGCACCAATGATATTGGGAATGTGTCCAAGGGCATAGAAATCACCCTTCACTGTAGGCAAGTCACCCACCTCAGGGAAAATGATGTAGCTCCGCATGTATTTTATCAGGGCAGACAACACTCTGGACAACACCTTTGAAAACATAGGCTGGGACATCCCAGATGAAATGGCCACTGTAGTTTGAAATGATCCACTGGCCAAAAAATGCAGTACTGACAGCACCTGCACTAGAGGCGGAATCCCTGTGGTTTGGCGGATGGGTGACATCAGGTCTGGCTCCAGCTGGGCACACAGTTCCTGTATAGTGGCACGGTTGAGTCTGTAGGTGAGTATGACGTGTCTTTCTTCCATTGTCGACAGGTCCACCAGCGGTCAGTACACGGGAAGATTCCTCCGTCTCCTCACAAGTCCCAGCGGACGAGGCCTAGGAAGGACAACATGGAGCACAGAGGCAGCAACCCACAGGTAAGTGCCCACAGCATGCACAGTACACGAATCTCCCGGGATTGAATGGCTAGTATGATTGACGGTGCAAGGCCCAGCCATGTGTGACGCAGTAGGAATTAAGCCATGTGGGCCCTTGAAATGGCGGCTGCCTGACCTGTGAAGTGTGACAATGTGAAGTGAGGTCATTGCGCAAGCGTGGCACACCGTGGCGGTAGGCGGTCGCAGTCCGCGGCGCAAAGTCGCAATGGACGACATTGAACCCTATGGGTTTCAGGAGCCAATGGCGGTGAGCGCCGGCGGTCGCGGTACGCACCGCCGCGGTACGCACAGCCGCGGCTGTAACCGCCATTTTCTCTATGCTTAATCACACGAGACCTGAGCATCCACAGGGGAGGACCTATACTGCAAGTGCTGCTGTGACCTCGGTCTGGAAGTGACAATGGCTGCTGCGACTGGGGAAAGGGCCCCCACCTTCAGTTCCGAAGAGTTGGAGAAGCTCGTGGACGGGGTCCTCCCCCAGTATGCGCTACTCTACGGGCCTCCAGACCAACAGGTGAGTACACGGGGGGCAATGCATAGTGCCCAATGCCTGGCTTGAGTGGGGAGGATGTACGATGGAGGGGAGGGCAGCGAATGACGAATGCATGGCACGACAGATAAGAGCATGTGCCACATGGCAAGGTTGGGGAGGGGGGGCCACTCACATCGAGCATGCAGAAAAGTGATGATGTTTCTCTTCCCCCCCTGTACATGTCACATAGGTCAGCGCCCATCAGAAGATCGACATTTGGCGTGCCATCGCCAAGGACGTCCGGGCCCTGGGGGTCCACAACAGAAGGGGCACCCACTGCCGCAAGAGGTGGGAGGACATCCGCCGCGGGAGCAGGAAGACCACGGAGGCTCTGCTGGGGATGGCCTCCCAACCTAGGAGGGGTGCCAGTCGTACCTTGACCCCCCTGATGTCCCGGATCCTGGCGGTGGCCTACCCCGATTTAGATGGGCGCTTGAGGACATCACAGCAGACACAAGGGGGTGAGTACCAGCACATTCAGCTATTTTGCGCGCAGTGGAGGTGCCTGGGTGGGGGAGGAGGGCTGTGGGTATCCCTAGGCCAAGGCGAGTTCTGTAGGATAGGCCCGTCCGTGAGGTATGGTCCTGTGCCCCGCCCCCCACCTCTGTAGGGTGCCTAGTAACGCGATTCATGGACCAGTGTATACTGTGTGGGCAGTTGTCGTCCATAGGCTTGTAGGGCATGTCCCATTGAATGAGTGGTGTACCCCAAGTGCGCAGCGTAGTGCAGAGGGCTTCTGTGTCTGTCCTCTCCGCCAACGTGTCCCCAATGCTTGCACTCAACTTGTCTTTATGTTTTCCACCCCCCCATTTTCTTTGTTTTTCTGTGAATGTGTGCATTACCATCATCAGGCGGAGGAGAAGTGGCATCGGCGCAAGAGGGAGCTGCATCTCACATGGCCCCGGAGGGCCATGCAACGGACTCCGACATGACCAGTGAGACGGAGGGCGAGGGGGGCTCCACCACGGGGACCCGTGGAGACGTCAGCGACACCGACACGTCCTCGGAAGGGAGCTCCCTTGCGGTGGCGGCAACATCCGTGCCCACCGATCCTACAGGTACAGCCGCCACCCAGCGCACCAGCTCCGCCCTCCCAGCAGCCCCTCGGCCTTCGGCCCATGCCCGCAAGGCCAGGAAGCCGGCCATCTCCTTCGCCCCAGGCACCTTAGGCCCTGCCCCTGTCACCCCTGCTGCCCTCAGTGAGGAGGTCATTGACCTCCTGAGGACCATCATTGTTGGGCAGTCTACCCTTTTGAATGCCATCCTGAGTGTGGAGAGGGAGGTGCATCAAAGCAATGCATACCTGGAGGGCCTTCATTCGGGTCAGGCTGCCCATCAACGATCGTTCAACGCTCTGGCCTCAGCACTGACGGCAGCGATTGTCCCTGTCTCCAGCCTCCCTCTTCTGACTCCCTCCACCCAGTCCCACTCCCCTGTTCATCTGCCTATCCCATCCACACCTACAGACCAGCCTGCACACACCTCAACACCCAAGGGCAGCTCATCCAGACATAAGCACCACAAACACACAAGCATTCACCCAAGCAACATCCAGATGCAGACATGCCAACAGTCACTACCTCCTCTGTGTCCCCCACCTCCTCGTCTCCCTCCTCCCTCCCTGTGACGTCTCCACACACACCTGCAAGCACACCACCATCAGCCATTGCACCCATCACCAGCACACCCTCCAGACCAGTCCGCACACGTGCAGTCACCACCCCCACTGCCATGTACACGTCCCCTGTGTCCTCTCCCAGTGTGTCTGTCACCCCCGCTTCCCAACCACACAAACGCAGGCAGGCACCCAAACAACAGCCATCCACCTCACGTCAGCCTCCAGCCCAAGCACCTGCACCCAAAGACAGCACACTTGACTCTCCTACAACCACATCCTCTTCCTCCACTCCCATACCCACTCCAGCTACCCTTCCCATGGCTCCAAAGAAAATTTTCCTCTCTAAACTTGACCTCTTTTCCTCACCTGACCCACCCCCTCCATCCCGTAAGAGTTCCACAAACACCTCAGCCACCACCAGCCCAGCAACTCCCAAGAACGTCGTGTCTGGTTTTTGGAGTCCGCCCTTTCCTTGGTCTGGGACATCGTCCAGCAGCAAAGGCACAGCCAGCCCCCCCCCTGGGAAGAGGAGCAAAAAACTGAAGGGCAGGCACGACAGGCCTGATACGCCTGCCCCCAAGGAGGGTAGCCTTGCACCGTCACCTGCCACATCGGGTAAGGGAGCCAAGGGCCACGGACAGTCTGCCAAGGAGGGCAAGGGCAGCGAGGAACAAAAGGCAGAGAGCAGCCGACCTGGCCATGAGGGCCCCACCAGCCCCATTCCGGGGGTATCGGAGGAGACCCAGGGCCCCAGGACTCCATCACAGGAGGGCCCCGCAACGGAAAGGACCGATGCAGACTGAGCGGCAAGTATTGGCCAGGTGTGGTTCACTGGAAACACAAGACAGGCACCGCTGAACAGGGGCCCGCCAAGACAGGCACCGCTGAACAGGGCCCGCCGTGAGAAGCACCGCTGAACAGGGCCCCGCCATGAGAAGCACCGCTGAACAGGGGCCGTCCTGTCAAGCACCGCTCCGCTGGGCCCTTCCTGTCAAGCACCGCTCCGCTGGGCCCTTCCTGTCAAGCACCGCTCCGCTGGGCACCGCCGTCTCAAGCACCGCTCTGCTGGGCCCTTTCTGTCAAGCACCGCTCCGCTGGGCACCGCCGTCTCAAGCACCGCTTCGCTGGGCCCTTCCTGTCAGGCACCGCTCCGCTGGGCCCTTCCTGTCAAGCACCACTCCGCTGGGCACTGCCGTCTCAAGCTCCGCTCCGCTGGGCCCTTCCTGTCAAGCACCGCTCTGCTGGGCCCTTCCTGTCAAGCACCGCTCCGCTGGGCACCTCCGTCTCAAGCACCGCTCCACTGGGCCCTTCCTGTCAGGCACCGCTCCGCTGGGCCCTTCCTGTCAAGCACCGCTGGCCCATTGGCAGTCCCGGTTCTGTGTCGGGCAGGCCTTCACGACGCACTCTGCCCACCATGCCTCCTCCATGACCAGTGGTCTCTGTAATCCACCTGACGGACTGTGGCTTTGCACTCCCCAGGATGTAACAGTGGGCAAGCCACCCACTGTAGAGACTTGTGAGACTGTGGCTTTGCACTCCCCAGGATTGAACAGTGGGCAAGCCACCCACTGTAGAGACTTGTGAGACTGTGGCTTTGCACTCCCCAGGATGGCACAGTGGGCAAGCCACCCACTGTAGAAACTTGTGAGACTGTGGTTTTGCACTCCCCAGGATGGCACAGTGGGCAAGCCACCCACTGTAGAGACTTGTGAGACTGTGGCTTTGCACTCCCCAGGATTGAACAGTGGGCAAGCCACCCACTGTAGAGACTTGTGAGACTGTGGCTTTGCACTCCCCAGGATTGAACAGTGGGCAACCCACCCACTGTAGAGACTTGTGAGACTGTGGCTTTGCACTCCCCAGGATGGCACAGTGGGCATGGAGGCCCTTCGTGGATCTTGCGTCGTGGACTCATGTGGCTGAGGTGCCCCTCCTTCCCTTCCCCCTGAGGTGCCTGTTTTTTATTTTTGTGATGCCCCAGCAGTGTTCTCTCCAATGGACTCGATCTCGTGTGTGGGCTTTGCCCATGTGTTGCTACACATTGGCCCACGGACATTTGGACTTTGAAAGACTGGGCCGGACTTTTGCTACTTGTATGGATGTAGTTCTAGATGTGTATTAATTCTTCATATATTGCTGAGATCGCTATACTTTATTGTTGCAATAATATAGTTCTACTTTTACATTCATTGCCTTTTGTCTTTGATTTTTTGGGGGAGGGTTTGGGGGTGTCACTCTGACTTTTTTATCTGCATAGGTGTGTAGGTATTTCGGTGGGGGTGAGGGTGGGGGTGGGTGTGGCGTATGTATGTGCCCGTAACCTTTCCTCCTCCCCCCTCTCCTGTGTCGTAGGTGCAGTACTCACCGTTGTCGTCTGCGGCGAGGTTCGTGATCCTGGAAGAAGAGCAGGAAGGCAATGGCTGGGAGGATGTGGAGTTCGGGTTCCATGCTGTTCCGATTACGCGTGGAGTGTGTCGAGGTAAGCGTTTTCCCGTTCGTAGTCTGTTTCCGCCGTGTTTTTATCGGCGGGGCTCCCGCCCCGGAAAAGGTGGCAGATTGGTGAGTCGTGATAGGGTGGGCGGTACATTGTCTGCCGCCTGCCTGTTGGCGGTGACCGCTGCGCTGTTTGTTTGTGCCGCCGTGGCGGTCGGAGTGTTAATGCGGCGGCCTGTGTTGGCGGTTCCCGCCAGTGTCAGAATTAAATTTTTTGGGCCGCCAGCCTGTTGGCTGGTTGGCCGCCGCTTTAACACTGACCGCCAGGGTCAGAATGACCGCCTATGTTTCTTTGGGAAATGGATATGCAGATCAAGTCGCAAGGTTTTGCGCATTGAACTGAATATTGCTCAGAGTTGAATGGAACCTGATAAATGAGCCAGAACTTGAACCAAGTGAAGCTTTTGCTCTAAAGGTTGTATATACAATGGACGAACTGAAGTCCTTACAGAACGATGTTAGTGAAGATGAGAAACTCTCATGGACTAAATTGCAATGCGTAAAGAAACTAGATGATTTATGGGTTTCAAGTGAAGGGAAATTGGTTCTGCCAAACAGTCTTTTGACACAGTTTGCCAGATTCTACCATGGACAAGCCCATCTTGCAAGGGACGCCATGGTTAGACTATTCAAAATTGATTGGTTTAACCCCAAATTCCGTCAAGTAGCTGAAGCAGTTTGCCATTGTTGCGTCATTTGCCAACAAATGAACGCAGGGAAAGGAACAGTAGTAAATTTGAGCCATATTGGGATGGCAGGAGGTCCATTCAGCGGGATGCAAATTGATTTTATTGAAATGCCTGTGCATGGAGGCTTGAAGTATGTGTTGGTGATTGTGTGTATTTTTAGTCACTGGATTGAAGCATACCCTACATGCAGAAATGACAGTCTCACAGTTGCAAAACTACTCTTGAGTGAACTAATACCACGTTTCGGATTCCCGAACTCCTTAGAAACAGATAGGGAAAGTCACTTCAATAACAAAGTAATAAAATTACTTTGTGCAGCGCTGAACATTGAGCATTGTAGCTACCGCCCTGAAGCCTCAGGACTAGTGGAGCAAATGAATGGCACACTGAAGTCAAGGATGGCGAAAATAAGTGCATCAACAAACTTAAAATGGCCTGACTCATTGCCCTTGGTGGTAATGTCAATGAGAAAGACCCCTGATAGGAAAACTGGACTGTCCCCACACGAGATACTCATGGGCACAGCCATGAGACTTCCAGCAGTTCCTGCAAATGCTCTTTTGAATATTACAGATGATATGGTGTTGGACTACTGCAAAGGTCTACCTGATGTGGTGCGCTCTTTTTCTCACCAGGTGGAGGCAACCACCTTGCCACCGATCCAAGATCCAGGACACGCCCTGAAAGCAGATGACTGGGTCGTGATGAAGAAGCATGTGAGGAAGTCGTGTCTGGAACCCCGTTGGAAAGGACCTTTCCAAGTGATTCTGCCAACTACTACAGCTGTGAAGTGTGCAGGAGTTCCCAACTGGATTCACGCCAGTCACACAAAATGGGTGACGTGCCCCATGGAAGAGGAAGTTGAAGCGCTGAAATCGCCAGTGTCTGACAAAAGAGTACCAGGCACCGAGACAGAACAAAGAGAACCTGGAGGCAAACAGACAGAAATAGAGGAAGGAGAGATATTTTCTGAGGAACAAGCAACTGATTCATTTGAGGAGGACCAAGGAGAAGCCTCAGGAAGTGACAAAAGTCCTGAAGGTGACAAAGAGCCTGAGACGGGTGAAGGAGCAGGAGAGCCTGATCAGAGGAGGTCTTTCCCAGAAGCAGACGATACAGGAAAAGAAAAGGAAAACCTGATTGACCTCCTAGAGGGAGAAGATAAGACAGGACAGAGTGAAACTGTTCAAACCCTTCCAGAAGCGGTTGCAGGTCCATCAGGTGAAAACAGTGCAAAAGGAAGACAAAGCATATCGCCAGTGAAGTTAAGGATTAGAGAAACATTAAACGAAAGTGAAGGGCCAAAGTTGAAATAGAAAAGAAAAGAAGTGTCTGTCGAAATAGCAACTCCAAGTGAAGAGAAGGACTCATCCAAGGAAGAAAGCACTGGTGAGAGAGAATCAAAAGGAGATGCAAAATTGAAAACGAAAAGAATACCGAGCAAACGATATTCTGGTCCGGAGTGGGCATACATAGCCACTAACGATTGGTCAGACGAATTCCTATCCCTCAGTCTTGAGAACGAAGAAGCAGAGCTTCACTTTGGCACTTGAGAAGTGAAATTCCATGAACCTTACCGAATAAGACATTGATAACCTGATTGACTTTTGAACCGGCTAAGACATTGCTAAACTTGATTGACTTTGAAACCGATTTTGAGACAAAGCTGCTAAACCGATAAGAGACTAAGCTGCTAAAGAAAACCATGTGAACATTGAACTCGTTCAGCTTTATATATACATATATATCTGCAAATCTGATTTGATAAAGTGTCTTCAACTCTCTGATTCTATATAGATCATGACAGGCTACACTACACAGGGGCATAAGATGAAGTGTTGTAAATATGTGTGTATAGGTCTAATAACTGCATGTGTACTAATCATTGTAGCAATAGTTCTTGGAATGCATGGAAAGGATGAGAAAGAGACAAATTATGCTTCTACTTCTACTTCTAAACCTATTACTGAACTAACACCTTTAAAGAAACTCGAACAAGACAAAAGACATTTGCATGATAAAAAGGAACTTTTGTCCAATGTTTTCTATCACTTGCTGAGTGAGTATGTTAAGACCATGGATGTGAAAGATTGTTATGTATGCACACAAATACCTACCTCAGTAGTGGAAGGGGTGACATATCACAGCATGCCTCTTACGTACGGCATTACATGTAATTTAATAATGACCAGATTTTATGGCCAGGAGTATATTCACTACTTTTATTCCTATCAGGATGTTACATTTGCATATATCCCCATTATCGAGTACCTGAGTGAAGTAGCAAGAGATTATTATATAAAATTGATGAGGGGTTTCTTTGAGCCATTGTCACCTTTCCACACAGCTTACGCTCACAGAGAAAACCTTACATGCTTGCTTTCACCGATGGAGATAAGCTTTTTAGATCACACTGACGATAGGAGGAAAGCGGGGAAGGAGAAATTAGAAAGGGAATTACACAAGAGGACATCTGTAGATAATTATGCTTTTGCCGCAATAAAAACACAAGGGAAAATAGCTTTAGATACATTGCACGTAGGGAGATTCTGTGTACATAGACATAAATCATATTATGACACAGTCTTTGTAGGAACGAGTGAATGTAAACATACGTTTTTGTTTCAACGTAAATGGACGTTCATGCTGAATGGACAAGACCTAGTTATTCCAGGGGCATATTATATTTGTGGACTTAACGCCTATTATCGTCTTCCTAAGGGATGGTATGGGAGATGTTATTCGGGAATAGTATTCCCAAAGGTTTATCAACTAGACGATTTAAAGAAATTCCCAAAGCTGTCTGAATCATATCATGTGCAGAAGAGAGAGACAGCTTCTGTTGTGGTAGGAGATATATTTGGAGCAATGATTCCTTCAGTGGGAGTCAAATTGAATTCAATTAAAATACAAAAGCTGTCTACTATTGTGGATAACATGCTGACGAAATTCTCAGGAGCAATAATCCTGATGGATGCTGAACTTGCTGCAGAAAGAGCTATGACTCTTCAAAATCGGCTTGCTTTAGACATTCTTTCAGCAAAGGATGGCGACGTTTGCAAAATGCTTGGTACACGTCACTGTTGTACTTATATTTCAGACAACAGCGGGCAAATTAGAAAAATGCTTACAAATTTAACTAACGAAAGTATAGATTTGAAAGAATTGAAAGAACCAGGAGTGTGGGAGAAGGTTGGAAAAGGATTTGCTTCTGTGGGAAATTGGCTCAGCAACATTTGGAATGGATTGTTACTAAAAATAATAAAAGGAATATTGATAGTACTAATTTGTTTATTAGGTATTTGGGGAATATGGAAAGCTAATAAAATATTGAAAACAAGAAACAAAAGGAGAAGAGAAGGAACAAAATAAAATGGTGGAAATATACAGAAAAAAAACAAAAGGAACCAAAAGAAAGAGGAAATTGACTGAAATACCAAATTACTAAAACAGAATTTTAATGTGATAAAATTTGTGGGAAGATTTGATGTGATGACATAATTATTCATCAGAGGAGGGATTGATGACGCAGAAAAAGAAGGACCAACATATATTCACATGTCATGTAACCAAAATCGTATAATGTAGTGTGATTTTAGTAAAGAAAATAATGTACGAGGGAAATTGTGCCCTCGGAGTAGTTCGCCATTATTATAAACAAGCTTAATTAATCATGAAGAATTGAAAAATGTAGTAATCCATCATAATTACAAATATGTGCTATGATTTCTTGTTGGAACTGTTTTATGCTTAGCTTAAATTTAGTAGAGGCTTTGGCCTAGTTGCCTGGTCTCAAATTCTAACTGCGTGGCTTTTGCTTGAATTAATAAAACGTATACTGTACTTTAAGGTTGTATTTTTCCAGTAGAGATGACTAATACACTTATCTCCAAGGTTTCGTGCTAGGCCGGTTTCATCCCCTTTGACACAAGGTCAGTCTCTGCAGGTGCAGACAGTAAAAGTACTGATACCAAAATAATTGGCAAACTTTGTTGCAACTTGTGTTCCAAGGCTCCAAGGACAATGTATGCATGTATGAGTACTAGGAGAAAGACACTATTCATTGGTCAAATTGAAGCCACCCTATGAACCCTCCAATGGAAGACCCTGCAGAATTTGGAATGTTTCTTACTTAAACCCATCGGACAAAGAGAAGTCAGCCATTTTTCCTTGATGCCATCTTTGAAGCCAAATGCCAGACTCCATCTTAGACGACATCTCAATGCCCCTTTCTCTATTCCAGAGAAAGAGACTTTAAAAATTCTCACCCTAGAGACTTTAACTTTGATTTGCCCCGTCTTGCCCATGCAGTAACTTTGCCCCATTCTCCTTGCTGCTGCAAGGAAACTTGCCCTTAGCTTTTCCCCTTGAAATCTGCCCCATGCTGATCGAACCAGTACCTGAAGGACAAAGACTTTCTTGAATGCTGATTGTATTTGGTAATTATGAAAGGACAATTGTATTATGCATTGTGTTTTTCCTTTTAGGTACCAACTGCTATTTTGATAGGGCCCAAGCTAGAAGTTTTCTAAATTTGTGTTGACTAAATTCGTTTTGCATGAAACCCCACATGCCAATGCTAATTAGAGGTTAGTCGAGTTATTCACTTGACGCACCATGTTGAATTGAAATCTTGTTATGCTGACCGATGTATGCAATTAGTCAAATTCAGTTACTCATATTAGTGATTTGCATTGCTATAACCAAGTGTATTATAATCCAGATTTTGCGTAGATTGCGTTTCTTCCGCCGTTATGGACAGCTAGTAATGTTCGTATACATATATCATTTGATCTTGAGACTCATTTATATCATTTTAGCTTTGTTAATATAGGGAAATAAACTCATTGACTTTTAATAAACTGGTGTGGTTATTCATGACTGAAAGGTCATGGTGCACTGAAATACTAACTGTTATTGATTCCTAATGTGTTATTTTGATCTAGTGATAAGGTATTGAGTAACAAGTACAATAGTTATTGATTATCGATTTAAGTGACCCAACTATTCTAGGATGAGGAGAGCCCAACTCGGCTAAAAGGTTCACTGACCTCCAGCGTGTCCAGGTACAGGTAATTTATAAGGGCTGGACGCGCTATCATATCTGACTACAAACGGGCATCCAAAAGGCCACGGCATATGACCTTAGGCCTGCCACCTAAAATACCCATCCAGCTTTTCTTTTTTTCTTTTTTTTAATTGTTTTTTGATGCAGCAAGAATCCCTGCAATGGCAGCTGCAACATGCTCTTTATGTTGAGGCTACCCACTCGGAGTGCGAGCTCCAGCAGGACTTGCAAAAGCAAGGTGGCTAACATGTGAAAAGAATCCCAAGGGCAATCAGACCAGTTTATTTTTTTAAGTTGCATGAGCAGTGAATCTCCTGTTGGACTCCCTCATTTCCAACCACCAGATATCTATGCATTTTGAACCTTAATTTATCAAAAACTGCTAAACAAATTTACACCTAATCACACAAAGCAAACTTTTGGGGTAAAGATCCAGCTGTCTAAAAAATGTGGTTTAATTCCGTTCATCGTTTAGGCTGTAGCACTGTTGAAAAAGTTCTATGGAAATTGCATGGGGAAATTGAGTTTTGAGAACTCTCCCTCCCTTTTCACACCCCGCATTTGATTTTTTAGAAAGTTTTGTGAAGATTTGGCAAACTGCACCAAAGTTATTAGCAAACCAAAAAATCAATTTCCTATATATGTTGGATTTGGTCCTCTCTGCACTGTCAATCTCCAACTTTTTGTCCTTGCCCCGCCTATTTTCCGAACCAGTTTCTGTTGTCTTTTAGGACTTTGTGCACCTTATCACTGCTAACTAGTGCTGAACTGCTTGTGCTCACTCCCTTAAATAAAATAAAATTGGCTGACACCCAAATGGCACATTAAATTTACTTGTACATCCCTAGTAAAGTTGTACTATATGTTCCCAGAGCCTGTAACTTAAAGGCTATTAGTGTACCTGCATCATTGCCACCCACTTAAATAGTCATTTTTTGAAGCATGTCTCAGGCCTGCCATTGAAGCCTGTGTGTTGTTTTAAACTGTCATTTTGACCAGGAAAAAAAGTTTGCCAGGCCTAAACCTTCATTTTGAATACATAAAGGTCACTACAATGGTAGGACCTAAGTCAGCCCATAGGGCAGAGTGCATTGTATCTAAACATGTTTTACATGTTACTTTTAAATCAATTGTTCACTATTTCAATGCATATCTCCCCATAGAATAACATTTGGATACCTTATTACATTTTTTTAAAAGTGATAACCTTTGCTTGGGAACGGGTGGAAATGTCATGTTTGCTTTCTAAAGAATTGTAATTAAAATCCTCTTTAATGGTAAAGTTGGATTTTAAGTGACAATTCTCAGAAAACCACTTTTAGGAATTTGACATTTTCTTGTGCAAACAATTTGGTGCCTGCAACCTATATTCCGGGTCACATGACCAAGTGTAGGTGGCAGTTGGACTTTGTGTATTCCTCCCAGACAATAACACAAAGGTGGACTAGATATTGGTAGGATTGGCCACCCTAACAGGATTGGAGGGGTGGAACTTTACACACCCCCACTTATATTTCAAAGGAGATACCTCAACCCCCACACACATAACTTCACACTAGCCTTTTCCAATTCCAGACCCAGTGGAGCCTAGGCAGGGAGGCAGGAAATTCCAGGACCATATGTGGGGGGGGAGGAGGAAGGGGGAATGATAGAAGCTTTTTCTACTTCAAAGCTGGCACCAGGTATAAAAAGAGGAACCTCAGATCCACTGTTCAGTACACTCCTGGGCCTGTGGATATTACAGATGAAGGACTGTCCTACTGCCAGAGGACTGCCCTGCTGGCTGAGGCCTGTCCTGCTGTCTGAGAAGGAAGATTGCTCCCTTCATCCCAGGCAGACAGACTCCAAGAGTCAGGTGGCAGGCCTCCTGTTCTGAACAACAGGGGCACAATAAACTCCAGAGGCCTCCCTGAAACTGTCCAACAGACCTGCTGCATTGGACCTGTAACTAAATATTGCCTGAGCCTTGCTGGCCTCTACTGGAATGAGCTTCTGATCCCCAAGAGGGTCCTCCCCTGGTTCTAGGCCCTTGGCTGGCATCAGTTGAGCACCTCCTGTAGAGAAAATGAGAACTCCTGATGTTCTGGGGTCACTGTGACAGTGAATGGGCCAGTTTGCGCTAAAATCTCACTACACACAATGACTGCCAACCTGAAGCTCCAGTGGACCTGACTGTTTGTGCTGAGATCTGCACTTCGTGCTACAGTATAAACAAAATGCAGTGACCACTAACACAAAGCTCCAGCCACAACAGTCCATGACGCCCAGCAGGATCTTTGCAGGGCAGCGACAGCTGTCTGCTACACCTCGCCATCTCTTTATACTAAAGTGACGACCATCCGCAACGCTATCCCGCCTCCTCATGGCCTTCTCTCCACAAATTGGATTCTTAGCGATGCTCTTTGAGAAGGTAACTTTTTAATCAGGACTAACTTGATTCTAATATACCGGCCCGTGTTCCATTGTGGTCAGCCTGAACTTGTGACTTTCTCCCAGTCTAGCATGACCAGATAACGGTGAATGGCACTTTGCACTTTTAAGTGCTATACCTACCCAAGTTTTTGAAATTGCATATCTCCAGTTCTACTGATTGGATTTTTTGTTGTTTTTGTGTCAAATAATTGAATACATTGTACCCTATTTTTCTAAATGGTGGGATTTTTGTTGTGTTTTATTTTCCTTTTATTACTGTTTGTGTTCTGCATGAATAGATTAGACATTGCCTCTAAGTTAAGCCTGACTGCTTTTGTGCCAAGCTACCAGAGGATTAATCACACGTAAATGTAGTAATTTAGTACCTTTTTGTGGTGTGCCTATCTGACTATCTATCTATCTATCTATCTATCTATCTATCTATCTATCTATCTATCTATCTATCTAGCTATGTATCAAAAAGATAAAGGTCACAGTAACATTATAGCTAGTTTCAGAATTTACACACTAAAAGGTATCAAAATTCAGCTGTTATAAGAGAGTTATTTCAAGTAACTATAGCTCGTGCCCTAAGGTAACTATAACTTGCGTCCAGCCATGCACAGTTTTCTTATCAATAATATTATTGTAAATGTTGCAATGATTTTATCAGTGACACCATAGACGATTTCACTAATGTTGTAATATTTGGGGTAATTAGCTGTGCATGACAAGAGCTCAAGTTACAGCTACATTTATAGTTATAGTTATGGACTATAATGTATTTAAATGCTAATTTCTAACTCTAACAGCCCTGTAACCTTTGGTTCTTTTAGTGAATTTCTATTTTTTTTTAACAAAGGGGGTGTTGGCCACAGACCCTGGCCTGCAGCCTGGTCTGCACCCAACACCCCATATGCAGCAAACATCAAACCCTGAATGGCCCTCAGCAGTCGGGGGTTGACCGCAGGGCTTGGCCTGTGACCAGGACTTGCTCCCAACCCCTCTCATGTGCAGCCAACCCTCCACATGCAGGAAAGCCCATGCAGCACACATCTTTTGGCCTTGCATGGCAGGGGGTTGCTGCAATTGCTGGCCTGTGGCCAGGTCCTGCGGCCAGACCCTTGTGTGCAGCTAACCTGTGCCACGCAAAGCCTTTGGCCGTGCGTAGCGGTTTCTTCGTTGCAAGGCATGGCCCCTGCATAACCGCACATGGGGTTGGAGAGTCAGTGTGTGAGTGGGTGTATTGTTCTTCCATTGGCCTCATAATCCACTGATTCATAGCAAAATTACACTGGGTGCCACGCTGAGCCCCACAGTGGATCTGTAAATTCCTGATTTGTCTAAAAAAAACATTTTAGGCAGATTTTGGCCCAGGGACCCCTCTATCTGTCCTATGGCATCAGGATACCTCTATCCTGACCTCTTATTTAATTTTTCATTTTTAATCCCCCCTACACCAAGCCACAGCTGGCGGTCACAACTTTTCTCTCAGGTTGTGGCAAGCCAATGAGGGCCTTGCTTTGGCGCATAGATCCACAGAGGATCTGCATCCTTGGATGTACAAATTTATTTTTCCTTTAATAACTCAGAAACTACTGAACAGATTTACACCAAATCAGAAAAAGGGCTCTTTGTGGACCAAGAGCTAGCTTTCTGCCAAATGTGGTGTAATTCCATCCAGCGGTTCAGGATGTAGCTGTGTTTAAAATCCCAATCAGAAATTGCATGGGAAAAATGCATTTTGGGTCCCCCCTTTTTCTTGGCCCCTGCTTGACGAATCACCCCAAAGGTTTCAAGGCAGTAGGTGAAGTGAGTGGCGTACCAGTTTTGAAAATGTTGTGAACACTCATCAAATGCTTTTTCAATGGAAACTAGGTCCTAACTATCACGATCTACTGGCGACCACCAGTAGGTAATATATATGTGTGTGTGTGTGTGCGGATGTTACCTACTGAATGTTACCAGCAGGTAGTTATAGTTAGGACTTTGTTTCCGTAGAAAAAGCATTTTTTGATTTTCTTATATCTTTGGCATTGTTTGATGGATCTTTACGAAAGGTTCCCAAAAAAAGTGCTCTGGTTATTCTTGTTGTATACGGAATGTTTTGGGGCGATCCATCAAGCGGGGGCAGAGAAAAAGCAGGGGTAAAAAAACATGCATTTCCCATGTTAATTCCCATCGGAGTTTTGAACACGACTACAGCCCAAACGGCCTGATGGAATTATACCAAAGTTTGCAGAAAGGTAGGTGTCAGTATGCAGATTACATTTTGGATATTTGGTGTAGAGCAGAGGGTCCCTGGGGCTGAAAATAGAAATGATAGTGTTAAAAGGGGTCAATGTGGAGGTATCCTGATCCCAGGGGTGTGATGTAGGAGTCTTTGAGGGTCAAGTTATGACCTTAAAATATTTATTTCATGGTGCGCGATATTCATGAATACATTGCAACGCTGAGTGTGGCCCCCGTGTAACATTGTGATGAATTCACAAATATCGGCAAATAATTTTTAAGAAAGACATTCACAGATTCATTCACACACCAAGGCCTTCATTACGAACCTGGTGGTCTCATGAGCGGCATGTTCGCGGTGGCGGTTGTACCGCCGCCAATGCAGTGGTCCAAGAACCATATTACAACTGCAGCGGTTGTGCTGTGGAGGGACCTCCAGCACCACTAAGATTAGTCATCCCGGGTAACTGGCGGTCATGGTGGTCCTAATCTGCCAGGGCAACGCTACAAACAGTGCTGCCCTGAGGATTACAACTTCATTCTCTGCAAGTGATTTCATGGCGGTAGCACCGCCATGAAAAGGCTGGTAGAGAATGGGTGCAGTGGGCCCCACGGGGCCCCTGCACTGCCTGTGCACTTGGCATGGGCAGTGCATGGGCCCCCCGGGTGCGCACTACAGCATTGCAGTCTGCTGTATTACGAGCCAGAGGCAATGCTGTAAGTCATTCTCTGCTTTCCACTGACCTAGCTGGAAACTCGTAATGGGCCCGGCAGGGAGGCAGCCACAATGGCGGCAACCTCCCCATCGGAATTTAGCCAGATGAGCTTTTCCATCCGCTGAAATTGTACTGAGGCCCTAAATCATTCACTGATAGAAGCACTCAGACACTCATGTACCCACTCACAGACTCACTTAGAGAGTCATACACCCACTTTCAGACCCACTCAGACACTCACACACCCATTCGTAGGCCCATTCTCACACTCAGGCACCCACTCACACACCCACTCAGAGACTCACACACTGCCTCACAGACTACTTAGACACTTATGGACCTAATAACAGACTCACTCAGTCATTCACGCACCATCCACAAATCCACTCAGACTTTCACACACCTACTCACAGACCCACGCAGACACTCACACAACCACTTATAAAGACACTCTTACTCCCACTCTCACATCCAGAAACTCCCTCTCACATCTACTCTCACACCCAGACAGATACTGTCTCACCCACTTTCACACCCACATAGACCCTCTCACACCCAGGAAAACACTGTCACACCCACTCTCACACCCTGAGACACCCTATCACACCTATGCTCACACTCAGAGAGACAGGCTGTGTGTGGCGTGTGGTTGGGTGGTTATAGGGGTCGGCTGCAGGACCTGGACACTGGCCAGGCCCTGCGGGAAACCCCCGTCGCACACAACCCAAAGGCCATGCGTGGCAGTGCTTGGATTAAAGTATAGTAATTAAAATTAGTTTACATTAAAAAAACATAAACATTCACTGAAAAAAAAATATATATATTATAGTTAGGAAATTGAACATAGAAATTCACTGAGAAAAATGAACAAAACCATTCAACCGTACAATCGTACAGTCGCACAAAACCTTAAAAATTTAGCACTTATAGTTAGAGATATTTCAAATAGCTGTAACTCATGCCATAAGGTAACTGTAACTTGCCCCCTGGTCATGCACTGCTATAACATTATTGAAAATATAAATGAAGCATTACCAGTAAAATGAATGAAGAAAAAACTGTGCATTTCAGGGTTAACGTCCCCGTAACCTTTGTTTTTTTAGTTAGTGTGTGTGTGTGTGTGTGTGTACCCCTCCCCTGGGCCAATCTTAGCCACAGAGATCCCATCTCTGGGGCCCTAGTCCTAACTTTTAATTTTGTTTTTGGGAGGGGGTGGCATGGCCCCTCCCCCCAGGGCTGATCGACTCCAGCCCCTTAGGACTGGCCTAAGTATTTAAATTATTTTAGGGGAAGAACTGCAAGGCCCCCTTCTCAGGGCCAATCTCGGCTACTGGGATCCCATCCACCGGGACCCAGTCATGTGACCTGGGTGCCCCCCCAGGCACCCTGTCACAATGTTGTAGATTGTGAGGGGAGCTGCCTGAAGGCCTCCATGATCCCAGCTGACTACCCAACTCCTGTGGGAGCCAGCATTGCTGTCACACTGTTACAAAGAGGGAGCTGCTAAAGCACCTTCCTCTCTGTGAAAGCAGTTTCCTTCGTCTCCCTACCTGCATCTTTCAGGATGAAATCTTGGTTTTTACAGACACTAAAGAGGAACATCCCCAGGTATTTGAGAATGCTTTGCATGTATTACAGGCTAGGTGGATTATAGTGAAACCCAAGTAATGTATGGTATTACTGCAAGAAGTAGAGTACTTAGTTCATACGGCCTCTGAGCAAGGTACCAGATCTACGTTTTGTAATTTAGAAGCCATTAGGAATGCTCCTCAGTCTGCAGATAAGGATGCCCTGCAAGCTCTTCTTGGGCACTGTGAGTATTACAACAGGTGTGTGCCCGGTTACGCCTTGGCTGTGCAACTACTTAGGCCCTTTCTGCGATTAACAAAGTATTTGAGAATATTAGGAGTTTGGGACTCATTGCTCTCACCTTGAAATCCTTTGTACCCACAGGCAAATCTTTCATCTCAGTTGATGCCAGTCTAAGGGCCTTGGAGGTGTTTTTGAATAGTAGGTCAGTGGTCTGAAGAACACAGTTGCTTCCACGTCCAAAATGCTTACTGATGCTGAGAGCAACTATAGTACCACTGTAGGGGAGGCCTTGGTGTGTATCTGGGTAATACAAAAATGTAAAACGTACATTTGGGGTGCCACATGTGACATTTATGCAGACCATAAACCTTTGGTGTTTTTTTAGGTGGAAATTTTCTGGGAAAGGCTTCTGCTCACTTAATTTGCTTATCGTCTATGTTGCAAGAGTATGATTTGGTTATCAGGTATGTTTGAGGTGGCAAAAATGTTCATGCAAACTGCCTGTCATGCTTGCCATTGCCTTGCGGTGAGGACTCTGATATTGATCATGACAATAAAAGTGTAGTGGCTTTTGTGGATGCCATTTCAAAATGTCTGAGGGTGAGTGGAGTGCGGCTGTGGCAAAAGATGCTGTGTTTATTGAAAGTTTTACATTACATTAAAACAAGTTGTCTCTCTGAGAAGTGTCTCACTGGTGGTCTAAGATGTTTTAGTCAAGTGGCAATGGAGCTTTCATGTGAAAATGATCCAGTTTAATTAATGATTTGTTTGTTCTCCTACTGCTCTGAGAAACAAAAATATTTGAATTGCCCACAAAGGTCACTTGGGTGGTGGGCATTTTGAGAATATTAGAAAATTGAACCCGATCTCTGGTGCCAAAATGTAGCATCCAGCAAAATATGTTATGCAGACAGGTATCCAAGCAGAAACCAAGAAGCATGGGAGAAGTTGCAAATACAATCCTTTATTGGAAAGGACTCACAACAGCATCCAACACCAGATACATCCTGGGATGACCAGGCAGCTGACTACTGCCTGTGCATTCCTGAACCAACTCAATGCCTGATGTCGTCATGACTCCCACAAAGTTCCAAGCATATAAAATAAACATATACTTGTAAATACTTATACCAAAGGATGAGCATATTACACCCAGTAATCTTTAACTGTTAAATGTCAGTGTCTTTTTGGCTAAATTGCGTTTTTAAATTGTAACAACACCTAACTATGCCCAGGGCCACTGGCATTTTGTGATTGTGCGCCTATACTCTTTTTCACATAATTATGGATCTGCTGCATTTGCCACATAATCCACCATCTCCTGCATAATCTTCAGATCTTAACAAAATACTTTTTTTTCTAGTTCAAATGGTTCAAAAGGTACTAAAATCAAAGCAATGTGTTAGCCGGCAGTAAAAGCTCCTTTTTTGCAGAGGTTGACTTCTCACCTTTCTACTGCGTATTGCTGTGTTTTGGTGTTAAATGGTGTTAAACTGAGGGGCAACCTATGGAAGACAATATTAACAAGTGTACAAATGTGAAGTAACCTTATTGGACAATGTACTGCATTATGATGCATAATTTGCCTTTTCTTGCCGTATAATATAGTCAAACCTGCTCCATAATTTGGCCTTCTCCTACAGCATTATTCCAATAGCCCTGACTATAACATCACTTTAACATTTGTTTTTGTTTTACTGTGAATTTGTGTTGTTTTTTAATGTAAGTTAAATTCTTAATACATTCCCTAATTTTGTGTCACTTTAACCTTTTATTTTTAAAGTGAATTGCTGAGGGTTTTAAATGCAAATTAGGATATTGTTACCATACCTAACTATAACGTCACTTTATGTTTTGCAGCATATTTCTGGGGGGCATTTTAATGCCAAGAAAGATCTTATTACCATAACTAACAATAACATTACTTTAACCATTGTTTTTCAGTGCATTTTTAGGGTTTTTTGATCATATACACCCTAATGTCTGACTGAACATCATTTATTTCCTGTGCGTAGCCTGGATGTTGGATACAGGGCCAACCTGTGGCCAGGCCCTGTGCCCAGCGCCCTGCCAGCGGCCAACTCCCCCACCTCATTGTTCATCACCTTTTGTCCTTCTGGGCCACCCCCAATCAAGGGCAATGTAACCTATTGTTAGAAATGGGGTCTTTGGTTGGTAGTCAGTTTACCTCCTGTCCAAGTAAGGACCCTCACTCTAGTCAGGGTAAGTGACACACAATCCAAATTATTCTGTGCCCACCCTCTGGTAGCTTGGCACTGAGCAGTCAGGCTTTACTTAGAAGGCAATGTGTAAAGTAGTTGTGCAAGAAATCATACAATAACACCATATAGCACCACAAAAATACACCACACAGTGTTTAGAAAAATATATAATATTTATCTGATAAGATGCAGGTCAAAACGTATAAACTGCAATACGTAGATGTTGAGATATCACTGTAAAAGTGATATAAAGTGTCTTAAGTCTTTGCAAAACAAATAAATGTCTCTTAAAAACAATAAAGGTCTCTTGCAAGCACAAAGTACCTGTTTTGCGTTCAAAATCTCCACAAGGTACCACAGAGGAGGCAATGCGTGGAAAGCAGGAGGTGTGCGTCAGTTTCACCCCTTCGCACACCGATTTGCGTCATTATTTTCCATGCAGGGGAAGACTTTACGTTGATTTACGGCACGCGGACTTGGTTCCTCTTCGGGTTGCAGGGTTTTCTAGTTCTCCGGGGACGGTGCGTGGAATCCTGGGCTTGCGGAGCGAGGACACAGGCGTTGCATTGATCCAGTGGGTGTGGAATTTTCTCCCGCACAGCAGGCACTGCGTCAATCCCTCTCTGAAAGGCGAGGCTGCGTCGTCCCGGGTCGGCTGTGCATCAGTCTGGTGGACCGTGCGTCGAAGTTCCTGTCGCAACGCAGTCACCACATCAAGCTTCTCCTTTGCAAAGTCGTGCTGCATCATCCCAGTTTAGCGTGCAGTGAATTTCTCACCGCGGGCAGGCTGTGCATCCTTTTTAGCAGGCTGCGCGTTTAATTTTTGCAGCACAAGGAGTCCAGTTGCAGGAGTGAAGTCTTTTTGGTCCTGAGACTTCGGGGAAAAGGAGGCAAGCTCTATCCAACCCTCTTGGAGAGCACTTCTCAGCACAGCCAGGGAGCAAAAAGGCAGCAGGGCAACAGCAAGGCAGCAGTCCTTGTCAGGAAAGCAATCCCAGAAAGTCCTTTGGGCAGCCAGGCAGTTCCTCTTGGCAGGTCTGGTTCAGGGATTCTTCACCAGCAGGTTTCTTGTCCAGAAGTGTCTGTGAGGTAGAGTGTCTACCCCAAGAAGTGTCTAAAGTCTGTGGTTTTGGGTCCTCTTCATATACCCATTTTGGCCTTTGAAGTAGGCTTACTTCAAAGGAAAGTCTCACTTGTTTGTGAAATCCTGCCTTGCCCAGGCAAGGCCTCAGACACACACCAGGGGGTTGGAGTCTGCATTGTGTGAGGGCATGCACAGCCCTTTCAGGTGTGAGTGACCACTCCTCCCCTTCCTCCTATCACAGATGGCTCATCAGAATATGCAGGCTCCACCCCAGCCTCCTTTGTGTCACTGTCTGGAGAGAGGTGCAAAGAGCCCAACCGGACAGGGATCCACAAACAGGCAGAGTCACAAAAATGGTTCAAACAAGAAAATGACCACTTTCTAAAAGAGGCATTTTCAAACACACAATCTCAAAACCAACTTTACTAAAAGATGGATTTTTAAATTGTGAGCTCAGAGGTCCCAAACTCCACATGTCTATCTGCTCCCGAAGGGAAGCTGCCCTTTAATCATGTTTAAATGCAGCCCCAAGGTTAACCTATGAGAGAGATAGGCCTTGCAACAGTGAAAAACTAATTTGGCAGTATTTCACTGTCAGGACATATAAAACGCAATAGTATATGCCCTACCTGAACCATACACTGCACCCTTCCCATGGGGCTACCTAGGGCCTACCTTAGGGGTGTCTTATATGTAAGTAAAGGGAAGGGTTAGGCCTTGCCAAGTCGAATTTACAGTTTAAAACTGCACATGCAGACACTGCAGTGGCAGGTCTGAGACATGATTATAGGGCTACATATGTGGGTGGCACAATCAGTGCTTCAGGCCCACTAGTAGCATTTGATTTACAGGCCCTGGGCACCTCTAGGGCACTTTTCAAGGGACTTACCAGTAAATAAAATATGCCAATCATGTAGAACTCAATTAACAGTACAATTTACACAGAGAGCATATGCACTTTAGCACTGGTTAGCAGTGGTGAAGTGCTCAGAGTTCAAAAGGCAACAAAAACAGGTCAGGAAAAATAGGAGGAAGGAGGCAAAAAGTTTGGGGATGACCCTGCAAAAAGGGCCAGGTCCAACACCTCTGTTATATGTAAACTCAGGCACGTGGTTTGTGCTCCCAGGTCCTGCAGGGGCAGCTGCAGCATTTTTCTGCATATTGCAGCCAGGCCGTAAGATCTCTCAGCCTCGCAAGACTGAAATGACCAATGAGGAAAAAGCCCTCTCATTGAATCAGAACGTTCTATTTTTTAAAATTACAATACCGCATGATTCACGTCGTATTAGCCATCCATATATCACTATAATTTCAACCCCTTCATGACCACTCCAAGTGCATCTTTAAACACAATTTTTTTAAAGTGCTCACTTTCTGACTAATTCTTAATATTAGCTAATTTTGGTGTAATTATTTTCAGTCATTTTTTCTGTATCACTTCAAAAATGTTGTCACAGAATTAACATTTTGGGCCCCTCTTTTTCCCAGTCCCCACTTGACTGATCACCCCAAAACTTCCCAAGAAGGAACTTGGGCATGAGGAGATAATCCATCTAGCTTTCTATCTATCTATCTATCTATCTATCTATCTATCTATCTATCTATCTATCTATCTATCTATCTATCTATCAAGATATATATATATATATATATATATATATATATATATATATATATATATATATATATATATATATATATATATATAAAATATATATATATATATTTCCTAGTAGCAGTTGCCATTAGGTAGTTATAGATAGGACCCAGTTTCTGTAGACACAGTGTTTTTTTGTTTTGCATATAACTTTAGTGCTGCTTTATGAATCTTCATGAAATTTTAAAAATGGATACTTTGGTCAGTTCAGCTTCTGTTTTGAAAGTTTCAGGGTGATCCGTCAAGTGGGGGCTGAGAAAAAAGACTCACCCTCTGCCATTTACATTTTCTATGTGGGGAGGTGTCCAGCCCCCACCCAGCAGTCCTGGGGACTGCCACCTCCCTGGGGCTTCCAACAAATGCAATACGAGCAGGTGGGGGGCACAGCCTCCCCGCAGCTCTGGGGACCGCCACCTCCCCAGGGCTTAAAACAAATCCTGAAAGGGCTGCACATGAGGCATATCCCGAAAAAGAGCATCCATAATTTTTTTAAACACACTTGCCGCAGAGGCAAGTCCGAATGGTAGGCCTCAGAAACTTGAAAGCACCAAACGAAGTCACAAATGTGGTGCAGTCTTGCAATTCCTCACTCAAAGGAATTTGATTATGCGCAGAATGCAGCTCTGTTGTGGAGAAATACCTTGATCACCCAATGTTGGCAATCCTCTCATGTAAGAGAGGAAATGGCAATCCACCAAAATGTTCTGATTTACTGACCACAAATCAATACATATTTCCAAGTCTCCTGACCTTTTCTTAGTCATGACTACTGGGGAAATCCACTCTGAGGAATCCAGTATAGGATCTTATTTGCTACTTCTTCTAAGCTTTCTAGTTTCTTCTTGGATGCCTGCCTGCATAAATTATTTTGCTGGATGCTACATATTGGTATAAGGAGTTGGGTGCAATTTCCCAGTATACTAAAAGGACCCACAATGCTGCTGGGCAGCTGTGTAGCTGCATTCTACATGTTTCCCTCTATATGTTCTGCAGAACCCCATTTTGGAGGTGTATTGTAGAGAAAGTTTGTGGATTTTGCTCAAATTGCATGTTAGTGTTTATGTTTTAACATGAATGGTTTGTAATTACTTGAAGTGGGATAATGGTGTAATTTGGGGAATTTCGCAAAAAAGCATAATGTGAAATTCCCCAAATTACTAAAATTCGACGTGAATCATTTGATTTTTTACGCAGGCCTAAAATAACAGTTTTTGACAGTAAAGAACCCTACTTTCAAATATTAAGTAAGTAACCCCTAAGTATGCCTTGCAGCCCAGATGATCAGGTGCCAAGTTATTAAAAGTGGTGCCTGCATGAATTTAATCTTGGCAGGTATCCAAAGTGATTAGCCCACAAAAGCTGCTTTCACTGTGAATGGTTGCAGATATGGTCTAAGAAAAACAGCTATTCAGAAAAAAAAAAACTCTGCTATATCTGGTTTGGGACAAGTCACTAGAATAATTCAAACACTATTTTTTTTTAAATACAGTTCAATATTGAAGTTAGATTTCCATTTAATAAATATGAAAAAAACTTTTAAAATTTTAGATATGGCTTTCCAAACCTCCAGTAGGCTAAGTAGCATTAGCTAAATACCCTTCCAGTCCTTTCACCTAATGTTCCCAGCTTAGTAGTACTCAACTGATCATAGGTTGACAAATGACTGTGGCCTGTCGAAGATGGCAGCAGTTAGTATTCAACTAAGAGAGCTATAATACTGGCTATAGCTCTAAAGTGCAAAAATAGTGTCTAGTAACAATATAAAAGGAATTTTAGAAGTCTTTCTATTCTGCAGAGTCAACCTACAAGTGCTGCTGTGACCTGTGTCTGGGAGCGACAATGGCTCATGTGTCTGGGGAAAGGGCCCCTGCCTTCACTGCAGAGGAGTTGGAGAGATTGGTGGATGGGGTACTACCCCAGTACACTTTACTCTACGGTCCTCCAGACAAACAGGTGAGTACACTGTGAGCATGATGCGTGGGCCATGAATTTATGGAGTGCTGTGTGTGTAAGCCACATGTAGGTGGGGGCTGAGGCGTCCTGGCCAGAGTGCTGCATGTATGGTGGTCAATGTATGTGCATCAGGGGATGGGAGGGATATGGTGGGCCATGATTGTGTCGGTCCAGATGGTTAACTAATTCCCTTTTCCTCTGTCTTTTTCCTGCAGGTCAGCGCCCATCAGAAAAAGGGTATTTGGCGTGTCATCGCCAAGGAGGTGTGGACCCTGGGGCTCTTTGATAGGCGGAGCATCCACTGCTGCAAACGGTGGGAGGATCTGACCGCTGGGCAAGGAAGATGGCGGAGGCCCAGCTGGGGCTGGCCTCCCAACGAGGAAGGGGTGCCCATCAACCCTGACACCCCGATGTTCCGCATCCCGGTGGTGGCCTATCCGGAGTTGGATGGGCGCTTGAGGGCATCACAGCAGCCACAAGGGGGTGAGTACAAATTCAGATTTATTACTTTGCGCGTTAAGGTTTTTCCTGGGTGGGGATGTGGACTGTGGGTGCCCCTAGGCCAGTGCGAACATGGCAGGGTAGATCCCTTGTTGGGCAGGGTCTGAAGAACTCCAACCCCTAAAGTGTTAGTGGGCATCTACTACTGGTCAGAACCCTGATTGTTTCAGGTGTGCAGCTGATGGCATTAGGCATTGTACCCCATGGGCTGGTGAGTAGCATTGTAATTGGTAGTGCATAGAACAGTGCAGAGGGCTGTTCCCTGTGACTTGTGTACGCCAACGGTAGTGGTGTTGCTGGCATTGACCAAGTGTATCCTCTATCTCTCCCCCCCTTTTTGTTTTGTCACCCTGTCCTTGTGTGCATTAGCATTATCTGGCTGGAGGAGCAGAGGCGCCAGCGATGGAGGGAGCTGCATCCCACATGGCCCTGGAGGCCGAATCAACCGACGGTGAGGGCACCAGTGGGACAGAGGGCGAGGGGAGCACCATGACGGGGACAGGAGGGAACACCACAGACAGCAACTCCTCCTCCAATGGAAGCTCCCTGGCAGTGGCGGACACCTCTGTGCCAACCCCAACAACAGGTACAGCAACCATCCCCCCTACCAGCACCGTCCTCAAAGCAGCCCCTCAGTGTGTTTCCCGTGCCCGCTCATCCAGGAGGGTGGGCATCTCCTTCGCCCCAGGCACCTCAGGCCCTGCCCCAGTCAGCCCTGCTGCCCTCAGTGAGGAGGCTATTGACCTCCTGGGATCCCTCACTTTTGGCCAGTCAACCATTCTGAATGCCATCCAGGGGGTCGAGAGGCATTTGCAACAAACAAATGCATACCCGGAGGGCATTCACTCTGGCGTGGCGGCCCAACAGAGAGCATTTCAGGCTCTGGCCTCCACACTGATGGCAGTCATTGTCCCTGTCTCTAGCCTCCCCCCTCCAACTTCCTCTACCCAGTCCCAATCACCTCAACCCCGGCCTATCCCAAGCACACCTTCAGACCAGCATTCACCCAAATCAACACACAAAAGTGGCTCATGCAAACAGAAGCACCACACTTCATCTCACAGACACTCACACCAGTACCATCCCCATGCAGACACACCAACATCCACTGCCTCCACTGTGTCCCCCTCCTCCTCGTTGTCCACCTCCCTCCCAGTAGCGTCTCCACTCACACCTGCATGCACTACTTCTCATCCACTACCTCCATCACCAGCACTCCCATCACTACACACCCGTCGCTGGCAGTCACCACCCCCACATCCATGCACACGTCCCCTGTGTCCTCTACCACTGTGTCTTTGACCCCTCCTCCCAAAGTACACAAACGCAAGCACCTACCTACCCAACAGCCATCAACCTCACAACAACATCCAGCCCATGCACCTGCACCCAAACTCAGCAGACAGACACCTCATACAACCACTTCCTCTTCCTCCACTCCCAAACCTTCTCCCTCTTCCAGCCCCAGTGTCACTAAGAAGCTTTTCCTGGCAAACATTGACCTCTTCCCTACCCCTCCACCCCCCATCCTTCCCCTCGGGCCAAGGTGGTCAAAACCCAGCCCAGCACCTCAGCCACCAAGTCCATGCCCGCTGTGTTTCCTGCCGCTGTCAGAGGCTCAAAGGGGGCACGTGTCAGTCCAGCCAGTGTGCCACCAACCCCTGCCAAGGCGAAAACCATTCCGCCTCCTGGCAAGGTGAAGAAGGGGACAGCATCCAGCAAGGGGAAGGAGCCACAACCACCCAGCAAGGCCACCTCAAAGACTCCAGCTACCAGACCCAAGGTGACACCACCATCTGTCAAGGTCAAGAAGGGGCACAAAACACCTGGCAAGGCACTTTAGCCATCCGAGGCTGCAGGTGAAGGCCTGGTGGCTACCAGGAGAACCGCCAGCCCTGCCAGCTGCGCCGCGGCCAGCACCACCAGCAGCCCCACTGCTCGCACCACCGCAAGCACTGCCACCTGCATCGCCACCTGCACCGCCGCAAGCACCACTACTGTCAGCAGCAACAGCCGCAATGGGCAGCCGTCCAGGACTGCAGGAGAAGGGCTGGATCCTCCCCCCACCACTGGCAGCACGGCACCTACACCACAGCCAGCACCGCCACCTGCACTGCTGCAAGCATCACCGCAAGCCCCGCCGCAAGCACTGCCACCTGCACCGCTGACAGTAGCACCACTGCCAGCAGCAGCAGCCCCAGTAGGCAGCCGTCCGAGGCTGCAGGAGAGGAGCTGGAGCCTCCCCCTACCACTGGCAGACACCAGCACCGTGGCCAGAACCGCCACCTGCACCACTGCAAGCTCCACCGCAAGCACCGCCACCTGCACCGCTGACAGTAGCACCACTGCCAGTAGTAGCAGCCCCAGTGGGCAGCCGTCTGAGGCTGCAGGAGAGGGGCTGGAGCCTTCCTCTACCAGTGGCAGCACCGGCACCTGCACTGCGGCCATCACCGCAACCAGCACCACCGCAAGCACTGCTGCAAGCCCCGCCACAAGCACCGCCACCTGCACCGCCACCTGCACCGCCACCTGCACCGCCACATGCACCGCTGACAGTAGTACCACTGCCAGCAGCAGCAGCCCCAGTGGAAATCCGACCGAGGCTGCAGGAGAGGGGATGGAGCCTCCCTCTACCACTGGCAGCACCCCTATCAGCACCGGCACTACCACCGCTGTGCAGCCGTAGCCACCCCCGGATGGACTCTAGCCCTGCCTCCATGGATTATCATGCATCCTGGTCACTGCAACTCTCGAGGCTCAGACACCCAGGTGAGGGACTGTGAACTGCAACTCCCCAAGTGTTGCATCACTGGGCACAGCGCCCCCTCCAGAACCAGTGGAGAAATGCATGCACCCACCCTATCCTTGGCAGAATGAAGAACACTGGGCACAATGCCCCCTCCAGAACCAGTGGAGAAAGGCATCCATTTACCCTATCCTTGGCAGGATGAAGCACACTGGTGTCAACACCAGGACAGTGCGCGCTCTACGGGCATCGAGAATGCAAAAACCCAACACCCTCAAGATAATGTAATTCATGCATTGTGATGATATGTTATTGCTTAACCTTTTGCATTGCAGAATTCAATCCAAAAGATTCATTTTTAAGGTGCTTAGAAATACTGTACATTTGCAATGTATTGCTGCAGGCATTCAGAGTGAGTCAGGGTGTGGTCCCTTTCCCGGGCCTTCTAGAAGCTTTCCCTGCAGCATGCCTGGGTGTGGTCGTGGGCTGGGCTGAAACTCTATAAAAGGGAGTCAGCCCAGCTCCACGTGCTCACTATTCAGAGGTCCTGGTGCAGAGCAGCAGCAACTTCCTGAGCTCCTGTTCCGGTGGCCTACCTTGAACTTCCTGGCCTCTGTGCTTTATTCTTCAGTGGTGATTCTTAGTCAGGGCGGTAAGATGGAGGTTGGGCTGGGCCCCCGACCCCGTATTCGATGACGCTCGAATTCTTGGGCCTAATTTCTGATGTTATTAACATTTTGCTCATGTGCGTATAATTGAGCATTTGGAATTTTCATGGCATTTGTGTGCACGCATTCGAATTGGCAAGACGCGCGTTTCTATCCTCGAGATTAATTCATGTTCTTCATAGTGCGCTACCATTCTTTGACAGTCTCATGGTAGCTTTCGAATCGGCAACGCGCGTGATTCTTTCTTAGCGTGTAATTCTTGACATTCACTGTACGCTACCATTTTATTGGCAGTTTCATGGTGACATCCGAATCGGCAAGATGCGCGATTCTACCCTTGTGTGAAATTCTTGGTATTCATTGTACGTTACCATTTTCGAGGCATTTTAATGGTGGCATTCGAATCGGCAAGGTGCGCAATTCTTTCTTTGAGTGCTTTTCATGTTATTCATTGTGCGCTACCATTTGTTGGCATTTTCATGGTGGCCTTCGAATCGTCAAGATGTGTGATTCTTTCTTTGTGGTTAATTCATGATATTCATTGCGCACTATCATTCCTTGGCAGTGTCATGGTATTGTTCGAATCGGCAAGACGTGCAATTCTTTTCCTTGTGTATACATAATGAAAATTACTGTGAGCTACCATTCTGAGACGTTTCCTTGGTAGCATTTTGAGTTGACGAGTTGCGTGATTATTTCCTTGAATCTACACTGTGTGATTTCATGGTGCACAATCCTTTATGATGTTTAGTACACAGATAAAAGCCTGCAATGTGCGCAATTTATTTTCC
The DNA here is from genome assembly GCF_031143425.1 of Pleurodeles waltl. Lineage (NCBI taxonomy): Eukaryota > Metazoa > Chordata > Amphibia > Caudata > Salamandridae > Pleurodeles > Pleurodeles waltl. The sequence continues at coordinate 755,525,784 of NC_090446.1, read as the reverse complement.
AATGTTTTTTCTTTTTGAGAAGAACACAACAAGATCAGAGTTCTAGATGTAATGCTGTGTGTTCCTGATATGTATTTTTAAAAGGAGATTCATTTATTGTTTAGAAATTGTTCAGAGTGTTTTCATGATTCGCATGCTAAAGAAAGTACTTGAATTTGAAGGTTCTATTTAACTTTTCTTGTTACTTCCTCAGGTATTCGGTCATCTAAGATCTAGTCATCTTTAGAACTATTCTTGGATTGTTCATGTTTTCAGAAATGACAAAGCTTAGAGTTTGTAGCACGGTACTAATTTCATGAGATGTAATTTTTGAAGTTGTGTTTTAACCTCTTGCTTCCTACATGTCTCCTTCCCAGCTGTTCCCTTCCGAATCTCTTTTCCTCACTTGGACTCTCTTAGACTCTGTGATAAATCTAATCAGAGGATTGGAGCTGTCTTGTGGTGGAAGTGTTGGGAACGTGCACAGACACCGAGGATCTAGTGACTCTGACAACTGGGCACAAAGCCCCCTCCAGAACCAGTGGAGAAATGCATTCCCTCACCCTATAAATGGCAGAATGAAGCACACTGGGCACAAAGCCCCCTCCAGAACCAGTGGAGAAAGGCATCCACTTGAGAGACTGTGGCTTTGCACTCCCCAGGACCAAGAAGTGGGAAAACCACCAACTTGAGAGACTTGAAGACTGTGTCCTTGCACTCCCCAGGAGGAAGCAGTGGGCAAACCACCCACTTGATAGACTTGAGAGACTGTGGCTTTGCACTCCCCAGGACCAAGCAGTAGGCAAACCACCCACTTGAGAGACTTGAGAGACTGTGGCCTTGCACTCCCCAGGAGCAAGCAGTGGGCAAACCACACACTTGAGAGACTGTGGCTTTGCACTCCTCAGGACCAAGCAGTGGGCAAACCACCCACTTGAGGTACTTGAGAGACTGTGGCTTTGCACTCCCCAGGAGCAAACAGTGGACAAACCACCCACTTGAGAGACTTGAGAGACTTGAGAGACTGTTACTTTGCACTCCCCAGGAGCAAGCAGTGGGCAAACCACCCACTTGAGAGACTGTAGAGACTGTGGCTTTGCACTCCCCAGGACCAAGAAGTGGGTAAACCACCCACTTGAGAGACTGTGGCCTTGCACTCCCCAGAACATTGCTGTGGGCATGGAGCCCCCTCCAGGAGCAGTGTTGTTGTCCCCTCTTCTGGCTGAGGTGCCCCCCCATCCCTATCCCCCTGAGGTGCCTGTGTTTTTTCGACCTGATGCCCCTGCAGTGTTCTCTCCGTATTAAGGCAGGAGTCAAGTGTGGGCTTGGCCTATGCGTTTTGGACCAGTGGCCCACAGACATTTTGAGTGGACAATGTACCACCTTATGTACATATTGTATATATTGTAAATACTGTTTTCGAATTTATAATGTATATCTGATTATTTCTAATATGATACTCATTTGACTCCATTCCTTTTGTCCTTGCGTTCTCCCGGAGGGTTACAGGGTGTATATGTAATGGTGATGCATGTGTTTGTGTGTGTGGTGTTGGGGGTGAGGGTGGGGTTGGGGGTGTTGCGTGTTGCGTGTGTGTGTCACTCTCTTTTTCCTCCCCCCTCCCCTGTGTGCTAGGAGCAGTACTCACCATGGTTGTCGCCGCTCGTACTCCTGGTAGATGAGAAGATACACCAACATGGGTAACACCTGTAGTTCAGGCTCCATGGCGTCATGGTTCTTCCTTGGGTGTCGAGAGGTGAGTGGTTTCCCTTCTGTGTACTGGTTCGCCGTGCTTTTGATGGCGTTGGTACCACCCCAGAAAAGCTGGCGGATGGGCGGGTTGTAATAGGGGGGCGGTACATTGTCTTCTGCCTGGCTGTTGGCGGTTACTGCTGCGGTGTTGGTTGCTACCGCTGTGGCGGTCGGAGTGTTAAAGTGGTTGTCTGTGTTGGCGGTTTCTGCCGTGGTCGTGATTCCATTTTTGCTACCGCCGGCCTGTTGGCGGTCTTACCGCTGCTTTCACATCGACCGCCAGGGTTGCAATGAGGGCCAAAATGATAATCTTCATGTTTGTTGCCATGTCTGCTTAACAGTTGAATAACTCTGGAATGAATTAGACTCTGTTACTTTTGAACACATTTTCTAGTCATGAAGAGCATTGTTAAAATATTCTGGTGGTGATTCCAAATCTGGCAGGCGGCGGTAGCCGCCCGCCAAGCGGGAACCGCCATTTGGCCGCCATGCGGCCAAAATACCGCTGCCCCCATTCCAACATTCCCGCTGGGCCGGCAGGCGCTAACGGGCGGTGTTGCGGCCGTGCGACGGGTGCAGTTGCACCCGTCGCGCTTTTCACTGTCTGCAAGGCAGACAGTGAAAAGCTGGCCGGGGCCCTGTTAGGGAACCCCTGCACTGCCCATGCCACCCATGCCATTGGCATGGGCAGTGCAGGGGCCCCCAGGGGCCCCAGGACACCCCTTACCGCCAGCCTCTTCCTGGCGGTAAAAACCGCCAGAAACAGGCTGGCGGTACGGGGGTCAGAATCCCCAGGGCAGCGCTGCTTGCAGCGCTGCCCTGGCGGATTCACCCAGCCGGGGCAAAAACGGCGGAAAACCGCCGGCTCCGGTGGGGCGACTGCGGCTTTACCGCCGCGGTCAGAATGGCATGGGAAGCACCGCCAGCCTGTTGGCGGTGCTTCCGTCATTCGTTGGACCGCCAGGGGTCAGAATGACCCCCTCTGTGTTAAAATGAGATTTTATTCTCTTTTTTCTTCAATTGATTGAAGAACTCTTTTTTTTTCAATAAATCAATTTTCATTCCTTAATTTAATCTGGTGTTGTTGTTGCTGTTTCCCTGATTTTGCCTTAAATTTGAGGTTGCCTCCTTTTTTTCTCATGTATGGGCAAAATTAGGAAATTTGAATTACTTTCCACCAGCTCTAACACATATAATACACTTTCTGTTGTTGCTGGTTCAGTCATTAATCCAGACAATGAAAGGAAATGCACAGGAAAGGGAAACATCAACATCTATAACTAAGCCTTCTTCTAGATTGCCTTCATCATATTCCTTTAACGTTAAACCAACTAATAATCCTTCTGATCAGACCAGCAAAAGGCCAAGTAAGGATTTTCCTTTTCCTGTAAAAACAGCCCCATCTATATCTCTAGAACTACTATGTAAGTAACAAAAATAAGATTGCAAAGTCTTGACAACAAATGGATGGGAGAATTTTGGAGGGGGAACAGCCACTTTCTGGCTTACATAATACCACACTCAAAGTAAATCACCTTAAGTCAGAAATATCCTCTCTTGACTAACAAGCTGGAGACCTTAAAAATTGTAATAGGACAAATAACTAAGGATTTATGGTCTGCTGGAAGGAATAGAAGGCAATGATTCATTCATCTTTATAATTCATTTTTACCTACAATTCAGGATATCTCAGAATCGATATCACTTAACATTTTAAGAGTGAACAGGCTAGGTCACATGCCTATCCTCACCTCTCCATCTAATCAGCCCAGAGGAATGTTATGTTCTTTCTTGGACCACACAGATTTGCTTCAAGGCATCTAAGCAGCTAAAACTTAGAAAATAAATCCTAGGCAGGTAATGTTAGACATTTCACAAGATTTACATAAATGTACTTCTGAGAAAACTAAAGGAATTTCTTAGTATGAAACCAGTTCTCTGCTCCCGCAATATGATGTTGGACGACTTATGAGGGCTCAGTGAAATTGAAATTCTTTCTAGAAGAACGCAGAGATGAAGACTGGAAACATCTTAACCTATGAAGAGCTGAACTTGTTGAACATTTGTTGTTTCATTAGCTATTTTTTTGATAAACAAATTTTTATTATTTTAAAGGTGCAGGTGCAAAACATGTGAGACAGGACATTCTGTAAGTTCCCAGTCCATAGCATCATTAAGCATCGACAACAAGGCATTTCAATAAATACAGAATATGCGTAACAGGACTACCCTGCCACCACCTAACCCATTACCTCCAGCCATGGCTTCCGCACCCTATCATGTTTTCAAGGGCAACCCTGTGCGTCAGACACTAGTTTTTCTTGCCCAGCACACCAGTCCGCTCCTCTTCTCCACTGTTGCAGCGATGGGCCCCTAGAGGAGTTCCAAGTAGCCGCGATATCCCTCTTGGCTATGAGCAGGGCAGTACCCGCAAGAACGCGTTTCGCTCGTGTTCCACCCATGTCATCCATCACCCCCAACAAAATCAGTTTTGCGGACATCTGCATCTCTAACCCCAGAATGCCACTGAGTTCTCGTACCACCTTTTCCCAATATATCATTAGCACCGGACATGACCAGACCATATGAAAGAAGTCTTATTGTCTTTTTTTCTTTTCAGCTTCAATATGCATATACGGCTGCATGTAAAAAGCATTTTTCCAGTCTCAAATGGGCCAATTTGTAGAATTGGCCCGTTTGCATCTAGAGAAATGCTTTTTGGGATGTACAAAGCCTAATTTGGAATTCAGTAACTTGTTACTGAACTGTAATTTGGGTTTTGTGATTTGGTTATGGAAGGGGCATGTTGAGGGCAACCCTTCGTAATACCAAATCTGAAAGCTATGTATAAATGTTTTGTGGTCGCAAAAGAATGTATGATGGAACAATGCATGTGGGAACCATGCATGCCTTTACGATGATTTTTCATTGTAAAAGCGTGCCTATTAAAGACATGTGTGGGAACAACATGCGTGGTTCTACCATGCCACCCCCCACCTGCCCTAGGCCCAAAAGTACCCCAACCCTAATACTTAAACTACCCTGAACCCCCCACCCACCCTAAAAACAAAACTACCCCGCCACTACCCGCCCTAAAAATAAAAGTACCCGACCCCTCCATCCTTACCTTAAAAACATAACTACCCTGATCTCCACCCTAAGCCCTTAATCACCCCACCCCTAAAAACTACTCCCCAGCCCCACTTACCTGACTGTGTCCTCTCCCGATATATCCCTAAAAAAAAAATCCCCATCCCTGCCCCTAAAACAAATAGCCTGACCCCCAACCCAAGCCCTTTATCCACCCCACCACGAAAAACTACCCCAGCCATGCATGACTCCCCACCCTAAACCCTACCGTTAAAAAAAATCCCAAACACCTGCCTACCCCTGCCCCTAAAAACAAAAGCCCTACCCCACCCCTAAAAACTACCCCCAACCCTGCCCCAACCCCACTTACCTGACCATGTCCTCACCTGATCCACTCTGCCTTTTTCTTTGCCTTAACCACGCATATGCGTAGTTCAGCACATGCGTGGTTAAGGCAGAGAAAAAGCTATGCATTGTTCTGGCAAGCGTGGTTATGCTTGCATGGGAAGCGTCTTCGTTCTTCCCAATGCATTGTTCAGACATTTTGGCCCGTATTTATACTCCGTTTGCGCCGAATTAGCGTCGTTTTTTTCGACGCAAATTCGGCGCAAAACTAACGCCATATTTATACTTTGGCGTTAGACGCGTCTAGCGCCAAAGTATGAAGAAAGAGCGTCATTTTTTTGCGTGAACGCCTTCCTTGCGTTAATGAGATGCAAGGAAGGCGTTCCCGTCTAAAAAAATGACGGCGACGCAAATGCGTAGTATTTATACTCCCGGGCAAAAATCACGCCCGGGAGGTGGCGGGTCAAAAAAACCCGCATTTGCGCCTGAATTTAACGCCTGGGTCAGGGTAGGCGTTAAGGGACCTGTGGGCTCAGAATGAGCCCACAGGTGCCCTCCCCTGCCCCCAGGGACCCCCCCTGCCACCCCTGCCCACCCCAGGAGGACACCCAAGGATGGAGGGACCCATCCCAGTGAAGTACAGGTAAGTTCAGGTAAGTATAATTTTTTTTTAATTTTTATTTTTTTGGTGGCATAGGGGGGCCTTATTTGTGCCCCCCTACATGCCACTATGCCAAATGACCATGCCCAGGGGACACAAGTCCCCTGGGCATGGCCATTGGGCAAGGGGGCATGACTCCTGTCTTTACTAAGACAGGAGTCATGAAATGGCGTCTGGGCATCGAACAAATGGCGCAAATCGGGTTAAGACGATTTTTTAGCGTCAACCTGACTTGCGCCATTTTAAGACGCCCTAACGTCATTTTTTCCCAACGCCGGAGCTGCCTGGTCTACGTGGTTTTTTTCCACGCACACCAGGCAGCGCCGGTCTGATTGCGCCGTCTAACGGCATTCCATAAATACGGCGCCCGCATGGCGCTTCAGAATGGCGTTAGACGGCGCAAAATTTTTTGACGCTAAACTGCGTTAGCGCAGTTTAGCGTCAAAAAGTATAAATATGGGCCCTTATGTCGCAAACAGGCTCAGTTTACCACCAGTAGGAAGTTTGTGGTAATCCATTTACAAATGGGAAAGGGTCCCTTATGGACCTCTACCCCTTTGAGAATGGTTTGGCAAATATTTTTTAAGAGCAGGCAGTGGTCTCACAGACCACTGCCTTCTTTTAAAAAGTGAAACTTAAATGTTTCTTTTTTTTCTTTTTAAACACACTCTGTTTTTCTTTAAGAAAAAGCAATCACAGACATGGTGGTCTGCTGAGCATAGCAGCCCACCATACCTGTGATGCCTGCGATTTCTAGTGGGTCACAAATTGCAACCTACCTCATTATTATTCATGAGGTATGTCTATTTGCAATCCACTATAAATCACAAATTAAACTCTACATGGTTTCACACACTTGAATTAGTGATTTCCTAATTGCGAGTCACAGGAAATTGCAATTTGGAAATAGCTAATTCAAACGTTTGCACATGCGGCCCATAGTTTCTAGTGTTGTTATGAAGTGAACTTATTAATTTACTTATTAGTTAATGTTCTTCTCAATTTTCTGTTCCTAAAGATACCACAGCACTCCCAAATAGTTCATAATCTACAAGTCATCCAGATGAGTTTGGTTGTAGTAGGTTCCATTTATTTGTAGGTATGGACATCAATGTGGCAAAATGAGTATGGTTCCACAATCACTGCCAACAGGTGTTTCGTCACACCACATTTTACTATTCTGTGGACATTTACGCTAAGCGAACTTCAAGTTGCTTGCTTATTCTTTTTATTTTAAATAGCGTAGCGGTTATCCTGTCTGTTATGTTCATTATATTCCCCCCTCTGTTGCGGTGTGTTTTCTGCTTACTTTTACTAGCTTTAGCATTTATTTTGGCAATATGCTTATAGTCGGGCTCAGATACCTCATACTTGGGGGCTTACCATATGAAGTTGTTTCTTACACATCCAAGCATTTTAACTTGTTGACTAGGAACTATTTGGGAGTGCTGCGGTATCTTTAGGAACATATGTCAGATGTCACTTTGTGGGCACTATTTTATGCTTTTGGTTATTGAAGCATACATTACGACTCAGCACCGTGCTTTATCCTATTTTTGGACTATTTCTGACTTGAAATATCAATGTTTGTACCTTGAACAACTCATAGGAAGTGCACCCATTTCACCACCACTACCCGTATTCTTCTCTGTTCTTCTTAATCTTCTTTCATTGTTTTCCATAGGTTTTCTTGTTTCTATGGCAGTTACTATACACGCTCCATCGTCTAAATTCTTTCTAGTTCCACTTCAGAGGTTGAATGTGCCGTATTCAGTATGTGCCTTCAAAACCCTCAACCTTTTGTCCTCCATGTAGGTATATTTTTACTTATTTTCTTGTATTCCCATTACCTAGTGTCTATGATAATTATTACAAAATCTATGGATATGCCATTCCTGAACATCTCAAATGAAGAAAGAAAAATAAACACAAGGGTGCCCCTGTTGGTCTTAAGTCTCTGGACATAATTCATAGAGAGAGGCAAGCAGGAGTTTGTCCTACACTGAACCAAAGCACAGAAAATGCTGCCTCTAACCAGGATCTTAAGAATGGTAGTCAAATTTACTACCCCATTGAAAGTACATGTTGTGCATACCATCTAATGGAACACGAGAGGAAGTCTTGAGACTCACCAAATTTGGATTTGCAGTTTGAGGGATCCCCCAGGATATGTGTACACACAAACAGTGATCAAAATGAAAGAGGCAGGGGAATTTTCTTTACAACAGAAATATGAGAGGCACTGCTGCAGAGTGTATCATTGATACTCATCCTTAAAATAGGTATTCATTCTTTGGCTGTGTTTTAAAGCAGACACATTTAAGGTCACATGTACAAAGCTGTTTTCCAGTTGCAAATGGGCCGAATCACAAAAGTGGCCTGTTTGCGACTGAAAAAAAAGCAATTTGCGATTCGGTATTAGGAGGAGCATGTTTAGGGTGTCCCTTCCTGTTACCGAATCTGAAAGGTTTGTATGAACGTTTTGCTACCAAAATGCAGTTGTAAAACATTCTCAATTTACCACCAATGAGAAGTTGGTGGTAACCCATTCGTAAATGGGAAGGGGTCGCCATGGGACTCCTTCCCCTTCATGAAGGGTTGGGAAAATATTTTTTAAGAGCAAGCAGTGGTCGCACAGACCGATGCCTACTCTTAAAAAATGAAACAAGCATTTCATGTATTTCTTTTTAGATGCTACGTTTAATGAAAAAGGATTGCTTTATTTAAAAGCAGTCCAGACATGGTGGTCTACTGACTCCAGCAGGCCACCATCCTTGTGATTTTTTAAAGTACCAATGGGTCACAAATTGCGACCTACCTCATTAATATTCAAGAAGAAGGTCTCTTTTCTACCCACTGGGAATCACAAAAGTGACTCAATGGAGTTTCATACATTTGGAATTGTGATTTCCTAATTTGCATGGACATACTTACATGTAGCCCTTAGTTTTGGTTTGCAGTTATTTTTTGTTGTATTTTTATTTATGGTTCATTTAGTTCTTTATCATGGGACCAGAGCGACAAATTGCAGTACTTAAGACAGGGAGTAGTACCCACCAATCTTTTTAGACAACATTTACAACGATAAAGAAAATATATGCCATAAATATCGTAAAGACCAACTGCTAGTACATGTCATCCCAAAAAGGTTCAAGACATTCCAATATTTGATCTGTGTGTGCATACGATCTTCATATATTTTAAGCTTACATACTTAAAAATGACCACAATAATTACTGGATTAGCATTACTTCACAAAAAATGATTTATCTCTCCAGACATCATTGAGTAGTGAATAATGTGCAGAATTGTCCTTAAATGCTGCAATCAGAAAAGTTGTTTTTAAATTCTAAATAACAATAACACATTGGCATATTCGGAGTATTTCAGTAAGGTATTCATGGAGTTTCGGAAATCAAATTCATCCTCTGTTGAAGAATATGCATAATATTCAAACAATCTCTTTCTCTAATCCTGTTTTCTCTTTTATTTCGGCACACGGGGATAGGTGTAATTATGCATCGATACAACTAATTCCCATTGTGATAACAGGTAAATACTATCACAACGTTCGCGGGCTGGTAAGCCGCATGTGAATGTAGTTATAAAGGCTGGATATAGATATCCTCTGCCAACAAAGGGTGTTTCCCTGCTGACTTGAAACATGCACATAAAAGTTCTAAGGGAATTCCTACAGACACTCCCAAAAGCCGCCTACAAGTACGTACAATGTCCTACAGAAGGCGTGAACAGATAGATTTCTCCTCACACGTATACCTTCAGGCACAGTTGGCACTGAGTCACATAACAATCTATGAAAAGTAAACAACCACTCATGTCACTGGCAGCCATTGCTAAAGTAGTTCATTACCTCTTGGCTGTGCTGGACCGCACCAAGGCACAGTGCATACTATGTAGTGCCTTCAATCACTCATTTATTATAGCTTGTTAAGTATGCCTCTCACGGAACTACAGTAAAGTGAACACCAGATTCTAAGTCTAAATATTCACTGCAATGAGGTAACTGCAGTGGAAAACAAAAGTTATTTACCACTGTTGCTGCATCAAAAAGAAATTCCGGGGTGCTGTGGCAAAACACTGGAAGAGCCTGTCAGTGCTGTGGTGGTTTCAGTCTCAAGTGGAGAGCAGAGAGCAAACCTTTGCATGTGAGGGGAGACAGGAAACATCGAGGCAGGTGGGGGCGGGCAACAGAAGGGCAGGTATTTTGTTCATTTGGACAGGGTAGAAAGATCATATTATGAATTTTCCTCCATTATTTCTCTGCCCTTGCTTAGCAGTTGAACGGAGGGGCAGATGATTTTTTGGGGCCATACATATCATAAATCTATAGATGAGTAAAATGTGAATGACTGGAATATTTCTTACCTCCGGATTCTGACTGACATCATAGAAAATCCCCGTTACACATTGTAACCCATCTATAATTCTATGTTAGGTAAGGCTCTCATTGAGAGCAACTATTGTTACAAGATTCTATTTCTTATTATTTACTGATTTGACGCAGCAACAATAGGAAGCAAAAACTATTTCCTACTATTGCTATGTCATAAAAGATTTCCAGGCTGGCAGGGTACTCTGAGAGGCTGACAGTGCAGAGCATGATCGATGCTCTGATGGAGAGCAAAAAGCACACTTTCAGAATGGGAGAGGAAGTGGCTGGTGGGAGGCACAGAGGCTGGTGCCAATGGGTGGCTGGAGGACAGCTGATATTTTTACAATTGAGGGGAGGAAAAGAGGCATATATGGTTCACCGATTACTACTTAGCCCATGTATAGTAGCTGGAAGCAGGGACACATAATTTTGTGGGCCATATTAAGGATGTTATTAGGTGTGATTTTGCACATTGTCCGCAACTATTTAAAGTCACACATGCACACAGATCCATAGGTGCACATATCCCGAAAGTGTAATTCACACAGAAATTAACAGCCATTCTTACACCCATGCAAACAAACATAAATGCATTCAGTCAACTATACACACACATCTCAGGATTGGGCCTCTGAAGTTATGCTGCAATGGAAAACCAAATTATATGTCAGTTTTGAATGTATTATTCTACAAGAAAAGGCAAGTTATGCTCTCTAATTATTGAGTATGGAAGTCCCGGACAGAGAGGAAACTCCTTGCATGGCAGGTCCACTTTTTGAGGATCTTGCTTTGTAAAATGAAGAGGAAAAGTCAAGCACTGAGGAAAAATATCGTTCCTATATGGAATGCTACTCAGCCTAGTGTGAAACAAGCAGCGTGATAGTTAATGTAGGCCTAGAGATCCCTGCTAGGCTAGCCTCTATATTGAATGGGAAGTTTCCTAACAGGGCAGTAGAATTGATGGCCTCCACTGACCTGAAAGTCTTGAGAGCCAAACACCAGAGGCAAAATGATCCTAAATAAAAAACACATTTCCACACACAGGCAACACACATCCACCTAGGTGCAACAAACACTTGAAGTACACATTCTGATGCACACAAGACATGCTGACAGCCATACAGTCACCAGTAACAAAAACACACATGCACCTATACATATATATATATATATATATATATATATATATATATATATATATTTTAGAAAGGTTCCCGGTATAACCCAGATTCTTCCAGTTTCTTCAGAGCAGGTCACGGCCACCGGCAGCCATTATTGTAAAACTGAAAGTATTCCATTCCTCTAAGGCACAAAAGAGACCGCAGTCCAAAGTTCTTAGATGCAAAAATAGATTTAATGGTGACGTGTTTCGATCTTCTTCACAGACCATGAACACCACAGTGCTCCACTTTCTTTAAAGAGACATAGTCCACCCACTAATAAACATAGTAAAAATACTTTGAAACATCCCTCAATTCGATTATACACTTAATACCAAAAAGACAGAAAAAAGAGAGAGAAAAGAGAGAAAAAAACGGGAACTAAAACAAACAAAAAATATATAATCAGTATATAATGTGAATTGTCCAAAAATAACCATTCTTCAACATAAATATAATATTAAGGCCCACATTATGACTTTCACGGTAAGTCCTGCTTACCGCCATGCTGACCACCGACAACATACCGGTGCTGCAGTGGATTACCGCTACCCATATTATGACACACACATACCAATCCGTCACTATACAGACACACACACAAGTCTGCCAGCCCGAAGGTCAGTGATAAATTGCCGGTACCAAAAACGACACCGTTACGCCAACACAACTACGCCCACAGCATTATGACCCACCAATCACCGTGGTGGACATTCAACCATGGTAAACCATTGGTGGTACATACCGCAGAGCTCAAAATACACACAAACACAAAACTACACCACATTAGACAATTTATACTACACACACCTGACACACATACACACACCACACCCATACACCCACACCACTATAAAACAAAACCCACAATATCCATAACCCCTTACGATGAAAAAATATTGCTAACTGAGAGAGACAGACCAAGAGCAACCACAGAACCAGGGCCACAGTACCTCATCACCCATACATCATTCACGCCCCTTACAGCACACACCCCAACACATCAACCCACACACCCTCACACACAACACACACACACTACACCCATAGCACCACAAAGACACCCCAGGTTCTCAGAGGAGGAGCTAAGGGTCATGGTGAAGGAAATCATCCGGGTAGAGCCACAGCTATTTGGGTCACAGGTGCAGCTGACATCCATTGCTAGGAAGAGGGAGCTATGGTGGAGGATCGTGGACAGGGTCAACGCCGTGGGACAGCACCCAAGAACAAGGGATGACATCAGGAAGAGGTGGAAGGACCTACAGGGGAAGGTGTGTTCCGTGGCAGCAAGACACCAGATAGCAGTACAGAGGACTCGTGGTGGACCCCCACCTCCTCCTGCACAACTAACAACATGGGAGGAGCAAGTCTTTGCAATCATGCATCCTGAGGGCCTGGCAGGAGGAACAGGAGGACTGGACTCTGGTAAGTCAAATCTCTATTACTATCACCCCCCTACCTGCATGCCATCACATACCCCCCTGCCCTCACCCCCATCAACCCACCACCTCACAAACACCCCACCATCACAAACCACTCATCCGAATGCCAAGCCCTGCACGTAACATCAATGCCTGGACCCCCATCACAGACCTGCATAGACACACATCACTAAAGCATGCACATTCGAGACAATCACCTAGCCCACCAAATCACTACTCACACAAGGCTAAGCTGCCAGGGCAATAACAACCATAGAGGGAAACACACCCATGCACAAGATGGCACACACGGTAACAATAACACTGCATTTACATCCCCACAGGTCGCCCATCCATCATCACCGGATAGGAGGTCCCAGCAACATCCAGTCCCCCCCAGAAGAGGCCCATAGTGATGACATCAGCTCTGGATGCCTGGATCTGGATGACCAACCTGGCCCATCAGGGACCTTCGGACAGTCGGTTACCCAGGCACACTCTCACACCACCACATAGCCTCCCCACTCAGGAAACACCACCACAGCACCCACCCAGCGGGCCCATACCACTGTCCGAAGGACACGTCAATCAGCAGTGTGTCCACCACTACAGGGACCGCAGGCCACCCCACAAACACAGGACAATCAGGGACCTGGTGTCAGTGGCAGTGTGCACACGGTTCAGGGGACAGAGGCACAGGACAACAGGGAAGCTGGAAGGACTGCTGTGCGACAGGAGGAGGACAGGCCCAGGGAACCGACTCTCCAGGAGGCACTCACCAACATCCTGGGAGCATACCAAAATTCCGACGATGGGCCAGATACTGGCCAAATTGCAGGAGACCCAGCAGCTGCAGGAGGGACAGTACCTGGGCATCAGGGAGGACTTGAGAGACATCCACACCGCCCTGGTCACCATTGCAGGGGTGTTGCAGACATAGGCAACACCATGAGGGAGGCAATGGCACACCAACAGGCCCCTGACACCATCCAAAACGATGAACAGCCTACAATCTCCGCAGCCGCTAGTGGACAGGAGGGCCCACCACAGGAACAATAGGCCCCCAGCACCTCTCCCCCTGCAGAACGAGAACCACCCCGCAAATGGTCCCTGCGATCCAGGCAGAAGCCAGAGAACATTGCCAAGACCCCCATCAGGAAATAAGACTCCTGATTGTCACCCTTGTGTCCCACTCAGTCACCCTGTCCACCTTGAACTGCCATTGCTCCACTTCCTATGCCCCCTTGGATAATGCACCTGTGATACAAATAGACTGTACCCTACCCTGGACATTCCTCCATCAGCAACCCAGCCCATTGAAATACCCCCTCCACTTATTAGCACCTAAATAAACACCCTTGAAACAAATTCAAGTATGGAATCTGTCAATTGATTGAAATATGTATTCGTTTAACAAGCTGTAAACATTGCAATTCAACTATACAGTTATTTATACATAGGTATGAGCTGTAGTTGGCAGCAGTCAACACACCAGGAGCCAGAGCAGGGCACAGATATCTGAAAATAGAGATGCCAAAGGGTACAGTAAGTGGCCATAGTAGTGGGAAAATCAGCCTACCATGTACAATGTTCAACACAAAACTGTCAATGGAAGGTGAAGTTACAGTGTCTTACCTGTGTGTCACTGGAAGTACTGTCACATGATTGCTGTTCTGTTGTCCTCATCCTCATCCTCTGCCTCCTCTTCATCACTGACCACAGGGTCCACTGCTGCCACACGCCCATCTCCAGCCTCATCCTCCTGCAGAAAAGGCACCTGGCATCTCAAGGCAAGGTTATGCAACATGCAGCATACCACGATTATCTGGCAGACCTTCTTGGGTGAGTAGCTCAGGGAAACACCTGTTCAACCAATGAGGCAACAAAACCTGGCCTTCAGGAGGCCGAATGTCCTCTCTGTTATTATTCTTGTTCGCCCATGTGCCTTATTGTAACGTTCCCCCGCCCTTGTCCTGGGATTCCTCACTGGGGTCAGTAGCCATGAGAGGTTGGGGTTACCAGAGTCACCTGCAAATATCGATGGATACCTGTTAGACAAACACTAAACCTTGGGGCCAACACCATACCCATACACCAACATATACTGGGTTGGAACCATGGGCTCACCTATTAGCTACACCCGGTGACTCTGGAGTTGAGCCATCACAAATGGGATTCTGCTATTCCTCAGGATAAAAGCATCATGCACAGACCCAGGATACTTTGCATTCACATGGGAGATGTACTAGTCCGCCAGGCACACTATCTGCACATTCATCGAGTGAAAGCTCTTTCGATTTCTGAACACCTGTTCATTTCCCCAGGGGCTGGGGGGATAAATGCAATATGTGTACCATCAATAGCGCCAATAATGTTTGGGATATGTCCCATTGGATAGAAATGAGCTTTCACCGTGGCCAAATCATCAACCTGGGGGAAAACAATGTAGCTGCACATGTGTTTAATCAGGGCAGACTACACTCTGGTGAGCACTATTGACAACATTGGCTGAGACATTCCTGCTGCCAAGCCCACTGTCACTTGGAAAGAACCAGTTGCCAAGAAATGGAGCACAGATAGGACATGCTCAAGAGAGGGGATCCCAGAGGGGTGAAGGATAGCAGAGATTAGGTCAGGCTCCTATTGGTCACACAGCTCTGTGATTGTGGCCCTGTCAAGTCCCTAGGTGAAGATAATGTGCCTGTCCTCCATTGTTTCCAAGTTCACCAGGGGTCTGTGCAGGGGGGGATTGGATGTCTCCATCTCCTATTCATCTGCAGCAGTTGTAATCTAGGGGACAAAAGAGTGAGCAGCTGGTCAGTATTCCACATTTCCAAACTGCGCACTGCAGTGCATGTTGTGACAGAAACAGTATGTTTTTGGATAGGCCCAAATGGTGCCTATGAGTATTGTGACGCAGTTAGGTGCCATGGCCTGCCACCCCATCAAATGGCACCTACCTGTCCTGTGTGGATGGACATGTGGAAATGAGGTAATGCCGCTGACATTGTGCACAGTTGCGGGAGGCAGTCAAGTACCGCCATGCAATTCCTCATTGGTTGTCAGTGTGCCCTATGGGTTACAGTGGCCAATGGTGAAGTACGCCGGCGGTGACGGTACGCACCACCGCAGACGTGACCGCCATTTTCTATCTGTTCTCTCACTTGCTACCTGACATTCAACAGGAGAGGACCTACATTGCAAGTTCTGATGTGACCTGTGTCTGGAACCGACCATGGCTCGAGTCACTGGGGAAAGGTCCCCTGCCTTCACCGCTGTGGAGTTGGAGAGACTGGTGGATGGTGTCCTACCCCAATACGAATGCTCTATGGGCCTCCAGACCAACAGGTGAGTACACTGTGAGCACAAGGCATGGGGAGTGAATGAATCTAGTGCTGTGTGTGAGGGCTTCGTATAAGGGGAGGTTGTTGGAAGGGTCCTGGGCCGCGTGCTGCATGTATGGTGGGCAATGTCTGTGGGTCAGGGGATGTGAGGGCTATAGTGGGCCATGAGTGTAAGAGGCCGAACGGTATGGCTGATACCTTTTTCTATGTTTTATTGTCTGCAGGTCAGTGCCCATCAGAAAAAGGGTATATGGCATGCCATCACCAAGGACGTGTGGACCCTGGCGGTTTACGGCAGGAGGAGCACCCATTGTCGCAAACGTTGGGAGGACCTGAGACGCTGGGTACGGAAGATGGCGGAGGCCCAGCTGGGGATGGCCACCCAACGAGGTGCCTTGTTGAACCCTGACCTCCCTGATGTTCCGCATACTGGAGGTGGCCTATCCGGAGCTGGATGGGCACTTGAGGCCATCACAGCAGCCACAAGGGGGTGAGTTCAGTTTCCAAATCTACTACTTGCGCGTGGTGGGGTGGTCTATGGGTGAGGGATGTGGGACTGTGGGTGCCCCTGGGCCAGGCCGGACATTGCAGGGTAGGTCCCATGTTGGGTAGGGGCTGATGAACACCACCTCCTACAAAGCTAGTAGGCATCCACTACTGGGCAGGGGTATGTGGGTGTCAGGTATGCTGCTATTGGTGTTAGGTATTCCAGTCCTTGGGCTGGTGACTAGCATTGTGACTGGTAGCGCATTGCATAGTGCGTAGGCCTGTTCCCTATGTGAGGGTGCTGTGTACGCCAACGGTGGTGTTGGGGCAGCCATTGACCAAGTGTATCCTTTGTCTCTCCCTCCCCCCCCTTTTTATTTTGTCACCCTGTCCTTATGTGCATTAGCATAATCTGGCAGAGGAGCAGATGCATCCTACATGGCCCATGAGGCCGAATCCACCGACAGTGAGGGCACCAGTCGGACGGAGGGCGAGGGGAGCACCATGGCGGAGACAGGAGGGGACAGTTCGGACAGTGATACCTCCTCGGATGGAAGCTCCCTGGTGGTGGTGGACACCCACCCCAACTACAGGTACAGCCACCACTGCGTACCAGCACCACCCTCCCAGCAGCCCCTCAGCGACTTTCCCGCGCCCACTCACCCAGGTGGATGGGCCTCTCCTTCACCCCAGGCACCTCTGCCTCTGCCCCAGTCAGCCCTGCTGCCCTGAGTGAGGAGGCTGTTGACCTCCTGCGATCCATCTCTGTTGGGCAGTCAACCATATTGAATGCCATCCAGGGGCTGGCAGGCCATTTGCAACAAACTAATGCATTCCTGGAGGGCATTCACTCTGGCATGGCAGCCCAACATAGATCAATCCATGCTCTGGCCTTCTCCCTGATGGCAGCCATTGTCCCTGTCTCTAGCCTCCCTCCTCCAACTTTCTCTACCCAGTCCCATTCCCCTCAACCCCAACCTATCCCAAGCACACATTCAGACCAGCATTCACCCAGGACAACACACAGGAGTAGCCCAGGCAATCACAAGCACCACACATCATACCACAGGTACTCACACAAACACCAACCAGATCAAGACATACCAACATCCACTGTGTCTCCCTTCTCCTCGTCGTCTTCCACCCTCCCAGTAGCTTCTCCACTCACACCTGCATGCACTACATCCTCATCCACTACACCCATCACCATCACGCCTATCACTACACACCCCTCACTGGCAGTCACCATCCCCACATCCACTCACACGTCCCCTGTGTCCTCTCCCACTGTGTCTGTGCCCCCTCCTCCCAGAGTACACAAACCCAAGCACTCACCCACCCAACAGCCATCCACCTCATAACAGCATCCAGCCCATGTGCCTGCACCCAAACACAGCAGACTGACACCTCGTACAACCACTCCCTCTTCCTCCACTCCCAAAATTTCACCCTCTTCCCACCCCAGTGTCCCTAAGAAGCTTTTTCTCTCTGCTTTTGACCTCTTCCCTACCCCGCCCCCGCCCTTCACGTCGGGCCAGGGTAGTCAGAACCCAGCCGAGCACCTCAGCCACCCAGTCCACGGCCACAGTAGTGTCGGCAGCTACTGCAGGTGGGAGAGGCTCCAGGTAACCAGCCATCAGCACTGACAGTGTGCCTGCACCAGCTGACAAGGGGAAAGGCAAGGAGGCACCACAAGCTGCCAAGGGGAAAGGCAAGGAGGCACCCCCAGCTGCCAAGGGGAAGGGCAAGGAGGCACCACCAGCTGCCAAGGGCAAGGAGGCACCACCAGCTGGGAAGGGCAAGGGGCCTGCCCCTGCATGCAGCAAGGACAGGAGACCTGGTGCTGGGACTGATTCAGAGCCCCCAACACCAACCATTGCAGTTCAGCCGTCCGAGGCTGCAGGGGAAGGGCTGGAGCCTCCCCAACCACTGGCCTTCCCGACACCAGCACTGCCACCAGCACCACTTCATTCAGCACTGCCAGAAGCAGCAGCCCAGTGGGCAGCCGTCCGAGGCTGCAGGGGAAGGACTGGAGCCTCACCCCACCACTGACATTCCTGACACCAGCACTGCCATCAGCACCACTTCCAGCAGCAGCAGCCCCAGTGGGCAGCCGTCTGAGGCTGCAGGGGAAGGGCTGGAGCCTCCCCCGACCACTGCCAGCACCAACACCAGCACCTCCACTGCCGCCTCTGAGCAGCCGTCACCTCCGGCGGGCAGTGTATAGTCCTGCCTCCATGGACTGTAGTGCGTCCTGGACCCTGCAAATCCTGTGGGTGTGACACTCAGGTGAGAAACTGTGACCTTGCACACCCCAAGTGCTGCATCACAGGGCACAAAGCCCCCTCCAGAACCAGTGGAAGAAGCCATCCACTCACCCCCTTCTTGCCAGGATGAAGCACACTGGACACAAAGCCCCCTCCAGAACCAGTGGAAGAAACCATCCACTCACCCCCTCCTTGCAAGGAGGAAGCACACTGGACCCAAGGCCCCATCCAGAACAGTAGAAGAAGTCATCCACTCACCCCCTCCCTGCAAGGATGAAGCACACTGGGCACAAGGCCCCCTCCAGAACCAGTGGAAGAAGCCATCCATTCACCCCCTCCTTTGCACACCCTAGTGCCAAGCAGTGGGCAGACCACCCACTAGAGAGACCGTGGCTTTGCACTCCCCAGGACCAAGCAGTGGGGAGACCACCCATTAGAGAGACTGTGGCTTTGCACTCCTCAGGACCAAGCAGTGGGCAGACCACCCACTAGAGAGACTGGCCTTGCACTCCCCAGGACATCGCACTGGGCATGTAGCCTCCTCCAGGACCAGTGGTGTTGTACCATCTTCGGGCTGAGGTGCCCCCCGTTCCCTGTCTCCCTGAGGTGCCTGTGTATTTTCGACCTGATGCCCCTGTGGTGTTCTCTTCGTGTTGCAGGAGTCAAGTGGGGCCTTGGCCTATGTGATGTGGCCCTGTGGCCCACGGATATTGTGGACTGGGCTCTGTCTCTCCATTTGTATATATGTATATACTGTTTTGATTTTGAAGCACAATTTACTGCAATTTTATCTTATTACACTCACTTTAATCCATTCCTTTTGTCCTTCCATTATTCCTGAGGGGTACAGGGTAAATATTTTTTATTGCTGCATCTGGTTATGTGTATGATGTTGGGGTGGAGGTTTTGCATGTTGCGTATGTGTGTCACTGCCTTTTCCCTCCCCCTCCCCTGTGTGCTAGGCGGCAGTAGTCACTGTGGTCGTCTTTGCCGCCATTGTTGTTCATAGTGAAGAAGGAAATAGACGAGCATGGGGAACACCTGCAACTCGGGCTCCATGGCGGCGTGGTTCTTCCTTATGTCTCCAGGGGTGAGTCCTTTGTCTTCTATGTACTGTTTCTGCCGTGCTTTTTATGTCGTTGGTACCACCCCAGAAAAGGTGACGGATAGGTGTGTCATAATAGAATGGGTGGTACATTGTCTTCAACCTGGCTGTTGGTGGTTACCGCCGCGGTGCATGTTGCTACCGCCTTGGCGGTTGGTTTGTTAAAGTGGCTGTCTGTGTGAGAGGTTTCCTTCGTGGTCATAATTCCATTTTGGTTACCGCTGGCCTGTTGGCGGTATTACCAACGCCTTATAACCGACTGCCAGGGTTGTAATGAGGGCCTAAGTCTCCAATATTACCTAATGATCCCATAATATCATCCTATTATTTCAATAATTTCTACCCATTCCTATTTTACAATAATTCGATTTTATTAGCTACTTGCAGCCTCTCTTCACTTTTCAGAATCCAACTTACATTTTAAGTTTGATTTCTTAAATGTACATTCTATATCTCTGGCCAAGTGGCCATAATGATATAAAGCTTCAAATCATAAACATTTTCAATATCATTGTCAAGGGATAAATAAAAAATGCATTTATTGATATCAGCAATTTTTCTCTCTATGGCGCACGTATGTATTGCTTTTCAAAGCCAACAAATTAAACATTCATTTTAGGAAACACACAGGGGCTTAAAATTCAGCCCACATGTACAAAAAGTTACTCATCCATATTGAATCCCATAGGGGTCTTACTGTGGAGAAGTACAATATATTCTGATTCCATTATGCATAGTCTTCTTTCCCTGTCACCACCTCTAGCAAAACACAGCACCCTATCAATGACAAAAAATTAAAGCATATTAGGATTTTGTGACTGCATTTCTTTCCAATGCTTTGCTACTGGATAATTCTGATCACAGTTCTTTATTGCCCTCAATGTTCAAGTATTTGCTTCTTTACATTAAAAATTGTACTGCCCATGTATATTAACCCCCATGGCAGGTAAGGACATAAATGCAAAAAATCACTATTGCATGTGATACATTTATCAGTGTTTTTGCTCTGTCAATTAGATAACAAAAAAGTCTTCATGCTCTTACTACCTCTGCATGCCTTACATTTTCTACACTTAAAGAAACCTTTCTGTTCCGATAACCAACCTTCCTGCTTGGTCGTCATACTCAAATTACTCGGCACCAGCATGTCTCGCAAAGACCTTGATTTACAATAGGTGATCAGAGGGTATGGTGTAACCTTCTTTCCAATAACAGGATTCATTCTTATCAAATGGCAATATTTAGTAATCATTGTCTTAATCTTTTCAGACTGTGAATTACAGGTGGTGATCAGTCTTGGTGCCACTTCATCTTTTTTAGTTTTCAGCTTCTGAGTAAAGAGATCTTGTCTTCACCGGGATCTAACTCTCTTTTTGGCCGCCCTTACTACATGACAGGGATAACCTCCAGCTCTGAATTTATCTATCATAGTTTTCTCTCCCTGCATGTATGCTTCCACTGTACTACAGTTACATTTAGCTCTAAGTAGTTCTCCATCGGGGTACTCCACTTGAGATTAGTGGGATGATGACTATTCGCATGTAGTAAACTATTACCAGATGTTTTTTTACAAAAAATGTAAGTACATACTTTATCCCCCTCAATCATCACATGTACATCCCAAAAATCCATTTCCATGCTATGTATCTGATGCGTAAACACCAAATTTAATTTGTTTCATGAAATGTGTACCGAAAAACTCTGCAAAAGACTTTTAGGACCATCCATATTACAAAAAAGATCATCAATGCACCTGGTCCATAGTAATATATATATATATATATATATATATATATATATATATATATATATACATATATATATAGATATATTTATCTTACATAGTGACAGTTATGACCTACAAGAAGCATTTCTTGACTTGCCTATACCTTTGGCGATGGTTAATGAATCTCCACACAATTTTCCCCAAAATTTGATGCTCACTTCAGCTGCTGCCTGAGACGTTTCAGGGTGATACGTCAAGCAGGACCAAGAAAAAGGGGGACTACATCCCATACCGCTGGACAGAATTACACCAAATTTGGCAGAAAGGAAGCTTGGTGCCTTTTTTGTTATTTGGTGTAAATACATTCAGTAGTTTTCGAGTTATTAAAAGAAAACCAAGGTATGGAAATCCTCGCGGGTCCTTCTTGGATCCTCCATGGACTTGTGAATCCATGCGCAAACAGCAATGCCATCATTAGCTGGCCTCAACCAGAGAGAAAAGTTGGGGCAGTCATTTTGTTCTTTGGGATTCAGTTCTCAGCAGGGAAAATAAAAGATAAAAAGTGATAGAAGGGGTCACGGTAGAGGTACCCTGACCCTATCAGACTAATGGAGGAATCTGGGAGGGACACCCTCATTGGCAAGAAATGGTCCAAAAAACATTTCTTTACCACATGAATATCAGCGGATCCTTCCCAGATCGCCTCTGGATCTTCATAGATTACAGTGGATTTGTGGAGGAATCAGCTGTCCAGACCCCAAATAAATAAAAAAAATACACTCACTCACAGATCCCCATACCTACTCACTCACACATCCACTTCCAAACCCATGCAGCCACTCACCCACCCACTCACTGACTGACAAAACCACTCACACACCCACTCACAGAGCCACCCAGCTTTCACACGCCCACTTACACACCCACTTACATACCCAGACCACCACTACTCACATAACCATTCATACTCCCATACAGCCACTCATACACTGACTCTCTGACCCACAAAACCATTCACACATACACACAGCCATTCCAACACTCTCTCAGCCCACACAGGAGGTCTGACACATACCCATACACCCACCACACAATCACACACCCCCTCACACACTGAGGTTGCAGGGGTGCTATAGTTAGGAAATAGACCTAAAACTATACAATTATTTGGGAAAACCAAAGGTCCCAAGTACACCACTGACCCTTGCCCTATCTGGCACTTATTGGCCTTGATAATGAAGCCTGCGGCTTGCAAGCCTTCAAGACGTCTTCAAGACTTCCCAGAGGTGGTGCAAGAGGTCCTCCCTACTGGAGCTGAACACATCAATGTCATCAAGGTAGGCGGCATTGAGGTTTTCAAGCCCAGCCCGGACCTGATTGTCCAACCTCTGGAAGGTGGCAGGGGCGTTCTTCAACCCGAAAGGCATGACCTGGAACTGGAAGTACTCCTCTGGTGTTGAGAACGCTGACCTCTCATTGTCCCATCGGTCAAGACAATCTGCCAGTACCCAGACATTAAATCAAACATGCTGAGGAACTTGGCTGTCCCCAACTGTATGAGCTTATCAGCTCTGGGGATGGGGAGGGCATCTGTTTTAGTGATGGCAATGAGCCCCCGATAGTCCACACAGAACCGAAGTTCTGGTGTGGCACCAGGTGCAGCAGCCTTGGGTACTGAAACCACTGGGCTGGACAAAGGAATGCTAGATCGCTCAATCACCCCTTTATCCAACATCTTGGAGACCTCCTCCTTGATGCTGGCCTTTACTCTGTCAGACAACCTGTAAACCTAGTTCTTCACAGGCAGGCTGTCCCCAGTGTCCACATTGTGCGTGCATAGATGAGTGACACCTGGAGTGAGTGAGAACAGGGTGGCAAAGTGTCCCAGTAACTGGCGACACTCACTCTGCTGCTCTAGAGTTAGAGAAGGGGAGAGGACCATGCCTTCTACTGACCCATCCTGCTCCTTGGCAAACAGGAGGTCAGGGAGAGGTTCACTTTCCTCTTCCGCCCCATCATTGGTAGCCAGAAGCATGGTTAACTCAGACCTCTCAAAGTGGGGTCTGAGGAGGTTCACATGTAGAACCCTCAATGGTTCTTGCGCTCCTTTACCTCAAATGGTCCTGAAAACCTGTTCTGCCGAGCACAAGGCTCTATGGGGGCCGTGACCCACACTTTCTGGCTGGGCTGAAACTCAACCAGAGTGGTATTCTGGTTGTACCAGCATTTCATATCCTCTTGGCTTGCCTCTTGGTTCTCTTGTGCGAGCTTCCTGAAGCCTGCGCTCTGGTTTCTGAAGGCCAGCATGTAGCTAAATACATCCTTGGGTGGCTTCCTAGGAGCTTCTCCCAACCCTCTTTCACCAGATTCAGAGTTCCTCTGACTGGAAGCCCATACAACAGTTCAAAGGGGCTAAAGCCAACCCCCTTCTGTGGTAGTTCCTGGTAGGCAAAGATAAGGCATGGTGAGAGGATGTCTCATGGACTCTGACAGACCACCCAATCATGCCTTTCAGAGTTTGGTTGAATCTCTCAACCAACCCATTACTTTACGGCTGGTAAGGAGTGGTGAATTTTTTGTTCACTGCACATTCTTTCCATATGGCCTTTATGTACATGGACATGAAGTTGGTACCCCTGTCAGATATCACCTCCTTGGGGAAATCCACTCGGATAAAGAGCCCCATCAGTGTTCGGGCCACAATGGGTGCTGTCATTGTCCTCACAGGGATAGCGGGTGGCATGGTCCACCAAGACCAGTATGAACCTGTTGCCTAAGGCTGTCTTGGGGTCCAGAGGCCCTACTATGTCAATGCCCACTCACTAAAAAGGTGTGCTGATGACAGGAAAGGGTTGGAGGGGGGCTTTGCATTTCCCTCTACTTTTGCCACTTGCTTAGTTCTACAGATGCATCTGATTTTTTTCTCATTTGGGGCCAATAGGAGTGTTCCAGGCTCCAGTTCTTTCTGATCACCCTGTCTGGTTGCCATGGACCGAGTGGTCATGCATGCCTACTCTGGCAACCCCAACATCCCCAAGTATGACCTGAGCTCCACCTCCTTCTGGGCGGTAGTCTCCAGGGCGTTGCCCAACAGACAGTCAGCTGGCATGGTGGGACTCACATCTACCCTCAAGGAACCTGAGACCCCCACACTCAAAGGGAGCCTGCGCCACCTTACACTGCAACTACTTGGTGGAATACACCAGGCACTATTTGCTCTTCAGACACCAGGTGGCACGGACCATGGCAACACTGGCTCCAGTGTCTCTGAGAGCTTCTTCCCTCTGACATTGATGGTCACCCACTGCCTATATTTCTTAGTGTTATCAGGCATTAGGTTTCTCTGGACCATGTCACCGTCACTTTTGGAGAAAAGGGTTATCTCTGTGGGATCTCCACACCCGCCTGGGACAAACTCGTCCCCAAGCACTACACTGGCCAATCCCTTGGTCTGCCACCGATGGGTGGTGGTGTCCACTTGGGACATTTGGGGGTCCGCCTTCATGTGACCCTCCTGATGATAAGCAAAGCACTTACTGTGCCATGCCTCTGCAGGATTTCCTTAAGAGGCCCATGGTTTCTTATCTCCTGGTGGGTGGGATTTCTTACCCAGGTTACTAGTTCGGGGCCCTTTGGAAGACTCCTTCTGTTTACCCTTCCACCCCACTCTGCTGCTGGGAACCCTGCCCACCTTTGGCAGAATCTCCCCCATACACTTTTTTGTGGACTCTGGTTCTCACCCAGCGGTCCTCCTCCATAGCAAGCTTCCTGGGGTCAGTCAGCTTACTATCAGTCAAGTGCTGGTGCAGCTCTGCAAAACACAGACTAGACAAGAGCTCCCATGCAATTAAGTTGTACAGCTCCTGAAAATCTGTGACATACATTACTGCACTTCACCCAGCCATCCAGTGCTGTACAGAAAGATTCTACACATTCTTACTCTGTCTAAACTGATCCCTGTACTTGTCAGGAGTGAGACCATACCTAGAGAGAAGGGCCTCCTTCATGTCAGCATAGGTGAGTTTGTACTCCTTACCGAAAGCTAGCACAGTGTCCCTCTCCTCCTCTTTGAAGTGGTTCCACAATCCTGCCCTCCAATTCTTCTCAGGGACCCAATTAATGTGGATGGATGCCTCACATCCCTGAAACCACCTCTGTATGTCATCTCCCTTCTCTCCCTACGTTCTTAGGAATATGCACAATTCTGTTGGACAGCACTGAGGAATCGCTGCCACCATCATTGCTGGGTCTGCTCCTCACATCCAGCTCCTTTACTCTGAGCTGGTGGTCCAAAAGCATCTTCTTCTCCTCCATGGCTCACTGCTCCCTCTGAATCTCCATTTTTAATCCCTCCAATTCTATATCATTCCTTCTGGCTTCTCTGCAGTCCTCCAGCTCCTCTGGAGTAAGGCCTTTTGATCCACCACTGCTGCTTGACCCAGGGTGTACCTCCCCCAGCAGCTCCTACACCCTCAGCACATCTTCCCTAAGATTTGGGTCCACAGATTTCCCCATTGGATCCATAAACTGCCCACTGGCAGTTCTGGATGCTACCCAGGCCCTCAGCACCTTTTGTAGCTCCTCCTTTTTGGTGAGATCTCCCACTTGGACTTTGAGTTTTTTACAAACTGCCTTCAGTTCTTTCATGGTATAGGTTTCCAACTTATCCCCCCCAGAAACCAATTCCTGGGATGCAACTGAAGATGCTCTTGGCTGAGACATGATGTTGTTGGAGTCTACTTGAACTCAAGATCAAAAATAGGTCAAAAAGAAAGGAAAATAAAAATAAAAAATCTATATGTGACACCTAGTGGTCTGCGACATGGTAGTAGTGTACACCAATCACCGTAGGTCACGTGCAAATTCAAGTCCTATCCTAACCGCTGACAACAACGTTAGAAATGGGGTATCTAGTTAGCAGTCAGTTTGCACCCTGCCCAAGTAGGGACCCTCACTCTAGGCAGGCTAAGGGAGATACCCAGCTTAGATAACCCCTGCTCACCCCCTTGATAGCTTGGCACGAGCAATCAGGCTTCTCTCAGAAGCAATGTGTAAAGCATTTGCACATAACAAACAGTAATAAGTGAAAATACTATAAAGGGACACCACACCACTTTTAGAAAAATAGCCAATATGTATGTGTGTAAAACAAGACCAAAATTATAAAAATCCAACACACAGTGCTAAAGATATGAATTTACTAAGATTTAACTTAAAAATACAGATCCTTGAAGTCAATAGCTCCACCTGGGGCTGTCACGGCGTCGTGATAAACAAAACCAACAGTTCAGGCCAGCTGTGGCCTCGCGGGCCAGCTACAGTGTCGGGAAGACCTGCAAATAGTACCTTTGATTTGCAGGGTGTCGTGATTCATGCGGTGAGCTCCAGAAAGCGGTGTCGCTGGCGTCACGGTGTCGGCTCTAGAGGTGGTGCAGGAGTCATCGGGCCCTTGAAGTCACACGCGTTGCATATCAAACTCAGGGCTGATGAAGTCAGGTGTGCTGGCGTGGATGGTGTTGTGGCTGCGGTGCAAAGAGGGACGGTGCGCATGCGGTGCTCATAGGTCAAGGTGCAGGCAGCGGCTCGGTGATGGTCGTACAGCTGAGTTGAGAGACCAGGGCTGCGGTGTGAAGCAGGGTGGTGTGACGTGCGGTGTCACCAGGTGACATTGCAGGCAGCGGCGCTGTCATTGCTGAAGCTCTGTCGTCGGTAGGCCCAGGTCAGCGGTGCAGATCGGGATGGGCTCTTTGTATAGTCCACGGGTTGCGGTGCAGACAGGGATGTCTGTTGACTATACTGGAGTCAATGGTGCTGGTGTCAGTGGACCGGAACTGCGATGCGGGACAGGACGGTGCTTCATGCTCCTCACTAGCAGTGTCCACAGACCACGGTACAGGCAGCGGCGCCAGTGCCAGCAGGAGTGGTGTCATTGGGGACGCCCAGGCTGCGGTGTGAGCAGGCGATGCTAGAGTGCGGGCTCACAGGTCGTGGTGCGAGAAGCGGCTCAGTAAAGTCATCCGATGATGGCGTCGGTGAGACCAGGGTCGCGGTGCAAATGGGGGCAGTGCGGCTCCAAGTAGCGTCGGTAGGGCACAGTGCAGGCCACTGGCTTCGTTGACTGCGTTGCAGTGGTTTTTCTTCTTTTACAGCACAGAATACACAGTTCCCAGTGTTGCAGGCCGAGGGAACTGAAATATTTGGTGACCCTAAGACTTCCAACAGGTGGTAAGCTCTACTCCAAGCCCTTTGAGAACTTTCTCAAACAAGATACAGGGCAGAGTTAATCCTTTGCACTCTTTTAAGTCAGAAGCAGCACCAGCAGCCGATTCAGCAAAGAAACACAGCAAAGGGACAGTACTTCTCCTCCAGCTCTTTATATCTTCTCCTTGGCAGGTGTTCATCTTGATTCCAGAAAGATTCTAAAAGTCTGGGGTTTTGGGTCCAATACTTACACCCCTTTCTGCCTTTGAAGTTGGCACACTTCAAAGCAAAGTGCCTAGTGTTTGTAAGATCCTTCCTTCTCTAGGCCAGGACCCAGACACATACCTGGGGGTTGGAGTCTGCATTGTGTGAGGGCAGGCACAGCCCTTTCAGGTGTGAGTGACCCCTTCTCCCTCCTCTCTAGCTCAGATGGCTTACCAGGATATGCAGGCTATACCCCAGACCCCTTTGTAACACTGTCTAGAAGGAATTCACAACAGCCCAACTGTCAAACTGTCCCAGACAGGGAATTCTCAAACAGGCAGAGTCACAGAATGATTTAAGCAAGAAAATGCCTACTATCTAAAAGTGGCACTTTCAAACTGACAAAATAAAAACCAACTCCACTGAAAGATGTATTTGTACGTTGTGAGTTCAGAGACCCTAAACTTTACATTTGTATCTGCTCTCAAAGGTATTTAAAGGCAGCCCCATGTTAACCTATGAGAGAGATAGGCCTTGCAACAGTGAAAACTGAATTTGGCAGTATTTCACTGTTAGGACATGTTACCCACATCAGTACATATCACACCATTAACATACACTGCAACCTGCCCATGGCCCTACCTAGGGCCTAACTTAGGAGTAACCTCACATGTAGTAAAGGGGAAGGTTTAGGCCTGGCAAGTGGGTACACTTGCCAAGTCGAATTGGCATTTTGAAACTGCACACACAGACACTGCAGTGGCAAGTCTGAGCCATGTTTACAGGGCTACTCATGTAGGTGGCACAATCATTGTTGCAGTCCTACTAGCAGCATTTGAGTTAAAGACCCTGAGCACCTCGAGTGCACTTTACTAGGGACTTACCAGTAAATCAAATATGCCAATCATGGATAAACCAATCAACAGTACCATTTACATAGGGAGCACTTGCATTTAAACTTTAGCACTGATTAGCAGTAGTAAAGTGCGCAGAGTCAATAAACCAACAAAAACAGAGTCCAGTACACCATAAAAACAGGAGGTCAGAAGGCAAAAAGAATGGGGGAGACACACCAAAAAACTGCCAGATCTAACATTCCCACATGCAGGGAGCTGCATTTTTGGCTGTGCGCAGCACTGGGATTTGGTGTTTATAGGGGGTTGGAAGTAGCGCTGGTTGGATTATCGTATACTAATTCAAATTACTTCACATTAAAAAAAACATAGCATTTCAGTGAAAAAACGCAAGGTTATAGAGATGTTACAGTTAGGAAACAGAATTAAAAAAATATAGAAAATCACTTAAAAAAGAGGGACACTATAGTTAGGCTCACGCTTTAAACATACAAAACCATAGAAATTCAGCTGTTATACTCAGAGTTATTTCAAGTAACTATAACTAATACCCAAAGGTAACTATAACTCACACCCTCACCAAGATACCCCAGATAGTACAGCACTCATGACATCTTTTATAACACCATTGATAATGTCACTGTAACATTTGCAGTAACATTATTGATGAGAAAACTGTGGATGGTAGAATCTTGAATTATAGCTACCTTAGGATATGAGTTACAGTTACTTGAAATAGCTTTAACTATAACAGCTGGGTGTGTGTATATATAAATATCTATATATGTATATATATAATAGATGGTCTCACCAAAGAACAAGAATATATTTCTACTACAACGTTTCGGCTTCCGCCTTCCACAGGTAGTACAACACGGTTTGCTCAGTGGCTGCACTGCTGAAACTGCTGGATTTTCACAAAGCATCATGAGTGAATATTCCAAATGGAATGTGGAATCAATGCAGTCCTGAGAGGTCTTCAGATATGAAGAAAGCAAGTGGTATTGTCAGTGATGTTGAGTTCATCTGGATGCAGTGATTTTAAACAGTACATCCAGACGTTTTCTCTGATGTCCAGAAGCTCTTCCTTTAAGACATGTTCCACAGGGAAAATCTTCAAATCTGAGAGTAAATGGTCCACAAGGTTAAAATGATTGGCTACAGGCTGGTCAAGTTTCTTGTTAATTATTGCTGATTTGTGGTTACTGAGGCGGTCATTCTGACCCTGGCGGTCAAAGACCGCCAGGGCGGAGGACCGCGGGAGCACCGCCGACAGGCCGGCGGTGCTCCAATGGGGATTCCGACCGCAGCGGTAAAGCCGCGGTCGGACCGGCAACACTGGCGGGCTCCCGCCAGTGTACCGCCGCCCCATTGAATCCTCCACGGCGGCGCAGCTTGCTGCACCGCCGCGGGGATTCCGACCCCCCCTACCGCCATCCAGATCCCGGCGGTCCGACCGCCGGGATCCGGATGGCGGTAGGGGGGGTCGCGGGGCCCCTGGGGGCCCCTGCAGTGCCCATGCCACTGGCATGGGCATTGCAGGGGCCCCCGTAAGAGGGCCCCTACATGTATTTCACTGTCTGCTGCGCAGACAGTGAAATACGCGACGGGTGCAACTGCACCCGTCGCACAGCTTCCACTCCGCCGGCTCGATTCCGAGCCGGCTTCATCGTGGAAGCCTCTTTCCCGCTGGGCTGGCGGGCGGTCTGAAGGCGACCACCCGCCAGCCCAGCGGGAAAGTCAGAATTACCGCCGCGGTCTTTCGACCGCGGAACGGTAACCTGACGGCGGGACTTTAGCGGGCGGCCTCCGCCGCCCGCCAAGGTCAGAATGACCGCCTGAATCTTTAATGGAGGTAATTCACTGTTTGGCCTACATATTGTTTCTTTCAGCTTTGGCACACATAAATAATGCACATTGAGCGACATGTAAGATGTTGTCTTATTCCATAGGTCCTTCTTGTAACAGAGCTAGTTACTGATGATGTTTGTAAAAGGTATTCATCTGTGATGCACCTTTTAGAACCATAGCAATGAACTCCTGCATTTGTTAAAGCTTGCTTAAGTTTAGCTCTCACAATAAGCGATTGTTAATTGGGAGCTCTGCGGTAAGCAATGACTCTTGGTTTTGCAAAAAGATTTTGCAATTTTTCACAAGTGGATAGTAAGGGAAAAATAGTTTGTATAATATTTCTGTAGCTGGGAGCTGATGGATGATAGTCAGCCACAAATGGGATTCTGTCACTTTTGTTTTTTCTGTTAATATTCGAAATAACTGTAAAGACTAGTCAATTTGTTGCAGAATGATATGCAGAGGATAGCGTCGTTTTTTTAAATAATGTAACCGGCTGCTGTAGAAGGTCTTTATAAGTGTCTTCTTATTCTGACTGCTTGGCTGTAGCTGAATCCCAGTTTAGATACATATTTCTGTAGGCTTGTTGCAAGATGAGAAGTTCCTTTCTCCAAATGTGTCCATGTTCTTGTGTCAATGTAATGTCAACATCCCAATGTTGTTAAGTCTTAACGTCAGTTGTTAACTTCGAAAAGTACATATTTCTGTTCTAATCTTTCTCCTCCCTTATGCTACTTAGTATTTCAATTTCCTTCGGGGGGTCGTCGTTGATTGCCCTCTAATTTTCTTGCTTCACCCTTTCTCCCACACAATATATATTTCTTGTTTTCAAGACAATTATGACTAAAGCTCTTTGACTTTTCATCATCTTCTTTTTCCTCTGTTACTGGGGAGTTTTTGCTACTTCCTCAATTATTTTTCTCTCTTATATTTTCTTTTTTTCCTTCTGTCTCCCTCTCTTCTTTCACTTCCTTTTTTACTTTATAATGCAATGTTGGCATCAACAAGCAACCACATATAGATATATGTTTGTGACTTTCCACTCCATCTTATTCTATATGGTATAATAAAGATATCAAATTAAATAATAGAGTTCTCACCTGGAAATTATGGATACATAAATGTATTATATCCTTAGATCATTTAATTTCAGATAATGGTCTACTCGATTTTCAAGCTATTCAACATAAATTTCCCATTTCCTCTCACTATGCTGTACAGTACCAATACCCCAAAAACATCCTCCATACAATGTTACCTTAATGTTCAAATTCACTTTCCGCTACACAGAGCCCCTCCCAACCTTACAACTTTTCCTCACAAGTCAAAGTGTCCTTTACATATACAATTCTTATCAATACCCACACTGTGAGACCAAAGACTAAAATTAAATTAGCTTGGGAACAAGATTTCAGTCAACAGTTTCCGCTACATATATGGAAAAAATATGGTTAAAACTCCACATAGCATCCAGCTCAGCATCTACAACCCAAATGTTATTTTATTTGTATAATATACTTTACTATACGCCTATAATTCTAAATAAATTTAAATTCACTGCAGGAAACAAATGTCGGTCGTGTTCTCAAGAAAACAGTCACTATATGCAGATGTTTTTTGAATGCCCTTTAGTTAAAATATTTTGGGTACAAGTTTGGGATACAATTAATCAGATTTTCCCTCCCAATACAGCTTTTAGGGCCTGATTCTAACTTTGGAGGACGGTGTTAAACCGTCCCAAAAGTGGCGGATATACCACCTACCGTATTACGAGTCCATTATATCCTATGGAACTCGTAATACGGTAGGTGGTATATCCGCCACTTTTGGGACGGTTTAACACCGTCCTCCAAAGTTAGAATCAGGCCCTTAGGCCCTCATTCTGACCTTGGCGGGCGGCGGAGGCCGCCCGCCAAAGTCCCGCCGTCAGATTACCGTTCCGCGGTCGAAAGACCGCAGCGGTAATTCTGACTTTCCCGCTGGGCTGGCGGGCGGTCGCCTTCAGACCGCCCGCCAGCCCAGCGGGAAAGAGGCTTCCACGATGAAGCCGGCTCGGAATCGAGCCGGCGGAGTGGAAGCTGTGCGACGGGTGCAGTTGCACCCGTTGCGTATTTCACTGTCTGCGCAGCAGACAGTGAAATACATGTAGGGGCCCTCTTACGGGGGCCCCTGCAATGCCCATGCCAGTGGCATGGGCACTGCAGGGGCCACCAGGGGCCCCGCGACCCCCCCTACCGCCATCCGGATCCCAGCGGTCGGACCGCCGGGATCTGGATGGCGGTAGGGGGGGTCGGAATCCCCGCGGCGGTGCAGCAAGCTGCGCCGCCGTGGAGGATTCAATGGGGCGGCGGTACACTGGCGGGAGCCCGCCAGTGGTGCCGGTCCGACCGCGGCTTTACCGCCGCGGTCGGAATCCCCATTGGAGCACCGCCGGCCTGTCGGCGGTGCTCCCGCGGTCCTCCGCCCTGGCGGTCAAAGACCGCCAGGGTCAGAATGAGGGCCTTAGTGTCCTTAGTATCCTACATATTGTTTTGGGTAGTACCTCTTCTATATGGCAATCCCAAATTATGCTTGGTAAATTTGTTGAACGACTTATCGCTGGTGCACTGCAAATTATAACTTCTAATTGGAAAGATACCACCAAAAAACCTTAACATTCTTCTGTCACCAACACTAGTGACCATTCTTGAAACTGCTTCAGAAATAATATGCTACCCCCAGATCCAACTCACTGAAACAGGCATCTCAATGATTTACCTAAATAAATTTGCCTTCCACTTCACTTTCATTGAACATCTCTTTCAGTCTAACAATATTCACTGCCCACCACTAAAGTGAGTATAACCTCTGCTTTTTTCTATCCTGACCACACCTTACCCCAATCACACACTCTATACACTCATTGGTCAGTTCAGTTCTTTTTGCCCTAGTAAATAAGAAACCTTAAACCTTCTCCTTTTCACAAGGGAGCGGTGTACAATTACTTTGTTAGGATAAACAAATGGAATGTTTATGGCACTCATTCCTCAACTTCAGAGAACCCTGACAAATTCCTCATAAAACAACAGTGTGAAAAATGTGACTCAAGAATCTCATTAACATACTCATGTGACGACAGCTTAGCCAATCTTCTAATACTCAGGCCCTTTTTCAGACTCTGAATCAACAAGATCCATAGAAATCCCCAAACCATTCAGTTCACTCGCTCAATTGAATACATCAGCCTTAATGAATCATTGTTAGACCTGTCAGCCTTAGGGTGGTCTTCCCCCAATGTGTTGCCTTACTCCTCCATTTTTGCTGATCTTGTTTTTGTTAGCCCTAGGACTCTGTGTACTTTCCCACTGCTAACCAGTGCTGAAGTGCATGAGCACTTTCCGTTAAACATGGGAGTCACCTATCAGACTTGTACATCACAAAGTCTCTCCCTGAACACATTTACAAAGGGTTTGTCACCAGTCATTTCTGTTCCCAGACAAGCTGAAGCCAGGGCAGGGAAGAAGGGGATGCCTGACACCTCAAGGTGTTGGAACCCTATATACCTTTGCTCTATTTCAAAGTGGGCACCAGATGTAAATAATGTATCCTGAGACCTAATTCTTCGGTACACATCTGGACCTGTGGAAGACTCAGAAGGATTGCTCCTCTATTGCCCTGCTGCCATGCTGCCCTGCTGCCTTAGTGGAAGGACTGGACCTACATCTTGAAACTAGAACCACCAGAGTGACTCCAAGGGTTAGTCGGCTGGCCTCCTGACCACAGCCTCTAAGACAGAAGGCTCCATCCTTCTGGACCCAGAACCTGGACTCTGTCTGCTGTGAGTTCTACCCTCCCAAATGTGCCATCCCAGTCCTAGAACCTTGGAATTGGGCTTAAAAATGCTCTGCCCCCCAGCTGCGGTCCCAGCAGAACAGACACAGTGTGACACATTGCCTCAGGAACAGAAAAGGCTCCAAACATCTTGAATTCAGCACCTGGACTCTACTTGTTGTGACACATACCCTCCAAGTGGTGCTACCTGAGTCCTTGACCCTTGTAAGTGGAACTGAAGGTGCTTTGGCATCCCATCTGTGGTCCTGTATGCAGAACTGATGCAGTGCTATGTATCTCCTTGCAGTCACATCAGAATAGCCACAGCACGACGCGTCCTTGACACAGGATCTCACAGAGCTCTGCAAACCAAGAGTTAAGGTACCTTGTTCAACAGGCCAAACTTGGTTCCTGTATCTGGCAAGTCAAAGTCGGTCTGAACTTGTAATTTTGTCACTGACTAGTGCAACCGATTAACCATGGTTTGCTTTTGTGCTTCTAGGCACTTTTTTCAATTAAATCATTTCTGGTTCTATTGATTGGATTTTTTTGTTTTGATCTTGATTAATTTATTAAATTTTACTCTATTTTTTTTTAAATTGGTGTGGAATTTTCAATTTTTCTTGTGTTGTGTTTTCACTTTATTACTATTTGAAGTGCTGCATAAATAATTTGCACATTGTCTCTATGTTAAGCCTGACTGCTTAGTTCCAATCTTTCAGGGGGTTTGCTTGTGACTTAAACCTGAAAGAAATTGTGGCCTCTGCTCCAGTAGGTTTTCTCCCCCCTCAAACAGTAACCCAATTTCTAATATTGGTGTTCAAATGTGAGTATTAGAACTTGTGTGTGTGCAGTAACATACAAGGAATTTGCATTACTCTAAAATCACATACAGATATTTTGATACCAATTCAAGTTTTTAAAATTCTCCATGATTGTCTGTTTTGTTTTTTCTGAACCTACTCACATTGTACGTGACTGTCTGTGGCATACCTGCAGAGATGGAATTTAAGCTCATCAACTTGGAGAGCCACACTGTGGTTGAGGACAAGCATATCTGTAAGGAAAGAGCACTGCCAACCAAGAAAGACACCAGGAAGTTTGAGCTTCAGAAAGGGCTTTGGCGGAGGTTCACTAGTTGATGACAGCAAGACAGCAAAAGAGGATGGGAATGAGGATGATGATGTGGAGGAGCAGGGACTGGATGCAAGCCCTGAGATGCAGCATTTAGGAAAAGAGGGAGACTTGTCTCCTGAATTGGAACTTCCTGTCAGAGCCTGTCACCAGGGGAGAGAATGGTTGACAAGGCAGACAGGGAGTTTCAGCAGTAGATGGCCCAACTCAAAATGGAGGAAAATAAACTGGCCATGGAGGAGAAACTGGCCTTAGAGTGACTAGTTCATGAAAGGAGCCTCAGAGAGCTGGATATAACAGCTAGGCAAGAAGAACCCAGCAGCAATAGTGGCATTATACCCACAGTGCCCTCTGCAGACAATATGGTCCACATCCCAAAGAATCTGGTGCCTAACTTTGTTGTGGGGGATGATATCGACAAGTGGTTTGGAACCTTTGAGGTTGCTCTGGAAATGCATTGGTTCCCTGAGGAGGATTGGTGGGGTCAATCTCTGGAAGAACATACCAAGTGAGGAGAAGGATACTCTCCTGTACCTAGAGAAGAGAGACAGAATGTGGTGCCTCCCAATGAGGACACCCTTGTCATAAAGGACAGCTTCACCCCAGAAAAGTATAGCTAGATGTGTAGGGACAGACACAACTTGTCTCGGCAGCCCTGTGCGGATTAAGTGAATTCCTTTTGCACAGCCCTGTATGGTTCGGTGAAGGCAATTGATATGAAGGATTACAAAGGGCTGTAGGATCTTTTTGCAAGAAAACACATGTTCAGTAATTGTTTTCCAGAGCTGCTCTAACACCTGATTAATAGTAAGCCAGCTGATCCCAGGGGGGTCGCTAGGGAGGCAGACCATTGGCTCAGCACCAGCTTCCACAAGAAGTTGTCTGGGGTGATCAACTGAAGGGTGGTCAGGAGTCTCACCAAAAGAAAGAGGGAGAAAAACATACATATAAGGAGTTCCCCAAAGGCCTCAAAATAATTCCCAATGGAACAACAGTAATTAGTCCCAGTGTAAGTCAAAAACAAAGGGTTCTTTGATAAACAGACAAGGAGGTTTTTCCCGCTGTGTACTGAGTGCTACAAGTATGGGCACTCTAAGGCAGACACTGAGGCCCTAATTACAACCCGGGCGGTCAGTCAAAAGCCGCCAGTAACAAAAATGGAATTATGACCATGGCAGAAACCACCAACACATACAGCCGCTTTAACACTCTGACCGCCACGGCGGTAGCAACAAACACCGCAGCAGTAACAACCAACAGCCAGGCAGAAGACAATTACCTCCCACTGCATTATGACACACAAATCCGCCACCTTTTCCGGGGCGGTACCAATGCCATCAAAAGCACAGCGGAAACAGTACACAGAAGGGAAACGACTCACCTCTCGACACTCAAGAAAGAACCACAACGCCATGGAGCCCGAACTGCACATATTTCCAATGCTGGTCTCCCTCCTCCTACACCAGGAACACGAACGGCGGCAAAGACAACCACGATGAGTACCGCACCTAGCACACAAGGGGGGGAGGAAAAAGAGAATGACACACACACGCAACATGCAACACCCCCACCCCGACACCATACACACAAACAGATGCAACAACATCACATATACACCCCGTAACCCTCAGGAATAACACAAGGACAAAAGGAATTGATTAAAGTGAGTGTGATATCACAAATGTAGGTAAATATGTCCTTCAAGCACTAAACAGTATGTACGATGTATACAAATGGAGGGACAATGCCCACTCCAAAATGTCCGTGGCCCACAGGGCCATAAGACATAGGTCAAGGCCACACTTGACTCCTGCCTCAATATAGAGATAACACTACAGGGGCATCAGGTCAAAAACACACAGACGCCTCAGAGGGATGGGGAATGGGGGGGTGCCTCAGCCAGAAGATAGTACAATGCCACTGCTCCTGGAGGGGGCTACATGCCCTCTGCGATGTGCTGGGGAGTGCAAAGCCACAGTCTCTCTTGTGGGTGATTTTACCACTGCTTGGTCCTGGGGAGTGCAAAGCCACAGTCTCTCAAGTGGGTGGTTTTCCCACTGCTTGGTCCTGGGGAGTGCAAAGCAACAGTCTCCCAAGTGGGTGGTTTGCTCACTGCTTGGTCCTGGGGAGTGCAAAGCCACAGTCTCTCAAGTGTGTGGTTTGCCCACTGCTTGGTCCTGTGGAGTGCAAAGCCACAGTCTCTCTAGTGGGTAGTTTGCCCACTGGTTCTGGAGGGGGCCTTGTGCCCAGTGTGCTTCATCTTGGCAAGGAGGGGGTGAGTGGATTCCTTCTTCCACTGGTTCTGGAGGGGGCCTTGTGCCCAGTGTGCTTCATCCTGGCAAGGAGGTAGTGAGTGGATGACTTCTTCAACTGGTTCTGGAGGGGGCCTTTTGCCCAGTGTGCTTCATCCAGGCAAGGAGGGGGTAAGTGGATGCCTTCTTCCACTGGTTCTGGAGGGGGCCTTGTTCCCTGTGATGCTGATCCTGGATGGTGCAAGGTCACAGTGTCTCACCTGGGTGTCACACCTACTGCTGTTGCAGGGGCCAGGACGCACTACAGTCCATGTAGTCACGACTACACACTGATCACCGGCGGTGATGGCTGCTCAGTGG
The DNA here is from genome assembly GCF_031143425.1 of Pleurodeles waltl. Lineage (NCBI taxonomy): Eukaryota > Metazoa > Chordata > Amphibia > Caudata > Salamandridae > Pleurodeles > Pleurodeles waltl. The sequence continues at coordinate 755,487,389 of NC_090446.1, read as the reverse complement.
ATGGCAGTTGCAGGGCTGGCAGCAGTGTTGTCAGTGGTGGGTGGAGGCTCCAGTCCTTTCCCTGCGGCCTTGGACGGCTGCCCACAGGGGCTGCTGCTGCTGGCAGTGGTGCAGCTGGTGGTGCAGGTGGCGGTGCTGGCGGTGATGTGGGTGGCGGTGTTGTCAGTGGTGGGGGGAGGCTCCAGCCCTTCCCTGCAGCCTTAGACAGCTGTCCACTGGGGCTGCTGCTGCTGGCAGTGGTGCTGTTGGCAGTGCAGGTGGCGGTGCTGGTGGCGGTGCAGGTGGCAGCGCTATCAGTGGTGGGGGGAGGCTCCAGCCCTTCCCCTGCAGCCTCGGACGGCTGAAGTGCCATGGTTGGTGTTGTTTGCCCAGATGCTGCTCCAGCCCCAGGCACCAGATCCATCCTGCCTGTGGCGTCAGTTCCTTTTACATTGGCCTCAGCAGCTCTTGTCCCTTTCCTGCCCTTGGCTGATGGTGGTGCTTCCTTGCTTATGCTAGCTGGTGTTCCCTTCCTGCTCTTGCTGACTGGTGTTCCCTCCTTCCCCTTGCTGGCTGGTGGTGCCTCCTTCCCCGTGCTAACTGGTGGTGCCTCCTTCCCTGTGCTGGCTGGTGTCCCCTTCCTGCCCTTGCTAGCTGGTGATCCCTTCTTGCCCTTGGCAGGTGGTGCAGGCACACTGACTGTGCTGACGGTTGCCTCCTTGGAGCCTCTCACACCTGCAGTAGCTGCAGAAACTACAGTGGCCATGGCCTGGGTGGCTGAGGTGCTCGGCTGGGTTTTGCCCACCCTGAGCCGAAGTGAAGGATGGGGGAGGGGCAGGGAATAGGGAAAGGGTGGAGACAAAAAACCTTTTAGGGACACTGGGACTGAGAGAGGGTGAAGGTTTGGGAGTGGAGAAAGCGGGAGTGGTTGTAGGAGGTGAGTGTCGGCTGTGTTTGTGTGCAGGTGCATGGGCTGGATGCTGTTGTGAGGTGGATGGCTGTTGGGTGTCTTAGTGCTTGCATTTGTGTACTTTGGGAGGAGGGGGCACAGAGACAGTGGGAGAGGACACAGGGGAGGTGTGCATGGATGTCGGGGCTGTGACTGCCAGTGAGGGGCGTGTTGTGATAGGTGTGCTGGTGATGAAGATAGTGGATGGGGATGTAGTGCATGCAGGTGTGAGTGGAGACGCAACTGGGAGGAAGGTGGACGAAGAGGAGGAGGGGGACACAGTGGAGGCAGTGGATGTTGGTGTGTCTGCATCTGGATGGTGCTTGTGTGAGTGCCTGTGGATGAAGTGTGGTGCTTGTGTTTGCCTGAGCCACTTCTGCGTGGTGATTTGGGTGCATGCAGGTCTGAAGGTGTGCTTGGGATAGGCTGGGGTTGAGGTGAATGGGGCTGGGTACAAGTAGTTGGAGGGGGAGGATAGAGACAGGGACAATGGCTGCCATCAGAGCCTGGAATGCTCTCTGTTGGGCCACCACACAAGAGTGAATACCCCCCAGGTATGCATTTGTTTGTGGCAAATGCCCTGCTAGACCCTGGATGGCATTCAGTATGGTTGACTGCCCAACAGAGAGGGGTCTCAGGAGGTCAATAGCCTCCTCACTGAGGGCAGCAGGGCTGACTGGGGAAGGTCCTGAGGTGCCAGGGGTGATGGAGATGCCCACCCACCTTGGTGAGCGGGCATGGGAAACTCGCTGAGGGGCTGCTCGGAAGGAGGTGCTGGTACGGCGGTGGCAGCTGTACCTGTAGTTGGGGTAGGCACAGAGGTGTCCGCCACCACCAGGGAGCTTCCATCAGAGGAGGTGTCGCTGTCAGAACTGTCCTCTCCTGTCTCTGCCATGGTGCTCCCCTCGCCCTCCGTCCCACTGGTGCCCTCACCGTGCCCTCACCGTCGGTGGATTCGGCCTCATGGGCCATGTGGGATGCAGCTCCCTCTGTCGCTGTTGCCTCTGCTCCTCCGCCAGATGATGCTAATGCACACAAGGACAGGGGACAAAACAAAAAGGGGGGAGAGACAAAGGATACACTTGGTCAATGCCAGCAACAACACTACTGTTGGCTTACACAACTCACAGGGAACAGCCCAATGCACTAGGCCATTCACTACGAGTTACAATGCTAGTCACCATGCCATGGGGTACAGTGCCTAACGCCATTAGTTGCACACCTGAAACCCACAGGACCCTGCCCAGTAATAGATGCCCATCAGCATTATTGGGGTTGGGGTGCATCTGAGCCTGCCCATCATGGAACCTACCCTACCATGTTCGCCCTGGCCAAGGGGCACCCACAGACCCACATCCCCACACAGGTGACACCTTAACGTGCACAAATTCATGATTCTGCATCTGTACTCACCCCTTTGTGGCTGCTGTGATGCCTTCAATCGCCAATCCAACTCCGGATAGGCCACCGCCAGGATGCAGAACATCAGGGGGGGTCAGGGTACAACGTGCACCCCTTCCTTGTTGGGAGGCCAGCCCCAGCTGCGCCTCTGCTGTCTTCCTTGCCAGCGGTGCAGGTCCTCCCACTGTTTGCACAGTGGGTGCTCTGCCTGTCAAAGACCCCCAGGTTCCGCACCTCCTTGGCGATGGCACGCCAAATACCCTTTTTCTGATGGGCGCTGACCTGCAGAAAAAGATACATAAGAAAAGGTATTATTCATACCGTCCGGACTGTTATACTCATGGCCCACAATATCCCTCCCATCCCCTTATGCACAGACATTGCCCACCTAACATGCAGCACTCTGCCCAGGACCCTGCAGCCCCCGTACACAAGACATACACACACAGCACTCCATACATTCATGGCCTATGCATTGTGCTCACAGGGTACGCACCTGTTCGTCTGGAGGACCATAAAGTAAAGGGTACTGGGGTAGGACCCCATCCACTATTCTCTCCAACTCTTCAGAAGTGAAGGCAGGGGCCCTTTCCACAGACACTCGAGCCATGGTCGATTCCAGACACAGGTCACAGTAGCACTTGCAGTGTAGGTCCTCTCCTGTTGAAGGTGAGGTAGCAAGTGAGTGAACAGATAGAAAATGGCGGTGATGTCCGTGGTGGTGCGTAACGTCACCACCGGCGTACATCACCATTGGCTCCTTGAACCCTTAGGCCCCAATGATAATTAATGATGTGTTGCACGTGTGTCGTTGAACTCCTTCCGCAACGGCGCACAACGTTAGCGGAATTACCTCATTTTCACTTGCCCCTCCTCACAGGTCAGGCGGCCGCCATTTCAGGGGGGCACAGGCCATGGCACCTAACTGCGTCACAGCAGACATAGGCACATCAACAGACCTACAAGTTCACATTAAGTTTATGTAAAACATGCAAGGCATATTAATCTGAGTATATGTTTGAATATGACCATCTGCTCACGGTTTTTCACCCTAGAGTTCAAGCACTGAGGATGAATAGGAGATGGAGACATACCCCCGTGTACAGACCCCTGGCAGACCTGGTGACAATGGAGGACTGGCACCTTATCCTAACCTACAGACTTGATAGGGCCACATTCCAAGAGCTGTGTGCCCAATTGGAGCCAGACCTGATTTCAGCTATCCACCACTCCACAGTTATTCCCCCCTCTAGTGCAAGTCCTGTCAGTGCTCCTTTTCTTGGCAAGTGGTTCCTTCCAAGCGACAGTGGCCATAGCATCAGGGATGTCACAGCCTATGTTCCCAAACGTGCTGACCAGAGTGTTGTCTGCCCTGATAAAACACATGCACAGCTACATCGTATTCCCTAAGGTAGAGGATTTGGCCACAGTGAAGGCTGACTTCTATGCACTGGTACATATCCCCAACATCATTGGTGCTAATGATGGTACACATATTGCCTTTGTCCCACCCTGGAGAAATGAACAGGTGTTCAGAAATAGAAAGCGCTTTCACTCTCTGAATGTGCAGATAGTGTGCCTGGCGGACCGGTACATCTCCCATGTGAATGCAAAGTATCCTGGGGCTGTGCATGATGCCTTTATCTTGAGGAATAGCAGCATCCCATATGTGTTGTCTCAACTCCAGAGGCGTAGGGTGTGGCTAATAGTTGAGCCCATGGCCCCACCCAGTGTATGTTGGTATATGGGTGTGTGGTTGGCCCTAAGGGTGAGTGTCTGGCTAACAGGTATCCCTCGATAGTTACAAGTGACTCTGGTTACCCCAACCTCTCATGGCTACTGACCCCAGTGAGGAATGCCAGGCCAAGGTCAGAGGAACGTTACAATGAGGCACATGGGAGAACAAGGAGGGTCACTGAGCGCACCTTTGGCCTCCTGAAGGCCAGATTCCAGTGCCTCCATCTGACAGGTGGATCCCTGTGCTACTCACCCAAGAAGGTGTGCCAGATCCTCGTTGCATGTTGCACAACCTGGCCTTGAGATGCCAGGTGCCTTTTCTGAAGGAGGATGAAGCTGGAGATGGATGTGTGACAGCGGTGGAGCCTATGGACAGTGACGAAGAGGAGGCAAAGAAAGTGGATGTGGACAACAGAACTACTATAATTCAACAGTACTTCCAGTGACACACAGGTAAGACACTAACTTCACCTTCTATTGCAGTTTTGTGTTGGACATTGTACATGGCAGACTGATTTTCCAAAATCTTTGGCAATTTACTGTACCCTTTGGCATCTCTATTTTCAGATATCTGTGCCCCACTCTGGTTCCTGGTGTGTTTACTGTTGCCCACTACAGGTCATACCTATGTATATATGACTGTACATTTGAATTGCAATGGTTACAGTTTGTTAAACTAATTCATTTTTCAATGAATTGACAGACTCCATACTTGTATTAGTTCCAAGGGTGTTTATTTCTGTAATAATAAGTGTAGGGGATATTGCAATGGGCTGGGTTGATGATGGCGCAATGTTGAGGATAGAGTCCAAGGGGGCATAGGGAGTGGGACAATGGCAGTTCAAGGTGGATAGGGTGACATAGTGGGAGACATGGGTGACATTCAGGGGAGTCTTATTTCCTGGCGGGGTTCTCTGGCTTCTGCCTGGATCACAGGGACCTTTTGCGGGGTGGTTCTCCTTCTGAAGGGGGAGGGGTGCTGGTGGCCTGTTGTTTCTGTGTCGAGGCCTCCTGCCCACTACGGTCGGCGGAGGTGGAGGGCGGTTCATCGGTGTGGCTAGTGTCAGGGGTCCATTGGTGTGCCACTGCCTCCCTCATGGTGTTGGCCATGTTTGCCAGCATCCCTGCAATGGTGACCAGGGTGGTGTGGATGTCCCTCAGGTCCTCCCTGATCCGCAGGTACTGTCCCTCCTGCAGCCGTGGGGTCTCCTGCAACTTGGCCAGTATCTGGCCCATGGTCTCCTGGGAATGTTGGTATGCTCTCAGGATGTTGGTGAGTGTCTTGTGGAGAGTCGGTTCCCTTGCCTGTCCTCCCCCTGCTGCACAGCAGTCTCCCAGCTTCCCTGTTGTACTGTGCCTCTGTCCCCTGAACCGTGTGCCCACTGCCACTGACCCCAGGTCCCTGATCATCCTGTTTTTGTGGGTTTGCCTGACCCTGTAGTGGTGGACACACTGCTGATTGACGTGTCCTGGGGACAGAGGTATGGGCCCACTGGGTGGGTGCTGTGGTGGTGTTTCCTGAGGGGGAGGCTCGGTGGTGGTTTGGGACTGTGGCTGGGTCACCGACTGTCCAGAGGTCCCTGATAGGCCAGGTTGGTCATCCTGATCCAGGCGTGCAGAGCTGCTTTCATCACTGTGGGCCTCTGCTGGGGGGGACTGGATGTTGCTGGCTCCTCCTCTCCGGTGACGTTGTGTGGGGGTCCTGTGGGGATGTAAATGCAGTGTTATTGTTTCTGCGTGTGACATCTTGTGCATGGGTATGTTTTCCTATTTGGTTGTTATTACCAAGGCAGCTTTGGCTTGTGTGAGTTGTGATTTGGTTGGCTAAGTGATTGTCACTAGTGTGCATGCTGTGATGATGGGGGTCCATGCAGGTCTCTGATGGGGGTCCATGCATTGGTGTTGCATGCAGGGTTTGGTATGGGGATGGGTGGGTTGTGATGGTGGGGTATATGTGAGGTGGTGGAGTGATGGGGTGAGGGTAGGATACTGTGATGGCATGCAGGTAGGGCGGGGGGAGTAGTAAGGTTTGACTTATCAGAGTCCAGTCCTCCTGCTACTCCTGCCAGGTCCTCAGGATGCATGATCACCAAGACTTGCTCCTCCCATGTTGTTAGTTGTGGGGGAGGAGGTGGGGGTCCATTGCCAGTGCTCTGTACAGCTATCTGGTGTCTTGCAAACACAGAACTCACCTTTCCCCGTACGTTGCTCCACCTCTTCCTGATGTCATCCCTTGTTCTGGGATGCTGTCCCACAGCGTTGACCCTGTCTATGACTCTCCGTCATAGCTCCATCTTCCTAGCAATGGACTTCTGCTGCACCTGAGATCCGAATAGCTGTGGCTCTACCCTGATGATTTCCTCCACCATGACCCTTAGCTCCTCCTCTGAGAACCTGGGGTGTCTTTGTGGTGCCATGGGTGTAGTGTGTGTGGTATATGTGTGAGGGTGTGTGGGGTGATGTGTTGAGGTATATGCTGTGAGGTGCATGGACGGTGTATGGGTGATGGTGTCCTGTGGCTCTGATTCAGTGGGTGCTCCTGGAGTGTCTCTCTCTCAGTTTTCAATTTTATTTAGTCGTAAACGGTTGTGGGTAGTGTGGGTGGGTGTTTTATAGTGTTGTGGGTGTGTGGGTGTGGTGTGTGTATGTGTGTCAAGTGTGTGTAGTTTGAATTGTCCAATGTGGTGTTGTTTTGTTTGAGTATGTGTATTTTGAGTGCGGCGGTATGTTCCGCCAATGGTTTACTGTGGTTGAATGTCCGCCGCGGTGATTCGTGGGTCATAATGTGGTGGGCGTATTTCTGTTGGAGGAACTGTGTGGGGTTTGCTACCGCCATTTTATCACTGACCTTTGGGCTGGCGGACTTGTGTGTGTGTGTCTGTATAGTGACAGATTTCTATGTGTGGGTCATAATACGGGTAGCGGTATACCGCTGCAGTCGCAGTATGTTGGTGGCAGTCAGCATGGCGGTATACAGCACTTACGCCAATGTCATAATGAGGGCCTGAATGTCTCAAGGGAGCAGAGTCCCCCACTGGTAGGCAGACACCTGGGTCAGTGAGTGTGGCATCTGAGTGTAACAGTTAGGGAGGAGGTGGTGTCAGTTAGCTTGGGGAGAGGACAGTGGTTGCCTTAGTGTCCCTAGGGGTCATGGTACCAAAAGCCCATTTACATTTAAATACTTCTACGTTTAAGCTGTGAGTTACCATCAATGAGAACAGGGTGAAGGCTGTGAGGGTCACAAGAGCCAGTATGACTACTGTAAGGTGTCATCGGGTGTCCTCAGAGGATGCCATCCCTAATTTATTTTACAAGGTAATAGTGGCAGACAACCAGGGGAGCCACTACCCAGTGGCTCTGGTTCCCTTTGAGTGGGGGGGTCTCACATTAATTAAACATAGCTGTGAGAAGTTTGGTCACTGGCCTAGAACACTGGAAGAAAATGGAACTCAGATTACCCCTAGAGATGTTAAGAATGTCTGAATGGCTCTGCATAACCACAAGATCCATGGCTGCCCAAGAGGAGAGCCAAGCGAGCCTGGAGCCTGGAAAAAGAGCCCAGGCAACTGCCAAGGAGAAGAAGGCAAAGCAGTGTGGGAAACCACCTACCTGAGATTTCTGTGGTCCAGGTTGATGGGACATCTTAGGAAGCCAACCCAGAGCCTACCAGTGAGGTCTTTGCAGCCCTTGGAGAACTGCCTGAGCTTTCTGGATGGCCATGGAGGAATTCTGTAATGCACAGAAAGAGTGCCCAATTCTACAGGGCTTCAGGCGGCAACCTGAGGCCCAGGTAGTAGGTGATACCTCTGGAAATTACCTTATCTATTGGGAAAATGACCACCTTTACAGTAATATATGAAAAAAGGAGAAGAAGGAGGTGCTTGGACTGAGTCTGTACTCCTTATTGCTTATGTAACATTCCAAAAAAGAGACCCTGCCAAAAGAAAATCCACAGGATGGACAGGGAAAGAAAGAAAATGTTCTTATTAGAAAAACCCTCACCCACCAGGGTTATTCATTGGCATGCTCCATCATTGGGTTTCTTCCTGTTCCGCTGCGGCGCAGGGTGTGCTACGACCGACAAATTACATGGGAGCACTGTTGTAGTCTCATCAATGTAAATCATAAGAGAGATAGGAGTGGTGGGGTCTCGGGTGAGTACCTGCCTCCAAGTGATACCTTTGATTTAATAGATCTCACGGAGACCGTATGATTAAAAAGGGGGCATCGGGAGTGGGGTGTGTTACGTACACTGCTTCCTGGTCTACGTTTCGGAGCCTTACCCCCTGGCTCCTCTTCAGGACCAGAGTTGACTCCCTAATTCCACTCCTAGTATATGACTGCTACTATTAAGAGCATTAATATTCAATGCCAAATAGTGTGGTATAATTCACCGCACTGAGGTGATGACTAAAGATGATACCTATTAATTGCACTGTCTGTCCATAGTACCTGTGGAAATGAAAAAAAAAAAAAATTGTCGTAGCTCTCATGGATATTGAGATGCTTTATATACTGCTTTTGGGAGTGGTGCCACCAAATTGCAAACTGCACCCCACTCATGGGAAGAGGCAGTCGTGAATATCAATGTACCTACATATTAGACAATACAAGACTTACTATATGTCAAACATTAAAACATTTAAACTCATGAAGCACGCTACAAGCGCACACATGGTACATGCATAACCTACTCAGTGGTATCAAACTCTCATGTCATAGATCTGCTGGGAGGGGAGTGTGCTTCTAGTCACGCAATAAAGATTAGGCAGAGTATTAGGCCCTACGTAGTTGTCAATATCCATGACACAATGTAATAGAGATAGATAGCACTTACTTCAAAGGGACACTCCCGCTCTGTACCTAATGCTCACCTCCCTGGGGTATGAAACACTCGAGCTCACACCAGACCTGAGTTTAAGAGGACTGCAGCATGCGTGTCCCAGTGTGCTGCGGACTGCAGCACTAGACTATTGAACTTTCAAGATGGTCGCCTCCCATGGAACGAGGGAGGCGTGCAAGGATCCTTAACATAGGTGCCATTTAACAGTGCCCGTAAAAGCATGGGAGCATTGGTTGCGAACAAGGAAGGTGGGGGGAGGAGAATAGGGGGTCGGGCAGAGGAGGTTGTGGGAGGAAGAGGAGAGAGGGAGGGAAGGGGGAAGAGGAGAAGATAAAAAAGGGGAATAAGGGGAAAAAGGTGAGGGAACCAAAGGGGTAAGTAACAAGACTATGTAATGAGACTGCTTGTCTTTTATAAAATTGCAATAAATCTAATTATCAATAATAGAAACAAGAGTGAGTGAATGTATTATTAATGATGTAGGCGCAATGGAATATGTGTGACTAATTGGACAAAAACTACGTTGTTCTACCCTGGTGCACCTGTCAAGATCAGAGATATGCCTCCAGGTAATGATTGCTATGATGTTAGTGCTTCATCAGCTTGCTCTAAGGGATGTTTTCGTTAAGACCTTCTTGGGGTGTTCGTAATTTATAGATCCACCGTTGTTCTTTTTCAAACGGTATGGATTTGCAGGTAATCTCCTTTTGGTGTTCCAAGATGACCCACAGGTAATCTTCCACTGTGTGTGCTTTTTCTTTGTTTATGTGTGGACATTTTAGTAGTAGCACGTCCACACCTCAGATTACTGCGATGTTCACAGATGAGAGTCTCAACGTTGTGGGTGGTCATCCCTACATAATGTATGTTTCATGGGCAAGTGCTCATATATATTGCTTGTTGGGTGTTACAGTTAGAGAAGTCTCTTACGTCTCATGCTGTACTGTCATTAAAGGTGAACCGTTTAGTAGCCTTTGTTAGATGGCACACAGAACAATTACCACACGGGTAATGTCCCTTGGATGGTGGTAGGTAATTGATACCACCCAGTTTCTTGCAAAGTGGCGAGGACGGGTGTGCACAAGCATGTCTCTAAAACTTTTCCCCCTTTCGTGTGCAAACATTAGTTTGCGGATCTTCAGTGAGCCACTGTTAAGAATACACCAGTGTTTGTTAATGATGTTGCTTACTTGATTGGAGGCTGTACTAAATGTCATGATACCTATTGGTCTTTCCTTTTTCTCCTTGTGAGGAGGGGTTTCCAGAAGGGCTTCTCTGTTTCTATTGCAAGCTCTTTTCATAGCTTGATTAACAATTGTTGAGGTATTTCCTTGCCTCTAACTTCAATGCTAGATTCTGAGCTTGTTGTTTATAGTCAGATATCTCAGAACATTTCTCCTAAGTCTGAGGAATTGTCCAAATGGTAGATTCTCTCTTAGGTGATGGGGTGGGCAATATCAAGCAAAAGTAAAAAGTTTTTGCCTGTTGGTTTTTCATGGGTGTTTTTTTTTCTAAGGGCACTGTTGGTGCCTATAATGTTTAGATCCAAGAACACCAATTGTTTCTTTCTCATTGTATGGGTGAATCTCAGGAACTGGTCCTGCCTGTTTAACCACTCTAAAAAAAGTCTCTACTTGTGTCTCATCTTCTTTCCAAATAACCGATATGTCATCAATATATATTTTCCACAACATAATGTTTTTGCTGTATGGATTATTGGGCTTTAGAATTCTCTATTTCTCGAGATGGTGGACATACATACCGGCCAAGCAAAGGTGCTTCCTATGCTTGTCCCACGCTTCTGAAGGTACAAATTTCCCTCAAACGCAAAGAAAGTTTTTGTTGAGGTCCAGAAACATCATTCCATAAGCACATTCTGTGGTGTACGGTAGTCCCAATCAATGTCAAAGATGACTTCCTTAACTAAATTCAATGTGTTGTGGTGAGGGAGACTCGTATATATGCTCTCCACATCGAGTCCTATCAGTATCTCAGTTCCTGGGTCAAAAGGTCTGTCTTTCAAGAGACAAAGAGCTTCTTTAGTATCCTTAAGATAGGTATCAGTATTTTAGACTATGGGGGTCATTCTGACTCCCGCCGGGCGCGGTCACCGCGCGCCCGGCGGGAGCCGTCAAAATACCGTACCGCGGTCGGAAGACCGCGGCGGGTATTTTGAGTTTTCCCCTGGGCTGGCGGGCGGCCTTCAAAAGGCCGCCCGCCAGCCCAGGGGAAAACGACCTTCCCACCATGAAGCCGGATCGTAATCGAGCCGGCAGAGTGGGAAGGTGCGACGGGTGCTACTGCACCCGTCGCGTATTTCACTGTCTGCTATGCAGACAGTGAAATACAAGCGGGCCCTCTTACGGGGGCCCCTGCAGTGCCCATGCCATTGGCATGGGCACTGCAGGGGCCCCCAGGGGCCCCGCGACACCCCCTACCGCCATCCTGTTCCTGGCGGGCGAACCGCCAGGAACAGGATGGCGGTAGGGGGTGTCAGAATCCCCAAGGCGGCGCAGCATGCTGCGCCGCCTTGGAGGATTCTGACGGGCAGCGGAAAACCGGCGGGAGACCGCCGGTTTTCCTGCACTGACCGCGGCCAAAGCGCAGCGGTCAGAATGCCCTGCGGGGCACCGCCGGTCTGTCGGCGGTGCTCCCGCCGACCCTGGCCCCGGCGGTCTGAGACCGCCGGGGTCAGAATGACCCCCTATATATCTTAAAAAAGCATCTGCAAAACGAGATAGAGGTGAAAATATAGAATTGATACTGGATACGTAGGGTCTACCAGGAGGTGTCTCCAGATTTTTATGAATTTTTGGAATGGTATAAATGTATGGGGTTACTGGATTTTTATTGATTAAGAAATCACCTTCTTTATGGGAGATCCAGTTGTGTGCTAGAGCTTGCTCCATCATACTGTTAATCTTAATCTTAAGGAAATCAGTGGGGTCCTCCTTGAGATTTTCATAGTTGTGTGTGTCACTCAAGAGTCTCAAGCATTCTTTATGATAATTTTCTGTGGTTTACGGTGGCGCCTCCCTTGTCTGCTTGTTTTATGACTATGTTGGTGTTATTAGCAAGTTCCTGTAAAGCTCTTCTCTCATTTTTTGTTGTGCTATCTACTGGACTAGAGGTACTGTGGGTGTGAAGGATGACTTATTATGTAGAGCTGTGTCCCTTAGTGTAGAAGTGTCTGTAGGTGGATTGCCTTCGAAAAAGGATCTTAGCTTGATCTTCCTAATGAAGTCATTTACTTCTATGTATAATCTGAATTTATCCAGGGAGGCCGTGGGGACAAAGCCCAAGCCGTTCTCAAGGACACACATCTGTGCATCAGTTAATGTTACGCCGCTTAGATTTACTACTAGACTGTGTAGCTGCTTGGGCCTTCTTGATTTTCCAGACTCTGTGTACTCTCCATTGTCATACTCTGTGTCATCATCCTCCCTTGATCTTGCTCTAATGCCCAGTGGACCATACAGTAAGCCTAAGGATCCTGGATCTAGAGCAGCCTATGTGCTGGTGGTCCTCGTGTTACATGGCTTTCCTACTGGGGTTGGCTCACAGTATAACCCTGGCAGGACATCTGGGGCAGGACATGACCTTTGCCAGGTTTGTCTCCACTTCTATTGGTCCCAGATGAAGACAGTCTCAGATTTATTCTCAAGGTCTTGTCCCACCTTCCAGGCCAGTGGGAATGGAGGAAAAAAGCTAAAGGCTCCCCTGGCTTCCTTGCTGTTGTTCGCACTCCCTTTGAGAGGGTTGGCATTGGCATTGTCGGTCCCTTGGACCCCAAGACAGTCTTAGGAAACAGGTTCATCCAGGTCTTGGGGGGATGTGCCAAAAGGTACCCAGAGGCCAATCCACTGATGCTGGTGACTACATCTGCAGTGGCTAGGCCCCAATGAGGATTTTTCCCCTTGTGGGCTCCGGTAAGAAAGTAGTGCCTGACAGAGGCACTGACTTCATATGTCAGCATACATGAAGTCCATGTGGGATGAGTGTTGGGTAACCAACAAGCTCTCCACACCTTACCACCCTCAAACCTCCGGCTTGTTGAGATATTCAATAAGATTCACAAGGGCATGTTTATGGGCCTGTCTGAGCCCATGAGGCGGAAGTGAGATGTATTCTTTTCATGCTTGCAGTTTGCTGACAGCGAGGTACCACAGAATGGGGTTGGGTTTATCCCATTTGAGCTCCTCTATGATCACCACGTTAGGGAACCTTTTAGCCTCGTAAGATAGAGGTGGGAGCAAGCTCACAGGAATGCCCCTCAGTATGCTGTCCGTAACCAGATGCAAAGGCTTTTGGAAAAAGGCTAAAGGCAATCTTGAGGCCAGTCAAGAAGTGATGAACGTCTAGTAGGACCAGAAAGCCACCCTGCTGTTGTTTCAGCTTGGTAAGGAGGAGTGGGCCATGGAGCCTGTATAGCCCAAAGCTCTACAAGATCGTTGGACAGGCCCGTACAAGGTAAAGGAGTGGAAAGGGGATGCCACCTACCTGGGGACTTCAGGACCCCTAGAAACTCATTAAGGGTGCTCCATTTAAACTGGCTCAAAGCCCACATTAAGATATCTGAAGTTACCATGCTCTTGATGACAGATGACAGTGTGGAAGAGGAAAGTAAACCTCTCCCTGACTTCCTGTACTCCAAGTAGCAGGCTGTGTCATTAAAGGGTGTTCACGTCTCCTCTACTCTGACCCAGAATAGCAGAGTGACTGTTGACACTTACTGAGACAGTGTTCTTCTTTGTTTTCCCTCACCCCTGGGTTTACACACTGCATACTCGCAAATTGATACTGGGAGCAGTAGGCCTTATGAACAAAATGTACAGGCTGTAAAATAAGGCAAGAGACAGAATCAAGGAGGAGGTATTCAAGATGCTGGTGTTAGGGGGTGATTGCAACAGTCCATTGTACAGCCCAGTTATGCTGGTACCCCAGGCTGCCCCACCAGGCGTGTAGGAGGCTGGACTGGCTTGTAGTGAGTACCAAGGGGTACTTGCACCTTGCACCAGGCCCAGTTATCCCTTATTAGTGTATAGGGTGTCTAGCAGCGTAGGCTAATAGATAATGGTAGCTTAGCAGACCAGCTTAGGCTGAACTAGGAGACGAGTGAAGCTCCTACAGTACCACTAGTGTCACTTGCACAATATCATTAGAAAACACAATACACAGTTATACTAAAAATAAAGGTACTTTATTTTTATGACAATATGCCAAAGTATCTCAGAGTGTACCCTCAGTGAGAGGATAAGAAATATACACAAGATATATGTACACAATACCAAAAATATGCAGTATAGTCTTAGAAAACAGTGCAAACAATGTATAGTTACAATAGGATGCAATGGGGACACATACGGATAGGGGCAACACAAACCATATACTCCAAAAGTGGAATGCGAACCACGAATGGACCCCAAACCTAGGTGACCTTGTAGAGGGTCGCTGGGACTATTAGAAAATAGTGAGGGTTAGAAAAATAGCCCACCCCAAGACCCTGAAAAGTGAGTGCAAAGTGCACTAAAGTTCCCCAAAGGACATAGAAGTCGTGATAGGGGAATTCTGCAGGAAGGACACAAACCAGCAATGCAACAACAATGGATTTCCAGTCGAGGGTACCTGTGGAACAAGGGGACTAAGTCCAAAAGTCACAAGCAAGTCGGAGGTGGGCAGATGCCCAGGAAATGCCAGCTGTGGGTGCAAAGAAGCTTCCACTGGACAGAAGAAGCTGAGGTTTCTGCAGGAACGACAAGGGCTAGAGACTTCCCCTTTGGAGGACGGATCCCCCACGCCGTGGAGAGTCGTGCAGAAGTGTTTTCCCGCCGAAAGACCGCCAACAAGCCTTGCTAGCTGCAAATCGTGCAGTAAGCGTTTTTGGATGCTGCTGTGGCCCAGGAGGGACCAGGATGTCGCAAGTTGCGTCAGGAGAGAGAGGGGACATCGAGCAAGACAAGGAGCCCTCTCAGCAGCAGGTAGCACCCGGAGAAGTGCCAGAAACAGGAGGATGCGTGAAACGGTGCTCACCCGAAGTTACACAAAGGAGTCCCACGTCGCCGGAGACCAACTTAGAAAGTCGTGCAATGCAGGTTAGAGTGCCGTGGACCCAGGCTTGGCTGTGCACAAAGGATTTCCGCCGGAAGTGCACAGGGGCCGGAGTAGCTGCAAAAGTCGCGGTTCCCAGCAATGCAGTCTGGCGTGGGGAGGCAAGGACTTACCTCCACCAAACTTGGACTGAAGAGTCACTGGACTGTGGTGGTCACTTGGACACAGTTGCTGGATTCGAGGGACCTCGCTCGTCGTGCTGAGAGGAGACCCAAGGGACCGGTAATGCAGCTTTTTGGTGCCTGCGGTTGCAGGGGGAAGATTCCGTCGGCCCACGGGAGATTTCTTCGGAGCTTCTAGTGCAGAGAGGAGGCAGACTACCCCCACAGCATGCACCACCAGGAAAACAGTCGAGAAGGCGGCAGGATCAGCGTTACAGAGTTGCAGTAGTCATCTTTGCTACTATGTTGCAGTTTTGCAGGCTTCCAGCGCAGTCAGCAGTCGATTCCTTGGCAGAAGGTGAAGAAAGAGATGCAGAGGAACTCGGGTGAGCTCTTGCATTCGTTATCTAAAGTTTCCCCAGAGACAGAGACCCTAAATAGCCAGAAAAGAGGGTTTGGCTACCTAGGAGAGAGGATAGACAAGCAACACCTGAAGGAGCCTATCAGAAGGAGTCTCTGACGTCACCTGGTGGCACTGGCCACTCAGAGCAGTCCAGTGTGCCAGCAGCACCTCTGTTTCCAAGATGGCAGAGGTCTGGAGCACACTGGAGGAGCTCTGGACACCTCCCAGGGGAGGTGCAGGTCAGGGGAGTGGTCACTCCCCTTTCCTTTTTCCAGTTTCGCGCCAGAGCAGGGCTAAGGGGTCCCTGAACCGGTGTAGACTGGCTTATGCAGAAATGGGCACCAAATGTGCCCATGAAAGCATTTCCAGAGGCTGGGGGAGGCTACTCCTCCCCTGCCTTCACACCATTTTCCAAAGGGACAGGGTGTAACACCCTCTCTCAGAGGAAGTCCTTTGTTCTGCCATCCTGGGACAAGCCTGGCCTGACCCCAGGGGGGCAGAAACCTGTCTGAGGGGTTGGCAGCAGCAGCAGCTGCAGTGAAACCCCAGGAAAGGCAGTTTGGCAGTACCAGGGTCTGTGCTACAGACCACTGGGATCATGGGATTGTGCCAACTATGCCAGGATGGCATAGAGGGGGCAATTCCATGATCATAGACATGTTACATGGCCATATTCGGAGTTCCCATTGTGAAGCTACATATAGGTAGTGACCTATATGTAGTGCACGCGTGTTGCACGCGTGTAATGGTGTCCCCGCACTCACAAAGTCCGGGGAATTGGCCCTGAACAATGTGGGGGCACATTGGCTAGTGCCAGGGTGCCCTCACACTAAGTAACTTTGCACCTAACTTTTACCAAGTAAAGGTTAGACATATAGGTGACTTATAAGTTACTTAAGTGCAGTGTAAAATGGCTGTGAAATAACGTGGACGTTATTTCACTCAGGCTGCAGTGGCAGGCCTGTGTAAGAATTGTCAGAGCTCCCTATGGGTGGCAAAAGAAATGCTGCAGCCCATAGGGATCTCCTGGAACCCCAATACCCTGGGTACCTTAGTACCATATACTAGGGAATTATAAGGGTGTTCCAGTAAGCCAATGTAAATTGGTAAAATTGGTCACTAGCCTGTTAGTGACAATTTGAAATAAATGAGAGAGCATAACCACTGAGGTTCTGGATAGCAGAGCCTCAGTGAGACAGTTAGGCACCACACAGGGAACACATACATATAGGCCACAAACTTATGAGCACTGGGGTCCTGACTAGCAGGGTCCCAGTGACACATAACAAACATACTGAAAACATAGGGTTTTCACTATGAGCACTGGACCCTGGCTAGCAGGATCCCAGTGAGACAGTGAAAACACCCTGACATACACTCACAAACAGGCCAAAAGTGGGGGTAACAAGGCTAGAAAGAGGCTACTTTCTCACAAGGCGTCACCCCATAACTCTGGTTCTGTGTAGACAATAGGAGACTCAATTCCCTGGAGCTGATGAGCTCATTGACAGACTGGGTGCTGCCAAGTTCCTCAGTACATTTGATCTCACATCAGGGTACTGGCAGATTGCTCTGGCTGAAGGGGCAAAAGAGAGGTCTGCATTCTTGACTCCAGACAGCCACTTACAGTTCTGGGTGATACCCTTTGTCTTAGAGAAAGCCCCTGCCACCTTTCAGAGGTTGGTGAACAGGGTCTTGGCTGGGAAGGAGACATGCTGTGCTGTCTACCTGGATAGTATAGCTGTCTTCAGCTCCAGCTGGAACACCTGTACCAACTCCAGGTGGTGCTTCAGGCCCTTTAGCAGGTGGGCCTAACTATCAGGGCCTAAAAGTGCCGGATAGGTCAGGATACTACAGTGTATCTGGTCCACATGCTGTGTGGGGGCAAGGTGTAGCCCCTCCAGGCCAAGACTGAAACTATCATAGCGTGGCAACTTCCCAAAACACAGTCTGAGGTCAGGGCCTTGCTGGGCCTCATCAGTTATTTCAGGAGGCTTGTTAACGGTTATGGCACTATTGTTGCCCCCTTAACTGAGCTGACTTTAAAGAAGCAGCCCTATAGGGTGATCTGGACATAGGCCTGTCAGAAAGCCTTTGACACCCTCAAGGAGGCCATATGTACACCAAGTGTACTCAAGGCTCCTGATTTTTTCAAGTAATTTATTATCCAGATGGATGCTTTTAGAGCATGGTGTAGAGGGTGTCTTAGCATATTTAAATGAGAAGGGCCTAGACCAGCCTGTAGCCTTCATTAGCAGGGGTTGCGTCCCCGGGAACAGAGGTGGAGTGCTATTGCTGTGGTTTTGGATCTGAAAAAGCTGAGACCATACCCATTTGGGACTCCTTTTCAGGTTCACACAGACCACAGGTACCTTAGATTGTTCATGTAAATGAGGAGTGAAAATCCCAAGCTGTTGAAGGGGTCTATTACTCTACAGGGAATGGACTTTACTGTGGAAAACCGCCCTTGTCCTACCTCACCACTACTGATGGTCTCTCCAGGTTCTTCCACCTTAGAAATGAGAACTCCCAGGAGTGTGGGTAGTTCTTCCCACTTTCAACTGAGCTGACATGTGTTACCTCTGCAAGCCTTAGTCTGTTCTTCCCCCAAATGTGTTGCCTTATTCATCCATGTTTTCTGATCTTGTTTGTGTTGCCATTATGACTGTGCACTTTACTACTGCTAACTAGAGCTAAAGTATGTTATCTTTTTAAACATGGTGTAATTGGCTTACACAAAACTGGCTCATTTAATTTCCTTGTAAGTCCCTAGTAAAGTGGTACCGCATGTACCCTGGGTCTGTAAATTAAATGCTACTAATATACTTACAGCACTGATTGTGTCACCCACCTAAGTAGCATTTAAACTATTCCCAGGCCTACCATTGCAGCATGTAAGTCCAGTCTTAAACTACATTTCAAAATGGCAAAATAAACGTTTTTCCTCACCTGAACCTTCCCTTTTAATATATAAACGTCACCCCTAATGTAGGGCTTAAGCAGCTCATAGGGCAGGGTGAGGTGCTCTTAGAATGTTTAACATACACTCTTAAGTTTTACATATCCTGGTAGTGAAAAAAATCCTAAATTATTTTTCACTACTGTGAGGACTACCTCTCCCATAAAAAAACATTGCTTTGCCTATGTTGCTGTCTGATATCATGGTGAAATGACTATCAGGAACACACTGATTAATCCAAATACGAAAAGCAATAAGAGCTATGGTGTTTCAACGTCATATTAAAAAGACGTCGTATATATGCCTATTCTAGCT
This sequence comes from Pleurodeles waltl, assembly GCF_031143425.1. Taxonomy (NCBI): domain Eukaryota; kingdom Metazoa; phylum Chordata; class Amphibia; order Caudata; family Salamandridae; genus Pleurodeles; species Pleurodeles waltl. The sequence goes on along the minus strand of NC_090446.1, from coordinate 755,468,594 downwards.
AATAGGAAGTGTCTGGAAAGGACTGAGCAGTGTTAGGTCACATTTTTTCTCTGAAAATGGTCTGTGAAGAGATTGTCTAGTGTTGATGCCTGCAAAGCTTGCATCCATTGCAGCTTCTTTTTGCTCAGAAATAGTAGTTTTTGGTTGTTGTTTTTTTTACTTAAAATCATTTTTGCAAAAGCAGTTTCGACCAGAGCTAGTATTAAGTAAGTGTGAAAGCATAAGGGTGTCTGCGAGGATTTAAGGAATTTCCTAATCACTACAAGGGCATCTATCTATGAGATGTTTCTACATATGATTGGGTGTTCACAGTTACAAGGATTTGTCTTTGATCATCAAAAACGGTATCTTTGATAATACTGATGAGATCCATACTGTCCCTACTATAGACTGTTGTCAGATAAGCAGTGTCTTAGTAAAAAATAAATGAGTTCGCTAGATGTTCAAGCTGAGCCAAAGGATGATGCATTAGGATGCCCCAGTAGTTTTTGCCTCTTGTTTATGTATTTTTGGTGGCACATGTTTGACGAGACTATGGTGGTCATTCCAACCCTGGCGGTCCATGACCGCCGGGTTGGAGGACCGCGGGAGCACCGCCGACAGGCCGGCGGTGCTCCAATGGGCATTCCGACCGCGGCGGTAAAGCCGCGGTCGGACCGGCAACACTGGCGGTCACCCGCCAGTGTACCGCCGCCCATTGGAATCCTCCAAGGCGGCGCAGCTAGCTGCGCCGCCGAGGGGATTCCGACCCCCCCTACCGCCATCCAGTTCCCGGCGGTCCGCCCGCCGGGAACCGGATGGCGGTAGGGGGGGTCGCGGGGCCCCCGTAAGAGGGCCCCTAAATGTATTTCACTGTCTGCTGCGCAGACAGTGAAATACGCGACGGGTGCAACTGCACCCGTCGCACAGCTTTCACTCCGCCGGCTCGATTCCGAGCCGGCTTCATCGTGGAAGCCTCTTTCCCGCTGGGCTGGCGGGCGGCCTGAAGGCAGCCGCCCGCCAGCCCAGCGGGAATGTCAGAATTACCGCCGCGGTCTTTCGACCGCGGAACGGTAACCTGACGGCGGGACTTTGGCGGGCGGCCTCCGCCGCCCGCCAAGGTCAGAATGAGGGCCTATGTCTATTACATTCGTTCAACAAGGGGTGTTTATTTATGTCGACAATACACTTGCTAGTCCAGTGATATCTGAAATAAGGTCGCTCGTCGTTTTGGTTGGTTCACTTACTATCTTGGTACAGTGTGAATGTACCATTAAGTGCAATCCATTTTCCATGTTATTCCTAGAATTTCGAATGATAATGCCACCACCTGTTTCAGCCAGTTTAATGTGAATTTAATGATTGTTGTATGCAGGGCTATATGTTTCTCCTTTGAAATACTGCGTCTGATGTACCACTCCTGTTTTCTGAGTTTGACAATTTATTTAAGATATTCTGTTCAAATGTAATAATCTCTCCTGCAATCATATTTCTGATAGGAGAGAATGTTAAAGGGAGTATTACACAGGAGCGGCTTGCAGTGCAAACAAGGGGCGGGGCAGTGCACGTGCAGGTGGGTGGGCGGTGTGGGGGGAATTAATAAAAAGAAAAACACCTGAATTGTCTCCACTGCCGCCGCCACCACCGCACTGCTCCTCTTCCTCAGACAGGCTGCAGGCACAGGCTCCCAGCCTGCCCTGCAGCCAATCCTGACGCTGCTCAGAGCAGCGTCAGGATTGGCTGGTAGCACACAACCAGGGCGCTCCCAGGCAGACTGGGAGCCTGAGCCTAATCTATTCAGCCCGGCAACACAATTCCGGGCTGAAGAGAGCCTACTACACATGTGTGTTTGGCCAGCCAGAGACGGCCGGCCAAACATATGTGCGCAGTGAGGGGGAGTGCTGCACACTCCCCCTCAGTCCTCGTCATAGTCTGTGGCTCTGCCCCATTTACCAAAAAATGATAATAAACGTAGGTTATTATAGTTTTTTGGTAAAGGTTTGCATCTGTTGCTGCTGGGGTGGAACAATGCTTCTGCGCCCTGGTGGAGGAGCTGCGCCTAGCCTTACACCAGTAGCATCGTTAGGACCCTGTAAGTGGTAGTCTTGAAAAAGTGGTAAAGCCTAAACTTTTGGGAAAAACTGTGCACTGCGGTATTGAGGTGATATCCCTGTTCGGTGGGTAAATAGGACAAACCTATACTTTGTGCTGTGATTGGTTAAATATGTTTTCTACTGGGAGGTTGAGTGAAAAGCTGTTTGGTGTGATAATTACCACCTGTAGTACTGGTAATGGGGTTTTCTTTCTTTAGAGCATATTATCCATATCTGTTTCTTCATTGCCATGCCTTCATAAAAATGCTTGCCCTACTGGGTTGCTCTGATCTGAAGGCAAACCTGGAAAAAAGGAGTTAGTACTTGGCTCTGGGTGAGGATCAATGTATGTGTCTGTAGCGCTAGAAACCAAAGATTCCAAGAATATTACAAATATTTCTTGTAAGGTTCCCTTTAATTTTGAGATGAGTGGCTAGTCTGACTGTAATATTAATGTGATAGGTAGAGGTAGGTTACTTCTTTGCTGTAGTTTTTGATGTCTTTTGTATTTTTCCAATTTGAAATTCAGATTTGTAGTACAAATTTTGTCTATGTCTTTTTTTGGTTGCCCATCAACTCTTTGGCTGTGAGTGCTGGATCATCCTAAATGTCTTGTGCCCGTTCTGCTGTTTCCATCTCCCATCTTTCACTATGTTCTGATGCCTGGTCTATACCCAGCACCATTGAGGGCCAGTAGCACTTGCTGGATAGGAAGGTACACCCCTTAGATTATTTTGGATCATCATTAAAAATGGATGATTTCTTGTGCACCTGTAGTTAAGTTATTATGTTGGATTTGAGGGACTTGGTGCCATGGTTTATCTTTTTGTCAAGGGAAATGCTTAATTCCTATCTCATACTGAAAGCAAGAAAACACTTCAACAGCAGCTTGTGCCTGATCAGGATAATGTTATTACAATTTTCTTAAAATGCTTCCCTTTCATTAACTACTTGTAGGAAAGTAATCCTTTTTGCCCTGATAACCCTCATGACTGATGCTGGTGGTTACAGATTCTGAAAGTACCCTGGGCTCTGCTAACCAGGCCAGGCACCAGTGTTCTTCCCTCTAAAGGTACACTTTAAATGGTATAATTCAAATTGGCAAAGACAACCCACCTGGGAGTCCCTTGTATATGGTAGCGCATGTAGGTTTAGAGATCCCAGGGAACTTAATGAACTTGAGTGTGCACTGCTGTGGTGTCTGGTGTCATGATGAAGTCAGGCCTGCCTTGCAGGTTGGCCCAAATTCAACTTTGGATTAAAAAGTACTTCCACAGTCCAAAAATAGCTATTTATTACATTTATGTCACTGCTAAGGTCTGCTGTAAGTGCCCCAAAGGCAAGGTGCATTGTATAAAAATCAATGACAATATAAAATATTTTAGATGCCATGATGAGGAAAAACAACCAAAGTAGAACTGCTAGCCCAATAGGCTAAAATGGGAAGGCTTTATTAAACTTCTAACTTTTGATTGGAGCTACCTCGGCATATCGTTCAAAGTAAAAATAATGGTTAAAATAACACCAACAACTTGCCAATGTTGGATTTATTATTACTACTATCTTAAAGTGATTTTAGAACTTATTACCATGAAGTTACCTAAAGCAGTCCTGCAGCAGCCTCTTCTGATTGGTCAACCTTTTACAGACTGATCCAAGCTGCTACCTGAGTAGGTGTGACGAGGCATGGGGCTGCAACGATACAGCCATTTGTGCAGAGGAGATGTGCTTTCTGGAGAGGCCAGTGAGAGGAAGGAGACTAGGGAGATGAGCTGTACTTCAAAGGGTAGAGAACAGATGTCATGGAACCCAGGCCTGCCCCCACGTCCTTGATCTCTAACCAGATGGGATCCCTCCTAGGGGCTTTAAAGGGATTGTGGTCAGATGTTAGCAACAGTTTTGGGTTGGGTTACACAGGCACACCCACCAAGGAGAGAATATCTCTGTTTTTGTTTTGGGAGAGCAGTGCATTCTGGGTCAAAAATGCCATACTTTGCAGGAACTGGTCATAGCAGAGGGAGGTAGCTTTACCCCTATTGGTCGGGGTGTCCTCCCTCCTACCAACCCAGAATGGAGGATAAATTTGGACAGCTGCAGGTGCCCCCCAAATCACTGCCTGGAATATCAAAAGAATGACTGCATTTCTGGACAATTGGACTGCACAACAGAAGGCTGCTGTCACAAGGCTCCACAAAGAAAGCTGTGCCTGACTCAAAGCAAAAGAAGTGGACTCCTGATAAGCACCAGGTACAGCAGACCTGGAAGACCTGCCAAGCCAGAGAAAGGATCATTCCAAATGATCAGTTGCAACTGGAGTTTTTCGGGACTGTGCAGGTGCATTGTGGGAAACTGAGTTCTAGCTCCTAAGAGACAATCCAGAGTCTCTGAACCCTTGGCATGTGCTACTGATCCCTTCTTTTCTCTAAAGGAACCAAGAAACTGCAAGAATTAAAAGTATGGAAACTTTCTGCAATGTTTTTCAGAAAAGCTCGAGAAGGTTACCGGCTCTACATCAAGTGTGAAGACACCAATGTCGACTCATCGACTGGATCGACCTTGCTGATTTGTCCAGCTGAAAAGCTCTAGCAAGAGCCCCACTCAATGTCAAGAAGGACGCCATAGATGACCGCTTCCGGACCCTCCCCGCCATTGATGCTGAGGATCCAATGCCCGTCTTTTCATGAGCTGCAGTTTGCCACCACTGCCAACACAACTTCAGGTCTAAGAAACCGGAAGACCCATCAGATGATCCAATCATTGAGGGAAAAGCTCCAAGAAAACAACCAAGTCAGAAGATAAACTTTAGACCAGAACTTAGCTCTCAGCCTATCTGCCCCCATGCTCCATTGCAGTCAGCCTGAAATTATGACTTTGTCTTGGTTCAGCGTGACCAAATAGTGGCTAGTAAGTCTTTTTGATGCTAGAATGGTCAAGTTTTGATTTATTTTTCAAAAATTCTTATCTCTGGTTTCATACATTAGATTTTTGTCTATTTGGTGTCATTTTAAATATAGAAATATTTTCTAGTTTTATAAATTGGTGATGGTTTTTGTTGTGTTGTGTCTTGTTTATTTACTGTTTTGGTAGTTTTAAATGTTTTACAACTACTTGTCTCCTAAGTTAAGCAAGACCGCTAGTTTGCTAAGCTACCATGAATTGACCAAGGTTTTAATTTACTGTGGTTTGACTGGATCTATTAGTGATTGTAGTTATATTGCTAGCAGAGGGTGAATACCTGCACCTACGCATAACCTACTTTCCTCCAATACTGATAGTCTGATGAGAAGGAATATTCTATTCAGGTATTTTTTGGCATTGCAGAGCTCCATAAAGTTACACTTTTTCAAGGAAATTGTGTTTGAATCAGAATGTGAAAAATATGTATTAAGTATTCTCATAGGCAAAATGGCAACCAAAAACCTCACACCAACCAACTAACCAATTTATGGTCTGGGGGTGATTCAAAATTTATTAGGTATATTTTTCACATAATAAGGTCTCAGAGTAAAGCTTGGAGCTATGTCATAATTTCAATGTATTACTTTTAAGCCAAAGTGTTGGTATGCAGCGGTCAGAAAAGTGGAGCCATACAACTATTCCTTTCAAGATACAACTGTATGCCCCTAGAAAAATGTACCTCTCACAAAACACTAAATAAAAAAAAATAAAAACATTCACAGTAACTGAACACAATTATTTCAGTGTGCTGTGTGTAAAATTAGACAATCTAATAAGGTAATATGATATTACAAATGTAATTTCCATTTTGTTTAAAAGTTTACCACATTTCAGACTGGTTCCTGCATTGCTTCCAGTGATTATAAACACCACCTAAAGTTCTGACAGTCCTTTGGAGGTAGGCTAGATGGCATCTATCACATGACACAGGGTTGCAGTCATGCCTGTTCTGTATCTACAAGAGGTGGTTATTCCCTATAGGATCCACTTTGCCAAGTGTAAGGGTGTATGGAACTTCAAAAAGGAGAACGAATGCTTCTCACGTAGACAAGAAAATGTGTTTGTCAGGCCAAACATCGGAAACATCACATTGTTAACCTCCTTATGTGTACTAGATATTCAAGAAAATTCTATGAATTGGATGTTAGGTGACACCACATTAACTTGGCCCTCAGCGTGGAGGATTTCTGCTCATTTCTGACCAGAAATAGAAGGACGATGCCAGTGAAAAGAACAACTGTTCAGCAGCTATGCTCTATCTTATCTGTGAGGTCCACTAAAGCTCTGCACTGTAGAGACAACAAGGTGGGATTTTTAGACCCTCCTATGCCACGACTATGCACAAAGTTGACAAGAACACAAACTCCTCACCCACCCATGTCAATACAACTCTGATCTAACAGTGCAGATCTCCTAATTGTTCAGCCAGGTTGTATGTTGGAGTAGAGATGAACTACCCTTCCATCCACTGCTGGTGAGATTCATCTTGCACCTGACCATGATCACTGGAGGAGCTGGGGAGCCTCTGAGGACATTGTCTCAGAATCTTGTTACCTACAGAGAGAAAAGGGGTGTGTGGCATGGAGGTGGAAGATAAAGTGAAGGGTAAAAAAGATTAGCCAGCTCAAATTGGGGTGGCATGTTCCACAGTGAGTGTAAGGACTCAAGAGGTTTCACTGCAGAGGCAGTAGTGGGCAGATCCTATATGATCCTCTGCTGAGCACCTGCTGGTCTTCCCCTCATTATGCTGCTTTAATTTCTGGATCCGGCTGCTGAAGAAGCAAGTCAGAAGAATAAGGAGCTCCATGTCGGTGTCAGAGTGCTATTCTAGTGCCACAAATTCCTTAAGGAGCATTTAACTGAGGGTGGTGGTGGAGGATCCCGCAGCTGCAGTCACAATGACCAGGGGTACTTTAAACTGCCAGCAGGATATTATGCTGGACAAGGCGCTGACAGAACTGAGTTGGTAATTTCACAGCAGAATTTAAGCTTCAAGAAGATGAAAGTCTGCACTATCACTGCATGCGATGAGGAAGCACTGCAAGAACTGGGCTTTTCTGTGGTCTCTGCCTTAAGATGAGTGGGTGAGTAGGCAGCCAGGTTTATCACGGGGTCTAGGTGTCCTGGATGCTTGTTTTCTCTATCTATTGAGTTGCAGATTCACTACCCGGTTGAGGGTATCTGGCTTGGTCCTCCACTATAAAGCCTGTTGGACTTATACTGGTCTCCTAGGATCCGTGCTGTTGATTCAATACTAGATGTGTTAATATTGTATGTTAAATATGAAAAAATTACTTAAGTCACTGGCACATCTGGTAACCTGGATGATTCAGCGCTTGCACAAAGTGTTAAGAAATGTACAGGGCAAACATCAGCAGGGGTGAATTGCAGGTCTCACTTAAGTAAGGAAGTCAGGATGGCAGCCAAATCCCCAGACCTCAAGAACATTCTGCAGATATCAGGCTATTTGGATGCCAGCAAGACGAGGGAGTTTTTGAATAGGCTCGGGGGTTCTCCTGTGGACTCATTGCAGGCCAGTAGGTCAGGTGAATCTTGTGATTTCACCAATGAGCCAGTGAGACTGTAGGGTCATCTTCTGCTGTGGCTGGTCCAGAGCCGGAAGCGAATCATGGTAAAGCTAAGGAGTAGCCTTTGTTTTCTAAGGGCAAAGCAGTTTCTGCTGTTTTGGAGGCTTCACAGACATTAAAGCCATGGACAGCCTTGTCAATATCAGCTTTTATATCTACCTTAAGTGTTGATTCTTTGCAAGTCCCTTCTTCCGGTCCTCAGGCTTCAGTTTCCCACACTTCAGAGCCTTTAAATACTGCAATTGATCAGTTGATGGTCGAGCCAGTAGCATCCTCATGTTCTTTAGCAGAGCCACAGCAGGAGGAGCAACAACAAGATTCCTATGTTAAGACAGTCACTGTGCAATGGGATGCTAAAATTGCGCTCAACTTAATCTTGGAAGAGATTAGAGAGTTCAAGGCATCACAGGCGAAAGAAACAGCAGCTCTGCATGGAACTCTTTATAAAACTGAAACTATGGCCCAACTCCCCGAGAGGTTGAAGGAGGCAGAGGCCAAAATATTGCAATTGGAAGACCAAGTTCATTTTATGTAAAAAGAAGTCAGCCAGTTCTACAAGGGGCGAAGATAGAAAAACTTGAAATCATTCATGTCACACAACTTTATGTAGTGGGTGTTCACGAGGGATGTGAAGGCCATCAGGTTCTCCAGTGGGTCAAAACATTTATCAGAATCCATGTACTTCAAGAACATTCTGACGATTTAATCATAAAAAAAGATCATTGTGTTCTGTCTCAACGCGCTCTCAGGTCAATATTTCCATGCACCATCCTGGTAAATTTTGTGGATTACAATGTCAAAGTGCTAGCTAAGGCAATTGAGCAAACACAGTTTTCTATGCTGGAAATACGCGAACGTCGTATTTTTTCAGATATGACTGCCTCGGTTGCTTGTCATCAGAAGGACTTTTTGAAAATGTTGCATTTATTCTAAGCACAGGGTATACAAGTATCAGTTGCACCACAATCTAGATTGAAGGTCCTGCTTAAGGAGCATTTCGTCTGTTCACAAATGTGTCAGAGGCACAGGCAAATTTGAAACCGATTTCAAATCAGTCCTGTCTGTAAATGAAATAATTTAGAATGTATTAATTCGGGCTTCCGTTTCTGTAGTGGGTTCCGTTTTGCTGTAGAATACTGGAGGGTTAAGCTGGGTGGGGTCGGCCTTTATTTTTACCATACTCTTTAGTAATTGTTTTTCATATGGGGTGATTTGTGGATAAATGAATGTGTTTTGGTTGTGCACCTCATCATGGCTGTTTAGCTCAGCTTATACTTAGAGGTTTTCTTGGACATTCCACTGTTTCAGTTGCAATACTCAATTTGACAGTGACATGTGGGTAGGCACGGGTTCTACATGGTGCAGAGTCATGGCACCCAGTGTAGTTAGTCAGGTGGGGGGAGGGGTATTGTGGTGATTCTCCTCCTGATGGGTTATGGCTTTTTCACTAATACTTGCTTTTATTTCCTTTGTTTTGGGACATTTGGGGGTTCTGGGGTGAGGGTAAGGGGAGGTCGGCTTCACGTATAATCAAAATGAGTGGACTTGAAGGAGGGCTTAAATTGTTGAGGGTAACTGATACAGTGTTACCATCAGCCAGCAAGAGATATGCTTGGAACGGGAGCGATACATGGGCATCACTAACTAGCAAGAGATATCGTTTTAATGGAATATAAAATCAGATTTATATTGTGTAATGTAAACGGCATGTCAAATAAGCGGAAATTTGGGGGACTGATTAGGTGATTGGGTTCTTTTTCCCTGGAAGTATTATTTTTACAGGAAACTCATCTTAAGAACAACTTTCCAAATATCCAGATTCCAAGGCAGTATTCTCAAGAGTATATTGCCTTGGCTGGTCTTGCAGTAAAGAGGGTAGCGATTCTGTTGGGTAGTGGGCTTGATTAGCTGGTTAGTGACATAATAAGAGATCCACAGGGCAGATGGATCTGGCTGAAGGTTGTTGTAGATGGGACTCTGTTAAATCTGGTTGATAACTATGCCCCAGTTTTTGACAAAACAGATTAATTTTTGCAGATTCATAATATTGCTATGGGAGCAGTGGGGCCTTTAATTGTAGTAGGTGATTTTACTTTATCCAGGAGTAGCTTTAGATATGTTGAATAAAATGAAAAACAACTTAAGCCCAATATTAAAAAGGTCTTAGATACTCTTAAGCACGATTTTTCATTAGTTGATCCATGGAGGTGTGACCATTCAGGCATTTCACAATATACCAGGCCCACCCCTCCTTAGCGCTACCAAGATCAGATGCATTCAGGCCAGGGTGGTATGCCATAAGCAGCAAAGCTGCTGTTTCAGACCTCTTGTGCTGGTACAGCCAACCAGCCTGGACTATGCTGCGCTCCACACCTTCACACTTCCCTTCACCAACTGCCCTCCTTCACAAACTTGCTACCAAGGGCCAAGCTCACCACCTGTTGTGCATCAGCCTTGAAATTGCTTCCTCTGAACTTGCACAAAGCCTCAGACTGCCCTCCTTTCTTTAGGGCCCAAAACAAGCAGCAGCAAGCAAGCTCACCACCAGCAGCCTGGTATTTTCCCAAAGAGCCCAGCCTTGCTTGCCAGTCTAAGGCACTCTCTCAGGCCACACACATTTCTATGTGGTGGGGGCTGTCGGGCTACCACTCAACAACTGATGCTCACCTGGTCTCCAGCTCTCCCAGCTGGTCTCAGCACTGCACCCCATAACACCACTTCCTTTCCCAGTGACTCTGGGAAGACATGTTCTTTTCAAGTGGAGCTGTGACTGCACATTTGAGCTGGAAATTAAGGTTTGTGCAAAGTTTACAGAAGCAAATACGTAAATCAAATGAAGCATCAAGCATTGAGCCCCCCATTACGAGTTTGGCGGGTGGCGGACAACTGACTGCCCGATTAAGAGTTCACCGCAGGGCCTTAACATTGACGGTGGCTCGTAATGGAGCCAGCGCCAATGTGGTGGTGCAGTGAGTGCAGCAGCACCTGTTGCGCTTTCCACTGCCCATAGTTTGGGCAGTGCAAAGCGCAATGAGGCTGTCCAGGGGGACCTCTGCACTGCCCATGCCAACTGCCTGGGCAGTGCAGAGGCCCCCATAGGGCCCCCGGCACCCCCTTTCTGCCAGCCTCTGCATGTGGCAGAAAGGGGACTTGTAATCCCCAGGGCAGCGCTGCCCTGGAGGATTACAACCGCTGAGATCAGCAGGCTGTCAGCTGGTGGCAACCTCGTAGTGTCGGCAGTCTGACCGTGGCGGCTCCACCAAGGTCATAATGTTGTGGTCGGACCGCCACTTTGGCGGCGGTCAACCGCGGCCATGACAGGGCCTAAATGTCAGAAATATACTAAAGTACGGTGTGCTATGGAATGCCAAATATAAACAAATAATCATAGATCGTTGAAACAAGTTAACGTAATAAAAAAAGAATATTAGAAATATTGAAAAACAGTGCCCACATAAAGACAACAAAAAGCCTAAAATCTCAAAGAAAGCCCAATTCATACACAGACCTAGTGCTGTTAATAAAACATGAATATACCACCTATTTGGAATGTCTAAAATATCCCAGTGTTACTGGAGCCTAAGTCCTAGCTCATACTTAAAAGGGCTTTCAGTTGAAATTTAACTTCCAAAACAGGAACAAGAATATGGTTGTTCATCTATCCCCACTAGTATTACTAATGAAAAACAGACCTCACATTTTGGATTAACTCAAGATAGTGCCAAGAAGCATTGAATTTCTTTGAGTCCCTTACCCATTGTGCAAGAGACCTCTTCAAACTTCTTTGTTCTAGACATTTTACTCAACCAATCATGATATGATGGAACCCTATTTATTTGCCAGAGTTGCACTATCAAGGAGTGGGCTACGGAAAATGCAATTGACAAGAATATATGTCCTGATTTCCCCATTGCAGAACACTGGCCCTGTTTGGTAACTGTACCAGTGAAGGTTCCAAGTCAATTCTGATGCCAAGGTTCTGACTCAAAGCAGAAAAGAGTTGCTGCCAGACGTGTGCTAGCATGTGATAAGAATAAAAAATATGAAGCCAAGCTCCTGCGCCCTGCTGCTTACACCGAAAGCAGCAATCCTCAGCTGAGGGGAACATTCTAAAAAGGGCTGCTTGAGTATAATAGACCATCCATCGGGATAAGAACGACATCCTTTTAAAACGTGCCACCCTTAAATCCTTATGTCCCACTAGCAATAAAATCTGCCAATCATCCTCCGAAAGCCAAGACTGTGTAACTACCCACATTTTTTCCAGAAAATTAGTCAGACACTGCTGCGCCCCTCGGTTGCGTATTAGCCTGTACCAATTACGATACCCAAATGCTTAGATGTGAAAGGCATGTGCAAGGTTAGATTAATATCTTGGCTAGCTTCCTGAAAATGGGACCTCAACAAACGAACAATCTGTTGATAGCCTAGAACAAATTGCTCACAATGATCGCCACACCGGGCACAGATCCCCTGCCATGTAATACATTTTTTCCCATTGACGAAAGTGCTGCACCTCCTGGAATCCACAAGAATTCCAGTATCTGACCTGAAAAGAAGGAATTAACCATCATACCGAGCCTCCAGTAGTGTAAGAAATGTGCTACCTGATGAAATATGATTGGAATAATATGTGGCTATCAGTCGGGAATTGCAGAACCTTGAAAAAAACTAAAAGCAGAGTTCCAGCATCTTCCATAATTTTATCTAAAAACATGGATAAATCATGATTTTTCTTCTAATGCACTCACCAAAAAAGCTTAAAGGGCTGCCTCATGATATTTCTGAAGTAGGGGTGGGCAGGGAGCTCCACTCCACTGGCAGAGTTAACTGAGTTTTTGGCACTCTGCGCTCCACTTGGAGAGCAGAGTTCAGCCAAAAACTCTGCTAGCCCAGCAGTGGAGTGGCGTTCACTTGTGTGCACACTGCACCTCAGTTATGGGTCACCCAGCACAAGCCAGACAGTCTGCGCTTGTGCTGTGTGGCCCATAACTGGGATGCGCTTTACACTTGGCCCAACAACATTTGCCCCCTATGATAGGCTTTGCTTTCTGCCGGTCGGCGTCACGGAGCAGCTGCAAGCTGCTGCTGAGAGGCTGCACCAGCACCAGCTCCAGATCCAGGCCTCCCTCCTTTCACTGTCGTCAGCAGCCCAGGAGCAGGGGACAGAGGGAGGCTGAGAACCAGTCCGCTGGCACAGGGGATCCTCCTGGACCCAGGTCAGACCCTCATTTTACTTTCTCTTCTGTGTGCACACGGGGACCGGCACTGGGCATGGGAAGTATTTGCATATGAGGGGGTCTGTGCTTGGATGTTTAATGGGTGTCATTTGTGTGTGTATAGTACTCTTGCATTTTATTAGATTCTTGGCATTTAATATCCGACACTGAATTTGATCCATGCACTTGTCTCTTGATCTTTCAAATGAGAATTTTGCACAACCCTTGATTTCTAGCTCTGTTTAGTGATGAACAACTCTATGCTTAATGATTTCTATAATGTACTGCACAAGCTTCCTTTTTCTACATAATGGATTCACCTTATACAAGTCTGCTTAATAAAAATATATGAAATGAAAAAGAGTTTAAGGACTCAAGTACAGTCTGGGTGTGGAGTAGATCCTATTTACTTTTAATGGAAATCAGGAGTTTAGCTTGGCCTTATAGCAGGCAGGCCTGTGCCAAACCACCTTTTGACTTTTAACCTACTTAACCTGCTCTGTTTTAGCACATGTATTTAATAATTTCTTCCAAAATGGCTGCTATTCTTATAGTTAGGAATATGTTTTAGTTTCACGTTATGAATGCCACTCTGTAAAGGTGTCACTATCAGCGTCAAAGATAAATGAGACACGTAGCTATTCACATCATGTACTTTCCCACTTTCGTGTGACAGTAACATAATGTTCCTTTTCAGGGAACTGTTTATATGTCATTGATCTCACATCTGACAATGTGGCTTCTTTCCTGAATGCCATTCCTTTCGATAGCTTCAAAGACATTCTTCAAGATCATGACTACTGTTAAATGAATTTGACTATCGGCCTACTCTAAAGTTTCAAAGTTTGCCAACATTGCCTTTAACTTTGACCTGCTGTGCTTGTCATGGTTGACATTTTATCCCTTTGTATGTTTTAGCTATTTTTCACAAGTTTTTAGATTAGATTATAGTTATGTTTTAACATGATTTTAGCTTGTTTTAGTCAAGAGCATTTTTAGCTAGGGTTCATTCACTTTCTCGGGTGTTATCATTATGGCGTCATACTTGTTCTGGCAATTTGGAGGGTGTAATGGATCCTATTTAGTTTTAATGGGAATCAGGAGTTCAGCTTAGCGTTCTAGCTTGCAGGCCTGTGCCCCCGTCACCTAGTGGCTTTTAACCTACTTAGCTTGCTCTGTTTTAGTCCATTTCTTTAATTATTTCTTCCAAAATGGCTGCTATGTTTATAGTTAGGAAGATGTTTTAGTTTCACCTTATCAGTGCCACTCCTTAAAGGTGTCACTATCAGCGTCAAAGATAAATGAGAAACGTAGGTATTCACATCATGTACTTTCCCACTTTTGTGTGACATAATGTACCTTTTCGGGGAACCGTTTATATAATTGCTGCCCCAAGCATGCCTTCCTATCTATAGTTTGGGAACATACCTGCGTCAGGGGTCCTACAAGATCTGTATGAGTGCATCTCACACAGACAAAGATTATCAAAGATGCTATCTATGCAGCACATCGCCTTGAGGCAGACCCAGCCTTGTTGTCACCACGGAGTCTGATCCAGAGACCCCATTCCAAGGTAACATGGGTTGGGGGGCTCTTCTCATGGAATTGGTACTGGCAGATTAGGTTTAGCACACCTAGCTCTCTTTAGATTAGAGATTAGGTTCATCATACTAGGGTATTAGGATTTATTTTACATCTATTTCATAATACATGTTATTGCGGAATGGTGGGGGTCTTTGTAACCATGACTCTCGTTTTTACAATTCTGTTTCTTGCATTGTTTAATATCCTAATTATGGCAGCCTATGCAATTTACAGTAGATTGCAGGTCTGTTAATAAAACTTATTGAAAACTGTACTGCATCTCCTTCATTGCCTGTGTGTGAACAAGACATGTTGCTCAAGTGAGAAAAAGGTAATCTCCATTTAACCACAACTCCCCTGAGATGTCACACTCTTGATGCCATGTGTAAAGGCTGTCACAAATCACCTTTTACTGTTTGTTTTTTTGGTGAGGTACTGCTTGTGAGCCGGTAGGGTTGGGCCGACAGTTGCAACTTGATGAAGGACTGGCCTAGTCACCTACAAACAAAAGTGCTGTCATCTCTAAACCAACAGTCTTGCTTAGGACAAGAGTCCAACTACGACAGGTGGTGCGCTGCAATGGAGAGCACCACATAAACAGCTCCAGCACTGATTGCTGTAAAAGATAGTGCACTTTTTATGTGGGGGCTTCAGTTCATGCACCACATTCAACAGATGCCAGGAAAGTGAGAGGTAGTGCTCTGTCGTTTTGGCCAGAGACAGACTTTTTTACTATGCTGATTGTACCTCTAAAATGCGAATTCAGACGAAGAGGCAAACATACAGTTTCTCCACAAAACTCTCAGCGTACTTATTCGGTGGGTTCTCATAATTGGCCCATATGTATTTAATCCAGTTAACACAAAACGTGAAGGACATTCCAACACAGAAACAGCTAAAGGGAGATGACTCTAAACCCTTTTATATGCGTTGTTTTTTTAGGGTATTACAATAATTCTGGAGAGTCAGCTAGTATTATTCCTAGCTCGGATCTGAAAATAAAGCTGCAAGTACCCGATGCCCCTTCTCGGTAGTTTTAGGGGGTGTAAGAAGGTGATCCATTATAGTTTAAGATAGAATGACCGAGCGCTTTGTTGGTTTGCAACCATCATGTGATGACCTGAGATACAAGGATATGCAATGTTCTTCACGTATATGTGTAGCTACAGGTATATGCACAAGTATGTCGGTAACCATATGATTATATTTATTATACACACATACATTTTCTGGATTCCGTCCAAGGTACTAGTAAAAGACTGCCCGACAAGGTACCATAGGTTATGCATGATTTTGAGTTAGAAGGAAAGTGAACCACACGGACCAGACTCAGTAGTTACCCTGAGTTTGCTAAACATAGGCTCACTGTTCTAGCATGCAAATCATATCTTAATGTTTCGGCTCTTGAAATTACAGTTGTAAAGTATTCTGTGAGAGTAACAATGTCAATTCACAACTTGTTGATCATCACATGGCTCCTGATGGACAATCTGCACATTTTCCTATCAATAGGGCATTAATAAAGCAGAAGAAACCCCATGGACAGGAAGTCTGTTGGGTCATTTCCTGATAACGTTTGGCATCTATTGTGCACAGTCAATAATACTGATTGTGTCTTTAACATTGTGCAGAAATATCACATTGCATACATTCCACGCCGATTATAAGCGTTTTCCTCAATGTTACTGACATAAATTATTATAATTATTACATCAGCACATGTATCACCGGTGAAAGCATTTCCTATTACTAAGTGTCTTTGGCACGATGTAGGTGTTACAGCATGAATGTCTCTTTCCTCCAGACAAAAGGATCATTGCTGTATCCACCATAATAGCAATTTACAATTTAGATTCCAAAAGGCACATCATGGAAAAAATGAGCGGTGGCGTCGCGCGTCACAGTTGAAATGCAGATTGCAGAAAAACAATTCAGTACTAAAGGAATTCAGGCAAGGAAGAACTGTTTTCTTGCGAATACTTACAGAAGTGAGAGGCAGAAGCAAGCGAAATCTATGAAAAGAAAGTTGAACTGTGTGTTTATAAATGGGTTCAAGAACATAAACTATCCAATCCCTAACTTGTGGCTCAGGAATCGCCCTGCCTAGTTTCGATGGGGCAGGAAACAGCTGTCTCAAAAGTGAGCCTCAGCTAGGCAAATCTATGTCTATTAGACGGATGAAGTGCGGAGGAAGCGACCACGCGGCTTGCTTTTATGAACATGTGGTCCCTGCAGACAATTGATATTTTGTATATACAGCATACATGTTGGAACATATCCAACAAAAACCATTCATGAAACATACTCACGCAGCCCGTTAAAGGCATCCGCCTGAGGAGACTGTAGAGACAGAATGAGGGAAGCTCCATGGAAAGCTGTTTCTAATTTTTTTTTTAATTCTTTAGGTATGTGAAGTGAACCTGCATCTAGACATGTAGGCCCAAAGGTATAGGACAGCCTGCGTTGTCAGATATGCTGAATTTAAAGTCCCTAGAGACTTACGTGTCACCTAAAGTGTTTCAAATGTATATTTTGATATATTCCTCTGACAATAATATATATATGTTAGAAATAGGGTCTTTGGTTGACAGTCAGGTTACCCCCTGTTCAAGCAAGGACCCTCACTCTAGTCAGGGTAAAAGAGAATCACCCTCAGCTAACCCCTGCTTACCCCCTTGGTAGCTTGGCAGAGCAGTAGGCTTAACTTCAGAGCGCTAGGTGTAAAGTATTTGTACCAACACACACAGTAACTTAGTGAAAACCCTACAAAATGACACAACACCGGTTTAGAAAAATAGGAAATATTTATCTAAACAAAACAAGACCAAAACTACAAAAATCCGACATACACAAGTCAAGTTATGAATTTTTAAAGATTAAACTCAAAAATAGCGCTTAGAAACAAAAATGCTTCAATGAGGTGTTAACACGGCGTTGTGACGGAGTCGTTCCCAACAAGCCGAAACCAGCGGTGCCGGACACGGAGTCGTGTAGACCCCCAAGTACAGTACCTTTGGTGAAGAGTGAAAACAAGCCGAGGCGCGAAGTCAGGAATCGCGGTGTCTGTGCGAAACGTTGAATCCGTGCACTTCAAGCGGCGTCGGTCACGATGTGGGGCGGCGACTTCCACGGAGTCGCGGACTTCAGCGGGGCTACTGCGGCGTCGGGCCTGCAAAGAGCGTCGCGTTCCAGCGAAGGTCACGGCGTCAGGTGCAGGCGGCGTTACCGGATTCAGCAGCGGCGGCGGTCCGAAGTCGTCCGAAGTCGATTTCCTTGGATTCCACCAGCTTTCCTTTCAAGGGCCCAGGGACTGGATAGGGCACCACTTGTCGGGGCAGGAGTCTCTCCAGAGACTCCAGGTGCTGGCAGAGAGAAGTCTTTGCTGTCCCTGAGACTTCAAACAACAGGAGGCAAGCTCTAACTCAAGCCCTTGGAGATTTCTTCACAAGATGGAAGGCACACAAAGTCCAGTCTTTGCCCTCTTACTCTGGCAGAAGCAGCACTGCAGGAAAGCTCCACAAAGCACAGTCACAGGCAGGGCAGCACTTCTTCCTCAGCTATCGGCTCTTCTCCATGCCGAGGTTCCTCTTGGTTCCAGAAGTGTTTCTAAAGTCTGTAGATTTGGGTGCCCTTCTTATACCCATTTTAGTCTTTGAAGTCACCTTTCTTCAAAGGGGACTCACACCTACTTGTGAAATCCTGCCTTGCCCAGGCAAGTCATCAGACACACAGCAGGGGGTTGGAGCGGCATTGTCAGAGGCAGGCACAGTCCTTTCAGATGAGAGTGACCACTCTACCCCTCCCTCCTAGCAGAGATGGCTAATCAGGAAATGCAGATTACACCCTAGCCCCCTTTGTGTCACTGTCTGGTGTGAGGTGAAAAACAACCCAACTGTCAAACTGACCCAGACAGGGAATCCACAAACACGGCAGAGTCACAGAATGGTTTAAGCAAGAAAATGCTCACTTTCTAAAAGTGGCATTTTCAAAATCTCAAAATCAACTTTACTAAAAGATGTATTTTTAAATTGTGAGTTCAGGGACCCCAAACTCCACATGTCCATCTACTCTCTAGGGGAATCTACACTTTAATCATTTTTAAAGGTAGCCCCCATGTTATCCTATGAGAGAGACAGGCCTTGCTACAGTGAAAAACGAAGTTTGCAGTATTTCACTGTCAGGACATATAAACCACATTACTATATGTCCTACCTTATCCATACACTGCACCCTGCCCTTGGGGCTACCTAGGGCCTACCTTAGGGGTGCCTTACATGTAAGAAAAGGGAAGGTTTAGGCCTGGCAAGTGGGTACACTTGCCAAGTCGAATTTACAGAGTAAAAATACACACACAGACACTGCAGTGGCAGGTGTGAGACATGATTACAGGGTTACTTGTGTGGGTGGCACAACCAGTGCTGCAGGCCCACTAGTAACATTTGATTTACAGGCCCTGGGCACCTCTAGTGCACTTTACTAGGGACTTAACAGTAAAACAAATATGCCAATCATGGAGAATCAATTACGTACACATTTTAAACAGGAGCACTTGCACTTTAGCACTGGTTAGCAGTGGTAAAGTGCCCAGAGTAACAAAAACAATAAAATCAGAGTCCAGCACCCATCAACAACCTGGGGAACAGAGGCAAAAAGTTAAGGGAGACCACGCCAAGGATGAAAAGTCTAACAATATACCTATCGCTCTTCCCTGTTTCCCAAATAAACGCACTTCAGAGAAGACACATAGGTACAGTTATACAGAACTACATAACTATAAATGATAAACGTACAGTATCAAATGCTAACCCTGTATCAAAAGAACGGCATCCATTAACCGGAAAGCTTTGCCAAGATGTCAGTTATTGACCTTTGTGATTAATTTAGAGTTTGTCACTTTCCCTTTGTTGAGTTTTTTTTAGTCATATACCCTTATCCATATTTTCTGCATAAAGAGTGTTGGACCTGGTTCTCTCTGCAGGGTCACCCCCAAACATTTTAATCTTAACCCCTCCTGATTTCTGAATCAGTTTTTGTTGGCTTTTAGGACACTGTGCACTTTACCATTGCTAACCATTGTTAAAGTGCTTGTGCTCACTCCTTAAAACATAATATAATGTAAGTTAAATTTATTAGTTACTTAAAACCATAACTATACACTTCAAAGCATCAATAAAACCACAATCTTGACTTAATTATGCATTGATGGTAAAGACATGTCATGCAGAAACACACTATCAAAACACTGTTGAAATTTCACAAAATTTCATTTTGCTAATTAAGACCATGTCTTATGACCATCTGTCATGCTGAACATAGTAGCCACCATCCTCCTTTCCCTCACACTAAGGCCGTGATTTATACTTTTTGATGCCAACCTGCCTGACTAGAGTCTTTTTTCGACGCACAACCCCCATGGACATGACTCCTGTCTTAGTAAAGAAAGGAGTCATGCCACCCAATGGCCATGCCCAGGGGATGTCCCCTGGGAATAGCCATTAAGCACAGTGCTATGTAGGGGGGCCCAAGATAGGCCCCCTATTACACTTAAAATAAAAAATAAAATAAAAAAACTTACATGGACTTACGTGGGATGGGTCCCCCCCATCCTTAAGTGTCCTCCAGCTGTGGGTATGTATTGCGTGGGGGTGTCCCTGGATGCAGGGAAGGACACCTGTGGGCTGCGCCCATGGTGTCTGACCATGGAAAATGGCCCACAGGGCCCCTAACGCCTGCCCTGACCCAGGCGTTAAATAATGGCGCTTAGCAGGCTTAGCAGGCTTAGCACCATTATTTAAGGCCCTCTACTTCCCGTGCATGATTTTTGCACGGAGGATAAATAAGGTGCAAAGGCCTTAAAGTCATTTTTTGCCTGACAACGCCTACCGTGCATCTCATTGACGCAAGGTAGCTTTCCGCATGCAAAAGATTATGTTAACGCCAATATTTTAACGCTAGATGGGTCTAGCGTCAAAATATATATATGGAGTTAAGTTTGCCCAGATTTGCGTAAAACAAAAAATTATGCAAATCCGGCACAAACAGAGTATCAATATGCCCCTCAGTATATTTATGATTGTGAGTTCTACTAAAGAGCATTGGACAAACTTATAAACCCCTTTTGGCCCTTCTGATCCTTCTAAAGGTAGAAGCAATCCAACTAATGTGCAGGGTGCAAGTTAAAATCGGTGAGTATAGGGAAAGATTATCCTGCGGCTCTACCCCTAGCAGCCCCACCAAGTACATGCAATAGCACACCTATGAACCATGCAGCATTTAAACACTTTTAACCGTAAAACTCACCCTTCCTTATGCTTACTTCCACCATTAAACCATAGGTAATTTTTCAATCTGAATATTAAAAACTTTCAAACATTGCCTTGGGACAAGCTTATATATTGTAAACCCTTCTGGCCTTTCTGACCCTTCTGAAGGTAAAAGTGGTCCTACTAAAGTGCAAGTTGCAAACTAAAAATCGATGAACACAGACAAAGATGATGCTGCAGCACTACCCTTAGCAGCCCCACCAAATACCTGCAATAGCACACCCATGAACCATACAGCACTTAGGTAACTTTAAACCATGAAGCGTATCCTCTCTGATGCTTGCTTGTGCAATTAAACCGCAGACAATTGGTCAATCTGATTATTAAAGACTTTCAGAAAGTGCACAACCCAAACATTCAACACATTTAAACCATGAGGCACACCCTCCCTGGTGGTTGCTTCCACAATTAAACCCCAGGCAATTGTTAAATCTGAATATTAAAAACTTTCAGAAATTGTGCTACCCCGAACATTCAACATAAGATTTTTTGGATTTAGGGCCTCTAGTACTGCCGACCTACAATGATGAAGTTTCTTCCACTTCAAAGCTAGCACCAAGTATAAATAGTAGACTCTCAGACCAACTCTTCAGTATACTTGTGGACCTGCGATAGACTACAAAAGGACTGCCCTGCTGCTTGACGCTTGCCTTATTACTTAGAGGGCTGCCCTGCTTCTTCATTCTGCCTCATTTCTGAGAGACCTGCCATGCTGCTTGTGGCCTGCCTTGTTGGTCAGAGGACTGCCCTGCTGCTTGAGGACTTCCTTGCTGCTTGAAGGAGAGATGTCCATCTCCTTGAACCGGAATTACACCAAGATTCAGTTGACTGAACTCCTGTTCCAAGCTACAGGGACATACCAAGCTCCAGAGTCTACCTACTGCAATTGGCCTTGCCTGAACCTGCAGTTGAACCTGTCTGAGACCTTCTGACTTCTGCTGAAGTGCGTTCCTGGTCCCCAAGAGGTGCCTCCCCAGGTCCAGGACCCTTGGCTGGCATCAGTTGAGCTCCTCCTGTAAAATATTGAAGTTCTGAACTCTGTGTGCCAGACTTTGAAAAGGTAACCCTTTACAGCAGGACTAACCTGGTCCTTGTATTTGGCACGTGCTCCATCATAGTCAACCTGAACTTGTGACTTTGTCCCGGTCTAAGCTGACCACATACCCACAGTTAGCACCTTCTGCTTTTTGCGCTCTTTTTACTTAACCCTTTAAAATCACATTTCTCTAGTTGTACTGGATTAATTTTTGTCATTTTATTTAGGAGATTTTACTCTATTGTTCTAAATTGGTTTGAGATATCTCTCGTGTTGTATTTTTCCATTATTACTGTTTGTATGCTGAATAAATACTAAACACAGTACCTTTAAGTCAAGCCTGAGTGCTTTTGTGCCATGCTACCAGAAGGTTAAGCACAGGTTAATTTAGTGACTTTTGTTGTTCAGACCGACAAGCACTGTGGTTGTTGCCTGAGTGAGGGTTCTATCTCCCTCAACCAACAAACCAATTTCTCACACAGTTTTACAGAAATCATTTTCTGCTTACTCCGGATGTGCAACAGTTTTCAGTATGATTTGTCTGCTGAATTCCCTTATCATAGACTTATAATATATTGTCTCAAGAGTGTTGATAATAATGAGGTCTCCCCTTCCATTAAGGTTGTAAATTTCTCTGAGTGAAGACTCATTGTCTATGATAGGACCATAATAGCTAATAATGTGTATGGATTGCTCCAAGACCCTTAGGCACACCAAAATTCAAGTAGCCCTGGGATCTCTTAGTATCTGTTGGATTTCACATGCTAGGTCATGTGAAATCAGTACTGCCACCCCCTTACTGCAGCATTAGCGGATGCAAAAGTAGCCATGTGAAATATATCCAGGGACACTGGGTTGCTTGGTCTAAGCTTTAAGATGGGTCTCCTGCAAAAGAATGACATAAGCGTTTGTTGACTTAAGCCATGCCAAATGAACCTATATTTTGTTCGATTATTTATGTTATCGGTGTCAGGATACAATCCTCAAGCACCTATGGTCCAGAGTTGTTCTTCTCATCACAGGCCTATTGTACCTTCCCCCATGGTTCCTAAAATCCCATATGTCAAGAAACTAGCTACTTCAATACTTTAAAGACAATTTCTAAAGCAGCCCAACTTAAGAAATTTTCAACCAGAATCATTCTGACCTGCAGTGACCCTTAACCCCACACCCCAGGAGCCCCACCCATCACAGGCGCTCTGTGGAGCATGTTCCCACCCACCCAAACATGGCCACTTTCCCCACTTGAAAACTCTTCCCCTAAATTAGTGCCCTGACATATCACTAAGGTAATTGTCACTACCAGTGATCAAGAACAATTTGTTCTACATGGCAAACCTAACAACATAGCCAAAAACAACAAGATGCATCTGGGCTAAACCAGATATGCACAACTAACAGCATAATGAAACAAAGAAAAAGAAAACAACAATAACGTTAAATCGACACAATCACCCAGATCGCCTACACCTGACCCCCAATTTCCAATTTCAGACTTTAGGATAGCTTGCAAAGACCCGTTGGCCTGTTCAGCAGTTTGGAAAATTCGAAATTGGCCCCTGTGAAGGACTTTCAGTTTTGATTGTTGGAAAATCCTGGCTTGTGTATCATTCATTGATTTGAATTCTTTATGAGACCAAGCAGTGGACAAAGACATATCTGGAAAAAAAAGATTCTGAAAGAAAAATTATCTGGGGTGCGGTAAACTTTGGCCCTCATAGTATTAGTCAGGGTCTGCTCTTTCACAGGAAAGTCCCAAAAGTTCCCAAGGTTAGTTCATGGGTATTTGGAGTGAGAAGACTGAAATGCCAGAACATGGTAGGCGCGAGTAATAGTTATATCCAAGTCCTTAGCAGATGCAGCAGTTATCACATGCTTAACAATTAGATCTGAAGTTAATTTGGTGACAGTCTGGCCATGCTCCTGGCCTTCAGGGATCCCAGCAAATTGCAAGTTTGAGGGCATGACCTGTTTAAGACATGTTCAATCTTCAATTGTAATTTGGCAAGTTTAGATTGAAGTTTCAAAGTTGAAAAGTCTTGAATATTCCTGAAATCTTCAAGACTCTGCTTGAGTTGAGAGAGCTGTGAGGTAAGAAGATGCATGTTGGTATTGATCTGCCCCAACTGGCCATGTGTCTCGAGATGTGCCTTCTCCTGTGAGATTTTGATCTCTCCTGTTTCTCCCAGTATTTGCTGCAAAATTGTTTCACTTGGGAGAGCCATATTTGGTAAGGGCATTGTAAAGTGCTACAGGCACAGAAGAGGGCTGATCCTGTAGAAAAATGCAGTCTGAGAATATCTCTCCCTCCCCCTCTGGAAATGATTGCTGATCTCTGAGAGGCTGAGCTTTCTAAAGGTTAACAGGTGATGCCACAGGTGTTCCTATGCCTTGTTAAATGGAGTTCCCTGCAGCGTCACTCATGACCTCGCTTACAATCTGACTAGCCCTGAGTTCAACCTCTTCTTTTGAAGATCATTTAACACCGGGGACAGTGAAACAGGTGTACATTTTGTAGGCTGGTGCAGAGTGCATGAAGTTACACTATGCGTAACTTTGCAAAGTGACAAACAAACTCTGCAGGACTATGTGGAGCTCCATGAGCGGGCAACGTTTTCCGTTGCACCCAACTGCATTGCATTTGATGTCAAACGCAACACGAAGTACATGCTTGCATTAAAAAATATATGCAAACAGAACCACACAGTTTGCATGGGCATGACCATTTTGTTTTTCACTCTGTTTATTGTGCTAGTCCTTCAACTTCAATCACACCCAATTCTTTGCAAATCCTCCACCCCACATTTGTTCTACCTCATTGTTTTTATTTATTGTATTAGTGTGCCTTTTTGTGTCTCCTTATTTTTATGTTATTTTAATTTTTGTGTTTCGCATGACTTTTTGTATATTTCTTTTTTTCCCTTATTTCTTCCTTACATTTCCTTCTGTTTCTTTTTTTCTCTTCTTCACCCTTCCCCAGTACCCCACCCAGCATCATGGCAGAGCTGGGCAACAGCAGTCACCTGCCATGTGGGAGGCGCCGCTGTCAAGGGGTGCAGCCTCCGGTGATTTTCAGCGAGGAGAAGTGGCAGCACTGTTTTTTTACGTGCAGCGTCACCTCCCGCCATGCTGGCAGCAGGCGGCAGGCATGGAAGCGGTTATAACCTATGGGAGCATTGGCAGCACTAGGGGAGGGTGCGCCAGTTGGTCAGGGCCACCACCCATGTTCAGCGCACCGCCAAGCAGGTGAAACACCCAGAAGCTGGGTGGATATTATCAACCACAAGCAGGACCTGTTCGGCCTGCTAGGCATCAAGATCTCGGGCTTGGTAAGTGTTATAATTTTTATTGTGTTTGTGTTCTACAATGCTAACTTTTTTTTCAGAATAGCTTCTTTAATACTGTCTCCCTTTTTCCATCTCCCCTGTCCAAGTTTTGTTTAATTCCTGTTATCCCTGCATTATATTTTTTTCTCTCTTTCATCAACTATTTTGTATTCCAGCCCTTTGTTGCTCTTCAATGATTCACCAATCATAGGCTATAGCTCTGCCCCTCTAATACGTAGAGATTTTGGTTGGGTTGACTACCTGGCTTTTCTAGCATTCCAACAAAAGGCCCAGAGTGATATTTTTGACAGAAGATACCTTTGCTAACTGAACTGTTACAATTGCAGTTGCATTTTTTTGATTTGAAAAAATTGAGAATATGAGGTGCACCTCGCATCTGAAAACTGTGTACTGCCTTTTTATAGCCACACTGACCAGTGGAGCCAGCTCAATTTTGACCACTGCAGGAGCAAATGGAGCAGGGGAAGACGCAGCAGCAGGGACAGGCGTGGTAAGTCACACTGGTTGCCTATTGACAATTACTCCTACTCCCTAGCTACAAGGGCGTTGTTGTGATCGGATTCATGACCCCCCTCCCATTAGGCTGTGGTTGGGTTACTTATGGTATCTTCTATCTGCAACTCAGCAAAAACACACACAATGTATGCTTAAAATGATGGCTTGATTGAAACGTGAAAGAACGGAAGGTTAAAAGAAAGGATGGGTGAAAAGAGTGAAAGGAAAGGATGAGTGGGTGGATGAAAAAGTATGAGTAGGTGAGTATTGGTATTGGGTAAATGGATGGATGGTGAAAGGATGATTGATTAAAAGTTGGATTGAATAATTGCTTGGATGAATAAATAAGGGTGCTCTTCTTCGGCAGAGAGATCAGTAACACCCTTCTATTCTTCTACAGCAGAAGCTCTATCTACCTGCCTAATCCATCTTCCTTACTCTGCAGTAGAGTAAGTCAAGTTTCTTTACTTTCTTTATTACCTAGCAAGTCAATTTATTTGAAATAATTTGTGATGATGGGTGAGACCAGTGAGTAAAGTAGGAATAGTAAGTGCCCAATTAGATTTCAAATTTGGCATGGGGATACTCTGTGACAAATGTGATAAATACAATCTATATAGCCCATTCCTTTCCCTGCAGACAAGAAAAATATATCTGCATTTTATACATTACATGTGTGATGCACCCTATTTATTCATCTGTCTCTTTTGAGTCAGGGTAGAAAGTAAACTAAGTGAAAGGCATGTGAGGAAGATCAGGGCCATTGTTATTAAAGATAGATAATTGTCAGATACAGCTACCCGAGCTGCACACAGTAGCAACATACTTGAAGTGCTGGCTAGCATGCCTCCAATTATTTGGCACAACCACTTGTACTCCATGGTGCATAATGCCTATCATAATGAGAGGTAATGCAGATTTATTTTTCCACTAAATGTCTCTGTTTAGTTACCAGAAAAGCCTTTAAAAGAAAAAAAAATGAAATCACTGTTTTTTTAAATCTGGTCTTATTCTTCCTTAATTCTTTTCTTCCAGACAATTAGTGCTTCATATGTGAGGCATTGTAGGTAAACAAAGAAAATATTGGCCTTGGTTGTGACTTCAGTCACATCAAATTC
This sequence comes from Pleurodeles waltl, assembly GCF_031143425.1. Taxonomy (NCBI): domain Eukaryota; kingdom Metazoa; phylum Chordata; class Amphibia; order Caudata; family Salamandridae; genus Pleurodeles; species Pleurodeles waltl. The sequence continues at coordinate 755,441,854 of NC_090446.1, read as the reverse complement.
CAACGTCTCTGGGGGAAAAGCAATGTAGTACTTCTGTGCCATCCACCATCTATCATTTGAAGAAGTGTTTGTTTAGAACATTGTTTACAAGTTGTATTTTGTTAATCTTCTTTTTCTCAATATAGCTACTCCTGCCTGATGATCACCACCAAACAGTGAGACAATAGTGGTCTGACTGTTGCAGAGCAGCATGCCAGCCCCCAGCCTCCCAGCCAGTGCATCACCAGCACCACAGCCAGCAGTCAGGGTACCTGACTGTACCTGCTGCTGCCCTCCCGCTCCACCAGGGCTTTACTACAATGCTTCCTGCAGTGAATGGAACCGATCCAGAACAGTATCAGAAGCTATGAGCAGAGCCTCAACCAGCTCCGGACCCATATTGACTGTGCCCTTTTTTAACCCCTTTTTTAAAGAAAAGTGTGTTTTTGTGAGAAGGACTTGTTGACGGTGGAGGGGGCAAGGAAGGATTTGGGCTGCACTTTGGACTTTTCATTGGACCTTTTAGGAACAGGGTTATTTGTTCGGAGACAGGGGTGGGACTGTTGTGGGTGGAGAGGGAGGGTTTTCTATTTGTAAATATTAAGGAGGATAATTTATTTACTTCATTTGCATCTCAAATCTTTATTTTGATGTTTTAGACTTTTAGTTTGCACTGCTGTCTTTTAGTGTAGCCTGTTATTTTTAATCAGCTAAAAAAAAGTGTATGTCATTTACTTAGACCCCCAAGATGGCATCTTAAGGGGGTGATAGGTAAGTAGTAGTAGTAGCATGTTTGATTAATCCTGCAGATGGAGTTCATATAGGTGGTGAGTGGCACATTCTGTGAAGTTCTGTCTTCCCTGTTAGTATGCAAAGGGTTATCCCTCACTGTCAACATGATTAAACGAAAACAGAGAGTTACCAAGTCATCATCATATTATCATAACTCTAAGAAGACTGAGACCAGACTACCACAATAACAGCATTTGGCACACAGCAAAGAAGACCTTATATGATAATACAATCTAGCAAAATCAGTTTATTTTGAGCAATGATGGGGACCTATGGTATGAAACTAAACTTAGGAAATTAAATCATGGAGTCATCACGATAAGTGGGCTCAGACTCAAGAGTGTTTGGACCAGGTTAAGCATTTATCGAACACACACACAAGGCAAGAATGAAGATGTTGATGGGGATGTTGTGGAATATTGCTGAGCTAACAACATGTAGAAGGTCATGAAGTGATTGGTGTTGCTTTCACCTCACCCGTCCCAGCACATGTGTGATTAATTTATGGTGTAAAAGTAGGTCACACCTCAATAAATCACACAGCCCAGATGAAGAGGGTTAGAGGCTCAATGAATGGATGGATGGGAAAGGGGATTTGGGGTAAGGTGTGACAAAGACAAACACTACGCAAAAGAAACCACAATAATATTTGTTGGGGTGCTGCGCAACATACCATCATCAATCTGTTGTGGAAGGAAACGAAGGGATAAATAATATGACACAGTTCAGTAAATTCATCGAAAACAGTTCTTCCCCCCCAGAGAGACCCAGCATAGTATACCTTATGTGTTATGTCTTCTAGTTTTGAAATATGGAACACTGAATGTAACCCACTCAGTTCTAAAAATTATGATTCTTAATCAGAAAATGATACTGTATTGCCAAATCGGATGTTGTATCTCCATTCTTCTTTGAATGTCCATCACTCTGGTGCCTGTCTGAACCTGTCCGCTAGTTAAGCTGGAGTCTTGAGATTTCCAAGTTTTGTTTGTGCAGGAGGGATCTAGGAGTGATCCAGATCACAGGAGAAGGCCTATGTATTGAAAAAAAACATTAGTGTATTGTAGAGTAAAGGAAAAGGACAAAAGAAAGCAAGGTAGAGCTTCATGAGGAGGCAGGAGTGTACAGAGAAGACTCAGAGGCAGAGCAAGAACATAAGAGAAGTTTTACGTTTGAGCTGGCAATGCACTAAACACATATTCAGCAGTATTTCCAAATAAATGCACGTCTCTCCATTTCACAGAGCTGAGTGAATACTAGGCCTGAGAGGCTTTGCCATCATCATGGGTTCTCTTTTAGGTCGAAAGCTTACTCCTTTCTAGCTGTTGAGGTAGTCCCACCCTGAGTCCTTCCATCTTCCTCCTCCAGATTTAGAGTAACTCCGTCTCAGCCCTAGACCGAGCAAGGTAGACCTGTAAAGTACACAGCTGTTGAAGAACAAATGGAGAAACATAACTGGAGTATTGTTGTGTAGATTTGAATTTGGTAACTAAAGTAGCTGGTTTGTTATGAGGAACCAGAAAAAAAGGATTAGACTCTGCAGGTAAATTTCACTACTTTTGAAAGGCCATTCACTTTCAGGAAGAAATGATCATCCAGCAGCCCCCAAACATTGTAGATCATTGGAAACAAGTTTACAGATTTGTTGAACTCCCTCCCTCACTGTCAGCCACCACATACATCAGTCATCATGCACAAATTCACATTCACAATCAATACAGCACGGTGGTTGAACAACATACCCCCTCCTTGATGGTAGCTACACATTGGAATTAGCTATTGGCACTGGCAATCTTTAATTCAATGATCTTCTATGGTAGCCCTGCTAGGTGATGTAAAAATAAGATAGGCTATAGCATGTGAGGAAGGCAGGCATCATCTCCAATGTCCTAAAGGTATATAGGGGCTTCTTCACTGCACATGGGTCCAAATCCAATCCGGGCTTGTATTTGACTATAAAATCAATGGTGGGGCAGCATAAATCCGACACAAACATAATATTGCACTAGCATATTTTCTTTTTTTTGCAAAGAAAGAGAAAAATAAGCTGAATGAGAAACAATTAAACATCTCTTTGGTAGCACTGGAATAGTCAATCTGGGAAGTAGAAGTTCATCCTCAAACTCAGGTGGTTCTCACAGAAGTTGGTCAGCTAACATGCTTGGTTCTGACCAATCATCCTCCTCCTGTGGTGTTTTGGGAATATTGTAATCAGGTGGTATAAAATGCTAGTTAATTTTGATCATGATCAATCTCTCCATATTTTGAGGCTAAAGACCGGTTATTTTTACTGTAACAACTTCACCAGCTGCACTGAACAGACGTTCAGCAGACAGAGTGGCTACAGGACAAGCCAACAACTTTATTGCCAGCCTGGTGAGATCTGGCCATTGGCGCATCTTCCCATACCAGTACACCAATGGGTTTTGATCCACATACACCTCTTACAGGTCATCCAGATACTCCTGGAATATCTTCTAAATGGTCATTGATGCTGCCACCTGCTCAACCGCTTTTTTGCTTCGCCTCTGCACTGGACTAAGACCTGACACTTGAAACCAAGCCAACGCAGAGGTTGGGTCAGATTCTTCTGTTGCTGTTGTTTCCTGTTTTCTTATTGGTGGGTTTGAGGAATGTGAGACAAGACTGCCCTCTCTGGAAGTTGAAGAGAGCACCCTAGACCTGTGGAGTGGGGCTCTAAGTTCCAGTCGTTCTTCTTTCAGTTCTCCTGCTTGCTCAACAATCCACCTCTTGTATTGTGAAACATACCCTTCAGAAAAAGGAATGATAGCGAAAAAAAACATTTTTTGTAGTGTGGATCAAGAAAGGCTGGCACAGATATACTCTTTGGACGAGATAATGTCATTTTGCATCCTAGCATTACAAGTCAAGTGATAGCTTAGGCTATTAATCAAGGCTAGTGCTTCTGGGTTTCCATTTGCTCCCCCAAATGTGAACCTTTCAGACACCTTTAGTTGCTCCTGTTGCAGATGCAGTAATGGGATAGCTTGGCCCGTTTTACTCTCCTCCTTTCTAACGTCCTGAGTGAAAACCTCAAAAGGGATCAGCATCTGTGTGATACATTTGACCAGGTCCCATTTGTCTGCATCCATGGTCATAGCTTTACCATTTGCATTAGCTGTTCTTTGAATAACATAGTCATTGATCTGTTTGTAGTGTTCAAACAGATATATAATAGGTTAAGTTCCAAAGTGTTGGCACCTCCTGTATCAAAGCTTTAACTGATACTCTTATGGTGAATAATCTGCAACTGTTCCTGGGCTTTAAAAGAATGGCTGAAACGAGTGTAAATGTGTTTTGTAGGTGTCAGTATGTGGTCAGTATGTTGCTGACTATGTCTTCTTTTTTTTAAGAAAGTCTTGCACAACCAGGTTGATACAGTGCGCCAAAAACAGGACCCTGAAATAGCCACAGTCTGCCATGGCCTTGACTATGTTACTGCCATTGTGCGTGGCAACAAGTCCAGCTCGAAGAGATCCGGGTCACAGCCACTCAGACACCTTGCTATTAAATTCCTCCAAGATGTTTGCAGCTGTGTGTGATTTCTCTAAAGAAAACATGGCTGCTTTTGCAAGCCACCAAATACTCTTAAAAATGTCTTCAGGGCTAAGACCTGTGGATAGCCTTTCCTTTACCCCCCAAAAAGAGATCCAGTGTGCAGTGATACACATGTAATTAGTCACCTGACAACTGGTCCACATCTCTGTTGTCAAATGGATAGTGTGGACAACATTCTGCTGCAAAGCTTGTCCAACCAATTGCAGCACATCAAGATGGAGCACTGGAACAGTAACTCTGTCAAAATATGTCCGGCATGGAACCTTCCATTTTGGGCGGGGGGCTGTCATAAACATTAAAAATCCCACTTCTTCCACAAAAGAAAAAGGGAGGACATCCAGTGCTAACATTTTTGCCAGCTTCTCATTATAAAAATGTGCCATTGGATGGTTGCGGTTGTAAGGCCTCTCCTGCCTAAACATGCTTGTAATTGTAGCCTGGATTTTCTTCTTTTGTGGAGCAACTGACACAGGTGACTTTTGAGATGTAGGTAGTGGTAGACAATGCACGTCGTGGTGGTACACTCATCATATGCTGTAGTGTCTCCATCTGACTCTTCCTGTGCCATTGTGAGGTCGCTGAGGTGGGTGATTCTGACACACTACTGGGTAAGGGCTGCTTTGCATAAGAATGTCACCCTCTTCTTCCTCACCTTCCACCATGATTGGACAAGTTGTAGCTTATGTTTCCTGGCTCTCCTCACTTTCACCACAGTGAATACGTTGAGCTCTGTTTTTTAAAGTGCTCCTCCCAACGGATTGCATGATGTTGTTTCATATGGGTCATCTGGCCTCCAGTATAATAATGTGAACCAGGCTTACCTCGACGAACACTTGTGTGGCAAATAAAGCATATGCAATGTTCTCCTCCTGTCTGCTTATAACAAAAAAGTCCCAAACTGATAAGGACTACTTTCTTATTGGGTGCCTGAAGTGCCTGAAGAAAAACTGGATTAGGTGGGTCTGTCAATTGCCTCTCTGCAGTGTACGCATCTACTGAGTTACAGGTTGGTGCAGGTCTCTGCTGGGGCCTTACAGATATGTGAGCTGGTGGTACTGCCTGTGCCACATCTCTCAGAGCAGGTTTGAGTGTAATGTCGGACTCCTCTGTGCCAGCTTCCACAATGACTGGCTTATCATCATCAACATCCTCCTTATCATCATCCCCTTCCATGATTCTAAGGCTTTCTGGAACTTTTCTTTTCCGTTGCCTCTCCTGACATCTCTCTTACTCTGCCAGGGTCTGATCATCGTCATCAGAAGTTGCGCTTGGAGAAGATGGTGGAATAGTACCCTTCCTTTTTCTACCTTGAGATCTTGCATCCATTGATTCCAAAAAAAGGAGGTTCTTGCTCGGTACAAAGCTCATCCTCCTGTTCTGCTCCAACTTCGGGAAGATCTACTAGTGTTGGTTGCTGCTGCTGTCCACTTTGCTGTGTTTCCCGAAAAGATTGGGTACTACTTTGCTAAAGGACAAATCAAACTCAACATCACTGCTTATCAGCAATGCCATGATTGCAGTGGCTGCCTCACTTACAGACATGGGCTTGGGTTGAGGTGGTGCTGTTGATGCAGGAGTGCTCTTCAAAGTTCCTCCCTGGAGGCTGGTGTGGCAGACACATGTCTCCCGAAAAAGGTTTGTAGTTGGCATGCCAATGGTGGATAGCTGCCTCTTCTCACTGGCCACCTTCTTTGGAACAACTTTCTTTGGGGCCATCTTAAGGTCCAGGTTGGCAGTGGCACTAAGATGCAGAAACAAAAGACTTTGGTGCCTGTGGACCGAAGTAACTGTATGGCCTTCTCTTTGGCAGCACTGTGGGTGATGTGGGGTCTCTTCTCTTGTGCACCTAAAAACAACCAAGCAAGAAAAACATGTAGTTAGTGAAACATAGCATTGTTGCAGGTTGAAAATAGTACAGAGAAATGCAATGTTAGTGCGGTTGGTTAATTATGTAATTTACCAATTTAATCAAATATTGTAAAGGCAAACCACACTATAAAAATGAAATTTCAAATCAGACAGCACAACAGGCAGATCTAGCTCTTTGCTTTATCTCCATCTGTTTTCAAGGAGACACCTGGGGTAGTCAGAGAGAGGTGCACGGGTAAATGAATTAATCCTTTAAATTACCTATGGCAGCAAGGTGGTCCAGGAGAAATGGAATAAAAATCAACAAAATAAAGTATGCTGTTGATTTGTCTGCTGTGCTTTGCAGCCAGGGTGTCGTGGAGGAAATGGAATTACACCTAAGAAACTGAGGGCCAGATGCACGACCCAGAGTTTTGCTACTCACAATTTGTGACTCTTTTGGGAGTCGCAAATAGTGAGTCACAAAACGTAATGTACAACAGTGTACCTCATACTGTTTGTGATTCCCAATATTCATGAGGTAGGTCGTGACCCTATTGGGAATGGCTGCACTCTCAGGGATAGTGGCCTGCTGTCCCCCTCAAAAAATGAAAAGCTTTTATTTTTATTTTTTCAGAGCAGGCAGTGATCCAAGGGACCACTGCCTGCTCTGAAAAAAATATTTTTGCATCTATTCACAGAAGGGAAAGGTTCCCCTGGGGACCACTGCCCATTTGTGAATGGGTTACCACCAATTTGAAATTGGTGGTAAATGCAATTGTTTTGCGACCGCTATTGTGGTCGCCAACAATCATACATCACCCTGTGACTGGCAATTAGGAAGGGACGCCCTCAGATGCCTCTTCCTAATTGTGAGTCCCAAATGGTGATTTTCGTTGGATGAAGGAATTAAATGGTTTGGATGGATGTGGATGAATAGAGCAAGGCAAAATGCAGAATCAAATAAAAATTAAAATGAAAAAAAAATGATACATTGACAAATAACAAATATCAAAATTAAAATAAAGATTTTTTTTTAAAAATAACATAAAAAAAGTAAACAAATAAAAAAATATAAAAACATAAAACTAAAATATATATAAAAAAAGAAAAAAATGTAAAAAAAACCAGCAGAAAAAATGAAATTAAAAATAGAAAAATTTTAATACCAAAAAAAAAACGTTTAAAAAAAAAGATCAATAAGTACGATGTTTGTATGTAAGACTATGTCAAAGACACTGGCTGCACGCACAAAATGGCTGCCAGCCAGCCACATGGTCAAACAACAAGTTACAAAAACAAGAAGCAAGGAGGAGGCATGGAGAAAAAAACAAACACATGCAAGCCTATGGCAAGAGACACAGGCTGGATGGACAAAACGGCTGCCAGCTGGGGACATGGTCAAACAATAACAACAAAGAGCAAGGAGGCATCACAAACAAAGACCACATACAAGCCTATTGCATGGGACACTGCCTGGATGGACAAAATGGCTGCCAGCCAGCCACATAGTCAAACAATACCAACAAGGAGCAAGGAGGCATGGAAAACAAAGAACGCATGCAATCCTATGTCAAAGGGAGGGACAGTGAATGCATACACAAAAAGGCTGCCAGCCACATGATCAAACAACAACAAGGAGCAAGGAAGCCTGGCAAACAAAGAACACATGCAAGCCTATGGCAAAGGAAGGTACACTGGCTTCACACACAAAATAGCTGCGAGGCACATGATCAAACAATAAAAATAAGAATGAAGAAGGCATGGCAAACAAAGAACATATGCAAACCTATGGCAAATGGAAACTGACTGCATGCACATAATGGCTGCCAGTCACATGGCCAAACAACATCCTCCTAACCCATTAAATATTATTACCCCACAATATGTACACTTTGAGCAACAACAAAAAATGAAAACAATAGTCAACATTTTAAATGTAATCTAATGCCATCCCTGCCCTAAATGAAGTTTTGAAAACATGTACCACTGAAACATTAATTTCATGCACTGATGATTACTAGTACTGGGCCTACTGGCTAAATGGCCCTTTTGGAATCTATGACACATGTGAAAATAATATTGCAAATGTTACAAACATGTAGAAAAGGTACTGAGCTGTGCAACAATTTTCCTTTACAAAGAATGAAAAATCAATGAAATGCACAATAAATAATAACTAGGTTCACCCTTATACTCCAGACCACCCAACACTATAAAATAATAAATTAAAGTAAAAAAAATGCTGATGCACACCCAAGCAAGCAAATGCAACACCCTTATACAATAGTTTTTTTAATTCACTTGTGTGATCCAACAAAAAAAAAAGTCATTTTCCAAGGTATATCCAGGAAACGAAGAGAGTGATCCTTCCATCTTGGAATCCAAGTGAAAAGTGACCAGGAGATGGACATAACAATGGGAGCAGCCTACTGGACAGGACCAGGAAGTTGGAGGCTCTGACACACTTACTTTCCGTTTGGAAAAAAAAAGGCTTCTCAATCTGAAAAACAAATTGCAGGGTGGACTGGAGAAGAAAATCTAGTCAAAATCTCTTTTTGACTATATTTTGTGGCTCTGGAGTAGAAAATCTATTTCAGAAATTAGATCGTGCTCACGAGCAGCCCTATTTTGGCCACTGGCTCAGCTGGAAGCAACACAACTAAAAGCATAGTCTGGCACGCGTTCCCTGGCAGCCCAAGAGTATCGTCATGCTTGCGAAAGAGCACCAAAACCCAATCTCATGAGCATGAACAAACTCCGCTCTGTGCCGGAGTGCAGAATTCATGAACTCCATGCTACTCCACCTAGAGCAAAGTGCCCGAATTCCACACACTCCGCCGGTAGAGCAGAGCTCTACATCCAGGCCTAATATTTTTGGTCTACTGGTGGCATCCAGAGAGAATGAGAGTGAGCTACTGGCAAGGCCAAAAGATCCAGAACCAAGGGGTGGCTGCAGATCTAGAATTGAGGCAGGTGTAGTGGGCATATTGGAGCACATCCATGGATCAATAGCAACTGTATCAGCTAAACCCTTAGCTTGATCCTATTCAGAACCATTGCTCCACGCGATGAAGCCACAGTTGGTGGATTATTGGGGTTGGATACACTGGCCCCCAGAGGAAAATTCTGGATATCTTGCAAGGGGCTTATTGCAGAAAAAATCAAGAGAGGAGGGGCGGCAGAAACAGGTTAAGCTGCTGCAGAGGCCGCTGGAGCACGGTGTGCTGAACGGGTATTTTATGTCTAATGATGAGCTGAGCTGGGCCTTTTGTCTGCTGCACACTGAGGAGAAGAATCATATCGTAGCCAAGTTAATTCTGCCTGGATGCCCGATCAAGTAGATTTGGGTATTTGTGAAAGTCTACCGATTTGGTGTCGGGGAGAAACATTGAGGAGTCACCACCAGCACTGCAGCTCCACAAGCGTTCCATCACGTCCGATCACCTGGAAGCAGTCACTCAGCCACAGAGAAAATTAACGTGTAGGACATTTCTTGGTGTGGCCAATCAAGATAAAGAGGAATAATAATGTTATTAAGACAGTCTTTGATTAAGTAGATGATAGGGATGTTACCCAACCAGAGTTGATAGGCAAAGTGCTTGTTGAGCATTATACAAGGCTACATGCATCAGTTAATATTCCTCCCCCTGCACATATTGAGGAATTTTTGCACTCTGTTCGCTAGTTGTTCCTGTCCAGTGAGCTGCAAGCTATGGCACCTACGGTGCCTATTAGCCTAGCTGAAGTCAATATGTTATAAGATATTCCCCCAATTCTAAAGCCTGTGAATGCAACGGCATACCAACCGAAATCCATAAGGTATTTGAAGCCCAAGTCACTAAAGCCCATATTTATACTTTTTGACGCAAAACTGCGTCGGCGCAGTTTTGCGTCAAAAATATTACCGCCGGCTAACGCCATTTTGGTGCGCCGTGCGGGTGTCATATTTATACTTTCACGCACCGCGGCGCAAACAACAGGTGGGAGTCATTATTTTTGACGCACACCGCGGCGTCAAGTCGTAAAGGAAAACAACATTAATGCGGCGGAAATGCCTGTGGGTCGATTTACGACACCGCAAACTGGATATGTGCCGTATTTGACACAATAGCATCAAAAAAACCAGCAAACACTACCAGTTCACCAGAGGAGAGCCAAAATGGATATCAAATGCCACAACAGACCCCAGGAAGATGACAGCAGACCAGGAACCAGCCAGGAGGACCCACACAAGAACCAGGACACTTTTAAGAAGAAAAGAAAGTGTCGCTTCAGTGCAAAGGAGCAGGAAATCCTGGTTAAAGAGGTAACAGAACACCAGCACCAACTGTTTGTCACATCAAAGTTGCCAATCAGTAGGAGAGAGGCTATATGGCAACGAATTGTTGACAAGATTAACAGTGTGGCTGAAGTACGCAGAACAGTTATTGAGTGCAAGAAATGCTGGCATGACTGCAAACGCAGGACCAAGGAAAAGATGGCCAGGAACAGGAAGGCAGCACTGCAGACTGGAGGGGGGAGTCCAGCACACCAGAAGGCCCTGGACCACATGGAGGAGATGGGCGCAGCCGTCATCCCGGAGGAGATCGTCACAGGGATTCAAGGACAGGACAGCGCAGACTACCAGGAGACAACACACATGCAGGGTAAGTTGCATGGGGAATTAAAATGCAATAATGTCAACTGTAACCGGGGGGGGGAAATACCTACTACACATTGCATGTAAGTCATCATATATATGGAGTGGCATGGGTAAAGGGGCACGGCAGGGGGGCATGGTCTGCACAAACAGAAGCTGGGGCACACCATTACACTACACCAACAACAGTCCCATGGGGGCATGCTGTCATGCCAACGATGGAGCAAAGCGAAAGCCACAACAGGAGGGAAGGCCACTACGTCAAACTGACATCCTGGCACTCGTCAGCCAACATACCTCCTACATTAACTAGGGCCCTATTAGCAATCCTCTAGCCAAACAGACAACTGCAATGTAACTGCAACAACAGTTGCCACTACCACCTCTGATCTGTGTGCAGCTCAAGTAGCCAATGGCAGTAACCTCCCCATGAAACATACATACCTAAATTAGGAGGGTGAGGATGACATCTGCAACAATCTCCTGAAACAAGACAAAGGCCCCAGAATACTCAAATGTCAATGCCCATAGTTGTCACAAACATCAGCCAATGTAAACAACAATAGGAGCGACACAGCACTAAGGACACACCCATGCTGCATATGTCAGGGTCCATCCTGTGCCTGGGTAACAAGGCAACATCACAAATGTCATACTGCTCAGACAACAGCATTGAGGAGGGGACACATGTAACTGGTCACTGAAATACACCTGCACAGTCAGAGGATGAAATAGGACACTGATACGACTATCAGGGCAATCCAATGTAACACACATTACCCAACATCACCAGGAAATATTAACAATGTCAACATCCATATTAGATCATAACATTGCCATGCATAGGATATGCAACATGTCAATTACAATTAAGTTGATGTGAACGATCAGGGATTGGGGCAGGCCCTGATAGTTAAGTGTGCTGCCAGGGCCATCAGAACACCCACAGACAGTGAAAGGTCTCACCATGAGAAGGGATATACACGGAGGGTCGAGTAGGACTAAAAGGTGGCAATTCTCTATTTGGCATAAAGCAACACCTAGAGGCAATGAGGCTGACAAGTCTGATAACTCAATAACATACATGTGACACACAGGTGGGCCATAGGCCTGAAACAATGCCCATCTGAAGGACTGCAGATATTAATACAAAACAAGATCACAAAGTGAATTCATCAAAAGGCAGGCACGTCTCGTCAAAATTGTCACAACACAGACACACTAATTGTACCCTGTTTCATTGCAGAGGAAGATGGATCTCATGCCGATATGCCTGTCCCAGATTTCCCTGATGACATGGATGACGAGCCGATAAACATTCACCAGGAGACTATCCAAAGGTCCTTGAAACCCTCCAGACTCCACCTTCAGTCACAAGGAGGAGCACAGAACAAGCAGCCAATTGTAAGACCTGCCAGCTCCAATACAGCTGAGGACTCTGACGACACTGGCACCAGCTTTGAGAGAACTGTAGTTGGAGTACAGCGGGAGCTGGCCAAGGAGGTGCGGGTGGGGATGCAAAATATGGCAGCCAGCCTTGAGGGGGTGCGTTCGTGCATGATGTCATCTGCAGATTAGGCAGCAGCTGTGTAAGCCCTAACATCTATCTTGCAGGAACTGCAGAAAACCCAGAAGGAAATCAGCAAAGCCGTAATACAGTTGACCCAACACCTACAACAGCAATCTTGTCAACGCGTGCACGAATGCAACATTGAACCCCTCAGGGCCGACCTTGCTGCCTACCATCGTGATGTGGCTGCTATTCTCAAGAACCAGCAGATCCTCCTTGCTGCAGTACTGCCCTTAAGACCTTCACAGGGAGCAGCTACCGGGATGTCTGCCTCCACGTCTTCTAACACTGAGGTGTGTGTTGCCCCTTCACAACCAACAACAACAAGGACAAAGCAGGCAACACACACATCAGAAGAAGAAGACATGGAACAGATCACATTCACAAGGAAAATGACCCGGAAGCACTAGTCCCTGCCACATGGCCGACATTTACCAAGGTCCTGCGCTTTGTAACTTGCCAGTCTTGCAACAACTGTACTCAAGCACTGTTCTGCAAACCACTGTATATCTTGTCACCCAGGCCAGTGATTGTCTCTCTCCTACTCATTGCCAAATCCTGTCCCTCTGCACTGTCTGAAACAGAAACCCCAGCATGACAAAAGCATTTTGGTAAACCCTTGTGTTGGATGACAATGGAAGATATCACTATAATGGACTCACATTCATAGACAATGTATAGATAGCACTACAGCACTCTTCAATAAATAGCACTTACACAACAAATCTGTCTCTGGGTAATGTGACATATCAACTGCTCAGTAGATCATTGAAATGTCCCTACTGTCAAATAACGTAGCTTCTCAATACAACTGTCCAGATATAGGGGGTGATTCTTACTTTGACGGGCCGCCAGAAGGCCGCCCGCCCACCGGGAAACCCCCTTCTACGAGGATGCCGGCTCCGAATGGAGCCGGCGGAGTGGAAAGGGTGCGACGGGTGCAGTTGCACCCGTCGCGATTTTCAGTGTCTGCTATGCAGACACTGAAAATCTTGGTGGGGCCCTGTTAGGGGGCCCCTGCAGTGCCCATGCCATTGACATGGGCACTGCAGGGGCCCCCAGGGGCCCCACGACACCCGTTACCGCCAGCCAGGTCCTGGCGGTCAAAACCACCAGGACCAGGCTGGCGGTAAGGGGGTCGGAATCCCCATGGCGGCGCTGCCTACAGCGCCGCCATGGAGGATTCCTCAGGCCAGGGGAAAACCGGCGGGAAACCGCCAGATTCCCTTTTCTGTCCGCGGCTTTACCGCCGCGGTCAGAATTGGCCTGGATGCACCGCCAGCCTGTTGGCGGTGCATCCGCGGTCCCCGGCCCTGGCGGTCCATGACCGCCAGGGTCGGAATGACCCCCATTATGTAGTTAGAGAAATCTGCACAGTGACCATGATTGCATCATACTCTGCCCATCCTGAGGGAATAATCTGATGAAGTGAGCTACCATAGACCACCATGCTGTGTTGGACAGAAGAATGCTTCTTCAGGGGATAACTAAGTCATCAAATAGTGCCAGCTAAATGTTGTCAACGTGCTAAAATAACACAATAAACATGCCACACTAATCTAAGTAAACACTAAAAAAACTGCACAAATGAAGGTGTCTGAGTTAACGTACAAATAGGTAATCATGCCGAACTGTGTCACAAATGATGTATGAGGGTCATGAAGACAAGAATACAAGATAGACAATGAGAAGTCATCTTATAAGGGTGTGCATGATCATCACACTGCAGTCAGACCTAAAACTGTTTCCCCAATATCAAGTCTGGAAGCACTGTTAGTGACTTTGAAACACACTTATCAACAGAAACACATTGTCATCCATATTAACTGTGATTGATGGTTGCAACAAAGGGTAGACACTTTGCAAGGTAGCTCTGGGTTATCTGCCAATCGTACAGCTCAGTTGGAATTTATTTGTAGCATTGGACACAGATGTTATAGTACAAAAGAGATGTACACGGAATCCAAACCCACGATCACGTACCATTCAACACATACTATTAAGGGGTAACCAAATATTTATTAAAAGCTAACCATAGATGAGGAAAATGAGGGAAAAATCTTACCTGCCCTAATCTACCCTGACTACTCATTACCCACAACTGTCCCTAACTAACCTAAGCTACACTTACTTATCACATGTAACGAAACGTTCTAAACATCTGCCCCCAACCCCCTTATGAGACGGGACACATTGAGGACAGCACATACTAACCTAAACACGTACCATACTATCTTAAACAAATATATATATATTTTTGGTACATTGTTTTTTTATGTTTAAAAAAAAAAAAAAATTACACACACGAACCCCAACATAGCCCCCCCACCCACCCACCCACACATGTAATAAGTCAAAAAAGAAACAAGCAGGACCCCCCACCCACTAACACTGACTAAACTAACAGCCTATACTAACCTAACACTAAGCCCCTAATCCCACTAACTATAAGAACAAGGAAAGAGGAGGGAGGGGAGGGTATCATGTCCATCTATTCAACTGTCTAGAGGTTGGCCCCCTGGAGGGTCCACTTGATATCCTTGACCCGCCGTTTAATGTGCCGCACGTCCCGGCTCAGGTGGCTCACCTTGTGCAGCACTTTGTCCATCTTGTTTTCAAGTCTATTGAAGGCGGCAGAGTCAACAGCTGGAGCAGTGGCAGTCTGGGTACCGGTGGAGGAGGTCTGTGTGGGCTGTCCTGCACCGGTGGCAATGCTGGGGCCAGGAAGTCCTGCAGGTGTTGGATCCACAGTGGCAGCTGTGGGTGGGGCCACCTGGCTCTCATTGGTGGTTGTTCCTGTGTTGGCTGTGGTGGGCACAGTATGCCCACCCTGTGGGAAGGCTCGCCATGCCCCGGAGGCACGTTCATGGCGATAATGCCGGGCCATCCTCTAGAACCCTGACTCCACCAGCAGGATGTGCTGGTATCTCATGGCCCGACGCTGAAATTCACGGACCTGGTCTGGTGTCATGTTAGCTGCTGTGAAGACAAATGCAGATATGCCACATTAGTAACTGCATTGTGTGAAACAGCACAGCAAGTTAATCAGACAATACATCTACTGTACTTCTAACAGCTCATATCACGATACAGAGCATCGAATGTCCCTGAGGAAGTACATGGCAGGCCAGACAACAAAGGTCACATCACACAAAGCACATTCATAACCCACAAGATGGGTAACAACATGCCTTGACTTGCAATCTGAGTTCTGACAGTTAACATCTAAGAATCTAAGAATCATGCTGCATATCCTCCACCAAGAGCTGGGCTACAAATATCAGTGTACGAAAAGCAAAACTAAAGCCACATTGTCTGCAAGTTGTAACTGGAATTTCCAGTATGGTACCAAGTGCCAAACCTGAGTGTGTATACTAGTATGCAACCAAACCGTCACTTCTTCACACGTATGTGTAACATACTGGTAGCATCAATACTAGGTACTCCATTCACAAACCCATGGCCGTGTTTGAGGGGCGGCGGTGGATATGCAAGTATAATTTGCCAACAACATGTACACCGAGGAGTGTATAGGCTAATCCACACATGTTTGTCTCTACAGACACACCACAGGCAAGGTCTATCTACATTTTGGAGTCAGCAAACCCTAGAGCACTCATAGGGTCAGACATGTCAGGAAAATCAGAACTTAGTATACAACATATTCTTCCAGTGAGGCCTGTCTTACATTAGACACAGAGTTGCTAGAACACCCATGATCATGAATTGCATGCACACCTAGGCCATTAAACTCAGGTTCCACAGACTTGATGCACTACATGTGGAAGTACATGATGCTAGGAGGTTCTACCTACTGTTTCTAAATTACGTAGGTAAATTGTGAAGCAGATGTCTATTGGGAAGCTATTAGCTCCACCAATCTTAGAGAATGTGGGTCTGAAAGGCTGACTAAATAGGGGCTGACTTCCATTGCGACTCTTGGTGATACAAGTGTCAGAGACATGACTATCCCCTGTACTCACAGTGGGGCCTACAGGGATCTCCTACAATCCCTACATGATACCATTGGATACGCATTGGCTAACTCAAAACATGTGAAAACTGCATTCCCACTCATGGAACAAGTGAAAAACTTGACCACAGCATCACACCTTCCTATTCGTCCAACTCACACAAGTCCATAACCAGCAAACACAACACATAACAGACATATCAACACTTACTGTAGTGGTCGGGGTCCTCAAATGTCACCACCTCTCCCACAGTGTAGGGCACCGGTCCACCTGTAAGGTATGGAAGGAAGAAATGTGCTCAAAATCTGTGCACAGTGCAACATTTTCAGTATCATTTACAATGTGTAGGCTGAATAATAAAAAGGCAGCCATTCAGACATGATGGTACTGCATCTGATATTTCACACCCAACTTGTACATAGCATGGGTCTCCTGTGACAGTTACACACATATCTGCACACATACATTGACCCTAACTATCATGTGGTTGCAAATTTGACCCATAATTGGTGAGCACTAGGAATATTTAGTGTAATCGTCTCATCATGTGCATCCAAGAGAAACATCCAACGCCTGGTTACTTGAGGACTGTATTACCAGTCAAACATGCCTTGTGGCCATGACACCTTTAGTGCACATAGGCCCAATGTACAGAGGGAGGGGCAGGGACTCCAGTAAGCCATCCTGTTGTTACAGTATAGTCAATTGATGTGGCCCAGCTATGGTGATTTGCACCAACCATGGAGATGTAAAGCCATGTGCATACACTTGGTCTGCCATCCATATTTGGATTGTGGCTCAACCAACTCCAACAAACATCTTACGATGTTAGCTGAGGGCACCTTACACCTTTACATGATGTATTCAAATCATGAACTGACATTTATCCTAAAAGATTAAGAAACACAATAATCCCACACATTCATAGTACTTTTGTGACCGCTTTCCTTTCACACTCACCAGACTCACATGAGACCAATGTTTGAGCCACTTTGCTATTATAAATTGTTGTGAAGGCAGCACTCATTTTCAGCATCATGTAGTGATTCTAAAGTCAGTCTAGCAATTGCGTCAACATAGTTGGCCTAAATGTTGGTACATCTCTGTCAATAGTACCCTATATAGACATGATTGGCTCCTATTTTGTTAGCTGTGCTGACAGAAAGGCCGCACCAATTTCCTTCATGGTAAAGTTACCTGTAAGTTTGCTGAGCACGTGCTACCTGACACCTAGCAATAGTGATCCTTGCCATAGTGCATCAATGATCCCCTCATATGTCCCCAAAATTATACACAGTCATCAAGTTAGGTGGCAGACATTGCACTAATCCACTGATGTCACAACAGAGCATTCATTTGTGCACAATAACAATAGTCGTACTCACCAACAGTGCCACCAATCATGATTCACAGGTGGTCCAAGAGATCCTGCTCCCTGGTGATGAGGTCAGCCCACCGGTGCTTCAGCTGGTGGTCACTCCTCCGGCTGACATACACACGCTGCAGGTGATGCAGCACCTTTCCCCACCCGATTCTGCGCGCCTCAGTCGGGTAGCCCAGTATGACCCTGCCGGGATCATGAGCGGCAAGAAATGTGTAACCAGCCAGATGAAGCCCCCCAACTCCTCTTCCCCCATCCTGCCAAGACGTGGCCTACCAGACATACTTATAGAAGAAGATAAGGAATAGGGGTAAAAGAAAAAGAAAGGGGAAATGGGTGAAAGTAGGGGTAAAAAGACAGAAAAAAAGTAAACCTAAACACTAAAAGAGCCCAACTATCCCCAAATTAACACTACCCACAACAGACTCCCACAAACAAGAAATACACAAGATAATTGGACAAATGTAGACAAAACACAGTACTATAGTATACACAAACAACATTTATTTCACAAAAGGACTTTACAGATAGCACACAGGACAAATACAGCACAAAATCTCTGGACAACACTCTCTACACAGCCACACAGTCTAGAAGGATCATAGACTGCAGAGTGAAAGTACACCCACTGTACATGATCTGTAAACAGGATATCCTATTACATCACTTAATGAATAAAAAGTCCCGCCTTTTTCACGTTATGTGTCATTTTTTGTTGCACAAAACTGTATTTGCGTCATTTTTTTTGACGCACAGACGTGAATATTAACCTGCATCCATATAATGATACATGGACTGTACAAATATCTGGGTGCGGGCTATATTTCACTCCTGTGCGTCAAAAAAAACAACGCAAAAACAGTTTTGTGCAACAAAAAATGACGCACACCGCTAGGGACGTCACAATTACAGTGCATTAACTGGTTTGGGGCATTTTTACATGTTTTTTGCTTATTTTACATTTGGAACACATCAGAGATTGGCTAATTGAAGACAGTATGGTGTTGATGGTGTATGTTCACATGTGTGACATCATACTGCAGCGGAACATCATCCACTACACCCTTCATAGCAATGTGACGCACATATGTACAATACCTAATTGCCTTTAGCTCAAAGTGTGTGCTTTGACAACTAATTTGTTGTTTGACCAGGTGTGTGTGTACATCACATGAAACATTATTGTACATTTGGTTGTATGAATGTGACGTCCATGTGTCCAACCCTAAGATGCAAGTAAAAATTGGAATGAGCAAGGGCATGTGTTAATCATACATGTAACAACACCCGCAAAGTATACTTCCAAGTTTTAGGGTCACGTAGACACCACATGTGACACAGCAGGCACCAGATGGATGGCAGACACATGTTCATGTCAAAGGTCCACAATTTCTACATCCTATGTCCTAGAGTATTGGTAAGAGCTTCCTAGGCACTAGTTGATGAATCCCACAGTGAGTCATACACATGCATTGATGAAGTGGGTACCATGTTGTTTGCACAGACAGACAAGGGTCAATCTCATATGTATGATGACACCACAGTTGAGGCCATAGAAGTAAGCCCCAACTATCAAGTGGCTGTGGTGGACCAGCATACAAGACAGCACGTGTCCACATATTTCCAGTGATCAATTGCACATAGGTGTCTTGTTCATGTGTGTGATCCAAAGATGATCCTGTAGATTTTTTGGGATGTAATTTGTCACAGTTCGGACCAGGACTCATCATGTGTCAGTTGCAGCTATTCCTGTAACTACTGAGTATCCTTTGTTGATCAATGTGAGTAGAGTAGATGTGGACATGTGAACCAACATGTGGATGGTCCCACCCTGTCACTAAAGATGTGTAATGAGACAGTCAACAGGGCAACCTTGGTGTGCTAAGTGAGATAATGTCTCAATTGTCATGTTCCGGCAGGTGTCATTACAAAATTTTTACACAGGTTGGCCTCTGCACTTCCCACTGCATCTGGGAACATCATAGCCTCTGTGCTGTTTAGTCTAGCAGCTATTCAGTACACACAGCCCATCACTATGTTGTGCGCACTGTGATGCTGTGTCTGAACTGTCATGGTCCTGACATTTGTGTATTAGTCATGCACATTATCTGAGGTTGCTGGTTGTGCTGAAAGCCCCGTACCCAAGCCCTGCCTATGACCCTGGGACACTGTCACACTTTGTCATTCATGCATAAATGCAACCCAGAAAAGGGATGGGCCATGAATTTTGCATTTCCAAGAGGATTTAACTCAAATGGTACAGTTAAAAGGCAGATGATGCTATACAATGTATTTGTGTATGCATGGTAGAAGCCCAT
This sequence comes from Pleurodeles waltl, assembly GCF_031143425.1. Classification (NCBI taxonomy): domain Eukaryota; kingdom Metazoa; phylum Chordata; class Amphibia; order Caudata; family Salamandridae; genus Pleurodeles; species Pleurodeles waltl. The sequence goes on along the minus strand of NC_090446.1, from coordinate 755,421,771 downwards.
GCCCAATGCCCCCTGATGAATGGCAGGTTTGACAACGCAAGTGTGGTACATATGTAGAAACAGGGATACTTTAGTGTGACGCACTGACAGTTGACAGTCAGGCTGACAGAATGCAAGATGATTCAGGAGCCAGCTACTGGACAAGTTACAAAATCAGTGGTCTGACTGAGACTGTTTGGAGGACAAACTAGACAGTTGACATGTCCATCTGTGTATGTCCTGTGTTTTTGAAGGTGACAAATGAACCCAGTGGCTGTGTTACACGGCTTAATTACTATCAATGGTTGACAATGTATTTGACATCATGGCTACTACTATGCTGTTCCAGTCATCATCAGGGGCAGTGCTTTTTGTAATGGGTGGTGTGCATGGAGGTATTCACGGGTGTGGGCTGCATCTGTTTCTCACCAGTCCTGTAGGTGAGACTTGCATTCTAAGGGCCAACAGACATTTTCACAAGGGTAAGCAATCTACATGTGCTAACAGGGCTTTGAAACTAGGAGGCAGTGTATAAATTGACCTGACGTCCATGCAGTCAGATGTTCTTTGACAATGGCATACCTTAGGAAAGGGTGTAGCACACTGGTTTGCTAATGTTGGTCTGTGTTTGTAGAGGAGGTATTATCAGGGTACACATCTTAGTATTCCAGGGACCTCTTCCGACATGTGGGTTGTGACCAGGTGCATGGGTGTGTGATTAGTTCCGAAATGGGCTGACATGTACATGGAATGTCATGTGCGCAATGCATGTCATATGTGTGGCACTTGTGCTGTCTATGTTCTGCTTCTATGGAACTCTAGTCACAGATATTCCTTGCAAATATTGGATGCAGTTGGACTGATTGCTATCAAGGGTCTTGTCAGACATTCCTGTTTGTGATGCCAAAGCACATTGACTGCCTCATGTATGAGGCTTGTATTCCCATTATTGAGTGATGGTGTCATAGTTGTATGCCATATGCTGCGTTGGACCTTGCTTTCAACATGTATGTGTGAAATAGTTGTGGTCCTCTGCTATAGGCCTTCAAAGGAGATATGTACATGATATATGTCATTAAGAGTGTGTGTGTATGTGATCATTGTATGTTAGGCATCACATAAGCTCTGGGATGTTCTGTGTCCTACTCAGTATCTCAGCAATGCTCCATGAGGCAACACTCTTATTATAAGTAGAGATGAAGGTGTGTAAAAAGGAATAGACAGACCATGATATGGTGATTATGATAGGTGTTTATTTACATTAGGTAACTAAAGTGGTGAAGGTGATCATATTCAGAAGAAATTATTTACAATCTGTTGCCGCCTGCGTATACCAGCAGCTGTGTTCTGTAGTTCCCCCTCCTGTTGCAGGCCAGCATCCTCCTCTTCCTCCTCTTCAGGCATGTGTGGCTCTGGTTCCAGGAGGGGAATGTTTCTTCTGACACAAAGGTTGTGCAATATTGCACATGTGAGGATGATCATACAGACCATCTCGGGGGAATATAGGAGGCTACCACCAATGATGTTGAGGCAGCGGAACCTTGACTTGAGGATGCCGAAGGTCCGCTCGACAATGCTGCGTATCCTCCTATGGGCCTCGTCGTATGCACGCTCTGCAGCTGTACTCGGGTTGCCAAATGGTGTCATAATCCATGGCTGGATGCCATACCCCTGATCAGCTGCAATAGAAAATGAATGGGATCATGTTGATGTAGCTGGCACTACTGAAAAGACCTTTAATGGCAGTAGTTGTCTTGTGTTGTCTGTGACTCTTTTGTGTACTAATGTGACATCCTATGCTTGTAGGCTATACCATCTGCATTGTGTTGTTTCCTTGGCTGAACGAGTGTTTGTCTGCTGACCGTTTGTCAGCAGTATGTTTTGGGATTTGCAGTACAGTGTGCCCTCCCTAGCATTGTGACTTGTGATACAGGTGTCCGTGTGTCTTCACTGGGGGTGAGATGATAGTTCCATGCAGAGTTAAAATTGAAAGTGTTGTTAACACGTTCATATCAAAGTACCCTGGACATCCCATACCTTTAGACTTAGGCAATGTATTAATGTAAAGGTCATTGGGACACTTACAATTTGCAAGGTGACATTTAGGCAACCACACTCATTGACGTATTCACATTAGGCTGTACAGTAAATTCCGATTTGTGGCAGGTTCAATGGTGAGTTAAGAAACATGGCTAGCGATGTCACAACCTCAGTGTGTTCCTGTTGACATGTTGCTTTTGTGGTGTATGTGTTGTGTGTCCTAGAGGGTTGTTGTGCAGTGTATATATATGTAGGTTTTTGTACTTACCAACAAGTAGTCCGTTGCCATACCGTCCATCCTGGAAGTGTTCATTGATGGTGCAGTGACGGAAGATGTATGAGTCATGTACACTCCCAGGATATTTAGCCACAATGTTGGTGATCAATCCTTGGTGATCGACTATGGCCTGCACGTTGATGGAATGTGTGTGCTTCCTGTTGCGGTAGAGGTGTTCAGTTGCAGCAGGTGGCACAAGGCATACATGTGTGCAGTCAATTGCACGAAGGACGTGTGGGAAGCCACTGATTGCGTAGAACCCCTGTTTTGTTTCCTGCTGCTTCTGCAGTGTGTTAGGGAAGCAGATGTGGCGGGGTGTCAGTCGAATGATGGCGTCCAGTACTTTGGGCAAAAAGGCGGAGAATGATGGTTGTGATATTCCGCCAACCAGGGCACCAGTTGTTTGAAAAGAGCCACTTGCCAGCATATGAAGTACGGCAAGCAGCTTGGTTTCTGTTGGGATGGTGTGGGGTGTCACCAAAGTGGGGGCCAACTGCTGTTCAATGTTTCGCAGCAGCTGCTGAATGGCCTGCCAGTTCAACCGGTACCTCTGTATGATGTCGTATTCCCTGAGGCCCTGAAGGGTTGTTCTAGGGCAGAATATCCTCTCCTGCCTTCTGCGCTGCCTTTGGGGTTCCCTGCTGGTGTTATTGTAGCTGCTGTTGTTGTTGCTCGGCTCTGCGTCTGCGTGCACGCTGGATTAGAATGACCTCCACGGCTCCCTGTTGCTGCTCTGCTGCTCTGCTGTTTGTTCTGTGTGTTCTGATTAACTACAGGTGTGTTTGCCCCATTTTAACGCCTGCCCTGACCCAGGTGTTAATTTTTGACGCAAATCGGGCTGTGCGTCATTTTCTGGCTCCCCCTCCCGGCCGTGAGTCATTTTTGCCCGAAAGCATAAATACGACGCATGGCCGTTTAAGCCATTTTTTGGACGGGAACGCCTACCTTGCATATAATTAACGCAAGGCGGGTTGCCGCATCCAAAAAATTATGCACACGGCGGAATTTTGATGTCCACGGGCTCGGGCGTCAAAGTTTAAATACGGGGCAACGTTTGCGCTGATTGTGCATCAAAATTTTGGACGCACAATCGGCACAGACGGAGTATAAATATGCCCCTAGGTTTTTAGTTTGTTTAATTAAATTCTTGAAAGGTGTGAGTGTCCCATTTCATTCACGGAAGCAGTGATTATCAGTTTCATGACAAATGATAAGCCCCCGACAAACCAGGTTCTTATCATCCAATTAGCCTCTTGAATGGCAACTACGAAAACTTCTCCAAAATTGCTGCAACCCGGCTAACTTCCCTAATGCCAAATTTGGTCCACCAAGACCAAAGTGGTTATCTACTGGCTAGGTTTATTTAATCCAACACTAATATTTTGTTACAGTTAATCAACTATTATTCCAATAATTCCATTAAGGCAGCAATCATCATTCTTGATGCCAAGAAGGCCTTCAATTTAGTTCAGTGGGAGGTCCTCTTTGCCATTTTATTGGATTTTGGTTTCCCACAGAACATGGTAGGACTAATAGAAAATTTGTATAAGAAGGATCAGGCAAAAACTATAATCAACTCACAAACAGTGGGATTTGTTACCATGAAAAGAGGTAGAAGGCAAGGGTGGCCCATGTCGCCTGTCTTGTTCGCCCTTTTTATTGAACTTCAGCCGCCACGTTAAGGCAAGATTTATAGATCAACGCTCAAATTCACGGCACACCCAAAATAAAACCTTTTGCAGATAACTTGCTATGTATTTGGCTGCAGAGGAGGAAATTATCCCCAGGGCATTGGTCAACATTTAGGCATTTACAGATATTGGGGAATATAAAATGAATTATGCTAAATACAAAGCCCTCCTCTTTAATTTTTCTCCTGCAGTTTTACCTGTTGCTTTGAGACCCCATTATTTTAGCCTGCCCACACTACCATGTTGCTGACACTGCCAACCATCGACCGCTACTGTACTCCACTCACCCATGGAGGCGAGTGGGTGCAGGTGTAGGGGAAGGCGGTGGGCAGTCTTCCCATTGCTGTGTTGCAGAGATTGCGCAGAGACTATTTGGTGGTTGGCAGGTGAGCACCAGGTTGGTGCCCCTCTAGTTTACGTTTAGTTTATCTCACGTTGGTGTCATGTGGGTGGAGGCAGCTGCTGTCACTGTCACTAAGGGGACAAGGTAAATGACTGTGACTGTCATTGATTGGACTGATTGCACTGATTGTCTGGACATTGTTCAGGCTGTTCCACTTGGATTTCATTTGGATACTATATGTTATGCGCTGCCACCCCTTGCTTCCATCTTGTTACTCCCTCCTCATGAAGATTTTTCTAACTGGCGGGGGCAGAAAAGGCCTAAAATAAGTTTTCCCCCCAGGGGAGCGACCCTTGCATAAGGGGTCACTCCCCTTGCTTGAAATTCTTGTGAAAACAAAAAATACCTGGTGTCTAGTGGTTTCTTCCCCCCTTGGGGGGCAGATAGGCCTATTTTTAGTAGGCCCAAATCCCATTTGCCCTCCCAGGGTAGCGACCCTTGTCTAAGGGGTCACTCCCCACATCTAAGCAATAACAAAACAATCAAAAAAATGACCCCTGGTGTCTAGAGGTCTCTGCCCCCACCAGGGGCAGATCAGCCTAATTACAAGAGGTTGATCTGCCCCCGGGGGGGCAAACCAGGCCTTAAATAAATGCCCCCATGGGAGCGACCCTTGCCTTTAATAATTATCAGAAAAAAAACCTCCCTTATGTCTAGTGGGCATTTCTGCAGCCCAATTGCTTCACGGTTGGGCTGCAGAAATGCTCAGAGAGACATCAAAGGAAAGGAAAGGCATTTCCATTCCTTTGATGCCTCTTCCGCTCCCAGCCCAAAATCGGAAGATAAAAGCTTTTGAATATCTCTTCCAATTTGCGCTGGAAGCTTAGCTTCCTGCGCGGTGGGGGCAGCCTCTGATGAGGTCAGCACGCGATCATGCGCTTACATCATCAGAGATGGAGGGGAAAGGGGTGGAAGGGGAAGCGATTCCCCTTTCATCCCTTCCCGTGGGAGGGGGGTGCGAGGCCCTCGTGTGGTGCTCCTGGATTAGGTGGTTACGTCCCTGGCACCTGAGCGCCATGGCAGCGTATGTAAACACCTTGTCCCGGGCACCCAAGGGGTTAAACCAATCTTCCTTGCATAGAAAATTAGAGACCATACACCTGTAATAAGAACTCTGTTTGCTCTTGACAACCCATTTGTGTGTCTAAATGTAGCACTATTTATCATAAATGCAATACAACTCAGGAAATGGATGGTTTGAGATTAGGTTCTCTCTACCAAATCTTTAACATACTTGAGTATTCTCATGTCTGTTTGCATTTTACTTTGAAGGCAATTTAACTCATGTAAAGGATGGCATGAGATGTGATTGTTTTACCAAATATTTGAATGTATATGTGCAATTTAATGTCTGTATATTTTATATAATGCTGATGTTTTGTTTGTACTTGTATGGCTGTTTTTAATCTGCTGAATAATTCTCCTCATCGAATTGAAATTACACCATCACCCTGGACAAAGTATGTGGTTTGTTTCAGCAGTGGCACTTGTTGCCTCTCACCTTAATAGGACATGCTGCTTTGGTTAAAATGACAATCCTTCCTTTATTTGTTTTCATCTTGACCAACATTATGATTAAAGTTACTCATTCTTTTTTCACTAAATTTGGCTCCATACTTTACCAATATTTGGGGCAAGGAAGAAAGCTTGCACTTGGCTGATGACTCTACAATTGGGAAGATTGAGATTTAGCTCTTCCTCACTTGAAAAACTACTATCAAGGTGCATTCTTGGAATGGCTTGTTTATGCAGCAAATACAAGCAACCAATCAGATCACTTTTATCCCCAGCAGATAATATGTGAGGTTGACATTTGGCTTCCCGTCATTTTAGAAATACTGAAACTTCCAAAACACATAAGATACAAGCTGCCTCACATAGATGTTTTTAGATTTGCGAAACTGAAAGAGGATTACCAGATCCCCCTGCTTCATCCCCATATTAATCTGAGAGATTGCCCCCAGTTGGGATTGCAACTAGATACCATGGCCTTAAGGGAATGGGAAAGGGCAGGGTTCTTCAGGAAGCAAGGCTTTATGATGACTGCATCAATGAAGTCCTGGAAACGGCTCACCACTACTCATCCTTCTATTTTTTCCATATTAGTATCCACTTATTTGCTAATCAGTCACTTTTTAATGGGTTATGTACAACCTCTTAATTTACTAACCTGGGATATCGGTCAAGCTTATTTAGTGACCACCCTTACAGGGATAGAGAATTGGTATTGGTTACTATTGCAGAAGTTATGAGAGGATGTGCTCCATGCTCTTTTAATTAATGTACAAGCCATTAGAAAATGAAAGATTGAAAGGCAGACCTGTCTTCAGTGCAATCAAATGACCAATAGGGCCATCCGAGGAGCAACCTTTAAAAGGATGGCCTTTTTTTTCCAAATGGCAGCTGTATGTTACTCCGCTTAGGTTGCAAAACATTATCACCATTTCAGCAGTTTGCTTCAGGTGTGGCCATGGGAAGGGTGATTGGCCACATACCTGCCAGACCTACTCCGCTCTTTACCATTTTTGGCACAGAAAATTCAGTTTTATTAGTGAGAAGCTGCAAATTAGGATTGATCCAGGTCTGCATGGAGTCTTAGTTGGCATGTACCTTGTGTCAATTCAAACTACAGTACGGCACCAACAATTTATTTTTAACTCTACTTTGATAACCAAATCACTAATATTGCAAATGTGATAAGTGTGAAGTCCCTACCTGTAGTCAATGGTTGGCAAAGATGAAGCGGGTAAAACTTTACAAAGAGCAGTACGCACAAAGGGTGGGTGCTCTCAAAAAGTATAGGGAGATATGGCAGAATTGGATCAACTGAGTTATAGTAGGAAATCTCTTTAGTTTCACCTATTGATTTAAGCTGGGTTTGCATTGTGTAACATGTTAGAGTGTCAAGACATCTTACACTTTATGGAAGTTTATAGTCCCTTAATTTTTTTGTAACCATTTTGCTGGATGTTTATCCCTCTGTCTGTATGATATGAATTTATGAAGCTCACTCTATTTTTGTATTGTTATGATGAACTTTATCTACATGATTAATAAATAAATAAAATAATTTTAAAAAGAAAAAATGTTTACTGTAGTCCTTATTGACAAGAGATTTGTACCTGTACTGTCTTTTTTGCAGACTTTCTTTAGCAAAGTTTTGAGGGAATTACCTATTAAACATAGTTTTTGAATCTTAGATCTTGATAAGGATATAGGTAGCCATTTTGACATCGGCGGTAAAAACTGCCTACCGCCGTGGTGACGGCTGCCAAATACTGTCACCACGGCTACCATCCATCCACCATATTATGATCACTGCCAGACTTCCGCCACAAGAAAGGCGGAAATGCTGCAGTGATCATGTTGGCGGATGGTGGTAAGCTGGTATTGCTACCACCAGCACCGCCACGCCAGTGGAACACGGCCAGCCGTATTATGACAATTCATACGGCCTGGCGGTGTTCTGCTGGCGGGGCCATGCTGGCGGTAGCAGTGCCCCTTCCCTGCCAGACAACCTCCTCGCCAGACAAGGTAAGTCAATCGTTCTACAGGGGGAGGGTGGTGGGAGGGTAGGGGTGTTGTGTGTGTCTGAGTCTGTGAGTGAGTCTGTGAATGCGTCTGTGCATGTTGTGTAGTTTGCATGTTTGTGTGCGTGTGAGTGAATGCGTGTAAGAATGGTGAAGTGAGTGCGTGTCTGCATGTCAGTGTGATTGTGTAAGAATGTGTGTCAATATGTCTGTAAGTGTGTGTGTATGAATGCGTGTTTGCAGTGTGTGTATGAATGTGTGTATGGCAGTGTTAGCGAATGGGTGTATGCGTGGTGCGTGTGAGTGTCTGTGTGCATGTATGCGGGGAGGGGGTGTCGGGTGAGAGGCACTGTGACTGGTGTGGTTGGGGGCAAGGGGTGATGTGTGCGTGTTTGGCTGTGGGGTCAGTTGTGTGGTGTGTGTGTCTGCAGGTGTGTGTGTGTGTGTATGGGGTCAGGTGTGTTTGTGGATCGGAGGGGTGGGGGTTTGTGTGTGTTGATCAGAGGGGATGGGGGAGTTTGGATGAAGGAGGGGTGAGGGGGAAGTTTGGATGGCCGGGGGTGGGGGACATCTGGCGCTGTTGGGGGTGGGGCAGCTGCCTACCGGTGACAGGGAAGAAATTCATGTCACTGGTAAGGCCTACCGCCATGGTTTTCGTGGCATTGCTAACGCCACGAAACCCATGGTGGTAGTCAGGCTCATAATGCTGCCAGCTGTACTGTGACAGCCGCCGGGCTGGAGATTGACATCTCTGGCCTGGCAGCTGATACTGCCATGGCGGTATGAGTGGAGAAGTGGCAGGTTGGCTGCAGCCAACCCGCCATTCTCATAATGTGGTGGTATGTACCGCCAGCCTACTGGCGGTACTACCACCAGATTAACACTCACCGCCGGGTTATAGTGACCCCCATAGTGTTTTTAATCAAAATCAAATTCATAGAAGGGAAAAGTTATTTTACAGGTAGTACAGATTTCTTTTTACTATCCATCCAACTCCACCATCATGTTAGCTGATTGATCGATTTTTCATTTTTATACTGAAGGAAAGCCTCACAGCATCCTGTGTCTGCATCACTCCCGAGTATCTGAGAACACCAGGTAAGTTCTTGTTCCTTTGTAAAATACTTCTTTTTAAGAATATTTTTATTGCTTTTCCACACATTTATACAAAACTAATGCAACAGCGTGGTAATACAGTAAGACATAATAAGCAAAGTATAGAGAAAAACAACAGAAAGAAGCAAGCCCAGTATCCAAAACAAACAAAGATCCCCTCATCAGCCAGCAGCCCCATTCATATCAACAAAAGCCGAAATTTGCTGTAAATATTTTCTTTTCAGATTCCTCAGAGTGAGGGACAGTTCTAGCCCATAAATATCTAAGAACTGCTCAGAAGGTAGACGGTGGATTTTTTCCAAGCCAGTGCCGTAAAACAAGGATCCTTGTTGTTAGAATCACAAGACATGTAATACCTTTCAATTCTGAGGGAACAGCACCAAATTATAAAAAATGATCAACTCGGCACTAGGATAAACAGAGCTTCAAAAGACTCTTGTGATATCCTCAAAGCCCCTCTTCCAGTATTGAGACATCGCCCTACAAGGGCAGAAAATATGCACTTGTCTCACTGCACCCGAAACATTTAGAGCTTGTCTGACAACCCCAATTAAATAATTAGTGTAGAGTATCATGCATTTCTTTGAGAACCCTAAAGTGATGAGTGTTCAGCCTAAATATATTGACAAATTGGTTATTCAGATCGATAGATTCACTGACCAGATCAACACCAATTTGTGTATACAATGGATCACAACCTGCGCAGAGTCACTCGCCCTGGTCAGAAGAAACATCACCACCCGCAACATCAAGAACGCCCCCTGGTTCACCTCTGAACTCCAAGCCTCCAAGCGTGAATGCGGCAAAGCAGAGAAAGCTTGGTGACAGGAACCCTCAACCACCAACTTCTCCACCCTCAAAACCTCCACTCGCAAACACCACCAACTCACACGCACCACCAAAAGAGCATACTACAAGGAATGCATAGACAGTAACTCTCACAACAGCAAGGAACTCTTTACCATCATCAAAGAGCTCTCCAAACCCAAAGCCAGCAACATAGACCCCAGTCACACACAACTCCTCTGCGACTCCCTCTCCAACCATTTCCACAGCAAAATCGTAGACATACACAACAGTTTCAAACCACACGCACCCGCCCCACACACCTCCGACTCGACCAGCAAAGACCCTCCACACCCCCCAACCTACTACTCACCTGGGCCCCTACCGATGACAAAGAAACTGAAAAAACGAAAAATTCCATCCACTCAGGCTCCCCCTCATACCCCTGCCCCCATCGAATTTACAACAAAGCCAGCCAAACCATCGCCCCCAAGCTTTGGACATTATCAACAGCTCTTTCGACGCCGCCACCTTCCCAGACCCCTGGAAGCACGCAGAAGTCACTGCACTCTTAAAAAAGCCCAAAACTGACCCTGATGACCTTACCAACTAATGTCCTATTTCACTCCTCCCCTTCCCCGCCAAGGTCACTGAGAAACTAGTGAACACCCGCCTGTCCCACTTCCTAGAGGAAAGCAACACACTCAACACCTCCCAGTCTGGGTTCCGCAAGAACCACAGCACTGAGAACTCTCTCATTGCATGTACTGACGACATCAGAACCAGAGTCGACAAGGGCGAGACCGTCACTCGCCACCTCCGCTCCGCCGACCTCGCACTCGCCACAGTCCCCCGCATCCAACGCGCCACCACAGGAGGCAGATCCTTCTCCTACCTCGCCCCCAAGGCCTGGATCTCCCTCCCAACCAACCTCCACAAGACTCAGAACCTCCTGCTCTTCAGAAAAAACCTCAAGACGTGGCTGTTTAAACAGTAACCCAACCCCCCCTCCATCAGCGCCTTGAGACCCTCACGGGTGAGTAGCACGCTCTATAAATTTTTTGATTGATTGATTTGCGAGTCCAGTTAGAGCATAAAGCAGATAAATTATTTAGTTGATAAATGATTAGTTACTTTTAAAATTGACCAATCCTCCCTCTATCATGAGTGGTGAGCAAAAAGTTAAATGGAAGGTATGCTATTCAACATCTCCAAGTCCTGTACTAGGGACTGCAAATTGGAGAACTAGACCTGAAAGTGATGATAGACCTGGGAATCACCGAATTGTTCCCATACCAATTGCAAGCATTACCTAGACTAGTCTTCCGTATGAAGATTGTAAGAAAAGGAAGGAAAATACAGGTTAAACCATAAGGATATAAAATATGTAGGAGAGGCGATCTTCTCTTTTAGATTTTACCAGACATAAGATAATACGTGAAGAAACTTAAAATATTTTTGCTTAAAATACGATGGCTCATGGAACCATTACAGTAGGCCAGATTTCAAAATATAAAGACAAAATACCACTATTCATGAAAAAGCATCACTTAAGACAATTGCTCAAAAGAAGAGGGCCAAAAGTAAAACTTCAAATTCTGGAGTGACCAGATACCTTTATCCTTTGAAAGCTGTAAATTCTAAATTGAAAAGTATGCATGTTTGCACTGCCAGATAAACTGGCCCCATGACATTTCAAACCAAGAAAAAGGCTGCTGCTAAGTATTATGGTATTGCTTTAAATAGGAAGAATCACCATTTAGATCAAATTACAGCACCCAATAAAACTTAGGGGTAGCCTTACAGTGCTTGAAGACACTTTTGATTTCTCTACCAATGACTCATAGTTTAGTGACATACTATCCTTAACCACTGAAGAGAGCCAAACTCCCAAGAACTGAGCAGACTCTACATACAGCCCTCTGCCCTAGCTTGAATACAAAGATTTTGGGGGTCATTATGACTTTCCTCAGGGAGGTTGTCGCCACATAGGCTACCTCCCTGCTGGTTCCATTAAGAGTTTCCTGCTAGGCCAGCAGACAGAAACTGGTAGCAGCATTGTCTCTGGCTCATAATTGAACCGATGGCAATGCAGTAGCCTGCAGGGTGCACCAGCAAAGCAGACAGTGAACACTGCAAGGGTGCTAGCTGGGGGGGTCCCTGCACTGCCCATGCCAAGTGCATGGGCAGTGCAGGGGCCCCCCCTGGGGTCCCCTGCACCCATTCTCTGCCAGCATTTTCATGACGGTGATACCACCATGAAACCACTGGCAGAGAAGGGGATCGTTATCCCTAGGGCAGCGATCTGCTGGCAGCACTGCTTTGCTGGATTAGGACACCACTACCTCCAGACTGCTGGGATCTCCGATCCTGGCAGAGCCTGCAAATCCCTGACAGCCCGACTGCCAGGGTTGGAATGTGGCGCTCGGACTGCTGCATTGGCAGCGGTCTGATCGTCATCCATGAGCCTGGTGGTCTAGTGACCTTTGTGTCTTGAATATTTTAAGCTTATAACCAGGCAAGACCCCAAATGTGGAAGTTTCATTCTCAATTGCCACAATAGATGTAGAGGGAGTGGATGTAAAAACAGCAATGCCATCCGTATATGCTGCAATACTCTACGTTGCAGCATTAATCATTAACAGAACCAATTGCACTGAATTTCTTAAACAGCGCAGATATGGTTCAAGGTAAAGCACAACTAATAGTGGGGACACCGGGCATCCCTGAAGTGTTTCTCTTTTAATAGCCACATTCTCAGATATTGAACCATAACAAACCACCCATACCGATAAGTTAGAATAAAGAGCTTGAATTCTAGCCAATATTTGAGAACCCGCCCCCATCGTGCCAAGTGTCGCCCAATGGAAAAGTCCAGAAAACCCAATCAAACACCTTTTCAGCATCTACCATATTTATGCCTGCTGGAATAACCAGCACACCAGCCACACCAATTATTGGAACTACTAGATTGGTATGTGCTGTAGTGTCTCATGTGGGGCAAACCCATGTTGCTTATTATAGAAGCAATACACTTTGCCAGTATTTTAGCATAGATGTTTGCATCACAATTAAACTAAGACAAAGACTAATAGGATAAGCTGTTCTGTGGATCCTTTCTTTTTTTTAAACAAAAATACAGTTATAAATGTCTCACACAAGACCCAGGCACATCTCCTGTCACCTCAAATTACTTGTTAAAAATGCAAAAGGTGGTTAAGAAGGATACTCAAAAAGTCTTTGTAAACTTGATGGTAGTTTGTCCAGGCCTGCCACTTTACCTGCTGAGTGCTGCCTAACACCCCAAGAATTACTACCACTCTATAAAGAATTGCATAAACATCTGATCACCTCAGATACTAACCCCGGTATAACAGATGTAATATATTGGTTGATATCTGTTTGAGAGGCCACAGTTGTTTCTATATATAACTCACCATAATATGCCTGAAAGAAACATAAAAACTTTTGGTACCTCTCTGCAACATATTATTTGCATTTATAATAGCATCAATAGCCTTCTTATTCACTGTCTCCTGGATCTGTAATGCTAAGATGTGCCCCATATCATCACTATTTTCAAAAGATTGTAGCTTGGTGGCATGAGATGCCTTCACCACCGTATTTCACACTAGCAAATGAATCTTAGTTTTAACATTCTGAAGTCTCTGATATGTCTCCTTAATCACTTTCTCTGGCTTTTTTTTTACTTAAGGCATCTGCATGGACAAACTTTAAAAGAAGAAGCTGTTGGTGTGATGAGCCATCCTGTATATTTGCAACCTAATTCTGAGGAGAAACATAACACTACATTACACGTACATAACACACAGTACAGCTTTCATGGTATCCAAAACAACAGCTGGGGATGCAGAGCCTTAATTCGCTTAAAAAAATTTAGACTAAGGGGGTCATTCCAACCCTGGCGGTCGGTGTAAAAGCTGCGGTCAAACTGCAAACAGGCTGGCGGGAAAAAAAATGGAATTCTGACCCTGCCGGAAACCGCCAACAGTGACCGCCACAACAACACACCGCCCGCCACGGCGGCACAAACAAACAGCGCGGCGGTCACCGCCAACAGACAGGCGGGAGACAATGTACCGCCCACTGTATCACAACCTACCAATCTGCCACCTTTTCCGGGGCGGTAGCCCAGCCGATAAAAACACAGCAGAAACAGCCATTTCGAAGGGTAAACGCTCACCTCCATACACCCCACGAGGAATCAGGACAGCATGGAACCCGAACTCCACATACTCCCAGCGATAGTGTTCCTACTCCTCTACCAGGAGCACGAACGCCGGCGCAGAAGACAACGGTGAGTACTGCACCTACGACACAGGGGAGGGGGAGGGGAAATTATTACGGGTACACACATACGCGACACACCCACCCTCACCTCACCCACTACAACACACACATCAATGCATAGCAACACATCAGAGTGACACCACCCAACCCCCCCGGAAGAATGCAAATACAAAAGGAAATTATTCTAAACATTGGAATATATTGTATTACTGGCAAAAAAATATATATACACCTCAAAAACTCTTATATACATAAATGTACAAGTCCGAGCATTGTAGCATGCATTGTCCGTGGACCACTGGGCCCAAATCACATGGGCAAAGCCCACACAGGATACCTGACTCCAACGGAGAGAACACTGCAGGGGCATCAGATAGCAAAACTACAGGCACCTCAGGGGGAAGGGAAGGGGGGGCACCTCAGCCAGATGAGTGCACGACGCCAGATCCACGAGGGGCCTCCATGGCCACTGTTCAATCCTGGGGAGTGCAAAGCCACAGTCTCACAAGTCCAGACAGTGGGTGGGCTGCCCACTGTTCCATCCTGGGGAGTGCAAAGCCACAGTCTCACAAGTCCAGACAGTGGGTGGGCTGCCCACTGTTACATCCTGGGGAGTGCAAAGCCACAGTCTCAGAAGTCCAGACAGTGGGTGGGCTGCCCACTGTTACATCCTGGGTAGTGCAAAGCCACAGTCTCACAAGTGGATAACAGTCTCCACTGGTTCTGGAGGGGGCCTGGTGCCCAGAGTGCTTCGTGCAGCCCTGCCGGACACAGATGCGGGCCAGCCCCTGCCGCTCATGGGCCAGCGGTGCTTGAGACGGCGGTGCCCAGTGCAGCGGTACCTGAGATGAAGGGGCCAGTTCAGCGGTGTTTGAGATGAAGGGCCCAGTTCAGCGGTGCTTGAGATGAAGGGCCCAGTTCAGCGCTGCTTGAGATGAAGGGCCCAGTTCAGCGGTGCTTGAGACGGCGGTGCCCAGTGCAGCAGTACTTGAGATGAAGGGCCCAGTTCAGCGGTGCTTGAGACGGCGGGCCCAGTGCAGCGGTGCTTGAGACGGCGGTGCCCAGTGCAGCGGTGCTTGAGACGGCGGGGCCCAGTGCAGC
The DNA here is from genome assembly GCF_031143425.1 of Pleurodeles waltl. Classification (NCBI taxonomy): domain Eukaryota; kingdom Metazoa; phylum Chordata; class Amphibia; order Caudata; family Salamandridae; genus Pleurodeles; species Pleurodeles waltl. The sequence continues at coordinate 755,406,537 of NC_090446.1, read as the reverse complement.
GGTGCTTGAGACGGCGGTGCCCAGAGCAGCGGTACTTGAGATGAAGGGCCCAGTTCAGCGGTGCTTGAGATGAAGGGCCCAGTTCAGCGGTGCTTGAGACGGCGGTGCCCAGTGCAGCGGTACTTGAGATGAAGGGCCCAGTTCAGCAGTGCTTGAGACGGCGGGCCCAGTGCAGCGGTGCTTGAGACGGCGGTGCCCAGTGCAGCGGTGCTTGAGACGGTGGGGCCCAGTGCAGCGGTGCTTGAGACGGCGGTGCCCAGTGCAGCGGTACTTGAGATGAAGGGCCCAGTTCAGCAGTGCTTGAGATGAAGGGCCCAGTTCAGCGGTGCTTGAGACGGCGGTGCCCAGCGCAGTGGTACTTGAGATGAAGGGCCCAGTTCAGCGGTGCTTGAGACGGCGGGGCCCAGTGCAGCGGTGCTTGAGACGGCGGTGCCCAGTGCAGCGGTGCTTGAGACGGCGGGGCCCAGTGCAGCGGTGCTTGAGACGGTGGTGCACAGTGCAGCGGTACTTGAGATGAAGGGCCCGGTTTAACGGTGCTTGAGACGGCGGTGCCCAGTGCAGCGGTGCTTGAGACGGTGGTGCCCAGTGCAGCGGTGCTTGAGACGGCGGGGCCCAGTGCAGCGTTACTTGAGATGAAGGGCCCAGTTCAGCGGTGCTTGAGATGAAGGGCCCAGTTCAGCGGTGCTTGAGACGGCGGTACCCAGTGCAGCGGTACTTGAGATGAAGGGCCCAGTTCAGCGGTGCTTGAGACGGCGGGGCCCAGTGCAGCGGTGCTTGGGATGAAGGGCCCAGTTCAGTGGATCCGGCCATGGCGTGGAGGTCATTTGCCACCTGTCCTGTGGCTGGCGGGGCCCTCCTGCCCATCTGTCCTGTGGCTGGCGGGGCCCTCCTGGGCTGCAGTGCCGGGCCTGTTGGTGGCCTCCTGCCCACCTGGGATGGGGCTGGCGGGGCCCTCCTGGCCAGCTGGGCTGATGGCGGTGTTGTCGGGCGTGCTGCCCTTCCCAGCCTTCCCTGATCACCTGTGGCCCTTCCCCACCTTGGGCGGTGTGCCAGCTGTCTCCACACTTCCTCCCGGAGCCATGGTAGGGGTTTTAGTCCCTGGTGTTTTCACCCTCTCGCGCCGGCCACTGCCTATCTTGGGATGTTTCTCCGGGGATGGGCTGCCCGTGCCTTGGCTTCGTACCGAACTGGCTGCCCTGGAGGGTGGGGCACTCCACAGTCCATGGCAGACTGTGATGACAGGGGCTGGTTTTGTCGTGGCTGAGGTGCTGACTGTAGTCATATGACATGGACGGGGTGGGGGAGTTGGTGGAAAGAGTTTGAGTTTTGACAGGAAAAGCTTTTTAGGAGCAGTGGGACGGGTAGGTGTAATGGGTATGGGAGTGGAGGAAGAGGTTGTGGTTGTAGGAGTTTTAAGTCTGGTGTCTTTGGGTGCAGGTGCTTGGGCTGGAGGCTGTCGTGAGGTGGATGGCTGTTGGGTGGGTGGCTGCCTGCGTTTGTGTATCTTGAAAGAGGGGGTCACAGACACACTGGGAGAGGACACACGGGACGTGTAAATGGTAGTGAGGGTGGTGACTGCACGTGTGCGGGGGGTTCTGGTGTGTGTGCTGGTGATGGACGTAGTGGCTGAAGATGTTGTGCATGCAGGTGTGAGTGGAGACGTGAGAGGGAGGGAGGAGGGAGACGAGGAGGAGGGGGACACAGTGGAGGCAGTGGGTGTTGGTATGTCTGTATGTGGATGTTGCTTGTGTGAATGCCTGTGTGATGTGTGGTGCTTATGTCTGGCTGAGCTTCCCTTGGGTGTTGAGGTGTGTGCAGGCTGGTCTGATGGTGTGTCTGGGATAGGCAGAGGTACAGGTGATAGGGTATGGGTGGAGGAAGTTGGAGGGGGGAGGCCAGAGACAGGGACAATGGCTGCCATCAGTGCTGAGGCCAGAGTCAGGAACGATCGCTGAAGGGCAGCCTGACCAGAATGAATGCCCTCCAGGTATGCATTACTCTGGTGCACCTCTCTTTCGACACCCTGGATGGCATTCAAAATGGTAGACTGCCCAACAGTGAGCGTCCTCAGGAGGTCAATGACCTCCTCACTGAGGGCAGCAGGGGTGACTGGAGCAGGGCCTGAGGTGCCTGGGGCGAAGGAGATGCCCACCTTCCTGGGTAAGCGGGCAAGGGGCAAATGCTGAGGGGCTGCTGGGAGGGCGGTGATGGTGCGGGGGTGTACCTGTTGTTGCGGGGGACACAGACGTTGCCGCCACCACAAGGGAGCTCCCTTCAGAGGACAAGTCCGTGTCACTGATGTCTGCCTGAGTCCTCGCTGTAGAGCTCCCCTCGCCCTCTGTCCCACTGGTGAATTCAGAGTCTGTTGCATGGCCCTCCATGGCCATGTGGGATGCAGCTCCCTTGTGCTCCGATGCCACTTCTCCTCCGCCTGATGATGCTAATGCACACATGAACAGGAAGACCACAAAAAAGGGGGGGGGGGAGAAAATAAAGACATGTTGAGTGCATGAATTGGCGACACCGTTGACGGACAGGACAGAAACAGAAGCCCCCTGCAAAACGCCGCGCACTTGGGGTCGACTACTCAATCGGTGGGACTTGGCCTACAAGCCTATGGACAACATCTGCACACATAGATGACACGGGGCCATGAATAGCTGTACTTGGCACCCTACAGAGGTGGGGGGCGGGGCACAGGGCCATGCCTTACGGAGGGGCCTAGCCTACAGAAATCGCCCTGGCCTAGGGATACCCACAGCCCTCCTCCCACACCCAGACACCTCCACTGTGCGCAAAGTCACCAGGATGAGAGTGTACTCACCCCCTTGTGTCTGCTGTGATGTCCTCACGCGCCCATCCAAATCGGGGTAGGCCACCACCAGGATCCGGGACATCAGGGGGGTCAAAGTCCGACTGGCACCCCTCCCACGTTGGGAGGCCATCCCCAGCTGAGCCTCCGCCATCTTCCTGCTCCAGCGGCGGATGTCTTCCCATCTCTTCCAGCAGTGGGTGCCCCGTCTGTGGTGGACCCCCAGGGTCCGGACGTCCTTGGCGATGGCACGCCAAATATCGATCTTCTGGTGGGCGCTGACCTATGTGAAATGTACAGGGGGAGAAAAATAGTCATCACCTTCTGCATGCTCAATGTGAGTGGCCCCCCCATCCCTACTCTTGCCATGTGGCACATGCTCTCACCGTCGTTTGATGCATGCCTCAATCGCTCCCCTCCCCACCATCTTTCATCCACCCCACTCAACACAGGCATTGCCCACAAAGCATGGTCCCAGTGTACTTACCTGTTGGTCTGGAGGACCGTAGAGTAGCGCGTACTGGGGGAGGACCCCATCCACAAGTTTCTCCAATTCCTGAGCAGTGAAGGCAGGGGCCTTTTCCCCAGTCGCATGAGCCATTGTCTCTTCCAGACCGAGGTCACAGCAGCACTTGCAGCGTAGGTCCTCTCCTGTCGAAGATCAGGTATCGAGTGATTAAGCAGATAGAAAATGGCGGTCACACCTGCGGCGGTGCGTACCGTGGCGGTGCGTACCGCGACCGCCGGCGCACATCGTCATTGGCTCCTGAGACCCATAGGGTTCAATGTTAACCAATGCTGCTTAGCGCCGCGGTCTTCGACCGCCTACCGCCACGGTGTGCCACGCCAGCACATTTACCTCACATCCCATTGTCGCACTTCACTGGTCAGACAGCCGCCATTTCAGGGGCCCACATGGCTTACTTTTTACTGCGTCACACATACCAAGGCCTTGCATCAACACTCGTACAAACCATTCAATGGATTGAGAATCGTGTTATGTGCAAGCTGTGGTTACGTACCTGTGGGTTGATTGACTCTGTGCTTGCTGTTGTCCTTCATAAGGACCGTCCGCTGGGACATGCGAGGAGATAGCGGAATCTTCCCGTGTACAGACCGCTGGTGGACCTGTCGATAATGGAGGAAAGACATGTCATACTGACATACAGGCTTGACCGAGCCACTATTCATGAACTGTGTGCCCAGCTGGAGCCAGACCTGATGTCACCAATCCGCCAACCCACAGGGATCCCCCCTCTAGTGCAGGTGCTGTCAGTGCTCCATTTCTTTGCAAGTGGGTCATTTCAAACAACAGTGGCCATATCATCAGGGATGTCCCAGCCTATGTTTTCCAAGGTGTTGTCCAGAGTGTTGTCTGCCCTGCTGAAACACATGCGCAGCTACATCGTTTTCCCTGAGGTGGGGGATTTGCCTACAGTGAAGGGTGATTTCTATGCCCTTGGACATATCCCCAACATCATAGGCGCCATTGATGGGACACATGTGGCTTTGGTACCCCCCAGCAGGAGTGAACCGGTGTACAGAAACAGGAAGAGTTATCATTCGATGAATGTACAGACGGTGTGTTTGGCAGACCAATACATCTCCCATGTTAATGCCAAGTTCCCTGGCTCAGTGCATGACGTGTATATCATGCGGAATAGCAGCATCCTTTACGTGATGGGTCAACTCCAGAGGCACCAGGTGTGGGTAATTGGTGACTCTGGTTACCCCAACCTGTCATGGCTACTGACCCCAGTGAGGCATCCCAGGACAAGGGCAGAGGAACGGTACAATGAGGCCCATGGGCGAACTAGGAGGGTGATCGAGCGGACCTTCGGCCTCCGGAAGGCCAGGTTCCGCTGCCTCCATATGACAGGTGAATCCTATTGTACTCACCAAAGAAGGTGTGCCAGATCATCGTGGCCTACTGTATGCTTCACAACCTGGCTTTGCGACGACAGGTGCCTTTTCTGCAGGAGGATGGTCCAGTTGATGGTGTTGTAGCAGCTGTGGAGCCTGTGGAGAGTGAAGACGAGGAAGCCGAAGAAGTCGACATAGACAACAGGAACACAGTAATACAGCAGTATTTTCAATGACACACAGGTAAGAATCCACACCGGCATATTACATATACTTAAACACTACTACCTCTCTACTGTCTGTCCTTTTCCCCCAGTGTATGGTAATTGAGTTGTGACTTTCCCTTCCGATTTCAGAGATGTGGGCCCCACTGCGTGACATCTGCTTTGTTTCCCCATGGACTACAGCTGTGTGACAGTGGTATGTTGGCATCACAATGTAAATAAGCATTTTGGCACGGTAATGTCTAATACATTTGTACAAAATCACAGCCAGACTCCTGATTATTTTGTGCAATAACTGTGTTTATTACAGTGCTCTATATTGGTGGGTGGTTGCAAATCGGTGAGGGGTGATGGTGGAGGATTGTCCATGGCAGAGTCCAGACTATTTGTATCACAGGTGCATTGTCCAAATGCCTGTGGAAAGTGGAGCAGTGGCAGTTTAAGGATGGACAGGGTGACAATGTGGGACAGTGAGATGACAATCAGGGAGGTATCCTTTCGTGGCGTAGGTCTTGGCATCTTACTCTGTCTTCTTCCTGGATCTCAGGGCCCGTTTGCGGGGTGGTTCTCCTTCTGCAGGGGGTGGGGTGCTGGTGGCCTGTTGGTCCTGTGGCGGGGCCTCCTGTCCACTAGCGCCGGCAGAGGTGGTAGGCAGTTCTTGGACCATGCTAGTGTCAGGGGCCCTTTGTGGTGCCACAGTGTCCCGCAATGTGGTGACTACCTGATTCAGAGCCCCTACAATGGTGCCCAGGGCGGAACTGATGGTTCGTAGTTCCTCCCTGAACCCCAAATACTGTTCCTCCTGCAGGAGCTGGATCTCCTGAAACCTGGCCAGGACCGTCGCCATCATCTCCTGGGAATGATGGTAGGCTCCCATGATGGAGGAGAGGGCCTCGTGGAGAGTGGGTTCCCTGGGCCTGTCCCCCCCTTGTCGCACAGCAGCCCTCCCAGTTCCCCTGTTTCCCTGGGCCTCTGTCCCCTGGACCGTGTGCCCACTACCACTGCCCCCAGGTCCCTGTTGTTGTTGGGGTGGTGGGTTAACCTGGGTGCCCTGTAGTGGTGGACACACCGCTGATTGACGTGTCCTGGGGACAGAGAGATGGGCCCGCTGGGTGGGTGCTATGCTGGTGTTCCCAGAGGGGGGAAGGTCTGCTGTGGCCTGTGGCTGTCTGAGGGGAACCGACTGTCCTGAGGTCCCCGATGGGCCGGGCTGGTCATCTAGATCCAGGTCGACAGAGGTGCTGTCATCACTGTGGGCCTCTTCTGGGGGTGGAGTGGACATTTGTGGACCCTCCTGCGCGGTGACGTGGCGTTCGGGTCCTGCAGGGGTATAAAAGGATGGTTATTGCATCTGTGTGTGTAATGGTGTGCAATGGGTGGGTGCCCGTGTACCCCAGTGCTGGCATTCCTGTGTGGGGGCTTTTGTGACGGTGGTTTGGGGGGGGGATGGGGATGTGTAGTGGGCATGCTTTGGTGATGGGTGTCCATGCTTTGTGGTCGCATGCAGGGCTTGGGGTTGGGATGGGTGGGTTGTGATGGTGAGACATTTGCAAGGAGTAGGTGTGATGGGGGTGAGGGTGAGGGTGGGGGTATGAGTTGGCATGCTGGTGGGGTGGGGGGATGAAGTAGTGAAGATGAGACTTACCAGAGTATATTCCTCCAGATACTCCTGCGAGGCCCTCAGGATGCAGGATCGCCAAGACCTGTTCCTCCCATGTTGTAAATTCTGGGGGAGGAGGTGGGGGTCCGCCGCCAGTCCGCTGCACCGCAATGTTGTGCCTGGATACCATTGAACGCACCTTCCCCCGTAGGTCGTTCCACCGCTTCCTGATGTCGTCTCTATTTCTTGGGTGCTGTCCCACAGCGTTGACCCTGTCGACTATTCTGCTCCATAGCTCCATCTTCCTGGCAATGGTGGTGTGCTGCACCTGTGTCCCGAAGAGCTGTGGCTCTACCCGTACTATTTCCTCCACCATGACCCTGAGTTCATCCTCAGAAAACCTGGGGTGTCTTTGCGGTGCCATGGGGTTTTGTGGGTGATGTGTGGGGTGGATTGTGTGGTGCTAAGTGTGGTGATGTGTATTGGTGTGTTGTGTGAAGTGCATGGTAATATTGCTGGGTGAATGTAAAATGCGCGTCTGGGTGCTCGGATCTCGATTTCTCTGTGCGTGGTCCCGATTCTATAGGAGTGGAGGTTTGTGGGTGATGTGGGTGTGTGTTTTATATTTAATTGGGTGTTTGGGAGTGGTGTGTGTATGTGTATCAGGTGTGTGTGTTTCGAATTGTCCAATGTGGCTGTGTTTTGTAAGTGTGTGTATTTTGAGTGCGGCGGTGTGTACCGCCAATAGAATACCGCGGTTGAAAGACCGCCGCGTGGATTCGTGTGTCGTGATAGTGTGGGCGTATTTCTGTTGTGATGGTGACGGTGGAGGTTTGGTCATCGCCAGTTTCTCGCAGGCCTTTGGTGTGGCGGACTTTTGTGGATGTCTGTATTTTGGCGGTTTGCCTGTTGTGGGTCAGAATGACAGTGGCGGTTTACCGCGGCGGTATGTTGGCGGTCTTCTGACAGCGGTAAGCGGCTTTTACCGCCAAGGTTGGAATGACCACCTAAATTTCCATCATAGAGTGACAATAGGCACTATCTGTCAGCACGTTCGCCTTTTAAATTTACCCACACCACCTTTACCTAGAATACCAACTATGGTCAGCTACAGATTATGACCAGACAATATGTGCAGACAAATGTGAGTTGAATTATCACTAGCCAATTCTTGTGTGATAAATATCATATCCAGCCTAGAATGACACTGCTGAGGAATTGAATAGTATGTGTATCGAGGTAGTGCAGCGTGTGTATAATGCCAGTTATCAATCAACCCATACGTCCCCACCAGATGATGCAAAACATCTCACGTTTGCACTTGCCAGGGCAAACTAGTCCTACATGAACCATTAATATAGGAAACATAGTCATGTTAAAATCACCACAAACTATTACCGGATCCTCCTACCAGGTTAGTTCTACCAAAAGCTGTTGCAACTGTGTAGGGTAATCCTCATTCGTACCATAAACACAGCACACCATTAATCTCACCCTGCCCAAACTAAGGTTCTTAATCACCAGAATTGGCCCTCTGCACTTTTGTACACATCCAAGAGCTACCCCTTGCTAGAACTATAACACCTCTAGTTGACACTTCATACACAGCCCCCCCCTATTATTCAATATCCTAAACTCTCTAATCTTAGTGATTCTGTCCATGTCAAAAGGGTTTCCTGCAAGCACGCCAATGGTGGACTAATCATTCACAATTCATGCCTAATCCTTTGAATTTTCGAGGATGACACTAATCTGTTAACTTTCTATCTTCATATGCTCACCTCTTAAACCAGTAGTATATTACTTACCTTGCTCATTCCATGAAAAAAAACTCTGAGCACCATGCAACAAGAAATCTCAACATCGCCACCCCAGAAGCCACCGTGCAGATGCATCCAAAAACTATCCCCCCTGGTTTTGAGGTAAGAATATCCCCCACAGCATGCTCCAACCTGTAATTTTCAGGGTTGCCAACCCACTTAAGCCCAAAATACTCCCCCTCTTCCATCCTGATACAAATCAGCACCACCAAGTGTGTCGCTACATGCTCTCCATAATGCTTATAGTATTACCCTCCCAATAAGTGCCCTTGTTGATCGGCAGAAAAAGAATAACAGAGTGAGCCTCAAGTGATTGAACCACCATGCACAAAATGACAGAATTGCACCTGAGTATTGCATTGCAACAAACAGTCATGAATCAATAGAGTCCCAGATTAAATGCCCATTAATTGCTTTTCCCTTCCATCCTTTTTTCTATCAAGGTCTATAACAGAAGGTTGGGATTATTGTTCTAGGAGTCCTTTGCATGAGATTCCGAGCTTGAAAATGAGACCTGTTGCTTTTAGATTATCTTAAGCTTAAACAGCTTCTGCAGAAATACTTGAGCGGCCAAAAATTTAAAATGCAGAATCAAACTACTAGCTTGCCAATAGCAGGTTACAATAGTTGGGCAAAAATCAGACTGAACAAAAATATCTAATGTGACCAAGCACACCTGGTTTGCTAGTGAGAGCTGCATAATAAAGGAGCAGGTAGAAGATAAAATTGCCAACATAAATGAGCATTGTCCTTGGCTGGATCCCAGCTTCAGGTTCCTTAGATCTATGAAAAGGAAAATGATGAGCTCTCTGTATTGGACAATCAATATCCGAGTCGGCCAAACTGGGAAAAGCTTGCTGGTTTAGCTGCACTGTAAAGCCACAAAAGTTATCACCCTCCATGGTTTTCTAAACACCAAGGACCCACAAATTGTTCTGGTGTTTCCTAGCCTCCAAATTTTCCACCATTCATGGCAGCTTTTTTGCGACAGTTTTGTGATCCTCAAGTTGCACCACCTTCCCCTTAGTTTTATCCTCAACGTTCAAAATCCTTTCTTCAGCTTCAGATACCCTAGTACTCATAGTGCTCAACAATGTATACAGTCTGTATAATGTTGCTTGTGTTTTTAAATATGATGGCTTAAGAGCAGCCAAATCCTTTTTTGTATTCCTCTCTATGAGCATTCAAAAGTAGGGGGGGGACGGAACTCGCAGAGTTTTACTCCATGGAATTCTTCTGTGTTACTAAAAACTCCATGAGAATCCATGGAGCTCAGCGAGAAGCACAATCCGGGCATTTCACTCTGCTTGTACTGATTTGTGGCACCAGGAGCTTCTTTCATAATGTAAAATCAGCACAAATGGCCCCACACTGCACACCAGAGAGCACTACTTCTTTCTGTGGCTCCAGAAGGTTTTCTACTCCAGCAGCAGCTTTCTCAGCACAACTTCCCGGGTTGAGAAATCTCACAGAGGCATTCTAGTACCTGAAAATCACACCAGAGGATGCAAATTTTTGCTTGCACTCGCCAGTCTAATGTTGACGAGCCGCGCATGAGAAAAACTCCACCAGGCTGCATTTGGTGGAGTTTTTCAAACTGCACCCAAAGTGGAATGCTGAGTGTGCAAAACTCTGCAAACTCTGCTGCAAAGCGGACATTTTTGCCCACACCTGCTCAAAAGATTGTAAATAGAATCATATACAGGGTCAATAGTGGAGAAGGCTGGTGCTTTTGATACTCCCAGATTTCCCGACAGTGGAGGAAGACAGTAGCCTGTACTAGCTAATTAGCCGACAAGTCCCAGTGCAACTTCCCTTTGAGTTCATTATCACCACTCCAGCACTCTGCTAATTCCTTGCCTGACTGCACCCAATTGGATGCCTGTCCCAGGGACATATTTTGATCTGGCACTGGTGAGCCAGTCTCTGTTCCCACTTTTGACTTGCCCTTATCCTTATCCATTTCAGAATCAGAGAAGACATCATTTGATTATTCAGGCGGAGAAAAAAAAGCCTCAGGGTTGTCCTGTAATGTGGTGCAAGGGGCTAGCAGATTAGGGTCAGCAGTTCCAATTAATGCAGTTTTATTAGATTGAATATTACCCTCCAAAGTGCTCAAAGGTGGATTACCCATAGGCCAGTCAGCTCACCCACGGCCTTGCACCCCAAGCTGGCTCCTCCACTTTCACTCCCAGATCTGGTGTTCCCATTAACACCACTACACTTCAGACCTCCTTGCAACACCGTACACATAGAGTCCTGTGCTCATGAATTAGGTCAGTAGAAGAGATTGTCGCATTAAGTATGGAAGTACCTGATGCCACTCCATGGTCAAAGTCAGGTCAGTAGTGGGGGTGGGCTTAGTATAGGTACCCAGTGTTCCAATCAGAGTATTAGAATTATTAAAATCATTACATACGGGCAGGCACACAGCCCCAGCTTCAGCAATGGCAATCAGCTCCTTATTGCTTACTTCTGATGTATTATCTTTCTCCAATGAGGCAGCTACCATCAAGCCCATACCATCCAAGCATTCTCTTATTACATTACTCTCCTTGAGGAGAGAATCATCTAGTTGTGAGACACCAACAGATGGCCCCACATCTCCTAATCTGAACAAGCCTGTGACAACTGGGAGAGTCTGTACAGCTAGAAGAGTCACTGAGCTGAAAATTGGGCTGATCAGGGCTATGGCTGCTTTTGAATCTTCAAGGAAGACCGTAATCTGTTAAAATTCTAGCCTACTATGCTAACCTCTGGTACAGATAGTATAATACTTAACTTGCTCATTCAATGGAAAAAAACTGTACAGACAGGAACCACTCTGAGCATCACATAACAAGTATGAAGAAGAAAAACTAGGGAATCCCAACCCATCAGCAACCCAGAAGCCACCCTGCAAACCCATCCAAAAACTATCCCCCTATGCTTTAAGGGAAGAATATGCCACATAGCCTTCCCCAACCTGCGACTTACAGAGTCCTGGAGTTAGCCGCTATCTCAGTCTCTGTGGGAGCAGCCGGTACGGCTGGGACATCCTGGCGAGCCCCCTATGCTCTGTGAGTTGTCTGAATTGGAGCCTTCTCCAGAACTTTCCCTGACTACCCTCATGAATGTCAACACATAGAACCTGGCCACCAAAGCGTCCACTGACGGAACTGGGCTGATCGGAACAATCGGGCCTCCAAGGACCATCATTGCAAAGGTAGGCCTAAGCCCAGGTGCACATCACCTGTCTCTAGGGGCTAGAGCACTTTAACCCAGACACAGCATACCAGGTCCTGGGAGCACTGAGCAGTGTTCTCTCTTAACCTGTTCACCAAAGAAAACTTGTAAAATACGTCTGCTAATTAGGTTGAGGTTTCAGTCATTGGTGCACTAATGCACATCTTTATAACTTGTAACTAATTGTCTGAAGGGATGGATACCTTCCAGGGCTTGTTGGAAGTTCAATGGAAAAGCAGGGTCTTTCTAGTCCATTAGGTACCTTATTGGAATCTGTTTACATGGGACTCTGGGCCATTACTTATCTTACAATTCTTGTAGCAGCATTAAGGGTAGTGTCCACTACAACTTCATTTTTGACCCAACGAAGTGTATAATGAAGCATGTTCTGGAAAATATAGATTTTCCCCCGCTTGATGGTCAGAAAATCTGGATTATATTAAAGACACGAAGGCTAATATTATTGCAATCTGCTTTATTGCCATTACTCAAAGCAGCCCCTTTAAAGAATATAGAAATTCAACAAAATTTCAAACTCAACAAAAGGCCAGAACTGCCAGCTATCTTCCTTATTTTTTAGTGTGCTGCCAAACACAACATAAATAAATCTTCCAGTTGCTTCAGAAATGTGAAACCAAAGTCCAAATAACAATTCTCCTGTAATCCAGCACAACCTTTTCTCATCAGATCCATACTTCATCTCCTTCCTATTGTTACGCACGGACTATAAGAAAAAAGACAACAAAATTAACTACAGGGGATGGGTTAAAGGAAGGGATAGGATAATATTAGCCTCTGTGTCTTTGATAAAATCCAGATTTTCTGACCATCACCCTGGGGAAAATTTACATTTTATGGCAAGACCAGAGACTAACATTATTGCAAGTGTAAAGCTTCTCTAATAAACAAGAAGCAGCACTGACAACAAGTTTAAAATAAAACCTCCTGAAAATTCATCATTCAACTAATCGGCACATCTTAAAATATCCTGTAATGTACATCCCAGTATAAATGCTTTTGAAGCCAGAAGGACTCCCCACAGAATGTGCACCAAACAAACTGAAATCCACACCTGAATTCTTCATTACTTCTTTCACCAAATGAGCAAGAGTGCATGCAAACACAGCTTTATACAGGTGTCTAAATTTTATCAATAACTGCTTCTCAGATGATCTTAACTGAGATATTCTCCTTTCATACTCTTTACTGCAACTAGCCACACACAACCTCTCATGCTAGTCAAAATAAGGCTAAACATTAGTTTCTGAATTTGACTTTGTCCTTTTATTCAGATAAAAGCATACCCTTCTGGACTGAAAATCCTACAAACAATATCCAATGCTCTCACATTGGAAACCCTTCTAAAAGAGAGTAAACACAGTAAAATATTCAACTTCTGACTCAAACTCAAATCTACATTGTTTCCCAAATTCTCCAGATAATTAAGAACCCTAGTAACAAACCAGAGTTATATCTCGGGCAGGTGGTTTTCAGTACTCTTACACTTGCATCAAATATTTCACCAACACATTCTGCCCAACGATAACACCATCCAGTAAAATGTGTCCTGCAACAATTGCAGATGTATTACATTAATGATCCTATAAGACAGATCTGACCTAAGCAAATGTGATCAATTATTTATTACCTCTTCAACATCCACATACCAGCAAACACATTTCTGCCATGCCAGTCTATACATCTTTCTTACCAATCCATACATCTTCCTAGTGTCTGTTGCCCAGGCATATGTAATAAGATTTAAAGCTTCGTGCGAAAGTCGGTGCATCTCCAAATACACCTCATAATTTCCATGCTACCAGCCTCAGCTGATATGACATTACCAGATCATGAATTTATCCTAATGGACCCAACATAATCTCCTGGAATACTGGCAAGAGAATTTGAAAATCTACTGACCGCTCTAAAAGAATTGGGTAAAACACCTGTGACTTCCAAAGAAGTGTCACCAAAACCACTGTCTCCTTCCACCTGAGCACCATCATAGTCACAAGAGTAATCATTGAGAATGGTGGAAACGGTGGAAACACTATGGCTTGAGACCCCTCCAGTCTTGCATGAATGCATCTAATCCAGCTGACTCCAGATCCGGATGCCAGCTCAAGAATTTCTTTAACTGGGCATTCAATCTATTAGCAAACAAACCCACATGACAAGGACCAGAGATGTCCATCAACTTAATAAAAACTGACTTGTTCAGTGTCCAATCAATGTGAGTCCCTGTGATTCAGTGAGTACTAATTGGCCCCCACGTTGTTCAACCCCTAAATATGTTCCGCCTGCACTAGAACACTCTGGCTCAAACAATAATCCCAGAAGTTTCTTGATAGATCCACCAAATCTTTTGATCGTTGACCCCCCCACCGTGTTCACATATGCGATTTTGGAGTCCCAAATAGCAATGCGACCAATTACCGATTCACAAACATTTGCAACTCGTGATTGTGACTTGCAGTTAAGAAATCACAATTTTCCAGTCGCAAACCTCATGTTCAAGGCAGTTGCAAATTGCGAATAGTCGCAAAAAGCCCGTTTTACACATCCAGATTAGCACTGATTCCAAACAGGTGGAAACCACAACCAAAGTATAAAAACAGACCCAGAAAGCATCTGGGTTTCTCAGAATGGCTGCACTCTACGTGATTGCATGAAGGGGGTGAGTCCAGGCTGTCCAGCAGAGGAGGATGAGGCGGAGACAGAAGAGGATATACAGAAACAGGCACACCATATTTCAACAAACTGAGGAGGAAATATATGACAAATACATACTGAGCAGCGCAGTTATCTTAGAGATTATTGAACTGCTGAAACCTCAGCTAGAACGCCAGACCTTGCGCAGCTGCTCCATCCCCACAAACGTGGAAGTGCTCTGCTCACTGCACCTCTTGGCCTCGGATAGGTACCAGGGGGTGATTGCAGTTGCTGGTGGGGTGTCCCAAAGTGCCCTGTCACAATTTTTTAGACGGTTCTTAGATGCCATACTCACACACATGTCCAGATACACATACATACCCAGGAATGAGGAGGAAATACACAACACCAAATTGGACTTCTACAGAATTACAAACTTTTCCCTTGTAATAGGGTGTGTGGACTGGACACATATACCCATTGCCCACCTGCAAATCTGGAATATGTGTTCTGCAATAGGAAAAGTACTCACTCACTCAACATCCAGGTGGTATGTGATGCCCATAATGTAATAACTGATATAGTGGCAACATTTCCAGGGAGCACACATGATGCATACATATTCAGGCACAGTGCTATACACCAATGCCTAGAACGTGGGAAGTTTGGTGAAGGATATTTGTTAGGTTTTGTGTAGGACACACTGATGTCATAAATACATGTCACTGCATAACCATGTGAAGCCATGCTCATATCTGCTGTTTTATTACACAGGTGACAGTGCATATGCTCTTAGGCCATGGATACTCATCCCACATCTAACACTTGCCAATCAGGAGAGGTGCTACAACATTGGACATCATCGAACCAGAACCATCAATGAGAGGACCTTTGGCATGTTAAAGTCACGTTTTCGATGTCTGCACAAAAGTGGAGGTGCACTCCAGTATGCCCCAGAGACTGCATGCAAGATTGTGGCGACATGTGCCATCTTACACAACATAGCAACCAGACGTGGGCTACATTTCACCCTAGATGACACAGATTCGGAGGATGAGGAGCAAGAGCCACCACAACGACAGCCTGGGGATGGTTGCATCACCTTGAAGGGCAGACGTAGACGGGACCACATGACAACTCACTACTTTGGCAGGTACATGGCAACCGTTACAGCCCTCACAAATGTATGACACACATAGGGGGTCATTCTGACCTCGGCGGTAAAAGGCGCCTACCGCCGGTCAGAAATCCTCCATAATCCCGCCGCGGTCGCGGAAACCCGCCACGGTCATTCTGACCCGCAGAAGGCAAACCTCCGAAAATCCGACCGCCACAACAGACCGCCAGACCAGCGGTCGGCGGAAAGGTGGAGGTGACAAAACCTCCACCGTCACGCCAACAGAAATACGCCCATGCCATTACGACCCACGAATCCACGCGGCGGTCATTCAAACGCGGTATTCCATTGGCGGGACACACCGCCGCGGTCAGAATACACACAAACGAACAAAACCCAGCCACATTGGACGATTTGAATCCCACACACCTGATACACATACACACACCACTCCCACACACACAATACAATATAAAACACCCACCCACAAACCCCTACGCTAAAAAATTTGTAAAGAAGGCAAGAGCGAGACACCAGCATCCAAAAAATAACAGCCACAGCCACTCAACACCATCACCCACACACTATCCACACACAAAACAACACACACCACCACACTCAACTCACTTAAATACACATACTCCACCCCACACATCATACACACCAGCCCATGGCACCCCAAAGACAACCCCGCTTCACAGACGAAGAACTCAGGGTCATGGTGGAGGAAATCGTTCGGGTAGAGCCCCAGCTGTTCGGCACACAGATACAATACACCAGCATTGCCCGGAGGACGGAGCTATGGCAGAGGATTGTCGACAGGGTGAACGCAGTGGGACAGCACCCCAGAAATCGGGAAGACATCAGGAAGCGATGGAACGACCTACGGGGGAATGTGCGTTCCATTTTATCCAGGCACAACATCGCCGTGCAGAAGACTGGCGGAGGACCCCCACCTCAACCCCCACAATTCACATCATGGGAGGAGGAAGTCTTGAACATCCTGCATCCTGACGGCCTCGCAGGAGTCGGCGGAGGAATGGATACTGGTAAGTTGAAGCTTCAATACTGCTTCCCCCCCACCTGCATGCCAAATCAGACCCCAACCCTCACCCCCATCCTCGAACCCCACCCTCACCCCCACCCCCATCCTCACCCCCACCCTCACCCCCACCACCATCCTCACCCCCACCACCATCCTCACCCCCACCCCCAGCACACCTATTCCCCGCCAATGTCTCACCATCACAACCCACACATCCCAAAACCTAGGCCTGCATGCGTCCACTAAGCATGGACACCCATCACCAAAGCATGCCCAATGCATATACACATCCCCCCCACAAGCCACCCTCACCAAAGCCCCCACACACGAATGCCAGCACTTGGGGACACGAGAACCCACAGATACACCCATATGCCACACATTGAAACTATAACCATACCTCTATACCCCTGCAGGACCCGACCGTCAACACACCGCGGCGGAGGGGCCAGAATTCTCCACACCCCCCACCCAAGAGGCCGTCAGCGATGACAGCAGCTCTGTCGACCTGGACACCGATGACCAGCCCGGACCATCGGGGACCTCTGGACAGTCGGTTCCCCTCACACAGGCCCAGGCCACTACAGACCCTAACCCCTCTGGGAACAGCAGCACAGCTCCCACCCAGCGGGCCCATGCCTCTGTCTCCAGGGCGCGTCAATCTGCGGTGTGTCTACCACTACAGGGCACCCAGGATAACCCACCACCCCAACAACAACAGGGACCTGGGGGCAGTGGTAGTGGGCACACCGGCCAGGGGGCAGAGACCCAGGGAAACAGGGGAACTCGGAGGGCAGCTGTGCGACAGGGGGGGGAGGAGAGGCCCAGGGAACCCACTCTTCACGAGGTCCTCACCACCATCATGGGAGCATACAACCGCTCCCAGGAGACGATGGCGACGGTACTGGCCCGGTTCCAGGAGATCCAGGTACTGCAGGAGGAACACTATCAGGGGTACAGGGAGGACATCAGAGCCATCAACACCACCCTGGTTACCATGGTAGGGCTGCTGCAGGACCTCGTAAACACCAGGGCGGACACTGAACAACACCCAAGGGCCCCTGCCACTAGCCTGGACCAAGAACAGCCAACCACCTCCGCCGGCGCTAGTGGACAGGAGGCCCCCGCACAGCAGCAGCCCACCAGACCCCCACCTCCTGCAGGAGAAGAACCACCCCGCAAGAGGGCCCTGAGATCTCGCAAGAAGACAGAGTAGGATGTCAAGACCCCCGCCAGCAATGGATACCACCTGATGTCATCCCACTGTCCCACATTGTCACCCTGTCCATCCTTGAACTGCCCATGCTCCATCTCTCCACAGGCCTCTGGACAATGCACCTGTGTGACTGTTACTCTGGACTCTGCCATGGACATTCCTTCACCATAGCCCCCACCCACTTGAAACCACCCATCCCATTTTGAGCACTTCAATAAACACCTATTTTGCACCAAAATATCTGGAGTCTGGCTGTGATTTCAATAGATTGTAATTGACATGACAGTGCAAATATGTCCTTGTACATGGTGAAGTCAACAAACAGCTGCCACAAAGCTGTAGTCCATGGGGAAACGAAGCACAGGACTCGTAGTGGGGACCCCAGATCTGAAATAGGGAGGGAAAAGCCAAAACTCAGTCATCATACACTGGGGCAAATAGACAGGCAGCAGAGATGCTGGAGAGTAGTTAACATTTACTAAATTATCTTTGAAATGTTACCTGTGTCCTATTGGAAGTACTGTTCAATGATTCTGTCCCTGTTGTCTGTTTCAGCCCCGTCGTCTTCCTCCTCGTCACTCTCCTCAGGTTCCACCGCTGCCACAACACCACCGTCTCGACCATCCTCCTGCAGGAAAGGCACCTGGCGGCGCAAAGCCAGGTTGTGAAGCATGCAGCAGGCCACGATGATGTGACACACCTTCTTAGGTGAGTACATTAGGGATCCACCTGTCATATGCAGGCACCTAAACCTGGCCTTTAGGAGGCCAAAGGTGCGTTCGATCACCCTCCTAGTACGCCCATGGGCCTCATTGTACCGTTCCTCTGCCCTGGTCCGGGGATTCCTTACTGGGGTCAGTAGCCACGACAGGTTGGGGTACCCAGAGTCCCCCACTAGCCATACACGGTGTCTCTGTAGCTGTTCCATCACGTAAGGGATGCTGCTATTCCTTAGGATGTAGGCGTCATGCACTGACCCTGGGAATTTGGCATTTACATGCGAGATGTACTGGTCAGCCAAACACACCACCTGGATGTTCATTGAATGGTAACTTTTTCTGTTCCTGTACACCTGCTCCCTGTCTCTTGGGGGAACCAAAGCCACATGGGTCCCATCAATGGCACCAATTACGTTGGGAATATGTCCAAGGGTGTAGAAATCACCCTTCACTGTAGCCAATTCGCCCACCTCAGGGAAAATGATGTAGCTCCTCACGGATTTCATCAGGGCAGACAACACTCTGGATAACACCTTCGAAAACATGGGCTGAGACATCCCAGAAGCAATTCCCACGGTTGTCTGAAATGACCCACTTGCCAAGAAATGGAGTACTGACATGACCTGCACCAGAGGGGGAATCCCTGTGGGTTGGCGGATGGGGGACATCAGGTCGGGCTCCAGCTGGGCACACAGTTCATGGATAGTGGCACGGTTAAGACGGTAGGTCAGGATAATGTGGCGTTCTTCCATTGTCGACAGGTCCACCAGCGGTCGGTACACGGGAGGATTCATCCGTCTCCTCGCCCAACCCAGCGGACGGTGCGTAGGAAGGACAACATGGAGCACACAGTCAAGCAACCCACAGGTACGTACTCACAGCTAGCACAGTATACGATTCTCTATGCAGTGAATGGCGTGTCTGAGTGGCTATGCAAGGCCTAGGCCTGTGTGACGCAGTTGAAATTGAGCCATGTGGGCCCTGGAAATGGCGGCTGCCTGACCTGTGAAGTGTGACAATGGGATGTGAGGTCAATGCGCTGGCGTGGCACACCGCGGCGGGCGGCGGGCGAAGACCGCGGCGCAAAGCCGCATTGGTTAACATTGAAGCCTATGGGTTTCAGGAGCCAATGGCGAAGGGCGCCGGCGGTGGCGGGACGCACCGCCGCGGTACGCACCGCCGCGGACGTCACCGCCATTTTCTATCTACTTATCCACTTGCGACTTGAACTTTCACAGGAGAGGACCTATACTGCAAGTGTTGCTGTGACCTCGGTCTGGAAGGGACAATGGCTGCTGCACCTGGGGAAAGGGCCCCTGCCTTCACTGGAGAGGAGTTGGAGAAACTCGTGGATGGGGTCCTCCCCCAGTATGCGCTACTCTACGGTCCTCCAGACCAACAAGTGAGTTTAATTCAATCTGGATTTGGGGACACTGGCTGGCTTGGGGGCCTGGCGGGGGGCCTGGCGGGGATGGGGGGCATGTTGGGCCTGGCGGGGGGCATGGCGGGGATGGGGGGCATGTTGGGCCTGGCGGGGGGCCTTGCGGGGGGCCTGGCGGGGATGGGGGGCATGTTGGGCCTGGCGGGGGGCATGGCGGGGATGGGGGGCATGTTGGGCCTGGCGGGGGGCATGGCGGGGGGCCTGGCGGGGATGGGGGGCATGTTGGGCCTGGCGGGGGGCCTGGCGGGGATGGGGGGCATGTTGGGCCTGGCGGGGGGCCTGGCGGGGATGGGGGGCATGTTGGGCCTGGCGGGGGGCATGGCGGGGGGCCTGGCGGGGATGGGGGGCATGTTGGGCATGGCGGGGGGCCTGGCGGGGATGGGGGGCGTTGGGCCACTGGAAAGGAAAATGCTGACAAACTTGAACGTGGTATTTCTCCCTCCCTGTACGTGTCACATAGGTCCGCGCCCATGAGAAGATCGGGATTTGGCGTGCCATCGCAAAGGAAGTCCGGACCCTGGGGGTCCACCATCGACGGGGCACCCACTGCCGCAAGAGGTGGGAGGACATCCGCCGCGGGACCAAGAAGACCGCCGAGTCTCTGCTGGGGATGGCCTCCCAACGTAGGTGGGGTGCCTGCCGTCAACTGAGCCCCCTGATGTTCCGGATCCTGGCGGTGGCCTACCCTGAATTGGATGGGCGCGTGAGGGCAGCACAGCAGACACAAGGGGGTGAGTACAAGCATTATCTACTCTGTTGTCGCGCAGTGGAGGTGTCTGGTTGGGGGAGGATGGCTGGGGGTCCCCCTAGGCCAGGGCGATATCTGTAGGCTGGGCACCCCCGTAAGCCCCTGTGTCCCCAGCCACCACCCTCAGTAGTTTGTCAGTACAGCCATCCCTGGGCCGTGTCATCCATGGGTGCAGTTGTCAACTCTAGGCGTGTAGGGCATGTTCCACGGAATGCGTAGCGGACCCCAAGTGCGCAACTTAGTGCAGGGGGCATCTGTGTCTGTCATGTCCGCTAACTGTACCGGAGATCCATGTACTCAATATCCCTTTATTTCTCTCTCCCCCCCCCTTTTTGTTTGTCTTTCTGTGCTTGTGTGCATCAGCATCATCAGGCGGAGGAGAAGTGGCATCGGGGCAGGAGAGAGCTGCATCTCACATGGCCCAGGAGGGCCATGCCACAGAGTCAGACTGGACCAGTGAGACGGAGGGCGAGGGGAGCTCCACGACGGGGACGACTGGACCCTGCAGCGACACGGACACGTCCTCGGAAGGGGGCTCCCTTGCGGGGGTGGCACCATCCGTGCCCCCCGCCATTACAGGTACAGCCGCCACCCAGCGCACCATCTCCGCCCTCCCAGCAGCCCCTCAGCGTTCGCCCCGTGCCCGCTCTGCCAGGAAGCCGGGCATCTCCTTCGCCCCAGGCACCTCAGGCCCTGCCCCTGTTACCCCCGCTGCCCTCAGTGAGGAGGTCATTGACCTCCTCCGAACGCTCATTGTTGGGCAGACTACCCTTTTGAATGCCATCCAGGGGGTGGAGAGGGAGGTTCATCGCAGCAATGCGTACCTGGAGGGCATTCATTCGGGTCAGGCTGCCCATCAGCGATCGTTCCAGGCTCTGGCCTCAGCACTGACGGCAGCCATTGTCCCTGTCTCCTGCCTGCCTCTACTAACTCCCTCCTCCCAGTCTCCTGTTCCTCTGCCTGTCCCACCCACACCATCAGACCAGCCTGCACACACCTCAACACCCAAGAGAAGCTCATCCAAACATAAGCACCACAGATCACGCAGACATTCACACACGCAACATTCCGATGCAGACATGCCAACAGTCACTACCACCTCTGTGACCCCCACCTCCTCGTCTCCCTCCTCCCTCCCTGTGACGTCTACACTCACACCTCCATTCACCTCACCATCAGCCAGTGTTTCCATCACCAGCACACCCTCCACTCCAGTCCGCACACGTGCAGTCACCACCCCCACTGCCATTTACACGTCCCCTGTGTCCTCTACCACTGTGTCTGTCACCCCCTCTTCCACACCACACAAACGCAGCCACCCACCCACCCAACAGCCATCTACCTCACGACAGACTATCCCTCCTGCACCTGCACCCAAAGACAGCAAACGTGACTCACCTACAACCACATCCTCTCCCTCCACTCCCATTCCCACTGTACCTACCACTCTCCATTGTCCCAAGAAGCTCTTCCTCGCCACTACTAACTTCTTTCCTGACCCTGAGCCCCCCCCTCCTTCTCGTCGGGGTAAGAAGGGCACCTCAGCCACCACCAGCCCTGCAGCCCCCTTGACAAGGGTGCAGGGGTATTGGAGCCCGCCAGCCCGCATGTCTAGATCTTCGCCCAGTAGCAAGGGGACAGCCAGCCCACCCCCTGGGAAGAGGAGCAGAAGGCGGAAGGGGCGCCGCAGGAGCCCGCCTTCTACATCCCCCCCGGACACCACCCAGAGACAGTCACCAGCCACAGCTCCAAAGGGAGGAAAGGGCCACAGGCCGACGACTAAGGAGGGCAAGGGCAGCAAGTCAGAGAGGTCAGGCAGCAGGCCTGCTGCCCAGGAGGAGCCCACAACCCCCATAGCCGCTGCCCCTGGAGGAACCGGCACAGCTGCCCCGGGAGAGCCCACCACCCCCATAGCCGCTGCCCAGGGAGGACCCAGCCCAGCTGGCCAGGAGGGCCCCACCACCCACAGCCCAGGTGGGCAGTGAAGGAGCACCATCCCCGCTGCCCAGGAGGGCACCACCAGGCAATTAGCAGTTGGCCATAGACCGTCCGCCGTCTCAAGCACCGCTGAACTGGGCCCTTCAAGGCAAGGACCGCTGAACTGGGCCCCGCCGTCTCAAGCACCGCTGAACTGGGCCCTTCAAGGCAAGGAGCGCTGAACTGGGCCCCGCCGTCTCAAGAACCGCTGAACTGGGCCCTTCAGGGCAAGGACCGCTGAACTGGGCCCCGCCGTCTCAAGCACCGCTGAACTGGGCCCCGCCGTCTCAAGAACCGCTCCGCTGGGCCCCGCCGTCTCAAGCACCGCTGAACTGGGCCCTTCAAGGCAAGGAGCGCTGAACTGGGCCCCGCCGTCTCAAGCACCGCTGAACTGGGCCCTTCAAGGCAAGGAGCGCTGAACTGGGCCCCGCCGTCTCAAGCACCGCTCCGCTGGGCCCCGTCGTCTCAAGAACCGCTCCGCTGGGCCCCGCCGTCTCAAGCACCGCTGAACTGGGCCCTTCAAGGCAAGGAGCGCTGAACTGGGCCCCGCCGTCTCAAGCACCGCTGAACTGGGCCCTTCAAGGCAAGGAGCGCTGAACTGGGCCCCGCCGTCTCAAGCACCGCTGAACTGGGCCCTTCAAGGCAAGGAGCGCTGAACTGGGCCCCGCCGTCTCAAGCACCGCTCCGCTGGGCCCCGCCGTCTCAAGAACCGCTCCGCTGGGCCCCGCCGTCTCAAGCACCGCTGAACTGGGCCCTTCAAGGCAAGGAGCGCTGAACTGGGCCCCGCCGTCTCAAGCACTGCTCCGCTGGGCCCCGCCGTCTCAAGAACCGCTCAGCTGGGCCCCGCCGTCTCAAGCACCGCTGAACTGGGCCCTTCAGGGCAAGGAGCGCTGAACTGGGCCCCGCCGTCTCAAGAACCGCTGAACTGGGCCCTTCAGGGCAAGGACCGCTGAACTGGGCCCCGCCGTCTCAAGCACCGCTCCGCTGGGCCCCGCCGTCTCAAGAACCGCTGAACTGGGCCCTTCAATGCAAGAACCGCTGGCCCTTTGGCAGACGTGGCAGGGCAGGATCTATCTCGGGCAGGGCTGCAGGATGTCCTCTGGCCAACTTGCCTCCTCCAGTGGCAGTGGGGTCTGTTATGGACTGTATGGACTGTGGCTTTGCTCTCCCCAGGATGGCCCAGTGGGCAGGCCACCCACTGTATGGACTGTTTGGACTGTGGCTTTGCTCTCCCCAGGATGGCCCAGTGGGCAGGCCACCCACTGTATGGACTGTTTGGACTGTGGCTTTGCTCTCCCCAGGATGGCCCAGTGGGCAGGCCACCCACTGTATGGACTGTATGGACTGTGGCTTTGCTCTCCCCAGGATGGCCCAGTGGGCAGCCCACCCACTGTATGGACTGTATGGACTGTGGCTTTGCTCTCCCCAGGATGGCCCAGTGGGCAGGCCACCCACTGTATGGACTGTATGGACTGTGGCTTTGCTCTCCCCAGGATGGCCCAGTGGCCAGGCCACCCACTGTATGGACTGTTTGGACTGTGGCTTTGCTCTCCCCAGGATGGCCCAGTGGGCAGGCCACCCACTGTATGGACTGTATGGACTGTGGCTTTGCTCTCCCCAGGATGGCCCAGTGGGCAGGCCACCCACTGTATGGACTGTATGGACTGTGGCTTTGCTCTCCCCAGGATGGCCCAGTGGGCAGGCCACCCACTGTATGGACTGTTTGGACTGTGGCTTTGCTCTCCCCAGGATGGCCCAGTGGGCAGGCCACCCACTGTATGGACTGTATGGACTGTGGCTTTGCTCTCCCCAGGATGGCCCAGTGGGCAGGCCACCCACTGTATGGACTGTATGGACTGTGGCTTTGCTCTCCCCAGGATGGCCCAGTGGGCAGGCCACCCACTGTATGGACTGTTTGGACTGTGGCTTTGCTCTCCCCAGGATGGGCCAGTGGTCATGGAGTCCCCTCGTGGATCTGGCGTCGTGTACTCAAGTGGCTGAGGTGCCCCCCCTTCCCTTCCCCCTGAGGTGCCTGTCCGATTTTCTTTCTGATGCCCCTGCAGTGTTCTCTCCGTGGAGTTCTTGTCGTGGGACTGGGCCTTGCCCCTTTGCACAGGAACCCTGTGATCCACGGACAGTGGTTGGACTACATTTAGTAGCTGTATATATTTTGTATATAGTTTATTTATTTATTGCGATTACTGGTGTCCATATTTCAATATATCTGCCCGTTTATGATCTCTTCTTTTGGTCTTTGCATTATTTCGGAGGGGGGTGGTTTGTGGGTTGTGACAGTGATCTGTGGGAATGCATTGATGTGTGTGTTGTAGTGGGTGTGGGTGGGTGGGTGTGTGCCGGTAATCTTTTCCCTCCTCTGTGTCGTAGGTGCAGTACTCACCGATGTCTTCCGCGCCACCGGGCGTGCTCCTGGTATATGAGCAGGAATAGGAGTGCGGGGATGACCTGCAACTCTGGTTCCATGCTGCCGGAATCTCGCGTGGAGTGCGTAGAGGTGAGCGTTTTCCCGTTCGTAGTCTGTTTCCGCCGTGTTCTTATCGGCGTTGCTCCCGCCCCAGAAAAGGTGGCAGATTGGTGGGTCGTAATAGGGTGGGCGGTACATTGTCTGCCGCCTGGCTGTTGGCTGGAACCGCCGCGCTGTTTGTTTGTACCGCTGTGGCGGGCGGAGTGTTAAGTTGGCGGGCTGTGTTGGCGGTTCCCGCCAGGGTCAGAATTGCATATTTTAGACCGCCGGCCTGTTGGCGGCTTGGCCGCCGCTTTATCACCGACCGCCAGGGTCAGAATGAGGGCCATAGTCAGGTTGTGCAACAAAAAAAATATTTTAATGTCAGGAGTGTATTATTGAACTGTTGACGTTTAGCTAGCAGTAAATAAGTAAAATGAAACAAAGTCTGACACATTGATATAATGTGCCCCAGGCTAATCCCAGGTAGACAACATCACACCATCCTATGGCTACGCACACCATGGCCCATGCTTGGTTGGTCCCCTGTTGTCTGGCGGGCACTGCTACTACGCAGGATGCGTGCATCTGAGGCAGAAACGCTGTTCACACTTGATCTGTCCTCACATTCCTGAGGGGTGCCACCAATACCCCTTGCTGCCTGGGAGGCCTGTATGAGGTCAAGTGGACCACTGATGCGCCCTAGTCTCCTTGCCACATCTCCAGCAAAATGGCCTAGTTCCACCTGTAGCGTACCAGTGCGTCTTGACAGGCAGGTAGTTGTGGTGGCTAGGCGCCAATGGACTGACTGAGCCGGTCCAAACGTACAGCAGTGTTGTGCTCTCTGCACCTTGCATGGGCCCGATCCACAACCATTTCCCTACACAGGTCAATGATGGCGATGGTGAGGTTTACCATGTTGTTGTTCATGTTGGTAAATTGTGTTTCAACATTGGCAAATCCCTGTGTGAGAGTCTGTTGCAGTCTGTGCAGGTTCCGGTTCATCAACCGCATTTGTTTATTTTGCCTCTAGTCCAAGGAATTGTTCACTTGTGACATTCTCCTCACCTGCAGCCTGTGTTTGACGACGCCATCTCCGCCCAGACCCAGCTGCTCGAAGTGGCCGACTCACACCCATCTGTGGCCCGGATGTCAGGTTTCCTGTCTCAGTGACCACATCTGTCTCTTCAGTGGTCTCACGTGCATGACGGACAATTGGTGTGATACTGAATTCCCCTGCAGAAATGCTGACCACCTCGTCTGCTGTCATAGTGGCATCGTCATATCCCTGTACTATAGGGTCATTGGTGGATATTTGAGGGAGACCTTTGGGACACAGGGGATACACTGTCAGTGCCTCTCTGATGTGTGGCATATCAAAATAAAGCTCCCTAAACAGTTGGACTACTGTACGACATTGCCCATAATGCACTGTCCTTGAGGTTGCAATATAGGCATGGAACAAATTTGGATAATACATGCTTTTGTGGACTGTGGTTGTGTGCATGGTGCCTTGAATGGTGTAATTAAGTGAGATTTGCTACTTACTTTTGGAGGTTCCAGGTGCTGAACTGTCCAGGTCCCCAATTCCTACGACAGGCTCTGGCTCCAGAGTGGTCTCCACCATGATCTCTATAGCTGTAGGAGGTGGTACCTGTTCCGTGCGCCTCCTTCATCCACTCTGCCACCCTTTCTTAGGTTCTGGACCTGAGGTCGTACCACCTTTTGCAAACCTCTTCAATGGTGCGATGGCTGACTCCTATTGCATTGATCTTGCTCTGTATGTCCAGCCAAATTTTCTTTTGCTATCTGTCAGGAACACTCATTGCTGCCTTGCCAAACAAGACCTCATGGTGTAGGTAGCACTCCTCAGTCAGGACCTCCAGCTCCTTATCAGAGAATTTGAGTTTTCTCTTCCTCCCTGCAGTGGTTGCCTCCTTAGTCTGAGTTGCTATGGCTTCAGTTGCTCCTCTCAGCTGGGTGTGCCTCCGCTGTCTGTACTGGCTAGACTCCTCCCAGTTCCATAGAAGGGTACTTCCTGGTTCTGATGTAATGAAACAGCACCAGGAAGTGTGTTTTCTCTTTTTTGTTTGCACCCGTTCACAAATTGTGACACAGTTGCAATTTGTGACTTTGTGACACACCCATGTGCAATTTAGGAAATCACAATTTGCAATTTTGCAAATTGCAATGCGACTCGGCACCGAATCGCAAAATGGAATTGCGATTTTTTCTTATATCCCATTTTGTGAGTCAGAAATAGCGATTCGCATTAAGTCTTTATTTCCGACTCACAATTCATATGCTTCGTACATGTAGCCCTGAATGCTTATACATACTTAGACATCTCTATAATAAATGTTTCCCATTAGAGCATTCCAGTTGCTTTCTGGCCTGCCTCACTATTGGCCAGTTGCACCAACTTAAGATCTATTTTTGACAGGACACTTTTCTTCTTTCTACCAAAATGGCTGTGTTTGCATTTCTGAGAAGGCACTCAGCTCTCTGAACCCACTTTCTCAATTCCTACACATCCAGATGCTTTTTGCAATATAGGCATCCTCAGCCATATCAACATTTTTTGTTAGTGGGCCTGTGAGATCCAATAGTCTATACTGGCACATTCTTAGATTATTGTCTAAACTCCTCTTTGGATCTCGACCCCCTTTATCTATGAAAGCTAATACCTTAGGATCCAGATCTGGTATATCAGCAATTTTATTTCCTAAATTTGGCCTTGGGACCTCTGATCACAATCTCATTCAAATTTCCTTAGGAATCTGCATTTGCATCCATATTTCCACATAATCCATTAAATGAGGTGCTGGAGTCCACTCTAGGGGAAGCGGATACTTTAACAACATAGGGTCAAACATGATCAGTATGAGACCCCACATATTCACCTTCATCCCCTTCAACTTGCCTTGACTGCTGAACATTGCCAATGTCTCACTCATCATAGTGAAAACCTGATAGACAACGTAATTCAACCTTCACACTGCCCGACGAGTCATCACAAGGGACAGTCAAATGTTAATGCGCTCTATTAGGTTTTTTTATAGCTTTCTCTTGACCCTTTTTCTGGTCTCCTAGCCTGTCCTCGACACAACCATGTTGTATGCAACCACAAAACCCCACGTCTGTCCCTGCTGATTTATGTTTCTTTGTCACAACCTGATCCATATCCAGATGTTTTCTTTTCCTGCTCACCTTACATGCTTTTTTGTACTAGTGAACCCTATCCAGCAGACCAGAATCTCTTGTCTGGACTTGCTATGCCTTTTTCATTAAGCAAATCATCAGTCTTTTTCTCCCTTTTGTTGTCCAAATCTGCTGTAAATTTATTCAGCATATTACAAATCTGTTCTTCCAAAGAATCAATTTCCCCCAAACTATGCAATTCTGATATAATGTGCTGCAATCCTAACTTACAAAATCTCTTCCGTACACCAGAAGTTAATTTCCTCAAATTTGAAAATATTTAATACATTTCCTTGTCAAAATATCTTCTCCTAGCTCAGCAGTCTCTTAAATTGCTTCTAAACTGGAGCTGGAAATGGCCTTTCTGCAGGGTCACCCCCAAATATTTAGCCTTCCTCCTTCTCTTTTTCTGACCTAATTTTTGCTGGCTTTAGGACTCTGCGCACTTTACCATTGCTAATCAGTGCTAAGGTGCATATGCTCTCTCCTTAAAACATGGTGACATTGGCTCATACCCAATTGGCTTCTTTAATTTACTTGTAAGTCCCTTGTCAAGTGCACTACATGTTCCACAGGGCCTGAAAATGAAATGCTACTAGTGGGCTGCAGCACTCGTTGTGCCACCCACATACATAGCCCCCTACCCATGTCTTAGGCCTGCCTCTGTAGTGCCTGTGTGTGCAGTTTCACTGTCACTTCGACTTGGCATTTAAAAGTACTTGCCAAGCCTTAAACTCCCCTTTTTTTACATATAAGCCACCCCTAAGGTCTGCCCTACGTAACCCATAGGGCAGCGTGCTATGTAGGCAAAATACAGGACATGTACCTGGGTAGTTTACATGTCCTGCTAGTCTAAATCTCCTAAATTAATTGTTACACTGCTGTGAGATCTGCTCCCTTCATAGGCTAACATTGGGGCTAACCTCACATATTGTTTGAGTGGTAGCTGCTGATCTGAAAGGGGTGGGAAGGTCATATTTAGTGTGGCCAGAACGGTGATACGAAATCCTGCTGACTGGTGAAGTTGGACTTAATATTACTATTTTAGAAATGCCACTTTTAGAAAGTGAGCATTTCTCTGCACTTAAATCCTTCTATGCCTTACAATCCACATCTCGCTAGGTTTAGTTGACAGCTCCCTTGTGCATTCACTCAGACAAACCCCAAACAAAGGATACTCAGCCTCACTTGCATACATCTGCATTTTGAGTGGGTCTTCCTGGCTGGGAGGGTGGAGGGCTTGACACTTGCATGTCAAAGGAAAGTGGTCTGCCCTAACTCAAAGGACTGCCACACCCCCTACTGGGACCCTGGCAGACAGGATTGAACTGAAAGGGGACCTTGTGCACTTCTAAGCCACTCTTTGAAGTCTCCCCCACTTCAAAGGCACATTTGGGTATTTAGGCAGGGTCTCTGACCCTACCAACTCAGACACTTCTTGGGGTTGACACTCTACCTCACAGACACTATCTGGGGAAGAAACTCTGCACCAGATCCTGCAACCTGCAACCTGCCAAGAAGCACTGCCTGGCTGCCCAAAGGATTCACCTGACTGCTTTCTGAGAAGGACTGCTGCCTTGCTGTTGCCCTGCTGCCTTGCTGCTCTCTTGCTGTGCTGAAGGAGTGCTCTCCAAGGGCAGACCAGAATCTCTTGTCTTGAAGTCTCAGGACCAAAAAGACTTCACTCCTGCAACTGGACTCCCCGTGCGGCGAAAATTCAATGCACCACCTGCCAAAAACGATGCAAAGCCTTCATTGCGGTGAAAAATTCACCACACACCGAACCGGAATGAAGCAGCCCAATTTCAAGACAAGATAACGACGCAGCGACAGCACAGCGACCGGAAATTCTACGCATGGCCCACTGGATTGTTGCACAGCTGAGCTGGAACAATGCAGCCCGACTTCCAGAGAGGAATTGATGCAGCGCATGCTGTGCGGGATAAATTTCCATGCAATGCCCACCGAATCGACGCAGCGCCTGTGACTTCGCTCCACAAGCCCAGGATTCTACGCATCGACCCCGAGGCATCCAAAAACCCCGCAACCCGAAGAGGAACCAATTCTGCATGCCGGAAATCAACGCAAAGTCTTCCCCAAAGGTAAAATATGGCCACCATGAGTGCCAAAACACGTAAGTCCCTCTTAACTTTTATCGAGTGAAATTAACCTCATGTCATCCAAGAGCAACGTGACTGGCTCCCGGTATGACAATGCGGCAATTCTTATGTCTTCTCTTTAAGCTTCAACTATGTGGATACATCTACTTATTTTTCCTTATTTTTATTGTATTAGAGAATGGGCTGCAGTATTGCGAACCCACTTCTTCTAGGCATAACCGCCTTTCAAATATGCCAAGTTTGTGCTCACCACTATCGACCTTCCATGCCAGAGCAAGCGTGGCGCGCGACTCCCATGCAATGAAGTCTGCATGAGCTTAAGGCAAATCTAAACCAAGAGCTATGCGATGCAACTGTAGCAACACAACGCATTAGTCAAAAGATTTCCTTTAAGACTACTAACCTGTAAAGTTAAAATATCTAAACCCACAATAAAAAAGTACAATTTGGACAGAAAAGAAATAATTTCACAAACGCTCTGTGAATAGGGTGACCACCTGGCATTGAGGCAAATTCTGGACAAGGCTGTAAAAAATTCAGGACAAAGGGACTAAAATCAGGACAAACATTCGGGACAAAGGGTCGAAATTCAGGACAAAAATTCAAGAACAAACGCCAGTTTTACGACACATCCACGAGAGGCCATTACCCATTACATTCTATCAGCGCATTTCTTTTACTCTTTTTTAACATAGCACTATTTATTCACTGTGGTCTTTTTGTGATTGCCTCCTGGTATGCTACATTCAGGTGTCACATTAGGTCCTTGTTCAGTAGTAAATTAATGCCCTTCAGCAATGTGTCAAGGCCATCACCCCTACCCAAATCTACCCAATCTTTCTTAAAGAGAAAGTAACAACAAAATGTTACTTATGTTTCTGAACATTTTAAAACCACTGGCAAACAGTTTGGGAAGCATTAAGGTAATTAACTTTATGCTGGTTTAAACAAATTGAACAAAAACATCTGGCTCACCCCAACCGGCTAAGCATTTTCAACCTAAAAAAGAATGTAATGAGGCACGGCAGATGGTATGGGCGTCCGTCTCACACCTAATGTCAGGATGTGCGGTATTCACAATTTGTCTGTAGTCTAACAGCACTAGAGTGTATATCTGGGACTCTACATTTATCTCAGAACAGGGAGCCCGGACTATCAATCAAAGATAATAATAATAAAAGAGGAGGAGGAAATTGAGATCAAATGGGAGGTTGTTGCTAAGAACCGGATAAATAAGGAAGAGAACAAGGTGGCACAATTGGTAAAATCAGACAAGATGGGTGCACCAAGACTATCGGAATGTATTGGGTACCTGGGGAGTTGTCTCTGCAGACCGGAGAGAAACACAAGAGGAACTGTCAAGTGGTTGAACAAGCAGCACCCACTCACCTTGGCAAACTCTTCTGGTGTAATGGTCTGCTGTTCATGCTTGTGAAGGGTGATCAGAGTGCCAGGTTGTGCAAGGCAATTGCCCGCTTTGACCACGTCTTAAAATGGTTTTGAAATTGAGCAAAAGCCAAACTAGTGATCTGGATTATCCCTAAGTGTCAAGTACATATAGAATCTTAAAAATATTTGGGATGTAATTTGCACAAACAAAATGTAAAAAAAAAAAAAAATTAATTAGTGTTTCTTTAACAAATCGCACTGTTTTCCCCTTTATATACAATTAGACCTCAGATTGAACTAGGAACCAGTTACCGTGCGATACCTAGTGATTAATATCTACCCTTCTCCAACTAATTTGCAGGATGGAAATCTCAGCAGAGCGTCATGGTACCTCGTAGCCAGGGTTGCTTTTTGGTCTTCTCTTGTTCTTCTTTCTGTAGTGGGCCACGTGGCACTAGTGAAGATGGTATGCTACCATGATGATAGTATTTTCTTTTAATCCTTCCCCTGCTTGTCCTTCTTTTCCTTCATCAGACATGTCACACATCTGATATGGTCACTGTAAAGTACCCATGACTGATTGTAGATTATGCCTTCTGGACTTATAACGATATTATTCAGCTGCACAGGTCCAAAGGGTGGCGCGCTGGCTTTCTGCCTGCCCCTCCTGCATGAGATGGGGTTTATCCATAAAGACTTTTAAGAAGGGCTTACTGCACTGCTCATTGTTTCCAACGGACCATTCTACGGATCACCATCCGGGGTTATCATGGAGAGCTTTCTCTTGCCTTGCTAGAACCTGTAAACTCACTGACATGAAGAAACCCTGTGCTTCTGCACTACCTTTACTAAGCCATCCCACTGGCACAGGATGGCTGTGCTCAGAGCAACTCCATCAGGGGCATTTTGCAGGTGTCTTAAAATTGGGGGATTTGTTTCTATACGGCGAGCTACTAAATTTCCAAACCCTTGTGGAAGACTACCATTTTCAACCCGGTCAACTCCTTACTTACACTCACCTTAAACAATCATCAAATGCCCTATTTCATGTTTGCCACCTAGCACTAACCCTACATGAAGTGTGCCAGAAGTTCTACACCATAGGGACTGGTGGCATACTGATAGAATGGGTGTACAGACCTTTCCTGCAACATTGAGACCACCCCAGGTCTTCTCGTCATACTACCTGGGTGATTGATGTGGTCAAACCTCTGCAAGATACGGACTGGACTATAATACTGGACTTTCCCCACAAATTATCCCACAGCTGTCACTTTAAATACATTCATAGAGCTTCATTGGGAATGCATTCCGCCCGTTGCTTGCCACTGACTTGTCGTTTGTAACTCACATTTCGTTGCTTTCAATTTGCTGGCTTTATTTGTTTTAGGCTATGCAGCCTGAGTTTGTCCCATCCCTTCCCCAACCCTTATTTATAGTATCCTTCAGAGTGCTCCCTTTCTGTAAAAAAGCCTGTAAATCTTGTCTTATCTCATCACATTTGCTGTGCATTCAAAGACCAACGTAAATGTTGGGCTCTGTCTTCGGTGGGAACTTTGTGTTTTTTTTCTCTGACTTCAAAGTGAGAGGATTTATGCAACAATCTTGCTGGATACTGGGGTTAGGAAAGAGTTTTTTCTATCACATGACAACATTGAAATAAACTTTAGAACATATTAGAATCAGGAGTACATATGAAGTCTATTTTTGTAAATTCTGAACTGTGCTGGAAACAAATACCTTAATATGATTAAAACAAATGATTGCATTGTGTGATGCAATTTCCACACATCATTGTCTGTGCACTGTATAGTTTTATTTGAAAAACTGTATGTCTGTGCAATGTTATGGTCATTTCAATTGAAAATGTGTTGTCTGTAATGGCAGTGTGTTACCACACCATACATACTCCACTGCACTCTGCTCTGCACCACTCCACAATGCTGCACCCTACTCTGCATCACTCCACTTTACACCACTCCATGCCACTACACTGTGGGACACCGCGCACTTCTCCACTCTGAACCACTCCACTCTATGCCACTGCACTCTATGCTACTTCACACTACGCCTCTCTACTCTACTCTGTACCACTCTACTCTATGCCAATGTACCTTATGCCTCTTTACACCACTGTGCTCTGCGCCTATGCATTCTATACCACTCCAGTCTAGACAACACCAATCTAGTCCGCACAACTCCACTCTATGCCACTCTGCAACACTGCACTCTACCCCACTACACTCTGTGCTAGGGCACTTTAGTCTGTAATACTCAACTCTATGCACTTGCACTCTACATCTATACCCTGTACGTCACTCTACCTTGCACTTCTCCATTCTACTCCACTTCACTCTACTGTGAAACAATCTACTTTACGCCACTGTACTCTGCACCACTGCATTCTATGTCACTGCACACTACCCTACACGTCTCCACTCTATGCCACTGCATTCTGCTCTGAAACAATCTATTCTACACCACTGGACTCTACGCCACTTTGCCACACTGCACTCTAAACCACTGCATTCTACTTCAATGCACTCTATGCCAATGCACTCTAAACACCTGCATTATACGCCACTGCACTCTACTCTCCAACACTGCACTGGCCGCCACGATACTCTACACTACTCTACTCTGTACTACTGCATTCTGCGCCAATACACTCTATTCCACTGCACTCTATATCACTCTACTCTGCATAACTTCACTCTACATCACTGCTTAGAGCACTATACTTTGCTCTGCACTGCACTACGCTACCCTACTCTACTCTACTCTGCACCACTCTATGCCACTCAAGTCTACTTTTGCACTCTATGCCACTGCACCAGCTTACACTACTGCACTCTCTTGTATGCCACTCTACTACACTGCACTCTATGCCAGTCTACTCTGCCCCATGCCACTCTGTCACTGCACTCTATGCCAATGCATTCTAAACAGCTGCACTTTATGTCACTGCCCTTTTTTCTGCACCACTGTACTCTACGCCACTGCTCTCTGTACCACTCTACGTCACTGCTCTGACACTCTACTCTGCAACACTGCACTCTCCGCCATTGTACTCTACACCACACTACTCTGTACTACTGCATTCTATGCCCACTGCACTCAATGCCACTGCACTCTACAGCACTATACTCTACTCTACAATGCACCACTCTACACTATTCCACCCTGCACCACTCTACACCACTGCACTCTATGCCACGTGAGTCTACTCTGCACTCTGCCACTGCACCACTCTACACTACTGCACTCTCTGCCACTCTAGTGTATGCCACTCTACTCGACTGCACTCTATGCCACTCTACTCTGTCCCACGCCACTCCATGCCGCGGCACTCTACTCTTCACCACTGTGCTCTAGGCCACTACACTCCACCCTACTCCACTATGCCACTAACTTTTAGCCATGCTGAACAGCAGCCACTCTGGTGTATAAGATGGCCAAAACACATTGACAAAGCCAACAACTCTTGCGTTGACGAGACCTATTGGCTTTGCCAATGTTTGTTAGTACTATGAGGTTCCGAGGTCCCTGAAAGAACTGTGAATATGCAAGACCTTATTTTAAACATGCATTACACACATCATAATATAGGCTGCTTCAAAATTCACAAATAAATTTCGGCTAAATAAATAGAAAGTCCTTCTAAAATACAGATTTGAACAATATATAGTTTTTACCTAGTACTTATATTTTTTATTAATGGTCCAATAAAAATCACACAATCCACAGCTCACCTTGGAACACCCTTACAGTACCTCTCTAAAAGGAAATGCCTGTCAAAGCTTTAAGTGACTCCTGTGATTTAAGTCAATACAGGTTTCCAGGACCCTTTACATTTGCAGATTTACTAGTTGTGCACATTTGTATTTCTTTAAGGAAGAAGACACCCTTGCAAGAGGCTTTTTCTTCTCTGTCTGCCCCCTCTGCCTCAGAGCACAGGAGACTCCCTGCCTTTCAATCCAGCAGGAGAAACAACTGATGTGTCCTAATTACATTTTTTCCTTTTGGTGAAAGGCTAACATTACTGTCCATTAAACATTTCATGGCAGACAACCGATGGCAGGGCGAAATTACGAGCAGTCTGTGAAAATTAGAGACTGGTGGTCACCCTATCTGTGAAAACCGTACTCCTCATTAGATTGTTCACACAAAGGCTTACAAACAATAGATTTTAAGCCACACAGATATCACCATGACTACCCAGACACAGTATACACCACATATAATCTAATCAAAACTCTTCCACTTTCAAACCTTGCACACTGTATATATAATGAAAATTTACTCATCTTGCCAAGCAACAGCAAAAAAAGGAAGGTAGGGGTCTTGCCTTTTGTTCAGGTTTTATAGTTTAAAGGGGCTGCTGTGAGTGGTCGCAACAAAGGAGACTGCAATAATGTTAGCCTCTGGTCTTGCCATAAAACTGATCCTAACATAATTTTTACATCCCTTAAGTTTGAGAAATTAAACTCTAATGACTTTCAGCATTACATTGCCTTATATGATGACACACAAGTTCCAAAAAAGGCTGCTCCATGAAGCAAATGATAAAACAAGATTACGTTATTAGCAACTAAAGATTCATAGACACCCTAACAAAACAAATAGAAATTTCGTCACAGGACAAGACTGTTCACCTAATCTGTAAATATATTGTCATACTAGAGTCTGTTTGTTATAGCTAAAATGCATTTCCTCTTCTATTTTATTTTGTCCGTTCCAAAAATTGTGCCAACACAAGGACAATTAGATGGGGTGAAAGGAGGCAACCTTTCCTTGTTACATGTGACAAAGATAAATTAAAATGAAGGCATAGTGTCATATAATATAAAAAAAAATAGTTCCGTATGTAATTAACCTACTTTTCTCAACCTGGTTGAGAATGTTGTCTCCTATGCTTTTCGCTGTTTACATAATTCCTCTACCGAGAATCCGAGAATGCTACTACACAGGATATCATTTGTATGCCAATTATATCTAGTTACACATTAGGCTTGAAAATAGTTCTTGTCCATAGTTTATCCCATCTTCACTGTCGGATGCAGGAAAATTGGTTTTGCCTGAATGGGCAGAGCACTAAAATCCCGCTTCTGGACTAATTCTCGAGCCAAAAGCCACTCTTGATCACTTCTAACTTTAACTCAGTTACCAAAGCAACTTTCTGTTACATGGGCTTACTCCAAGCCAACACACCGCTGCAGCCGAGGAATTCCGCCACAGCCATTATGACCCACAGCTCGGAATCTGCCAAAATCTAGACACCCACACAAGTCCGCCACACCAAAGGTCAGTGATAAACTGGCGATAACAAAACCTCCACCGTCACGCCAACAGGAATATGCCCACACTATCACGACCCACGAATCCACGCGGCGGTCTTTCAACCGTGATATTCCATTGGCGGTACACACTGCCGCGCTCAAAATACACACACATTTACAAAACACATCCATACTGCACAAATCGAAATACACACACCTCATACACATACACACACCACTCCCACACACCCAATACAATATAAAACACACACGCACATCACCCACAAACCCCTATGACAACAATTGCGACAGAAGGCCAGAGAGAGACACCACCAGAAACAACACTAGCATCCACAGGCACTCAACACCATCACTCACACAACATCCACGGACCTCACACAACACACCTCTAAATATCACCCCACACATCACAACACACCCCACATCACACATCAACCACATCACCCCATGGCACTGCAAAGACACTCCAGGTTTTCTGAGGAGGAGCTCAGGGTCATGGTGGAGGAAATCATCCGGGTAGAGCCACAGCTATTCGGATCACAGGTGCAGTACACCACCATAGCTAGGAAGATGGAGCTATGGCGAAGGCTCGTGGACAGGGTCAATGCAGTGGAACAGCACCCAAGAACTAGGGATGACATCAGGAAGAGGTGGAACGACCTACGGGGGAAGGTGCGTTCTGTGGTCTCAAGACACCAGATTGCAGTTCAGAGGACTGGCGGCGGACCCCCACCTCCTCCCCCAGAACCTACAACATGGGAGGAGCAGGTCTTGGCTATACTGCATCCTGAGGGCCTCGCAGGAGTAGCTGGAGGAATGGACTCTGGTAAGTCAAACCTTAAACTACCATGTCCCCCACCATACCTGCATGCTATCACCTATCCCCACCCTCGCCCTCACCCCATCACTCCAACTCCTCACACATGTCCCACTATCACAAACCACACATCCTAAACCCAAGCCCTGCATGCAACACCAAAGCAATGACACCCATCACCAAAGCATGGCTACTGCACATACCCATACCCCCCTAAACCATTATCACAAAAGGTCCCACACAAGAATGGAAGCACTGGGGTACAGGGTCACCCACCCATTGCACACCATGCCACATACAGATGCAATAATCATGCCTTTACACCCCTGCAGGACCCCTACCCAACGTCACTGGACAGGAAGGTCCAGACATGTCCACTCCACCCACAGAAGAGGCCCACAGTAATGACAGCAGCTCTGTCCAACTGGATCTAGATGACCAGCCTGGCCCATCTGGGACCTCGGGACAATCGGTTCCCCTCACACTGGCACAGGCCACTACAGAGCTTCCCCCCTCTCGAAACACCAGCACAGCACCCACCCAGCGGGCCCATACTCTGTCCCAGGACACGTCAAGCAGCAGTGAGTCCACCACTACAGGGAACCCAGGCTAACCCACCACCCCAACAACACCAGGGACCTAGGGGCAGTGGTAGTGGACACACGGTTCAGGGGACAGAGGCTCAGGAAAACAGGGGAACTGGGAGGGCTGCTGTACGACAGGGGGAGGACAGGCCCAGGGAACCCACTCTCCACGAGGCCCTCTCCAACATCATGGGAGCCTACCACCATTCCCAGGAGACGATGGCAACGGTACTGGCCAAGTTTCAGGAGACCCAGCGGCTGCAGGAGGAACAGTATTTGGGGTTCAGGGAGGAACTCAAATCCATCAATTCCATCCTGGGCACCATTGTAGGGGTGCTGAAGGAACTCGTCAACACCAGGAGGGACACTGTGGCACATCAAAGGGCCCCTGACACTAGCCTGGATGATGAACTGCCCACTACCTACTAGTGGACAGGAGGCACCGCCACAGGACCACCACACCAGCACCCCACACCTTGCAGATGGAGAACCACCCACAAGTGATCCCTGAGATCCAGGACAAAGACAAAGAACAATGCCAAGACCTCCGCCAAGAAATGAGACCACCCTGATTGTCATACTTCTGTCCCACTTTGTCACCCTGTCCATACTTAAACTGCCCTAGCTCCACTTCCTATGCCCCTTTGGACAATGCACCTGTGAGACTAATAGACTGGACTCTGCCTTGGACATTCCTCCACCATCACCCCTGACCATTTTACAACCCCCTCTGCTATTTGGCACTTAAATAAGCACCCTTAAATCACAAAACAATCTGGAGTCAGTCTGTGCTTTCGAAAATGGGTATTTGCAATAACTGTGAAAAAATGCTCTATCCAATGTAATGTCAACATACCTATGTCACACACCTCTAGTCCATGCGGAAACAAAGCAGAGGTCACACAGTGGGACCCACATCTGTGAAATCGAATGGGAAAGTGACAACTCAGTGTCCATACACTGGGTGAAAATGTCAGACAGATGAGAGGTAGAAGAATTAAATCAGATGTAGCAGGCAGTGCTGTCTTCTTACCTGTGTCTCACTGGAAGTATTGTTGGATCACTGTGTTCCTGTTGTCTATGTCCTCTTCTTCTGCTTCCTCGTCTTCACTGTCCACAGGCTCCACAGCTGCCACAACACCTCCATCTGGACCATCCTCCTGCAGAAAAGGCACCTGTCATCGCAAAGCCAAGTTGTAAAGCATACAGCAGGCCACGATGATCTGGAAAACCTTCTTTGGTGAGTAGAATAGGGGACCACCTGTCATATGGAGGCACCGGAACCTGGCCTTCAGGAGGCCGAAGGTCCTCTCTATAATCCTCCTAGTTCGCCCATGGGCCTCATTGTAGCGTTCCTCTGCCCTTGTCCTGGGATTCCTCAATGGGGTCAGTAGCCATGACAGGTTGGGGTAACCAGAGTCACCTGCAAATGGCAAGGAACAACTGTTAGACACACACTAACTCTTAGGGACATCCCCAGACACCTAGTCACACTATATTGGGTCCATGTCCTCACCTAATAGCCACACACGGTGCCTCTGGAGTTGCCCTATCACATAAGGGATGCTGCTATTCATCAGAATGTAAGCGTCATGCACTGAGCCAGGAAACATGGCATTTACATGGGAGATGTACTGGTTGGCCAAACACGCCATCTGCACATTCATAGAATGGTAACTCTTCCGGTTTCTGTACACCTGTTCACTCCTGCGTGGGGGGACCTAGGCCACATGTGTCCCATCAATGGCACCTATGATGTTGGGGATATGTCCCAGGGCATAGAAGTCACCTTTCACTGTAGGCAAATCCTCCACCTGAGGGAAAACGATGTGGCTGCACATGTGTTTCAGCAGGGCAGACAACACTTTGGACAACACGTTGGAGAACATAGGCTGGGACATCCCTGATGCAATGGCCACTGTTGTTTGAAAAGACCCACTTGCTAGGAAATTGAGTACTGACAGCACCTGCACTAGAGGGGGGATTCCTGTGGGATGGCGGATAGCTGACATCAGGTCTGGCTCCAACTGGGCACACAGTTCCAGGATTGTGGTACGATCAAGTCTGTAGGTGACAATTACATGTCACTCCTCCATTGTAGACAGGTCCACCAGTGGTCTGTACACCTGAGGATGCCACTGTCTCCTCACCTGCCCCAGCGGACGTGCTCTATGGATGAGAACAGCGATCAGAGGGTCAGTCAACACTGAGGTACGTAAACACAACTTAATAGGAAAATGTTTGAAAATCGACAGATAGCTGTATTAGTGTTTAAGCAAGGCCTAGATATGTGTGACGCAGTCAAAATTAATGTCATGTGGGCCCCCTGAAATTGCGGCTGCCTGACCTGTAATGTGGGACAAGGGGATATGAGGTAACTGCGCTGGCGTTGTACACCGTTGCGGTAGGCGGTCGAAGAACACGGCGCAATCCTGCATTGGTTAACATTGGACCCTATGGGTCCCGGGAGCCAATGACGATGTCCGCCGGCGGTGACGGCATGTACCGCCGCGTACGTCACCACCATTTTCTGTCTGTTCCATCACTTCATACCTGATCTTCAACAGGAGAGGACCTAAACTGCAAGTGCTGCTGTGACCTCAGTCTGGAAGAGACAATGGCTTGTGTGTCTGGGGAAAGGGCCCCTGCCTTCAGCATGGAGTATTTGGAGAAACTAGTGGATGGGGTCCTCCCCTAGTACACGCTACTCTACAGTCCTCCAGACAAACAGGTGAGTACACTGTCAGCATGCTGTATCAGCAATGCCTGTTTGGAGTGGTGTTGATGAAAGATGGGGGGAGAATGAGGCGTGCATGATACGACGGTGAGTGCATGTGCGTCATGGCAAGGGTAGAGATGCGGACCAATGACTGTGATGGCGCAGACGGTTATATCTTCTCCTTTTCCCCTGTACTATTCCTGTAGGTTAGCGCCCACCAGAAGAAGGATATTTGGCATGCCATCGCCAAGGAAATCCGGACCCTGGGGGTCCACCACAGACGGAGCACCCACTGCCGGAAAAGATGGGAGGACATTCGCCGCTGGAGCAACAAGATGGCGGAGGTCCAGTTGGGGATGGCCTCCCAACGTGGGAGGGGTGCCCGTCGCACCATCACCCCCCTGATGTTCCGGATCCTGGCGGTGGCGTATCAGGAGTTGGATGGGCGCTTGAAGGCATCACAGCAGCCACAAAGGGGTGAGTACACTCTCATTCTGCTGATTCAGCGTGCATTGTAGGTGTCTGGGTGGGGGAGGTGGGCTGTGGGTTCCCCTAGGCCAGGGCGAGTTTAGTAAGCAAGGTCCCTACATAAGGCATGCCCTGTGGCACCCCACCCCACCTGTGTTCAGAGCCAACTACACCTAGTCAGGCTCCTTTGACTTCCATGTGTGCAGCAATCGGGCATAGGCCTTGTAACCCATGTCCCTGTGATTAATTAGGGAACTCTAAGTGCACAGCGTGGTGTGTGTCTGTAGTGTCCGCCAACGGTAGTGGTATTGGATGCACTCAACATGTCTTTCTTCTGTCTTCCCCCCCTTTTTGTGCTCTCCCTGTTCTTGTGTGCATTAGCATCATCAGGCGGAGGAGCAGTGCCACCGGAGCAGGAGGGAGCTGCATCCCACATGGCCCTGGAGGGCGACACAACAGAGTCAGAAGCCACCGGTGGGACAGATGGCGAGGGGAGCTCCACGGCAGGGACAGGAGCTGAGACCTGCGAGACAGACTCCACCTCTGATGGGAGCACCCTTGCGGTGGCGGGCCCCTCTGTGCCGCCCGCATCAACAGGTACAGCCGCCACCCCCCCCCACCAGCACCGCCCTCCCAGCAGCACCTCAGCGTGTGCCCCGTGGCCGCTCACCCAGGAGGGTGGGCATCTCCTTCACCCCAGGCACCTCAGCCCCTGCCCCAGTCAGCCCTGCTGCCCTCAGTGAAGAGGCCATTGACCTCCTCAGGTCCCTCACTGTTGGGCAGTCTACCATTTTGAATGCCATCCAGGGTGTAGAGAGGCAGTTGCAACAGACCAATGCATACCTGGAGGGCATTCATTCTGGTCAGGCAGCCCAACAGCAAGCTTTTCAGACTCTGGCCTCAGCACTGATGGCAGCCATTGTCCCTGTCTCTAGCCTCCCCCCTCCAACTTCCTCCACCCAGACCCAAACCCCTGTACCTCAGCCTATCCCAAGTACACCATCAGACCAGCATGCACACATGTTAACACACAAGGGATGCTCAGGCAAACAAAAGCACCACACATCCCACAGGCACTCACGCAAGCATCATACACATGCAGACATACCAACAGCCACTGCCTTCACTGTGTCCCCCTACTCCTCGTCTCCCTCCTCCCTACCAGTCTCGTCTCCACTCACACCTGCATGCACTACATCTTCAGCCACTACCTCCATCACCAGCACACCCCGCTCATGTGCATTCACCACCCCCACTACTATTCACACATCCCCTGTGTCCTCTCCCAGTATGTCTGTGAGCCCACCTCCCAAGGTACACAAACGCAGCCACACACCCACCCAACAGCCATCCACATAATGACAGCCTCCAGCTCATGCACCTTCACCCAAAGTCAGCAAATGTACACCTCCTAAAACCACTACCTCTTCCTCCACTCCCAAACCCCCTCCATCTACCCATCCCAGTGTGTCCAAAAAACTTTTCCTGTCCAACCTTGACCTCTTCCCCTGACCTCCCCCACCCCTTCTGTCTCCTAGGGCCCACCTTTCCAGGTCACAACCCAGCACCTCAGCCACAACATTAGCGGGAACAGTGGTGCCAGTAGTAACCAGCTTCTGGAGTGCACCAGGCAGCAGGGCAGCCAGTGTGCCAAGGAGCCAGACCACGGACAGTCCCCCACCTCAAAAGCACAAAAAGTTGGCCAGTGCCCGGCGGGAGAGAGACAAAACATCTACCACCAAAGCCTCTCCTAGGGGTACAGTTGGGAGTGTGAAGACAGCTGCGCCACCATCCAAGGTGGGGAAGGGGCACAGAAACACAGGCAAGTCTGCAAAAACCTGCACGGCGGACAAGACAGCCACCAGCACTGCTGAACAGGACACCGGCGCCACAAGCACGACTGCCAAGGCCACCGCCGCCATCAGCACTGCTGAACAGGACACCGCCGCCACAGGCACCGCTGAACAGGATTCCGCCGCCACAAGCACCGCTGTACAGGACATTGGCGCCACAAGCACTGCTGAACAGGGCACCGCCACCACAAGCACCGCTGCCAAGGACACCGCCGCCACAAGCACCGCTGAACAGGACACCGCCGCCACCAGCACCACAGGCCAATGAGTGCCAAAGCTTCCAACGCTACAGAGGCCGCCACAAGCAGGATGAATCACTCTGGGCACAAGGCCCCCTCCAGAACCAGTAGAGTAGGGCATCCACTACCTCTGTCCTTGGCAGGATTAAGCACTCTGAACACAAACCCCCCTCCAGAACCAGTGGAGATTTACATCCACTACCTCTGTCCTTGGCAGGATGAAGCACTCTGGGCACAAAGCCCCCTCCAGAACCAGTAGAGTAAGGCATACACAACCTCTGTCCTTGGCAGGATGAAGAACTCTGGGCACAAACCCCCCTCCAGAACCAGTGGAGATTTACATCCACTACCTCTGTCCTTGGCAGGATGAAGCACTCTGGGCACAAAGCCCCCTCCACAACCAGTGGAGAGAGTAAGGCATCCACTACCTCTGTCCTTGGCAGGATGAAGCACTCTGGGCACAAAGCCCCATCCAGAACCAGTGGGGATTTTCATCCACTACCTCTGTCCTTGGCAGGATGAAGCACTCTGGGCACAAAGCCCCCTCTAGAACCAGTGGAGTAAGGCATCCACTACCTCTGTCCTTGGCAGGATGAAGCACTCTGGGCACAAACCCCCTCCAGAACCAGTGGAGTAAGGCATCCACTACCTCTGTCCTTGGCAGGATGAAGCATTCTGGGCACAAAGCCCCCTCCAGAACGAGTGGAGTAAGGCATCCACTACCCCTGTCATTGGCAGGATGAAGCACTCTGGGCACAATGCCCCCTCCAGAACCAGTGGAGATTTACATCCACTACCTCTGTCGTTGGTAGGATGAAGCACTCTGGGCACAAATCCCCCTCCAGAACCAGTGGAGTAAGACATCCACTACCTCTGTCCTTGGCAGGATGAAGCACTCTGGGCACACAGCCCCCTCCAGAACCAGTGGGGATTTACATCCACTACCTCTGTCCTTGGCAGGATGAAGCACTCTGGGCACAAAGCCCCATCCAGAACCAGTGGAGTAAGGCATCCACTACCT
This sequence comes from Pleurodeles waltl, assembly GCF_031143425.1. Taxonomy (NCBI): domain Eukaryota; kingdom Metazoa; phylum Chordata; class Amphibia; order Caudata; family Salamandridae; genus Pleurodeles; species Pleurodeles waltl. The sequence goes on along the minus strand of NC_090446.1, from coordinate 755,361,906 downwards.
CTGTCCTTGGCAGGATGAAGCACTCAGGGCACAAAGCCCCCTCCAGAACCAGTGGAGTAAGGCATCCACTACCTCTGTCCTTTGCAGGATGAAGCACTCTGGGCACAAAGCCCCCTCCAGAACCAGTGGAGTAAGGCATCCACTACCTCTGTCCTTGGCAGGATGAAGCACTCTGGGCACAAAGCCCCATCCAGAACCAGTAGAGTAAGGCATCCACTACATCTGTCCTTGGCAGGATGAAGCACTATGGGCACAAACCCCCCTCCAGAACCAGTGGAGATTTACATCCACTACCTCTGTCCTTGGCAGGATGAAGCACTCTGGGCACAAAGCCCCCTCCAGAACCAGTGGAGAGAGTAAGGCATCCACTACGTCTGTCCTTGGCAGGATGAAGCACTCTGGACACAAAGCCCCCTCCAGAACCAGTGGAGTAAGGCATCCACTACCTCTGTCCTTGGCAGGATGAAGCTCTCTGGGCAAAAAGCCCCCTCCAGAACCAGTGGGTATTTACATCCACTACCTCTGTCCTTGGCAGGATGAAGCACTCTGGGCACAAAGCCCCCTCCAGTACCAGTAGAGTAAGGCATCCGCTACCTCTGTCATTGGCAGGATCAAGCACTCTGGGCACAATGACCCCTCCAGAACCAGTGGAGATTTACATCCACTACCTTTGTCCTTGGCAGGATGAAGCACTCTGGGCACAAAGATCCCTCCAGAACCAGTGGAGTAAGGCATCCAGTACCTTTGTCCTTGGCAGGATGAAGCACTCTGGGCACAAAGCCCCCTCCAGAACCAGTGGAGTAAGGCATACACTACCTCTGTCCTTGGCAGGATGAAGCACTCTGGGCACAAATCCCCATCCAGAACCAGTGAAGTAAGGCATCCACTACCTCTGTCCTTGGCAGGATGAAGCACTATGGGCACAAACCCCCCTCCAGAACCAGTGGAGATTTACATCCACTACCTCTGTCCTTGGCAGGATGAAGCACTGTGGGCACAAAGGCCCCTCCAGAACCAGTGGAGTAAGGAATCCACTACCTCTGTCCTTGGCAGGATGAAGCACTCTGGGCACAAACCGCCCTCCAGAACCAGTGGAGTAGGGCATCCACTACCTCTGTCCTTGGCAGGATGAAGCACTCTGGGCACAAAGCCCCCTCCAGTACCAGTGGGGATTTACATCCACTACCTCTGTCCTTGGCAGGATGAAGCACTCTGGGCACAAAGCCCCCTCCTCCAGAACCAGTGGAGAGAATAATGCATCCACTACCTCTGTCCTTGGCAGGATGAAGCACTCTGGGCACAAAGCCCCCTCCAGAACCAGTGGAGTAAGGCATCCACTACCTCTGTCCTTGGCAGGATGAAGCACTCTGGGCACAAAGCCCCATCCAGAACCAGTGGGGATTTACATTCACTACCTCTGTCCGTGGCAGGATGAAGCACTCTGGGCACAAAACCCCCTCCAGAACCAGTGGAGTAAGGCATCCACTACCTCTGTCCTTGGCAGGATGAAGCACTCTGGGCACAATGCCCCCTCCAGTACCAGTGGGGATTTACATCCACTACCTCTGTCCTTGGCAGGATGAAGCACTCTGGGCACAAAGCCCCCTCCAGAACCAGTGGAGATTTACATCCACTACCTCTGTCCTTGGCAGGATGAAGCACTCTGGGCACAAAGCCCCCTCCAGAACCAGTGGAGAGAGTAAGGCATCCACTACCTCTGTCCTTGGCAGGATGAAGCACTCTGGGCACAAAGCCCCATCCAGAACCAGTGGGGATTTACATCCACTACCTCTGTCCTTGGCAGGATGAAGCACTCTGGGCACAAAGCCCCCTCTAGAACCAGTGGAGTAAGGCATCCACTACCTCTGTCCTTGGCAGGATGAAGCACTCTGGGCACAAACCCCCTCCAGAAGCGGTGGAGTAAGGCATCCACTACCTCTGTCCTTGGCAGGATGAAGCATTCTGGGCACAAAGCCCCCTCCAGAACCAGTGGAGATTTACATCCACTACCTCTGTCGTTGGTAGGATGAAGCCCTCTGGGCACAAATCCCCCTCCAGAACCAGTGGAGTAAGACATCCACTACCTCTGTCCTTGGCAGGATGAAGCACTCTGGGCACACAGCCCCCTCCAGAACCATTGGGGATTTACATCCACTACCTCTGTCCTTGGCAGGATGAAGCACTCTGGGCACAAAGCCCCCTCCAGAACCAGTGGAGTAAGGCATCCACTACCTCTGTCCTTGGCAGGATGAAGCACTCAGGGCACAAAGCCCCCTCCAGAACCAGTGGAGTAAGGCATCCACTACCTCTGTCCTTGGCAGGATGAAGCACTCTGGGCACAAAGCCCCCTCCAGAACCAGTGGAGTAAGGCATCCACTACCTCTGTCCTTGGCAGGATGAAGCACTCTGGGCACAAAGCCCCATCCAGAACCAGTAGAGTAAGGCATCCACTACATCTGTCCTTGGCAGGATGAAGCACTATGGGCACAAACCCCCCTCCAGAACCAGTGGAGATTTACATCCACTACCTCTGTCCTTGGCAGGATGAAGCACTCTGGGCACAAAGCCCCCTCCAGAACCAGTGGAGAGAGTAAGGCATCCACTACGTCTGTCCTTGGCAGGATGAAGCACTCTGGACACAAAGCCCCCTCCAGAACCAGTGGAGTAAGGCATCCTCTACCTCTGTCCTTGGCAGGATGAAGCTCTCTGGGCACAAAGCCCCCACCAGAACCAGTGTGGATTTACATCCACTACCTCTGTCCTTGGCAGGATGAAGCACTCTGGGCACAAAGCCCCCTCCAGTACCAGTAGAGTAAGGCATCCGCTACCTCTGTCATTGGCAGGATCAAGCACTCTGGGCACAATGACCCCTCCAGAACCAGTGGAGATTTACATCCACTACCTTTGTCCTTGGCAGGATGAAGCACTCTGGGCACAAAGATCCCTCCAGAACCAGTGGAGTAAGGCATCCAGTACATTTGTCCTTGGCAGGATGAAGCACTCTGGGCACAAAGCCCCATCCAGAACCAGTGAAGTAAGGCATCCAGTACCTCTGTCCTTGGCAGGATGAAGCACTATGAGCACAAACCCCCCTCCAGAACCAGTGGAGATTTACATCCACTACCTCTGTCCTTGGCAGGATGAAGCACTCTGGGCACAAAGCCCCCTCCAGAACCAGTGGAGTAAGGAATCCACTACCTCTGTCCTTGGCAGGATGAAGCACTCTGGGCACAAACCGCCCTCCAGAACCAGTGGAGTAGGGCATCCACTACCTCTGTCCTTGGCAGGATGAAGCATTCTGGGCACAAAGCCCCCTCCAGTACCAGTGGGGATTTACATCCACTACCTCTGTCCTTGGCAGGATGAAGCACTCTGGGCACAAAGCCCCCTCCTCCAGAACCAGTGGAGAGAATAATGCATCCACTACCTCTGTCCTTGGCAGGATGAAGCACTCTGGGCACAAAGCCCCCTCCAGAACCAGTGGAGTAAGGCATCCACTACCTCTGTCCTTGGCAGGATGAAGCACTCTGGGCACTAAGCCCCATCCAGAACCAGTGGGGATTTACATTCACTACCTCTGTCCGTGGCAGGATGAAGCACTCTGGGCACAAAGCCCCCTCCAGAACCAGTGGAGTAAGGCATCCACTACCTCTGTCCTTGGCAGGATGAAGCACTCTGGGCACAATGCCCCCTCCAGAACCAGTGGAGATTTACATCCACTACCTCTGTCCTTGGCAGGATGAAGCACTCTGGGCACAAAGCCCCCTCCAGAACCAGTGGAGTAAGGCATCCACTACCTCTGTCCTTGGCAGGATGAAGCACTCTGGGCACAAAGCCCCCACCAGAACCAGTGGAGTAAGGCATCCACTACCTCTGTCCTTGGCAGGATGAAGCACTCTGGGCAGAAAGCCCCCACCAGAACCAGTAGAGTATGGCATCCACTACCTCTGTCCTTGGCAGGATGAAGCACTCTGGACACAAACCCCCCTCCAGAACCAGTGGAGATTTACATCCACTACCTCTGTCCTTGGCAGGATGAAGCACTGTGGGCACAAAGCCCCCTCCAGAACCAGTGGAGTAAGGCATCCACTACCTCTGACCATGGCAGGATGAAGCACTCTGGGCGCAATGCCCCCTCCAGAACCAGTGGAGTAAAGCATCCACTACCTCTGACCTTGGCAGGATGAAGCACTCTGGGCACAAAGCCCCCTCCAGAAAAAGTGGAGTAAGGCATCCACTACCTCTGTCCTTGGCAGGATGAAGCACTCTGGGCAAAAAGCCCCCTCCAGAACCAGTGGAGTAAGGCATCCACTACCTCTGTCCTTGGCAGGATGAAGCACTCTGGGCACAATGCCCCCTCAAGAACCAGTGGAGATTTACATCCACTACCTCTGTCCTTGGCAGGATGAAGCACTCTGGGCACAAAGCCCCCTCCAGAACCAGTGGAGTAAGGCATCCACTACCTCTGTCCTTAGCAGGATGAAGCATTCTGGGCACAAAGCCCCCACCAGAACCAGTGGAGTAAGGCATCCACTACCTCTGTTCTTGGCAGGATGAAGCACTCTGGGCACAAAGCCCCCTCCAGAACCAGTAGAGTAGGGCATCCACTACCTCTGTCCTTGGCAGGATGAAGCACTCTGGACACAAACCCCCCTCCAGAACCAGTGGAGATTTACATCCACTACCTCTGTCCTTGACAGGATGAAGCACTCTTGGCACAAAGCCCCCTCCAGAACCAGTTGAATAAGGAATCCACTACCTCTGTCCTTGGCAGGATGAAGCACTCTGGGCACAAATCCCCCTCCAGAACCAGTGGAGTAAGGCATCCACTACCTCTGTCCTTGGCAGGATGAAGCACTCCGGGCACATAGCCCCCTCCAGAACCAGTGGGGATTTACATCCACTACCTCTGTCCTTGGCAGGATGAAGCACTCTGGGCACAAAGCCCCATCCAGAACCAGTGGAGTAAGGCATCCACTATCTCTGTCCTTGGCAGGATGAAGCACTCTATGCACAAAGCCCCCTCCAGTACCAGTAGTGTAAGGCATCCACTACCTCTGTCCTTGGCAGGATAAAGCACTCTGGGCACAAACCCCCCTCCAGAACCAGTGGAGATTTACATCCACTACCTCTGTCCTTGGCAGGATGAAGCACTCTGGGCACAAAGCCCCCTCTAGAACCAGTGGAGAGAGTAAGGCATCCACTATGTCTGTCCTTGGCAGGATGAAGCACTCTGGCACAAAGCCCCCTCCAGAACCAGTAGAGTAAGGCATCCACTACCTCTGTCCTTGGCAGGATGAAGCTCTCTGGGCACAAAGCCCCATCCAGAACCAGTGGGGATTTACATCCACTACCTCTCTCCGTGGCAGGATGAAGCACTCTGGGCACAAAGCCCCCTCCAGAACCAGTGGAGTAAGGCATCCACTACCTCTGACCTTGGCAGGATGAAGCACTCTGGGCACAAAGCCCCCTCCAGAACCAGTGGAGTAAGGCATCTACTACCTCTGACCTTGGCAGGATGAAGCACTCTGGGCACAAAAGCCCCCTCCAGAACCAGTGGAGTAAGGCATCCACTACCTCTGTCCTTGGCAGGATGAAGCACTCTGGGCACAATGCCCCCTCCAGAACCAGTGGAGATTTACATCCACTACCTCTGTCCTTGGCAGGATGAAGCGCTCTGGGCACAAAGCCCCCTCCAGAACCAGTGGAGTAAGGCATCCACTACCTCTGTCCTTGGCAGGATGAAGCACTCTGGCAGAAAGCCCCCACCAGAACCAGTGGAGTAAGGCATCCACTACCTCTGTCCTTGGCAGGATGAAGCACTCTGGGCACAAAGCCCCCTCCAGAACCAATAGAGTAGGGCATCCACTACCTCTGTCCTTGGCAGGATGAAGCAATCTGGGCACAAAGCCCCCTCCAGAACCAGTGGAGTAAGGAATCCACTACCTCTGTCCTTGCCAGGAAGAGGCACTCTGGGCACAAATCCCCCTCCAGAACCAGTGGAGTAAGGCATCCACTACCTCTGTCCTTGGCAGGATGAAGCACTCTGGGCACACAGCCCCCTCCAGAACCAGTGGGGATTTACATCCACTACCTCTGTCCTTGGCAGGATGAAGCACTCTGGGCACAAAGCCCCATCCAGAACCAGTGGAGTAAGGCATGCACTACCTCTGTCCTTAGCAGGATGAAGCACTCTGGGCACAAAGCCCCCTCCGGTACCAGTAGAGTAAGGCATCCACTACCTCTGTCCTTGGCAGGATGAAGCACTCTGGGCACAAACCCCCCTCCAGAACCAGTGGAGATTTACATCCACTACCTCTGTCCTTGGCAGGATGAAGCACTCTGGGCACAAAGCCCCCTCCAGAACCAGTGGAGTAAGGCATCCACTACCTCTGTCCTTGGCAGGATGAAGCACTCTGGGCACAAAGCCCCCTCCAGAACCAGTGGAGTAAGGCATCCACTACCTCTGTCCTTGGCAGGATGAAGCTCTCTGGGCACAAAGCCCCCTCCAGAACCACTGGGGATTTACATCCACTACCTCTGTCCTTGGCAGGATGAAGCACTCTGGGCACAAAGCCCCCTCCAGAACCAGTGGAGTAAGGCATCCACTACCTCTGTCCTTGGCAGGATGAAGCACTCTGGGCACAAAGCCCCCTCCAGTACCAGTAGTGTAAGGCATCCACTACCTCTGTCCTTGGCAGGATGAAGCACTCTGGGCACAATGCCCCCTCCAGAACCAGTGGAGATTTACATCCACTACCTCTGTCCTTGGCAGGATGAAGCACTCTGGGCACAAAGCCCCCTCCAGAACCAGTGGAGTAAGGAATCCACTACCTCTGTCCTTGGCAGGATGAAGCACTCTGGACACAAAGCCCCCTCCAGAACCAGTGGAGTAAGGCATCCACTACCTCTGTCCTTGGCAGGATGAAGCACTCTGGGCACGAGGCCCCCTCCAGAACCAGTGGAGACTGTTATCCACTTGAGAGACTGTGACTTTGCACTCCCCAGGATGCAGCAGTGGGCCAACCACCCAATGGAGAGACTTGAGAGACTGTGGCTTTGCACTCCACAGGATAAAGCAGTGGGCATCCCACCCACTGGAACGACATGTGAGACAGTGGATATGCACTCCCCAGGATGCAGCAGTGGGCAACCCACCCACTGTAAAGACTTGTGAGGCTGTGGCTTTGCACTCCCCAGGATGCAGCAGTGGGCAACCCACCCACTGTAGAGACTTGTGAGACTGTGGCTTTGCACTCCCCAGAATACAGCAGTGGACATGGAGCCCCCTCGTGGATCTGGCGTCGTGCACTCATCTGGCTGAGGTGCCCCCCCTTTCCTTCCCCCTGAGGTGCCTGTTGTATTTCTATCTGATTCCCCAGCAGTGTTCTCTCCGTTTTGATCGGGTATTGAGTGTGGGCCTCGCCCATGTATTTTGGGCCCAGTGGTCCACAGACTATGATGGTGGAATACCTTGGACTGGTATCCTTGGTGTATATATTTGTTTAAAGTGTAAATATATATATATATATATATATATGTATTTTAAGTTACTGTATTTGAATAGATTACAAATGTTCTACTCATTTCCGTCTTGTCCTTGCATTCTTCCAGGGGGTTTGGGGGTTGTTAATGTAATATATCAACATGTACTTGTGTGTGTGTTGTAGTGGGTGAGGGTGGGAGTTTTGCGTGTTGCGTGTGTGTGTGTCACTCTTTTTTCCTTCCCCCCTCCCCTGTGTTGTAGGTTCAGTACTCACCGTGGTCTTCGCCGCCGTCTTTGTTGTTCCTGGTAGAGGAGCAGGAAGATAAAGGCTGGGAGTATCTGGAGCTCGGGTTCCATGGCGTCCTGGTTCCTCGTGGGGTGTGTAGAGGTGAGCGTTTTCCCTTCCAAGTCCTGTTTCCGCTGAGTTTTTGTTCATGGTGAATCCGCTACAGAAAAGGTGGTGGATTGGACTGTTGTAATACAGTGGGCGGAACCTAGTCTTCTGCCTGTCTGTTGGCAGTTACCGCTGCGGTGTTTGTTTGTACCGCTGTGGGGGTCTGAGTGTTAAAGTGGCTGTCTATGTTGGTGGTTTCCGCCACGGTCGTGATTCCATTTATTTTACCGCTGGCCTGTTGACGGTTTTACCGCCACTTTAATACCGACCGCCAGGGTTCTAATGACCCCCTATGTCTAACCTTCAACTGGTCTAGAACCATGTTGCCTAGTTCCTCTTTGCATTGAATCGCCATGATTTTTCAAAGTTTTTCTGATGGCTTACAGAGTATTGCTGAGTGTGGCTTATTGTAGGCATTGCTAGGCTCCTGCTTTTGAAGCATACGTGAATGTATTCTGAATGTGCAATACATGACAATCCGTGTATAGCTACTGGCCTGTAGATTGTGCAGGTGCAAAACATTGTTGGAATATGCGCAGCATGACTGAGTGTCCACAGTCTATATAAGTGTCTGTAAATGATGGTTAACTTTATCCAAAGCATTGAAAACAGTTATGCGTTGAACTTTGAAATGTACTGAGGTTTTTCACATAACACGGATCCCAGTACCAATCAGTCTTGAGTGGGGCTATTCTGTGAGCTCACTATAGTCATGCCCTAGCGGCTCCAGTGCTGGCATGTGAGATGCAGTAGTATAATACCAAGACTCAAGCAACCCAGTACATAAACAACAGAGCACCCTACCAATAGTATTTCACCAGTGTGAGCTTCCTCCCATGACAGTTCTTCCTTCAAATGCGTTTGGTTCATATTACAACCAGGTAATTATGGGTATCTAAGGTTGAACTCAGTAGAAACAGCACTTCAAGTTTTGTGGGAGACAGACAGAAGCAGACAACCTCAACAACGCACAAGAAAAACATAATGTTTGATCTTTTCTTGACTATCAGGCCTCCTCCAAGGATGCAGATACTAAACAGAGGCTCTCCATCAAACACGAGGAGAACGTTAAATAAAAATAAATAAAAAAAACAACGATTCAATTCTATTGAGTAAGCTGGCCAGCAAGACCAGCATTCCTGATTACTATTGACAGTGTCCTTTCTTGCTTCCCGAGTCACAAAACAATGAGGCCTTTCTTCAGTCTTGGAGTTTATCTGTTATAACTAAGTTCACTCACCTGGATTCATTCTAAGGTACAATATTGTTTACTTTAAAAAAAAAAAACTGACCTTTTAAAATATATTTTAAGTAAATGAATATTTTTTTTTATTTTTTTCTGTGTTTATTTTCCAATTACTTTTTCTAAACTGTAATTCAATTATTTATTTTTTCCACGAAACGGGGTTTTGATTACTTGGTTTCTTAGAAGTAGCTTTCTACTATTGTATTTTTTAATGAATTTGCATTATAAAAGCTCATCTACGTTATGCAAACCATTTAAAACATTGCACTTATGTTAAACCTGTCTGTTTCAGAAAACTGTCACGTTTTGAAGTAACCCTTCAAACATATTTAGAAAATACACATTTTATATTTTACCAGTGAATTCTGAAATGAGTCAAGTCCTTCTAATTCTACGTGGCAACGACATTTATATTAGAAAATGTTTCCTGGAACCATATTCCATGGGAAACTCCCATCCAACAGAAATAAGAATGCAGCCGATGATTCACATGGAAAACGTTGTATTTCTTTAAATGTCTCGAGAGATCAGCAAATGTAGAAAGACAGCATTTCCAATAAAAAAGTTAGAGATTCCCAAATGAAGAATAATTGGCCAAATTCACAATGCCTTTTTGTTTGTCTTTTAAGGGCTGGGTATAGGCCGCTTTAGCGGTGTTAAAGGCCGCGTGTCATCGAATGCTTACAAGTATAGAAGAACTGGCAAAACAGATGCAGAGTAGGCTTTAAATAAACTCCCTTTATCCATTGGCTTGTATGTGTCTTTTTATGCCATTGCTTGGAAGTTCTGACTGACATTCCATTGCTCTCTGTTCCAATTTGCCCATTTGGTTTTGATGGAAGGTGTATCAAGTAGCATAGGGAGTTTCGCTTGTAACCAAGACCCATTGTGTGTTCTTATGCTACATACTTTGCTAACACACATACATTCTAATTGCTATTCATGGCTTTTTAGTTGATTTAGATGGCATGATATCGGAATGGCATTGGCAGACCCAGAGTTACTCAATAATTGTCCTTTGCCTTTCATTTGTTTTACATTGCTGTCACCATAACATGTTGTTGGATTTAGGATTTTTTCCCCTGAAAGAATAGCACTATAAAGATGCACTAAAAATGATGAGCTTCTGTGAAAGGTTGTTTACCATGCAACATTTTGCTCTATCTTCTTTTTAAATTCACCATTTAGAATGCAATCTTCATCTTCTGACTCCTTTTCATGACTATCTTCTTGGAGGGTACAGTATTACTCTGCTATTCAGCAAAGGGGCTCTAATCCCAGCCTTCTTATTATCACAGTCCAAGATGTTGCGTTATTATGACATTTTCTTTCTAGGGAATTCTTACACAACACACACAAGTGTGACCAACTATTACCAAAGCCTTCCTATAACAAAAACAAAGCTCATGTGCTTTGTGAATACTTGTTATCTAAATGGAATTAAAAGGTGTGATGTTTAAAAGATTGTCTGTGTGCCCACCCAACTCTGCAGTGAGTAAAATGAGCCCACCATTTCAACCTCAGTGACCTCACCATTGTAGCTTCTTACGGTGGTCCATGCATGGGCTCGCTAATAAATGTCTGCCAGCTTCTCACACCTCAACAGAGCAGACAACCCTGCGTGCAGTTTTCTGCTGACCTTCGGCATTGTCTAAAAAGCACATTTCTGTTTAGTGACAAAAGGAGCACTACGTTTACTCTCTGCTGTAACTAAGACCTTCTGAATGTTTGTTTTCCTTCCTCTGTTCGCTCCTCCTTTGGTGCCTTTTAATATATAAGCAAAAGCAATATTGTTTTGGATACTACAAGGGTTTTCATTCAGTTAAGCTATACAAATATTTCAGCTTCATGGGGAAACATGGCCAAATCTTCCCTTTAGGTTCTGTGTATGAAAGTAATGTGTGCCATAATAAAGAAACTTTAGAGAAAGGTTCATTATGAAATTACAGTGCATAGGAAATCCTACTTAGCAATACATGGCCCACTAGTAAAAGCTGCTTCTAGTTTTTAATGATACATTTTTTAATCCTCTTATTTAAATAAGGCTTTATCATTTTTTTTACTTACAGTGACACAATTCAGTCCTTTTGGATTTGATCTATCGTCCATGATTAAGAGTCTGATTTTAAATAGGGCTGGTGTAGGGAAAGTCACCAGCTTTAACAAGAGGATGGAGGTAAAGCCACAATATCTACAGTGTTCACTACCATGCCATGGGGTGCTCCACCAAAATGACTCAATTTAGTACATAATTAGCAAATCTATTTTTGAAAACCTCACATTCAAAATCTACCAATGCCATAATTGTTGACAGAACATATGAGCTGTGAAATATGCACTCCAAGTGCTGTATCAGTGACCAAATATCAGGGTTCCCTGGTAGTTTCAGCTATGGAGTTTAAAGTATCTTAGGGACATCACAATTTCTTTTTCTATGTGTTTGACTTGTTATCCTTGGTATGGTCTTCCTTAAATTGTTGCCCCTGTTTCCTATGTTGTTAATGTGTGCTGGACTCTTTTTGTGCTGTTTTTGTTACTCTGGGCACTTTACCACTGCTATCCAGTGCTAAAGTGCAAGTGCTCCTATTTAAAATGTATGTTCAATTGGATTTCCATGATTGGTATTTTTGTGTTAATGGTACTGGTACTGGTACTGGTATTTAATGGCCCTAGAGGTGCCGAGAGCTGGTAAATCCAATGCTACCTCTGGGCCTGCAGCGCTGGTTGTGCCACCCACAATAGTAGCTCTGTGAACATGGCTCAGACCTGCCACTGCATTGACTGTGTGTACAGTTGTATACTGTCATTTCGACTTGGCAAGTGTAACCACTTGGCAGGCCTAAATCTTCCCTTTTTCTACATGTAAGACATCCCTAAGGTAGGCAGGGTGCAGTATATGTTTAATGTAGGACATATACTAATGTGTTTTATTTGTCCTGACTGCCAAATTCGTTTTTCACTGTTGCAAGGCTTATCTCTCTCATAGGTTAACATGGGGGCTACCTTTAAGTGTGATTAAAGTGTAGATTCTCTTTGGGAGCAGATTGACATGCAGAGTTTGGGGTCTCTGAACTCACAATTTACAAATACATCTTTTAGTAAAGTTGGTTTTGAGATTGTGTTTTTGAAAATGCCACTTTTAGAAAGTCGCCATTTTCTTGCTTAAACCATTCTATGACTCTGCCTGTTTGTGGATTCCCTATCTGGGTTAGTTTGACAGTAGGTCTGGTTGCACCTCTATCTGGACAGTGACACAAAGGGAGCTGGGGTTTAGCCTGCATATCCTGATGAGCCATCTGTGCTATGAGGGATAGGAGGAGTGGTCACTTACACCTGAAAGGGCTGTGCATGCTCTCACAAGATGCAGTCTCCACCTGTCCGGTTTGTGTCTGGTGCCTGGCCTGGGCAAGGCAGGATCTCAAAAAAAGAGAGACTTTCCTTTGAAGTAGGCCTACTTCAAAGACCAAAATGGGTATAAGAAGAGCACCCAAACCCCTGAAAATTAGATCGCTTCTGGAAATCAAGAGGAGCCTCTGCCTGGAAATGAGCTGAAGAGCTGACGAGAAGTGCTGCCCTGCCTGTGACTGTGCTTTGTGGAGCTATCCTACAGTTGCTGCTTCTGCCTGTGCAAGGGGACAAAGACTGGACTTTGTTGTGCATCCCTGCTTGTGAAGAAATCTCCAAGGGCTTGTCCTGAGCTTGCATACTGTTGTTGACATCTCAGGGCCATCAAAGACTTCCCCTGCCAGCACCTGAACTCTCTGCTGAGACTCTTGCCCTGCCAAGTGGTGCCCTATCCAGTCCCTGAGCCCTTGAAAGGTGAAGCTGGCAAACCAAGACTGAAAATCCACACAGAGACCGCCGTGCAGGGAAAATTTCAAATCACATTTGGAGACACGGCTGAGAAAGGACACGCCACCAGCTTCACAGCTAAAATCTACGCTCCACCTGCATCAGATGGAGAAATGATGCGCAACACACGCTGACAAAGGCTGATAATGTCACAACCCACATAGCGCGGGTTTTTCAGATACCGTGCGGCAGGATTTTCAACACAAACCTCGCTGTGCTTAGAAAAACAATGCAAAGCCTGCCTGGACCCGAGGTCCTTGTCCGGATCGATGCATCGCTCTCCTGGGGAGAGGAAAAATGACACACGCCGACCTGACCAGAGGAGGAACAACGCACTGTCTCGCTTGCGAGTGAGAAATCGACGCATCGCTGGCCTTTTCCGATGCACACTCGCCCGTGCTGTGTTATTTTGACGCAACCTATGTACTTTTTCATGCTAACAGTGTTAGCACTGTTTTCTAAGGATTTAAGACTCTGTTTGCTTTTTAATTCATAACTTGACATGTGTATGGTGGATTTTTGTCATTTTGGTCTTGTTTTTTTAGATAAATATTACCTATTTTTCTAAACTTGTGTTGTGCTATTTTGTAGTGTTTTCACTGAGTTACTGTGTGTGTTGTACAAATACTTTACACCTAGACTCTGAAGTTAAGCCTGCCTGCTTGTGCCAAGCTACCAAGGGGGTGAGCGGGGGCTAACCGAGGGTGATTCTCCTTTACCCTGACTAGAGTGAGAGTCCTTGCTTGGACAAGGGGTAACCTGACTGCCAACCAAAGACCCCATTTCTAACTCTATGAAAATCCACTATTTCAGTAGCTGTATTTCCTAGAGTTACCTCCAAATTAATGTTTAATCAACTGCCATGTTTGATGGAGTTAACTCTGAACGTCTCTGGATTGGGTGACAAAGTGGAAAGAGTTTCTATTGGTGCAGATTCACTGGTAGGATGATTATACCACTGGATGTGTGAATGTCCAAATCACAAGGTAGGGCTATGCGAGATTTAAAGACCAGCAGGGGTTGCTTCCCCAAAAACTGAATCACTATCTATCACCATAGAAACCATTGGGTCTGTGACCAGGATAGTCTGAAGAAAAGAGAAAGTAAAAGTAAAAGAAAAGGGAAAAACAAAAGGACCCAGCCAGTGACATGACATAGCTACAATGAAAGCATCCTTTTTGAAGGACAAATTCCTCTACCCACCTCAAGGTGGCATGCTTCATCATAGGGAACCTCCTTGCCCCAAGAAAACTAATCATGGTGTGGGTTACAACCCCTTCAAGTAAGAGGGGGCAGCTCTTTTGCATGTTTTTAGAGGTACAACCAGCTTTTAATGATGAGCAAAGTGTGGTGAGAGCAGAGTATAAACCAATGCAAAAGAGAAAAAGTGTTGTGCTTTGAAACTAACTACAGGGAGTTCTAGTAGATGTATGTGTGCATCTCTGTGTCACAATTAAAAACCAAGACAGAACAGGAGTAGTCTATACCCGTCTGTTCAGATTTAAAAAAAAAAAAGGTTGACATGTTTCTGCCTTTCCCCCTCAACAGAAGTGTTGCAGCTTTCTTCATCACTTAATGTGAAACTTCTGCCTTAATTTGTGCACAAAGCCTGATGAAAAAGAAAGTGTACAAAATGTATACAACCCCATCCAGTGATTCTCAGCAGTCACCGAATATGTTGGAACAGTATATGCAGTCCACTGGCAGAACCTGTGAAAGACAGTACAGGAGGATTTCAGTATAGTATCTAAGCCTCATCAATACATACTTTACATGCCCACATCCACATCAGGAGTCCCATGAGCACTTGTCCCCATGTGAACGCATGATGTACCTGCCATGGATGTTCAATCTGACAATATTGTGAAACAGTCAAATCACTACAAAGATACATATAAAACAATCTCAAAGTCGCTTACCCACAGCAAGTCGGGTTAAATGCTTCATCTCAGGCCCTGTTTAGGAGCTCAGGGATACTGTTCACCTATACAGTCCTGGGTCAAAATATAACCCAGGAAACAAAAACAATATGAAAATGGGAGAGACTCAAGAAATTCATTGATACATCAGTTTCTATGTTCAAATGCGTGTGATCTTTCTGTGTATGCACAAATTTAATATAATAAAATATGTGGCTGCTTACCCCTGACTAAGTAGTCATGGCATCCTGACTCATAGTTTGTATCATGGAGTCTGTAACTGTCTACCAGTTACTGTCAGGGAGCATCCATTGTATACTGTTATCCCTGGTGATGTTAATGAACAGACAGCTTACTCTATATGTGCCCATATGTCCCGAAGAGGACAGCTATATGGGTGTCCTGGTGTTTTAAACAAAAAGCAGGATGTTTATCAGCATATCTGCCCCATGGGGGAACATCTCTTGTACCTAATGCCGGTTTGACCATATCCTATCGTGCCCTCCATTAATTAAAAGTAAAAATAGGTGACCCAACTGTTGATACTAAGATACTGACTATCCAGTAGTAATCGTACTCAGAGACATTACTATATCCTGTACAAACACTCCACCACGATGAAAACGGAGTGTGTCAAACTTTCCACAGAGCCCTCCTGGAGGCTCAGCATGAAGGCCTCACCTGTTGGGGCTGGTCCCCATTCACGCTCCTTAAGACTACGGGCTGGGGGTGGTAGAATGGGCCCTTCCAACTGGTGATTTTTATGTTATCATATACAACTGCAGTCTGCTCTCCAAATAGAAGCATCTACACTCGTCATTGTGGCGTGTCACGTGATCCGTAAGACCCTTGGAGCTGTAGTCCTAGTGTTTTGTCACTATCCCAAACTATGCATTAGGAATTACAGCCCGTCGAGCCATGTGATATGACCACCCTGGGAGTTTTAGTCTCACAATACTGTTGATTTGACACCCACTTGTGCATTCAGTTATCCAGCCGGGTCATGTTGAGTAAAAAGAGAAAGACAACTCAGACTCACAAAACATATTCAACATCACGAAATGCAGTAGATTATAAAAGGAAAAATCTAGACTCCTGACTGTGCTGGGCACTAGAGTACTATGCATGATCCTTCTGATTGAACGCTGTGCTTTACACGTCAATGATCAGATAAAAAACCGCAAGCCTGACTCATTGGTGTAACCTGTCATGAGTCACGAGTATATTAGGCTGCTTGGTAGCCGGTGCTGATACTAGGGCAGAATCTATATATTACGTACAGTAGTTTGAATTGCTGTATGTAGGTGGGTAACCTACTGGGGCCAGGTGTCAGATGGTCAGACTAAGACATCTATCTAATATAAGTGCTGTTTAAAAGCAGTATATCTGATGGGCAGTTTTCTTGAAGGGCCTTGGGGTGCCACCCCCATTTTTCCATCGCAGGACAAACTTAGCTTTGGTGTTCCCTCTCCTGTATTTTAATTTTAACTGAGTATTAATGACTCTTTAAATTGCAAACACTATTGCTTACTTGGCACTGACTGCAGAAGTTGTACTCTCCCCCATCGTCTTTCTTCATAATGCAAGTCCACACATGAGGAGACGTGATACCAGTCGGGAAAAGTGTATTTGCCAGCTGAGGCTTTCACAGCCCTGAGGTCTGTGTTGTCATCACTCTGGCAAAGCATAGCTCCTGAGGCTAATCTATACCCACTGACGATGTGAAGCCAAAGTTAGTCCCGGGTCTTGAGGCAGAAGGCCTGCAGCGACAGGGACTACACATCAATCAGGGGCTCACCTCACCCTTTCTGAACTCATCACAGGACGAGTTGGAAAAGGGTGGGGTAGAGGCTGCAGAAGGGAAGAAGAAAACTAAAGTATGCACAGTAACTCATGAGACACACTGGGCAAACTTGAGTTGTTGCTCTCACTAAATTTTGTGTGCGTCATCATAGTTGTGCGAGACAGTGAGGCTAGAGTGTACTGCTGCAACATGTGCAGACCGAAGCAATCTAAAGCGATCTAGTTTTGTCTCTAGTCTTTAGAGTCCAAAGAAACTAATCAGTTGAGATGAGTTAAATGAGGAGAGGGCAATAGGGAGGAGTTGTCAGGGGACTACATTGCATGAAGTAAGCCTGAATGGAGGGCAGGGAGACTATACTGGTCCATAACTGTCAAGGGGGCAACATGTTCGGAGGCACCAGGCCTGAAGTCCTGATGGGGCCCTTTGAGCTCGAGGCCACCAAAGGCTTATAGGTGTTGGTGTTGTCGCCTCGTGCCTAAGTGTGACCCCACATTAGCAAACAGCAAATGCCATCACTTAGGTGTGCAAAGCGGCCTTGGGATGTTTTAAACTTTTTGTTTTTACTTACTGACAGCATTGTTCTACATGTGAAAATAGGTTTATGTTTTTTTTTATAAAATGTGCGAGATTTCTCAACAATTGAGCCAGTACACCACCAATACACCTCATGCATGTCATGTTTTTAAAGTACCTCACAATTTTTCTCCAAAATCATTTTATACCTGACACCAATTAATTTCCACATAGTGATGTTTACCCTACTAACTTTGTGGTGATTTTTATGGGAATATATGTGCACAGTTGATACATATATTTAGTTTATCCAGAATACAAGTAGAGACCAAACCATATCATGGACAGGAAAGTTCTCTTTTAGGTCGGAGCTGTGCTAGGTTATGACGTCACATCCTGGGTGGGGTCACTCAAGTCTCATGTAACAATTTGCCTTTGCTAAATATTCCCTCCATATTATTTTAGGTTTATAATGGAAATTTACTTTGCAGAGATCTTGAGTTTGGAACTAAGGGAAACAGAGTCGAGTCCTGGCTTCAGCTCTACACCTTTGATTCTGGGCAAATCAAAGTAGCCCCACCTGCCTGAAAAATAAAAACGAATTTGATGTCATGTAATATAATATGGTGCTTATGTAAAGCATGCTCATGCCCTTTGACCACGTTCGAGCCATATAAAAACTACCATAAATGAATAAAAAACACCATTGGATATATGCAGTACCCTCACCACGAAGCTATGCAGACACTCTCCGGGAACCGAAAGCAGGCGTGAGTCATTTCATTATTCGAAAAAAGTAACATGTAATTAATGAAGTTCAATTTAATTGACTGCAGAGTAGTTATCCCAAAACTCTTAAGAGAACATTTTTTTTATCTGATGGATCCCCTCTTCAGAGTTGTTCATTGCGAAATTCAGGTCTCAAAAGGTTTTATAAAATATCCAAAAAAAATATAAAGAAGGAACAATAAGAGCATGTTCTCATTAGAAGCAATGTAATACAAATCGGATTAGAATGTCATAGATTTTCTATGCGAGTACCGACAGAAAAATAATTCTTTCCATCAATTATTCTGAAATTAATAATATACTTTATGTAATTGGTTCTCAATGGTTTTTTGAGGATCACAAGCTAAGGAAAAGAGATTAACAGATTTGCCTCTGCCAGTTACGAAAAATATCCCAAACCTACCAATGTTACTTTTATGATTAAAAAAAATAAAAATTCAAACCTATTGAAAAAATCCGTATTGCGGTCTCATGTAGGAAACCCAGGGTAATTCATAGATAGGCCCCAGGGGCATTTTTCTGTGTTTTATGTGTGTGCAGGCTTCAGAGGCCTGGTGTGCATTATAGTTGGTTTCAGGCATTAGAGAGTTTGTCAGGTGTACAAAGACTGTAGGAAGTTGGCTCTATATTTACCATATCCAAGTGAGATATAGTATGCACAGAGTCCCGGGGTTCCCCAGAGGTTTAACAGAAGCTAAAGTAGATAATACTATTGCTCTTTGTTATAAATGGGGTTTCTGGTTGGCTAGGATATGCACCTCAGCCAGGCAGAACTTACCCACTCTAGTCAGGGCAAGGGAGTTACACGTCCAAGATAACCCCTGCTCATCCCCTTGGTAGCTTGGCACGAGCAGTCAGGCTTAACCCAGAGGCAATGTGTAAAGTGTTTGCACAACACACACAACACATGTGACGCAATATCCCCACCACAAAGGAAACACAACACCAGATTATATGAAAATATACTCTATTGTACACAAGGCAATTATCAGACCCAAGATCACATATCAGTACTATCCTGCTACCTTAGCAGTTGTCAGAACGTTACACATTAGTTACTCTGCAACCTAGCAGTAGTCACACATAACACACAGGTTACTCAGTATTTTGCAACATAAGCAGTAGTCAGGAAAATACGTTATTACATCACAGCACTTGTCATAAGAATATCATAAAATTCCCATAGTAGGAACATTAGAAAACAAGGCAAGTTAGAAAAACATATTAGCAAGCATGTCCATAAAAGGAACATTTGCATACACATATGTAAAAACATCAAACGCAGGTAGATAATATATGAATCAAACAAAAGTCTGTAGAAAGAACTTTGGATTGCAACTATATTGGTACTTTAAACAGTACATGGTTGGATGAAGGCACCTCCAGTGCCTAGAAGGCGAACAATGGGGCCCCGGCGCTCCTATGCGCAAAACGGGGGCCTCCCTTATACTCTGGGGTCAGAGGAGGGTGACATGCATCTCCTCTCTTTTATAGACAGGCCCCTCCGGGGACTGTGATTACTGGGGGCCCCCCAGGGCCTCAACCGGCCCTCATGAGGGGGGCCAAAGCCAGCAAAACAACTTAGGGAAGGAGGGGGGCACCACGCACCCCCTCCGGTTTAATGACAGGCCCATCCCGGGACCCCCGATCTCTGGGCCCCCCCCCAGGCCTCCACTGGCTCTTCCACCAAGGGTGGGGCCCACAATGATGCCCGTTTGACCTAATAGCAGAAAAGGAGCGTCCTGCTCCTAACGCAGAGGCCAGGGGGAAGGGGGCACTCCCCACGCCTTACCCTGGTCCTGCCGTGAAGCCACAAGAAGATCGGACCCCTCCTGGGGCCCGAGCAGACACTCGCTTGCACCCGATGCAGTGCGCAAGTGTTCTTCCAGCTTCCCGGGCTGCTGCGGTGATCTTATTTAAAGGGGCACAATGCAGCAAGGAGTCTACGAGCTCCCAAGGCTCCATAAGCACGCTGCAATCAGCGCTATGACAGCCACAACCACGGAGAAGCACCCCTCGTGAAGAAATGGATGCAGGGGTCAGGGGCACAGCACACTGCCCCTGGGGAGCAGAATCTTAAGACAAGGTCCTCAGGTGGAGGGCCCAGCTACAGGCCAGCACAAGGGAAAGGCAGCAAGTGGCAAGTCCTTCACAGTGACCAGGCAGGTCACAGGTCAGCACAGCAGCAGCAGTCCATGGCGGTTCCTGGTGAGTCCTTTCAGCCTTTGGTGCCCAGTTCCAAGATGATTCCAAGAGTCTCCAAATTGTGGGGGAAATTCCCCTGTACTTATAGTCAGTTCTTACAGTGTTTTACAATGGTAGGGAGAGGAGGTTCCAGCCAGTTACAACTGGTTCTGGGAGTGCCCCCTCTCTCCTTTCAGTACAGGCTCCAAACATCAGTGGGGGGTTAACAACCCTATTGTGTAAGGCCAGGGCACAGTCTTTACAAATTCAGGTGTGCCCCGCCTCTCCCTTCTCTCAGCCCAGGAAGACCATTCAGTATGCAGATGCACCTCTGTGACACCTCCACCCTCCCTGTGTACAGGCTGTCTGAAAAGTATGCACAAAGCCCCAACTGTCACTCTGCCCAGACGTGGATGGGAGTCAAGCTGCAAAACACCAGAGTCATAAGCACAGATAAATGTGCACTTTCTAGAAGTGGCATTTCTGTGATAGTAATAAAAAATACACCCACACCAGTAAGCAGTATTTATTATCACCATCACAACCATATCAAACATGCGTACACAAAATTGAAGTTGAAGGTTAGTACTTCAATAGATTTGTATTTTACAAAGGTATCAACAGTACTTTGTTTGAAATAGGTAAGTAATACAGTTTTTTTAATTATTGACAATAATCTGTTTTATAAAAGGACACTGCAATTTTCAGAAACAGTTCCTGGGGGAAAGAAATGTTAGATCGCTTTACAGGAAAGTACAACACTTACAGTGCCAGTCACCGGGTTATAGGAAGTCTACCGGTTGGGGTTGAAGTTAACCCCAAACACCCACCACCAACAACACGGGACCAGCTGGGCGTAGAGGTCAAAGAAGAGCAGTTTTAACGTGGACTCTTATGGAAACAGGGGGGTACACGAATCCAGTCTGCCTGCAGCTAAGTACCCGCAACTCAGAGGGCAGTCCAGGGGGAATTAAAAGAGCACTGAAGGGGCCACAATTAGGCACCAAACACACACCCTCAGAGGAGTTGGGGCAGCTGGATGCAGGGTGCAAACAGGCCGTCGGGGGTCACTGAGAGGCTGCAGGTGAGATCCAGGTGGGTGTCTCGGGCACACCACCAGTCAGAGAGGGAGGAGGGCCACCAGCTGAATGTTAAGGCACCAGGGGTCAGTTTCACCAAGGCCTGTGGGCTCCGGGTGCAGTGTGTTCTTAGGCGTTGGAATTCTTCGTCTGGAGCTTCGTGGTCAGGGG
Organism: Pleurodeles waltl; assembly: GCF_031143425.1. Lineage (NCBI taxonomy): Eukaryota > Metazoa > Chordata > Amphibia > Caudata > Salamandridae > Pleurodeles > Pleurodeles waltl. The sequence goes on along the minus strand of NC_090446.1, from coordinate 755,340,469 downwards.
GGCCCTTTGGATTCCCACTGCCAGCATCGTTGTATAGAGGTGGAGAAGTCCATCCAGGGTTGGCACTTGCTCACAATTGCCTGGGGACCCTCTCATGTAGCGTGGACCACCTAGACATGGGCTGTGGCCATCGGGTGCACAGGGGTCAAGACTCACGCATCCAGAGTGAGGTGGGAGTCCTTGGTTGTAGATTTTCTTGGACAGAGCCGCTGTCCTTGGGAGTTCCTGGTCCTTTTGGGTGCAGGGCAGTTCTCTGGAGTTGGCAGAGGTCGCTGGTCCTGCTGGTCATGTCGCTGGTCTTTTACAGTTTCTTTGAAGCATGAGACAGGCAGGTAGGGCTAGGGCCAAAGCAGTTGTCGTCTTCCTTCTTTGCTGGTTTCTGCTTAGGAGTCCTTCTTCTTCTTGTAGGTCACCAGGAATCTTGTGAGCTGGGTTCAGGGAGTCCCTTAAATTCTAGATTTAGGGGTGTTTTAGTGGTCAGAGGACAGTAGCCAATGCCTACTGTCCCTGGGGGTAGCTACATCCTCCTTATGCCCACACCATTTGGGGAGAGGGGCACATTCCAATCCCTATTGGTCCCTATTCCCCAAACCAAGATGGAGGACTCTGCAGGGAGGTGGGTCACCTCAGCTCTAGACACCTTAGGAGTGTTTCTAGCTAGGGTGGTTACTCCTCCCTGTTATGCCTAAGTTTCCTGCCAGACTTGCCACCAAAAGTGGGGCTTTGTCTTGGGGCCAGGCATCTCTACTAGCTGGTGTGCCCTGGGGCTCTGTAATCCGAGGCTTGAGCCTTTGAGGATTACCACCAGGTGTTACAGTTCCTGTATTGGGGAGGTGTGAAGCACATTCACCTAGCCCAGGCTTTGTTTCTGACCACTGAGTGTACAAAGGCACTCACATCATGTGGTCAGAAACTTGTCTGAAAGTGGCAGGCTGGCAGAGACCGGCCAGCCCTACACTAGCAATTTGGCTAACATACATGGGAAATCTCGAAGATGCCCTCTGTGTGCATTTTTCAATAACTCTCACACTGGCATCAGTGTAGGTTTATTGTGCTGAGAGGTTTGATACCAAATCTCCCAGTATTCAGTGAAGCCGTTATGGAGCTGTGGAGTTCGTAATGACAAACTCCCAGACCATATACACAATATGGCTACACTGCAATTACTATGTCTAAGAATGGACTTAGGGCCAGATGTACGAAAGCTTTTTCCCATAGACACAGAATGGGTAAAATCCTTTCGTACATCTGTCCCTTAGACACTATATGGGCATATTGCTCATGCAGCTATGCCCTCATCTGTGATATAGTGCACCCTGCCTTAGGGTTGTAAGGCACTCTAGAAGGGTGACAACCTATGCCACAGGATGTGTTGTCATGGCACCCTGAGAGGGGTGCAATGTAGACATTGTCTTTTTCTCCCCATCAACACACACAAGCTGCAAGGCAGTGTGTAGGTGCTTGATGTGGGGTCCCCTGGGGTGACATAATACACCCTATAGCCCTTAGAGACCTTCCCTGGCTCCAGGTCCTTTGTACCATGGGTACCTTTTACAAGGGTCTAAACTGTGCGACAGGGTTGTGCCAAATGTGGAAACAAAGTACAGCTTTAGGGAAAGAACACTGGGGCCTGGTTAGCAGGGTGCCAGCCCACTTTCATCCAAAGTTGGCATCAACACTAGGCAAAAAGTGGGGGGTAACCATGCCAACAGTGGCACTTTCCTACACAGACGTACAAGACAATGTTTGTTTGCAGCTTCAGGTGGCTTGTTTCTGCGTTTTTAATTTGTACCAGCTTTGGTGTCATGTTCCTATCTGTGTTTTAGGGTGTGCTGGCTTCAGAGACTTGAATCCTTCTGTGTTTAAGTGAGGGCCGCTGGCGTTATGCAACAGGGTAAACCGAACTATACATTAAGGAGATCTAAATAATGCACACATTTTGTGCTAGCGATACCTCATTATTTTTGTCATTCTTACATGTTAGAGGGTAGTACTACCAGTACTTATATAAAATCTATTGCTATCAGTAATACCACCTCTACACCTATCGGAGGTAGAAGAATGAGTGTACTATAGCTGTCAAACCTTTTTTCCCCAACATAATGAAAGTGTACTCCACTGTCACTCTATACGAAATTTCCCTTTTATTTACACATAAATATTATCATAGCTACAGCATACAATACACAATAATTCATCATTACATATCATATCACAATTTGCTTAAGAATATAAAATATTTTTTGTATAAAAGAGAAAACTTCATCCATTTAACTGTACATCATCATAAACCATAGGACTTCCATAGCCCCCACACACTTATTTCACAAACAAAGTCAACACAGCATTTCGGTGGTCTTCACAATGGTTCACCCCACCTTCTTCAGGATCAAAAGAATTTTTGTTTATAAATATATTTGTAACTAAAAAGAGTGCAGAAAATAACAATTTTAGCAGTTTTGCACATTATACTTCTTAAGGTAAAAAACAGCTATAGCGACATCCCACATCATCCTCTTATTTATCATTAAAAAATACCTAATTGACTTAAACAGGAATCACATGTACCACAGATGCTTCAAATTATTCTAACCAAAACATTTAGCAACTCAATAATGCAGGTCGGTATTATTTTCATTTTCTCCCTCTTGTTCATGTAGGTTAATCATGACACCTTGTTTTATCCTCTATTTATTCTAAATATTTTACTTTTATAAACATCTTTTCTATACTCTATTTTGCACTACTTATACATCCCAACTCGGTTTACACCATTTGTTCCACATTATCATTACACTACCTTTCCTCTGAGATATATTCTTCCTCTCTGATAAATAGAGATTGTGTGATGTTCCTAACTGATGGGGTATGTCTGGCTTATCAAGAACTGTCAAGCATAAGTCTGCTGCTGAATGGACCTTCTCTTAAAAATGGTTGGTTAGTTTGGTTGCCTTCTGCACATTATTGTGCTCTTATGCTCGATAATGAGGGTCTTCACCTTGCGTGTTGTCATCCTGATATAGCACAAACACATAGGCATGAGATCAAGTATATCACCTTCTCACTATTGCAATTAGTGTGTTGTCTTTGCTCCCATGGTCTAGTCATGCCAATGTCAATCTGGGTCGAATGTGACATCTGCATACAGAACCCACAAGTCCCATATGGGAAGTGACCCATCACTGGAGGGAGACAACACAACATCCTGGATCTTTTGAAGTTGTTTGGTGCTGGTCTTGTGTGCACAACCTTGTCCTTCAAGATACTGCTGTGTTTGAAGGCAGACACAGGGCGAGGGATTGTTCTGTCACCCTTACTCCCAATGTGCCTGTTCTTACAGATGGATTTCTTGATCAATCCTGAAAGGCTGCTAAAAGTGTTGACACACAGCAGTCTCCCCATAGGTGGCTTTGGTGCTCTTACTTCCAAAAGTGCTTCTTTGTTGTTATTGTGCGCTCTTTTGGCCAATTTCCATATAATCAAACTTGGATGATGCCGCTTCTGCAGCTGGGAAGGCAAAGCTTTTGCATATGTTTTATACCATACTTGAGAACAGTTGCGCTGAAGGCACAGGAACTGGCCAAACGCCGTCTCAAGGGACCCTGCTAAGCGATAGATCCACAAATCCAGGAATGAAAGTTTGCCCTTGCTGTACTCGCAAATAAACTTTAGAAAGGGGTTAATGGTGGAAAACAGTGATTGTCGCTGGTTGCTGCTGGGTCAACCCTCTAGATTACCAAAATGTCCTCTATATAAAGATTCCACATAATTACATGGGAGTGGTGTAGGTTAGTGGGCACAAGTACACTCTCCATCTCAAAGACATGCATGTAAAGGTCCACTAGGCTGGGGGCAAAAGTAATGTGTGTGTTCAGCATGTAAAGTATTTGTTGATGTGGCTTAGCTACAATACTAAAATTCTCCTGTACTATCACAGGTTACGCCAGTGGACTGCATATGCCGTTCCAACATATTTAGGGACTGCTGAGAACCTCTGGATGAGGTTGGATACATTTTGAACACTTTTTTTCTCATCGGATTTTGAGCACAAATTAAGGCAGACATTTCTCATTAGGTCATGAAGAAAGCCATGCCACCTCTGTTGAGGGTGATAGGCAGAAGCACCTCGACCTTTTTTTGAAATGTGAATAGAAGGGCAAAGACTACACTTGTTCTGTTTTGGTTTTTGACCAATGTTTCATCGAACAAATGACGTAAAGGCAACATGCTCTAAAAAAAACTCTGTCCTATTCATTATATGTCTACAGTTACATGTCTGTAATCCAAAACCATTAAATATTTACAATACAGGCCACCAGTGATGAAGACGGATATCACTTTCAAACTCATTTCATGTCATTTCTCAGAGATAGCATTGTTGAGAGATTAACCTAGGCCAGTGACAAATAGAAAATGGTTATTTTTTTTCAATTGGCACACATTCACCGCTGCACAATACAGGGACAAAAAGCACTTTTCATCTCTGAGCTAGTATTTATGAGCTGCCCGATTATAATGGTTTCAGAGAAGAACACCGTAAATATAAAAAGCAACAGTGATATTGCATTTGTGCAGAATTATTTGCCAGCATAATATTACCTTATGAAACTAAGGTGTGCAGGAGCATAAGAAAGGCTCATTCATTCAAAGATCCATTAGTTTCTGAAGATCAGATTCCTTTACATTGGCAATGAAAGGAATGTCTTTTAAAACTATGATTATTCAATTCTTCAAAATACTGGGGACGAGATTTCACAAAAGCCATGCAGGGCTTTCCACACTCCACAAATAATTATCCTGCACTGCACAACACCACAGTGTAAAACAATTTTGCCGTGGTGTAAGCTGTGTAAAGCAAAGGCAGGTTTGTGTTGTGCTACACGTTAAGAAAGTGGTGCAAATAGTGTTCGTAACTTTCTGAATTTTTCCAAGTAGGAAGGCGGCAAGCCAAGAGGTGGGGAGAAGCCAGGAGGTCGTATAGCAACAAGGAGGAGGTGCTCAGGAGAGTACTAGAAAGAGCAAGCTCAGGTTTTACCAAAGATGTGGACAAGAATTTAACTAGTTCGGTTGCAAGGCAAGATAAAGATGTGTTTGTCATCTCAACCTTTCACTAGCTAAGAAGGATGATTTATGGAAAGGAATCTAAATTCAGTGCTGTAACTCAACCACTCAGGACTGTGGAGCAGCTCAGGAAAAGGTGCCATGACTACAAGCGTAAGATTAAGGAGAAGCTGAGGCAGACCCTAAGGGCTGAAATGACAACAGTTGGCGGTCCAGACAGCCAGCAGAAATTCATGACCATGGATTACTAGGTGGCAGCAATCATTGGGCCTGAGAGGGCTGACAGAATTGAGGGTACAGAGACTACTGAAATTAACGATGTCACCGCCTCTCAGAGTAACCTAATTGAATAAACAATCATTGTTTATTACACATTCATGCTTTTTAAAGGTAGGCTAGCGGTGAAGGCCGCCACATTATGAGTGTGGCGGTTGGCCTCTGCCAACCCGCCACATCCCCACTCATACCGCCAGGCATTCACACATATGCATCCATACAGGCATTCACTTCAACACTTATACTGGCATTCACCACAACACTCATACTCGCACTCACTCCAACATTCATACACGCATACACACATGCATACACCCTTATTCATACACACACTCACTTCTAAATTCATATATGCATTCAAACACACATACACACATACATGAACACACACACACACACACACAAACATACATTCACACACCTATACACACACGTGTGCATACAAACATCCATACACACTTACATTCGCACATGCAAACAACACCCACTCACACATGCACACACAACACCCCCCACCCTCCCCACCCCCTCCCCTGTCGGACAATCAACTTACCTGGTCCAGGGAGGGGATCGTCCAGCAGGGAACGGGTGCTTCCGCCTCCATCAGGGCCCCGCCATTAGGACACTGCCAGGCCGTGTTACAGCTTGTAATACGCATGGCAGACTCCTTTTGGCAGGGCAGGGCCGGTGGTGGTACCACCCCAGCACATACGCCTGCCAGCACGACTACTGCTGGATTTCCACCCAAAAAGTGGTGGAAATCCAGCAGTATTCATAATATGGTGGTAGTCCACTGGCACCTGTGGCTTTGGCGATCTTACAAAAAGACCACCAAAGTCATGATGAGTGCCAAAATGTGGTTTAAGGTACAACACATTTGAGGATTTTGTATGTTTTCTTTGGTTTTATTTTCTCAAAATCATTTTGTGATATTTACCAGTCTTTTTTTACTTTAAGAAGTACGAGTCCATATAAATGTTTCTTAAATGTGTCCCTGTATGTAAGTAAGGGCCAGATGTAGGAAGGCATTAGCGCCTCTCAAACAGCGAAAAACGCTGTTTGCGAGGCGCTAATGCCCTCATGCAATGCTGAAACACATATTGCAAGTCGGTACCGACTCACAAAATGTGTTTCAGACTCGCAAATAGGAAGGGGCGTTCCCTACCTATTTGCAAGTCGCACCACGATGTAGGGTTGATTTGTGACTGCGAAAGCTGTCACAAATCAACCCGCAGTTACCATCCACTTGAAGTGGATGGTAACGCATTTGCAAACGCGAAGGGGTCCCCATGGGACCCCTTCCCCTTTGTGAATGCTCCCAATAATATTTTTCAGAGCAGGCAGTGGTCCTATGGACCACTGCCTACTCTGAAAAAAACCGAAACAAAAGGTTTCAGTATTTTTTTCTATTTGCAGCTCGTTTTCCTTTAAGGAAAACGGGCTGCAAAGAGAAAAAAAAACTGCTGTATTTAAAAGCAGTCACGGACATGGTGGTCTGCTGTCTCCAGCAGGCCACCATCCCTGTGAGTGCCTAGACTCGCTATGGGGTCGCAAACTGCGACCCACCTCATAAATATTTATGAGGTGGGTCTTTGCGACCCCATAGCGAGTCGCAGAAGGTGTCTGAGACACCTTTCTGCATACCAATTTGCGAGTTGCAAATTGCGAGTCGGAAGGCCTCGCAATTTGCAACTCGCAAATTGGTTTCTACCTTCATCTGGCCCTAAATTATTATTTTATAACTGTGTCAGGCTCTATTTGGGGGGTCATGGTTTATGGGTCTCAACAGGGGATATTGTGGTTGTTTGACTTAGATATTCTATGCTCTGTCCCACTATTCCTTTACAAACTGGACTAAGTATAAACCCTTCACCACCTGACTTTAAGTGGTAATGATAGCATTTAGTTACAGACATCTGTGGGAGTTAGTGAGAGGGTGCTCCAGATCAGGACTCAAATCACAATCAAACATTGAATCACAAATCTATTTATTCTGGGTGAACCCTAGAATGTCCTGGTGCTTATTTTGTCTCTGCTCAGTTTGTTAATAGTTTCTAACCATCTGCGGTGGAATAGTCATTTGGGCAGCTGCCTGTTTTCTTTATCAGTGCACTCATCCTCCCTTTCACTTCTGAGAGATGGGACACTAATCTGCAACTCTAGAACAAATTCAAGGTTTTGGAGTGCTTGCAGGGCAGTTTTATATTTTGTTATATTTTGTTGCTTGGCTTTAGCATGGACCATTGTGCTCCAGCAGGGGTCGAGAAGACAAGTGTGACATACAAAGTGAATGCTGAATGCAAACAAATTGACCCATTATGGGACTACTCTTCAGTCTCAGTGCATTGATGCTCTAGGCAAATTATTGGCTTAGTGCCTCACAGTTGGGTGTCCACTTGTGTAGTGCCTGTTCACATTCTGCTCTCATTTGGTCAAGACAGCCACTCAGAGTCTGTGTATTTATACATAGGATCACATCCTATACTGGACCTTGGCATTTGTAGTCTGAGTCTTTATGTTCCATGCTCGGAACAACTGTGGAAGGCCTGTATGCTCCAGAAACTCCATCCTCCACAGATTGCACTACTCAAGACTTCTTCCTCTGAATGCTCCACAGATGTGGGACACTTGGTGCATAATGGTCATGTGAAATGTCTCCGCTGATGTCATAAGTTATGTCATAATGCATGTCATGTGTGATGTCATATGCAAGATCATAAGCAGTGTATGGCGGGGGCTCAAGTTATACTTAGTGCTGCTTTCTATAACAGTCTAATTTCTGTGCTTTCTAGTTCATAACTTTAATGTTATCACTAGGAAGTTCACTTAACTATAATGTTACTTTAACTTTTGGTCTTTTTAAGGAATTTCTAAGAGATTTCTTAATACAACTAAGGATAATATTACTTTAACCTTTGTTTTGTTCAATACATTTGCAGGGTTGTTAAAGTAAATTATGATTGGTGTGCACATGGACTAGCATCTCCCATCAGACATCTCTCTCAGATAACATGTGTGTATATTAAGGTGTGGGGAGTGACATGCCTCTCCTTCCATACCTCTTTCTCAAATGACAGCTGACCATAGTACACCGTTTGGACGGACTGGCCTCTACTTTCAGATATCTCTATTATATGACTGGTGTGCATGGTAGAGTGTGTGAAGTGGGATTGGCCCTTCTGTTGTGACCTCTCTCTCAGATGAGGGGTGTGCATAGTAGTGTGTGGAGAATGACAGGCCTGTCCATTCAGACCTCTCTCTCAGATGATGGGTGTGTATAGTAGTATGTGGGAAGGGACTTGCTTCTCTTGTCAGACCTCTCTCTCACTCAGATGTTAAGTGTGCATATTAGAGTGGGTTCATGGACTGGCCTCTCCTGTAAGGCTGCTCTCTCAGAGTACGGGTTAGTGTAGTAAGGTGTGTGGGGGGACTGGCCACTCCTTTCAGACCTCTCTTTCATATGACAGCTGTGCATAGTAGGGTGTGTGGAGAGAGAATGTTTCTCTCAGATGATTGGTGCATCTACTAGTGAGTGGAGAGGGACTGTCCTTCCTCCTAATACCCCTCTCTGTGATAATGGGTGTGCATACTAGGGTGTGTGAAGAGACTACTCTTCTCACTACTCTTATGATGATGATGGGCATAAATAGTAGACTTTGATAGACACCGTCTCCAGTAAGGCTCCTGCCTATGGTAGCAAGTGCGCATACTACAGTGTATTCAAAGATTACCTACTCCTTTCTACTTTCCATGATCCAGTGAGTCTTTCAAGATTGTAACTTTTTTAAAAGAAGAGTTAACTATGTACTCATCACAGTACATATCACAAAGAACACTTTCTCTGAAAATAAGGACAGCAATATGTATTGTATTGAGAGCTCATATTCCCCTTTTTACTATTTGTGATCCTGCGAAAGCCCGCCAAGATTGGCAACATTTGTTAAAAACATTAGACATTTATTTTCTTTACAGTAGGTATCCCTAAGACACCATCTCTCTAAATATAGGGTGAAAGCATGCCTTTCTGCTGCCCCCCATAGAACTTTTCTACCACATTTCCCAAACACCTCCAATTTTTCAAAGTAAAAAGTAACAGTGCTCATTTAATTTCTAACATTCCAGCAGCCAGTCAATCAGATCACTTGTGGGACTCAGGAGAGTATCTTGCTCCCGACAACAGCATAAAGGATCCAGGGAAAAACTGGTCTCTCACCAATCTGAAGGCTCGATTTTTAATTTGCTCTCTCATGGAAGGCTTTCACAAATCTTGCCAGCCCAACTGCTAAAATATACTTATTTTTTAACCTTTATTTCTAAAAAGTGGATTTACAACAAAACACAAAAAACACAATCCATGGGCAAAAATCTAGCATCTTGGCAAATTTGGTGTGGTGTGACAACACAGGGTAATTCTGGTGAAAGAAAAGTCAGAATGATAATGGATTATACAAAGGAAAGTGGTTTAATTAGAAAAATCTTATGTAAACATTAACATGTTATACACAAAGATCCAGATTTGGGTCCTAAAATTGGCTTAGCTCCATTGATAACGTATAGAAAAGCACCATCATTAAAAGATTATCTTATAAGTAGTCAAAAGAAACAGGAAAGAGACAATATCCCCTCAGAAGCCAGAAGAAACAACAATAGATCTGCCAAATTTGGTGATAAATCTTTCAGATTATGAGTTAACTTCATCTGAACTTCAATTATTAAATAAAGGTTTATCATTTTGCCCTGAGAAACATTTTGATTATGTAAATACTCACATTGACATTTATAAATTCATTCGAAAATTGAAATTGGCAAAACACTATTCTATGCACTCTAATAATATAGAACTGGATCATGAGGAAGTATTAACAGACAACTCTAAAACAACATACTTGCAAATTGATCAGATTGCAGATTTGAAAACTCTGTTTGACTTATATTACGATTTACCGGACGAAGAGTACACTGAGTCAGAAGTCCTTCGAGAATTGGAAGTGGAAACTAATAAACATCAATTTAGTAATTTCAAAGAACGATCAAAGTTTAGTCCAGTTTTATCACCTGGCAACAAAATTTATATATTTTCTGAATTAGTATTGGAGGATTTGAATAGAATACAAAAGACCAGATATCATGGACAACGGGAAAATGTAACTAAAGATGAACGATTGGCATTATGAAATTGACTAATAATAATAACATCATAATTAAACCTGCGGACAAAGGTGGAAATATTGTGATTCTTAATATACGAAGTTATATGGTTGAGGCATACAGACAGTTAAATGATGAATCCAATTATAAAAAAGTAAATCATAATCCTATCAATCGAATGATCCATCAATTACATTCAAGACTTGATGATTGGTATGAACAATCACTTTTGAATAAGGAACAACATCAATTCTTGAAAAAAGAAAATCCAACTATACCCACAATTTACTTCTTACCTAAAATACACAAATCATTAACAACACCACCAGGGAGGCAATAGTTTTGGCATGTGATTCATTATATGAAAGAATTTCAGATTACGTGGATTATTATTTAGCACCTATCGTGATGACCTTAAATTCATACATCAAAGATTCAGGAGATTTATTGCAAATTTTAACGGATATAAATTGGTCAGATGAATATTTATTGGTCACAATTGATGTTGTGTCGTTATATACATCTATTAATCATGAAATTGGCTTGAGAGCATTTAAGGCAGAGAAGTATTGTGGAGTATGAGCTCTCAAAAATGTTACTATCTATGATAGAATTATGTCTCAAAAATAACATTTTTATTTTCAATCATGAAATTTACCAACAAATGTGCATAGCGGCAATGGGCATTTCCCTTTCTCCAGATTATGCCAACCTTACAATGGGTTAGTGGGAGAGGTAAATTGCTTGGGGTAAGGATAATGACTGATTTATGGATTAAATTGTACTTTGGCTTCGATTCATTGATGATTTATTTATAATTTGGCAGGGATCACAGGAGGATTTTCAATCGTATTTTAATAAATTGAACAACAATGATTTAGGTTTACAATTCACATGTGAAATGAGTAAATCATCAATTAATCTTTTGGATATTAACATCTATGTGGAGAACAATAAATTAGAGACCACAGTATACCGCAAGAAAACTTCAACAAATAGTATTTTGCATGGTAAAAGCTTTCTCCCCAAACCTCTTATAAAGAGTATCCCGTATGGGGAGTTACTAAGAATGCACAGAAACTGTTCCAATGATCGGGAAGTTGAGTTAAAATATCAAGATACCATACAAAGATTCAGACAAAGAGGGTATAATCAGAGAATTTTACAAAATAATTTAGAGAGAGTACGAACTATCCCTCGGGATGAAACATTAGTTCGTAAACAAATGAGGACAACACAGGGTAATTCTGGTGAAAACAAAGTAAGAATGATAATGGATTATACAAAGGAAAGTGGTTTAATTAGAAAAATCCTATGTAAACATTGGCATGTTATACAAAAAGATCCAGATTTGGGTCCTAAAATTGGCTTAGCTCCATTGATAACGTATAGAAAAGCACCATCATTAAAAGATTATCTTATAAGTAGTCACTCTACTATAAAAAAATCAACAAAATTGGTTGACAGAACAACAATCTGGATTTATAAAGTGCAATAGTTGCAAAGCATGTAAAATTGGTAAATCAACTAAAGTAGTGAAATTATAGAATGATATGGAATTGAATATAAAACATAGAATTACTTGTAATACAAAATGTACAGTTTATGTAATTGAGTGCCATTGTGGTTTCAAATACATAGGTAGTACAATTTGCATGTTAAAGAAAATAATTCTAGAACACATCAGAGTGGTTTTGCATAAGGATTTCACATATGCTATTGCTAAACATTTTCTACAACATGAAGTCAATGGTTGGAAAATGTTACGGTATTATGGAATTGAGCATATTCCTGAACATGTGAGGGGTGGATATAGAGTAAAAAAAACTCAGACAACTTGAATCTAAATATATTATTTTAATGAGGACAAAGAGCCCTTTGAGATTGAATAATGATGAGGAACTTTATGTTCATCTTTAAATTTTGAATATTTGTAATCACAATGCTAATAATGTCTTTATGGAATTAGAACAGTTCAATTTAAGATAAATGTCAAAATTATAATTTAATATAAAATTTTCCTTTTTTTATAATGTGGGTAAAAGATTCTTGGTGTAACAACCATTGTGGCTAAACCTCAAAAGTATTTATAATTAATTAGGTGTATAATCAGTTTATTATTTTTTGCCAAGCTTCCAAATGACAAAATGTGATAGTTATTAATTTATGTAAATGATTGATTGTTCCTTCCTCTCTAGTATGTTGTTTGGATATATTTTTAATCCCAATGCATTCTTTAATTATTGGAAGTATCTTTTAGGTTAATTATATGAAAATATATAAAAAAACATTATTTAGACCATAACGCATTGTAATGACTTTGGGAATTAAGTACTATAAATAGTGAGAATAGAGAAAGGACTGTGAAACCAGTAAGAAGACCGTAAAGTCGAAACGAGTTGTTTTCTCCCTTTTTTTGATCGAATAAACCTGACCCATTTTTGTGGAGCTGAACGGAGTGCGTGGCATTTATCTCTTGTTCATAAAGTTAACCGAGGCTTCGGCCAGCCTCTTTGCCTCGCACCAGCTAAGTGCACGCCGTTTTCCCTTGGCGCACTTTGTTTTCAAATATATATATATATATACATATATATATATATCAATACATATATATATATATATATATATGTATATATATTTCACCAAAAACAGTCCACAAAGTGGAGTGGCACTCCACATTGCCGGTGTTCCCGGGAGGTTGGACCAACTCCAAATATTTTAAATTAAAAAAAGATGGGAAACACTCCATAGCAAAATATCTGTTTATTCACTCATAAACAGTCAACGAGTTTTGACACAATGGTCTAATTCATGACTGTTAGTCTTTCTTTCATATTGGCAATAAATACATTCTTTTTATCCAATGCATTATGGATCTCATAGTTCCAATTCATTTATATATGAAAGTCTTACAATAATACAATCACTTTTTATGAAAAGAAGAAATCAATAACACATTCTTCTTAATTTACTACATTCTTACATGATTATTATATATTCGTATGTTTCAAATTAATTGTAAATTATCTCCCATTGAATTTAATTATTTTTCACCTTCAGTAGTGAGACTTATCACATCTAAACCAATTAAGTAGGGGGATAAGAATACAACCCTCAGTGGGTATCTTAACATTAATGCTCTCTTCTATCTCAATGACATCCTTGTTACCTCGGCTCTGTCTATTTATTAGATGTGTACATGTAATTCCTCATCAAGGTTCACACCTCTTGGGTCTTTTGTTTTCAGTGTCATAATGTACCTAGATTCTTTTCACCTTAATGTTCGAATCCTATCTGCCCCTCTTGGTAATTGAAATACTGTGCCTATCCCATAATATCGTAAACTTTTCCATGTCGAACCTTCATGTACCCTATTCATGTGTCTTGCTATGGCATACGTTATATCTTTGTTTCCTATGGCCCTTATATGTTCAAATATTCTCTTTTTTAGTTGACAAATGGTACTGCCAACATATTTTAGCCCACATTTACATTCAAGAACATATACCACAAATGTGGTTTCACATGTAATTTGTTGATGTATCAATATTTCCTCACCCATTGCACCTCTATAGGACTTCATATTTTTGGCAGTCGTACATGCTTTACAATGCAGACACTTTTTAAAACCCTTACTGTTTTTTTCAAACTGGTCGCTTTTCCTCAAAGTAGCTATGTTCTAGGATATCCTCAATGAATGGTGCCTTTTTGAATGCAATGAACACTGATGGTCCTATTTTCCCACTAGCTTTCTTCCAAATTTGGTGTAATTCCATCCAGCAGTTCGGGCTGTAGTAATGTCGAAAAATGTGAAAAATCCCATTGAAATAGAAGAGGGAAAAAGTGTTTTGGGACACCCCCCTTTTCTCTGCCCCCGCTTAACATATCACAACAAAACTTTCAACACAACAGTTGAACTGACTAAAGAATAAGTTTTGAAAAATTCATTAAAATTCAGCTAGGGGCACCAAAGTTAATAACAAAACACAAAACCTGTCTATGGAAAAAAATTGTACTATAACTGCCTACTGGTGACCGCCAGTAGGTCATGTATATATATATATATATATATATATATATATATATATATATATATATATATATAGTGATTTTTGTTTTGTTAATAACTTTGGTGCTCCTAGCCGAATCTTATATATATATATTTATATTACCCAGTTGTGGTCGCCACTAGGTAGTTATACTTAGGACCTAGTTTACCTGTTTTTTGCTTTCCTATATTTTTGCCGCCACTTGACAAATCTTCTTGAAAATTTCCAAAAACATTTGACAGTCATATGAGCTACTGTTTGGAAAGTTTCAGGGTGCTCCATCAAGCAGGGGCTGTGATATAGGGTGGGTGAAATTTAGAGCATCTCCAATAGAACAAATCAAACAGCGATAGCACCACAACCACTGGGTGGAATTACGCCAAATTTGGCAGAAAGGGAGCTCTTGGTCCAGAAAGAGCCCTTCTTATTGACTGCCAGCATTTCCACCAGGAAGTGTTGTCAGCCATGTTGGGACACGGCTTGAGCTAGGTCCCAGACAAAAATTTGAAAAAATAAAAATGGCTTGGGTATGGATGCCCTGACCTCTTAGTTCTGGTAGAGGGGTTACAGAGGGAGCCCCCGGGGCTAAAAAGCATTTTCTTTTTTATTTATAGTGGGAGTAGAAGCAGATCTGTGGACCTGCTGTGCACTTTTTTAAAAAGTGAAGCGTGGCCTCCTGCGCTTCATCTTTTTTAACCCCCCCCCCGGGCGGGCCAGGTCCTGAGGGTATTGTTTATTTCTAATGGGGGGCCACCCAGCCCCCCATAGCCCCGGGGACCATCACCTCCCTGGGGCTATGCAGTAAATATGTGAAGAGGGCCAGCACTTCGGGGACAACCACCTCCCTGGGGCTAATTGTTTTATTTTTGTGGGGGAGGCCTATCGGCCTCACCCACAGCCCTGGGGGCCCACCACCTCCCTGGGGCTTTAAGCAAGATTAATGCAGGGGGGATGCCTGATCCCCCCAAAGCCCCTGGGATTACCACCTCCCCAGGCTTTAATAAATTAATTTGTGGGGGCACCCAGCCCCCCAAATCCTGGGGAGCGCCATCCTTCCTGGGGCTATCTTTAAATTAAGGCCTACAGCCCCCCTCAAAGGACCCACCTATGGCCCTGGGGACAACACCCCCCCCGAGGCTTGCTCCTGCTCTGTACCAGGGCGCCCATCCCAGGGACATAGCTGTTTGCTGTGGCTTGGCTGCAGCTTTGACATCTGCAGCCAAGATGCAGCAGGATCTCTGCTTTCTGACAGCAGGACCTGTCGAACAAGTCCCGCTGTCAGAAAGCAGATTTTTCATCTGTCCTCCCTGCAAGCAGATGCACATGCAGGGAAGATAGATTAAAAGCAGCCGCCTGCTTGCTGGAGCAATGGCACCAAGAGGGATGCCTTGAGGCTCCTCCAAGGTCCCAGATAGCCCGTAAAGCAGGGGTGGCTCCTCCACTAGGACGGAGCAGTGTCACCCCCCCCCGCCAGCAGCAGGAGCTGCAAAACCTTTATAGTAAAAAACATAATAGACTCAGTTTATTATGTATTCACTATAAAAGTGGGAGGGGCCACGGGCATGAAGGGGACGAAGAGGGAGTGCACCGCACTCCCCCTCAATGCGCATGTATCTTTGGCTGGCTGTCTCAGGCCGGCCAATCACACATGCGCAGTAGGCTCCCTCCAGCCCAGCAGTACCGTATACCAAGCTAGAGAGACCAGGCACAGGCTCACAGTCGGCCTGGGATCTCCCTGGCTGGGCGCTCCGAGCCAATCCTGACGCTGCTCCTTGCAGCGTCAGGAATGGCCGCTGGGTAGGCTGGGCGCCTTGTTTTTTGGGGTCCCCCCACCCTCCCCGCCACATGCCACGCCACCCCGCCCCACCCAATTTCCCTCCCGCAAGCCACGCCTGCTATAAAGGGCCCAAAATGATACAAACAATAATAGTCAACACGGACCGCAAGGATGGCCTTGAGGCGCCTCGCGGTCCCAGAGAGCCCATTAAGGGCTAAGAAAAGGTAAAAGTGAAAAAAAAAGTCTAGCATAATGTTGAAGGTTGCAGACCTTCACACTGAGAGTTCAGGTCGACTCCAGGGGCACTCATTTCCTTCTTTATTTTTTTTTTACTCCAAATGGTTAAGGCTCATACTGAGGGGTGATCTTACTCTTTTTAAATGACAAATACATTTTTCTTTTCAAATTGTGCAGAAATATCTCATTCTAAGTATATCATACATCAAAACCTAAAAAAACTCTCTATCTCTCTCCCTATCACTCTCTTTCTCTTTCATTCTCTTTCTCCCACTTACACACACCCACTCAGACACATATGCACCCATTCACAGACCCACTCAGACAATCACACACCCACTCAAAGACTCACTCAGTCCCTTGTGCTCCCACTCACAGCCCCAGTCAGCCCTCACACACCTAGTCACAGACCCACTCAGACACTTATGCACCCACTCACAGACTCACTTAGACTCTCACACACCCACTTACAGACCCACTGACACTCTCATGCACCCACACACTCACTGATGCACCCACTAAAACACTGATGTACACACTCTCACACCCAGACAGACAATCCCACAGTCACTCTCACCCCAGATACATCCTCTCACATCTATTTTCACACCCAGAGAGGCTGCAGCCAACTTTCGCCACGCACATCCAAAGGACCATGCACAGCATGGGATTGGGTGTTTAGGGATGTTGGCCACAGGGCCTGGCTGCAGGCCAGGTCTTGCAGGCAACCTCCACTGCGCACAGGCGAAGGCTGTGCATGATGCAAGGTTGGGTGCTTATAGGGAGTTGGCCTCAGGCACTGCTTATTACCCCACAAATTACGACACTCCTGACATCTTTGATAACATCACTGATAATACCACTGTAATATTTGCAGTAACATTTTTGATGAAAAGACTGTGCATGGTAGGGGCACAAGTTATAGTTACTGTAGGACACAAGGAATAGTTATTTGTGATAACTCTAACTATAACTGGTGAATTTCTTTGGTTTTATATATAACATCCATGTACCCTTTGTTCTTTCAGTGAATATATGCACGGTTTCACTACTGCCACTGAACTCACAGGTGGGTGCTCCATCCTTCATGAGGGTGCTCATAAGATATCTTCCAAACCAAAGTGAACCGGCACTGATGGAACTTAAATAAATAACCAACACATTTCGGCTTTCCGTCTTTGTCATTGTTGGCATTTTGTTGAATGGTACATCTTTTAAAGAGACCGACATACCTGATTTCATTGGCTAAGCATTCAACTTAAGAGGTCACAGACTAAGGGCCTCATTCTGACCCCCCAGTCGGCGGGAGCACCGCCAACAGGCTGGCGGTGCTCCTCAGGACATTCTGACCGCGGCGGTTCAGCCGCGGTCAGAACAGGAAAACCGGCGGTCTCCCGCCGGTCTCCCGCCGGTTTTCCGCTGTCCTGCAGAATCCTCCATGGCGGCGCAGCTTGCTGCGCCGCCATGGGGATTCTGACACCCCATACTGCCATCCTGTTCCTGGCGGGTCGCCCTCCAGGAACAGGATGGCGGTATGGGGTGTCATGGGGCCCCTGGGGGCCCCTGCAGTGCCAATGGCATGGGCACTGCATGGGCCCCCGTAAGAGGGCCCCACAAAGAATTTCAGTGTCTGCTGAGCAACTGCACCCGTCGCACATCCTCCACTCTTTCGGAGCCGGCATCCTCATAGAGGGGTGTTTCCCACTGGGCTGGCGGGCGGCCTTTTGGCGGTCGCCCGCCAGCCCAGTGGGAAACCCAGAATCACCGCAGCGGTCTTATGACCGCGGAGCGGTGTTCTGAAGGGGGGAACTCTGGCGGGCGGCCTCCGCCGCCCGTCAGAGTTAGAATGACCCCCAAAGTATTAAAGCATGACGGCCATCTTAGCCTTCCTTCACATCCACAATATTACATATTTAAGCATACATAAACCAAATTTCTTTCCTGGGCACATCAACACATATTAATAATGTGTGAAATTAATTTTAACTCTGAACAAACCATATGCTAATTTCTTTAGATGAATCTGAATCAAATGAAATAAAAAATTAAATAAGAAATGAAAATTAATTCATGCAATCCTCGCACGATTCTCCATTATAAACATATCACATAATCGGTAAAAACAATAAATAAATACTCCAAATAAATATACCAAATGTCAATACTTGGCACTTCAACAAATATTCATTGTCTCTAAAAAGATTATTTTCCAATCTGAACAGCCCACATACCAATTTTAAAGCCGAATTTCAATCAAATCAAATGAAATACGTTAATGTAATCACTTATTACCCTTTATTGGACTGCATACTCTAATTCATTATTCTTTCATTTTCTGAACTGTTTACATTACATTCATGACAGGAATAGGCTCACTCCACTCTGATTTGTATTATCGTAACAGGCGCTAAGGACTATTTCAACATAAAATTGATTAAATTGAAGCAAATCACATTATAATTTTGGTTACATCCTAATGTGGAATATTATTCAACTAAATGTGATGCCAGCTCCTCATCACTATTGAGGCCTTGCTGTACCTTTATTTGGAGATCAATTATGTATGTGGATTCCGACCTCCATAATTTCAATACTCTGGCCCTCATTATGCCACTAGCAGTAAATCCTGCTTACCGCCACGCTGACGGCCGCCAACTTACTGCCGCGGTGGCGGATATCCTTTCACCATATTATGACACGCACACACCAATCTGACAGAATATAGCCACATACACAAATCCACCAGACCAAAGGTCAGTGATAAAGCGGCAGTCCCAAAACCCATACTGTTACGCCAACAAAACAACGCCATCACATTATGACCCACGAATCACCACAGTGGACATTCAACTGCGGTAAAACATTGGCGGTACATACCGTTGCGCTCAGAATGGACACCCACATACAAAACAACATTACATTGGCCAATAGGAAAAATACATACCTGACAACCATACACACACCACACCCACCCACCCACAACTGTATAAAACATACACCCACAATACCCACAACCCTTTACAAACAACAATTACTGCCAGAAGACTGAGAAGAAGAACACAGAGACAACTAGACATACACACCACATACACCCATATACCAATCACGCATTCCACATCACACACCCCACCACATTACCCAACACACCCTCACAAACACACATCACACAACACCTATGGCACCACTAAGGCACCCACGTTTCACTGAGGCGGAGTTAACGGTCATGGTGGAGGAAATTGTCAGGGTAGAGCCACAGCTCTTTGGAGCACAGGGTCAGCAGATATCTATAGCAAAGAAGATGGAGCTTTGGCAGAGAATTGTGGACAGGGTCAACGCCGTGGGACAGCACCCAAGAACAAGGGACGACATCAGAAAGAGGTGGAACCACCTACGGGGAAGGTAAGTTCCAAAGTAGCAAGGCACCAGCTCACCATACAGAGCACTGGTGGTGGACCACCACCTCCTCCCCCACAGCTCACAGCATGGGAGGAGCAGGCACTGGCAATACGGCATCCTGAGGGACTCGCTGGAGTAGCTGGAGGACTGGACACTGGTAAGTCAACATTTACTACTTATCACCCCCCATACCTGCATGCCATCACACACCCTCACCCTCACTCCCATCACTCCACTACATCCCACGCACTGCACCTACAAAACTCACTAATCCCAATGCCAACCCTGCATGCTATACCAATGCATAGACAGCCCTCCCAGCCCTGCATGGACACCCATCACTAAAGCATGCACAGCATAGGGAAACTAACATAACCACAATACATCACCTTACACAAGCAAAAGCTGGCAGGGCATCACCAACCATAGAGGGGAAGCTACGGAAGTACAAATGTTATACACTTGAAGCATAATACATCATTTACATTCCCACAGGTACCCCAGCCAATGTCAGTGGAGAGGAGGTGCCACCACTATCTATACCCCCAACAGAAGGGGCCCCCAGTGATAACAGTAACTCTGGACTTCTGGATCTGGAGGACCTACCTGGCCTATAAGGGACCACTGAACAGCCAGTCACCGAAGCCCACTCACAGACCACCACAGAGCCTCCCCATTAGGAATAAACACCACATCACCCACCCAGCTAACCAACACCTCTGTCCCCAGGACACGTCAATCAGCAGTGTGCCCACCTGTACACGGACCCCAGTCCACACCTCTCCCACAAGACAATCAGGGACCTGGGGTCAGTTGCAGTGGGCACACCATTCAGGGGACAGAGGCAAAGGCCAACAGGGACACTGGGAGGACTGCTGTGAGCCAGGGGGAGGACAGGAGTAGGGAACTGACTCTCCCAGAGGCACTCTGTGATCCTGGGAGCCTAACAACATTCCCAGGACACAATGGGCCAGATCCTAGACATTGTGCAGGACAACAGGCGGCTGCAGGAAGGACAGTATCAGGGGATCAGGGAGGACTTGCAGGCCATTAACAACACCTTGATGTCAATAGCAGGGGTGCTGGCAGACATGGCCAGCATCATGAGGGAGGCAGTGTCACACCAGCGGGCCCCTCTCACTAGCCAGTCAACCTAATAGCCTTCCACTTCCGCTGCTGCTAGTGGCCAGGAGGCCCCACCACAGGACCCACAGGCCACCAGCATCCCTACCTCTGCAGAAGGTGAACCACCCCGCAAACATTCCCTGCAACCCAGACAGAAGCCAGAGACACTTGCTAAGACCACCGCCAAGGAAATGAGACTCTACTGATTGTCCCCCTTGTGTCCCACTCAGTCACCTTGTCCACCTTGAACTGCCATTGCTCCCCTTCCTATGTCCCCTTAGGCACAGCACCTGTGCTACAAACAGACTGGAACAATACCCTGGACTTTCCTCCACCATCACCCCATTCCATTGTATTGATTAAAACAGCATCATCCAATGCAAATGAACTGTACATCGTGAGAGCATAGAATGAATGACCTGTTGCTGGCTGTAATGATCATATCATGACATTGTTGTCATATCACCAACATCTTTAAAATGATAATCCATAGGTGACAGTAAGTAGAGGTAACAAGTAGGTAATGCCAGCATACCCCTGCCACACAGAATACACCAATAGTCATAGAAATGTGAAGTTGCACTGTCTCACCTGTTTGTCATTGTAAGTACTGACGGATCACTAATGTTCTGTTGTCCACATCCTTATCCTCTGCCTACTCATCCTCACTGTCCTCAGGGTCCACTGCTGCCACATGGGCATCTCCAGTCTCCTCCTCCTGCAGAAAAGGTACATGCCATCTGAGGGCCAAGTTGTGCAACTTGCAGCATGCCACTAGTATCTGGCAGACTTTCTCGGGTGAGTAGCACAGGGATCCACCTGTTAGATGGAAACACCTGAACCTGACCTTCAGGAGGCCGAAGGTCCTCTCAATTATCCTTTTGATTCACCCATGTGCCTCATTATAACTTTCTTCAGCCCTTGTCCTGGCATTCCTCACAGGGTTCAGCAGCCACAATAGGTTTGGGTAGCCAGAGTCACCTGCAAGTATTGAGGGACAACATTTAGCCACACACTATCCTATTTGGCAGAGGCATACACCAACATACACGGGGTGGGGACTATGGCTCACCTATAAGCCACACCATGTGCCTCTGTAGTTGGGCCATCCCATTTGAGATGCACCGACCCAGGAAATTTAGCATTGACGTGGGAGATGTACTGGTCCCCCAGGCATACCATCTGCACATTCACGGAGAGGAAACTTTTACGATTCCTGTACACATTTTCATTCTGGCAGGGGGGACAAACGCCATATGTGTACTGTCAATCGCCCCAATAATATTGGGGATTTGTCCCATTGCATAAAATCCATCCTTCACTGTGGCCAAATCTTCCACCTAGGGGAAAGTAATGTAGCTGCACATGTGTTGTATGAGGGCACACAAGACTGTTGACAGCACGAGTGAGAACATTGGCTGTGACATTCCTGCTGCCAAGCCCACTGTCACTTGGAATTAACTTGTTGCCAGGAAATGGAGCACTGATAGAACCTGCACAAGAGGGGAGATCCCAGTCGGATGACGGATAGCTGATATCATGTCAAGCTCCAACTGGGCACAAAGCTCTGTGATTGTGGCCCTGTCCAGTCTATAGGTGAGTATAATGTGCCTGTCCTCCAGTGTAGCTAAGTCCATCAGAGGTCTGTATATGGGGATATGTCTCCATCTCCTATTCATCCTCAGCGGTAGGTATCTAAGGGATACAAAAGTGAGTAGGCTGTCACAATTTGAACAACTATACCACAACAGCAGTCCACATTGTGCAATCATATTTTTGGACAGTGTGATTTAAAAGTATGTGCCTATTTATCCTGTGATGCAGCAATTATCGATAGACCTATTTACCCCCCTGAAATGGTGACTGCCTGTCCTGTGTGGAGGGGCAGGTGGAAGTGAGGTAATTCCGCCAACATTGTGCGCTGTGGCAGTAGGTGTTCGTGAACCACCGTGCAATTCCTCATTGGATAATATTAGGCCCTATGGGGTACAGAGGACAATGGGGATCTACGCCGGCAGTGACGGTGTACACCGCCGCGGACGTGACCGCCACTTTCTCTATCATTTCTCACTTTTTTCCTGACCTTCTAGAAGACCTACACTGCATGTGTTGCTGTGACCTGCGTCTGGAACCTACCATGGCCTGTGTGACCGGGGAAAGGGCCCGAGCCTTAATTTCGGAGGAGTTGGAGTTGGAGCGACTGGTGGATGGGCTCCTACCCCAGTACTGGGCCTCCAGACCAACAGGTGAGTACACTGTGGGCACGATGCATGTGGCATGAATGCATGGAAATGTGTGTGAAGGCATCCTGTAAGGGTGGGTGAGGGCTGGGGGGATTGTCTGTTGGCATTGTACATGTTGTGAGCTGGCCTATGTGTGTGCCAATGGTGATGGGATTAGGAATGGTGGGCCATGTGTGTGACAGGCTAGACTGCTTGTTTAATAGAGTTCTCCTGTATTTATTACCTCTGCTGGTCAGCGCCCATCAAAAGAAGGGCTTATGGCGTGCCATTACCAAGAACGTGCGGACCCTGGGAGTCTATGGAAGGTGGAGCACTCAGTGTCGGAATCGGCGGGAGGACCAGAGATGCTGTATATGGAAGACCGTGGAGGCCCAGCTGGGGATGGCTTCCCAATGAGGAAGGGATGCCTGTCAGTCCCTGACCCCCCTGATGGCCTGTATACTGGTGGTGGCATACCCTGAGCATGATGAGTGCACACAGCCACAAGGGGGTGAGTACAGTGGATACCATTACAACTTATGGCTGGTGGGTGGTATCCGGGTGGTGGTTGTGTGTTAGTGGGTGCCCCTAAGGACAGCCCAGAAATTGCAGCGTCGGTCCTCTGAAGGGTAATGGTTACATGGCAACTACAGGTAACCTAGCTTGTTAGTATTCCCTTCTAGGCAGGGCTGAGTGGATCCCAGGTGTGCTGCAATTGGCGATGTGTGCTCTTCTTCATGCCTTGGTGACTAGCCATTTCACTGGTAGTGCAATGCATAGTGTCTAGGGCTGTTCCCTCTGTGTGAGGGTGCTGTGTACACCAACGGTGGTGTTGTTGCAGTCACTGACCCAGTGCATGCTTTGTCTTTCTCCCCCTTTCTTGTTTTGTCATCCTGTCCTTGTATGCATTAACATCATCTGGCAGAGGAGCAGAGGCACCGGTGACACAGGGAGCTGAATCCCACAGGACCCTGGTGGCAGAGTCCACGACGCCGAGGGAACAAGTGCGACGGAGGGCGAGGGGAGCACCAAAAGCAGATACTGGAGGGGACACACAGACTCTGATGCCTCCTCCAGTGGGAGCTCCCTGATGGTGGCGCACAACTCTGTGACCACCCCAGCTGCGGGTACAGCCGCCAACCCCATACCAGCACCGCCCTCCCTGTAGCCCCTCAACGAGTTTCCCGTGCCTGCTCACACAGGACGATGGGCATCTCCTTCACCCTAGGCATCTCATGCCCTGCCTCAGTGAGCCCTGCTGCCCTGAGTGAGGAGGCTATTGACCTCCTGAGATCCATTTCTATAGGGCAGTCAACCATTGTGAATGGCATCCACGGGCTGGCATCCTAGATGCAGCAGTGTAATGCCTTCCTATAGGGCATTTATGGTGGTTTGGCAGCCCAACAGAGATCGATTCAGTCTCTGGCCTCCTCTCTGATGGCAGCCATTGTCCCTGTTTCTCTCATTCCCCCCTTCAACTTCCACTTCCCAGTCCCATTCTCCTCTACCCCAACCCATCCCAAGCACACAGACAGATGGGCATGCACACAAGGCAACACACAAGAGTGGCACAGGCACACACAAGCACCACACTACATCCCACAGGCACTCACACAAACACTATACCGTTGCAGACACAACAACATCCACATCCTCCACTGTTTCCCCTCCTCCTCCTCCACCTCCCTCCCAGTTATTTCCACACTCACACCTGCATGAACTACGTCTACATCCACTATCAGCATCACCGCACCAAGCAGAATACACACCACACTGACACTCCACAACATCCATGCATGTGTCCCTTGTGTTCTCTACCACCATGTTTGTCCCCTCTCCTAAAGGACACAAACACAGGCACTCAGACACCCAACAGACATCCACCTCACATCAGCATACAGCCCTTGCACCTACACCCAAATCAAGCTGCCTTGTACCTCCAACAGCCACTCCCTCATCCTCCACTCCCAATACTCCTCCCTCCTCCCACCCCAAAGTCCCTAAAATGCTTTTCCTTTCCCAAATTAACCTCTTCCCTATGCCTCCCCCCGTCCTGCATGTATAGGCAGGGTACCAAGGACACAGACCAGCACCTCAGCCAAACAGTCCACGCGGACAGTGGTATCACCACCTACTCTTTGTGGTAAGGATACCAGACCTATGACACTGAAGGGGATGAAAGGGAAGAGCTGTGCAGCAGCTGTGAGGAAGGGGAAGGAGCCTGCACCACCTCTGCCAGGAAGGGTAAGGGGTCCCCGACTCATGAACAGGAGGAGACGAGGCACCACCACCACCAGCTGTCACAGGGCCCCACCACAAGCTGTGGATGTGCAGCAATCAGTGAGTGCAGGGGCTGCCCAGGAGCCTCCTCCAACAACCACCACATGGCAGCCATTAATGAGTGCAGGAGCTACCCAGGAGCCTCCTCCAACTACCACCACCACTATGAAGCCATCAATGAGTACAAGGGCTGCCCAGGAGACTCCTCCAACAACCACCACATTGCAGCCATCAGTAAGTGCAGGGGCTTCCCAGGAGCCTCCTCCAACCACCATCACAGTGCAGCCATCCTCGCCAGCGGATGCCATGTAGTCCACCCTCCAGGGGCTACTGTGTGGGCTGCCCCTCCAGAATCAGTGGGAAAGGCACCCATCTGAGAAACTGTGGCCCTGCACTCCCCAGGACAAAGCAATGGGCATGTTGCCCCCTCCAGAACCAGTGGTCAAGTCACCAACCTGAGAGACTGTGACCTTGCACTCCCCAGGACAAAGCAATGGGCATATTGCCCCCTCCCGAACTAGTGGGCAAGTCACCCACCTGTGAGACTGTGGCCTTGCACTCCCTAGGGCAAAGCAATTTGTATGTTGCCCCCTCCGGAACCAGTGGGAAAGAGACCCACTCCAGAGACTGTGGCCGTGCACTCCCCAGGACAAAGCAATCGGCATGTTGCCCCCTCCAGAACCAGTGGAAAAGACACCCACTCCAGAGACTCTGGCCTTGCACTCCCCAGGACACAGCAATGGGCATGTTGCCCCCTCCAGAGCCAGTGGGCTTGTTCCCACATCCGGCTGAGGTGCCGCCGAGGTGCCTGCCTAATTGCAAACTGATGCCCCTGCAGTGTACTATCCGGATGTGGTCAGGATTCGAGTTGGGCCTTAGACTGTGACCTGTGGCCATGTGGGCCCTTTGATCATTGGACTGGGCAGTGTCCCTTTGTGTACATGTGTACATATCTGTTTCATTGACAAATCAAATTATTAATTTTGAGGTTGATCTGATTACAATCACTTAAGTCAATTCCTGATGTCTTTGCATTATTCTGCCATTTTTCGGGGACAAATTGTTTTTCTTGTGCTGCTGGTTGTGTGTATGGTGTGTGTGTCTCGGGTGTGTGTGGTGCTGGTATGTGTCACTCTTGTTTTCCTCCCAGCCTCCCTTGTGTGCTAGGCAGCTGTACTCACCATCGTCATCTTCGTCAGCGTTGGTGTTCCTGGTGGAGCATAACATAGAAGATCATCAGGAAAACATGCAGTTCGGGTTCCATGGTGGTGTGGTTCTTCCCTGTTTCTCCAATGGTGAGTTCTTTCACTTCTGAGCTCTGTTTCCGCCAGGCTTTTGTTGACGTTGGTACCGCCCCGGAAAATGTAGCGGATTGCAGGGTCAAAATATGGTGGGTGGTACTTCGTCTTCCGCCTGTTGTTTCCACCATGGCGGTTGGTGTGGTACATTGGCTGTCTATAGGAGTTATCACCCCCATGGCCTTAATTTGGTGTAATTTACCGCCTGTGTCTTGGCGGTATTACCGCCACTTTATCACCCACCGCCAGGGTTGTAATGAGGGCCTCTGTCATCTACTCTTTCCTCAAGTAGTACACGATCAAGGCATTAAAATATTAGCAGAGTACTATTACTCTGATAAACTGCTCAAAATGCCTGCCACTGGGCAAGTGGGATCTTTGTTTGTTATGGCCTTCATATTTTGTAAGAACCCCTTTTTGCCAAATGCACTGTACTCTCTATATATCTTTTGGTGCATGGGCACAACAAACAATATTCTGTTCATTATGTGTTGCAATTCATAATATATTTGATCCTTTTGGGAGTTCTCTGACCTGGTATTTCATAGCTTGTTGTTTTGGTACTCTGTCTGCATGCCTTACACCTGGTAGGGGGAATAGAAACCTCCCACCCTGTTTTCATTGGTATCACTGTTACTAAAATGACTATGTACAGTAAATCCTTAAGAGATATAATCCATCTGTAGGACACTAATGGGTAATTAGGTAAATCTGGACCTAATGTAATATCTGCCTGTAATATATGCCAGTTTCTACAAAGTATCCGGTAAATCTCATATGTATCCTCTGAGACATCAATTATAAGCTTCACTTCTGTTACCCCTTCTGCCGTTGGTTTTTCCTCTCAAGAAGGCCTCTCTTTTAACCATTTGTACTTTATCTTTCATTGTCCTTGATACTTTTTTGGAATTCTCCCAAACCTCTCTATAACATGCCTTGCAACTAGATCTTATTCTAATTCCTGACTACTGTTCCTTTTGGTAAGAAGGAGCCCCCCAAAGGGGATGTTCCACTTAAATTTCCTATGGTGATTACTTCTGGGTGTATACATTCAGCAGTTATAGTTATCTGAAATATCAATAACTCGCGCCCTGAGGTAACTATAACCCGCGCCCCCACCATGCATAGTTCTCTCCTCAATAATTTTAATGCAAATGTTACAGTGATATTATCAATGATGTCATAAAAGATGCAATCTGTGATATAATATCTGGGGTAATTAGCAGTGCATGGTGAGAACAGGAGTTATAGTTACCATAGGGCGCAAGTTATAGTTATTTGAGATAAAATGAGTGTTTACAGGGGCTTAGCTGCAGGACCTGGCCAGGCCCTGCGACCAATCCCCGCCGTGCAGAGTCAAAGGCCGTGCATGGCAATGGTTGGATTAAAGTATAGTAATTAAAATTACTTTACGTTAAAAAACATGCAGTTTCACTGAAAAAAACAATGGTTACTGGGACATTATAGTTAGGAAATAGAATTTAAAAAACAGAAATTCACTGAAAAAAAACAAAGGTTACAGGAACTTTATAGTTAGGTTCTGAAGTTACTCATACAAAACCATATAAATTCAGCAGCTATAGCTAGAGTTATTTCAAGAAACTATAACTTGCACCCTAAGGTACCTATTACTTTGACCCTCGCCATGCACTCCTAATTACCCCAGATGTTACAGCACTCATGACTATCTTTAAAATGTCAATAAAAATATCCATGAAACATTAGCAGTCAAATTATTGAAGAAATTGTGCATGGTTGGAGCATGAGTTGCAGTTACCTTAGAAAGCAAGTGATAGTTATTTGTAATGAGTGCTAAATTTCTATGGGTTTGTGTGAGTAAATTCAGAACCTAACTATAACTTCCTTGTAGCGTTTGTTTATATATATTTATATATACAGTATATATTCTCTTTGTTTAGTGGAAACACCTTTGTGCCCCAGCAGACCAGGGGCTGGGGGGGACGTAAGCTATTTTGAGTACGCTGACTCACCAAATATCAATTCCCTCCTTCACTATATTATTAAAAGTACTGAGTTGCCATCCCCTTGTGTTTATTACACATCCACCATGAATGGCTGCAAATCCATGTCTTGCAGCTGAACTCACAATGGTGGACATGTAATGATCACAAAGTTGTGGTGTTGAAAATTATCTTTTTTTGCATGGTACTATCCTCACATGTTTGCCTTCTGTAGCTGAACCTGTTTTTGTTGGCCAGATGACTCTGCATACTCTACTCCTGCAAATCAGTTATAAAGTGTTTGTGCTTTCCCTTTTAAACTTGGAAAGGCTGGACCTGCTTGTCCTGAGCCAATGACCCAAAATTCACTCAAAGGGTAAGTTGCTCGACCTCCTGTTTCAGCAACATTGACACAACAAGCTTTATCTCCCAAGTGCTTCCTCCCAGGGTTCTGAAAACTTGTCATGTGTTATAGTATACCCCTCCTGTACAAGCTTTACCAGCTGGGACTTTATGCCAACTTTTTCTCCAAAGAAGCTGCTGGGGCTGTGACCACCATCAAGCCAGAGCTGTAGCCCTCAACAGTTTCAGCATTTGTGGGTGCCCGGGTAGGCACCGGGGCACCCACTTAAAAAAAAAACAAATGCAGCTCCAACCTGCACACTGTGTAGGTGCTGGCTGGGGAGGCAACCTTGGGGCCCCTTCTGCAGCCCCCAACATGGGAATGTGCTCTGTGTACCCTAGGTAGGAACAGGAATACCCACGTTTGAAATAAATGTCACCCAGGGTACTTAGTTTAAAACCATTTTAAATTAACAAAACCACTGACATTCATGTTACATTTCTCTTGTTATAGTTATGAATTGAGCATGCGTTACAGTTACTTGAAATAACTCCAACAGATGAGTTTCTATGGTTTTGTGTGTGTAAAATCTGAACCTAGCTATAAAGTCCCCATAACTTTTGTTTTTTTTAAATTTCTAAGGTTTTTAATTCTGTTTCCTAACTGTAACGTCCCTGTAACCCTTTTTTCAGTGAATTTCTAGCATTTTTGTAACATTAAGTAAAATACCCATCGCTATGCAAGGTTGGTTGGGATGGTTGGTCGCAGGGCCTGGCCTGGCATTGTGCTGCCCTTACCCAAGCTTGCTACTCCTGCTCCCTCCTCCTTGCCATCCATTGTCCAAGTTCATGCCCCTCTTCCCTCATTACACCCATGTGTGGGCATTGTTCTGCCACTGCCCTTCCTGCCTGTACCTGAAACGTTAGCTTGCTGCCCTATTCACCTCCTCTTACCTGTGTTGTCTGAGTACATGCACCAGCCCCCTCCCTCCTGCCCTGCATGGTCCGATGTGCTGCCACTGCCCACTCTCCTACCCTTATGGTCTGTCATGCTGCAACCATCCCTCCTATTAGTTCGATACGGTTTGCTTGCTGACTTTGCCTCTTTCCCCTCTGCTCTCTGTTGCCCATGCGCATGGTCCTGTCTCCTCCCTAATGCTTTCCATGATCTGTTGTGATGCATTGCCATCCAGCTTGCCCTGTGTGGTGTATTATGCTGCCGCAACACCTGATACTTGCCCTGTAAAGTCAGTTTGGTGCCCCTGCTCATCTCCCTCCTGTCCTCTGTTATCCGAGTCATATCCTTATCCCATTCCTCCTTCCCTCAATGATCCGTTGTACCATACTTGCAAACATTTTGAACTTGGTAAGAGGGAGATTTAAAAAAAAAAAAACTTTAAAAAAAGCTTGGAGAATTGATTTTCCCCATTGACTTACAGTGAAAAAGAAGAGATTTTGAGCAGGTGGCAGATACAATAAAGCCCTTTTGGGCTTAAAAACTTTGGGAGTCTTCTGCCTGAATCTTGTCTGTTGGCGTGTATGGTTGTACTGCCACTGTCTCTTCCTTCTGTCATCAATGGTCTGTTATATTGACACAGTCTCTCTTATCTGACTTGCATGGTTGGTTTGACATCCTGCGATTCTGGGCAGATCACTTCATCTCCACATGTCTAAAACCAAAATGAATGTGTCCTTGTGCAATGTAATTGCTTTTCATATAAAGCCCTCCAGTACCTTTGGGTTATGTCTGCACTATATTCAACTGCAACAAATGTAAAAAATTAAGGCCCTCATTATGACATTGGCGGTAAGTCCCGCTTATCGCCATGCTGACTGCCGCCAACATACCGCAGCGGTATACCGCTACGTGTATTATGACCCACATATAGAAATCCTCCACTAAACAGACACACACACACAAGTCCGCCAGCCCAAAGGTCAGTGATAAAATGGCAGTACCAAAACCCACACCGTTACACCAACAGAAATACGCCCACAGCATTACGACCCATGAATCACCGCGGGGGACATTCAACCACAGTAAACCTTTGGTGGTACATACCGCCGTGCTCAAATTACACACACACTAACAAAACTACACCACATTGGACAATTCAATTTACACACACCTAACACACATACACACACCACACCCACACACCCACACCAGTATAAAACACACACTCACATTACCCACAACCCTTTACCACAACTAACAATTTGAAACAGAGAGAGAGACACGCCAGGAGCACCCACAGAACCAGAGCCACAGAACACCATCACCCATGCACCATCCACGCACCTCACAGCACACACCCCAACACATCCCTCCACACACACTCACACACACCACAACACTACATTCATGGTACCACAAAGACACCCCAGGTTCTCAGAGGAGGAGGTAAGGGTCATGGTGGAGGAAATCATCCGGATAGAGCCACAGCTATTCGGATCACAGGTGCAGCAGACATTCATTGCAAGGAAGATGGAGCTATGGCGGAGAGTCGTGGACAGGGTCAACACTGTGGGACAGCACCCAAGAACCAGGGATGACATCAGGAAGAGGTGGAATGGCCTACGGAGAAGGTGTGTTCCGTGGTTGCAAGACACCGGATAGCTGTACAGAGGATTGGCGGTGGACCCCACCTCCTCCCCCACCACTAACAACATGGGAAGAGCAAGTCTTGGCAATAATGCATCCTGAGGGTCTGGCAGGAGTAGCAGGAGGACTGGACTCTGGTAAGGCAACTCTTTACTTCTTTCACCCCCCTACCTGCATGCCATCACATACCCCAACCCTCACCCTCACCCTCACTCCCATCACTCCTCCACCTCCCACACACCCCACCATCACAACCCACCCCTTCCACAAGCAAGCCCTGCATGCAACACCAATGCATGGACACCCATCACAGACCTGCATGGACACCCATCACCACAGCATGCACAGTAGTGACAATCACTTAGTCAACCAAATCACAACTCACACAAGCCAAAGCTGCATTTGTAATAACAACCATAGAGGGAAACAAACCTATGCACCACATGTCACACGCAGAAACAATAACACTGTGTTTACATACCCACAGGACCCCACACAACGTCACCGGAGAGGAGGTGCCAGCAACATCCAGTCCACCCCCATAAGAGGCCCACAGTGATGCCAGCAGCTCTGCACGCTGGGATATGGATGACCAACCTGACCCATATGGGATCTCTGGGCGGTCGGTTACCCAGACACAGTCCCATACCACCACAGAGCCCCTCCCCTCAGGAAACACCAGCACAGCACCCACCCAGCGGGCCCATCCCACTGTCCCCAGGACACGTCAATCAACAGTATGTCCACCACTACAGGGACCCCAGGCAAACCCACAAACACAGGACGATCGGGGACCTGGGGTCAGTGGCAGTGGGCACATGGTTCAGGGGACGGAGGCACAGGACAACAGTTAAACTCGGAGGACAGCTGTGCGACAGGGGGAGGACAGGCCAAGGAAACCAACCCTCCACAAGGCACTTGCAGGGATCCTGGAAGCACACCACCATTCCCAGGAGATGACGGGCCAGATACTGGTCAAGTTGCAGGAGACCCAGTGGCTGCAGGAGGGACAGTACCTGGGGATCAGGGAGTACCTGAAGGACATCCACACCACTATGGTCACCATTGTATAGGTGCTGGCAGACATGGCTAACACCATGAGGGAGGCAGTGGCACACCAGCGGGACCCTGACACTAGCCACACCGATGAACAGCCCTCATCCTCCACCAATGCTAGTGGACAGGAGGCCCCTCCACAGGAACAACAGGCCAACAGCACCCCACCCACTGCAGAAAACCACCGCGCAAACGGTCCCTGCGATCCAGGCTGAAGCCAGAGAACATTGCCAAGACCCCCGCCAAGAAAACAGACTCTCCTGATTGTCACCCTCTGTCCAACACTGTCACCCTGTCCACCCTGAACTGCCATTGCTCCACTTCCTATGCCCCCTTCGACAATGCACCTGTGATACCAATAGACTGTACCCTATCATGGACTCTCCTCCACCATCACCAAAGCCCATTGCACATCCCAATTTACTCCTCAGCACTGAAATAAACACCCTTGGAATAAACATGTATGGAGTATGTCAAATCATTTAAGGATATAGTCCGTAGACATTGCAAATAGACAGTAAAGTGATGTAAACATAGTTATGACCTGTTATGTGCTGCAGTCAATACACCAGGAGCCACTGGAGGGCACAAATGTCTGCAAATAGACATGTTAAAAGGTCCAATAAGTGGGCTGTGTAGTGGGAACAGCAGCCAGGCAGAAAAAAACACTTCACAAAACAGCAATGGAAGGTGAGATTACAGTGTCTTGTCTGTGTGTCACCTGAAGTACTGTTGTATTATAGTTGATCTGTTGTCCACACCCTCTTCCTCTGCCTCCTCTTTGTCACTGTCCACAGGCTCCACCGCTGCCACACAACCATCTCCAGCCTCATCCTCCTGCAGAAAAGGCACCTGGCGTCTCAAGGCCAAATTGTGCAACATGCAACGATGATCTGGCAGACCTTCTTGGGTGAGTAGCACAGGGATCCACCTGTCAGATGAAAGCACCTGAACCTGGCCTCCAGAGGCCAAAGGTTCGCTCAGTGATCCTCCTTGCTGAGAGGTTGGGGTTACCAGAGTCACCTGCAAATACTAAGGGATACCATTTAGCCAGACACTCACCCTGAGGGCCAACCCCACACCCATATACCAACATCCACTGGGTGGGGATAATGGGCTCACCTATTAGCCACACCCGGTGTCTCTTGAGTTGAGCCATCACATGTGGGATGCTGCTATTCCTCAGGATATAGGCATCATGCACAGACCCAGGATACTTTACATTAACATGGGAGATGTACTGGTCCGCCAGGCACACTATCTGCACATTCATTGAGAGAAAGCTTTTTCGATTTCTGAACACATGTTCATTTCAGGAGGGACAAAGGCAATATGTGTACCATCAATAGCACCAATAATGTTGGGGATATGTCCCAGTGCGCATGTGTTTCATCAGGGCAGACAACACTCTGGTCAGCGCGTTTGAGAACATAGGCTGTGACATCCCTGCTGCCATGGCCACTGTCGCTTGGAAGGAGCAACTTGCCAAGAAATGGAGCACTGATAGGACTTGCACAATCCCAGTGGGGTGACGGATAACTGAGATCAGGTCTGGCTCCAATTGGGCCCACTGCTCTTGGACTGTGGCCCTATCAAGTCTGTAGGTGAGGATAATGTGCCTGTCCTCCATTGTTGCCAGGTCCACCAGGGGACTGTACACGGTGGGATGCCTCCATCTCCTATTCATCTGCAGCAGTTGAACTCTAGGATGAAAAACGGTGAGCAGGTGGTCATATTCATACATGTCCTCAGAGTAAAATGCCTTACATGTTGTGACAGAAACAGTATGTGAATGTGTAGTTCCGTTAATGTGCCTATGTCTGCTGTGACGCAGTTAAATGCCATGGCCTGTTCCCCCCTTAAATGGCGGCCGCCTGACCTGTGTGGAGGGACAAGTGGAAATGAGGTATTTCCGAGGGGGTTGTGTGCTTTTGCTGGAGGTGGTCGATGACCACCGTGCAACACCTCGTTGGTTATCATTGGACCCTATGGGTTCCAGTAGCCAATGGTGATGTACGCCGGTGGTGACGGTATGCACCGCCGCAAACGTGACTGACATTTTCTATCTGTTCACTCACTTGCCACCTGGCCTTCAACAGGAGAGGACTTAAACTGCATGTGCTGCTGTGACCTGTGTCTGGAAGCGACCATGGCTCGAGTGTCTGGGGAAAGGGCACCTGCCTCCACTTCAGAGGAGTTGGAGAGGCTGGTTGATGGGGTCCTACCCCAGTACCGTTTACTTTATGGTCCTCCAGACCAACAGGTGAATACACTGTGAGCATGATGCATGGGGCATGAATGCACGGAGTGCTGTGTGTGTAAGCCTCATGTAAGGGGGGGTGGCTGAGGGGTCCTGGGCAGAGTGCTGCATGTCTGGTGGTCAATGTCTGTGCGTAAAAGGATGGGATGCATATGGTGGGCCATGAGTGTAACAGGCCGGACGGATGACTAATACATTTTTCCATGCATCTTTTTCCGCAGGTCAGCACCTTTCCCATCAGAAAAAAGGTATTTAGCGTACCATCGCCAGGGAAGTGCGGACCCTGGGGTTCTTTGACAGGCTGAGCACCTACTTTCACAAATGGTGGGAGGACCTGCACCGCTGGGCAGGAAGACGGCGGAGGCCCAGCTGGGGAGGGGGTGCCCGTCGTACCCTGACCCCCCTGATGTTCTGCATCCTGAGGATGGCCTTTCCGGAGTTAAATGGGCACTTGAAGGCATCACAGCAGCCACAAGGGGGTGAGTACAGTTTCAGATTCAGCAAATTGCACATGTTGAGGTGTTATCTGGGTGGGGGGTGGGGGTCTGTGGGTGCCCCTAGGCCAGGATGTACATGGCAGGGTAGGTTCCATGATGGGCAGGGTCTGATGAACTCCAACCCCAAATATGCTAGTGGGCATCTCCTACAGGGCAGGGTCCTGTGGGTTTCAGGTGTGCTGCTCTTGGCGTTAGGCATTGTACTCCATGGCATAGGGCTGTTCCCTGTGTGTTTTGTACGCCAACAGTAGAGTTGTTGCTGGCTTTGACCAAGAGTATCCCCTGTCCCCCCTACCTTTTTGTTTTGTTACTCTGTCCTTGTGTGCATTAGCATCATCTGGCGGAGGAGCAGAGGCACAGGCAACGGAGTGAGCTGCATCCCACATGGCTGATGAGGCCGAATCCACTGACGGTGAGGGCACCAGTGGGACGGAGGGGAGCACCAGGGTAGAGACAGGAGGGCACAGTTATGACAGCGACACCTCCTCCGATGGAAGCTCCCTGGTGGTGGAGGACACCTCTGTGGCCACTCCAACTACAGATACAGCTACCACCCCGTACCTGCACTGCCCTCCCAGCAGCCCCTCAGCATCTTCCCGTGCCCACTCACCCGGGAGGGTGGGCATCTCCTTCGCCCCAGGCACCTCAGGCCTTGCCCCAGTCAACACTGCTGCCCTCAGTGAGGAGGCTATTGACCTCCTGCGATCCATTTCTGTTGGGCAGTCAACGATACTGAATGCCATCCAGGGTCTGGCAGGGCATTTGCAACAAAAAAATTCATTCCTGGAGGGCATTCACTCTAGTTTGGCGGCCCAACAGAGATCATTCCAGGCTCTGGCAACTCCCTGATGGCAGCCATTGTCCCTGTTTCTAGCCTCCCCCTTCCAACTTCCTCTACCCAGTCCCATTCCCCTCAACCCCAGCCTATCCCAAGCACACCTTCATATCAGCATGCATCAAAATCAACACACAGAAGTGGCTAAGCAAACACAAGCACCACACTTCATCCCAGAGGCACTCACACAAGCAACATTCAAATGCAGACACACCATCATCCACTGCCTCCACTGTGTCCCCCTCCTCCTCCTCGTCCACCTCCCTCCCAGTAGGGTCTCTACTCACACTTGCATGCACTACATCCACACCACTGTTGTTTCTGCAGCCACTGCAGTTGTGAGAGGCTCCAAGAAGACACCCGTCCACACAGCCAGTGTGCCAGCATCAGCTGCCAAGGGCAAAAAGGGAGCACCAGCTGCCAAGGGCAAAAAGGGAGCACCAGCTGGCAAAGGCAAGGAGGCACCACCAGCTGGCAAAAGCAAGGAGGCACCACTAGCAGGCAAGGGCAGGAAGGGAACACCAGCTGCCAATGACAGGAAGGGAACGCCAGCCGCCAAGGATAGGAGGGAACACCAGCAGCCAAGGACAGGAAGGGAACACCAGCTGCCAAGGACAACGAGAGAGGCACAGACGTCACTGCCAGGTTGGATGATGAGCCTGGTGCTGGAGCAGCATATAGGCACACAACACCACCCATGTCACTTCAGCTGTCCGAGGCTGAGGGGGAAGGGCTGTAGCCTCCACGCACCGCTGTCAGCCCAGCCGCCAGCCTAGCCACCAGCACCGCCACCAAAACCACTGCCACCACCACTGTGAGCAGCATCAGCCCCAGTGGGCAGCCATCCGAGGCTGCGAGGGAAGGGTTGGAGCCTACCCCTACCAGAGGGCAGTACCGCTGGCAGCACCGCTGCAAGCACTGCCACTAGCACTGTCACCAGCACCGCCACCAGCACCGTCACCAGCTCCGCCACCAGCAACACTACCAGCAGCACCAGCTCCAGTGGGCAGCCATCCGAGAAACTGTGGGAGAAGGGCTGGAGCCTACCCCCACCACAGGCAGCACCGCCGCCAGCACCGCCACTGCCACCACTGAGCAGCCGTGACCGCCCATGGGCAGTGTGTAGTTGTGCCTCCATGGGCTGTAGTGTGCCCTGACCCCGGCAACAACAGTAAGTGTGACGCCCAGGTGAGAGACCGTGACTTTGCACCCTCCAAGATCTGCATCACAGGGCACAAAACCCACTCCAGAGACAGTGGAAGAAGCATTCACTCACCCTATCCTTGCCAGGATAAAGCACACTGGGCACAAAGCCCCCTCCAGAACCAGTGGAAGAAGGCATCCACTCAGTCTATCCTTGCCACGATGAAGCAAATTGGGCACAAAGCCCCCCCCCGAACCAGTGGAAAAAGGCATCCACTAACCCTATCCTTGCCAGGATGAAGCACACTGTGCACAAAGCCCCCTCCAGAACCAGTGGCAGAAGGCATCTACTCACCCCCTCCTTGCCAGGATGAAGCACACTGGGCACAAAGCCCCCTCCAGAACCAGTGGAAGAAGGCATCCACTTGAGAGACTGTACCTTTGAACTCCCCAGGACCAAGCAGTGGGCAAACCACCCACTAGAGAGACTGTGGCTTTGCACTCCCCAGGACCAAGCAGTGGGCAAACCACCCACTTGAGAGACTGTGGTTTGCACTCCCCAGGACCAAGCAGTGGGCAAACCACCCACTAGAGTGACTGTGGCTTTGCACGCCCCATGACAGAGTGCTGGGCATGTGTCCCCCCCAGGAGCAGTGGCGTTTTACCATCTTCCAGCTGAGGAGCCCCCCCATCCCCTTCCCCCTGAAGTGCCTGTATATTTTCGACCTGGTGCCCCAGTAGTGTTCTCTCCATATTGAGGCAGGAGCCAAGTGGGGCCTTGGCCTATGTGATATGGCCCTGTGGGCCACGGACAATTTGGACTGGGCAGTGTCCCTCCATTTGTATAAACTGTAGGTACGGTTTTGTGCTTTGAGGACATATTTCTATAAATGTATGAAATTACACTGACTTTACTCACTTCCTTTTGTCCTTGTGGTATTCCTGGGGGTTACAGGGTGGATATGAAATGTTGTTGCATCTGTTTGTGTGTGTGGTGTTGGTGTTTGGGGTGGGGGTGTTGTGTGTTACTACTTCAATTAGAAGACCCCAAAAACATTGAAAACTCACAAATCTTCAGTTGCCTCAGAGCCGTTGATCAGTGGATGACCTGGAGCCATCTCAAACTAAATACCTCCAAAACAGAAATACTCATATGTGGTGACTGGAAAAATTATGACCCTCTGTGCGTCTGGCCTGAAGATCTCAGACCACCTCCTCAATTATCCAAGGAAGTGAAAAACCTAGAATCACCATGGATTCCAAGCAAACTATGAATGCCCAAGTAGACAAATTAGCACGCACAAGCTTCATCACCTTAAAGACTTTACGACGCATCTTCCCCCACCTCGGATTTCCACACAAGGTGCAAGCTACTATCTCACTTGTATTATCCAAACTGGATTATGCCAATAGCCTCTACCATGGATCATCTCTATCTGTTATGAAAAAACTACAACATATCCAGAATTCCGCAGCCAGGCTACTACTACATATAAAGCCGCAAGCCCACATCTCCCCTGCCTTGAGAGCACTACACTGGTTACCCGTTGCCAGAAGATGCACTTTCAAACTGCTTTGTATCACCCACAAAGCTATACATGGAACAGGACCGCTTTTTATCAGAAAGAAAATTACCAAATACATCCAACAAAGAACCCTCCACTCAAGACTGGCACCCCGCCTTAGAACACCACCATACAAGAAAAAGACTGTAGGTGGTACATCCTTCTCCGTCCAAGCAGCCAAACTATGGAATTCATTACCCCCAACTATAAGAGCCACAGATAACTTTCTTGTTTTCAGAAAACTACTCAAGAGTTGGCTCTTTCCTTCATAACCACCTTTTTCAAACAACTATGAACTGCATATGCCTATGTGGATAAATATTTTTTCAGATTATATGTATATTTCTATTTATTTATAGTTTCTTTGGAAAATATGTATTGCTACTGTCATAACAATAAAATACACACACACTCTTTTAAACCTGTCTGACTAAGTATTTTTTACCCATGATTCTAATTATGTATTGTATGTGCATATGTGTGTGTATTCATGTGTGTGTGTGTGTATATATATATATATATATATATATATATATATATATATATATATATATATGTGTATATGTTGTTTCTGTGCTTGGCATGTTTGTGGATCATTGCATGGCTCCTGGTTTTTTGGGTTGTTATACTAGATATCTATGAATTTCTGCTCTCATTTTTCATCACTCTTATGTCATGTCTCTATCAAACTATCCTCCATTCTCACTCTGACTCATCCCAAATCCCTTCGACCACTTTCATCTCCTAAATATCTCTGCCTAAGCTCTTCCCTCCACCTCCACATCTAACTCACCAAACCTCACTCTACCTCTGTGACCTCCCACACAACCCTACTAAATTCTCCTGCATTCATCTCACCCTGCTACTATGCTCTCCCTAACCCTTCCACATACTCTTCCCCCCTCCACCCCCCTTTATTCATCCCAAGCCTTTGGATTGAGTAAATGAAGGATATACTCCAAATTAACACTTCTGGATTTCTTTCCTCCTCCACCCCTCCATTACTCCAGTCAATCTAACTAACAAACTCTCATATCCGCGGCTCAAATTAACTCATAATAATACTAAAACTGTGCTCATTATTAAATTATACTAATCCATCACTAATTCTTGTTGGGTTCCGGAGTAGCGTGCTACTCATCGAAAAGCGCTTCGACGCCTCGTCAGGGGTAGTAAGCGCTATATAAATACGATTACAATACAATGTGTGTGTCACTCTCTTTTTCCTCCCCCCTCCCTTGTGTGCTAGGTGCGGTACTCACCGTGGTTGTCTTTGCCGCCGTTTATGTTCCTGGTGTAGGAGGAGGTATACCAGCATGGGAAACACATGTAGTTCGGGCTCCATGGCATCATGGTCCTTCCTTGAGTGTCCAGAGGTGAGTCATTTCCCTTCTGTGTACTCTTTCTGCCGTGCTTTTGATGGCGTTGGTACCTTCCCGGAAAAGCTGGCGGATTAGCTTGTTGTAATAGGGTGGGTGGTACATTGTCTTCCAACTGGCTGTTAGCGGTTACCACTGCGGTGCTTGTTTCTACCGCTGTGGCGGTCGGAGTGTTAGAGTGGCCGTCTGTGTTGGCCATTTCCGCCGTGGTCATAATACAATTTTTTTTACCGCCGGCCTGTTGGCGGCATTACCGCCACTTTATCACCAACCACCAGGGTTGTAATTAGGGCCTAAAGTGGTCATTACAACCCCGGCAGTCAAAGACCGCCAGGGCAGTTCTGGAGGAAGCACCGCCAACAGGCAGTGCTTCACAGGGAATTACGACTGCGGCGGAAACCCCGAGGTCGCACTGCCGGGACCAGCGGTTTCCCGCCACAGTGGTCCCGGCGGTTTTAATCCGCCAGCGCTGCCCAGGGGATTACGAGTTTGAACTGCCATGAAAAGGCTGGCAGCAAGGGGAGTCGTGGGGCCCTTGGGGGCCCCTACACTGCCCCTGCCACTGGCATGGGCAGTGCAGGGGCCCCCTGCCACGGCCCCGTGCAGCTTTTCACTGTCTGACATGCAGACAGTGAAAAGCGCGACGGGTGCAACTGCACCCGTCGCACGACCGCAACTCCGCCGGCTCCATTTGGAGCCAGCTCCTGTGTTGCGGCCAAGATCCCCGCTGGGCCGGCGGGCGGAAACCAGGTTTCCGCCCGCCGTCCTGATGGCCGTGGCAGGAGTGTGGAAGCTGCCCGCCAAGGTTGTAATGAGGGCCTAAGGTTTTGCACACTTCAGTCATCAAGCTATACTTGGGCTACATTTGGGTGATATGTGTGCTACCTTTGGGGTCTTTTTTTCTCTAGTGGCCATCTTGGGAGTCTTATTTGTTATGAAGCTCCCCAATTTCCTTATTTCCTGTGATATCCTCAGTAAAAATGCTTTCAGTTTTTCACTTCAATTCTATCAAGATAGCGTTTGGATGTGTCACACATTTGACATAAATTTAGAATGTTATCACTCCAGCTGCTCATTAGAACACTGTAAGCTGCTGATCACCAGGGAGTATACGGGCAGTCTGCTGAGGCTGATTTTGAAAGTGCATTGTTCAGTCCGCATGTCAGAATGTTTTAATGAAATAGAAGAGAAAGATATTTGAGAACTTACTGAAAATATGTCCTACTTTCCTTTCTACAGCACTAATCATAATCTCTATGATAAAATGAACCCACTTATTTT
Organism: Pleurodeles waltl; assembly: GCF_031143425.1. Lineage (NCBI taxonomy): Eukaryota > Metazoa > Chordata > Amphibia > Caudata > Salamandridae > Pleurodeles > Pleurodeles waltl. Next base: position 755,298,676 of record NC_090446.1, on the reverse strand, counting down.
GTTCTTTTCTAAATTAAATGTTTTACATTTTACCAGTTTGATTCAATCAAGCTGGCTTCAGGTGTGCCACGCTTTTGTCTTAAGTAAGACTGTTAGTGCTCTAGTTGTTCTTTAGAACACTTTGGTAGGCTGCAGTAAAACACAAAGGAATCAACTGACAGGCTGCTCATATTGGAAGTACATATTTTACTGAGAATGTTAGAATTCATTCTCATGTGGCTGAGAAAGGTAGTATGAATTTATAGAAAATATGCTTTCATGTTAGCTTCTGGGACACCTTCCATAACTTCTATGGGAAAATCATGAGAAATCAGTTCTCTCTCAAATATGATCATGAAATCCTAGAAGGCTTTTTCAAAAGGTAAAATCACCTTAAAACACACTACAATTCCTAAAGTTCATATGGTAGCCTCAACAAATGATTTATAGTGTAATCTCTTATTACCCTTTATGTGTTCTCCTTTTTGTCACCCTCAAAACTTACCACTACAATGCACTTCAATGGGGCGTTATCATGTATATTGGTCCAAGATGGCTGCCAGCACTACCTGGTTGAAGTGCTGGCAGACAATCAGATCTCACCATTATATCCGTGCTTTGGCTCACTCTTTAACTATCTCAAATACTACAGAACAGATTTACAACAACTAACAAAAAGGTTGCTTTCTGGACCAAGACCAATCTTTCTACCTACTTTGGTGTAATTCAGTCTATCAGTTCGGGCTGTATTTGTGTTCAAAATCCCTATGGGAATTAACATGGGAAAAGCACTTTTGTGAAGGAGCGGGTGTCTGATTCCCTTTATAGTTCTGTTTTTAAGTATGTGTGTTGCTGTATGGGTGAATGACTGGATGTATCAGTGACTATATGAGTGTGTGACTAGGTGCTTCAGTAGCTGTATGAGAGTGTGAATGCCTAAAGGAGTGCAGTATGAGTAGGTGACTAGTTGTGTCAGTTGCTGTGTCAGTGAATCAGTGGGTGTGTGACAGTAGTTTTAGGGTTCCCCAATATGTTTGTGAGGAGCTGTGTGTGTGCATGGACAAGATTTGTATGGGGTTGTGGCGGGTGTGAGAATGATTGCATGGATGATGTCATCAGTGATGTCATTAGTGATGTCATTTGAGATGTCATAAGTGATATCATCAGTGATGTCACTGTCCATGTCATAAGGGATGTAATATGTGAGGTCATAATCAGTGAATTACAGGAGCAGAAGTTATAGTTGGCTCAGCTAACCAGAACTTCTGATTTTCTACAGTTTTGTGTGATTATATTCAGAACCTAACTATAACGTCCATGTAACCTTTGTTTTTTTCAGTGAAGTTTTTGTGTTTTTAAAATTCTATTCCCTACCTATAATGTCCCTCTAACCTTTGGTTTCTTCAGTGAATTTCTATGTTTAAAAAAATATATATTTCCAACATATTTCCTTTTAAACTTTGGTATTTTAACTGAATTTCTAACGTTTGTTTAAGTGTATTTCATAACTATAACTTGTCTATAATGTTTGGGTTTTTAAGTAATTATAATATTTTTCTCATGCATACTTAGATATTAACCTAGAAGTGTGGGGAAAAAAGTATTTGGAATCCTTTCATTAAGCTGTCTCCCACAATGAAATACACCACTACTGTGCACTGCTGAAATGGAATTGAACAGACCCAATCCTTTCTAAAATAATGGTGACGCTACAGTTTTATACTTTATTTAGTATTTGCACACTTGTGAAGTAGTAGTTTAATGTTATTGTTTTTTTAAAATTAATTTTGGAACCGCAGACCCATTCACGATTCCGCACAGAGGTGAAGCTCCATGGTTTCCGTTCCGATCACATGGCCGGAATGAATCCACAGAAATATATCCATCAGTTTCTGTCTAGGTGTCTCAATCTATGCATAGTTGTGTCTCAGAGTGTGCTAGTGTATGTGTCAGCCTGATCCTGGTTCTGTCAGTGTATATGATAGTGTAGTGAATCTCATCTTGTTTTAAATGTGAAACAGGAGTTAGCCTAGTTTCTGGCTTGCAGACCTGTGCCCCTGTCACCTAGTGACTTTTACTCTACTTAGCTTGCTCTGTTTTAGCACAATTATTTAATTATATGTTTCCAAAATGGCTGCATTGTTTCTAGCTAGGCCAATGTTTTAGTTTCACGTTATCCGTGCCACTGCGCTAAGGCATCACTATCAATCGACAAAGATAAACAAACTGAAGGTATTCACATTAGGTACTTTCCCTCTTCACACCTTTGAAGCAATTGTTTACGTAAATTGCCGTCCCAAGCATGTCCGTTTTGCTACTGTTTGGGAACAGACCTACGTCAGGACTCCAAGCAGATCTTTATAAATGCACCTCACTTAGACAGATAGTCCGAGGGATTCCGACCAGATGCCATTGCTGCTATCAGTGATGCACCTCGCCTTGACTCTGACCCAGTCTTCGTGTCCCCATAGAGTCTGAGCTAGAGACCTCATACCAAGGTAACGAGGGTTGGGAAGCTCTTCCCATGGACATGGTATTGGCAGATTAGGTTTATCACACTTCGAACTCTTTAGGTTAGGTTCATCATGTTAGGGTAGTCGGATATATATCATTTCTCATGTCATTTTATGTTATTGCAAGATGATGGGGGTCTTTGTATTAATGACTCTCATCCTTACAATTCTTTTTCTTGCACTGTTCATTACCCTAATCATTGCAGCCCATGCAACTCTTATAGATTGCAGTCCTGTTAATAAAACCTATTGAAAACTTTACTGCATCTCCTTCATTGCCTGTGTTTGACTGAGACATGTTATTCGTGTGAGAAAGGAGTAATCTCCGTTTAACCACAACCTCCCTGAGATGTTGTTCTCTTGAGTCCATACGTAAAGGTTGCAACAAATCACCTTTTACTGTTTTTTTTTTGGTGAGGTGCTACTTGTGAGCTGGAAGGGTTGGGACTACAGTTGCGACTTATTGTAGGACTGGCATAATCACCTACAAACATAAATACTGTCATCCTTAAACCAGCAGTCTTGCCTAGAGCAAGAGTCAAACTACAACAATAGTGTGCACCTGGATGTTTGAATGGAAGCATTACTTGCTTTGTTAGTTTATGCATTAGTGTCGGCCTGGGTCTCTCAGTGTATGTATCAGTGTGTTACTGGGTGTTTTAGTGTATGTATTAATGTGTCTCTGGATGTATTATTCTATACATCAGTGTATATCTGTGTGTGTCAGTGTAAGCAATGATGTGAACCTGGGTGTGTCAGTGCATGCATGATTTTTCATTTGTGTGTGTCAGTGTATGCAGCAGTATCTGTATGGTGGATCAGTGTATGCATAAGTTTGTACCTTGGTGTCTTACTGTATGCATGGGTTTCTGCCTGACTGTGTCAGTGTATGTATCACTGTGTGCTTGGGTGTGTCAGTGTATGTATTAGTGTACATCTGAATGCATCAGTGTATACATCACTGTCCATGTGGGTTTGTAAGTGTCTGCAATAGTGGGTCTGGGAGCGTCACTCTATGAATGAAAGTGTACCTGGGTGTGTTAGTATATGCATAAGTGTCTGTCTGAGTGTGTCATTATGTGAATGAGTGTACCTGGGTGTGTTAGTTTATAGGTAATTGTGTACCTTTGTGTATTAATATATGTGTAAGAGTGTACCTGGGTGTGTTACTGTATGCTACGGAGTGTACCTAGGTGTGTCACTGTATAAATATTTGTCTGGCTGGGTGTGTTAGTGCATGCATTAGTGTGTACCTGAAAGTGTCAGTGTAGGAATGAGAGTGTACCTGGATGTGTTAGTATATGCAGAAGTGTCTGCCTGGATGTCTCTCTATCTGTATGAGAGTGTACCCGGGTGTGTCAGTGTATGGTCATTGTATGCCTTTGTGTATTAGTTTATGTATATAAGTGTGCCTGTGTGAGTGTCAATGTGTGCTGGGCAGTCTGCATGGGTGTGTTAGTGTATACATAAGTATCTGGCTGGATATGTTAGAGTATGCATCAGTATGTACCTGGGTGTGTCAGTGTACAAATTGCAGTCTACCTAGCTGTATTGGTATATGCATAAATATATGTATGAGTGTGTCATTATGTGAATAAGAGTGTACCCGGGTGTGTCAGTGTATGGTCATTGTATGCCTTTGTGTATTAGTTTATGTATATAAGTGTGCCTGTGTAAGTGTCAATGTGTGCTGGGCAGTCTGCATGGGTGTGTTAGTGTATACATATGTCTCTGGCTGGATATGTTAGGGTATGTATCAGTATGTACCTGGGTGTGTCAGTGTACAAATGACAGTCTACCTAGCTGTATTGGTATATGCATAAATATATGTATGAGTGTGTCATTATGTGAATAAGAGTGTACCTGGGTGTGTCAGTTTATAGATTATTGTGTACCTTTGTGGATTAGTGTATGTGTAAGAGTCTCCCTGGGTATGTTCCTGTATGCTACGGAGTGTACGTGAGTTTGTCACTGTATCCGCAAGTGTCTAGCTGGGTGTGTTAGTATATGCATCAGTGTGTACCTGAAAGTGTTAGTGTACGAATGAAAGTATACTTGTGTGTGTTAGTATATGTATAGGTGTCTGTCTGGGTGTCTTTCTATCTGCATAGGAGTGTACCTGGGTGTGTTAGTTTAAGGATCATTTTGTGCCTTTGTGTATTAGTGTATGTATAAGAGTGTCCCTGTGTGTGTCATTGTGTGCTGGGCAATCTAGTGTATACACAAGTCTCTAGCTGGATGTGTTAGTATATACATCAGTATGTATCTTGGTGTGTCAGTGTACAAATGACAGTCTACCTAGCTGTGTTAGAATATGCTTAAGTGTGTGCCTAGGTGTGTTACTATGTGCATGAGAATGTACCCGGCTGTGCCAGTGTATGGATCACTATGTGGTTGTGTGTATCATTCTATGAATAACAGTGTCCCTGGGTGTCTTCATTTATACATGACACTAAACCTGTGTGTCTAAATGAATGCAACAGTGTGTGGCTAGATGTTTGAGATTCTATTCCGGTATATGCTTCTATATATATTAGTCTATGTCATTGTCTTTGTCAAAGTGCCTTGTGTTAAACATCAGTGTTTCATGAGTGTGTAAGTATATACAGATATGTAAACACCTGTGTTTACATTAATGTATTCCTCTATTACTATGTTCATCCTGCATATAGTTATGGATAGAGACAGATGTACTTATGTAGCTACATTACTATAGTAAAATCAACTTTTTATGTGTATAAAAAAAACACAAAACATAAACATAACTTATACTTTGTTTCTATTAAGTTATCCATTGGACGTCTTCAATCTGTAATAAAAATTATATAGCAAATTTTAACACATGACAAATATTTACCACTATAGACAAATTTACAAATATTTTTTTAACATGTTAAATTTCTTTATCCACTATTCTCAGCTTCTATACATTCGCACTACACAATAAGGTCATATAGATACTCATCCTTGAACAGTGGAACGGGGGGTAATAGTCATAAAGACTTTTGAAAAAACCCATACGTTCATAGCAAGTTATTTCAATTTAATATTATTGTGTGTGGTACTCACTAGTACTATTAACCAAACTCTTATGCCTATAGTTGTTAAATTATATAAAGAATATTACAGGTTTTTAATGCAATTAGTGTGTATGATTCACACTAGTAATTTTAAAAGTGCCTGAATACATCACGTTTGGTAGGTCTCATGATGTTAGAAACTCCACGCATGCATTAAAGAGGACTATAGTATGTCAGCAGTTTTTTTTATCTTCAGTAGATGAATATTGCAGTTCACCAATTGTAATGTCCATTTTCAGTTTAGTAGTATGTGTCCAATTTCCATCCAATACCAAAAATACTTCTACATTTAAAATCCCTTAGAAAGACATCACCCTTGTTAGGCCATATGATGTCTTATATTCTACTTTTAAAAGTCCCATACATTTACTGTTCCATTTCTCCATTAGTAATCTTTCCTAGCACTTTAGTTTCAGTAACAGAAGGTAAACATTTTGTAATTTACATAACAATCTCTGTTTAAATGTAAGATAATTATCATTACAATCTGTCCATGCAGTTGTATTCTTTATGTAAATGGCTTAATGTCCAGATGAAACCCTTACTCCCTTATGGGAAAATAATAGCTGTGCAGATACATGTTTTACCAGAAATTGAGATGAGTCCTGCCTTAAAATCTGTGTTTTGGGGCTTCCAATTAAATTCTATCTGCTTTGCATCACTGTGATATACTTCCCAGGTTTTCTCATGCTGAAACTTGAAAGGAGGTCTGAGTTGCACTTCCTGAATGTATTATTTTGTGAAGCATCTTTAAACAACATTTCACAACTGACAGCTTTTGAATCTGGTAGAGTTAAATAGATAAATCATTCTGAATCTATTACTGTTGTTGAAGAAAAGAAACAATTTTCACAGTCATGCTGCCATGAATAACTTAGTCCAAAACGTTCATCAATAGGTACCATCTGTTCTCTCTAAAATACCAAGTGGGACCATCAAAAACTATGGTGTATCTTTTTGAGTATTGTGTCTAAACTGTACAGATCCAGTGCACATATCTGCAATATCACTAATACAAGATGCAGACAGAGGTCCTAAAAAAGTCAATAGTGCAGAGCATAATTGTTTTTGCCTTTTCTCTTTAAGTTCATGGACCAGAGCTGGTAAAGGGAACAGTGCATTACAACTACATTCACTTAGCAGTTGACTCCAGATACATTTGATAGCTGATAAGCTACAATTTTAGCATCTCTATTACTCTTGTTTTTCTCTGATACTTCCTTCTTTTCTGTTCTCTTAATTTTCTCTGGAACATCAGTCACATCTTTTGAAATTTTCTGTTTTGGCAAGATAGTAGGCTTTTTATAAACTGGATACTGCTCTAGATGGGTAGCATACAGGGGTCTCAAACAATTGTACTCTAATACACAACTGGAATCAGCATTTACTTTCCTCTCATCCAAGCCTATTACATACAAACAGACAACTTTGGATGCACGATAATGCTACATAAGACATACCTACCTTAAATACAGTGCTACCAATATTAATAAAAGCTGCATCTACATTTAAACCTTGAGACATATGTATTGTTACAGCATATGCTACAGATATTGGAAGCTGTTTTCTAAGTACATACAGGTCTTTCACAAGCTTGCTTTCTGTTTTACATCTTCCAGATCATCAAATTTAATTCCTAGATACTGAACTTCATTTCTGTTTGGATACAGAATAAAATCATTTTTTGTTTCAATAGCTTCATTAACTAATCCTTCTTCAACTTTTAAATTATGCCACAAAATTACTCTATAGTTTTTACAAACATGCAAACACTTTTCTAATCCCAATGTTTTGAAAACAGATTTTTCTAGAGCTCCAGTTTTGACTGTAGTTTATCATTAAATAGTATTGCTACTCCTTGGTGTTCCATTTTATCAATTCTGTAGTTGTAGTGATTGTTCATTAAAATGTGTACATTCCTGAATGGTAGGCATTAAGCAGAGAATTTAATTTTTTTCTTGAATAAATTCAAACATAAGCTCTGCTGCACTTTTTGTGAAGGAAATATGGGCCAGATGTAGGTGGACAGCAAATTGTGACTTGCAATTTGCGAGTCAGAGCGACTCGCAATTGCAACTCGCAATTTGCTATGCAGAAAGGTGTCTCAGACACCTTCTGCGACTCTCTATGGGGTCGCAAAGACCCACCTCATTAATATTAATGAGGTGGATCGCAGTTTATGACCCCATAGCGAGTCTGGGCACTCACGAGGATGGTGGCCTGCTGAAGACAGCAGACCACCATGTCCGTGACTGCTTTTAAATAAAGCAGGTTTTTTTTTCTATCTGCAGCCCGTTTTCCTTAAAGGAAAACAAGCTGCACATTGAAAAAAATACCGAAAACTTTTTTTTTTTTTTTTTTCAGAGCAGGCAGTAGTCCATAGGACCACTGCCTGCTCTGAAAAAATAATTTTGTGATCATTCACAAAGGGGAAGGGGTCCTATGGGGACCCCTTCCCGTTTGCGAATGAGTTACCATCCACTTCAAGTGGATGGTAACTGCGAGTTGATTTGCGACTGCTTTCGCGCTCGCAAATCAACTTACATCGCGGTGCGAGTCGCAAATAGGAAGGGAACACCCCTTCCTATTTGCGAGTCGGAAACGCATTTTGCGAGTCGGTTCCGACTTGAAAAATGTGTTTCTGCATCACGTACAGGCATTAGCGTCTCGCAAACTGCGTTTTTCGCCGTTTGTGAGGCGCTAATGCCTTGCTACATCTGGCCCTATGTTCTTTATAGGTTGTGTCTCCCTCTTTTGACAGTATTCCAACTGTAATATCCTTGAAAATACTTCCATATTGCTTATTGGATGCTTGACACATGTTTTCCTCAAAAGAACACATCATAGTCAGCCTTTTATATCTGTTGCATTCTCAAATGCACAAAGGCAAGCATTACTTTTGACACTATGCTCACCTCATCAATGATTAAAAGCTTTAGTTTCTGCAAAACTCTGGAAATTTTGTGGCAAGCTTCACCGGATAGGTTTTGGCATTCAGATGTATTTTTATGCTGTACAGGGAGCATTAGTACACAATGCAAGATAATTCCTTTGATATTGTGTGTGGCTAATCCAGTAGGAGTTGTTACTACACACAGTAAAATAGAGTCTGTAGTCTTCTTTCAATATGTTGTTAGAACTTGTACTAGAAAACTTTTTCCAGTACCTGCTTGTCCACTGACATAAAAGAATTGGTTTAAAACTTGAACACTTACATTGATTATTTTCATGCAGTAATCCGTGGTCTACTTTTTCTTTGACTTCCATATATATTTCTTTCTGCTCATTGAGTAGGTCTACTAAATCTTCCAACAAAATATTTTACTCTCTTACTTGTTACATTGCTGTCTCCTCTTAATTCATTGCTATGGCAGCTTCATTTTCTATTACTGGCTGTCCAAGAGAATCTTGACTAAGAGGTGTAGAACTTTGGCTGCTTTATGAACTTTCCTTTGGAATCTCAGTAGCAATTGTTTCTTCCTGTTCAATTTTGTCATATACATTTTCATTTAGCTTGGAAATATTGCATACCGAATAGTGTCTTTCACAGCATTGAAAGATTCTTCCTAGTAGTTAAATTGTCTGAGTAACTCTGTGTCAGATCGTCAGGCTTTGAATAACTGAAGAAGTGTCAAAAAGAAAAACTCTCTTTTTTCAGCAGTTTGTAAAGGAAGTTTCTATGGTTAATTAAGTTATGCTTTACTTGCCAAACTAAACAACCAGCTAAATTATATTTGCTTTCATCAATGTTTTCTGAAACATTGCTTCTATACCTATAGTGTTGTAGAGTACCACAAAGACACATATATTCAGGGTGTACACTTCTTTTTGGATAGTATGTGTCTAACATATTTGTTTTTACAATATCAGTACTCTCTGGATCAAATTATGCTAAGTACTAAATTTCTGGAAAAGATTTCAAAACTCTGTTTCGTGTGTTTGCAAGGCCTAGGCTAACCCAAACAATTCCTCTAAACTTTGAGAACAAGCTAGCTGAACCCAAACTATCACAACAGTCATATAAAAAAAATTCTGTGTGTGACAGCATTTTCAAGGTAAAACAGTACAATTTCTTTGATAGAGGCTTTTCTGTAGAAGTGTCCTCCCATGTTTCCTTCATCTCTGTTTTTTCTGAATTAGTGATGTATGAAGTGACATACCGAGCAACAGCAATAGAATTGTCAGCAACAAACTGCATGTCCATATTTGCATTTCATAGTTTCAGGATAACAGGATTATAATCATTGATATATTTAGAAGCCTCTGGTCTTTTCATATTATATGTATTTTTTGTGATTTTCTTGTCAGTGCGTGCCTTACTGCAGACAAAAAGGTGTTTACTCTTCCCTTAGAGAGGTTAGGCCTTGGAAACCTTAAACAACATCTAAAATGAAACTTTGCTTTACATCTATATTTTAAGCACAACATTAGCTACACTTACGGGTTTGCAGATGTAGAACTTGCTGTCTTAGATATTTGTTGTAATTGTCATCTGGAATGGCACATGTAACAAACTGCTCTATAAAAGACAGAACACAGTCATCACTGTCAGCTTCAAAATGTAGTGCACCCTTTATCCATAACAGCATGTGTGTATGAGGAGCTCCTCTTGCTTGGTATTCTTTACTCCAAACAAAAATCAATAACTTCTCCAAGAGGATGGTTTGTTTTATTGCATTTGAAAGCCAGCTTAGCATGAAACCTTTGATTGAATTTTCTGCAAATATTAGCAGGATACAAAGAGCAAAGTTCTCCTGCTATCTTCAAATGGATACCCTTTACATTACACCTACTCTGCAAAATTAAGTGTTACAAGACAAGCAGGAGGACCTAGATTACGTAGCATACATTGAACTTCTCCATGACGATGGTACCAATATTCTTTAGTGCCATGTTGAAAAACCATCAAATTGATTTATTTGTACTCTAGTTTTTTTGTATCTTTTTCTTGTATCTTATCCACAAAATCTCTTGTTGAAAGATTTTGGAAAGTAAGTCCTGTTTTAGGAATAATAGTTAACAGCATATCAGGGTCAAGACAAATCACTCTCAAATAACAGATAGAATTTATAAGGAATGCATTGTCAAAACCTAGGATCCTCTGAAGATAGTCTTGTTGACCTGTACTCAGCTGCTGGCATTTGTACAAGTAGGTCATCATAACAGCTACCTACTCCTGTAGGAAATAGATGTGGAAAACAAAAAGCTGCTAAACTTGTTTTCCCAGATACTCAAAGGAGCTCCTCTAGCTTGTTTCATTTGAAATAAATCAATTGAATCCCCTACAACATCTTTGGTATATAAAGGATGAATACTATAGTGTTATATATTTTTTCTGACTTCTTCTTGTCCACTTTTTCAATCAGTCCACTGGATTGTACTACTTCATCTTCAACACAGATTACATCTCCATTAATATCAATGTTAATATAAAAATGTTATTTCCACATATAATGCACCTTGTTTTGCTTTATTGATATCTTCTTACTATTAGTTTTTATGGAAACTCCATTTACAATAATAATCTACCTCTTTATCAACATCCAGAGTGTCAAAAAATGTTTAACATCTAGAGGTAATTATACTACTCTTCCCTTGATACTTTTATGTAGTTCTGTTGGTGACAGTTTTCCTGTTTTTGGCACCATTCAAACAATTTCTTGAAATGGATGTACAGTTTATTTTAAAATTGACTCATACACATTTAATTCATTAAGTCTATCCGGGCCAAGTGTCCAACTCTAATTTGTTACGAATTGCTCTAGCTGGAATGTTGTTCTCTTATAACTTATCATAATACTTAAATATTATTTGCTGTGTGGCTAAACCAAAGCGGTATTCTACAAATAGATATGCACCAAATTCCTGCCACTTATCTTTATCATCTTCCTCAGTTTTAGAAAATACATTTACATAATGAGTTTGGTTTTTGTAGTGAGTACATCAACACAAGAGACACAAAACATACTCTGGTTTCTCAGAACACACTGAATTGAACTTGTCTATGTCTTTTCTAAATTTTTCAATAATAATTTCTGTGCATATTTCCTCTACTATTGTCAATCAGTCTGGCCATTTTCCCTTTCGTCTTCTTCAGGGCCAAAGAAATGGAACAGAATGTCTGAAGAAACTTTCTCAACCTCTATTATAGTACCATGTAAGAGAGCTCTGTTCAAATCACCTAAACATAGAGCTTGAGTCTTTACATAATATAGTCTTATCACCAAATTTTACATTATTGGAGGATGTACAGCTAACATTCTAATTGATGAAAATAACTTTGACACACTTTATTTGAAAAGCATGCCAATGAATGTCCTTGTAAGTTAATATATTGTCTAACTCTGCAAGGATCTAATTCTCTAAGCATTTACATTTTTTGTTTTAGACTTCTCATGAAACTTCTCTTAAGAATGTTTTCAGTGTATTAATTGAGTCCTGACGGATATTACACATACTATTACACTTCCACATTTACACAGGAGCCTGTTTATGTCTTCCTTGTAGTTCTTCAGCTATCATTTATTCTACATTCCTTGCAACTTGTTGTGTGCATCAATTCACCTTTACAAATCTTGCAAAAATTACTTTTGTTATTTCATTCTTTTTTTTTAACTTTTCTTCCTCACGGACATGACTATTTTATCTACTGTCTTCATTCTAATCAATAATAAAATAAAACGTTTCCTCTTTACAACAAATGCTTTCAAACACATTCTCACTATGATGCTTTTGTTTTGTAATAGCACTTCTCCTCATATACTTCTTCATCGTCTTCCACAAAGTTTGAAATACTCTGTTTCAAAATTCTTTTACTCTTAACTCCTTAAATTGTTTCTGTCTGAAAGTCTGTGGCTACTTCTTAGATTTACTAATTATTATAACATCCTTTCATTGCAGTTCATCACTACATGACACATTTCCACTTTTAATTAATAACTTCCTATCATTTTGCATTTTACATCTCATTTAAAAAAAAAAAAATCCTTAGTACTCCTATTAGTATCTCTTTTCTTCTTCTGAACATTTTCCACGTTATTTAGTTTTTAACTGTCAGTTTTGAGCAGGTAGTACAGCTGTTTCTTTTTTTCCCTTGTTTCTCTTTTGCCGGCATTCTCAATCTTCTTACTTAAGCAGAAATCAATACCTGGAAATCAAATAAAAAATACATTTATACGTATAGAGAAAAAAGTTAACATCAACATTTTCTAATACAAAATTGACTTCATGCCAAAGATACAAACATGCACTACATCACTGTTTCCCTGTTTTTGTAGGACTACATCTTAGATTGTGTCTTAGTGCACAATTGAACACAAGACTTTCTCCTACATGTACCAGTCAGTGTTACCCTGTTCACATTACTATATGTTTCACTGTTTTCTCCAAAGCTTTTCTATATTGATTAATATCCTCCCACATCCGTCACTCTATGCAAATGTGTCTTGCTTACTCTCTTACTGTATGTATAAATCTCTCTCAAGATGTCTGCCAGTTTTCAGGTCTGGGTGCATCAGTATATACATCACTATATAGCTGGGTATTTCAGTATCTGCATAGCTATGCAGAGACTGATACCTGGGAGTATCAGTCTATCCATTAGTGTGTAGCTACCTTTCTTAATGTATGTATCAATATGTCCCTCTGTATGTCAGTGTATGTATTAGTGTGGACCTACCCATATGCCTCTATATATCACTGCGCACCTAAGTGTCTCAGTATTTCTATATATTTGATTGAGTGCATCAGTGTATGCATTGGTGTGTGTCTGTGTGTGGTAGTGTATAAATCAGTGTGCTCCTAGGAGTGTGAGTGTCACTCTATCCATCTCTCTGAGCCTGGGTGTCTCAGTGTATACATCAGTGTACATCTGAATGTTTCTGTGAATACATCAGTGTACATCCACATGGCTGTGTCAGTGCATGCACCAATGTGTTCCTAGATCTGTCAGTGCATGCATGATTGCATTCCTGAGTATCTCAGTATATGTAAGAGAGTGTGTCTGGATGTGTCAATGTATACATCAGTGCATGCCAGGCTCTGTCATTTTATAGATAAGAGTGTATATGTGTATGTATTACAGTGCACCTGGGTGTCTCAGTCAATGCATCAGTGTCCACCTGGTTGTGTCAGTGCATATAACAGTGCATGCCGGGGTGCGACACTCTACTTATTAGTATGCACCTGGGTATGTCAATCTATACATCACAGTGTGCATAGGTATGTCAGTGTACAGATCAGTGTGTGCCTAGGTGTGTCAGCATATGTATCAGTGTTTCCCTGATTGTGTAATTAAATCTATCAGTGTTACCATAAGTGTATGGCTTGGTATGTTAATGTCTGCATTGGTGAATACACAAGTGACTTCATCACTGTTTCACCAGATACAACAATGACTGTATCTTTTCGTTACTAGCTATATAAGTACAATGGTGGTCATTACAACCCTGGCGGACGGTGTTAAAGGTGCGGTAATACCGCAAACAGGCCGGCGGACAAAAAAAGGGAATTATGACCCTTGCGGAAACCGCCAACAAAGACAGCCACTTTAACACACCACCCGCCACGGCGGTACAGACAAGCAGCACAGGGGTTACCGCCAACAGACAGGCGGGAGACAATCTACCGCCCACATTATTACAACCCGCCAATCCGCCACCTTTTCCGGGGCGGATTTACCGTGGATAAAAACACGGCGGAAACAGTTTCTGCAATGGGAAAACATTCACCTCCCACGAGGAAGGAGGACACCATGGAGCCAGAATTTCAAATCCTACCTGCCCTTGTTTTTCTGCTCCTTTACGACCAACAGCTATGTAGGCGCAGAAGATACGGTGAGTACTGCACCTACGACATGGGGAAGGGGGGAGGCAAAAGTTAGGGGGACACCCACCAAACACCCCCACCCTCGCATTATGCAACATACATACTAATGCAGTCACACAAATCACAGTAACAACCCACAATCCCCCCGGAAGAATGCAAAGACAATGTGAAATTCTGGCAAACATTGTAATGTGCCAATATACATGTCATACAAAAATATACAGATATATATCTCAAAATCACTCTTATTTACACATACAATCCGAGAAGTAGTGCAGATATGTACACAACAATGTCCGTGCACCAACAGTCCAAAAATGCATGGGTGAGGCCCACAATAGATACCTGACCAAAATCGGAGAGAACACTGCCGGGGCATCAGATAGAAACACTGCAGGCACCTCAGGGGGAAGGGAAGGGAGGGCACCTCAGCCAGTTGAATGCGAAGCCAGATCCACGACGGGGCTCCATGCCCATTGATGTATCCTGGGGAGTGCAAAGCCACAGTCTCTCAAGTCACTACAGTGGGTGGTTTGCCCACTGTGCCATCCTGGGGAGTGCAAAGCCACAGTCTCTCAAGTGGATAACAGTGGGTGGTTTGCCCACTGTGCCATCCTGGGGAGTGCAAAGCCACAGTCTCTCAAGTGGATAACAGTGAGTGTTTTGCCCACTGTGCCATCCTGGGAAGTGCAAAGCCACAGTCTCTCAAGTCTCTACAGTGGGTGGATTGCCCACTGCGCCATCCTGGGGAGTGCAAAGCCACAGTCTCTCAAGTAGATGCAGGTCTCCACTGGTTCTGGAGGGGGGCTGGTGCCCACACTGGATGAGTCTCCCCGTGAAAGTACCTGTCCTGTCACTGTCCCAGCTGCACATGGGATAAGGATGCCTGATGTGGCGGTCCATTCATTCCTACACGGTGCATGCCCTGTTCAGCGGTGCTTTGCCATGGAGGTTCTGGACTGTTCAGTGGTGCTTTGCCATGGCGGTCTTTGCCCTGTTCAGCGGTGCTTTGCCATGGCGGTCTTTGCCCTGTTCAGCGGTGCTTTGACATGAAGGTCTATGGACTGTTCAGCGGTTCTTTGCCATGGCGGTTCTGATACGGACATTGGTGTGTGGCATGACGATCTCTCTGACTCTGGCGGTGGTTTCTGGACCAGTAACGATACTTGTGCCCTCCTGGGCTGTGACTCCGGCGGTGGTCTCTGGACCAGTGACGATACTTGGGCCCTCCTGGGCTGTGACTCTGGCGGTGGTCTCAGGACCAGTGATGACGGTGCTGGCGGTTGTGTCTGGACCGCCGGAAATGATGACGCACTGGGCTGTGATTCCGGCGGTGGTCTCCTGACCAGTAACGATACTTGTGCCCTCCTCGGCTGTGACTCTGGCGGTGGTTTCTGGACCAGTGACGATACTTGTGCCCTCCTGTGCTGTGACTCCGGCGGTGGTCTCTGGACCAGTAACGATACTTGTGCCCTCCTGGGCTGTGACTCTGGCGGTGGTTTCTGGACCAGTAACAATACTTGTGCCCTCCTGGGCTGTGACTCCGGCGGTGGTCTCTGGAGCAGTGACGATACTTGGGCCCTCCTGGGCTGTGACTCCGGCGGTGGTCTCCTGACCAGTAACGATACTTGTGCCCTCCTGGGCTGTGACTCTGGCGGTGGTTTCTGGACAAGTAACAATACTTGTGCCCTCCTGGGCTGTGACTCCGGCGGTGGTCTCTGGACCAGTGACGATACTTGGGCCCTCCTGGGCTGTGACTCCGGCGGTGGTCTCCTGACCAGTAACGATACTTGTGCCCTCCTGGGCTGTGACTCTGGCGGTGGTTTCTGGACCAGTAACGATACTTGTGCCCTCCTGGGCTGTGACTCCGGTGGTGGACTCTGGACCAGTGACAATACTTGGGCCCTCCTGGGCTGTGACTCCGGCGGTGGTCTCTGGACCAGTAACGATACTTGTGCCCTCCTGGGCTGTGACTCTGGCGGTGGTTTCTGGACCAGTAACGATACTTGTGCCCTCCTGGGCTGTGACTCCGGCGGTGGTCTCTGGACCAGTGACGATACTTGGGCCCTCCTGGGCTGTGACTCTGGCGGTGGTCTCAGGACCAGTGATGACGGTGCTGGCGGTTGTGTCTGGACCGCCAGAAATGATGGCGCACTGGGCTGTAACTCCGGCGGTGGTCTCCTGACCAGTAACGATACTTGTGCCCTCCTGGGCTGTGACTCCGGCGGTGGTCTCTGGACCAGTGACGATACTTGGGCCCTCCTGGGCTGTGACTCCGGCGGTGGTCTCCTGAACAGTAACGATACTTGTGCCCTCCTGGGCTGTGACTCTGGCGGTGGTTTCTGGACCAGTAACGATACTTGTGCCCTCCTGGGCTGTGACTCCGGCGGTGGTCTCTGGACCAGTGACAATACTTGGGCCCTCCTGGGCTGTGACTCCGGTGGTGGTCTCTGGACCAGTAACGATAATTGTGCCCTCCTGGGTTGTGACTCTGGCGGTGGTTTCTGGGCCAGTGACGATACTTGTGCCCTCCTGGGCTGTGACTCTGGCGGTGGTCTCTGGACCAGTGACGATACTTGGGCCCTCCTGGGCTGTGACTCTGGCGGTGGTCTCAGGACCAGTGACGACGGTGCTGGCGGTTGTGTCTGGACCGCCGGAAATTATGGCACACTTCTCCGCCGTGACACTCACAACAGGCTGGGCAGACTTCCTCTGGACCTTCCCCCCCTTTTTTGGAGTTACAGCTGACTCATCCATGGCTTCGATCCCATGTCACCTGGAGTCTTAAGACAGTCCCATCGTTCACTCTCCAATTTCAGAGCCTTTACAGGGGGTGGGCTGCCAGTGCCTTGGCTCCAGGTCCTACTGCCTGCCCTGGTGGCTGGTGCACTCCAAAAACCTGGAACACGCATCACTGGTACTGGAGGCTTTTTGGCTGAGGCGCTACGACGGGACTGATGAATTGGAGGGGGAGGGGTGGGGGCAAAAAGGTCAATTTGACATAGGGACAGTTTCTGACGGACACTGGGATGGGTAGCTGGAGGGGGTCTGGGAGTGGAGGAAGAGGAGGTGGTTGTAGGAGGTGTCACTTTAGGTGTTTTGGGTGCAGGTGCAGGTACTGGAGGCTGTCGTGAGGTGGATGGATGTTGGGTGAGTGATTGCCGGCGTTTGTGTACTTTGGGAGGGGGCGTCACAGACACATTGGGAGAGGACACAGGGGACGTGTAAATGGCAGTGGAGGTGGTGAGTGCAGGTGAGCGGCTTGTGGTGCTGGGTGTCCTGGTGCGAGTCCTAGTGCCTGTAGATGTGGTGCATGCAGGTGTGTGTGTAGACAAGACTGAGAGGGAGAAGGGAGAAGAGGAGGAGGGGGACACAGTGGAGACAGTGGATGTTGCTGTGTCAGTATGTGGGTGAGGCTTGCGTGAGTGCCTGTGGTGTGTGTGGTGCCTATGTTTGCTTGAGCTACTTGTGTGTGCTGACTTGTGTGCATGCTAGTCTGTAGGTGTGCTTGGGATGGGCTAGGGTACAGGAGATTGGGTCTGGGTGGAGGAAGTTGGAGGGGGGAGGCTAGACACAGGGACAATGGCTCCCATCAGTGCTGAGGCCAGAGATTGCAGGGTTCGTTGAAGGACAGCCTGACCAGAATGAATGACCTCCAGGAATGCATTACCGCGTTGCAACTCACTTTCTACACCCTGGATGGCATTCACAATGGTAGACTGCCCAACAGTGAGTGACCTGAGGAGGTCAATGGCCTCCTCACTGAGGGCAGCAGAGGTGACTGGGGCAGGGCCTGAGGTGCCTGGGGCGAAGGTGATGCCCACCCTCCTGGGTGAGCGGGCATGGGTCGAATGCTGAGGGGCTGCTGGGAGGGCGGTGTTGGTAGGGGAGGTGGCGGCTGTACCTGTAGAAGTGGGCCGCACAGATGGTGCCGCCAACACAGGGAGCTCCCATCGGCGGATGAGTCCGTGTCACTGGTTGGTGATCGGGTGGCTGACGTGAAACTCCCCTCGCCCTCCGTCCCACTGGTGCATTCAGAGTCTGTGGTGTGGCCCTCCATGGCCATGTGGGATGCAGCTCCCTCGTGCTCCGGTGCCACTGTACCTCCGCCTGATGATGCTGATGTACAAAAGGACAGGGAGAGCAGGAAAAGGTGGGGAGACAGAACAAAGAGAGTTTTAGTGCATGGCATGCCGCTACCGTTGGCGGACAAGACAGACGTAGCAGCCCCCTGCATTACGCCGTGCTCCTGACCTCTGCACATGCAATTTCTGGGATATGGCCTACATGGCAATGGTGGAAATCTGCGCACATGGATGCCACAGGGGCAACTATACCTCAACTTGGCACTCTGCTGAGGTGGGGTTGAGTGCCACATGGCCTACATTACGGAGGGGCCTTGCCTACCTAACTCGCCCTGGCCTAGGGACACCCACAGCCCACCTCCCCCACCCAGACATCTCCACTGCACGCAAAGTCCGCAGAATGAGGTTGTACTCACCCCCTTGTGTCTGCTGTGATGTCCTCAAGAGCCCATCCAACTCCGGGTAGGCCACCGCCAGGATCAGGAACATCAGGGGGGTCATGGTGCGACGGGCACCCCTCCCACGTTGGGAGGCCACCCCCAGCTGAGCCTCCGCTGTCTTCTTGCTGCAGCGGCAAATGCCCTCCCATCTCTTACGGCAGTGTGTGCCCTGTCTCTGGTGGGCCCCCAGGGTCCGGACCTCCTTGGTGATGGCACGCCAAATGTCCCTCTTTTGGTGGGCGCTGACCTACATGACATGCACAAGGGAAGAGGAACAGTCATTACCAACTGTACCGTCAATGTGAGTGGCCCCCTCCCTACTCTGGCCATGTGGCCCATTCATTCCCATGCATTAATGTTCTATGAGCACTGTCCCCTTCCCTCTTCCACCCAGCCCTCTCCACCCAGGCCTAGCCCATACAACGTGCTCCCTGTGTACTAACCTGTTGGTCTGGAGGACCGTAGAGTAGCATGTACTGGGGGAGGAAACCATCCACAAGTTTCTCTAACTCCTGTGCAGTGAAGGCAGGGGCCCTTTCCCCAGACGCAGCAGCCATCGTCGCTTCCAGACCAAGGTCACAGCAGCACTAGCAGTGTAGGTCCTCTCCTGTCGAAGGTCAGGCATCTAGTGATTGAACAGATAGAAAATGGCAGTGACGTCCGCGGCGGTGACGTTCGCCGCAGTGCGCATCATCACCGCCGGCACACCTGTTCATTGGCTCCTGGGACCCATAGGGTCCAATGTTAACCAATGCAGCATTGCGCCGCGGTCTACGACCTCCTACCACGACGGTGTACAACGCCAGCGCAGTTACCCCACAATCCCATTGTCCCAGTTTAGAGGTCAGGCAGCCGCCATTTCAGGGGCCCACATGGCTTTATTTACTACTGCGTCATACATAGCTAGGCATATACTCAACACACATACAGGAAGGGTTTTTTGTCTGCTGTAGTCTTGTGTGTAACTGTGGGTACATACCTGGAGGAATAGTGACTGGTTCTTCGCTGTTGTCCTTCTTAGGCACCGTCAGCTGGGACATATGAGAAGATGGCGGAATCCTCCGGTGTACCAACCGCTGGTGGACCTGTTGACAATGGAAGAAAGACATGTCATCGTCACCTACAGGTTTGACCGTGCCACAATCCAGGAACTATGTACCCAGTTGGAGCCAGACCTGATGTCACCAATCCGCCATCCGACTGGAATCCCCCCTGACATGCAGGTGCTGTCAGTGCTCCATTTCCTTGCAAGTGGCTCTTTTCAGACAACAGTGGCCATGGCATCAGGGATGTCCCAGCCTATGTTTTCCAACGTCTTGTCCAGAGTGTTGTCTGCCCTGCTGAAACACGTAAGGAGATACATCATATTCCCTCAGGTGGAGGATTTGCCTACAGTGAAAGATGACTTCTATGCCCTTGGACATATCCCCAACGTCATAGGTGCCATTGATGGGACCCATGTAGCTCTGGTCCCCCCCCCCCGCAGGAGTGAACAGGTGTACAGGAACAGGAAGAGTTATCATTCGATGAATGTCCAGATGGTCTGTTTGGCAGACCAGTACATCTCGCAGGTAAATGCAATGTTCCCTGGCTCTGTGCATGACGCCTACATCCTGCGGAATAGCAGCATCCCTGATATGATGGGTCAACTCCAGAGGCACCGTGTGTGGCTATTGGGGGACTCTGGTTACCCCAACCTTTGCCGGCTATTGACCCCAGTGAGGAATCCCAGGACCAGGGCAGAGGAACGGTACAATGATGCCCATAGGCGCACTAGGAGGGTAATCGAACGCACCTTCGGCCTTCTTAAGGCCAGGTTCAGGTGCCTGCATATGACAGGTGGATCCCTATTCTACTCACCGAAGAAGGTGTGCGACATCATCGTCGCCTGCTCCATGCTCCATAATTTGGCATTGCGACGCCAGGTGCCTTTTCTGCAGGAGGATGATCCAGATGACGGTGTTGTGGCAGCTGTGGAGCCTGTGGAGCCTGTGGACAGTGATGAGGATGAAGCTGAGGATGAAGAAAACGACAACAGGGAGTCAGTCATACAGCAATATTTCCAGTGACACACAGGTGAGAACATTTTCTGGTTTAACATTACATTAACTTTCACACGTCTACCTCTATCCTGTACCTACATTTCACTCACTATTTGTTAATTGAGTTGTACCCTTCCATTTCAGTTTCACAAGTGTGGTAACCTACGTGTCAACAGCTTGCATCCTTGAAGGGCTTGTGATGTGTGACATTGGTATGTTAGCCTTACAATGGGTAACCCATTATGATACTGTAATTGATAATACAAAGTTCCAAATCATAGACTGACTCCAGATTTGTGTGTGTTTCAAGGGTGTTTATTTAAGTGCTCAAGAAATGAAGGGGGGTTGTAAAATGGGGATGGGTGATGGTGGAGGAATGTCCATGGCAGAGTCCAGTCTATTAGTCTCACAGGTGCACTGCCCATCTGAGCATTGGAAGTGGAGCTGGGGCAGTTCCAATCTGGACAGGGTGAGAAAGTGGGACAGTGGGTTACAATCAGGGTGGTCTCATTTCCTGGCGGGGGTCTTGCCATCTTGCTCTGTCTTGTTCCTGGATCTCAGGGCCGCTTGATTGGTGGTTGTCGGTCTGCAGGGGGTGGGTTGCTGGTGTGGTGGTCCTGTGGTGGGGCGTCCTGTCCACTAGCGCCGGCGGAGGTGGTGGGCAGTTCGTCGTCCTGGCTAGTGTCAGGGGCCCCTTGGAGTGCCACGGTGTCCCTCAAGGTCTTTTGAATGTCCGTCAGCACCCCTACGATGGTGACCAGGGCGGAGCCGATGGTCCTGAGCTCCTCCCTGAACCCCAAATACTGCTCCTCCTGCAGACGAAGGGTCTCCTGCAACTTGTCCTGGACTGTCGCCATTGTCTCCTGGGAGTGGTGGTATGCTCCCATGATGGAGGAGAGGGCCTTGTGGAGAGTTGGTTCCCTTGGCCTGTCCTCCCTCTGTCGCACAGCAGCCCTCCCAGTTCCCCGGTGTTCGTGTGCCTCCGTCCCCTGGACCGTGTGCCCACTACCACTGCCCCCAGGTCCCTGTTGTTGTTGGGGTGGTGGGTTAGCCTGGGTGCCCTGTAGTGGTGGACACACCGCTGATTGACCTGTCCTGGGTAGGGGGGTTTGGGCCCACTGGGTGGGTGCTGTGCTGGTGTTACCCGAGGGTGTAAGCTTGGTGTTGGGCTGTGGCTGGGCAAGGGGAACAGACTGTCCTGAGGCCCACGATGGTCCCGGCTGGTCATCAAGATCCAGTGGGGCAGAGCTGCTGTCGTCACTGTGGGCCTCTTCTGGGGGTGGAGTGGTGTTGTCTGGACCCTCTGGTGTGGTGACGTTCCTTCGGGTTCCTGCAGGGGTATAAGAACATGATTATTGCATGTGTGTGTTTCATGGTGTGAAATGGTTGGGTGTGCGTGAACCCCAGTGCAGCCATTCCTGTGTGGGGGCTTGTGTGGTGATGGTTGGGTGGGGTGTTCTGGGTATGTGCAGAGGGCATGCTTTAGTGAGGGGTGTCCATGCTTAGTTGTGTCATGCAGGGCTTGGTGTTGGGATGGGTGGTTGGTGTCATGGGTAGATTAGTGAGGATTTGGGGTGATAGGGGAGGATGTGAGGGTGGGGGTGTGTGATAGCATGCAGGTAGGGTGGGGGATGTGATAGTTAAGATTTGACTTACCAGTGTCCCATCGTCCACCGACTCCTCCAAGGCCCTCTGGATGCAAGATGGTCAAGACTTGCTCCTCCCATGTTGTTAGTTGTGGGGGAGGAGGTGGGGGTCCGCCGCCAGTCCGCTGCACCGCAATGTTGTGCCTGGAGACCGTGGAATGCACCTTCCCCCGTAGTTCGTTCCACCTCTTCTTGATGGCCTCCCTATTTCTTGGGTGCTGTCCCACGACGTTGACCCTGTCCACTATTCTGCGCCATAGCTCCATCTTCCTGGCTATTGATGTGTGCTGTACCTGTGAGCCAAATAGCTGTGGCTCTACCCGTACGATTTCCTCCACCATGACCCTGAGCTCCTCCTCGGAGAAGCGGGGGTGTCTTTGGCGTGACATGGGGTGGTGTGTGTGATGTGTGGGGTGGTGTTTGTGTTGATGAGTGTGGTGAGTGTAGTGGTATGTGGTGCTTTGTGCATAGATGTTGTGTGGGTGATGGTGTTGTGTGCCTCTGTGTGATGGGGTTGTCAATAGCTGTGCTCTCTCTCTGGCCTTCTCTCAGAATTTCTGGTTGTAGGGGTTTGTGGGTGATGTGGGTGTGTATTTTATATAGTGTTGGGTGTGTGGGTGTGGTGTGTGTATGTGTCTCAGGTGTGTGTATTTGTAATTGTCCAATGTGGCAGTGTTTTGAAGATGTGTGTGTATTTTGAGTGCGGCAGTGTGTACCACCAATGGAATACCGCGGTTGAAAGACCACCGCATGGATTCGTGGGTCGTAATAGCATGGGCGTGTTTCTGTTGGCGTGGAGGATTTGTTTCCGCATGTTTATCGCTGACCTTTGGTGTGGCGGTGTTGTGTGGGTGTCTGAATTTCGGTGGATTCCGTGATGTGTGCCATAATAGCTGTGGCGGTCTACCGCGGCCGGGGCAGTATATTGGCGGTCTTCTGCACGGCGGTAAGCACCTTATACCGCCAATGTTGTAATGACCCCCAATATGTTTTAGTAGAGTGCATTTATACCTGGGCATAGATCTCTACAACCTTTCAACTCAGTCATTAAGACTCAGAATTACATGCTTTATTTTTTAATAAATACACTCTCTTCTATAGTTTCAATGCATCTCCCTGAAAGGGTGACTTTCCTCACAACACACAGTATAAACCTACAAAAAACACACTTCCTAATATTAAGTGAACTTAAAAATAAAACTATGTATCTATGGTCACATTTAGTACCCTAAACCATATTTAACCACAATTTATATATTATCAGAAAACTTCATTTACATTCAGCAGATTACATCCTGAATACATATCTTACTGCATATATAGAGTATATGTTTTCCTTTATATTTGTATTATTTTGTATCCGCTTAACAGTATACAATAGAGAGTATAAAAATACCTTAACATAGCAAGTGCAGGTTTAACATAATAAAAGTTGCCAGCACTTTTTTTTTTCTTCTATAGACACAGCAACCTCCTTTTCAGCCTATATACAGAATATCTGACTCCTTCACTCTCTACAGCAAAAGTAGTTTCAAGTAACATACTTCACGCATATCGGTGTCTATCTCATAGTGAAATAACCTCTATCATCTCTCAATACATGTGTGACTCTCTGCATGAATTCAACATTGTATATTACATACCCATGTCTGTATAGACAAATACATTACATTTTTAGATCTCCATATATAATTTTAAATTACTCATTAGTGCATTATCCATACTAGCTTCAGCATACATGATGGATCACTTTAATATACTGATAGAAACTAGAAGCATCCGTAAAACTCTTTATCCAAGTTTAGCTGAATACCTTTCTTATATATTGAATTTCTTGTATAATTCCTTTACATAAATGAAAAACTTTTATATCTTTTGGTGAACACACTGGTCACTTTCTTTCACCTAATATTAATTTATTCATTCACTAATAATTTGTAAAATAAAGTACATTTCACTACACATACCTGATGATTGTCTTTGTTGTACTCTATATTTCTCTTTCAGTATCATTTAGAATTTCTTCTCACTGAAAAATACTCAAAAAACCAACCACAAGAATGGAAGTCCGCTCTAATGTCTGTAAACAAGTAATGGCAATTTCTTCACCTTTCCTTTCAAGGTTACTGAGTCAGTAAATCAATCACAATCTCCTTTTCATGTTAATATATTGTTCTACAACTTGTGAATGGTTTCTCTAGTTAACTTTTTGAAGTACCCCTCAAACATTAGCCAATCCAGTAGTAGTTTTGTCGGATCCGCTGATCTACCAGGACGCTCAGCGCGGCCCCCTGTGTAAATTTGCGAGTGGATCAGTGGATCCACGGGAAAGTAGGGAAATTATTTTTTGATCTTATAAAAATACACATCCATAAACACTTTTTAATGACACAAAACCAAATCATAACATTAAATAATCATTATGAACCATTACTGCCTCTATATATGGTAAACCAAAGTCACAGTGTAGTTTTTTGGTATTTCCTCAACCTCATGCTCCTCTAGCTCTGTTACCATAGTCACACAGTCTGCAACATTCTTCAACAGCAGGTCACAAATTCATAACAGTTTCTCACTACAGCATGCTTCTTATCAAGCCACCTTTAGCAGGTGTGGTTGAATATTTCACAGTGAACATTTCACAGCTATTTTCACTGTTTTCCATTTTTTTAAACCCAATCCAACACATACGTTCAATTCACATAACCTCAATACTTCACCAAACACATATCTACAACAGCCAATGGAATCAGTTCTTCCAGGCTGTATCTACTACCCTCCATTTCAAATGAATTTCATTTAAAACCATCCTCATTTACTTGCCATCTTTTCTTCCACGTTTACCTCCAAGATGCTCAGAGTATGAATTGTGGGTCACAGCTTTGTGATTTGGGCCAGAGAGAGTGCAAAAAGAAGTGGTATTGACAGGGACCTAGATTTGTCTAATGTGGGTATTAGTTGGATTGGCCATGGAGGGTTAAAGTGGTATCAATGACTTCCTTTGTTTGAAACTTTTAGGGGTTGCCAGCATCCAGACCCTATGATTGTACACTGTGTTGGCAATGACCTGGGTGAGGTCACAGGAGTTGGTTTGGAAATCCTAATGGAAGATACTTTGGAAAAATAATGACATTCTTTCCACACACCACCTTAGTTTTTAGAAACATTTGCCTAATGCAGAAGTGGAACTGGTTAACTCAGTTCTGCCCACAATTAGAGAAATCCAGAAAACATGTCAATAAAAATGTTTCTGCATTCCTCAGGAACTATAACATGATTTTTATATTCCACAACAACTTACGATTTGATATGGAGGGTACATACAGAAATGACAGAGTTCACGTACCAGAGAAAGGCAACGGGTTTTTCCTACATAATTTAAGAGACTGTATACTTTATCAAGTAGTAATCACCTACACATTGTAAACACAAAGGCTCTTTTCAGAGCCAATCCATTACCCATATGCATTTATATTTATATACTTATTTTTTTTCACATGTCGCTCGGATCCGTGAATGGCTCCACGGATCTCCTAAAAGAAAGAAATCATTTGTTTTATTGCAAGGTTGGGTGTGAGAATGTCTCTGTGAGTGTGATAGTGAGTGTGAGCCTGTCTGTGTGGGAGCGAGAGTGGGTGTGCCAGTGTCCATCTGGATGTCTGACACTATGGGTGTCATTCTGAGTCTAGCAGTCTTGAGACCTCCAGGGTCCGGGTGGCCATCGGGGTCGGCATTGGATCGCGGTCCGATCCACCAAATTCCAACCGCGGCTGAAATGCTGCGGTAATACCACTGACATCGCCAGGTTGGAGACAGCCTCCAGCCTGGCGGTCCCAGTGGTTGTAATCAGCCAGGGCAGCGGTGCAAGCAGCACTGCCCGCCGGATTACGAGTTCCATTCCAGTTCACACCACCGTGGAAAATCTGGCGGAATGGGGGTACCGGGGACCCCATGGGGCCCCTGCACTGCACACGGCATGGGCAGTGCAGGGGCCCCATGCACAGCCCTGTTGTGCATTTCACTGCCCGAATTATGGGCAGTGAAATGTGCGACAGGTGCTTCTGCAGCTGCTGCACCTCCACATTTGCGCCGGCTCATTTCCGAGCCGGCGTCAATGTTAAGGCCCTCTTCATCACAGGGCCGGTGAGTTGAAACACTGTTTCCACCCGCCGGCCCTGTGGTGAAGTCGGAATTGGGCCGGTGCTGTACTGACGGCACCAGTGGTCAGGTGGTGGGTTGGGTTTGGTGGGTGTCGTCTACCACCTGCCAAACTCAGAATGAGAGTGTTGGAGTCTCTGCATGTGAGAGGGAGTGTGACAGTGTCTGCCTGGATGCAAGGGGGTGTGAGAATGTCTCTCTGAGTGTGAGAGTGTATGTGTAGATGCGACAGTGGATATATCAGTATCTATGTAGGTGTGAGAGTGGGTGTGACAGTATCTGCGTGCATGTCAGACTGGGTGTGAGAGTGTCTCTGTTAGAATTTAGTCTGTTTTAATTTTTACGCACCCCGAGCTCCACGGATCCACCTGTAGAGTCACACGGAGGCCACGCTGAGCCCCACGGGTGGATCCGCGGATCTTGTTAAGCATGAAAAAAAAGAAATCTGCATTTCAAAGCCAATAATTGGCCAATCAACACAACTATATCATTCCCTTGGGGTCAGGGAACCTGTACCCTGACCCCATCAACTAAAGTGCCTCCCCACATTTCAGCCCCAGGGACTGTTTACTGACAAAAGAAAATGGCAGCCAAAACATTTCTCTCAGGTTGCAGGCAGCCAATCTGATTCTTCCTGTGGCGTGTGGTTCTTCGGTTTGACCCTTAGAGGATCCGCATCCCTATATATCTATATTCTTAAGTCTTAAGTTACTCTACAACAGCTGAAGAGATTTACACCAAATCACAAAAAGCGTGATCTGCCCAACATAATCTACCTGCGTGCCAAATTTGGTACAATTCCATACTGTGATTTGGGCTGTAGGCATGTCTAAATGTCCTTCAGAAAAATGAATGGGGACAATGAATTTTTGGACCCTCTTTTTCTCAGCCCGCTTTATAGATCACCCCAAAAATTTCAAGACAGAAGCTGAAGTTAGCAAAGTATATGTTTTGAAAACTTGAGTGAATATTCGTCAAGCGGCTCAACAGTTATAGGCAATACAATAAATGTTCTTCTATGGAAGCTAGGTCCTAACTACAACTACCTAGTGGTGACTGTCACAATGATATATATATAAATATATATATATATATATATATATATATATATATATATATATATATATAGAGAGATATATATACCTACCATTTGGCCCTCTACAGTGCGCTCACCAGCTGGTGCCTAAGGAACAGACCGATTCCCTGTTTACAAATTTCCAACAATTGACAGACAAGTCAAGCACAGCACTGCAAGGATTCCAATCGTGTTATGTTTAATAATTTCACAGAACCGAACACCCATCACCCAACGTGTTTCGACAGATCATGTCTTGTTCACGGTTAGAGAGCACCTCATTAGTTTCTTTTTTATATTGTTTCCCATCCACTGCCATCATGTTGCATAATGGGATATATAGTATTTCTTCTATGTTTGTATGGCATGTTCCAATGTAATGTTGACTGTCAGCCAATGAGTTTTTTAAAATTTTGAATTACATAACAGAAACAGGGATCTCCTAAAAATTCCTGAAATCATTCAACTATTGAAAAATCAAATGAGGAAGAGCAAGAGTCTTACAGTTGAGAAGATTGGAAGTTCATTATATTTTAGATTTAGAAACAATATATCCCTCGGGTTTCAACAGTGATGAAGAAATGAGAATATGCGTATGATCATGCTGAATAGATCAACAGGATTCTGTATGCAAAAGATTTTCTGTTGTTATTGGGATTTTTCATACTTTTTTTTACAGGGCAACTTGGTGATAGTGTTTGATGGCTGATTATGTAATATTGCATCTAAAGCAATGCATGAGGAAAGGTTGCATTTGATGGGTATCTGTATTATTATATTTCACCCACTCTAGTTTAATGCATAATGTTAAGGTGTTCAGTTTAATGGAGCAAACAGGACGTACAGAGTTTAAGTAGTCCACTTTTATTTAATAATTAAGTTAGAGTCTTTAATAGAATGTACAATCTGGGTGCATTACCGATTTGTGTATATTAATAGTAATTTACCAACATCACAAGTGAGACACATATGTAAGTTAGAATGCCTTAGCCTTTCCTCTGTGTTATTTTTGTTTATACTAGATGCACATTTTAAGGGTTATTTTGAACAGAAAATGAGAAGAAGTCTATGTATAAGAAAATATGTCTTATGTATCAAGTACTCTTGGGACATTGTTGTTCTGGTTTCTTTGATGTCCATTAATCATACATAAATGGAAGAAAGATTGATGTACTTTGCTATGAATAAGGTCAGTTTGGCTGAAATGCATTAGTGATTTTTATTGCCATGAGTAATGTGTTGGAAAGTAATATTGGATTGCACAGTTTTCTGAAGCCCTTGTGCCCATATCACACTCTAACTCCATAAGTGAGCAGATCAAACAAATTCAGAAGGACTTGGGTTAAAAGGATTTTTTCTTTATTGAAATGACTGGAGAGGCATTTGGGCAGTGAGTCTTTCATAAACCAATACATAATGCATATTCCCTAGAAAAATAGTTATTGGATATTAAAAATTAAAAGGACGCTGCACATGAAGGACCCACAGTCTTGCTTTTAAACAATACTGTTGTGTTTTCAAATTTCATCATTACAATAGCAAGACAACCACACCAATCCATAGGAATCTTGTGAGGATATTCTCCTATTAGGGGAAACCTAAAGGTCTGTGTACACGTATGTGAGAAGTCCTAGGATAGGAGAGGTAATTTCAAAAAGGACAACCTGACTCCAGGCACATGAGAGCATTGTTGGAGCATTGTGCCATTAAGGCAGAACTGCATAGCAGCCTGACCACTGTTCCTTTATGTTTTTAAATTTATCCTTATTTTGCTTGAAACTCGCCCTATGACCATTACTTTCTGGGGTCAAGATGTCCTTTCGGGAATTACCTCCACCAAACTGGACACAAAAGTATGAATTTTTGAAACAGAAAGCTTCCAGTGAACCACAACTTTTAGAGTCCAATTTCTTATTGTTTGATACTCCTTTCTCTGTTAGCCTTGAAAAAGCCCTAGGTCTTCACACCACTTAGAGGGTTAAATGGGTGTTGGCTGTTCATAAAATTAACTCTTTAGTCTGGGAAATACTAAAAAGTAACATTAATTGGACATGGTCTTTGCAGTTTATGGTCCATCAACACCGTTCATGCATGAGTAGAATTAACTTAATGATTCCTCTCTGTGGAAAATGCTTCATTCACTTCACTGAAATACACTACAATAGGTATCGGGCAGGGAGAACATTTTGAAGGCATAAGCATTTAGACTATCCCCTCTGTCTAACTCCAGATCCCTACCCACACATAAAATGGAAATCTGAGTCCTGTTAAACAACATTGTCTTAATTGGTTAAATAGTAATTCAGGCTTGAACATAACTTTGGCAATAGGCAATGGCTACTCCCTCTCTCATTTGTTGCTGTTGGGAGGGCATGGTGGAAGGATCACCATAAACATTGTTCAAAATGTTTGTGTTGCACTACAAAATTAAAGGACCTGGAATTGGCTGAGGGATTCGTCCTTTCTCTTAAAATATGCAAAAAATTATCTTTCTCTGGTGCTTTAATCTATCGTCCCCTCCCCAAGTCTCCTCCAACGTTTCAGGAAATGTTTGAAAATGTGATTACCCTTTTTTACCTACAATAGTCTAATTGTACAGTGCATGCCAATTTTAATATGCACATAGAGGATCCAAACTGTAAATCCACTGGGCAGTTAATGGAGGCGAAGACAGACTTAAATTCAGCAGAGTCAAAGGCCCTACTCATAAAGTGAGTCACACTCTTGAACTTATTTGTTCTAAATATATCTCCCTAGTCACAGAACAACCTCTTCTGTTAGTCTGAACTGATCATTTCCTAGTACCCTTTCAGTTGGGTGTACAGCAGCTCAGATTTACATAGCAAGGCCTATGGGAGTTTCACAGACATGGCATTTGATTTCTGACTTAACCTTCACAGGCATTTGTTCACAAATTGTTGCAAACATGTCAAAGGGAATAGATGAAGGAGTCCACTCTTTTAACACTGCCTTGTTACACAGGTTCAACAACTTGGCACCCCTTTAAAAAAATCAAAGTAACAAAGGTTCGCCCTTTGTATCCTGCAGGGAGAAACGCATAGATAGAAAGAACTTGAGCTGAACTATGCTCCAGATTGATAAGTAAGCTTATAAAGCTGATCTTAAACAGTTTTGCAAAAACATTAAAATAATTCAAACAGATTTACTTGCTAAACAAATTGGTGCAGCAGAGAATGTTCTAGGAACAATTTTTAATGTTATTGATTCGTTTTTCAATCCTGAGGCTAATCAACAGATAATTCCTGCCTTTTAGCTGCTTGTCATTAACATATCTATGTTCTTTCATGAAAAAGTGGAAACAATTTACTCCAACTTTTATAATGCCCACATTGTTCCAGCTCCAAGATCGATCTATGACTCTGCCCAGGAAGGAGGGATCCTTGCTAGCATCCTTTGAGAGAATTTCAGTAACTGAGTCTGAAAAAATGATTCATTAAGTTAAGTCTGGCTCCCTTTTAGATGTATGACCATCACTTATTCTGTCTTGGGCAGTTGCCTCCATCAACCAGCAGATCAACGCCTTATTTAATCTATCTCTGGAACTGGATACTTTGGCAGAAGCCCAGAAAAGGCATTGGAGGTGCCAATTTTGAAAAAAAATAAAGCGGATCCTCTAATTCCGAGGAACTGTAGACCTATCTCATTACTCCCTCCATTGAGGAAAATGCTGGAAACACAGGTAAATTAGGAGATTACCAGGCATATTGAAAGGAACAATATTCTGCACTGTTCTCCATCTGGATTCCACTCAGGTTTTAGCACAGAGTCAGCTCTCTTGGAGGTCACTCTGTATATCAGTTATATGTGCTCATTACGAGTTTGGGAAGTAATGTGACTGCCATGTTGATGGTGGAGGTCTAACCGCAAACAGGTTGGTGGAGAAGAGCGCCAAATTATGAGTTTGGCAGGAGTGCTCCCAGAAGACCTCCAGAGTACCGCCGGCACCACCTGGCAGGACCAACCGCAACGGTCTAATGGAGGCACAAGCAGTCTGTTGGAGACCTTATTCCCACCGTTCCTATTAAGGGGTTGCACACTGCCAATTTGACTGACACGGTACAACCACCATGGAACACCAGGTGGAAACGAATAGTATAAAAGGAGACACTCACCTCCAGGAAGTCATACACATTTGGAGCCGCCATGGAACCACAACTAGACATAAACCTGCTGTTCATGCTCGCCGAAAGACAATGTAGACATCTCCGACGAGGACGATAACAACTGTACGTACAGACACTCAATTATATATGTGAAATGTTCAAAGAGGTGCAGTTACATTACATAACATAGGGAGAGGGGTGCAAAGAGTTTAAAACACAGGTAACAGCATTGTAACACACGTGCTCACATACTGCATCAAGGACACCCACACATATACATCACGCACAGTGCAGTGCGCACAAACACACACACACACACCACATATCAATACCACACATTTACTCATGGCAACACAGCACAATCCCCATTCAACATGCAAATTTGTAACAACAACGCAACTGCACAAATGCAAACACATTTCACACACTCACAACCAACACTGGTCATGGACTCAACACAAATACAATACAATGTATAACCATGTGTGATGGAACACACACAAACAACACCATCATACAGCCAGCAGTCAACACACACATCACACACACATACAGTACATCAAACCTATCATGCCATCCACAATGCAGACATATTCAAACAGTCAAAACACACATAGCGACACAGCACAGCAACAAACATATATAATGGCAAACACAACATAATACCATGACACAAACATTTTAGCTACATACACACACCTATCACACAACACACACCCTACACCTGGGATACAACAGAAATGCACACAACTTCACATACTGCCCAAATGATACATGAAGCAGCAAGCAGAACACACATTAAAATATTGTCACACAACCAATGTCAGTCAGAAACAACTCAAACATATTGAAGGAAATATAGGACAAAAGATGTAACCAGAAACCCAACAACTGGTTGGATATAATATATTAGTTTTGTGCACAAATATAAAAGTCCAAGGCCATTGGCCAGTCCATATTTACAAATGTGTTTTGCACTAAAGTCACAAAATGATGCCCCAACTTGACTCCTGACTGCCATGTAACCTGCACAGGTAGGGGCATCAAAGGGAACGGTACCTCAGGAAGTAGTGGGTGGGGGGCAGTAGTTGGGGGGATTTGGGCTTGGGCTTGGGAGGGGTGGGTTTTGGTTTTGGTTTGGGGAGAGAACCTTCTTGGGAGGGGTGGACCTCTTGTTTGTGGGGGGAGGGGCTTGGGTCATAGCTGGGGTTAAGGGAGGCCTTGGAGGTGGAAGGGATGGCCTTTGGGAGGGAAACTGTTCTTTTGTGGGTGTCATGGGGAAGAACAGGGAAAAGGTCAAGGTTGGAAAGGAACACTTTTTTCACACATGAGGGCGGTCATCAGAAGAAGGTTTGGGTGTGGAGGGTGAGGGAATGGCTGTATGACATTTAGGAGTAGATGTCTTGGGACATGTTTGTTGGAGGCATGCTTGTGTGTGGTGGGTATCTGTTGGGTGGGTGAGTGAGGGTGTTTATGTGTCTTGCACTGAGAGGGTGGAGGTGCTGGGGGATGCCGTGGTAGGTGGGGGGCTGTCTAGTGAGGTGGTGACTGCAGGAATTGTCGATGTGCTACATCTAGGTGTGTCATTGTTTGTGGTGTCTGCGGGTGTGGTGACTGGGGTTGATGTCTGAGGGTCTGCTGGAATGCTGTGTGCGGGTAGGATAGGTGTGGTGGCTGGATCAGTGAATGTTGGTGTGGTGTCTGCAGGTGTTTCAGTTATTGTGCCTGTGATGCTGGGGTGGGGGGGTCTCAGGGCAAGTTGTGACTGTTGCTGTATCTGCAGGTGGCTATTGTTTGTGTGTGTGCTGGTGGTGTGTCTTGTGGTGCTTATGTTTGTCTGTGCTACCCTTTGATATAGAGGGGGTAGTAGACAAGGGGTGACTGGCTGTCATCATTGTGGAGGCCAGAGCCTGAAATGATCTCTGTAGGCCAGAGACTGCACTGTGAATATCCTCCAGGAGCACATTGCTCTCTTGGCTCTGGCTTGCTAGTTCCTGGGTGTCATTCACAATGGCCGTCTGACCAACAGAGATAGACCTCAGGAGGTGAATAGCCTCCTCCCTGAGGGCAGTGGAAGAACAAGGGCTGGGGCAGAGTTGCCTGCGGCAAAGAAGATGCTCACTGTTAGAAATGGGGTCTTTGGTTGACAGTCACATTACCCCCTGTTCAAGCAAGGACCCTCACTCTAGTCACGGTAAAAGAGAATCACCCTCAGCTAACCCGTGCTTACCCCCTTGGTAGCTTGGCAGAGCAGTAGGATTAAATTCAGAGTGCTAGGTGTAAGGTATTTGTACCAATACACACAGTAACTTAATGAAAACACTACAAAATTACACAACACCAGTTTAGAAAAATAGGAAATATATATCTAAACAAAACAAGACCAAAATGACAAAAATCCACAATACACAAGTCAAGTAATCAATTAAAAATAAAAAAGAGTCTTTAAGTAGTTTCAAAGATACAATAACGCTGTTAGCATGAAAAAGTACCTTGGGTACGTCAAAAATAACCTTCCCGGGTGAGTGCGCATCAAAAAGGGCTTGCGAGGTGTTGATTCCACTCACGAGCGGGATCGTGTGTCCTTTCGCCGGGTCGGGCGCATCGTTTCTTCCCTCCGCATGAGAGCGATGCGTCGATCCGGTCAGCACTCTCAGGTCCGGGCAGGCCTTGCGCTGTTTTTCCACGCACAGTGGTACTTAAGTCAGAAATCCAGCTGCACGATGACCTGAAAACCCCGCAGCGCGGGTTGTGATCTCCAAACCTCCATCAGCGATGCTGCGCGTAGTTTCTCCTGCTCCGTGCTTCGATTCTTCTGTCACGTTTCCTGCGATCATCGATTCTCAGCTGCGGATCCGGCGGCCCGTCATTTATTCAGCCGCAGATCGGAGTGGCGTCTATCTTTTCCCCGCATGGCGCTCTGTGCGTGGACTTCCTTGTCTTTAGGCTGCCAGCTTCTCCTTTCAGGGTCCCAGAAACTGGATGGGCACCACAGGGGAAAGTAGGAGTCTCTCCAGAGATTCCAGGTGCTGGCAGAGAGAAGTCTTTGCTGTCTCTGAGACTTCAAACAACAGGAGGCAAGCTCTAGATCAAGCCCTTGGAGATTTCTTCTCAAGATGGAAGGCACACAAAGTCCAGCCTTTGCCGTCTTACTCTGGCAGAAGCAGCAACTGCAGAATAGCTCCACAAAGCACAGTCACAGGCAGGGCAGCTCTTATTCCTCAGGTCTTCAGCTCTTCTCCAGGCAGAGGTTCCTCTTTTTTCCAGAAGTGTTTATAAAGTCTGTGGTTTGGAGTGCCCTTCGTATGCCCAATTTCTCCTTTGAAGTAGGCCTACTTCAAAGTAAAGTCTCTTTTGAATGTGAAATCCTGCCTTGCCCAGGCCTGGCCCCAGATACTCACCAGGGGGTTGGAGACTGCATTGTGTGAGCGCAGGCACAGCCCTTTCAGGTGTGAGTGACCACTTCTCCCCTCCCTCCTAGCACAGATGGCTCATCAGGATATGCAGACTATACCCCAGCTCCTTTGTGTCACTGTCTAGTGTGAGGTGCAAGTAGTCCAACCATCAAACTGACCCAGACAGGGAATCCACAAACAGGCAGAGTCACAGAAATGGGAGAAGCAAGAAAATGCCCACTTTCTAAACGTGGCATTTTCAAACACACAATCTTAAAATCAACTTTACTAAAATATATTTTATGTATACTAATGTATTTTTAAATTGTGAGCTCAGAGACCACAAACTCCACATGTCCATCCGCTCCCAAAGGGAATCTACACTTTAATCAGATTAAAGGGAGCCCCCATATTAACCTATGAGAGGGACAGGCTTTGCAACAGAAAACAAATTTAGCAATATTTCACTGTTAGGACATATAAAACACATTACTTAGGAGTTCATTACATCCCTGGCGGTCCAAGACCAGTGGCATGGGTAGTGCAGGGGCCCCCTGATAGGGCCCCGTGCAGCTTTTCACTGTCTGTTTAGCAGACAGTGAAAAGCGTGACGGGTGCAACTGCACCCATCGTACGGCCGCAACACCGCCGGCTCCATTTGGGGCCGGCTCCTGTGTTGCGGCCGAGATCTCCACTGGGCGGGCGGACGGAAAACCGGTTTCCGCCCGTCGGCCCAGCGGGGATCTCAAAATGACCACGGCGGGAGTGTGGCCACATTGGTGGCCGCCCGGCAGTCAGGCTGAAGCCTCCCACCAAGGTCATAATGAGGGCCTATATGTCCTACCTTAACCATACACTGCACCCTGCCCTTGGGGCTGCCTAGGGCCTACCTTAGGGGTGTCTGACATATAAGAAAAAGGAAGGTTTAGGCCTGGCAAGTGGGTACACTTGCCAAGTCGAATTTACAGTTAAAAACTGCACACACAGACACTGCAGTGGCAAGTCTGAGACATGATTACAGAGCTATTTCTGTGGGTGGCACAACCAGTGCTGCAGGCCCACTAGTAGCATTTGATTTATAGGCCCTGGCACCTCTACTGCACTCTACTAGGGACTTACTAGTAAACCAAATATGCCAATCATGGATAAGCCAATTACATATACATTTTGTAAAGGAGCACTTGCACTTTACACTGGTTAGCAGTGGTAAAGTGCCCAGAGTAAAAAAACAGTAAAATCAGAGTCCAGCACACATCAACAACCTGGGTAACAGAGGCAAAAAGTTAAGGGAGACCACGCCAAGGATGAAAAGTCTTACACGTGTGTCCCCCCAGCTGAAAGCTGGGAACAACTACCCACCCTCATGGGAGTTCTCATCACTAAGGCAGAAGAACCTGGACAGACCATCAGCATTGGCGTGCTCTGTACCAGTGCGGTGTTCCACTGTAAAGTCCATCCCCTGTAGGGAAATGGACCACCTCAACAGTTTTAGATTCTTACCCCTCATCCGCATTAACCATCTGAGGGGCCTGTGGTCTGTCTGAACTCGGAAGTGAGTCCCAAACAAGTAGGGTCTCAGCTTCTTCAGTGCCCAGACCACAGCAAACGCTTCATGTTCTATGGCACTCGACCTACGTTCCCTGGTTAGTAACCTCCTGCTAATGAAGGCTACGGGTTTATCTAGGCCCTTTTTATTAAGCTGTGAGAGTACTGCTCCAATACCATGCTCTGAGGCGTCTGTTTGTACAACAAACTCCTTGGAGAAGTCAGGTGCCTTCAGCACAGGTGCTGTGCACATGGCAGCCTTCAGGGCATCCAAAAGGTTCTGGCAAGCCTCTGTCCAGATCACTTTCCCGGGTTTGCTCTTTAGAAGTCAACTCAGTTAAGGGGGTAACAATGGTACCACATCCCTTAACAAACCTCCTGTAATATCCGATGAGACCTATAAAGGCTCTCACTTCAGTCTGGGTCTTGGGAGGCTCCAAGCCAGAATCGTGTCAATCTTAGGCTGTAGGGGGGCCACTTGGCCACTCCCTAACTGGTGTCCTAAGTACACCACAGAACCCTCCTCTATTTGGCACTTGCTTGCCTTAATAGTGAGGTCTGCCTTCTGCATGGCCTCTAACACTCTCCAGAGGTGTTGCAGGTGTTCCTCCCATGTGGAACTAAACACAGCCATGTCATCAGGTAGGCGGCACTGAACTCATTTAGCCCAGCCAATACCTGTTTGACCAACTTCTGAAAGGTGGCAGGGGCATTCTTCATCCCAAATGGCATCACTTTAAATTCAAAGTGTCCATCTAGAGTAGCGAATGCTGACCTCTCCTTGGCTCCCTCAGTTAAGGCAATCTGCCAGTACCCAGATGTTAAATCAAATGTACTGAGATACTTAGCAGCTCCCAACCAGTCAATGAGCTCATCAGCTCGGGGATGGGGTGTGCGTCAGTCTTGCTGAAGTCCCCGGTAGTCCACACAGAACCAGAGTTCTGGAGTGGCACCAGGTGCAGCAGCCTTTGGGAGCAATACCACTGGGCTGGCCCAAGGACTGCTGGAGTGCTCAATAACCCCTAGGTCAAGCATTTTGGATACCTCATCCTTAATGCATGCCCTGACCCTGTCAGTCACCTTGTAAACATCCTGTTAAATGGGTGTACTGTCCCTAGTGTCCACATCATGTGTGCACAAGTGTGTGACTCCTGGGATCAGGGAAAACAGTGAGGAGAACTGTCCAAACACGTGGCGACAGTTACCTTGCTGCTCCTCAGTCAGGGAGGGGGAGAGGATCACTCCCTCCACTGACCCATCTTTTTCTCCTGCAGACAGGAGATCAGGAAGGGGCTCACTCTCCTCCTCCACCCCATCATCTGTCGCAAGAAGCATGGACAGTTCAGTCCGCTCAAAGTGAGGTTTGAGGAGGTTGACATGCAGGACCCTTAAAGGGTTCCTTGGAGACCGCAGGTCCACCAGGTAGGTGAC
This sequence comes from Pleurodeles waltl, assembly GCF_031143425.1. Lineage (NCBI taxonomy): Eukaryota > Metazoa > Chordata > Amphibia > Caudata > Salamandridae > Pleurodeles > Pleurodeles waltl. The sequence goes on along the minus strand of NC_090446.1, from coordinate 755,260,337 downwards.
TTCACTCTTGCGCTCCACCACCTCAAATGGCCCAGTCCACCTATCTTGGAGCGCCCTAGGCTCCACTGGTGCCATCACCCACACTTTTTGTCCAGGTTGATACTGGACCAGAGTGGTATTATGGTTATATCAGCATTGCATGTCCTCCTGGCTTGCTTCCAAGTTCTCCTGAGCGAGATTCCTTAAGCGGGCAGTCTGGTTTCTCAGAGACAGCATGTAACTGAATACATCCTGGGGGGGGGGGTTATTGGAGCTTTCTCCAAAGCTTCCTTGACCAGACTCAAAGGTCCCCTCACAGGCTGGCCATAAATCAGCTCAAAGGGATTAAACCTAAGTCCCTTTTGACGCATCTCCCTGTAGGCAAACAAAAGGCATGGCAAGAGGACATCCCACTTCCGCCTTAAGGGCTCTGACAGGCCCATGATCATATATTTCAAGGTGCGGTTGAATCTCTCAACCAGACCATTACTTTGGGGATGGCAAGGGGTGGTGAACTTGTAGGTTACCCCACACTCCTTTCATAGAGACTTCATATACGTGGATATGAAGTTGGTACCCCTATCAGATACAACTTCCTTGGGAACCCCATGCGGGTAAAAAGCCCCTTCAAAGCACGACCTACCACAGGGGAAGTGATTGATCTCAAAGGAATGGCTTCTGGGTACCGGGTGGCATGGTCCACCAAGACCAGGATAAAACTGTTGCCCATGGCTGTCTTACGATCCAGAGGCCCCACGATGTCAATGCCTACCCTCTCAAAGGGAGTACTGAAAACAGGCAAAGGCTGGAGGGGAACCTTTCATTTCCTCCCACTCTTGCCACTTGCCTGACAAGTCTGACAAGACCTGCAATGTGCATCTGAGTGCCTGCGCATTAGGGGCCAGTAAAAGTGGGTGACAAGCCTCTCAAAGGTCTTGTCCTGCCCCAAATATCCAGCTAAAGGCACATCATGAGCCAATCCCAGTAGGAAGGCCCTGAAGCACTGGGGTACCACTGGCACACTGGCTGACCCAGGCTCAGGAACCTTAGTCTCACTATACAGGAGGTCATCCTCCCAATAGATCAGGTGTGATTCTGGCTCCTTGCCAGCCACCTGGTCTGCAGCCTGCTGCCGCAAACCCTCCAAAGTAGGGCATGACTTCTGTGCTGCACAGAATGCTTCCCTGGTGGGCCCGCTTCCTGCTGCCACTGCGACAGGACAGCTCAGGGACCTCCCCTAGTTTAACCACCTGTTCCCCTGTAGGCTCCGGGGCATCACCCTCAGGCTCTGTCTCCTCCCGGACCATGGGAACTTCTGGGGCTAGATTCCCACCCCCCACCCTTCCTCTTCTTGGCAGTCCCCTGGGCCACTTTTTTCAGGCTCCAAGGGCTCTTGATTACCCTGACGGGCTGCCATTGACAGGGTGGATAGGCATACCCACCCAGGACACCCAACATCTCCAAGTGAGACCTGTGTTCCACCTCCTTCAGGTCATTGCCTAGCAAACAATCAAAAGGCATGGTTGGACTCGCATCTACCTTCAAGGAACCTGAGACCCTCCCCCCCATTCAAAGGGAACCTGTGCCACTCTCCGCAGGCGCTCTGAGTTGTCCACTGCAACTACTTGTTGAAGTACCCGGGGATCAATCTGCTCTTCAGACACCAGCTGATTCCTCACTGTAGTCACGCTGGCTCCTGTGTCTCTTAGAGCCTCCACCCTCTGCCCATTGATGGTCACCCACTGCCTGCACTTCTTAGTGTTTTCAGGCACTACGGTCTCTGGACCATCTCACTGTCCCATCGTGAGACAAGGGTCATCTCAGCTGGTCCCCACCCACCTGAAACCAACTCCTTCCCAAACGCTACACTGGCCAAACCCTGGGACGGCACACCAGTGGGTGCCGGTGTAATTTTGGGGCATTTGGGGTCCCCCCTCGCATGACCCACCTGTTCACATGCATAGCACTTACATGGGGGACTACCTGCCACTGACTTCCATTTGGAGAATCATGGCTTCTTCTCACTGGGGGGCTGGGAATCCTCACCATGGGAATCAGTTTTGGGCCCTTTAGAGAACCCCCCCTGTTTACCCTTACCCCCCTTTTCTTCTGAGAGGAACTCTGCCCACCCTTGGCACCCTTCAGGGCATCAAAAGCGTCCTGGCAAGCCTCTGTCCAGATCACTTTACCGGGTTGCTTCTTAGAAGTCAAATCAGTTAAGGGGGTAACAATGGTACCATATCCCTTAACAAACCCTCTTTAATATCCTGTGAGACCTAAAAAGGCTCTCACTTCAGTCTGGGTCTTGGGAGGCTCCAAGCCAGAATCGTGTCAATCTTAGGCTGTAGGGGTGCCACTTGGCAACTCCCCACCTGGTGTCCTAAGTACACCACAGAACCCTCCTCTATTTGGCACTTGCTCTCCTTAATAGTGAGGTCTGACTTCTGCAGGGCCTCTAACACTCTCCAGAGGTGTTGTAGGTGTTCCTCCCATGTGGAACTAAACACAACAATGTCATCCAGGTAGGCGGCACTGAACTCATCCAGCCCAGCCAACACCTGGTTGACCAACTTCTGAAAGGTGGCAGGGGCATTCATCATCCCAAATGGCATCACTTTAAATTGAAAGTATCCATCTGGGGTAGAGAATGCTGACCTCTCCTTGGCCCCCTCAGTTAAGTCAACCTGCCAGTACCCAGATGTTAAATCAAACGTACTGAGATACTTGGCAGCTCCCAACCGGTCAATGAGCTCATCAGCTCGAGGATGGGGTGTGCGTCAGTCTTGCTGACCACATTGAGTCCCCTGTAGTCCACACAGAACCAGAGTTCTGGAGGTGCACCAGATGCAGCAGCCTTTGGGACCAATACCACAGGGCTTGCCAAAGGAATGCTGGAGTGCTCAATAACCCCTAGGGCAAGCATTTTGGATACCTCATTCTTAATGCATGCCCTGACCCTGTCAGTCACCCTGTAAACATTCTGTTAAATGGGTGTACTGTCCCCAGTGTCCACATCATGTGTGCACAAGTGTGTGACTCCTGGGATCAGGGAAAACAGTGAGGAGAACTGTCCCAACACGTGGCGACAGTCACCATGCTGCTCCTCAGTCAGGGAGGGGGAGAGGATCACTCCCTCAACTGACCCATCTTTTTCTCCTGCAGACAGGAGATCAGGAAGAGGCTCACTCTCCTCCTCCACCCCATCATCTGTCGCAAGGAGCATGGACAGTTCAGTCCGCTCAAAGTGAGGTTTGAGGCAGTTGACATGCAGGACCCTTAAAGGGTTCCTTGGAGACCGCAAGTCCACCAGGTAGGTGACTTCACTCTTGCTCTCCACCACTTCAAATGGCCCAGTCCACTTATCTAGGAGAGCCCTCTGCTCCACTGGTGCCATCACCGACAATTTTTGTCCAGGTTGAAACTCGACCAGAGTGGTATTCTGGTCATATCAGCGTTTCATGTCCTCCTGGCTTGCTTCCAGGTTCTCCTGAACGAGATTCCTGAAGCGGGCAGTCTGGTTTCTCAGAGACAGCATGTAACTGAATGCATCCTGGAGGAGATTTATTAGGAGCTTTCTCCAAAGCTTCCTTGACCAGACTCAAAGGTCCCCTCACAGGCTGGCCATAAATCAGCTCAAAGGGATTAAACCCAAGTCCCTTTTGACGCATCTCCCTGTAGGCAAACAAAAGGCATGGCAAGAGGACATCCCACTTCCGCCTTAAGGGCTCTGACAGGACCATGATCATACATTTCAAGGTGCGGTTGAATCTCTCAACCAGACCATTACTTTGGGGATGGTAAGGGGTGGTGAACTTGTAGGTTACCCCACACTCCTTCCATAGAGACTTCATATACGTGGATATGAAGTTGGTACCCCTATCAGATACAACTTCCTTGGGAAACCCCATGTGGGTAAAAAGCCCCATCAAAGCACGACCCACCACGGGGGATGTGATTGATCTCAAAGGAATGGCTTCTGGGTACCGGGTGGCATGGTCCACCAAGACCAGGATAAACCTGTTGCCCATGGCTGTCTTAGGATCCAGAGGCCCCACAATGTCAGTGCCTACCCTCTCAAAGGGAGTACTAACAACAGGCAAAGGCTGGAGGGGAGCCTTTCATTTCCTCTCACTCTTGCCACTTGCCTGACAAGTTTGACAAGGCCTGCAATGTGCATCTGAGTGCCTGCGCATTAAGGGCCAGTAAAAGTGGGTGACAAGCCTCTCAAAGTTCTTGTCCTGCCCCAAATGTCCAGCTAAAGGCACATCATTAGCCAATCGCAGTAGGAAGGCCCTGAAGCACTGGGGTACCATCAGCACACGGGCTGACCCAGGCTCAGGATCCTTAGTCTCCTCCCAATAGATCAGGTGCAATCCTGGCTCCTTGCCAGCCGCCTGGTATGCAGCCTGCTGCCGCCAACCCTCCAAAGTAGGGCATGACTTCTGTGCTGCACAGAATGCTTCCCTGGTGGGTCCGCTTCCTGCTGTCACTGCGACAGGACAGCTCAGGGACCTCCCCCGGTTCAAACACCTGTTCCCTGTAGGCTTGAGGGCGTCACCCTCAGGCTCTGCCTCCTCCTGGACTGTGGGAGCTTCTGGGGATGGTTTTCCATGCCCCCTGCGCTTCCTCTTCTTGGCAGTCCCCTGGGCAACTGTTTCAGGCTCCAGAGGCTCTTGATTACCCTTACGGGCTGCAATTGACCGGGTGGATACGCACACACACCCAGGAGACCCAACATCTCCCAGTGAGACCTGTGTTCCACCTCCTTCAGGTCATTGCCTAGCAAACAATCAACAGGCATGGCTGGACTCACAGCTACCTTCAAGGAACCTGAGACCCCCCTCATTCAAAGGGAACCTGTGCCACTCTGCACAGGCACTCAGAGTTGTCCACTGCAACTACTTGGTGAAGTACCCGGGGATCAATCTGCTCTTCAGACACCAGCTGATTCCCCACTGTAGTCACACTGGCTCTTGTGTGTCTCAGAGCCTCCACCCTCTCTCCATTGATGGTCACCCACTACCTGACTTCTTAGTGTTTTCAGGCACTATGGTTCTCTGGACCATCTCACTGTCCCATCGTGAGACAAGGGTCATCTCAGTTGGTTCCCACCCACCTGAAACCAACTCCTCCCCAAGCGCTACACTGGCCAAACCCTGGGACAGCGCACCAGTGGGTGCTGGTGTACGTATGGGGCATTTGGGGTCCCCCCTCACATGACTCACCTGGTCACATGCATAGCACGTATGTGGGGGACCACCTGCCACTGGCTTCCCTTTGGAGAATCATGGCTTCTTCTCACTGGGGGGTTGGGAATACTTACCCTGGGAATCAGTTTGGCGCCCTTTAGAGAACTCCCCGTTTACCCTTACCCCCCTTTCTTCTGAGAGGGACCCTGCCCACCCTTGGCGTGGTCTCCCCATACTTCCTCTGGACTCTGGTGCTCTCCCAGCGGTCCGCTTCCTGTGCAAGCTTACTGGGGTCAGTCAGCCTGCTGTCAATCAGGTGCTGGAACAGCTCTGGAAAACATAAACTGTACAAGTGCTCCCAAGCAATCAGATTGTAAAGCCCCTCATACGTAGTTACCTTACTGCCCTTCACCCAACCATCCAGTGACCTGCAATAAGAATCAATACATTCCAACCATGTTTGGGATTCCTTCTTCTTGTAGGACCTAAACTTATCCTTGTACTACTCAGGGGTAAGACCATACCTTGTAAGCAAGGCATCCTTCATGCTAGAGTAGGTGAAATTCTGAGCAACCCCTAAGGCTGTCAGTGTATCCCTCCCCTCTACCTCAAAGTGCTTCCACAGACCCGCCCCCCAATGAGCTTCAGGGACCAGATTCATATGGAGATCAGACTCATACCCCTTAAGGTTGTAATGACCCCCCTACATGTCCTACCTTAACCATACACTGCACCCTGCCCTTGGGGCTACCTAGGGCCTACTTTAGGGGTGTCTGACATGTAAGAAAAGTGAAGGTTTAGGCCTGGCAAGTGGGTACACTTGCCAAGTCAAATTTACAGTTAAGACTGCACACACAGACACTGCAGTGGCAGGTCTGAGACATGAATACAGAGCTATTTATGTGGATGGCACAACCAGTGCTGCAGGCCCACTAGTAGCATTTGATTTAAAATTCCTAGCACCTCTAGTGCGCTCTACTAGGGATTTACTAGTAAACCAAATATGCCAATCATGGATAAGCCAATTACATACACATTTTGTAAAGGAGCACTTGCACTTCACACTGGTTAGCAGTGGTAAAGTGCCCAGAGTAACAAAAACAGTAAAATCAGAGTCCAGCACACATCAACAACTTGGGGAACAGAGGCAAAAAGTTAAAGGAGACCACGCCAAGGATGAAAAGTCTAACACTCACCCTCTTGGATGAGCGGGCATGGCCAACGGGGTGGGGAGCTACATGGAGGGGGGTAATAGAACTGGGGGTGGCAGACGGAGATGGTACAGGAGTGCTTCCCGATGGGTGTGCCAGCACTAGGGAGTAGCTACTGGAGGAGAACTCAGATGAAGATGTTGCAGATCCATTCCCCCCGTGGCACTCCCCTCCTCCTCCGGGCCACTGGGTCTCTTGGTATCTGTGGGGTCATTACTGGAGGTCCTGTGGCCAGAAGCTTCCCCACTCTGCTGTACCCCGTCTCCTTCACCTGCTGGTGTTGATGTTGAAAATAGATGGTGAAGTAGGGTCATCCCATACACATAATAGCACTTCTATTACAAATCAGACAGAAATCACATACCATAATGTCCACTGGCTCCCCACTGGAAGTTCCAGTAAAGTATCAAAATCATATAACAACACAATACTATACATGTCCCTCAATTTCTCAACTGTCACTTACCAGAAAAGAAAGGTAACTGAAACCTACAATATCATGAATGAAGTAGACAAATCACACTGGCCATACCATGACTAGGTGACTATTCCACTTAATACAGGTGCCCTCATTACAACAACATAGTCAAGCAGTAGACAAGCAATGGATTTCCATTGTAAGGTAGCTTAACAATTACACTGACCCAATCCTTACAACACAAATACATCACCCAGCTGTCATATATATCAGGCAATACCATATGTTGCCAATTAAAGGCAGGCAAGCCTGATTCAAACAAACCGTACCTAAATCAAGTGACATAGATTCAACCAAATCACAATGGACACATTACATTATATGACATATCAACATGTCGCACCTGCCAAATGTTGATCAAAGGGGTACACATACAATTGTGATATAGCAAGGAGTGACAATGGACTCAGGTCCCAGCAATGTATAAAAAATGTCTCAAAAAGGCAAACAATAATGGTCATATAAGAACCAAGTAAGCTTGCACCAATGTCACACACACAATTAGCAGTTTACTACATTGTGTATCTATCAAATAAACTACTGTGCTGTACAGGAAGGAGGAAAACAGACCTTGCTAACACCAACATGAGTAAACCAATTTGTCACAATATGAGAAGCATCATTACCACCCACATACCAGACATGGCAAGCCTGGCATCTGTCTGTGGTGGATTCCCAGAGGAAAAGCATAAGTGATGCCAATATGACTGGAACAACAACCATGATGCAACCCAACACTCAGGTCACACTTATCAACCCACACACTGGTGTTTGGGAACTACCACAATTGCACCACATATGTTTCCTGTCAATCAGGAAGTTTCCAAACACCCTGGCATCATTTGTCATATCTACATTGCTACAACAAGTACACATGATAATATCCAACATTGAGGCATGAAATGTGTATTCAAAATTACACATGGTGTTGACACAGTACCGTCTGGGCCATTGCTGTAAGTAGACAACCATTGTCAATATATCATATCTACACAAGTATACCATGGACAAGCTACGTGTCAAGTGTCTACTATTAGGAATTCAGCATGGCAATCACAGTCTCACATCTCTTACCAACATATGTGCCCCTGTGGGAATAATGTAGCATATGCACACTGGTAACCGACATGCATTTTGTCAACTCTGATGGGACATCACACATGTTGTGGTACATTCCTCACCTACCAAAGGGAAGTACCTTGTAACAAGTGTGAAGATGTTAGCTGTGTATGTCATGTGGCATGCCTGATGGACACTACTGCATCACATAATGCTGTGACACATCAGAAATCATTAGTCACTGGAGATGACTTCATCCTACCTAACTTCAATTCACACTTGGGCATACCCCTGATACATAGCAGAGGACAGAGAGCAAGAACCTCCTACCTTTCTACCATGGCATTAGGGAGGAGTTATCTGTTGGTGGGAACTAACACCCACCAGGGTAGTAAAAGCATATCACTGGAAACCAGAAAATACTGTCATATGTGTTCCTTTCTGTGCTATAAGACTGAGGTCTTCCGGGCCCAGTGTCTCAGGTCCTTCCACCTCTTCTGACAGTGGGTGCTCCACCAGATGTGAATCCCAAGGGTCTGCACCTTCTTAGCGATGTCACGCTCAATCCATTTCTTCTGCATGGATGACATAGACAAAAAATAAAATCATGTTCACATGTACCACACAAAACCTGGCACAGTTAATGACAATTCAATTAATTGAGTCAGACACTTGCCATAGACTGAAGTTGAAGAGCCTCAGTAGTGAGGCATGATATTTAACCATCACAGGCTGTACATGGATACAGGGTATGGTTACAGGCTCACACTTGCAGTGCTGAAGCTATACAATAGCAGTCCGGATGGCAATATTTCAAGAAAGTAGCCATCAAAAGGCAAATTTCTATGCAGGCCGAGCACACAAATCAACACAAACTACAATGTCCCAGGAAGTTAAATGCATAGGAATACTTTATGTATCCCGTAGCCTATTGGCAAGTGCTGTCAATGAGCAGAGCTTAGCATCTTAGAGTGTCTTTAATTGATTTCATTACAATACTACAAGAATGCTAGATGTTGCCACTGACGTATGTGCAGATACAGTGAGGGCACAAGTATAGTCAGAAACCAGCAACCAACATGCATCAACACCTCCTGCTGTCATTGTAGCATGTATGTCTACAATTTAAGCACATCTGATGATGGGATTTACCTGGTGATAGCTGGCATTACACCTCAGCTACCCATGTGAAACAATCACAAGGTGGGTCAGGGAATACTCATTGCACACTCTCCACAATGTCTCAAAACTCTACACCTGTCACTTCACATAGGGACATACCCAGGAACTCAAACGTATAAGCACACTGATTGTACCTACAGGGCTTCAAGGACACCATCTCACATATTGCCCATAAGCCTAGGCTAAATAAATCAAAGCTCAGTCGATCTACAGAAACATATGTGCTCATGGTGTACTTACCTACTTCTCTGGTGCACTGTAGAGCTGTTCTTACAGGGGTAGGACCTCCTCCAAAAGCTTCTCCAACTCTTCTGGTGAGAAGGCAGGGGCCCTATCACCTGTAGGGCATGGCATGACTGCTCCCAGAGGTAGTACACAGCAGCTCAGGTTGTGGAGGTTTTGTCTGCAGCAGTGTCAGGAGTCAATTGAGAGACTCATCAGGAGATGGCGGTCACATCCGCCACATATACGATCGTCACCATCGGCAGACACTGCCATTGAGTGAAGATCGCCACAAGCAGCAATGTGTTCCAATGGCAATGTCCGCTGCGGTAACATCCACCTACCATCATGAAGACTTCTGCCAACGGTCATTTCCTACTGTCCATGATGGCAGGTCAGGAAGTCACCATTTTAAAGCACTTAGATGGTTGGAAAAATGAAATTTATGATGCATCCAACTTGGGAAACATATCTACTGCATTATTTCCAGTGCTGACATCAACCAAACATGTATGAATGTCCAGAATGAAGTAACTTGGTTGTTGTGTTGTCTAGCTCAAAATCAGGAATCTTCCGTGGCACAGTCTGAACCTTCTTGGCAATGGGCAAGATAGTTTTTCTGGATTCTCAATGAAATGCCTAGTTAGCTGTCAGTATCACAGAGACTTGCTGAGGCATTATATGAGACTTATGTATTGACACTTACAAAGGACACAATGAGTGATAGACATACCTTCTGATTTTCTCTCCCATAGTTACCCTGGTCAGACACCCTCCAGTGCACCATCTACTGGTAGGCCTGCTGACCAAAGAGGATCGACATATGTGATTCAGATCTACCACATTGATAGGCAGGAAATAATGGATCTCTGTCATCAGTTGGAGACAGATCTGATGCCCACCATTCGTCAGCCTAATGGCATATCACCCATTATACAAGTCATATCAGTGCTGCATTTCCTGGTCACAGGCTCCTTACAAAATAATGTGGCCCTAACTACAGGGATGTCCAAGCCTATGTTCAGTCTGGTATTGAAGGTTGTATTGTCTGCATTGTTAAAACACCTGTACACCTACATGTGATTTCCACATGAGGATTTGGCCCATTTGAAGGCTGATTTTTATGGTTTGGCACACATCTCACATGTAGTGAGAGCAACTGATGGTACCCATGTAGCCTTGGTTCCCCCACATAGCAATGAACAGGTCTATCAGAACAGGAAGAACTTCCACTCCATAAATGTCCAAGTAGTCTGTTTGGTGGACCTTTGCGTTTCAAATTATGTGCACAGTACCGAGGTTCAGTCCATGATGCTTACATCTCATGGAACAGTGCTATCCCACAGCTAAAGACACAACTGTACCCAGAGAGGGCCTGGCTGCTTGGTACGTCACATATGTAATTTTTGCTATGCTATGCTATGTCTGCTGCCAAAGGTAATGATGCCCTAGATTTCTGTTTGCGCACATGTTAACAATTACTTAAGGGGGACTCTGGCTACCCAGACTGACCCTCTTTATTGATACCAGTGAGGTACCTATGGGGAAGTCCACGTCAACAAGGTCCATGGAAGGACACAATGTGTCATGGAGCGCACTTTTGGGCTCCTGGAGGCAACTTCTGTAACATTGATAAGTGTGGTGGAGCCCTACTCTACTTACCCACCAAAGTGTGTTAGATCATTGTGGCCTGCTGCATGTTCCACAACATCACCCCGAAGTATCAGATACCGTACATCCCAGATGAGGGGGAGCCAGCACTTCCACCGGGTGATGAAGATGGAAACATGTGGGCAGATCTCATCAATCAGTACTTTGCCTGAATTTAAGTATGTGATGGTCTGTGATGTGACTGACTCAGTAGAGTAATGTGAGGGTCAGGAATGTTTGATAAGGGTTTTTGTGTGAACATCAGACAGGTTATTTTTGCTTTGCAGCATACAGCTCAGCTTTTCAGGCAAATTAGGACATGGAGTGTGATAATCTCCATTGTTAGGGGCAGTCAAAATGCACATTCTGAGAAACCATTGTATGTGGAACATGTATTTCTCGGTCATGTTTGCCTCTACCTGCCTAAACTCCTTGTACACCACCATTTCCTTTCAGATCTCTTCGCAATGCCATCGTCATGTGGACATTTCTGAATTGAGTCACTGGAAGCTGTGTTTAGTTGGTCTGACGTGAAGTGGACATGGATTGAATCAGGTACTGTGTGACATAATTTGTGGTGGTGTATTAGTCCCATGGCCAGGCTGTCAGGTCAGTAGGATGGCAGTGTTGTATTCCACACAATAGAGCTGTTTGCCATGTTATCTGGGTCCTATGGTGTCATGTGTGTGATCATGTGTCTTTGAAACATGTCTTCCTGTGCAATCCATTCACTCAACCTTCGCATTGTTTTGGTAATGATACAATCTGAATTCTATATAGCTGTAACTGTGTTACCTCATTGCAGGCCACTGTGCATGTGTATCAAAACTGACATGAGTGAGTAGTATGCATACAGATTCCTGACTATGGTAAGTTGAAGGTTCCCTGACTAGGGACAGTTGTAGTGACCTTTGTCTATATTATGGGGTGTGTTCATTTGGTAGTCATGGTGTTGGTATTTGATAAGTGTTTGTCTGACAATTTCCACCAATCTGTTTGCCTGTTCAAATGGACAAAATATGATGTGTCTTACTTAAGTGGTCTATGGAATGTTAGTTACTGACACCTATGCATATGCAAAAAGGTGTAAAGACTTACTTTACTATGAGATCCCTGTCTGATATCTGGTTAGCCTATGTGTAGCATGGTGCAATAAATGGAGATTGATGATTGTTATTGAACCCTAGGGATGACAGTACATGTGACATGTCCCTTCTCATATTTCCTTCATATGAGTCATTCACATGCATGCTAAATATTTAAGAGTTGACTGTTCAACATAAATGACAAATGATTCTCAAACATAGGCCCTCATTCTGACCTTGGCGGTCGGCGGAGAGGCGGCGGTCGGACCGCGAACAGACCGGCGGTCAAAAAAATGGCATTCTGACCGCGGCGGTCACCGCCGCGATCGACCGCCACTTCCCCACTCCGACAGCCACGGCGGTCATGACCGACGGGCTGGAGTCTGCGCACTCCGGTCCGGCGGTCGACCCAAGACCGCCAACGGTATCATGACCCTGCTTACCGCCGCGGTTTCTGGCGGTCGGGAACCGCCATGCGAACCATGGCGGTAGGCACTATCGGGGCCAGGGAATTCCTTCCCTGGCACTTATACGGGTCTCCCCCACCCCCCACTGCCCCCCGAGTCCTCCCCCCACACCCCCCACCCCCCTGCCACCCCCCAGAGGTGGTACGAACCCCCTCCCCACCCCCACCCCGACATGCACATACACGCACCCCGACATGCACACACCACCAACATGCACATATACACACCCCCTACACACACACATACATAACGGGGACACATACCCGCACACATACATGCCGACATGCGCACCCGCCGAACTACACACATTGCCCATAGGCACAGCAGCACTCCCCGCCCGCATGCACGCACTCACACACCCCCTCTACACACTCACACGCACACCCCCATGCACGCACACATCACACAACACCCCCCCACCCCCTCCCCTCACGGACGATCAACTTACCTTGTGCGTTGGTCCTCCGGGAAGCGACAGGAGCCATGGGGAGGTGACCGCCAACAGAAGACCGCCAACAGAAGACCGCCACACAGAAATGTGGGTCGTAATTCTGTGGGCGGTGTTCTGCTGGCGTGGCGGTGGAGGTTGACCAGTCTCCACCTTCCCGCCGACCGCCAGTGTGGCTGCTGGCGGTTTTCCGGCAGAACGCTCCCAGCGGTCGGAATGCGCACAGCAGCATACCGCCACGGTCGGCGGTCTTCACCGCGGCGGTAACTCGGCGGTCTTGCGAAAAGACCGCCAAGGTCAGAATGACCCCCATAGTTTGTGTTTTAGTTATGTTTATTTACATGTGCACAGGGCATTAGGATTATTGTGAGCAAAAAAAGAAAAAAGGTTAAAATAGTGAAGGTTTCGTTCATGGTGGATGTTCTCATTATAGTAGCCGCCAAAACATTTGAAGTCCCAAATCCAGTGTCCTACTATCTCTGTAAATTGAACAGTGATTGTAGAATGGAAGATGTAAAATAAAGGGAGCCAATCATTGGAGGATCACTTTTCTGCCAGTGGTTGTAGTCTTAGCAGCTGTACCTCTTGGTTGTTTGGGTGGACGTCCACGCTTGCATGGTGGGTGGTTCTTGAGCTACAGAAGCAGGGGTGTATGAGGCATCATGTCCGTCCCCTGGCAGAGCCTTCATTCCTGTGGCTGCCACAGATGTTGAAGGGACTGGTATTACTTTGCCAATAGAAGGGTTCTGGTATTGTGGACATACACTGCTTAGGGTGGTGTTGATGTCCTTCATCACCCCTGTTCGGGAGACCATGTTTGCATTGATGGCCTCCACTGTTGCTTGTCTTCCTGGTGGTTGTCTATCAGCAGCTGCTTGATCTCCCCCATCATGTCAAGTACCTGGCCCATCATACCTTAGGATTGTTGGTACTCTCCCAAGACTTGGGAGATGTTTCCTGGTCAGAAGTATCCCTTGCAGCCTCAAGCCACTGGCCCACACAATCTCTCCCCCACACCCTACTCCCACATGCCTGATCCCTTGGCACAGTTTGCCCACTGCCACTGGTGCTAGGTCCTTCATTGTCAGGGTTTTCAAGATATGACTCCAGTACCTGTATTATGGGGCACATGATGGTTGTAACTGTCCTTGGGACATAGGATTGGGGCAACTGGTTGCCTGGGATGTAGATGCATTAGGGCTTGGAAAAGTCAATGCGGGCAGGGTGAGGCTGACAGTTGTGGTCTGACCAGGTATCCCGGATGGGCCAGGGCCGTCCTCATTGTCCACACATCCAGGCGTGCTCTCCTCACCAAGGGCTTCATCCAGGGGGGAAGTGGTTGTCTCAGGTGTGTTATCCATGATCCCAGTGGCAAGTAGATCTGTTGAAGATGTGGAACACATACATTCAGATTGTCATGTAACATGTGGTACCCAATTTGTGAAGTAGATATGGTTTGGGCCTTGTACAGATTAGCTTTGCTTGATCCCCTCAAGTGACAGTGACACCTGCTTTTAATAATGGAGACCTGATATATGGGGGACTGACAATTTCTATTTAAGTCACCTTGCCACAGGATATCAGACTATCTTGGCAGTTGGATGTCTGTTCATTGACTCAAAACTTGGCAGCTGTGTACCTTTATTTGTTTAATGTTACCTCCTAGTTAGCAGGACTTCATTAGTGAGTGCACAGACAGCTGTGCAATGTCATGTGGACACTGACCTGGCCACTAGATTAGGAGTAACCATTCTACTTGGTCATATATGTCAGTTTACACCAAGTACAGCACACTGCATTTATGTGAGATCCCCCCACGTGAGGATAGTTCAATAGTTAATAGGAGGTAGAAGGGACAGTTTAGCAGAGGACACAGTTGTAGCTGTGTGTTAGTGGTATTATACTGGCAGACATCCATAGCATTGCTGTCATTGCCACTGACAATACAGTTGTGGAGGGTTTACTCCATTTTCAGTTTACATGCAAGCCTATTTTCAATATGGGTTAATGTTCTGCTTTCTTAATGGTGGAAAAGTGCCTGCTGGGAGTTGGAGTGCTGTCAGTTCATTTACTACCCACGGCATACACATATACTGTGCCCCCGGTCAGTTAAGTTCACATGTGAGATGCCAGACAGGGGTACTCGGACAGTTGGACACAGGAGTGGTGAATGGGTTGGCTGTTAAGGTGGCAAAATGTGATCAGTGAGCATGCATGACAATACATTTTGTTGACAATCTTTTGTGTTGTGACTTACCCGACGTGACTCCCCCGGGTTTTCCTGTCAAGCCCTCAGGATGCAGGAGGTCCAAGACCTTCTCCTCTCATGATGTGAACATTGAGGTGGAGGTAAGGGACCACTGCCAGTCTTGCTGACTGCCAGCTGGTATCTGGCGGCCATGAAAGGCACCTTCCCCCTAAGGTCCTTTGATCTCTTCCTGGTATCCTTTCTTGTGTGTGGATAGCTGCCTAATGAATTCACTGTGTCGACTATTCTTTGCCACATTTCCATTTTCTGAGTAATAGTAGTTTGCTGGACTTGGGCTCCAAATAATTGTGGCTCTACTCTGATAATCTCATCCATCATGACCCTCAACTCATCGTCAGTGAAAGGGGATGTTTGTGTGGTGGCATGGTGGTGGTCAACAACATGGAAAAGAAAACAAATGGATGATGAGGTATGGGTGCTGTGTTGTGAGGGTGTGATGGTTGGTGTGTGACATACGGAGGTGCTATTTTGTGTGGTGGGTGTGTTCATTGATATGCAAGATCCTACAAATGTAGAGTTAAAATTAACATATGCATAAGAAAAACCTTAAACTCACATAATATGAAATGCTGAAGGCCGCATGCCTGTGTGTAATGCCACTGCAAAACACAAGTGTCAAAATGCACTGCAAACGACACAGCAAACAGGTGTAGCAACTCTGTTGGTGTTTATTGTGCCACAAGTGGCACATATTGACAACAGACATTGTTACTAAGTGATAGTGGGAATTATAGCACCATGAAGACTCCTGGGGGGAAATTTTGTAGTCACACGCTGTAGGAATGTAAAATCAGAAGGATGTTAAAAATAGAATTTCTTAATGACATTGTCCTTCATTAAAATAAATTAATAATGAAAAGTGATTTGTAAAGTGTGAGAGCTGCTTTCAAGGAAGCATCCCGGCACTGTCCTGAAAGAAGAATTGATTACATCTCATGAAACAAAAAAGTCTTCCTATGTGCCTTAAAAATACGTAGATTACTTAGAGACTGACTGGAAATTTTTCGGCAAAGAGTTCGAAATGCTAGGTGTCATGAAGGAATAAGATCTACCAAAGCTCTAACTTTATGGACGTTGGGTAGGTATGGCACATTTTGGTTAAGAGAGTGCAGAGACATTACTGGGAAGTATTTTTTAACTTTTTCCTGACTTTACAGAGGTCCTTTTCTATGGATAGTCTATAAGTGCTGTGATTGTTATTCTCTGTTTGATGGCAACCAATGCAATTGTTTCAGACTTTGAAGAATGGACTTCCTTTTTGGTTATGTTAAATACAAGGCAGGCAGCAACATTTTGACCTCACTGAAGCCTTTTTACCAACTTCAAAGGGGCTCCTAGGTAATGAATGCATGCACAATGTTCTTCTGGGAAGCCTATTGTAAGGGTTTTGTTAAAAGTTAAAGGAAAGGAAAGCAAGTAGCAACAGTGGCCTGGACCTGTTGTTTAAATGATAGAGCTGTGTTCAGTTGAAACCCTAAGTTTTTAACAACTGATATAGGACTGGCAGCCTCACCCAACTCAGAAGGCCACAGTCTCTTGGGGTCTAATAGAGAAGGAAAAGGACACAAAAGACTAATATTTGTCTGAGTTGAGCTTTAAACAACAGTTTTGCATCCAGCCAGTGGCATAAGAAAACGTGAGGGGCCCCCCTGCACAGTACATGGACCCCACCTCCCCCAGCTCTCAGTCATGAATACTGTACTGAAGGGGCCACCTGGAGCTGAGAGACATCCCTGGAAGCCCCTGGCTATTGTATCATCAAGATGTTGGAATGCCAGCATTAGCTATCTGCATAAGATGCAATATTGAAGTCCCAGTGTTGGACGAAAGGGGCTTTTGAGGAACATATAGGTAGTCATTATGACCCTGGCGGTCTCCTGGCTGCCAGGGCAAATGCAGCGGTTTCACTGGCAACAGGCTGGCGGTGAAGACCGCACATCTCCATTCATACCTCCATGGCGGTGGGACCCGCTGAGCCAGAGGTGAGCATCTCCGACCCGGCGATCCACAGAAGACCACCGGCAGTATTAGGAGCTGCCTTTCCATCTGGGTTTCTGAGGCGGTAGCATGGCTATGAAAACCTTGGCGTAAAGGCTACGGGTGACAGGGAATCTCTTCCCTGTCACTGGTAGATGACTCCCCCCCAGCAAGCACTAAACCCCCTCACCCCTCCTCCAGGCACAGTGCCCCCCTCCCCCACACTCCCTCCTGGCACAGCACCCCGCACCACCCACCCTACATCCAGGCACAGTGCCCCCACCCCTCCTCCAGGTACAGCGCCCCACTCCCTACATACATGCACACAGTCACCCAAATGCACCACGCATACACTCATTCACCTACAATTACATACACACATCCACTCACATGCATCCATACTCAAATTAACCTCAGCATACATACATGCATTCAAGCACACATACTCACTCCCATCCAAACATGCATACTCACACGCAAACATGCATACTCACACACAAACAAACGCATATATTCACACGCAGACAAACACTAGTTCTCCTCAACACTCATATTGGGATATATACACACATACACACTCACGTGAATACGCGCACTCACTTCTGCATTCAGACATGCATATAACCATGCATACACACATTCATGCACACACGCAGACAACACACACTCACACATGCACAGACACCTCCTTCCTCTTTCAGATGACAACTTCCTGGTCCTGGGAGGAGGTCATCTGGCAGGGAACGGGAAGGGGCGCTTCCACCTCCTGCAGCGCCCCGCCATCAGGACACTGCCATGCCATATTATTGCACATTATATGGCAGGTGGAGTCCTTCTGGTGGGGTGGGGCCAGTGGTAGAACCGCCCCAGTGCCTCCACTTGCAAGCACAACTACTGCTGGATTTCCACAAAAATGTGGTGGAAATCCAGCAGTACCTATATTATAGTGGGCGGAGACTGACCAGTACTGGTAGTCTTCTGGCACCTGTGGCTTTGGCGGTCTTCAAGGAAGACCACCAAAGTCATAATGAGGGCCATAGATGTTAAACAAAGCTGGTTGGACCACACATTTCATGTCTTTAAATGTAAAGTGAAAGGAGATTAAAAAAAATACTTGAAGCCTTGCAAAGATCTTAGCCAGTTCCAGGCTTTATCCACTACACCTTCCTTCTCCAATCTCTGCAGGTTATTTTGTGGAACACTGTATCAAAGGTAGTGAACATCCTCCACATCCACAGTAGTGCAATATCTAGTTAGTACGACAGAAACAACCAGAGTAGTTACAACTCTCTACAGGAAAATTCACGCAAGCAAGACCAGACCACTATTGGATCTTAAACTAAAGTGGGAGGTAGACCTAGGAGAAACATTAGAAGACAACACGTGGGAACAAATCCTAGCCTGGACCACGAGAGCTTCCAGAAATGGCCACTTTAAATTGATAAACACATACGTCTTACATCAAGCATATCTTACGCCAGGAAAAATAAAGAGACATTACGGCGCCTTGGAGGCTTGCTTCCCCAGATGCAAAGAGGAAGGGGCCGAATTCACACACATGTTCTGGAGTTGCCCAACTGACCGTGCCTACTGGCACAAAATAATACAATTGATATCTGACCACATAGAGCGTAAGATACCGGATGACCCTGGCTACTGTTTTCGAGGAAACTATAGTAGTCAGCCCCAGCATAAATAAACTAATAATTTCCAAGACCTGGCCCCCGTATTAGCCAAAAGAGAAATAGCAATCACACGGAAAGCATTATCAGGGCCTAGATCACAAATATGGGCAAGGGAGGTTCTCAAATGGTCCAAAGCTGAGGAAGCGATCAGGCATAGAGAGGCTCGAAGGGGCCAGGGCCCAATTGCCAGAGCGGAAACCTGGAGCACCCTAGTAGATGAATGGGAGCAGCTAATAAAATAATGACAGACCATTTGACCTCCAAAAAAGGCCCTCGACGAATGGACACAGACATCACTGGTACATTGCATAACCCATAAACTATAAAGAAACACATTTCTGGATGTACCTAAGCCACACTTTAGGGAAACAATACACCTACCAACCCCCCATGAGGGACCTAGCTCACACACTCATCAATTAATACACTATATCAGCCTAGTACTAGACCGTTAGTTTGAAAAAGCGGGAGGGAGGTGAGGGGGTAGATCCCCTCAGGTAAAAGTGTACATACTGATAAGCGATCAACAGGTCACTATGTTACTGTGCAACACTTGCCTGTTCACCAAAATAATGAAGAACCAGAGAATAAATGTTAATGATAACAGCGAACCAGTGCCCAATGAACACAAAGTCCAAAGTTAGAAAAGTACGACGCATGTTGAAATTATCATACCTACCGAACATTGAATTCTACCACTCTGCTTGAAGGGAGGGTTAGGCAAGTTACAATGTTTGTACTAATATATGTACTAAAACCAATAAAATGTATGAAAAAAAAAAATCAAAGGTAGTGAACCGATTGAGTGGAATAACAGATTTTTTCCAAGATCAAGATTTTGGGGCTCATTATGAGTTTGGTGGTCTGACGAGTTACACAGGCAGGACTGACAAAAGCCAGCCAAAAAACAGACACATCATGACTCTGGAAGGCAGGAAAGAGGCAGTCCCACCACCAGCACTGTCAGCCCAATAAGAAACCACCAAACCTATTACAACTCACAAATCACAATGGCGGTCCAATGGCTTTGTGAACCGAGGCGGTCGACAGGTACCACAGTATAACACAACACCACATTGGATAGTTCAAATTCCATACAGCTGGCACACATCCACACACCTGACCCACCTATAAACTGCACTATATTGCTTGCAGTAGTTGGCCAGATCAAGTGGTATGAGGTACTTGAGGTGCACTCTTCTTGTGTACTGAGGGCACTGGTTCTGATGCTTGATCTGGACTAGTAGGCGGGGTCACCTCATTCATAATCAAAGAAGCTGATGAATGTCAAGGTAGTTCCTTAAAATGTGATGAGTCCCTTGTGATGGACTGTCCAGGGCGATGTGCCTTCACAAGGAGTCCTTCGAATTTCACCATTCTCAGAGGATCAATAGCAAACTAAGGGGGTCATTACGACAAGACCGCCATGGTCGCGGTAGCGGAACGACTGCCTCAAATGTGCCGGTCTGACCACCACATTACGACTGTGGCGGTAGCACCACAGTCGGACCGTCAGCACCACCAGTTTTCCTCCATAGGAGGGACTGGAGATGCTAGTGGTACTGGTGGTCCTAATCCACCAAGGCAGCTCTGCCCTCGGGATTAAGAGTCACCTCTCTGCCGGCAGCTACATGGCAGTAGCTCTGCCATGTAACTGTGGTGGAGACAGGGTGCAGGAGGCCACAGGGGGGTCCATGCACTGCCCATGCACTTGGCAGGAGCAGTGCAGGTGCCCCACTGGCCAGCCCCGTCGCGATGTTCACTCTCTGCTATGCGGAAAGTGAAGATCGAAATGAGTACTGGTGCACCCTACGCACTACAGCTTTGCTGCCAGCTCTATTATGGGCCAGCGTCATTGATGTAGGCTGTATCCTGCTGGGCCAGTGGGTGGAAACACTGTTTCTGCCCTTTGACTTAGTGGGAAACTCTCAATGGGGCCCACGGGAAGGTAGCCGCACTGGTGGCAATATGCCCGCCAGGACTTCAGTGGACGGCCTTTTCTGTCTGCCAAAGTCATAATGACCCCCTAAGTGTCCATTTTCCACCTTTTTTCTGCTTCACCAGGTCCTAATCACCTTCAGCAAAGACTGTTTATTGAGCTTGTTGACACCAGTCAGTATATGTTTTCATTTCGCACTTTCGAGAAGCATCTGTGCCACCAACCTTACCAGCATTCAAATATTAATCCACTGTGGCAGTTTGGGGCTAATGGTTCTCCCAAATATCAAGGTGGCAGGACTTTCACCAGTTGTGGAGTGAAGATTTGAACGATGAGCACAGAGTGCTTGACACAGGTCCTGGTTTCGCTCAGTCCCCACCATCAATACTCAATGTGTTACCATTTCGAGGGTATCAGTGTATCGTTGCACAACACCAGTGGCATGAAGCCAAAGAGGTGTACTATGTTGATGCTTGACATTTTTCCTAACCAGAAATTACTTGAATTCTTTGCCAATGGATGGCAGATCATTGTCAGATTTGAGAATAGTGGGTATACTCCACGCTGCAAAGATATTGTTTAGCCACTTAATATCCTTGTCATTGGTTGTTGATGAAGCTCCATTATAAAAGGGGAAATACTCATCAATGACTACCATGAGATGATGTCTGTTTCCTAAAGGTCTAAAGCAGTGGTTCCCAACCTGTGGGCCGGGGACCCCTGGGGGTCCGCGAAGCCTCCTCAGGGGGTCCGCGGCTGCTTAAAACATTTAAGAATATTAGGTCCCAGCTATCAGTAATGACTCCTCGGGTGTCCCCGTGTTCCAATAATGATTCAGTGGGGGTCCCCGGGCTCCAGTATTGATAAAAGTGGGGTCCACAGAAGTCAAAAGGTTGGGAACCACTGGTCTAAAGAAATTAACTGCAATTATTTCCCAAACCTGTGCAGGAAGGTCAGACATCGTCAATTGATGCTGCACCACTTTTGAGGTAAGGCAGTTGCAAAAATGGCACTCTTTTAGTTCCCTTTCAACTTGCTTGTCTAAGCGCAGGAACCTCTCTAGGGGACAGATGTATGTTCCCTTACAAATTGCAAGTCACAGTTCAATGTTGGATTGTTTTGTGACCGAGAATGTGGTCACAAAACTATTGCAGTTAGCAACAGTTTCAAATTGGTGCTAACCCATTCACCAATAGGAAGGGCTCCTGCGGGACCCCTTCCCCTTTGTGAATGGTAGTGAAAATATTTTTTCAGAGCAGGCAGTGGTCCCACGGACGACTGCCTGCTCTGAAGAAAATGAGGAGAAAACTTTGTATTTTTATTTTTAAAATGCATCCTGTTTTCCTTTAAAGAAAATGGACTGCATTAAAAAAAAAATGCTTTATTTAAAAGGAGTCAAAGACATGGTGGTCTGCTGTACCCAGCAGGCCACCATCCCTGTGAGGGCAGGCATTCCCAATGGGGTCGCACATTGCAACCTACCTCATGAATATTTATGAGATGGGCATTTGCGACCCCATTGGGAATTGCAAACAGTGTCATAGACACTGTTTTACATCAGGTTTTGCGACTCGCAAAACCTAATATTCGTACATATGGCCCTAGGTCTCTTGGGGTTCTTTTGGTGGCTACATGCCACAATGTCCTTCGTGGGCTAGTTCAATGACTTGCTGTCTTATACTCTCAGACATGATGATTCTGAAGCATCTCCATACAACACTTTCCTTGGTCATGGACAGTTTATCCTATACATTTTAGAATTTTTGAAATTCCACATCATCAGATAAGCTTGAGTGCTGCTATTCCACAATTGAGTTGAAATGATGTCTTTGAGGACAAGCATGCTCTTATTACCATTAGTAGCAGCAATCATCTGTTTAATGGACAGAGCTTCTAGAGTGCTAGACCTTACAATGTAGTTAATGTATTCCTCAGCCATTTTGCCACACTGTAACGATGTAGTGGTATGTGCAAAAAGCAATCAGCAGTGTTCTCATCTTTACCCGGCTTGTGTACAATGGAATAGTCATATTCTTGCAGTCCCAACCCCTACCTCTAAATCAGAGGGGGCATCTTAGCTTCCGGGTTTCCAAAAATAGTGAGCAGCTCTTGGTGGTTTGTAATAATAGTGAAAAATGTTCTGTAAAGATACACATGAAAATGTTCGCAGGCCCATACTACAGCCATACTCTCCTTCTCCGGTGGAGAATGGGCACATTCTGTGTCAGACAGGATTTGACTTGCATAGACCATAATGTGTCTCTGAGCATTCAGATGAACATTATGTTAAGCAAGGATTGGCCTCAGCCCCGCCAGTCTTCCATCCACTGTGATCTCAGTATGTAACTTGGGGGTCAAAACCGGACATCTCAGTTGCATTTTCAATCACATGTTTTATTCTATTGAAACGTTTAGCACATTCAGCAGGCCACTGGAAAGAGAAATTTTGTTTAGTCACTCTTAAAGAGGCACTCACTGTAACAAAGCCATGAAAGTACTCTGGGAAATAACTGGCCATTTATAAGAAGGATCCCAGTTTGCTGACATCCTGTGGAGGGCAAGTGGTTGATAGTGCTTACACTTTAGCTGGGTCAGGAGTCATTCCATCATTAGATAATATGTGCCCAAAGAACTTAAATTTGGTCCTGTAAAAACTCACACTTTGCTGTACTCAGAGTGAGACTAGAATTAGCAGGTAACTGGCACACTTGTGTAAAAGCCTTGTCATGCTCCTCTTGTGTTGCTCCAAATACCAGTATGGCATCACTATAATTAAAAGCATGTGTAACAGGTTCAATTATTCAACATATGACATCCTGAAATATTTCTGTAGCTGACGAGACTCCAAAACTCATCTTTTTGTATCTGAACAGACCAATATGAGTCAATAAAATAGTGATGTACCTGCTGTTCTCTTCCAACTCAAGTTATTGATATCCCTTGCTCAGGCCAAAATTAAAAAAGACTTTGGCATCGTTCAGTTGCATGATCATGCCCGTTATGTGTGGACCAGGATGTCTTTCTCACTCGATTTCTTTGTTGGCCTGGGATATATCAAATCAGATGTACACTGTACCTCCATTGTCCATTTGGGCACCACCACCACGGGAGAAACCCATGGTGTTGGCTTGATGGAATGCTCAATTATGTCATGCTTCAACAGCATTTCTACTTCTTCCTCCATGGCTTCTTGCAAGTGAAAAGCTACTCTGCAGTACCATCGGACAACAGGGCTAATGTCTTCATTAAAGTGAAATCACACTTTCATTGTTTTGAACTGTACTAGACCATGAAACAAAAACAGAAACTGACAATTTAAGATTTGCTCTTCCTTGCAAGCAGCTAAACCGACATGTGCCTGTCATTCCTTGGTTGACATCATCATCATCGTACATCCACCTTCTTCACTGATGCTTGATAATGACATTAAAGAGCCTTCACTAGATGAGCTTGACAGTGTTCGACTTTGTCTGGTTTCTACTTGTCGCAACTGATGCTGCGTTTTGGCCTTGTGGGTGTGGTGAGAACACTTGGTAACCTTCTGGCATCTATTTTCTCTTCCTGCTGTTATGTATTTGACATACCTTTCCTCTTTCCCTCTGCAAACGGTTACGGAGTGGTTTTCCCTCCCGCAACCTTTGGACGTCTGCCTTGTGGCTGGACATTTGCCTTCATGGGGAAATAAAATCCCACTTTGGAAACACAACTTTTTCTTCTTTGAAGAAGTCCACTGGCATGCATGTACCTTGTACTTGTGCTTTTTTTTGATGACCAAAGCTAATTCATTTTTACTTCTTCAGCTTCCAGCAGCTTGTTATTCTGTTCTTTCATCGGCTCTTGTAGCTATTAATAATTTCTCTGGACTGAGCATCTCTCTCTCAACCTGCGTGTTCTGAAAGGGTCTTAAAGACAGCCATTGATGACTCTGAGGCGTTTTCATTAATAAATTCACTAAACGTGCAGTGTTTAATGAGCATCTCAAGTCTTTCAACAAACTCATCCATTGTTTTTCCAGTTTGCTGTCTTGCTTGATAAAAATGGGCCTTCCATAGTCAACATTTGATATTGGATTGAACTTGGAACCGAGTGCTTTTTTGCTCTTATGGTACAATACGGCATCAGTCTATGACATTTTCTTCAGCACTTCTTTTACTGGTGAGTAAATGTTAAATACTTAATGATTTTCTTGTCATCTACTTCTTCTGGGGCATCCATGAAGTCATTGAATGTTTCATACAGTCCACCTGGCACCAATATTTTGCTTTTTGGTGGTTTTGAATTTCAGTGATGGTTGCAGAAACAAGGCTGCATCGTACTTTTCTCTCTTTTCCTCCATTGTTAAGAGCAGATGTTTTTCAGATGACTACTGCTGCTCACTTGGACCCGTACCTTCTGCAAGCACCAGCCATGTGTTTGCACTTAGTGTAGGAAGGTAGCCTCTTTCTAGCCTTGTTACTCCTACTTTTGGCCTGTTTGTGAGTATATGTCAGGGTGTTTTTACTGTCTCACTGTGATCCTGCTAGCCAGGACCCCACTGCTCATAGTGGAAACCCTATTTGTCAGTGTGTTTGATATGTGGCACTGGGATCCTGCTAGCCAGGACCCCAGCGCTCATAGTTTGTGACCTATATGTGTTCCCTGTGTGGTGCCTAACTGTATCACTGAAGCTCTGCTAACCAGAACCTCAGTGTTTATGCTCTTTCTGCTTTTAAAATTGTCACTTTAGGCTAGTGACTAATTTTACCAATACTGATTGGCACACTGGAACACCCTTATAATTACCTAGTATATGGTACCTAGGTACCCAGGATATTGGGGTTCCAGGAGATCCCTATGGGCTGCAGCATTTCTTTTGCCAACCATAGGGAGCTCAGACAATCCTTACACAGGACTGCCACTGCAGCCTGAGTGAAATAACGTCCACATTATTTCTCAGCCATTTTACACTGCACTTAAGTAACTTGTTAGTCACCTATATGTCTAACCCTCGCTTAGTGAAGGTTAGGTGCAAAGTTACTAAGTGTGAGGGCACCCAGGCACTAGCCAAGGTAACCCCACATTGTTCAGGGCAATTTCCCCAGACTTTGTGAGTGCAGGGACACCATTACATGTGTGAACTACATATAGGTCAATACCTACATGTAGCTTTACAATGGTAACTCCAAACATTGCCATGTAACATGTCTAAGATCATGGCATTGTCCCCGCAATACCAATATGGTATTGGGGTGACAATCCCATGCATCCCCGGGGCTCCAGCATGGACCCCGGGTACAGCCAAACTAGCTCTCTGGGGTTTTCTCTGCAGCTACTGCCAACCCTGAGACAGGTTTTGGCCCCCCTGGGGCCTGGGCAGCCCAGTCCCAGGAAGGCAGAACAAAGGATTTCCTCTGAGAGAGGGTGTTACACCCTCTCCCTATGGAAATAGGTGTCCTGGCCTCTGGAAAGGCTTTGAAGGGCACAGATGGTGCCCTCCTTGCATAAATTAGTCTACACTGGTTCAGGGATCTCCCAGCCCTTGCTCTGGCTTGAAACTGGACAAAGGAAATTGGACTGACCACTCTCCTGCCCATCACCACCCCAGGCGAGTGCCCAGAGCACCTCCCGTGTGTCCCAGATCTCTGACATCTTGAAAGCAGAGGTGTGAGGGTACAATGGAGACCTTTGAGTGGCCAGTGCCAGCAGGTGATGTCAGAGACCCCTTCTGACAGGCTTTTACCTGGTTAGGTAGCCAATCCTCCGCTGAGGGCTATGTAGGGTCTCTCCTGTGGGTTTCTCTTCAGATAATGAACGCAAGCGCTCACCAGAGTTCCTCTGCACTTCTCTCTTCAACTTCAGCCAAGGATCGACCGCTGACTGTTCCAGGACTCCTGCAAAACCGCAACAAAGTAGCAAGAAGACTACCAGCAACATTGTAGCGCCTAATCCTGCCGCTCAACTGTTTCCTGGTGGTGCATGCTCTGAGGGCTGTCTGCCTTCACCCTGCACTGAAAGCCAAGAAGAAATCTCCCATGGGTCAACAGAATCTTCCCCCTGCTAATGCAGGCACCAAACTTCTGCATCACTAGTCCTCTGGGTCCCCTCTCATCCTGACGAGTGTGGTCCCTGAAACACAGGAGCTGGATCCAAGTAACCCTGACAGTTCAGTGGTCCTTCTGTCCAAATTTGGTGGAGGTAAGTCCTTGCCTCCCCATGCCAGACAGTAATCCTGTGTACTGCGTGATCTGCAGCTGCTAGGGCTTCTGTGCACTTTTGCAAGACGTCCCTCATGCACATCACAGCCCAGGTCCCCAGCACTCCGTCCTGCATTGCCCAACTCGCTGAGTTGACCTCCGACTTCGTGGGACCATCTTTTGTTTAGCTGAGATGACCGCCATGCTCAGATTTCCTGAATGCCTGTTCAGGTGCTTCTGCGGGTGCTGCCTGCTTCTGCATGGGCTCTCTCTGTTTCTGAGTGCCCCCTCTCTCTCCTCCTCCAAGGGGCGACCTCCTGGTCCTTCCTGGGCCCTGGCAGCACCCATACTCTTGAACCATGACTCTTGCAGCTAGCAAGGCTTGTTTGCAGTCTTTCTGCGTGGAAAGAACAATCCTCCAGCATGCATTGGGACATCTTCTGACCAAAAGAGAAGTTCCTGGCACCTTCCGTTGTTGCAGAATCCTCGGCTTCTTCCACTCGGAGGCAGCCCTTTTGCACCTTCATCCGGGATTTAGTGGGCACCTGCCACCTGAACACTTGTGTGACTCTTGGACTTGGTCCCCTTCCTTTGCAGGGCCTCAGGTCCAGGAATCCGTCTTCAGTGCTTTGCAGTCAGTTGTTGTCCTTGCAGAATCCCCTATCTCGACTTTACTGCCTTTCTGGGGTAGTAGGTTAACTTTATTCCTACTTTTCAGGGTCTTGGGGTGGTTTATCTTGGACACCCTTAGTGTTTTCTTACACTCCCAGTGACCCTCTACACCCTACACTAGGCCTGGGGTCCATTTGTGGTTCACATTCCACTTTTGGAGTATGTGGTTTGTGTTGCCCCCTAGGCCTATTGTTTCCTATTGCATTCTATTGTGTTCTACAGTGTTTGCATTACTTTTCGAAGTGTTTTACTTACCTGACTTTGGTTTGTGTGTATATTTTGTTACTTACCTCCTAAGGAAGTATATCCTCTGAGATACTTTTGGCATATTGTCACTAAAATAAAGTACCTTTATTTTTAGAAACTCTGAGTATTGTGTTTCTTGTGATATAGTGCTATATGATATAAGTGGTATAGCAGGAGCTTTGAATGTCTCTTAGTTCAGCCTAAACTGCTCTGCTATAGCTACCTCTATCAGCTTAAGCTGCTAGAACACTATTAATCTACTAATAAGGGATATCTGGACCTGGCACAAGGCGTAAGTACCACAAGGTACCAACTATAAGCCAGGCCAGCATCCTACACTTGGGTCATCGCTCCCAAGCATCATCTTCTTTCTTGATGGTGAGTAGCACTTCTTTTTCTCACACTTGATCATTGCCACATTTAGCTTTTTGCATTGTATCTGGTTGTCACTGCCTTTAGCATTTTGCTTTCTATTGATGATGCATCTGTGTTACGGAGTGACACAGTATTTCTTATTTGAGCCTTACTAGCTGATTATGATGGGCTTTTCGAATGCGCTCCTTCTGTGAGCCTTCCAGTTCTTTGAGGGCTATATATGGGCTGGAGCAGAGCTTTGACTCGACACATGCCAACTTCAAATTTCTTCTTATCGATTTGGGAACACGAGGCATGCATAAGCAGTTTGCTCTCTCGTTGCCAACTCTCAGGGAGAGCAGTCTTGTTTCTGGGTTCCGAAAGATCCCCTATTTGTTGCCAGTTGTAGAATCCTCCCCAGCCGGGAAGCATGCAAAGATCCACACCTCACATGGAGCTGAGCTCTGTAGCAAACACTTTATTTCTCAGCATTCTATCACACACTGCACTCTGAGTACATCATAAGCATTAATAACCACACCTTAACTCTTCCCAGAAAGCTATGTAATTCTTCTACTGAGTCTGCTTAGACCCACAAGGGTCCTAGCACACATGGTCTCATAACACTACAATCACTGTCAATAGTCAACCTAAAGATACCTACCCCAGTGACAGTGAGACTTATTGCTGTTACATCATATACAACAATTGTCATGCATGGTAAGCTAACCATGACCATGGATTCTAAATGACAGAAGAAAGGTTACATTCAGGCATTGGTTTCACGTCATAGGTTTACAGAGTACATCATTGTATAAAATACAAGATCCATGACCAAATTACTTTCTTCCACAAATGCTAATCACACAGTCATCTGCAACATTCATTATTGAATTCTGTGTCCACAAGACAAAGTAGAGTGTTTTCAAAGAGATGTGTACACTCTCACACACTTTTAAGGGATTCCACAGATGTCTGAGTGTGAATGAGACCATGAAAGCATCAGCATGGATGTTCTGATTCACATTCTCCTTAGTTATATGTTTGTTATCATGTCACATTTTCTTCCTTCAAACACAGTTCTGTAACTATTGATGAATGCTATGACTTTATCAAACATTTTCTCATTCAGAACTGACTTCTTAACTATTAGGAGCGTTCAAATCTAATTTAAAATATGAAAAATATGTTGTCGATAAGTTTCTTCTTAATCTAGAATTTAGCATTATAACTACACATATACCCACTGTTATCCCAAAAGCATACTGTTACAATTCATTTAAGAAAAGAAACTTGACTATGTCAGATGCAGCACAACACCTCCACATGCCATCACGGGCACCCTACGTACATAGAAAACACTCCGGGTATTTCAGCCCATACACAGAAAAAGCAATACACCTAATGAAAGAGTTGACTAAGCCTTTGTAAATGCAGATATTCTTATTATGCTTCAAGCAAGGATCTAGCATAGAAAGACTTTAGTATATTAGACACTGGTGTCCTTAAATCTCATTCTTTTATCACTACTTATTGTTCATAATAGATTCTTGGGGCTCACTGTATGTAGCGCCTCATACATAGACACTTACTGTGCAGCACTGACTGGCTCATTCCTTCTTACTGCAAGGAGGTACACTTTTAGGAATGTAAGAACAGGTACATATTTCTATATGCAAGGATGAATGATTTAGGCAATGTTCCCTCACCAGTATAAAGCTGATAGTGAAGAAAATACTCAGGGCCTGATATAGATATTGGCAGATGGGTTACTCCATCACAACTGGGATAGATATCCTGTGTGCCGAAATCTAACTCCCATAGAAATTACTGAAATTGAGATTTTGGCGGGCGGGATATCCATCACCATTGTGACAGAGTAACCTGTCCACCAGTATCTAAATCAGCCCTTATTCTCGTTCGCAAGTAGTCCTCTAAGTACTCTGCTGAAAACTCACTTGCTTGGCCATATATGATTTTAAACGCGGACAAGTGTGCTATTGATGGCCCTCTACCATAAAACTAAATCAGATATAAGATGCTATCTGCAAGTGTACGTTTCGTTTTAGGTTTTTCTTATTTCAGTTGTATATATGCTGAAATCCAGACACAGCCTTTGTTAAGAGTTATTTTTCCCACAGCCGTCAAGTGTGCAACCTGTAGCACCCTCAATAAAGGCACAAAGATGTGTGAAGTTTCAGAACTTGGCTGTCATCAGTCAAAACGAAGAAGTACATAAACAAAAAAAAACATGGCAGCATAAAAAATATTTACTATCCTTATATAACAAAGTATGCATTAACATCCTTCAATCATACCATTTAAAAATGTCAACAAATTAAACAAATCAATAGCCACTTGTAAAGCAAAAGGCATACTAGTTTTTTGATGGATGACGGTCTTGACTTCCCTTAATTCCTTGCCAAGGCCACGTCTCTCAAGCTTTTGAAATGTGTCTAATATTTGTACACATTCTTTCATACAAATTAGGCCTGGGTGAAATTTTAATTGTGTAGGAGTAATTTTTGTGATTTCAGTAATTCTGCATTACCCTTGTGATGCAAAATTACAGAAATTATGCAATGATGTCAGTTTGATTAATTGACAGTAATTTGGTCAAAAATCCTACCACAGGAGCACAGGAATAAAAAACTATGAGAGAGCGAGAGGGCTTGTTGGCTACTGCTAGCCGTGTCCAATAGCATTTAGGTTGTTTTTCTTAGTGCCAAATGCATCCTCTTTCCCATTTTGAATGCAAGGATGAATTTTGCAAAATACTGCTAAAGGCTGGATTATGCCTCTCACCTTATTACACATAATTGTACGTTATTCTGTGGTAATTATGAGTAATTAGGCTGGAGGGAATTACACCAATTATGCCCACCCCTAATAAAAATATCATCAGCATCTTCTGCAAAGATGAGGCCTCTTTAATCAAAGTTTACTGCACCTTCATACATTTATAAGGCTCCTTCACAATAAACATGCTTGTCTCACGCACCTTATAAACATAAACATGCAAAACATATATCCATTAAATCATTGTAGTTAAGTATGAAAAAGCCTAGAAGAAGATTTTTAAACAAGTTGGTTGTTAAGTCTCAAATCTAGTAATACCAAAAATACATGCGGCCTGATTCGACCTTGGCAGAGGGGATTACTCTGTCCCACACGTGACAGATATCCCGTCCACCGACGGAGTAATCCCCTTCGCCAAGGTCGTAATCAGGCCCATAGTTTCCTACATGTGTTCATAAAATATTTTACACTACAAACAACTGTCTATCAGCTTCACACACAACGGGACTAGGCATCCACTGGCAATCACTGTGGCATGCTTGGTGTGGGACTCAAGTTCTCTAAACAACTTGAATACCTTGAATCTTTGATAAAACTGGCTTATTACTCTGAGCTCATCCTATATTATTATGATATGCATGGGAAAATATAAACATTTCTGTTTAAAAATAAATGCATGTATATGTAAAATCCAATAATGGAGATATGAATGTAAAAGTGCTAATGATAGTCAATTGCCGTGGTAGATTCATACCTAGCTGCAATTTTAGTACAACTGGGATGTTGGCAACAGAGATACATCAACTAGGTTCAACCTAGTTGGAGGCTTTACCATGAGACTTAGGGAATGATTTGGAGTTTGGTGGACTGGGTTACTCCTTCACAAACATAATGGCTATCCCGTCTACCGTGTTACAAATCCATTATATCCTATGGTACTTCTAATACTGCAGATAGGAAATCTGTCATATTTATGATGGAGTAACCAATCTGCCAAACTCTAAATCAGACCCCAAGTCTTTTTCTGGAAGTCAAAATCCTTCAGATGGTCACAGCAGTAGTCTCAATTCAAGGAGGGTTCCATGATGTCTGATAGGTGGTGTACGGGGTCCAGGTGCAGCGGTTGCTTTGATGGTAAAAGCTTGGGGTAGGAAAACTAGAGTTTCACTTTGAGAGAAGTCCTCAAGCTGGTCATCTTCTTTTGGCGCCTTCGCTCAGACAAGTTTTCTGTGTTTTGAGGCCTATGTTCTGTATTCAGTCACCTTTTCAGAGCTCTGAATCCTTCAGTGGAACAAGGCAGTGGGCTGTATCTGAAGAGGTCGCCACAAGGCTGGACACCTTCTCAGCAAGGTCCCGCTAAATTGGATTTGATACTGCAGAGAACCGAGTTGTGAACATCTGTTTTGTTAGCCCAGCTGCAATGTATCCTTGACAGACCGACTTGACAGGGTTGTCCTGGTTCTTTGGAGGTCTTCAAGTTAAAAAAGCTTTTAAGTGCCATGTTTTCAGGGATGTTAGGAGACATCCATTTAGACACAGTCAAAGGTACCAAGAGCTCAAGAACAACACATGGGGCGGGGGGTCAAGACACACCCAGGAGAGGCTATCGACAGGGTCCAGGTCAGGTCTAGGTGGTATGGGTTAGCAGGCTCTTTGCAAAAAGGCCTTTTGCACCTTGATGACCTCCCATGTAACTTACATAGGAGGTCATCAAACTGATCATTACATTTTGCTCCTTTGCCCTAGGTACAAGTGGGATCAGGTTCAACTCTTCAGGTCTCCTTACAGGTATAGAAAATCAGGTGCAGTGCTTCTTCTGTTCTTCCGCAGGTCCAAAAGTGTTCTGAAGATGATGTGTTCAGGTGTCACAATTATGCCCTCCACTAGGTTGTTGGTGGGGGTGACTCCAATCTCCTTGTTAACCAATAGAGTAAAAGTTCCCCAGGGTAACCCTTCCCATCTTTGCAGCAGTTACTATGGTGGTCATTACAACCCTGGCGGACGGTGTTAAAGGTGCAGTAATACCGCAAACAGGCCGGCGGACAAAAAAAGGGAATTATGACCCTGGCGGAAACCGCCAACAAAGACAGCCACTTTAACACACCGCCCGCCACGGCGGTACAGACAAGCAGCGCGGCGGTCACCGCCAACAGACAGGCGGAAGACAATGTACCGCCCATAGTATCACAACCCGCCAATCCACCACCTTTTCTGGGGTGGATTCACCGTGGATAAAAACACAGCAGAAACAGCTTTTGCAATGGGAAAACGCTCACCTGAACGGTGCTTTGCCATGGCGGTCTTTGCCCTGTTCAGCAGTGCTTTGCCATGGCGGTCTTTGCCCTGTTCAGCGGTGCTTTGCCATGGCGGTTCTGGCCTGTTCAGTGGTGCTTTGCCATGGCGGTCTTTGCCCTGTTCAGCGGTGCTTTGCCATGGTGGTCTTTGCCCTGTTCAGCGGTGCTTTGCCATGGCGGTCTTTGCCCTGTTCAGCGGTGCTTTGCCATGGTGGTTCTGGCCTGTTCAGCGGTGCTTTGCCATGGCGGTCTTTGCCCTGTTCAACGGTGCTTTGGCATTGCGGTCTTTGCCCTGTTCAGCGGTGCTTTGCCATGGCGGTCTTTGCCCTGTTCAGCGGTGCTTTGCCATGGCGGTCTTTGCCCTGTTCAGGGGTGCTTTGCCATGGCGGTTCTGGCCTGTGCAGCGGTGCTTTGCCATGGCGGTCTTTGCCCTGTTCAGCAGTGCTTTGCCATGGCGGTCTTTGCCCTGTTCACCGGTGCTTTGCCATGGCGGTCTTTGCCCTGTTCACTGGTGCTTTGCCATGGCGGTTCTTGTACGGACATTGGTGTGAGTGACATGACATTCCCTACACTGGGCATTGGTGTGTGGGATGACGTTCCCTAGACTGGGCATTGGTGTGTGGCATGACGTTCCCTCATAGCCCACCTGGGCTGTGGCAGCCGGGGCCCTCCTGGGCTGTGACTCCGGCAGTGGTCTCCTGACCAGTGACGATACTTGGGCCTTCCTGGGCTGTGACTCCGGCGATGGTCTCCTGACCAGCGACGATACTTGGGACATCCTGGGCTGTGACTCCGACGGTGGTCTCCTGACCGGTGACGATACTTGGGCCCTCCTGAGCTGTGACTCTGGCGGTGGTCTCCTGACCAGTGATGATACATTCGGCCCTCCTGGGCTGTGACTCTGGCGGTGGCGGTGGTCTCCTGACCAGTGACGATACTTGGGCCCTCCTGGGCTATGACTCCGGCGGTGGCGGTGGCGGTGGTCTCCTGACCAGTGACGATACTTGGGCCCTCCTGGGCTATGACTCCAGCGGTGGCAGTGGTCTCCTGACCCGTGACGATACTTGGGCCCTCCTGGGCTATGACTCCGGCGGTGGTCTCCTGACCAGTGATGAGGGTGCTGGCGGTTGTGTCTCGCCCGCCGGGAATGATGCCGCCCTTCTCCGCCGTGACACTCACAACAGGCTGGGCAGACTTCCTCTGGCTCTTCCCCACTTTTGGTGGAGTCACAGCTGACTCTCCAATCTCCTTGGAACCCATGTCAGTTGTTTTCCCACCAGGAGTCTTCACACGGTCCCGTCGTCCACTCTCCAATTTCAGAGCCTTGACAGGGGGTGGGCTGCCAGTGACTTGGCTCCGGGTCACACTGCGTGACCTGGTGGCCGGTGCACTCCACAAACCTTGAACAGGAACCACTGGTATTGGAGGCTTTTTGGCTGAGGCGCTACGACGGGACTGATGAATTGGAGGGGGGATGGGGACAAAAAGGTCAACTTTACAGAGGGACAGTTTCTGACGAACACTGGGATGGGTAGTTGGAGGGGGTCTGGGAGTGGAGGAAGAGGAGGTGGTTGTAGGAGGTGTCACTTTAGGTGTTTTGGGTGCAGGTGCAGGTACTGGAGGCTGTCGTGAGGTGGATGGATGTTGGGTGAGTGATTGCCTGCGCTTGTGTACTTTGGGAGGGGGCGTCACAGACACACTGGGAGAGGACACAGGGGATGTGTAAATGGCAGTGGAGATGGTGAGTGCAGTTGAGCGACTTGGGGTGCTGGGTGTCCTTGTGCGATTCATGGTGCCTGTAGATGTGGTGCATGCAGGTGTGTGTGTAGATGGGACTGGTAGGGAGGAGGGAGAACAGGAGGAGGGGGACACAGTGGAGGCAGTGGATGTTGCTGTGTCTGTACATGGGTGAGGCTTGCATGAGTGCCTGTGGTGTGTGTGGTGCCTATGTTTGATTGTGCTACTTGTGTGTGTTGACTTGTGTGCATGCTGGTCTGTAGGTGTGCTTGGGATGGGTTGGGGTACAGGGGATTGGGTCTGGGTGGAGGAGGTTGGAGGGGGGAGTCTAGACACAGGGACAATGGCTGCCATCAGTGCTGAGGCCAGAGATTGCAGGGTTCGCTGAAGGACAGCCGTGACAGAATGAATGCCCTCCAGGAATGCATTACCGTGTTGCAACTCTCGTTCTACACCCTGGATGGCATTCACAATGGTAGACTGCCCAACAGTGAGTGACCTGAGGAGGTCAATGGTCTCCTCACTGAGGGCAGCAGGGGTGACGATGATGCCCACCCTCCTGGGTGAGTGGGCACAGGGCGAACGCTGAGGGGCTGCTGGGAGGGCGGTGCTGGTAGGGGAGGTGGCGGCTGTACCTGTAGAAGTTGGGCACACAGATGGTGCCGCCACCACAAGGGAGCCCCCATCGGCGTACGAATCCTTGTCGCTGCTTGGTGATCTGGTGGCCGACGTGAAGCCTCCTTTTCCCTCCGTCCCACAGGTGTATTCAGAGTTTGTGGTGTGGCCCTCCATGGGCATGTGGGATGCAGCTCCCTCGTGCTCCGGTGCCACTGTACCTCCGCCTGATGATGCTGATGTACAAAAGAACAGGGAGAGCATAAAAAGGGGGGAGGGAAGACAGAAGAAGAACAGGTTGAGTGCATGGCATACCGCTACCATTGGCGGACAAGACAGACACAGCAGCCCCCTGCATTACGCCGTGCTCCTGCCCTCTGCGTATGCAATTTCTGGGATATGGCCTCCATGGCAATGGTGGACATCTGCACACATGGATGCCACAGGGGAAACTTTACCTCGACTTGGCACTCTACTGAGGTGGGGTAGAGTGCCACATGGGCTGCATTACAGAGGGGCCTAGTCTTCGTGTTACTGGCTGGCCTAGGTACATCCACAGGCCTCCTCCCCCACCCAGACCCCTCTACTGCGCACAAAGTCCGCAGAATGAGGTTGTACTCAACCCCTTGTGTCTGCTGTGATGCCCTCAAGCGCCCATCCAACTCCGGATAGGCCACTGCCAGGATCTGGAACATCAGGGGGGTCATGGTGCGATGGGCACCCCTCCCACGTTGGGAGGCCATCCCCAGCTGAGCTTCCGCCATCTTCTTGCTGCAGCGGCGAATGTCCTCCCATCTTTTCCGGCAGTGAGTGCTCCGTCTCTGGTGGGCCCCCAGGGTCCGGACCTCCTTGGTGATGGCACGCCAGATGTCCCTCTTCTGGTAGGCACTGACCTACATGATATGCACAAGGGAAGAGGAACAGTCATTACCGACTGCACCGTCCATGTGAGTGGCCCCCTCCCTACTCTGGCCATGTGGCCCATTCATTCACATGCATTAATGTTTTATGAACTCTGCCCCCTTCCCTCTTCCAACCATCCCTCTTCACCGAGGCCTAGCCCATACAACGTGCTCCCTCTGTACTAACCTGTTGGTCTGGAGGACCGTAGAGTAGCGTGTACTGGGGGAGGACCCCGTCTACCAGTTTCTCCAACTTCTGAGTAGTGAAAGCAGGGGCAATTTCCCCAGACGCAGCAGCCATCGTCGCTTCCAGACCGAGGTCACAGCAGCACTTGCAGTGTAGGTCCTCTCCTGTCGAAGGTCAGGTATCTAGTGATGGAACAGATAGAAAATGGCAGTGACGTCCGCGGTGGTGAAGTGTGCGGCGGTGCGCATCATCACTGCCGGCGCACCTGTTCATTGGCTCCCTGGACCCATAGGGTCCAATGTTAACCAATGCAGCATTGCGGCGTGGTCTACGACCGTCTACCGCGACGCCAGCGCAGTTACCCCACAATCCTATTGTCCCAGTTTAGAGGTCAGGCAGCCGCCATTTCAGGGGTCCACATGGCTATATTTACCTCTGCGTCACACATAGCTAGGCCTACACTCAACACACATACAGGAAGGGTTTTGTAAGTGGTGTAGTCTTGTGTGTAAGTGTGGGTACATACCTGGATGAAAAATTACTGATTCGTCGTTGTTGTCCTTCGTAGGCACCGTCAGCTGGGACATGTGAGAAGATGGCGGAATCCTCCGGTGTACCGACCGCTGGTGGACTTGTTGACAATGGAAGAGCGACATGTCATCGTCACCTACAGGTTTGACCGTGCCACAATCCAGGAACTATGTACCCAGTTGGAGCCAGACCTGATGTCACCAATCCGCCATCCGACTGGAATCCCCCCTGACGTGTAGGTGCTGTCAGTGCTCCATTTCCTTGCTAGTGGGTCTTTTCAGACAACAGTGGCCATGGCATCAGGGATGTCCCAGCCTATGTTTTCCAACGTTTTGTCCAGAGTGTTGTCTGCCCTACTGAAACACGTAAGGAGATACATAATTTTTCCTGAGGTGGAAGATTTGCCTACAGTTAAAGGTGACTTCTATGCCCTTGGACATATCCCCAACATCATAGGTGCCATTGATGGGACCCATGTAGCTCTGGTCCCCCCTCACAGGAGTGAACTGGTGTACAGGAACAGGAAGATTTATCATTCTATGAATGTTCAGATGGTCTGTTTGGCAGACCAGTACATCTCCCAGGTTAATGCTATGTTCCCTGGCTCAGTGCATGACGCCTACATCCTGTGGAATAGCATCATCCCTGATATGATGGCTCAACTCCAGAGGCACCGTGTATGGCTATTGGGGGACTCTGGTTACCCCAACCTTTCCTTGTTATTGACCCCAGTGAGGAATCCCAGGACCAGGGCAGAGGAACGCTACAATGAGGCCCATGGGCGGACTAGGAGGGTGATCGAACGCACCTTCTGCCTCCTGAAGGGCAGGTTCAGGTGCCTCCATATGACAGGTGGTTCCCTATTCTACTCACCGAAGAAGGTGTGCGAGATCATCATCGCCTGCTCGATGCTTCACAATCTTACATTGCGACGCCAGGTGCCTTTTCTGCAGGAGGATGGTCCAGATGACTGTGTTGTGGCAGTTGTGGAGCCTGTGGACAGTGATCAGGAGGAAGCTGAGGAAGAAGACAACGACAACAGGGAGTCAGTCATACAGCAATTTTTCCAGTGAGACACAGGTGAGAACATTTACATTTTTACCATTACATTAACTTTCACACGTCTACCTCTATCCTGCCTGTCGATTTCAACCAGTATTTGGTAACTGAGTTGTACCTTTCCATTACGGTTTCACAGGTGTAGTTACCAATGTCTCATCTGCTTGCTTCCTTCAAGGACTTGTGATGTGTGACATAGGTATGTTGGCTTTACAATAGGAAACCCATTATGACACTGTCATTGATAATACATATTTACTAAATCACAGACTGACTCCAGATTGTTTTGTGTTTCAAGGGTGTTTATTGAAGTGCTCAGAAATGGGAGGGGGTTGTAAAATGAGGATGGGTGATGGCGGAGGAATGTCCATGGCAGAGTCCAGTCTATTAGTCTCACAGGTGCACTGCCCCTCTGGGCATGAGAAGTGGAGCTGGTGCAGTTTAAGTATGGACAGGGTAACAAAGTGGGACAGTGGGGGGATAATCAGGGTGGTCTCATTTCCTGGTGGGGGTCTTGCCATCTTGCTCCGTCCTGTTCCTGGCTCTCAGGGACTGCTTGCGTAGTGGTTGTCCATCTGCAGGGGGTGGGGTGCTGGTGTGGTGGTCCTGTGGCGGAGCGTCCTGTCCACTAGCGCCGGCGGAGGTGGCGGGCTGTTCCTCATCCTGGCTAGTGTCAGGGGCCCGTTGGAGTGCCACGGTGTCCCTCAAGGTCTTCTCTATGTCCTTCAGCACCACTACGATGGTGCCCAGGGCGGAGCCGATGGTCCTGAGCTCCTCCCTGAACCCCCAATATTGTTCCTCCTGCAGGCGCAGGGTCCCTGCAACTTGTCCAGGACCGTCGCCATCGTCTCCTGGGAGTGGTGGTATGCTCCCATGATGGGGGATAGGGCCTCGTGGAGAGTGGGTTCCCTTGGCCTGTCCGCCCTCTGTCGCACAGCAGCCCTCCCAGTTTCCCTGTGTTCCTGTGCCTCCGTCCCCTGGACCGTGTGCCCACTACCACTGCCCCCAGGTCCCTGTTGTTGTTGGGGTGGTGGGTTAGCCTGGGTTCCCTGTAGTGGTGGACACACCGCTGATTGACCTGTCCTGGGTACGGAGGTATGGGCCCGCTGGGTGCGTGCTGTGCTGGTGTTACCAGAGGGTGGAAGGACAGTGTTGGGCTGTGCCTGTGCAAGTGGAACCGACTGTCCCGAGGCCCACGATGGTCCGGGCTAGTCATCAGGATCCAGTAAGGCAGAGCTGCTATCGTCACTGTGGGCCTCTTCTGGGGGTGGAGTGGTGTTGTCTGGACCCTCTGGTGTGGTGACGGTCCTTCGGGTTCCTGCAGGGGCATAATAGCATGATTAATGCATTTGTGTGTGTGATGGTGTGCAATGTGTGGGTGTCTGTGTACCCCAGTGCAGGCATTCCTGTGTGGGGGCTTGTGTGATGATGGTTGGGGGGTGTTCTGGGTATGTGCAGTGGGCATGCTTTAGTGCTGGGTGTCCATGATTAGTTGTGTCATGCAGGGCTTGGTGTTGGGATGGGTGGTTTGTGTTATTAGTACATTAGTGAGGATTTGGAGTGATAGGGGAGGGGGTGAGGGTGGGGGGGTGTGATAGCATGCAGGAAGGGTAAGATTTGACTTACGAGTGTCCCATCCTCCACTGACTCCTCCGATGCCCTCTGGATGCATGATGGCCAAGACTTGCTCCTCCCATGTTGTTAGTTGTGGGGGAGGAG
The DNA here is from genome assembly GCF_031143425.1 of Pleurodeles waltl. NCBI lineage: Eukaryota > Metazoa > Chordata > Amphibia > Caudata > Salamandridae > Pleurodeles > Pleurodeles waltl. The sequence continues at coordinate 755,220,209 of NC_090446.1, read as the reverse complement.
GTGGGGGTCCGCCGCCAGTCCGCTGAACCGCAATGTTGTGCCTGGAGACCGTTGAATGCACCTTCCCCCGTAGGTCGTTCCACCTCTTCCTGATGTCCTCCCTATTTCTTGGGTGCTGTCCCACGGCGTTGACCCTGTCCACTATTCTGCGCCATAGCTCCATCTTCCTGGCTATGGAGGTGTGCTGTACCTGTGAGCCAAATAGCTGTGGCTCTACCTGGATGATTTCCTCCACCATGACCCTGAGCTCCTCCTCGGAGAAGCGGGGGTGTCTTTGGTGTGACATGGGGTGGTGTGTGTGATGTGTGGGGCGTGTGAGTGTTGATGTGTGTGGTGATGGGTAGTGGTGTGTGGTGTTTTGTGCGTGGATGTGGTGTGGGTGATGGTGTTGTGTGCCTCTGTGTGGTGGGAGTCTCTAATCTGTGCTATCTCTCTGGCCTTCATATCGGATTTTTGGTCGTAGGGGTTTGTGGGTGATGTTGGTCTGTGTTTTATATTGTGTTGGTTGTGTGGGAGTGATGTTTGTATGTGTATCAGGTGTGTGTATTTTGAATTGTCCAATGTGGCGGTGTTTTGGAGATGTGTGTGTATTTTGAGCGCGGCGGTGTGTACCGCCAATAGAATACCGCGGTTGAAAGACCGCCGCGTGGATTCGTGGGTCGTAATAGCATGGGCGTGTTTCTGTTGGCGTGGAGGTGGAGGATTTGTTTCCGCCACTTTATCACTGACTACGTTGTATTGGCGGTCTTCTGCACGGCGGTAAGCGCCTTTTACCGCCAATGTTGTAATGACCCCCTAAGTGTCCTACTGAAAACAATCCCCCAATTCCTTAATATTTATTAAACATCCAACTTTAAACAGATATTAAAACAGTCCTTTAATTATTTTTCCAGCTGGTCCGTAGCCTGAGTTAGCAGAAATTGTTATGTCATGATTATTTGCATAGTGCTCTAATCACCCCTAAGTGTATCCAGGTGCTTTAGAAGATGGGCAGGTGGCTGACACCTTGAGGATTAAAATAAGAGCAAGGGTTTGAGTTTCTTGCAGAACTCAAGAAGTGAAAAGGAGGCTCTCATGTGGTGGGAGAGGTTATTCAAGTGTCTGGGGGAGAGATAAGAGAAGACAATGCCTCCGACTGTGGCCAGTGTAGTTCCCTGAAGTGTGGGGGGATGAGTGTGTGGCAAGAGAAGTTGAGTATTAATATTGCTGCAGTATTTTGAATGGTCTGGAGCTGGATCAGTAGTTTACTGATGATTCCTGTGTAGATCATGTTGCTGTAATTAGTCTGCTGTTGATCAAGGCCTGAGTGACTGTTTTCTTGGTGTCTTCAGAAGCCATTTTGCAATCTTTCATAACATCTTGAGGATGTGAAGGACGTAGGTGGTGGTCACTGCATTTAGTTGGCTATCATGCTGAGCTTTTTTTCTATGATGCTTTCCAGATTTTGTGCTTTGGTGGTGGTCCTGGGTGAGGGTTCCAGGTTAGTGGGCCACTAGATGGAGTTCTGGGGTATGTTTTTTTATCGAAGATCACTAATTCAGTTTTGTCTGTTTTGAGCTGGAGGAGATTGTTTTCATTCATGAGGCTATGGTGGTCATGTATGTGGTGAAGTTGGTTTCTGTGGTGGAGTTTTGTTTGGTGGGGAGCATCAGCTGAATGTCATCTGTGTAGGACAATATGTTGATTTGTATGAGCTGATGCATTCAGCCAGTGGGTTTACGTGGATGCTGAATGTTGAATCGTGTTGGGATGAGGGACGATCCTTGGGGTCCTCCACAGATGATTTTCTTGACTTCTGATGTGTAAGGTGGTAGGCTGAGTCTTGGTGTCTTTTCCGCAAGGAGGGAACAAAAGCAAATTGAGTGCTGGTCCTTGTATACCTGCCTCCTGATGTTTTGTGACTGGGTGGGGTGAGAGACTGTGTCAAAGGAAGCAAAGAGGTCAAGTAGTATCAGTGCTGCTGTGTCTCCATAGTCTAGGATAATCTTGATGTCATTGGTTGTTGTGATGAGGCACTCTCAGTGCTGAGGTTTGATCAGTAACCTGATTTTGACATGTCAGTGAGCTGTACATTGAGGTGGTAAGACTTTTTCCATTGCTTCTGTCATAGGATGAAAGAGAGGTCAGGCAGTAGTTTTCTAGTTTCTTGGGGTCTGCTGAGGGTTTCTTGAGTAGTGTGTTGACCATTGAATGTTTCCAGAAACATCTTGGAAGTGATAGAAGTGTTCATGATGCAGGTGAAGACTTTTATAATGGGGACGGCCCCCATGTTGTAGATGTGGTGGGGGCAAACTTAGTTTGCCTGTTATCATGGTGGTGGGTCTTGTTAAGTGGGGAACACTGATACAGAATTGTATGATGGCGTGGATGGTCCAGGTATGGTTGGTGTGATGTTGACGTTGCTGAATTTGGTGAAGACGGAGTCAAGGGTGTGTCTGGCAGGGTGTGTAGGTCCTGTGACGTGCTGTGATAGTCCCAGGTTCTCTAGGCTTTGGAGGAGACTGGTGCGATTGGAGTTACTTTTGTCTTCAAGGTGGAAGATAAAGTCTCCTAGTAGAATGTAGCTGCTGGAGTTAATGGCAAATGGGGCAATGAAGTCAGCTAAGCTGTCAGGGAAATGGCCTCTGGGTCCCGGGTGTTGGTATGTGACGTTTCCACTAAGCACACATGTTGTACTATGCATTATTACATTTAATATTGCTTCCCAGTGCTACTCTATAGTTCAGCCAGCCTTCCAACAGTAAAAATGGCTTGTCAGGGCAAGTACCTGTACTGACATATTAATTTAAAATGTCTACATCTCCTACTTGTAAATGCCTTTGCCTTGCCCCCTGCCTTGTGGGCTTCAAGGCTTATATAGAGGTGACTTACTCATATTTAAAAGAGAGCTTTTCTTCTGTGAAAGGTGTTTACCTGACAGTTCCGGTTGCAGTTTTCAAACCTGCAGCATCCAGTCTCCAGTGCTTTGTCTGGATTTATGTTTGTCTTGTTACATCAGTGGATGCCACAGTAGGGCTCTAGTCCATAGGTGATATTTAACTTTCCATGCCATGGGTGTATTTTGGAACACATACTATGACATTATAGGGAAGTTAAATACACCAATTATGGTTTAGCCAATTTTAAATGTTTTGTGTATTAGAGCACATACACGATGGCCTGGTTAGCAGTTTCCCAGGGCACACAATCATAAAAGCAGGAGCATCAGTCCACAAAATAAAGGATGACCAAGCAGAAACAAATCCTTTCTCACTATATTGTTTTAAATGCCAAGTCAACTAAGTAGGTGTGTTGTTATTGGGTTGGAAAAGTTGGTAAAGGGTGTATGCTGGCAATCTTTTGATGAAACACAATAAGCTACATTGGGCAGTATAGGAATGCTATGCATACATGTTGGGCCACCTTAATATGGGTGATGCATCACTGGTGTACAGCGGTTGCAGAAAATTAGGTCATTAAATTGAGAGGTGGAACGTCCCTGTCAAAATAATTAACACAATGTGTTTAGGTTAAAACAACTGTCCAAAGGATTCCCTGCTCACCTTTGGTTGAAATGGTACAAAAAGCAGGTAGTCCAACAGAAAAATGCATATTAAGTTCAGGCACTAAAAAACAATTTAAATGTTAATAACGCAAAAGAAAAAGACACCAAAAGATCAAAATCAGACAAGGGGAACTAGAGATATACATTTTTGAATTTTTAGGGAAATGATGGTGATGAAATAGAAAGTGCCATTCAGGAGTCACAGGTTGCACCTGACCAGGACCTGGATGCCATATCAGAATGAGACAATGAAACAGAGGTCAGTAGGGAAAGTGGGTTGAACCAGCCAAAGTCTTTTTTTGCATGTCCACAACACAAGCCTGATGATTTCTATGCGTAACATTGTGTAAAACGTGGTAAGCCTTGATTGTAAAACCAGTCTTAGAAAAACCTGGGGAGCAAATTCAGGTATGTAGGAGTCACTTGAAATTGGTAAAGTTGGTTATCTGAGGCAAGCTTTTGAATTTCCATTTTTTAATTCACAAACAACTGTAGGAAATCTGCCAACATAAGATTGAGGATTTACAATATATGGAAGCCTTTTGAGAAATGTAAATATATGCCCAAGTGACATATATTTAGTAGATAAAAGACATGTGTGAGATGGTACTAGAAGAAGTGCTCATGCAATGTTGGCCTGAAACTTAAAAGCTTACACTTAAGGTATGCAATCTATGCTACAGTGGGTGATAAAAAGAAATAGAGCCGTTAACAGGCCTTTTCCATTAGTGTCAGGGAAGGCACTGCCAAAATTAAAAGCTCCAGTTATCCACAATGTAATTGTCAACACAGTACTGTTTTTCACTTTAATTAGAATCTTGCCTGGTGTGCGTGGAAAAAAACGACATACACCAGGCAGCGCCGGCGTAGGGGGATATGGAGCTTGGGCGCCAAAAAATGGGGCAAGTCAGGCTGAGGCAAATTTTTCGCCTCAACCCGATTTGCGCCATTTTTTTCGACTCCCAACCCCCATAGAAATGACTCCTGTCTTATCAAAGACAGGAGTCATGCCCCCTTGCACTTCTGCCCCCTGGGCATGGTCATTGGGCATAGTGGCATGTAGGGGGGCACAAATCAGGCCCCCCTATGCCACAAAAAAATACAAAATAAAAACTTACCTGAACTTACCTTAATGTCCCTGGGATGGGTCCCTCCAGCCTTGGGTGTCCTCCTGGGGTGGGCAAGGGTGGCAGGGGGTGTCCCTGGGGGCTTGGGAGGGCACCTCTGGGCTCCTTCCGCGCCCACAGGTCCCTTAACGCCTGCCCTGACCAGGCGCTAAAAAACGTCGCAAAAGCGGCCATACGTCATTTTTTTTGACCCGCCCACTCCCGGGCGTGAATTTTGCCCGGGAGTGTAAATACGGCGCACATGCCTCGGAGTCAATTTTTTTGACGGGAACGCCTACCTTGCATATCATTAACGCAAAGTAGGTGTCCACGCTAAAAAAGGACGCAAACTCCATGGACTTTGGCGCTAGACGCGTCTAACGCCAAAGTATAAATATGGAGTTAGGTTTGCGTCAGAATTGCGTCAAAAAAAACGACGCAATTCCGGCGCAAACAGAGTATAAATATGCCCCTCAGTTCTTGCATCTTGTAAAAGATTTATAAGGACAGCAAGGCAGGATTTAAGCCTGAGCACTCGTTAGAAGCTTCGTCTATGTTCGGCAATGTTTAAAACCACCATGTGGAGGCATTTCACTTGGGGTTGCTGTCTACTATTTCATTGTTTTCACATTTTGTATAATATTTCGCATTAGTATTGTAGAAGTGAATAACGAATAAATTGTTATAAATAAGTGAAGACTCTGTAACTCTAGAATGCACTGTTTATTCCATTGGTACATCACCTCCAAGTCACTTCGCTGCTGATGACAGTTCTTATTCCAACATTCTAAACTGAGCACCCAGACAATCTATTAGGATGGTGGTTGTGGGGGGAACAGTGAATAATGGATTGGCATACGGGATGGAACTTACCCAATTGTTAGACTATGATATGTACATCTTATACCATACTTCGACTTATCTTTTGAACACTATTTTAATGTACAATTTAGATAAAAATTACCACATAAATCTACACAGTAGGGCCATTATTGTCGTTCCACAGAGAGTGTATTTTGCAGCAGTGTATGTTAGGGCCAATATCGCAAATGTATCGTACGCAGAATAATGTACGAGGGAGAGGCTACATTGTGTTATCTACATTTCTAAACATGAAGTTCAGAGACATTGGCTCTAATCCTGGTCAAAGAACTGGGTAAAAACAAGTTTTGTTTTTTTTGCAAACTATGGGCCATATTTATACTCCGTTTGCGCCGAAATTGCGTCGTTTTTTTTGACGCAATTTCGACGCAAAACTAACGCCAACTAACGCCATATTTATACTATGGCGTTAGAGGCGAATAGCGCCAAAGTTCCCGGAATGTGCGTCATTTTTTAGCGTGAACCCCTTCCTTGCGTTAATGATATGCAAGGGAGGCGTTCCCGTCTAAAAAATGACTCCCAGGCCTTTACGTGGTATTTATACTCCCGGGCAAAAGAGACGCCCGGGAGTTGGCGTGGCAAAAAACGGCGCATTTGCGCCACTTTTTAACGCCTGCTCAGGGCAGGCGTTAAGGGGCCTGTGGGCTCAAAATGAGCCCACAGGTGCCCTCCCATGCCCCCAGGGACCCCCCCTGCCACCCTTGCCCACCCCAGGAGGACCCCCAAGGATGGAGGGACCCACCCCAGGGACATTCAGGTAAGTTCAGGTAAGTTTTATTTTTTATTTTTTATATTTTATTTTGGTGGCATAGGGGGGCCTTATTTGTGCCCCCCTACATGCCACTATGCCCAATGACCATGCCCAGGGGACAGAAGTCCCCTGGGCATGGCCATTGGGCAAGGGGGCATGACTCCTATCTTTACAATGATAGGAGTCATGTTGATGGGGGATGGGCGTCGTTAAAAAATGGCGCAAGTCGGGTTAAGACGATTTTTTCGACGTAACCTGACTTGCCCCATTTTAAGACGCCCATGCGCCATTTTCCCCCTACGCCGGCGCTGTCTGGTCTACGTGGTTTCTTCCCACGCAAACCAGGCAGCGCCGGTCTGATTGCGCCGTCTAACGCCATTCCATAAATACGGCGCCCGCATGGCGCTTCAGAATGGCGTTAGACGGCGCAAAACTTTTTGACGCTAAACTGCGTTAGCGCAGTTTAGCGTCAAAAAGTATAAATATGGGCCTATATTATTTTCAAGAAACTCAAACATAATGAAATATCTCAAATTAAACTGTAATGTGTGCTGAATCACGATTGTGCATGTTCCCACGCCTCAGTTCAGTAGATATAACCTCAGATTTACTACTTCGATGCTCGTTTGACTCTGCACAATTTTGTGTTGCGGTGGTGTTTTCTTATCAATATTGGTAAATAAATCAACGCTATGTATAGTTTTACTTTGCACTAAGCACATGCACACTTCAAAGTTTAGTAAATCATTCTCTGCCTCCACTCTCATGTGCTATACCCAGACCCAAAAAGTCCCCCCACGCAGTAAGATAAGGCATGGAACAACTTTAAGCCGCCACCTAGTATTGGTGCACATTTCAGAAAAAGATCCGTAATTGGTCTTTTGACAGTACTTGCATCCACTCCTGCAGTCAAAACATTATTTTACTCAGAGCTCTGAAATTTCCTGAATAGTTCCAATGGTTTGCTATTAGAAATGCTGTCTCTAAAGAACTCTAGTTCATCTTGAAATTAGTTTTGAGCTATATCTAGAAAACAAGTTAAACAGATACTTCAAATTATTACTGAAGTGATTGGGTGAAAATGAATGTAGAGGACTCAGTCCCGCGGATGAAAGAGCTGCCAGGGCATAGGAAACTGGCATAGGTTCATGGAGGTCGACTGGAAAAGATAGCGGCATAATTTCCCTGCCATCTACCATTGTCACCTAGTGCTTTGTCCCTGCTAGTAGACTGTTTTGCTGGAGCTTATAGCCAGCAGGGTTAAGCAGCAAAATCACTGCAGTGGCTGTATGAAGTGGTAATGTGAATGGTTAGTGCTCAGCTCTTTCTGGGTCAGACAAACTCCTAAATCTGTGACATCATGGCGAGAAACCAGAAGGAGTTCCCCTATTTTGGCACACACAGGAACATGATAATGGACAGAGTTGTGCACTGGTCCTGAAGAGTCCCTTCCCTATCACCTCGTACTAGAAAATCAGATGGTGGTCAGTTCCACAGACCACATCCAACTACAGCGGCCTCACCTGTTGCCACCCACAGGCAGCAGTCTGGATAGGTAGAACTCTTGTGTCCCTTGGAGAGGACCCTAGATGTTCAATGTTTGTGGAATACCTCTGTAGTTCTTGGAGGACGGATGTGTGGTGGCACTCATCTCACCCAGGTAAAAAAGGCATAATAAAAACATGTGTTTTATTTTTCAGCATTTACAAAGTCCCAAGGCAGATGCCTCTAGAACATTTATCATAGTCATACATTTCCAGGCATTTTCTTTTTCCCAAAAACATACCCCTAAACTTTCACTTATAGATTTACTACAGCACAAGCAATCCATCGGATTAAGTATAGATGTATGGCAGAACCTTGCATTCATACATTGTATTTAATTTCCATAACACCTCTAAAAATATGGCGATATTAGGAGCAAAGTGGATTATTAGCTGTGGTAAGTGGTAGCCAACCACAAGTGCTAATGTCACAATTCCTTTTATGTCCATTATTGGTTTCAGACATTTTAACCTGAGCTTACCCCAGTACCTATTGCACAGACCAGGCAGATGTAAATTAAGTAAATTGTTAAAGCATTTAGAGGTATCAAAACAGTTAAAAAGTAAAAAAACACACTGCAATAAAACTCCCACTAAAATGTATAAAAATAGAGAATATTTTAATCAACAAAATGAATCCAAAACTACACAAATTCAATAAGGGGAAGAGGAGATATTAATTTTGAAATGTTTAAATAAAAATAGGGCCATCAAGTGTCAACTGTGTTGAACTAGTTACACTAGACTTAGACAAAGGTAAGGTTTAAGGCTAACCACGACAGAACACAGGCTGGATAATAAGATCAGTTTGGTCCCAGTCAGGGCTACCTTTGAACTTGGCAGGGCAAGCTGCAAGTAGGATCCAAAGCAGGGCTTGAAGACAATTAATTTGCTGAAGCGTGGGGCCGTGTTGCGGGCAACAACAAGGGCGGGGAAGCTCAGAATGGCCAGAGTGCGAAGTCCATGGCTAGGAGGGTCCCAATTTTGATCAGATTATGCTCACTGTTGAATCTGGTGAAGCCTTCTATATTTTGACTTAGAGACTTTTCTAGAAGTTGGATTCCTTTCAGCAGTGCAAACCAGCAACCTGAAGCTGAATGGTGATTTCTACAGCTTCAACAGTAAACCCTATCACTGGAGGTTCTCCAGGCAGTTAGCAAAATGTTTCTAAGCCCATTCTTTTCAATTTAGGCAAGAGGCGTACACTCTAACAGCATCCAAGGGTACCAGGACCTTTGGAACAATGCTAGGGATCAGGATGTACTCCAACGGGAGTCACCAGCAGGGGCCCAGCCCAGGTCCAGTTCAAATTGGTCACCTGGGCTCTTTCAGAAAAGTGGACTCCTTGCAGCTTTTGCGTCCCTGCAACTTAAAGGGAGTCAGCAAACTGACCCTTGGAATTAATTTATTTGTCCATGTCCAACCTTTAGTTTTCTCCCCAAGCAACTCTGCAACAGATGCCATCCTTCTTCTGCCTTCTGCAGGTGCAGCAGTGTTTTGAAGAAGGTTTCCAGGGACACCACATTAATGCCCGGCACTAGCTTGTGGATGGTGATGACTCCTAGCCCCTCCCTAAACAATAAGGAAAATGTTCTCAGGGCAATCCCATCTACTTTTGCAGGAGTTCCTGTTTCCTGGAAAGCAAACAATCCTCATGCACTTTTCCACACAAAAAACAACATTGCAAAAACGTTCTTCCCCTGGGCAGTGCTCCCAGTGTCCACACAGGACAATTGCTAAGGAAATGGGCAACCCGTCCCTCTGGTCACTCTAAAACAGTTCTCGGGCAGCTTCCCCTTCCAATTATGTTGGAGCCAGCCTCACTAGGAAGACAAAAGGGAGGCAGGCTCAGGCTACATCACCCAGTGAGAGGGTAGACATCATAGGCTCTTTCTTCACTGTCTGGGAGCAAACCACACTTACCTCCAGGGGAGCAACAATGTGTCAGGTGACAGCTGCACACTGGCAGGAAAGCCTTTCCGCTTTGGGTAGGAAAACAATACTTTCTAAAAGAGTATGTTCCTTAATAGTAATGTAAAATCTAAACTAGATGTTAGATTACTATTAAAATGAGTGCTTGAACCTTTTTTCAGCTATTCCCAACTGGAGTTTAGCACTTATTAAATGTAATAGTTTAATCCAGAGTACGTCTATGAGAGAGCCAATCTTGCTTCTATGAAAAAATACTTTGAAGGTTTCTCACTGGTAGGGCATATAAAACATTAAACATACTGTTAGATGATGTGGAGGGCTCTCACAGACTCAGCTAGGAATGAAAAAATATACATTTCTTCATTGGAAGTTCATTTTCTGTCAGGATTTTATACATCTTTTTTCTCTAAGGAGCATTCTCTTGTTCATTCTGCTTTTCTCCTTTTCGCTAGATCCTCCAGCTTCAGAGACCAGATCCTCGGATAAGAACACTAGAGACCACTAGTAAGTACATATTCTTCCTTTTTTCCCTACTTGACCCTGACTGTTCTCTTTTTTTCTGTACGATTTGATCTTCTTTTATTTCTCTTATCTTTCCTGATTGATCCTTTTTTTGTATTCTCTACTGTTCTCTGTTTTTTCCCACCTCTCTTTTCATTACTTTCTCCTGTCTGGGTTTTCTTTTCCTTCAAAAACTCTTGGGATCCCTTATTATTGGGATTCTCCCTATTCTTTCTACTGTCTCCTCCAGCCTCCCTTATTAGCCATAAAATATCTTTGTAATTCTTCCTGTTATAAATTCATAAATACCAAATTCCCTTTTTAGCTCCAGATTAAACACAGTAAAAAAAAAATTACAGCTCACCCCTCAATTCAATCATTGAAATGAGAGTACCGGTGACCAGTCTGTCTGTCCCCTAAAATCCCCTTTTCTTTATCCCTCTACTTTCTAAATGATCTCACTAACCTGGGCAAGCCACACTGTCTGGTGAGGGTGGCTAGGGTCGGTCACCTCCTCAGTCTCTCTGACTTCTTGAAGGCCCCGCGGCAACCGTCGTAGGCTCCTGACAGCTTCTTTGTTGTTCTTTTCCTGGTAAGAGTTGTAGTCCCAATGCTACAGCGTCAGCATGTGTGTCAGGGATATCGTAAAATATGGTGTCTCTCGTTCCACCCAGACTCAGTGCTCCTCTATCCGCTGCAGTTTGTTTGTTTGTCTATTTGCAGTCCCACTAGAGTGAATCCCCTCCTTCCTTATCCTCTCTCAAATTCTCCTCCTCCTCCTGTCCTTCTTCCTGTCAGGGAAACAGGAATCTGTTCATGATGTTTGCATCATTGTTTTTTCATTTTGTTCTTTTAAAAGAAGATCAACATGGATGCTGCATGGAACACTCACGGCTTGATTGGTAAGTAGGGGCTCTCATCAGTCTCCATATACATACATTCCCTAATTTTATATACCTAGTATGCAGCCCTGTGGGCAATTCAGGCCTACCTTATGGTTGTCTTATAAGTATTTAAAAGGAAGGTTTAGGCTCGTCAAAAGTTTGTTTGGAGGGGTTGAAATAGTCATTTAAAAACTGCACCACCAAGCTGCAATGGCAGTCCTTGAGACATGTTTTAACATGACACTTTAGTTGTGGCCTAATAGTGCTGCAGTCAACTAGTGACATTTAACTTACAAGCCTTAGGCACATAGGGCACCACTTACTAGACACTCATAAGTAAGTTAAATGTACCAATCAGGGATTTAGCCAATTCAACATGGTTTAGAGGTCAAAGCACATGCACAGGGGCCTGGCTATCAGTGTCCCAGAGCACAGCAATTAAATTTAGCAAAACATGGGGATGACCATACAAAAAGGGGCATTGTCATATGATATTCTTGTACTTGATATTCAAGAATAGAATCCCCTCTCACACACACTCTATGGCAAAGAGGGTTGTAGCAATTCCTCCACAAACTGGAGATTTGTCTGTTAGCATGCCACTCTGAAAAGGCCCTCGATCAAGCCCCTATCAAGGCTAAATTTAGAAATGTAATTTGGGACTGCTTGTTGATTGTCCTCACATTTCAAGGAGCACATAATTATGTATTTTTGATAAACATACTCCTGTAGAATGTTCTATCAAAGAGTTCTGTCATAATGAAAGCCCCAAACTGCTGAGAACAGCCGTACTTCTATAGATTGTATAATCACCCTTCTGTTCATAAATGGGAAAAAATATAAATTTCAATTATTTTCCTTTGTTAACAGTGGAATGATTAAAAATGTGAAACACATTTCAAACAAGCAATGACTAACGTTGGTTTACCCAAAGCTCACTCTCTGTGTATGGGTGAGTGTGTTGATTGCATGGCCTCTGGCATGAACAAACACTCTCTATTGCCAAGCCTAAAAACCTTCAAGACACTTATTCTATATTTGCCTGGAAAATAGGGTTGTATTACTCGGTGTGGTAGTGCTAATTGTGGCCAGTATCAACAACCCATTTAATAGAAATTAAGAGGTTGAGTCCGGGCACGAGGAATATCATGCAAAACCTGGAATTGCCAGGGGGTTTGCCACGTTCTTCCCCGAATTCCAGCTCACTATGAGCTGAAAAGCATATGTGGTGCCATTCCGCGCCCTGTAAACTTTATAACCAGGCGGGTGGTAATAGGGTAGAATATGAGCAAAATGACCACATCCTATATATTGAAATGATGGGCCTACAACAGGGATCTAGTCCTGTTCGTTTAATAAGAGCTTCTTATGTTCCATACAAATCATCCTGAACTTCTATTATTAGTGTTGTAACAGTGGTTACCTCAGACAGAATTATATTAGTGGCCACCATAGGAAAGATTACCAACAGTGATTACCTCAGGTCTCTATCTGAGACCTTTGGCAAAAACAGTAAAGGAGCATGGTCTATCCATAATTTCCAATGCAGATGACACAATTAGCCATGTATTTAACGAAGGATCAGAATCTGGAACAGTGGCAATTGGCCCCATGTCTGGAAAAAGACCCCAGATGGATGGCAAATAGTTGCCTAAAACTGAATGGTGACAAAACAGAGGTAATGTTCTTGGGGAACAACATAACCCCAATGCAGGGTTAAGTGGGCCAGACTTTTCCCACCTCCCAGATAAAGAAACCTGGAAATGTGGCTGGACAAAGCCCTTACTAAGGGCTCACAAGCAATAAAAGTAGCTGCCACGTGTTTTCATTTGTTAAGGACAATCTGTAAAATCCTGGATTGGTTCACAGAGCATTCCAGACAAACAGAGGTTCAATTGTAAATCCCTATAAATGGGATCTCCAAAATACGTTACCAAAAAACTACAGGTAGTGCAAAATGAAGCAGCAAGAACACTATTGAAAATACCTAGACCAGACTCAGCAAAAAAGGCGTTAAGAATGTTGTACTGGTTGCCCATTGAGGCAAGAATTCAATTCAAAATGATATGCCTGGCACATAAAGTACTCAGTTCAAAGGGCCCCCACAATTTGAGGGGGCTGGTATTGCCATTCCTCCCTTCCACACCCGTTAAATTCACACAGGGCCGCTTACTAAAGGTCTCAACCATACGGAGAGGGGAGGAAGATACTTTACTTATCTTGTCCCCAAAATAGGGAATGCATTGCCTCGAGAGTTAAGACATTTAGAAGAGAAACCTGGGTTAGGAAGATGCTCAAAGCCTGGCTTTTCCCACAATGTCCCTGATTTACTAATCTGTAATACTACCCTATAATGTGGCTCCGCTCACGCCGCTTATTCTCTCACCCAGCGCTGGAAAGCCTTCGGGGAGCCATGCTCTTTATACATCCATAAACATAAGCATAAATATCAGCAGAGTTGCCTGCAATAATGTAGAAAAAGGCTTTTGCAATTTGGAATGCTTCTATGTAGGTATTACATGCCAGTCACAGCTGCAGTACCCCGGCACAAAAATAATAATGCTTCTAATAAAACTCCCCACATAATTTATCACTCTTAAAATGAAAATACACATATTTTCATAATGAATACACAATTTTGGCATAGAGTTTAGTAGGCTAGGATGTGCACTAGAGGTCTATTAACAGGTAGCTGAAAGGGGTGCGACTCGCATGATTCCGTTTGAAAAAATCATGCGAATTACACAAAAATTCAGTGAGATGATGCAGAATTACATGAGAAGAGACATTCTGCATTTAGCAATATTTAGGATGGATTTTGTGCTAAGAAAATGGTGCTAAATGCAACAAAACATAAACAGCTGCAGGAGCAGCCACTCAGGAGCAACCACTCGCGTTCCCTAAATGTGCTCTCACACTAGGATGTCTCCCCTAAGTACTCTTAATTACGAGAGCGGACATAATTGCATCATCAATAATTCCACGTCAAAGGGCAACTGGAATTACTCGGCATGACTGAAATTTCACCAAGGACTACTCAGGACCAGCTCTTTGGAGAAGCCTCACTTAAACGTTTGTTTTCCGTGTACTGTGGTTGTGAGGGGATCGAAGCCTGGGGAGACATATTTATACTTTTTGACGCAAAGCTGTGCCGGCGCAGTTTTGCGTCAAAAATTTTACCGCCGGCTAACGCCATTTCGATGCACCGTGCGGGCGTCAAATTTATACTATGACGCACGGCGGCGCAACCAACAGGTGGGAGTCTTTTTTTTTTACGCACATTGCGGCGTCAAGTCGTAAAGGAAAACGACGTTACCGCTATGTAAATGATTGTGGGTCGATTTACGACTGCGCAACCCGGAAAGCGCCGTTTTTTTTTAGCGTCAAAAATACCCGCGAACACTGCCCTTTCAGCAGAGGAGAGCCAAAATGGATCCCAGATGCCACTACAGACCCCAGGAAGATGACAGCAGACCAGGAACCAGCCAGGATGATCCATACAGGAACCAGGACATATATAGAAAAAAAAGAAAGTGTCGCTTCAGTGCAGAGGAGCAGGAAATCCTGGTTAAAGAGGTGACGGAACACCAGCACCAACTGTTCATCACCTCTAAGTTGCCAATCAGCAGGAGAGAGGCCATATGGCAACAAATTGTTGACAAGATCAACAGTGTGGCTGAAGTACGCAGAACAGTCACCGAGTGTAAGAAACGCTGGCATGACTGCACACGTAGGACAAAGGAAAAAATGGCCAGGAACAGGAAGGCAGCATTGCAGACTGGAGGGGGGAGTCCAGCACACCAGGAGGCCCTGGACCACATGGAGGAGATGGTCGCAGCCGTCATCCCTGAGGAGATTGTCACAGGGATTCAAGGACAGGACAACGCAGACTACCACGAGACAACGCACATGCAGGGTAAGTCGCATGGGGAATTATAATGCAATAATGTTGACTGCAAGCAGGGGGGGAAATACCACTACACATTGCATGTAAGTCAGCATATACATGAAGTGGCATGGGTAAAGGGGCACGGCAGGGGGGCATGCCCTGCACATACAGAAGATGGGGCACAACATTACACAACACCAACAACAGTCCCATGGGGGCATCCTGTCATGACAACAATGGAGCTAAGGGAAAGCCTCGACAGGTGGGAAGGCCACTACGTCAAACTTACATCCTGGCACTCGTCAGCCAAAATATCTCCTACATCAACTAGGTCCCTATCAGTAATCCAGTAGCCAAAACAACAACTGCAATGTAACTGCGACAACAGTTGACACTACCACCTCTGATCTCTGTGCAGCACAAGTAGCCAATGGCAGTAACCTCCCCATGGAACATACATACCTAAATTAGGGGGTGAGGATGACATCTGCAACAATCTCCTGAAACAAGACAAAGGCCCCAGTACACTCATATGTCAATGCCCATAGTTGTCACATACATCAGGCAAAGTAAACAGCAATAGGAGCCACACAGCACTAAGGACACACACAGGCAGCACATGTCAGGGTCCTTCACGTGCCTGGCTAACAAGGCAACTTCACAAATGTCATACTGCTCAGACAACAGCATTGAGGAGGGGACACATGCAACTGGTCACTGTAATACACCTGCACAGTCAGAGGACCATATAGGACATTGATACGATAAACAGGGCAATCCAATTAAACACACGTTACCCAACATCAGCTGGACACATTAACAATGTCTATATCCATATCACATCATAACATTGCCATGCATAGGATATGCCACATGTCATTTACAATTAAGTCAATGTGAACAATCAGGGATTGGGGCAGGTCCTGAGAGGCAAGTGGGCTGCCAGGGCAATCACAACACCCACAGCCAGTGAAAGGTCTCACCATAAGAATAGATATACACGGAGGGTCAAGTAGGACAAAAAGATGGCTATTCCCTATTTGGTACAAAGCAACACCTAGAGGCGATTAGGCAGACAAGTCAGATAACTCTATATCATACATGTGACACACAGGTGGGCCATAGGCCTATAACAATGCCCATATGAAGGACAGCAGATACCAATACCAAACAAGATCACAAAGTGAATTCATCAAAAGGCTGGCATGTTATGGCAAAATTGTCACAACACAGACACACTAATTGTACCCTGTTTCATTGCAGAGGAACATGGATCTCCTGCCGATATGCCTGTCCCTGATTTCCCTGATGACATGGATGACGAGCCCATAAACATTCCCCAGGAGACCATCCAAAAGGTCCTTGAAACCCTCCAGACCCCACCTTCAGTCACAAGGAGGAGCACAGAACAAGCAGCCATCACAGAAGAACCACCCCAATTGCAAGACCTGCCAGCTCCTACACAGCTGAGGACTCTGACAACACTGGCACCAGCTTTGAAAGAACTGTAGTTGGAGTACAGCGGGAGCTGGCCAAGGAGGTGCGGTGGGGATGCAAAATATGGCAGCCAGCCTTGAGGGGGTGCACTCGTGCATGATGTCATCTGCAGATCAGGCAGCAGCTATGCAAGCCCTAACATCCATACTGCATGGACTACAAGAAACTATAAAGGAATTCACCACTGCAGTAAGGGAGTTGCCACAACACCTCGCACCTAAAACTTTCCACTGCATGCACGAATGCAATCATGACTCCCTCAGGGCCGACCTGGCTGCCTACCATCATGATGTAGCTGCTATTCTCAAAAACCAGCAGGCCCTCCTTGCTGCAGTACTGCCCTTAAGACCTTCAAAGGGAGCAGCCACCGGGATGTCTGACTCCACGTCTTCTAACACTGAGGTGTGTGTTGCCCCTTCACAACCAACAACAACAAGGACAAAGCAGGCAACACACACATCAGAAGAAGAAGACATGGAACAGATCACATTCACACGGAAGAGTACCCGGAAGCACTAGTCCCTGCACCATGGCCTACTTTGACCAAGGTCCTACGTTTTGTCAAATGCCAGTCTCACTACAACTATACTCAATGACTGTTCTGCTAACCACTGTATGACTTGTCAGCATTGCCAGTGAATGTCTCTCTCCTACTGATCGGCAAATCCTGTCCCTCTGCACTGTCTGTAACATCACCCCAGCATGTCAGGAGCATCATCCACACCCCTTCTGTAGGATCACCATGTAAGAATGCACCAGAACGGACTCAGCAAACATGGACAATGTACATTTTGCACTGCAGCACCTATCAATAAATAGCACTTCCCCACCTAATATGTCTCTGTGTTATTTGACACATCAACTGTGCAGAAGATAACTCTAAAGTGCCTGTGTGACAACCATGTAGCTTGTCAATACAACTGCCCTGACATCATGTAGTCTGATACATCTGTGCAGTGGGCAGCATTGCATCATAGCCTGACCATCCTGAGGAGAATAACTGATGAAGGGACAAACCACACACAATCATGCTTTGTTGGACAGAATAATGCTCCATCTATAGCAATCAAAGTCAACTAATGGTGGCTGATAAATGTAGGCACCATGCAATACTAAAACATGAAATTATGCAGTATAATCTAAGCAAACACAACTAAACACAGCATCAATCACCCTTTCTGAGTATACTTCCATGAAGGGAAGTCATGCTGAATTTTTGCACACATGATCTATGTCAGCAATGAAGACAACAAGACAAGAGTGTTAACAACACCTCATCTACAAAGATGTCCCTGAACATCACACTGCAGTCCGACCTAATAAATTACCCACAATACCAAGTCTGGAAGCACACTTTGTGATGTAGAATACATACTCATCAACACAATTCCTTGGTGATCCATGTAAACTACTAATGGTGGTTCTATCAAATGGTGGATACTTACCAAGTTAGCACAGGGGTAGCTGCCATTTTAAACCTCTATTTTCTTCGGTGTGTAGCATAGGACCCAAATGTCATTGAAAAACAATCACCTACACTAATGTCAAGGCCATGATCAAGTAGCAGTTAACACATAATGCAAAGGGTTAACTATATATTTATTCATATGTATTCACACCAGAGGCAACTAAGGGAAAAGTCATACCTACACTAATCTAACCTGACTACTCCTAACCCACAACTGTTCCTAACTAACCTAATCTAAACTTACTCTACACATATAACAAATCGATCTAAACATCAACCCCCCACCCACCATTATGAGACAGGACACATGCAGGACAACACATACTAACCTACACACATACTATCCTAAACAATCATATATTTTTTTTGTATTTTTTTTTGTACATTATTTTTTTTTTTCTAAACAGACAGGAATCCCAACATTGACCCCCACCCACCCACCCACCCACACACTCAAAAATGAAAAATAGAAAGAATAAGGACCCCCCACCCTCCTCCCTAACACTAACTAAGCTAACAACCTATACTAACCTAACACTAATCCCCAAAACCCACCTATCATGATAAAAAGGAAAGAGGAGAGAGGGGAGGGATAAATTTAAATGAATCAAATAAGTCCTAGAGGTTGGCCCTCCATAGGGTCCGCCTGATGGACCTAACCCGCTTCTTAATGTACGCCACATCCTGGCTCAGCTTGTCCACCTTCCGAATTAACTTGTCCATTTTCCTGTCTAAAGCCTGGAATGCCGCAGGGTCAATAGGAGGTGCTGCTGCTGTCTGTGTGCTGGCAGAGGTGCTCGGTGTGGGAGTTGTTTGTAGCCCACTGGACTGTCCTGCAGCTCTGAAATTGCTGGGTCCAGGTCGTGCTGCAGAGGCAGGGATAACTGTCCCCGCCGTTGCTGGGGCCACTTGGGGAGAACTGGTGGATGTGGTGGTGGTGGCTGTAGTGGGCAACGTTGGGCCACCCTGTGGTGAGGCCCACCATGCTCCGGAGGCCCGATCCGCCTGGTGTTTTCGGGCCATCCGTCGGAACCCCGACTGCACCTGCAGGATGTACCGGTATCTTATTGCCCGCCTTTCAAAATCATGCCTCTGTGCGGCACTCATGTTTGCAGCTGTGAAGAGAAAGGGCAACTATTTACCATAGGAAATGCATTGGGTGGAATAGCACAATGGGTCAATTGGAAATTACTTTTACTGTAGTTGTAACAGCTAATTGCACCACATAGATCATTGAAAGTCTCAGAGGAATTACATGGGAAGCCTGCATACAAAAGGGCATCTCACACCTAGCATATACATGTCTCTACATGATGGGTGACATCAGCCTAAACTTCTCATCAAAATAATTGGTAATGCAGCTGACATTATGGCTGCACCTCCTCCGCCTACTGCCTTCACTACATATGTCAGTCTATGTGATAACAATCACAACCCTCAATATCTGCCATTTGTAATTGTTTTTACTAGTATAGAACTCATGTGCCATAACCGAGTGTGTACACTAGGTTCAAAACAAAGTTGCAAATGGTCACAAGTATGTGTAACATACTGGTTGCTACAGTCCTAGGTACCCTATTCCCAAACACATGGCAGTCTTTGAGTGTGGGGTGGGAAGAACAACCAACAATCCCATAATCAATGCACACCCAGGAGTGTCTAGAAAGCTCAACAAGTTTTTACCTCCACACACACAACACCAGTGAAGGCCTAGCAACATATTGGAGTCAGCTAAACCTCGTCCTATCCAAGGTCCACACATGTCAAAATGTACTGACTTAGGCCAACATCACATACTACCAGTGAGGCATATTTTACCACACACACACAGGAGAAAGAACACCCATGATCATGAGTAGAATGTACACCTAGGCCATTGCACTCTAGTCCCACACACCTCTAGTTCAACTTGTGGAAGTACATGCCCCCGGAAGATCCAACCTACAGTGTACTCAGTCCATCGTTAACTAGGGAAGCAGCATATTTCTGACAAGCCTTTTGCAGAAGCTATCTGGGAGAATGTCAGTCTGAAATGCAGACTCAGTCCGAGACAAGTCCCAGAGCAACTCTTACATTAACCAGTGTATTCCACATGACTCACCCCATTCCCCATAGCGGACCATACTGGAATGGCCTACAGACCCAAAATCTGAGAAATGGATAAGCATAGGTCTACTCAAACTGAAGTGATAATTGAAATCCCACTAATGGAACAATACTAATGAATGGGCAGCACATCAAACCTTGAATTCTGTTGAACACACAGTAGTCCATCATGCATCACCAGCAAACATTAAAAATAGCACACATACAACACTCACTGTAGGTGTCGGGGTCCGCAAAATGAGCCACCTCTCCCACAGTGTACGGTGCAGGTCCACCTGTAAAGCATGGAAGGAATAATATACTCAGAATCCATGCACTGAAAAACAATTGCAATTACAAAGACAATGTGAGAATATGACATGTGTAATGAAACACTTTCACACATGCTCATACCGCATGGAATTATTCTTGAGCAACATTTACATTGGATGAGTGTCCTGCTACAGTTACACACCCTACTACACACATGCAGTGGCCTGGACAGTCATGTGGTGTCAAAGATGCACCTCCATTAGTATGCCCCAACAATATAGGGGTGCATTTATCTCATCATGTGCATCCAAGAGATACATCCAAAAGCTAGTTACTTGAGGACTGCATGACCTCTCAAACTCAAACAGCCTATGTGGTCATTTTCTCCACACACCAACCAGACACACATGCGACATATGTGTGGACAACATTGCTAACTTCAATTGCGGTGAAGGCAGCACTCATTTATAGCATCATCTAGGGTTTACAAATGTCAGTCTAGCTATGGCGTCTACATATGTAGGTTGGATGTTTCAACATTCATTTTTCACTGGCTATTGTGACCTGTAGAATTCTAATTGAGTCATTAATGTGTTGCTTGTCTGACACAAAGGCAGCACTACATTACATACTGCTACAGGCAACCGGTATGTGTAGAAAACATGAGCTATCTGACTGCTAGCATTTGTCTTCCTTCACATTGTGCATCAATTACTCAGTAGGTTTCCCTAGCATTACACACAGTCAGCTACTTATCTGGCAGATTGGGTAACAATCATCACATGTCGCCACACAGCTTTAAATTGTGCACATGTAATTGATGTGTACTCACCAACATGGCCACCAATCCTGATTCCCAGGCGGTCCAGCAGATCTTGCTCCCTGGATATCAGATCAGCCCAGCGGTGCTTAAGTTGATGGTCATTCCTTCGGCTACCATGGACACGGACCAAGTGATGGCACACCTTCCCCCACCGGACTTTACGGGCCTCCGTGTGATACCCCTGTATCACCCTAACCCCAGCCTCCAGCATGAGTGGGAGGAAATGTCAAACAAGCCATATAAATCCCCCCAATTCCTCCTCACCCATCCTGGCAAGCCATGGCCTACCAGACATGTCAGCACTGACAAAGGGGAAAAAGTTGGAGAAAAAGGAAAAGGGGGAAATGGGGAAAGGTAGAGTAGTGAAAAACAAAGAAAACTTAAGAAGAAGAGCCCAACTAACCCCTATATTACACTACCCACAACAGACTCCCACAGACAATAAATGAAACACTGGACTTGACATAATAATACAACACAGACTCAGACAGTATTCAACAACAAGACAATGATGACAAAAGCACAATTGAGAAGGTACACTGGACACAAAAGCACTAATACACAGGACAACACTTTCCACACAGCCACACAGTCTAGAATAATCTGAGACTGCAAAGTGAAAGTACACCCACTGTACAGATTCTGTAAACAGAATATCCTATGACATCACATCCTGCATAAAATGGCCGCGGTTTGTTTCCGCTATGCGTCATTTTTTCACGCATACAGATTGTGCGTCATATTTTTGGACGCATAGGAGTGCACATAATGCAGAGTCAAAAAAAAATTCATCATTGGTCCATTATATTTGTTTGAGGCTTATTTTACAGTTCTAGAGTTTAAAATTAAGCCGCTGGCAATTATGATATCTAAATATAAAAATTAATTTTGACTCTGCATTATCTGCACTCCTGTGCGTCAAAAATTATGATGCACAAGCTGTATGCGTGGAAATATGACGCATTATGGAAAAAATGGTGGCCATGTAATGCTGGACAGTATATGTATATTTTTAGGATATTTTTTTGACTCAGCATTATCTGCACTCCTATGCGTCAAAAATTATGACGCACAAGCTGTATGCGTGGAAATATGACGCATTATGACAAATATGTCTTTCATTTGTCAAATTGTGAAAAGAATTTTGTCATGATCAAACGGTGCTAAGTGATACACATTTGGGGTTAGCTATGGCAAATGTCCCTTATAGGATGTATAGAAGGTATTCACAGTGCAATAGTAATGATTGGTCAGAATGGATATTACTCATAATTGTACACATATGTGGGTAATTGCTGATGGCTAATTTCAAAATATGAATGGTATACCAGGATGTATACCTTAGCAAAAATGTGTCCACATTTATCACGGTAATCAAACTTATATAAAGGCCAAATAGGTAGTGCAATTGTCGCCTACACTTTTTAAGGGGGTAACCATGTCCTAATTACGAGTTAATGTATCTTAAATGTGTTTTCCTTTTTACATGTAGGCCACACATGCGCCTTATGCATGTGTGTGATTCACATGTGCATATATAATGTCTATTTGGGGGGCAGTAGAGGTGGACTTAGGCCCCCAGCACCGTAGGGTTTGCTCTTCCAGACTTGCAAATGTATCCAAGGGTTTCCCAAATTCAGTAATGCTAAACCTGCAGCAGCAGGCTCATGGAAACAAATAGTGTATGATTCACTGTTTGCCATTCTGTAATCCCATTTGCCCATTTGGCGTTTGCCCTATTGATTCTTTGGAGAAATCTGACATACCATTTTGCATTGGTATTTTTTGCTAAATCTCAACATTCCTCATGTCCTGATGGCAAATAGGTTGTTGATGTATGTGGCCCTTTATGCATTACCTGGTTTAGTGGCATGTTTCATTCTTCCTGCTAGGTTACAACTGGGACACTACTGTGATCAGCTGCTTGCAAATAATTTGTTGATTGGATGGTACATGTTTATGTGTGTGGTCAAATATTGATCCAGTGTCAACTGTCAGGGTGTATGTTGTCACTGTAACTTCCAGGTCTCCGCATGAGTTAGTGGCAGCTAATCTCATTTCAATTGGGTATTGTTTGTAGCAAAATTTGAGAGAAGCCATTGGGGACATGGTCACCTACACGTGGATGGTCCTACCCTGTCACTGAAAACGTGTAATGAGACTTTCAACTGGGCTACCTTGATGTGCTGAGTGAGAGAATGTCTCAGGTGTCTGGATCCGGCATGTGTCATTGCAACATTTCTACTCCAGTTGGCCTCTGTGGATAGAAATGTATCAGGAAACATCATAGCCTCTGTGCAGAAGTAAATGGCTGGTATTCAACACACAACTCATCTTTATCATTTGAAAAATGTTACTCAGCGTTTGAACAGTCAGGGTCCTCATATGTGTTACCTTTTCATGGACATTATCTGAGGTTGCTGGTTTTGATGGAGGCCATTTACACCATCATACACTATGGTCCTGGTCCACTGTCACACTTTGTAGTTTAGGCATTAATGAGGGCCAGACAACGGAAGGGCCAAGATTTGGCTATTCAAGGGCATTGTCACAAATCGGATGCAAATAACAGTCAGATTATGCAAAACTATGTATTTGAGTATACATTGATGAGGCTAATGACAAATTAGTGTCTGAGGTACAAGAGGTTTTGGACAGCACGTGTGGTCCATAGGTGGACCCCAGGTATCTGTAGAGTGACCCACGGACAGGTGCCAGTCAGGCTGACAGGATGCTGGGTCAATCAGGAGCAAGTTCTTTCAGTAATTACATGATCATGTGTTCTGACTAGGACTGGTCAGAGGGAGCAGTACACAGTTGAGATGTCACACTGTGAAAGTCCTGTGTTGTTTTGAAGGTGACACATGAACCCTGATAAAGATTTCTACGGCAACATTAGTGTCAAAGCTTAATGATGTAATAGCTCAAATTCCAACATGTATGCAGTAGGAGGCATCAGCAGGGACGGGCATGTACATTTGGGTGGTGTGCATGGAGGGGATCACTGGTGTGGCCTCCATCTGTGTCTCACTAGTCCTGTCAGATGGGATTTGCTGATAAATAGCCTACAGTACCTTTCACAGAAGAATCAATCTACAGGTGAAACCAGGCCTTATAAACTCCAAGCCAGTGTATTATATGAGCTGAATTCCATGCATTGAGATGGTAGTATGACAATGGTAGGCATAGTAAAGGGTGTGGCACACTGGATGACTCTTGTGAGAGTGTGGTTGTAGATGAGGGAATCTCAGTGTACACAAATCTGCCTTCCAGGGACCTCTTCGGACAGGTGGGGTGTAAGCAGCTGCAAGTGTGTGTAATGTTTTTAGAAAAGGGCTGACATGTAGATGGGATGTGATGTGCTGGATGCTTGTCATAGATGTAGCACTTGTGCTGTGTATGTTCTGCTTATGTGTAACTCTAGTGACAGATAGTCATTGCAATGATAGTAAGTAGTTTGAATTACTGTTGGCAAGAGTCTAGTCCTACATTCCTGTTCCTGAAGCATTAGCATGTGAACTGCCTGATGTATGAGGCCTGTTTTCCCCTAGTTGAGTGATGGTGTTTTAGTTGTGTGCCATCTGCTGCGATGATCCACGTTTCCTACATGTATGTGAGTCATATGTGTGGTCCTCAGCTATTGCCCTTCAAAGGTGAACTGTACAGGATGTCTGTCATTTACATTGTGTGTGTATTTGCCCATTGTATGGTGGCCATTACATCTGTGGTGTACATTTTTGTGTCATGATTGTTATATAATTATTGCTCAATGAGACGACATTCTTCTTCAGATATTCCAAGCTAAAGGTGGGCAGAAATGAATAGGCCAAACCATGATGTGGTGTTTGTTATCAGTGTTTATTTACAATAGTGCATTAAGTGGTGATGGTGATAATTATGAAAAGAAATTATTTACAATGTGTTGGCGCCTACGCACTCCAGCAGCCGTGTTTGGTTGTTCTCCCTCCTGTTGCAGGCCAGCATCCTCCTCTTCTTCGTGTTCAGGCATGTATGGGTCTGGTTCGGAAGGGGAATGTTCCTTTTTACACAAATGTTGTGCAATATTGCACATGTGAGTATGATCCTACAGACCATCTCGGGGGAATATAGTAGGCTACCGCCAGTGATGTCAAGGCAGCTGAATCTTGACTTTAGGATCCCAAAGGTGCACCCGACAATGCTGCGTGTCCTCTTATGGGCGTCGTTGTATGCCCGCTCTGCAGCACTACTCGGGTTCCCAAATGGTGTCATTAGCCATGGCTGGATGCCATACCCCTGATCAGCTGAAAGAAAAACACAGAATGGGATCATGTAGATGTAGCTGGCACTATTGAAAATACCTTTAATGGCAGTAGTTGTCTTGTGTTGTCTGTGACTCTTTTGTGTACTGATGTAACATCCTATACTTGTCGGCTATACCATCTGCATTGTGTTGTTTCCTTGGCTGAGCAAGTGTTTGTCTGCTAACCGTTTGTCATCAATATGTTTTGGGATTTGCAGTACAGTGTGCCCTCCCTAGCATTGTGACTTGTGATACAGGTGTCCGTGTGTCTTCACTGAGGGTGAGATGATAGTTCCATGCACATTTATATTTGGAAGTGTTGTTAACACGTTCATATCAAAGTACCCTGTACATCCCATACCTTGAAACGTATGCAATGTATTAATGTAAAGGTCATTGTGACAATTTGCAAGGTGTCATTTAGGCAACCACACTCATTAATGTCTTCACATTAGGCTGTACAGTAAATTCCAATGTGTGACAGGTTCAATGATGACTTAAGAAACATTGCTAGTGATGTAAGGACCTGAGTGTGTTCCTGTCTAGATGTTGCTGTTGTGGTACATGTGTTGTGTGTCCTAGAGGGTTGCTGTGCAGTGTGTATATAAGTAGGTTTCTGTACTTACCAACAAGTAGTCCATTGCCATACCGTCCATCCTGGAAGTGTTGGTTGATGGTGCTGTGACGGAAAATGAATGAGTCATGTACACTCCCAGGATATTTAGCCACGATGTTGCTGATCAATCCCTGGGGATCGACTATGGCCTGCACGTTGATTGAATGTGTGTGCTTCCTGTTGCGGTAGAGGTGTTCTGTTGCAGCAGGTGGCACAAGGCGTACGTGTGTGCAGTTGATTTGCACCAAGGATGTGTGGGAAGCCACTGCTGCTTCTGCAGTGTGTTAGGGAAGCAGATGTGGCGGGATGTCAGGCGAATGATGGCATCCAGTACTTTTGGCAGAAATGCGGAGAATGATGGTTGTGATATTCCGCCAACCAGGGCACCAGTTGTTTGAAATGAGCCACTTGCCAGCAGGTGAAGTACGGCAAGCAGCTTTGTTTCTGTTGGGATGGTGCGGGGTGTCACTAAAGTGGGGGCCAACTGCGGTTCAATGTTGCGCAGCAGCTGCTGAATGGCCTGCCAGTTCAACCGGTACCTCTGTATGATGTCGTGTTCCCTGAGGCCATGCAGGGTTGTTCTTGGGCGGAATATCCTCTCCTGCCTTCTGCGCTGCCTTTGGGGTCCCTGCTGGTGTTGTTGTAGCTGCTGTTGTTGCTTCAGGGCTCTGCGTCTACGTGCACGCTGGATAAAAATCACCTCCATGTCTCCCTGTTGCTGCTCTGCTGCTCTGCTGCTCTGCTGTTTGTTCTGTGTGTTCTGATTAAATACAGGTGTGTGTGCTCCATTTTAACGCCTGCCCTGACCCAGGCGTTAAATTTTGACGCAAATCGGGCTGTGCGTAATTTTTTTGCTCCGCCTCCCGGCCGAGAGCCATTTTTGCCTGGAAGCATAAATACGACGCATGGCCGTTTGCGTCGTTTTTTGTACGGGAACGCCTACCCTGCATATCATTAACGCAGGGTGGGTTGCCGCATACAAAAAATGACGCACACAGCGGATTTTTGTCGTCCGCGGGCTCGGGCATCAGAGTTTAAATATGGGGCAACGTTTGCGCTGATTGTGCGTCAAATTTTTTGACGGACAATCGGCGCAAATGGAGTATAAATATGCCCCGTAGTGTGTAAGAGCCTGGTGTCTTCACTCATTAGGATAGACTGGTGTAAGACTTAATTTTCGGATAGACTGGTGTAACACTTAATTTTCGTGCAAAACACATCACTCAATGCTGAGCCTTTGACAAAAAATATAGTGACAAAAGGAAGGCTGTAAGACACTCAAGGAAGGGGCAGATTATTGAAAGTGAATGTCACAGGAACAAGCCAATGTGTGTACCGAAATACAAAGAATGCACAGCAAAGTGCAGAGCTGTGAGGCATAGTCTGTGATCATGTGCACAGAAGGGCTTTCTAGCAGAATAGCTGAAGACAATATTGCACTTTAATTCAATAATACTCAGCACAGATGCAAAAGATCAATAGAAAAAAGTAAGGCAAAGATGTGTATAATGAAAAGTCTGATACCCCAAATCATGCGCAAAGTGAAGCATTCTAAGATGAACGTGAGCATGAGGCATGAGGTATTTTGAGGCATAGGAAAACTGTAATTTGCCCAGGGCCCCCTCCTTCCAACGCCCCTCTCCTAGCCAATTGATTGGAAAGTCAGAAATCAATAACGGACTGCTTAAAAAAACAGATCCTCTTTATTTTACAGCTGTGGGTGCAGGCCTCACATAAGTGACATGTAGGATAACCCTTGCACACTCAGATAGTAGGTGACTAATAGGTAAAAGAATTATGTTTCCGTCTCATGTCTCTCTCCTTACTTAACGTCCCCGTTTATACCTCACACCTTTCTATTTACCTCTCTCTCTTCTTTTCTCTCTACTAAACTCTTCTGATCTCTGCACCTACACATATTTTACTCAGCTTTACGTCCCTATGTCCCTCTATGTACAAATCTGTGTACATGCTAACTCTTTCTCGACTCTCTCTCTACCTCACCTATGGATAAATGACTTCTCTTTTAGTACACTGCTATTAACTCTACGTCACTCTAACAACCTCATCGGTCACTCTGTATCTTTATCCCCTCTCTACCTAAGCTCTCTCAACCTAACCGCACCGAACTGCTATTTTCACACCTCCTTCTAGATGCCTTCTCTATCTACTTCAGCTTTCTCTTTTAGCCCTCTCTCTACCTTACCGCGCTGGACCCACTTTTCCGAACTAATGTTTCTCTTCTTCACATCTTTCGCTTTATCTCCCTCTACCTCACCACTCTTTTCCTCTCACTACACTTCTCAAATGATTTCACCTGTTTCTTTCTTTACAACCCTTTTCTATTATTACCATTGTTTTCCATACTTCTCCATGTGCCCCTTCTATCCAACCTCTTTTTATCTATAAATTGCCCCTTTCTGTACTTCCATCACTGCATCACTGCTTCACCTTTACCTCACTACCTCTTCTTTTTCCTCTCTGCCTTTTACCCCTTTTTTATACTTTACCTACCTTTCTAACTTAGTCGCCCTTCTGTGTGCCCTATCAGTCTAATTCTCTTACACCTACATTCCCTTCTCATTAGATGCAGGTCTCTTCAGTGGCGTTGCCTGGGGCTAATAGTCCCTAAGCAATAAGATTAGACTATGCCCCCAGTTGGTATTAAAATACTACTATAAGCAGGCCCATCACACCCATGGGCCACTGCCCCTTTTGCACAAATGTGATGTACGGATCTCCAAATGTCTTATTCTACTCATCATTCCTTTTTACCTTCTTAGCTTCCACTTTTTGCTGACGTTCGTGTTTGTTGGACTTAGCACTCTGTGCACTTTGCAACTGCTGCCCAGTGCTGAAGGGACTGTGCTCACTCTCCTAAGCATGGTTTAATTGGCAAATACCCATTTGTCTAAATTTACTTATAAGTCCTTTTAGAGAGATATGTAATATGTCGAGGCCCGTAAATGAAATACTACCACTGGGCCTGAAGCACTTACTGTACCACTCACTTACACAGCACTTTACAACATGTCCCAGGCCTGCCACTCCAGCCTGAATGCAGTTTTAAACTGCCATATCAACTTGCCATGAACTCCTCATGTCAAGCCTCAATCCCCCTTTTCATTACATATACCTCACCCCTAAGGTATGCTGTGGGAAGCCCTTAGGGCAGGGTGCTGTGTAATTAAAAGGCTAGGCATGCACTTTTAAGGTTTACCAGTCTCTGTAGTAAAAACCTCCCAAATTTGTTTTTTCACTTTTATGATGCCTTTCACTTCTACAAATAAGATTGGAGATTCTTTATTACATTTAATACATTGTAATTGTAAATTCCAATTGGAAACTGGTAGCTATATCATAATTGATGTCTATGAAATTGTAATGATAAACCACATTTAAAGATAAAGCCAGATTTTTCATTACGATTTTGAAAATGCTCTCAAGAATCCTTGTTCCCCATAAGTCCAAGTTTAAAGTTGTCTTTTGGGGTGTGAGGACAGAAAAAAAGAGCACTTGTTGACAATTTTATCATGATTTAAGGAAGGACTGTCTGAGCCGAAGTTTTATTGCACAAAACATCAGGGATTATAATACAGCAATATACTTACTGTGTACCATGGAGACCCCCACAATATGTTTTAGCATTGACTCTTATATCTGGAAAGCAACACATGTTATAAAAAGTCTTCTTTTTTAACTATACTACTGTTTTCTTTTTATATTGGAGCAATGATCAGTGCTTAATGAATTTCTTAAATTTACATTTTTTTAAATGCTTTATATCATATTTTAAGATGTATTGTATTTAATATTTGCTCTTTTATGTTTGATGTTTATAGTACTGAATAAAGATTTGAATGAAATTGAAATTTCTAGAAAGTTGTCACTTTCCTCCGTTAGACGTTTTAGGCCTGCAGCCTGTCTTGGGTCACATGATTGGGTGTAACTGACAGTCTTTGTGAATTCTTTCCAACCACACAATAGAAGTATTAGTTGTGCCACAAACGGCCATATTCTGGCAGGAAGGGGATAGGGGGGAGCTAAGCCTAGCCCCACTTGCAACTGAACAAGATGTGCTATGCTTCCACACAAAAGGCCTAATGACCTCAGATTACCAGTGCAGCCAGCTTACAGCCAGAGGAGGGTAGTCAGAAAATTCCATGCACTCCATACCCACTTTCTAAAAGTTTCGCTCACCTTCCATAACCAGGGCACAATGTTATAAAAAGGGGACCTCAGACACCAATTCTTCAGTGTACTTCTGGATCCGTGGCTACTCTGCCATGAAGAAGGACTGCTTTGCTAGATTGTTGCTCTGAAGGACTGCTGCCCCGCTGGGTTGCTGCCCTGATTGTCCTGCTGCTCTGCTACCTTCTGCCTGGTGTCAAGGGTTGTATCTGCAACTGTTCAAGGACCTCCAGCTCCAGAGTGACTCACAAAGGCTAGTTTGCAGGCATCCTGTTCTGAGCCACAGGGACACAAAAAGCATTCTCCATTTTGAACCTGCACATGGACCCAGCCCAAGTGGGTCCTGACCCTCCCACTGGTGCCCTTCCAATACTGTACCATTGGATGTACCCTTGGAAGTACTGTTAAATGTGCCCATATAGCAAAAATCCAAAAGTGGGGACTTCAAAAATTATTTGCTAAAAACTGCTTTGAGAAATTGGTGAAGGACCAATCTACTTGCCCAGTCTTCCCAAGGAACGTTGTTAGTCAGCTTTTCCCACTACATTCTTCTCTGCAGTAGCAAATTGTGTTCTTCCATAACAAGGTAGATAACCTTGTGGAAATGTTTTCAGCTACAGCCCTCTGTCTAGTCCCGCCGCAGATTTTCAACTTCCATTTTGGTGACTAAGTCTGAATATAGAAATCTTCACTGCTGCTTCGACCCAGGCAATCCAGTGACGATGCTCCCTCCTTATACACCTCCTGCAGCCTTGCCCAACTGAACTCTACATTCTCAGAACATTTTTCACAAGACTTTTTCTAAGTCCAAAGGTGAGTGCTGACTGCTCCCAATCCTGTCCTTATACTCAAACCACCTTCCATCACGGTCTGACATATTTTTTTTACTTTTACCCGATTTCACATGACTAGATGTCTGCATTTGGCGCTCTGAACTTGTAGGTGCTAGTTGTGAATAAAAATGTTACAAAATCATAACTCTAGTTCTACTGATTGGATTTTTGTTGTTTTGATATCAAATAATTTATCAGAATGTTCTTTACGCTTCTTAATTGGTTTGGGTTTTTTCTTGTGTTGCATGTTCACTTTATTACTGTTTGCATGCTGCATAAATACTTTACACATTTCCTATAACTTAAGTCTGATGGCTTAAACTATCTAGAGTTAAGCACTGTTTAATTTCATGAGTTTATGTGGTTTACCCTGCAAGGGTTTGGTGCTGTTGCTACAGTAGGGCTCCCACCCCAGTCAAGGAATAATCCAGTTTCTAACACTGGTGTCCAGCTTTGTGGATCAGGACTTGTGTTTGTACAGTACCATACAGTTTTTTCTGTAACACAAAAATCCCAGATAAATAAGTTGACACCATAGTTGACTTTTTTTTTTAATGTCCTTGATTGGACATGTGTTTTCCTTTTCACTGAATCTGATTCCTGCCTCACATTATTTGGTGCCTGTAACTCTTGCCTGCCAAGATTGACTTGGAAATTGACACCATTTTAGAACTACAGAATGGCTTAGCTGAGGAAGTTGTGTAGGGACAGGAAACTGAAACTCCCTAAGGGATTCCAAATTTTGAGTATCAGATAGGCCTTAGAGCCTGAGAGGAGGTCTGGAAAATGCAAGCTGCTGCACCAGAGGATAATGATTAGGAGGATGCACTGGATAAGGAGAAGGGAATGGAGGCTGAGGAAGACTGATTTGCAACAACTCTGGGGCTGGAAAGGGAGGAGCTCCTTTTTCCCTTGGCCCTAGAACCAGAGGAGAATGGGAGGCCCACAGGAATAAGGTACTCAACTGGGCCCAGCACATGAAGCAGTGTGTGTTCCACAGCCCAGCCCCCCTAAGGTCCTGGAGGACAGGAGAGCTGAGGGGGAGTGCCAGCTCATTGTTGTACGACGGAACACTGATTTCCTAAACAACTAGTGCCTTAATAACGAGGTCGGAACACCGACCTCATTGCTACTACTAATGATTTTACCACGAATGCCTTAACAACGATTTTTGTTGTAAAGGTATTCCTGATAAAAGCATTACCCCCCCAACCCCAACCCCACCCCAAAACCTAAAACCCTCTGACCCCCCCACCCCCTCCCCAAAACCAAAAATGCCCCACCCCCCAACCTCACCCCAAAACCTAAAACCCCTGATCCCCCACCCCCACCCCAAAACCTAAAACCCCCTAACCCCCACCCCCTCCCCTCCCCAAAACCAAAAACGCCCCACCCCCCCAACCCCTCCCCAAAACCTAAAACCCCCTGACCCCCACCCCCTCCCCAAAACCAAAAATGCCCACCCCCCCCACCCCACCCCAAAACCTAAACCCTCCCTGATCCCCCACCCCCTCCCCAAAACCAAAAACGCCCCACCCCAAAACCTTACCTTAGTCGACCCCTTGTCACCTGCGTCCTCCTCCTTCGCCAACTCCCTTCTTTGTACCTTAACCACGCATGTTCGTAGTTCAGAACATACGTAGTTAAGGCACAAAATAACAGAGTCGTGGTTAAAAAAAGCATTGTTGCGCTTTCGTTAACCACGACTTTGTTAAAAAGACTTCGTTGAAAAGGATGTTTTACCCAGCTCAGTGGGCCCACTGGAACTGGCTGCCCAAGCAGTGAGGATGGAGGAGGAGAGAGCCCTAGCTCTTAAGGAGAAACAATTAGCTCTGGAGGAAAAGAAACTGGCTAATGTGGGCTCTTGAACTGAGTCTCAAGGAGCTGGATGTGAACCAGAAACAATCCTCATAATACAGCTTAAATGGTGGCAGCATTACCCCAGTGCCCACTGGAGGGGTAGGAGAAGGGGTCCACCTACCACCAGACCCAGTGCCCATTACGTGATTAGAAATCACATAAATAAATGTTTTTCTCCATAGGAGGTGGCCTTGAGGATACACAAGGTCCCAGAAGAGTACTGGGGCAGGGGGTGGCTTATGGAAACACATGCCCATAGTGGGGAGGAACATTCTTCTCACACTTGAGATGGGTGACCAGACATAGCATGCCCATGTGAAAGCGATACTTGTTGCTAAGTTTAGGCTGACCCCTGAGAGGTACCATCAGACATTCAAGGATAGTCAAAAACACATTGAAGTCCTGTGTGGATTTCATGAACTAATTTTCCAAAGGACTGGATGGTTGGATAAAAGGTAGTGGCATATACACTTTTGAAGGGCTGTACAAACAAATTGCAAGAGAATATGGGCCATATGTACGGACACTTTTTCCCATAGACACAGAATGGGTAAAAACCTTTGCTACATCTGGCCCTATATGTTCAGTCGTTGTTTTTCAGAGTTGTGCCAACACTTGGTTGACTGCAAACGTAGTGATTCCATGGAGCTTGTATGAGAGGCAGATCTCTGTGTGAGTACCAGAGTGTTTGAGAAGGTACCTGGGAGTGATCCCAAGGAGGATGGTTCAGGCCCCCCCCAACAGAGTGAGGGGGGATATGCAGTGACTAAGACAGGACCCACTCTAATGTGAGGGGAAAGGGTTTCCATGTTTCTCATAAGAATAGGGGGGTAGGTTTTGTTGGATGGAGGCCCAACTGCAGTATTTTGATTACTCAAGCCCCCAGTTGGGGCACAAGCAAGAGACCTGGTCTGTACCAAGAACCTGCTTACTGGTGAGAGTTCCACAGGAGAGGCCTGTGTGACCCTAGGGAAAGGTATTCCCCAGGGGTGAGTAGTAGAACTTGCCCTAGTCCCCCTTAATTTGGAGATGGGCTCAGAGAGTAGACAAATGATCTCTAAGTGTGGGGTGCTGATCTCTATCAGATCAAAGTGAATGAGGTCCCAGTCACTGCTCTCAGGCACACCAGGATAAGTCAGACCATAGTAGTGAAAAGGCTGTTTTTTCTGGATCAGTACACCGGTCAGGTGTGCAGGATAACTCAGTCCCAGGAGCAGGTCCTTGTCCACTCCATGGCTCTGGGTTCCTGGACTAAGGTGGGGAGCTGACGCAGAGGAGGGTCATATTTAGTCCCTGGATGCCCATATACTGCCTCCTAGGGAATGAGTTGCCACCAGTATCAGGGGAGCTGATAAGGTGGCCACTCAGGGCATCCTGTAAGCTTAGACATTTGGGTGTGCCACTCCCAAAATGAGGGCACAGGAGCCCAGATGGACTGGCAAGGGGAGGGGGACTCACCCTTGACCCCTGTTCAGCATCAGGGTATGGACCATGGGCTGGATCACCATCCTCAAGCTACCACTCCTTGACTGGTAGAAAGGAGAGTTGAAACATGGTGTCTGATACCTGGGGCTATTGCCCCCCTCCACTGTGAGAGACCACAGATGACAGAGCCCCCTGGATGGCCTGGGGCCTGGTTGTTGACAATAACAGATGTCAGTGGTTTCTATGGGCTGCATTCCTTATGGGCAGAGTTTGTCTTGACTTGGGGAAGAATTCTGGTCAAAGGTGGAATGGGTAACACCTTTTTATTGGCCATGATGGTATTGACTGCCTACAGCAATGCATCTGTGAGCAAAGTAATGTTAGGTGCTGCACAGATGGGGTCCACAGGTGAGGAGAAGGGTTCCCTATGGGTCAGTTCAGTGGCTCATGATAGTGTAGAAAGCGGATTCCAACTAGATTCAGAGGGACATAGAATTGACCAGTGCCTTTGCAGTAGAGGGCCACTGTCCAGGTTTGATTACTTAAGCAGGGAAGCCCATAAAGGTATTGATTTGTCCCATCTGGCCTTAGACTGGAATGGGGTTATGTTGCACCTTATCCTCTCTGAAAGGTCACCCCCACATTTCTTGACTTTTTCCTGACGCTTTTTGATGAATTTATTAATGTTGGCCCATGCTCCTGTGCCCTTTACTACTGCTAACCAGTGCTAAAGTGCTTGTCCTTTATTCTTTCTCTCCGAAATCTGACGTAATTGGCTTATACACAAATGACATATTTATTTATTTATATGCTCCTTGCAGAGTGATATACCATATACCCAGGGGCTGTAAAATAAATGCTACCAGTGGGCTTGCAGCCCTTATTGTGTCACCTACTTAGGTAGCACCTCAAAACATATTCTAGACTTGTACTGCAGCCTGAATGCAGTTGTAAACTGCCATGTCTACTTGGTTTTAAAACTACGGTTGGGCAGAACCAGCTGAGTTTTACTCCATGGAGTTCTGTAGAGTTAAATAAAAACACAGTCATATTCTGTTGAGTTCCGCCCACCCCAATATTTCTCTTCTCTGTGCTTTGCAAACATATTTCCTTTTCTGATTATCCAGAAAGACCAGCTCCGGCACTGGGCAGCGCCCAGCTTTGAAAATACAAGCTGGAGTAACAACCTTTGACTCTGAGCAAACGTTTGAACGTGTTAATGCTGTGGAAATGGTGTTGGATAGCAACTCCACTTCAATTAACAAATGCCTTTGATGTTTCATGGAAAGATGTGCTTTGGCAGGTGAAAAAGCCAGGGCCACTCCCATGCACTTGCATAGTTAACCCTGCAACGCTAAATACATGCCTGTGACTGTTCAAAGGTCAATGCGCTATCTGAGTACTGTAATCTAAGGCCTGACCAGTGTACATGTTCGGGATTGCACAGCACTAGCAGCAGCCCAGTGTGAAGCTCAAGAACCACATATTATGCAGCACTAGGGATTGTCTAGTGAACAGTACAAAAACCAAGATTGTTGCACTACAAACTACACATTGGGTCTTCTGTTTATCTCCAAGAGATGAGCAGAATCCAGCAGTGTGACATGTGTAGTGTTCAACTGGATTAAGACATTTATAGACAATGTGATACACTGCAGGAAAAGTTGTTCAGTGTGTAACATGAGGGTGTCCCGTATGTAACAGTAGGAACTATGAAATGTGCAATACTGTGCAGTACTGAGAAGAGTGCTGTGTACATTATGTTAGGAGGTCTCCATTGCCCAGCACTACAAGCGGTGCAGTGTTCACCCCTAGGAACAGATCAGCATGTAACACTACGAGTTGTGAAGTATGAATCAACAGCAGCTGAGAAGTACACTGCAGCATTGTAAACTGCAATCAGCACAGGTTAAGAGGCTTTGTCATGAGCCCAGCATGGCTCAAGGCTGTGAGCTTGGCAGCATGCAGTGGCAATAGCCATTTGACACAAGTTGCTGACCAGCAGCTGAAGATGTGTTACAAAAACTGCCAGAGGATAGGTGTAACTTTTCAGCACCAGCAGCATCAGGAGATGCCCTAGCCCAGTGAGGTCCAGTATGGAACTTAAGCGCTGGAAGGTATCTGTTTTTTTCAGGCACAAACAGTGGACCAGGGTAAATTGTCAGTGATACGAGCTGTGTAGCGCCCTCAGAAGCTGTGCAGTGTTCAGCCACATGGACGTATGTGCAGATACTCGTAGCAGATCAGTGTCATTGGCCATTACCAGAAGATGTGCAGTGTACAGAGACATCAGTACCTGTTCAACGTTCAGCACCATCAGAGCAGGTACAGTGCCCAGTGTCCAGCTTCAGTGCTGAAAGGTACTTACTGTAAATAAGATGCTGGCTACAGACTAGTGAAAGGGTCAGTACTTGAAGCTGTGCAGTATACAGAGATATGGGGTATGTGCAGTATTCAACAAATCGGGGCATGCTCAGGGCTCAATACCATACGTTGTCCAGTGTCTCACTTCAGCGCTGAAAGGGGTCCAGTGTAATAAAGGCATTTGGTGTGGACCAGTGGAAAGGAGCAGTAAAAGGAGCTGTGCACTGTGAAAAGGTATGAGCCTGTGCAGTGTTCAGTTCCATCAGTGTATGTCTAGTGCTCTGCACTAAGCGGTATCCAGTTTCCAGCTTCAGCTCAGACGGTCTCTAGTGAATTACAAGCACAGAATAAGGAACAGTGCAAATGGTCAGTACTTGGAGCTCTGTTGTTCACAGATGGCTCAGAGGCAGGGCAGTGTTCTGCAACTTCAGGGTATGTACATGCTTTCAGCTCTGGGCTCTACTCACTGTTTAGTTTCAGTGCTGGAGGGTGCAAAGTGTATTCAAGGTGATGGCTGTGGACCAGTGTAAATGGTCTATAGTAAGAGCTGTGCAGGGTAGAGGTATTGGGATGTGGAGTGTTCTGCAGCCTTTGGATGATGTATACTGCTCAGCACAATCTGCTGACCACTCCCGATCTTCAGCGGAACAGTCTCTCCACAAAAGGAGGGTTGCTTACCCTAGTTTTTCCCTGCTCTTATAAGGAGTCAACTGTTTGACGCTCCTGGCTTCCTCTATGGCCAGTAAAGCTCTGTGGTCATATTGGAAGCTCTGGTTGTCATCATACAGCAGGTCACTGAGCTCCAACTCTGGGCAGATCCTCTCCTTGCAGTAAGTGGGCTCACTTAGCAGCAGCTCATTCTTTACTTCAGTATACACACATTTCATATGCCCAATATGGTGACCAAGATTGACAGTCTAGTGATATGAGGGCACATGAGAGATAAGTCAATGGCATCCGCTGCATCGTCCCTTGACTGCACGCTGACTCTGCATGGTGGCCTTTTGCTTGGCTACGGATGCACTCACCAGTTCCAGTATGTGTTTTAAAGGTGCAGAGTGACTTTCCATATGCGGTTGAGGTACAGTTGACTTATGCTATTGTTCCACATCTGTCCCTGGTGACATTTATTGAATTAAGGATCACACAGCAGAAAGCATATTTCCCGGACAGCTTAACAATAGTGCTGAATGATTAATTCTGTCAGTGGAGCAGAGCAACATAATGTATCAGTCATTTGTGTTGCAAGAGTAATGCAGAATGACTAAATTTCTCCAATTCACTGCTAGAATTAAAAATTCCACTCACACATAGTTAAAACCCCCTTGCCAAACCTTAACCTCCCCTTTTATTACATATATGTCACCCTTAAGTTAGGCCCTAGGTAGCTGATAAGGTAGAATGTTGTGTAATTAATAGGGGTGGGTGTTGAGCTCTACTCCGCCGGTAGAGTTCTCAGAGTTTTGCCAACTCTGCGCCCTGTTCAGTGCGCAGAGTTCAGCAAAAACTCAACCTTCCGACACATGGTAGTTCACCACACACACCGTAACAGTAGACCAACAAATGGCTGTATTTCGGCTGCGCCGCTAACCACTGCATTAAGTTACCCAACTTCTACCAACGTCTGGAGCACATTACTTCCTGTGCCCCTCCCCTGAGAACCTCTGCTTTCTCCCCATCCCAGAAAGAGACCCTGTGTCACCATTGCTGCAGTGCACCTACATTCCCATATGCACTTATGGCCAGCCCTATATATGCAGCCCTTACCTGAATGGTAGCTCACATGGCACACACGCAAGCACATTGCTAGGAATGCTGTGAGTACAATCTCAGAGGGGCTCTGTAGTTAAGCGGGTGTGGGCTACCTCATCAGGATGGCAAGTGCAATTGCAATCCAGTGCAGTGTCATTATGAGTACGAATACACTTCTGTCACATGGACTGTCAGGCTGATGAAGTCCAAGCACAGAAAAGTTGAAAGGCTCCTCTGACAGCTGTTTAGTGTTTAATAGAAATGTAGCGGATCTGGCATGATGGTGCCTCCAGTGACATCAGCAAAATTACTTGATTCCAGAGGTGTTGCATTTTCCACATGAGACACGGGACATGTGCGAGAAAATCATTGGAGCCTTTTTAATTTTGGAGGGGGGGGGGATACTCAGCTATACCAAACTCACAAAATCCTTCTGCCTAAAACTGCATTATTTGGCATTTTTATTCCTCCCGAACTCCCGCCAGACCAGATCCGGGGCAAAAATAAAACAAAATTACAGGTTGTGGTTGGTGGTAGTGTTGTAACCTGTTGTGTCCTCAGGCGCTGAGGTGTAAAAAGCCTCTGTCCACCTCCCCCTCCTCCAGAACCCTGGCACTGCTTGTGTGTATACTATTTAGGCCCCTGCTGGGCTCTGCTGTGCAGGAAAAAGGCAAAGCCAGGTGGTCTGCGATTGTCATGCTGAGCGTGATGAAGGGTGGCTCTGCCATGGCTATTAGGCCTGGCTGGGAAGAGGAGGGTCACTGAAGAACCTAAATAGGCTCCTGGAGGAAAACTTAGGTCTTGAACAAAAGAAAATTATAATTCCATAATGTCTCTGAAGGGAGTGATGTCTCTGGTTATTGCTGTCAATCCTTACATCTCTGCCCCATTGCTCACATAGGCTGAAAATAATGCAAACATGCATTTAAAAAAAACATATAATGGAGACCATTTTGGCAGGCCCTCTATTTTGGAGTCCCCCCTCAGATGACTGGCTCATTCCAAACCAAATGCAGGGGAGGTTTCATTTGAAATGCCTGGCACTAGATTTTTATAGCTCTGTTTCATGGTATATGTAGCACCTAGGATTCTTTGTCACGCTATTCAATAGGACCAAAAATAAAACTGGGTTCTCTCCACTTCCGTGCTCCAGGCCCAGAGTTTCAGGTCAAGCCCCTGCTACACAAGAAGAGCTGCACAGGCTTGTAGGGATGAACCGAAACCTTTTGTGGAAGAGCATCAGAGGAATGCCAGATGTCTCTGAAGAAAAGAAAAATAATGAAGAGCATCAGAGTGTAGCCTGAGTTCTACCATTCAGTCCAGGTCTCTCCCGCTCAAAGGCCTGTAAGTAATGTTATAACTTATGGCTTGTGTTATACCTGTTTATGTCAGGCGCAGTCATCGATGATGGCCTCACTGAATCATGATACACAGTACAGCTTCCAACAATTACATTGATTTTGTCTAAGCGATGCTGGGCTGGAAAATAAATAATTAATAACTCCATTGGGTTAATAGTATTGCAGTATGGTCACAAAGCCAATTTTGTATTATTTGTGCGGTTTCACTGCCACCTCATGGCTATTTTGTCAAGCTGCACTATTATCTGTTTTCGTGGAATTGAACACCTCGTGTAATATGCATATGGAGAATCTAATCCAGCCAGCTAGTATAGCCCCATGGAATCCAAGGAGTTTTTCAGTAACTTCGTGGAATTCCGGAGAGTGAAACTCTGCGATCTCTGCCCACCCCAGTAACAGAAAATGTGAACATGTACTTTTACATTTTACATGTCCTGGTAATAAAAAACACCCAAATTAATTTATCTCTACGGTGATGCCTATCCCTCCCATAGGATAACATTGGAGATTCCTTGCTACGTTTAATAAGCTGTAATTACCAACTGGGGGCAGGTAGCTAGTCATGATTGGTGTCTATGAAATTGTAATGATAAACCCTCTTTAATGGTAGAGTCATATTTGTCATTACAATTTTGAAAACACCACTTTAAGAAAGTTGGAATTTTCATGACCTTAGCCCTTTTGTGTTTGTAGCCTGTCTTGGGTCACATGATTGGGTGTAACTGACGTTAGACTTTGTGAACTACTCCCAGACAACCACATAACTGAGGGATTAGATGTGCATCAATGGGCTATATGGAGGCAGTATGTGGGGCAGAGATGAGCCCAGCCCACATGCAACTGAATAGGGTATACTAGATCTCCATACAAAGGGCCTAACTATCCCACACTATCAATACAGCCAGCTTTAAGTCAGGCCAGGGGAGTCAGGAGGTTCCATGCACTTTGATGCCACTGTTTAGAAGCTTCTCCTACATTCCAGAACTAGGGCACCAGGGTATAAAAAGGGAATCTCATTCACCAACTCTTCAGTACTTTTGTTGACATGTGTTTACTCTGCCAGGAAGAAAAACTGCTGTTCTGCTGAAAGGACTGACACTCTATTCAACTCCTAACCTGCTGGGCTACTGCTTTGCTGGACTGCTGACCTATGAGACTGGTGACCTTCTGTCCTCCTCTCTGGGTCAAAGGAATTGTACAAGCAGCTGAACACAGAACTCCCAGAGTGACTCACTAGTTTTTATTTTGCTGGAGTCCTTTACTAAGCCAGAGGGACACCAAAGGCTTCCTCTATCTCCTCTATCTTGAATCCACACCTGGACCCAGCTTGATTGTGTTTTTACCCCCCAGCTGGTACCACTCCCTTCCTGGACCATTTGAAGTGGTTTTAAAAGTGCCCAGATAGCCAAAATCCAAAAATGGTGACTTCAAAACGTTTTGCTTGAAACTGCTCAGACAACCAGGAGAAAGCTAGGACCAACTTGCTTGCCTATCCACCCGAGGTTATTTGCTGGTTATTTGACTTCACACCTTCTCTCGCTATGTTCTTCACCACAGCAGCAAATCCTTTTCAGGGGTTCTTCACCAAAGTGATATCTGACCTCGTATATTTGTCATTGGCTACAGCCCTCTGCTTTGTCCTGCTGGAGATTTTCACCTTCCAGTTCACTGACTAAAGTCTGAACATAGGAATCTTCAATGCAGCTTTGACCCATGGCCATCTGATGATGACGCTCCCTCTTTGGATAACTTATACAGCTTTTCCCCATTGAACTTTACCTCTCAGGATATTTTTCTCAAGAATTTTTGTAAGTACAAAGGTGAGGGGTGACTGAGCCCAATCTACTCCTTGTATCTGAATCGTACGCCATCACAGTTGGCTATTTCTTTTTACTTTGACCTGCTTTTGTGCAACTAGATGTCTGCAGTTGGTGCTTTGAACTTTTAGGTGCTAGTTTTTACTAAAAACTGTAAAAATTCATAACTCCAATTCTACTGATTGGATGTATAATAATGTATTAAAATCTATTCTAGTTTTCTAAATTGGCTTGGGATTTTTCACGCAAGTTAGTATAGTGAGTTTTGTAGTTAACTCTGTGAGGGATTGTGGCTGTTGCTTAACAAGGGCTCACATCGCAGTCAAACAACAACCCAATTTCTAACATTCACCCTACCACTTCTTTCTTTTCTTTTATCTCTCTTCTTTATTGCTCCCTTATCCTCTACCTTCACTGAACACCTTCTCCTGAAAAGTCAAGACAGCCAAGTCCCTGGACTTGACTGTTTCTGAGAAACAAATTTAAACAGGTAACTTCTGAAATGAAATCAGTTGTTGCAGGGTAGACTCTGCCCCATTGACCTTTGGGCCCAGGTGCCATGCCATTACACCATTGATAGTAACACCCCTACTGCTGTCTTCCAAGGATACAGCCTTGCTCCTGACCTGTCCCCCACATGCACATGTGACATCAATGGTCTAGGTTATTAGTGCTGTGTCACTGGAGGGAGATTGTCCCCACCCAGGCACCAATAGTCCACACAGATGTTGCCTCACACATTGCAAGGACTAGCCTGTAATCCTCCAATCTTCATCTTGTACAGGGACGTCACCCACACCCCTCAGGTAAGCGAAGGGAGAAGACAAGTTATCTATACATCCTCCTCTTTGGAACTCTCTCTCCATTCCAGGAATGCGACATGAAAAGCAGCAGTTTCCCTTTTGTATACCCCAAAGGTGTTCATGAAAGGAAGAGAGCATCGTTTGGGCAGTGGTCAGCTGAATCGTATCTGGAGCAGAGGTTGATATAAGAGTTTTCCTGGCAGGCAAACTAATTTAAATCCTCTAAGGGGTGCCTGTTGCTCCCAAAACCATTTCCTGGGGCAAGGTATGGAAGCACAAATGGTGTTAGTGCTCTTTCTTTCCTACTGCCAAATTCCTGAGTAAGTTGTCACAGGGGAGTTGGGATCGTGCAGAATGGGGACTGAGAGTCTCTGTCCTTGTGGCTGTTTTTCACCTGGAAT
Source organism: Pleurodeles waltl (assembly GCF_031143425.1). Taxonomy (NCBI): domain Eukaryota; kingdom Metazoa; phylum Chordata; class Amphibia; order Caudata; family Salamandridae; genus Pleurodeles; species Pleurodeles waltl. The sequence continues at coordinate 755,177,325 of NC_090446.1, read as the reverse complement.
GCAATGAAAATCTGTAGAGTGAGTGTAGGATTTTTCTCTTGCACTGTTTCTACCACTCAAGGATGTTTTAGCGCCTCCTCCCCACTCTACCACCAGGTGTCACCAAGGACCGAAGTGCCCTCCGACACTATTGGAGAAGTTCAAATAGTTTCATGGTGGCAGCAGCAGAGCCAGACTGGCATTTAATTTGCATCAGTGAAATGGGTTCTGGACATGCTGAAAAAGGGCTTGTGGTAGCCTTAGGTGTCTATCTTGCCTACTGCAATTCAGTTTGTCACCATACTGTGAAATATGCAAGCTTAGTTACCTTACATTAAAAAGTGTGAAGAAACACAGCAAATGCTACAAACACCTACATTATTCACTCAAACAGAGACAGAATGAAAAGGTAAATGCTTTGGCAGAAAAGGCTATGATTCTTCTATGTCAATAGGCATGTTACTGTATTAGATTTTTTTTTCTTATGAACAAAAATGTGGATAGGCCCTTGTTGATGCCTTCCAAATAATGAGAAAGCAGTAAAGAAAAGAAAATGGAGGCACCATCACCACAATGTTGTTAAATGTTAGCAATTGGCAATTTAATCAACGTGATTTTGTGAATACCAAAATTCTCCACAGACAATGACTGGGAGAAACTTGCACTTCTTAAGGCAACTTACTTAGAGAATGGGTAACTTGGAACAGTTTGCATAATTGTCTTGCTTTAGCAGCCCAAGCAAAACACATGGTGCCTTGACAAGTTGCTATTTATTTATATAAGAGGTGGAAGGCAGGCAGGTGAGGGTGTGACTGCCTGCTTCTGCGCAGTGCACTGTTTGTTCTTCACAATATCACTGGGTTGCCTCCTCTCATCTGTGGAGTAAACCCTAGGCTCCTGTGGAAAAATTCATTCTTCTCTTGGAGTTGGCAGAGCTCCGGTAACAATGGAGTTCCTGTGTAATTCTGCCATGCAGTGTGTGTGGGATTCTTTTTTCCATTGACGTGTGTGAGGCTTTGTTGACATGCACAAGGCTCTGTCAAGCGTAAACGAAATTTCCCCACCCGCTAGCATGGCCTCCAGTCGCCATGGATCCTTTTGTGATGTGCAGTCCGTGATCAGACATGTTTTTGCTTTTCAAGTAGATTTTCGACTTGAGAGCAGAGAGGTCAACTTAAAAATACCTTTTCTTGTTAACATTCGACTCCAATGGACCGTTCAAGTTGTTTTTTAGTGCGAAAGGCATTTTTTTACTTTACTTTTTTTTCAACAGGAAGGAAGTGCTCCACAGACTGCAGCTTCCTTATCCTGTCCAGAAGACTTCTCCCCATGCTTTGTCCATCTCCTGGTCATTTTACATTTAGATTTCAAGGTGAAAAGGTCACTCTCTTTGTCTGCTGCATACACTATTCGATTTTCAGGACTTTTTTGTGACATCAAAACGCTTGGATAAGGGGTTTTGCTCGATAGAGGGTATGCACCAGTATTTTATTTGTACTTTTATTTAATTTTTAAATTTGATTTTGGTTGTTTTAAGTGGTCTGAAGTTGCAGTAGGGGCCTAGTATTTATTTTGGATTTATTTTTTATCTTTTATACAGGGAAAAAGGTTCCACAGTTAAATATATCTTCTCCATGTTTGTCAAATTTGCACTATTCATTTATTTTACTATGTGGCCTTGTCTGCCTACAGGGCAGAGTTATTATGATATCATGTCTTGGGAGATTGATTGTTGTTGCAAATATTTTCATTGCTCACTTTTAATTTTTGGCATTGCTGAATGTGTTTTCTTCATTGTTTACCATGCCTCCTTTGGCTGGCTAATGTGTGCGTGTGTGTTTGCCATGGTCCATCATTTTGTCTTTGTTCTCCATGCAGTGTGCCCAGCCATGCCTGTCTGTGTGCTATTGTTTGACCATGTGGCCGGCGGCCATTTTGTGTAGGGAATCAGTTTGCTTTTGCCACAGGTCTGCTTGTGTTCTTTGTTCTCCATGTTGTTTGACTATGTGACCGGTGGCCATTGCAAGTAGGCATTCAGTGTGCTTTTGCCATAGGTCTCCAAGTGTTCTTTGTTCTCCCTCCCTCCTTGCTTGCTGTTGTTGTGGTTGGACCATGTGGCCGGTGGCCATTATGTGTAAGGAGTCTGTGTGGTTTTTGTGATAAACCTGCATTTGTTCTTTGTTTTCCGTGCCACCTTGCTTGCCATCAGTAAGGCACCTATTGTATTATTAATCCCTTTTTCAGTTTCCAAAGCCATTTTCTAGTGACATTGATAGAAGAGGTCTATCCCATTTTCAGTTTTTAACTTTTTTTCCCTGATATCAGCTTAATGTGCTTGAGGATCATTGCAGTATATGTATGAACAGTGTTTTATGTGTTTTTCTCAGTTTTTCTCTTCTTCTCTTAGACCCTAGACTCACATCAGCATTCGTTTTTTAACGATTAATCCATTTTCACTGCACCCCCTTTGTGCCCTAGGTGCATATCAGCATTAATTTTTTAAGGATTATTCCATTTTCCCCACAGCCTCTGCCTGCTATGGGTACACACCAGCATCCATTTTTAAGGATTATAAAATTTTCTTCACGCCCCCAGGCCTGTCACAGGTATCTCCCATTAGATGCATAGAAAGAAAATGTTGCAGCTGTATGTTGTTATCCTGATTTGAAATATTGTGGTATGGTGTAGATTGGAAGCGATAGTGGATACACTATTGTTGTTTATTATTTTGGATAACCTCACAAAATTATATTGTCTGTACGATGAATAATTCAAACACATTTCACAAAATGTTTTTCTTGTTTGTTTGCTTTCAGGTGCACAAGAGACATCTCCCACAGTACTGCCAGACAGAAGGTTGGCATAATGTGACATGACCACAACATGTGACTCCTTTGCTTCCACTTGTGTAGCTAAGTGCCAACTGACAGAGCTTAACGATGGCCCCAAAGTAAGGTGCTGCTAAGAAAGAAGAAAGTGGCTAGGGAGGGGAGTATAAGAAGCAGATTGCCACCACTGCGGTGGCCATACTCTATCTTTTTCAGGAAATGTGGTGGACCTACTGCACCTTGCTCCAGGCAGCAAGCTTATAGCAGCACTCCTGCATCATTAATGGCCCCACCTCAACATAGGCCCAAGAACATGTCTCACAGTGAGGCAGGCATTGCAATCATAGCAATGAGCAGTGAATGTGAATTGGAGTTATCTCAGCCACAAACTAGTACACAATTTGTGAAGGAAACTGAGCAAAGTGGACAACAGGAATTGCAAACAGAGCCAGGAAAAGTTGTTACTGAAGTAGGAGCAGAACAGGAGGTTGAACGTCCTGCTGAGGAAGGTGTACCTCTTCTTGAACCATTGGTTTCATGATCTTAAGCAAGTAAAAGAACGGGTACTCCACCATCTTATCCAAAACCCCTTACTGATAATCTGGACATGGATTGGATGCTGGCTGTGTCTGAGACCCACCAAGATAGATAAGGGAAAATGACAGTCCTGAAAGCCTTAGAATTATGGAAGAGGAGGATGATCCAGTTATTTTCATGAAAGCTGGCTCCCAGGAAACTGACATTATACCTCCTATTCAACCTGCACAGAGGGATGTTGCTCTGGTTCCACGCCCAACACCACAATCACCACCTTCTCTATGTGTAAGTCCCCTGCTAAGACCTGCATCCACCACTACCTCAGTCCAAGTACGCATTGCAAAGAGGTAATTGTCAACACACCCACCTACCTCCAGTTCTCCAGGCATTGGCAGTGGCACCAGTGCCACATTGAATAAGTTCTTGTAGCCAGTTTGAGACCTCCTTATGATTAGCAAGGAGAAAGAGAACATTGTAGTATGCTGCATTTGCCACACAAGTGTTCGTCAAGGGACGTCTGGTTCACTATGGAACTGGAGGCCAAATGACCCACATGAAAAAACATCATGCAAGCTGGTGGGAGGAGCACCTTAAACAAATTGCTGCAGGTGGTGATGGTGAGGAAAGAGGGGAATCAGCTCCGATCATTGTAGGAGGTGATGAGGAAGAAGAGGGTGACAGCTTTACACAAAGCACCACTGTCCCCAGCAGTGTGCCAGCAGCATCAGCCGCATCAACAACCTCCAAATGGCACAAGTCTCAGATCGAGACACCACTTAATACAGTGACGACTACCCCAAGATGCACATCAAGACTACCACCTCCTGGTTCTCTCCGGAAGTCACCTGTGTCAGTGGTACCAGAAAATAAAAGCTACTATTATAGGCATGTTTAGGCAGGATGGGCCCTACAAATGTAATCACCAAATGGCATTTTTGCACCACAGGAAGCTGTCTAAAATGTCAGTGCTGGACCACCTCCCTTTTTTATCAGTGGAAGGAGTGAGATTTTTAGAAATTGTGGCATCTATCTGCCAAAAATGAAAGTTTCCAGCTGGACCTATTTTGCCAGAGTTGCTGTAACAGCGCCCCATCATGATGTACTGCTATTGGTTAGATAATGTTTGTTGCAGAGTGTTATTCACGCTAGCCACCTGATGACTGAGATGTAGACAAATTGTCAAACAACTGATTACATGTGTATCACTGCAGTGGATCTCTTTTGTGGGGGTTAGGCAAAAGCTATCTGCGGGTCACAGCACTGAAGACATTTTTAAGGGGGCTCAATGGCATGCAACAGTAACAATGTTTATCATAGAGAAATCACATATGTATGCAATCATCTTAGAAGACTTTAACAGCAAGGTGTTTGAATGACTATGACCTAGAGGTCTCAGAATTGGATTTGTTGTCACAGACAATCTCAGTAATATAGTCCAAGCCAAGGCAGATGGTAGATATTTCAGGATCTTTCATTTGCGGCATTGCATCAACCTGTTGGTGTGGGACTTTCGCACAAAAGAAGGCATGGTCAGCAATATACTGACCACATGCAGAAGAATCTGCACTAATTTCAGTCCTTCTTTTAAATCCCAGAAGCAGTTAAAGCTCATTCATAATGCTAACAGACTACCAGTTAAAGTCTTCGTACAGGAGGTGCCAACACGTTGGAACTCAACTTAATACATGTTGCAATTTCTGTTAAAGCAGTACATATCGATCACGGACTATGTCCTTGAAAGTGGAGGGGATGCAACTGGGAAAAATACAATCTTGGAGGTGGACAAATGCACCCTTGTCAAATGCCTGACACAAATAATTTTTCCTTTTGACATGTTCACCTGGGAAGTCAGCAAGGAGGACAGTAAAATGAGCCAAGCTATCCGTTGCTTCATCTGAAACAGGACCAGTTAAAAAAAGGTGTCTCAAATGTTCACCATTAAGAACGGCAACAGAAAAGCTTATGAGGTGTTTGAGAGCTTAACCCTTCTCTTGGATATTAATCCAAGGCTGCAAAGAAAGATTGTGTTCTCCAAAGACTACATCTGTGCCACAATACTTGATCCATAGTACAAATAAAATACTTGCCACTTTCATTTCTTTGTCAGAAGGGGATGTTTCACTACACATGATGTGGATTGTTGAGCAAGTAAGAAAACTGGAAGAGGAATGGCTGGAAGTAAGAGTCTGAGCAGAAATTCTGGTGTGCAGCTTTTAATTACCAGAGGGGGCAGTGCTGTTGTCTTACACTGCCAACACCTGCAGTAGCACCTGCAAAAATGCCAGCAACAGAAGAATCAGACCCAACCTCTGCAATGGCTTATTTTCAAGTGGCAGGGCTTAAATTGAGTTCAGAGGTGAAGGCAACAGAGGCCAAACAAGTGGCAGCACAAATTTTCATTCAGTGAATGGTCCAAAACTGTCTTGATCACCCAAAAGAGGTCTATATGGATGAAAACACATTGCTCCATTGGTATGGGAAGATGGGCCCATGGCCAGAGCTCAACAGGCAGGCAATAAAGTATTAGGCTTGTCCTGTAGCCAGTGTGTCTGATGAGTGTGTGTTCAGTGCAGCTGGCAGAGCTGGCACTGTTAGAAGGATTGACTACGATTAAAATGAACTAAGGCTTCATACCACATGATTGCACTGTTTCTAAAACACCATAGGAGAAAGATGAGGGTGATTGGTCAGACTCAAGTGCATTTGCTGACCAATTTCTAGGTGAACCACCTGAGTTTGAGGTTGAACTCTACTTTGCTAAGAGGCCCACTAAGAGGCCCCCTAAGAGGCCCAGACTGTTGTATTTAAACCACTTTACCAAAATAAAAATATAACTAGAGAAACGTTGTGTTGTTGCTGTCTTGTGCAGCCTCACCATTTAATTAACAAGTATGGATAGATTAAAGTTCAATCAATCAATCAGTCATTTGTAAAGAGTAACACTTTCACCCCTAGGTGTATCTGGGTGCTGAGGGTGCTATGTCTACATCGAACACCAGTTCTGAGTTTCTTTTTGAAGTCCACCAGTGAGGGTACAGTTTGGAGGTGGAGGGGCAGGTCATTCCAGGCCTTAAGGGCGATGTAGGAGAAAGAGCAGCCTTCACTGTAGATGCAATGGATGTGGGGGCTGGTGTGATTAGGCAAGTGAAGAGGCACACAGGTGTCTTTCAGGTAGATGGAAGTTCAGTCGATTGTTGATGTAGGATGGTCCTTGATCTTGTAGAGCTTTTTAGGTGTTGTGAGGATCTTGAACTGGCATCTCTTCTGAATGAGGAGCCAGTGGAGGTTTCTGATGTGGGAGATGATGTGGGTCTGCTTGGTGAGGTCGAGGATGAGTCCATGAGACTAACTGCATTATCCTGTATGAGTTGGAGTCTTCTGTGGGTTCGCAATGTAAGTCAATGAGAGATCAAGGGATCTCTTCAGCGCTGCAGGCAGGCAAGGGGGGGATTCCTCGGGGAAACCTCCACTTGGGCAAGGGAGAGGGACTCCGGGGGGTCACTTCTGCAGTGAAAGTCCGGTCCTTCAGGTCCTGGGGGCTGCGGGTGCAGGGTCTTTTCCAGGCGTCGGGACTTAGGTTTCAGAGAGTCGCGGTCAGGGGAAGCCTCGGGATTCCCTCTGCAGGCGGCGCTGTGGGGGCTCAGGGGGGACAGGTTTTGGTACTCACAGTCGTAGAGTAGTCCGGGGGTCCTCCCTGAGGTGTTGGTTCTCCACCAGCCGAGTCGGGGTCGCCGGGTGCAGTGTTGCAAGTCTCACGCTTCTTGCGGGGAGTTGCAGGGTTCTTTAAAGCTGCTTCTTGAAACAAAGTTGCAGTCTTTTTGGAGCAGGTCCGCTGTCCTCGGGAGTTTCTTGTCGTCGTCGAAGCAGGGCAGTCCCCAGAGGATTCAGGGGTCGCTGGTCCCTTTGGAAGGCGTCGCTGGAGCAGAGTTCTTTGGAAGGCAGGAGACAGGCCGGTGAGTTTCTGGAGCCAAGGCAGTTGTTGTCTTCTGGTCTTCCTCTGCAGGGGTTTTCAGCTGGGCAGTCCTTCTTCTTGTTGTTGCAGGAATCTAATTTTCTAGGGTTCAGGGTAGCCCTTAAATACTAAATTTAAGGGCGTGTTTAGGTCTGGGGGGTTAGTAGCCAATGGCTACTAGCCCTGAGGGTGGGTACACCCTCTTTGTGCCTCCTCCCAAGGGGAGGGGGTCACAATCCTAACCCTATTGGGGGAATCCTCCATCTGCAAGATGGAGGATTTCTAAAAGTTAGAGTCACCTCAGCTCAGGACACCTTAGGGGCTGTCCTGACTGGCCAGTGACTCCTCCTTGTTGCTTTCGTTGTTCCCTCCAGCCTTGCCGCCAAAAGTGGGGGCCGTGGCCGGAGGGGGCGGGCAACTCCACTAAGCTGGAGTGCCCTGCTGGGCTGTGACAAAGGGGTGAGCCTTTGAGGCTCACCGCCAGGTGTTACAGCTCCTGCCTGGGGGAGGTGTTAGCACCTCCACCCAGTGCAGGCTTTGTTACTGGCCTCAGAGTGACAAAGGCACTCTCCCCATGGGGCCAGCAACATGTCTCTAGTGTGGCAGGCTGCTGGAACTAGTCAGCCTACACAGACAGTCGGTTAAGTTTCAGGGGGCACCTCTAAGGTGCCCTCTGGGGTGTATTTTGCAATAAAATGTACACTGGCATCAGTGTGCATTTATTGTGCTGAGAAGTTTGATACCAAACTTCCCAGTTTTCAGTGTAGCCATTATGGTGCTGTGGAGTTCGTGTTTGACAAACTCCCAGACCATATACTCTTATGGCTACCCTGCACTTACAATGTCTAAGGTTTTGTTTAGACACTGTAGGGGTACCATGCTCATGCACTGGTACCCTCACCTATGGTATAGTGCACCCTGCCTTAGGGCTGTAAGGCCTGCTAGAGGGGTGACTGACCTATACTTGCATAGGCAGTGAGAGGCTGGCATGGCACCCTGAGGGGAGTGCCATGTCGACTTACTTGTTTTGTTCTCACTAGCACACACAAGCTGGCAAGCAGTGTGTCTGTGCTGAGTGAGAGGTCTCCAGGGTGGCATAAGACATGCTGCAGCCCTTAGAGACCTTCCTTGGCATCAGGGCCCTTGGTACTAGAAGTACCAGTTACAAGGGACTTATCTGGATGCCAGGGTCTGCCAATTGTGGATACAAAAGTACAGGTTAGGGAAAGAACACTGGTGCTGGGGCCTGGTTAGCAGGCCTCAGCACACTTTCAATTGTAAACATAGCATCAGCAAAGGCAAAAAGTCAGGGGGCAACCATGCCAAGGAGGCATTTCCTTACACAACCCCCCCCCCAAACGAAAGAGGATGAGACTAACCTTTCCCAAGAGAGTCTTCATTTTCTAAGTGGAAGAACCTGCAAAGGCCATCTGCATTGGCATGGGCAGTCCCAGGTCTGTGTTCCACTATAAAGTCCATTCCCTGTAGGGAGATGGACCACCTCAACAGTTTAGGATTTTCACCTTTCATTTGCATCAGCCATTTGAGAGGTCTGTGGTCAGTTTGAACTAGGAAGTGAGTCCCAAAGAGGTATGGTCTCAGCTTCTTCAGGGACCAAACCACAGCAAAGGCCTCCCTCTCAATGGCACTCCAACGCTGCTCCCTGGGGAGTAACCTCCTGCTAATGAAAGCAACAGGCTGGTCAAGGCCATCATCATTTGTTTGGTACAAAACTGCCCCTATCCCATGTTCAGAGGCATCTGTCTGCACAATGAACTGCTTAGAATAATCTGGAGCTTTTAGAACTGGTGCTGAGCACATTGCTTGTTTCAGGGTGTCAAAGGCCTGTTGGCATTCCACAGTCCAGTTCACTTTCTTGGGCATTTTCTTGGAGGTGAGTTCAGTGAGGGCTGTCACAATGGATCCATATCCCTTCACAAACCTCCTGTAATACCCAGTCAAGCCAAGGAATGCCCTGACTTGAGTCTGGGTTTTTGGAGCTACCCAGTCCAGAATAGTCTGGATCTTGGGTTGGAGTGGCTGAATTTGGCCTCCACCTACAAGGTGGCCCAAGTAAACCACAGTTCCCTGCCCTATCTGGCATTTGGATGCCTTGTTAGAGAGGCCTGCAGATTGCAGAGCCTTCATAACCTTCTTCAGGTGGACCAGGTGATCCTGCCAGGTGGAGCTAAAGACAGCAATATCATCAAGATAAGCTGTGCTAAAGGACTCCAAGCCAGCAAGGACTTGATTCACCAACCTTTGGAAGGTGGCAGGGGCATTCTTTAAACCAAAGGGCATAACAGTAAACTGATAATGCCCATCAGGTGTGGAGAATGCTGTTTTCTCTTTTGCTCCAGGTGCCATTTTTATTTGCCAGTACCCTGCTGTCAAGTCAAAGGTACTTAAGAATTTGGCAGCACCTAATTTATCTATGAGCTCATCAGCTCTAGGAATTGGATGAGCATCTGTCTTGGTGACAGAATTGAGCCCTCTGTAGTCCACACAAAACCTCATCTCTTTCTTTCCATCTTTGGTGTGAGGTTTGGGGACTAAGACCACTGGGCTAGCCCAGGGGCTGTCAGAGCGCTCAATTACTCCCAATTCCAGCATCTTGTGGACTTCCACCTTGATGCTTTCCTTAACATGGTCAGACTGTCTAAAAATTTTGTTTTTGACAGGCATGCTGTCTCCTGTGTCCACATCATGGGTACACAGGTGTGTCTGACCAGGGGTTAAGGAGAAGAGTTCAGGAAACTGTTGTAGGACTCTCCTACAATCAGCTTGCTGTTGGCCAGAGAGGGTGTCTGAGTAGATCACTCCATCTACTGAGCCATCTTTTGGGTCTGATGACAGAAGATAAGGGAGAGGTTCACTCTCTGCCTCCTGATCCTCATCTGTTACCATCAACAGATTCACATCAGCCCTGTCATGGAAGAGCTTAAGGCGGTTCACATGGATCACCCTCTTGGGGCTCCTGCTTGTGCCCAGGTCCACCAGGTAGGTGACCTGACTCTTCCTTTCTAGCACTGGGTAAGGGCCACTCCATTTGTCCTGGAGTGCCCTGGGAGCCACAGGCTCCAGAACCCAGACTTTCTGCCCTGGTTGGAACTCAACCAGTGCAGCCTTTTGGTCATACCAAAACTTCTGGAGCTGTTGGCTGGCCACAAGGTTTTTGGTTACATTTTCCATGTACTCTGCCATTCTAGAGCGAAGGCCAAGTACATAGTCCACTATGTCTTGTTTAGGCTCATGAAGAGGTCTCTCCCAGCCTTCTTTAACAAGAGCAAGTGGTCCCCTTACAGGGTGACCAAACAGAAGTTCAAAGGGTGAGAATCCTACTCCCTTCTGTGGCACCTCTCTGTAAGCAAAAAGCAGACATGGCAAGAGGACATCCCATCTCCTTTTGAGTTTTTCTGGGAGCCCCATGATCATGCCTTTTAATGTCTTGTTGAATCTCTCAACTAAGCCATTAGTTTGTGGATGGTATGGTGTAGTGAATTTGTAAGTCACTCCACACTCATTCCACATGTGTTTTAGGTATGCTGACATGAAGTTGGTACCTCTGTCAGACACCACCTCCTTAGGGAAACCCACTCTGGTAAAGATACCAATGAGGGCCTTGGCTACTGCAGGGGCAGTAGTCGACCTAAGGGGAATAGCTTCAGGATACCTAGTAGCATGATCCACTACTACTAGGATATACATATTTCCTGAGGCTGTGGGAGGTTCCAGTGGACCAACTATGTCCACACCCACTCTTTCAAAGGGGACCCCCACCACTGGAAGTGGAATGAGGGGGGCCTTTGGGTGCCCACCTGTCTTACCACTGGATTGACAGGTGGGGCAGGAGAGGCAAAACTCCTTAACCTTCTCGGACATATTGGGCCAGTAGAAGTGGTTGACTAACCTCTCCCACGTCTTGGTTTGTCCCAAATGCCCAGCAAGGGGAATATCATGGGCTAAGGTCAGAATAAACTCTCTGAACGACTGAGGCACTACCACTCTCCTAGTGCACCAGGTTTGGGGTCTCTGGCCTCAGTGTACAGGAGTCCATCTTCCCAATAGACCCTATGTGTTCCATTTTTCTTGCCCTTGGACTCTTCAGCAGCTTGCTGCCTAAGGCCTTCAAGAGAGGGACAGGTTTCTTGTCCCTTACACAGCTCCTCCCTGGAGGGTCCCCCTGGGCCTAAGAGCTCAACCTGATAAGGTTCAAGCTCCAAAGGCTCAGTTCCCTCAGAGGGCAGAACTTCTTCCTGAGAAGAGAGGTTCTCTTTTTCTGACTGTGTTGCAGTTGGTTTCCCAACTGACTTTCCTTTTCTCTTGGTAGGCTGGGCCATTTTTCCAGACTCCAGCTCTACTTTTTCACCCTGTGCCTTGCATTGTGCTCTTGTTTTTACACACACCAGTTCAGGGATACCCAGCATGGCTGCATGGGTTTTTAGCTCTTCCTCAGCCCATGCTGAGGACTCCAGGTCATTTCCAAGCAGACAGTCTACTGGGATGTTTGAGGAGACCACCACCTGTTTCAGGCCATTGACCCCTCCCCATTCTAAAGTTACCATTGCCATGGGATGTGCTTTAGTTTGATTGTCAGCATTGGTGACTGTATAAGTTTTTCCAGTCAGGTATTGGCCAGGGGAAACCAGTTTCTCTGTCACCATGGTGACACTGGCACCTGTATCCCTCAGGCCCTCTACACTTGTCCCATTAATAAAGAGCTGCTGCCTGTATTTTTGCATGTTAGGCGGCCAGGCAGCTAGTGTGGCTAAATCCACCCCACCCTCAGAGACTAGAGTAGCTTCAGTGTGGACCCTGATTTGCTCTGGGCACACTGTTGATCCCACTTGGAGACTAGCCATTCCAGTGTTACCTGGATTGGAGTTTGGAGTGGAACTTTTCTTGGGACAGGCCTTGTCTCCAGTTTGGTGTCCAGACTGACTACAGTTTCGACACCAGGCCTTTTTGGGATCAAAGTTTTTACCCTTGTACCCAGGATTGGTTTGTGAAGAGGCTCTGGGCCCACCCTCCTGTGCAGGTTTTTGGGGCCTGTAGAAGACTCTTTACTATTTTTATTTTTGGCTGTCTCACCACCTTTCCCCTGGGGAGGTTTTGTGACCCCTTTCTTTTGGTCACCCCCTGTGGAAGTTTTGGACACCCTTGTCTTGACCCAATGGTCCGCCTTCTTTCCCAATTCTTGGGGAGAAATTGGTCCTAGGTCTACCAGATGCTGATGCAGTTTATCATTGAAACAATTACTTAACAGGTGTTCTTTCACAAATAAATTGTACAGCCCATCATAATTACTTACACCACTGCCTTGAATCCAACCATCTAGTGTTTTTACTGAGTAGTCTACAAAGTCAACCCAGGTCTGGCTCGAGGATTTTTGAGCCCCCCTGAATCTAATCCTATACTCCTCAGTGGAGAATCCAAAGCCCTCAATCAGGGTACCCTTCATGAGGTCATAAGATTCTGCATCTTTTCCAGAGAGTGTGAGGAGTCTATCCCTACACTTTCCTGTGAACATTTCCCAAAGGAGAGCACCCCAGTGAGATCTGTTCACTTTTCTGGTTACACAAGCCCTCTCAAAAGCTGTGAACCATTTGGTGATGTCATCACCATCTTCATATTTAGTTACAATCCCTTTAGGGATTTTCAACATGTCAGGAGAATCTCTGACCCTATTTATGTTGCTGCCACCATTGATGGGTCCTAGGCCCATCTCTTGTCTTTCCCTCTCTATGGCTAGGATCTGTCTTTCCAAAGCCAATCTTTTGGCCATCCTGGCTAACTGGATGTCCTCTTCACTGGAGTTATCCTCAGTGATTTCAGAGGTGCTGGTCCCTCCTGTGAGGGAGCCAGCATCTCTGACTAGTATTTTTGGAGTCAGGGCTTGAGAGGCCCTGTCCTCCCTAGATAGGACTGGTAGGGGGGAATCTTCCTCCAATTCACTATCATCTTCCTCTGAGTTGCCACCCTCAGAGGGGTTGGCCTTTTCAAACTCTGCCAAAAGCTCCTGGAGCTGTACTTTGGTAGGTTTGGGGCCCATTGCTATTTTCTTTAGTTTATAGAGTGACCTTAGCTCTCTCATCTGTAGATGGAGGTAAGGTGTGGTGTCGAGTTCCACCACAGCCACATCTGTGCTAGACATTTTGCTTCTAAAAGTTGGAATACTTTTTAAGAATCTACAACTGGTTCTAGAATCTAATTCAAACTTTTAAACTCTAAAAGCAATGCTAACAGGGACTAACACAAGGCCCTAGCAGGACTTTAAAGAATTTAGAAAACTTTTCAAATTGCAAAAATCAATTTCTAATGACAATTTTGGAATTTGTCGTGTGATCAGGTATTGGCTGAGTAGTCCAGCAAATGCAAAGTCTTGTACCCCACCGCTGATCCACCAATGTAGGAAGTTGGCTCTGTATGTGCTATTTCAAAGTAAGGAATAGCATGCACAGAGTCCAAGGGTTCCCCTTAGAGGTAAAATAGTGGTAAAAAGAGATAATACTAATGCTCTATTTTGTGGTAGTGTGGTCGAGCAGTAGGCTTATCCAAGGAGTAGTGTTAAGCATTTGTTGTACATACACATAGACAATAAATGAGGTACACACACTCAGAGACAAATCCAGCCAATAGGTTTTGTTATAGAAAAATATCTTTTCTTAGTTTATTTTAAGAACCACAGGTTCAAATTTAACATGTAATATCTTGTTTGAAAGGTATTGCAGGTAAGTACTTTAGGAACTTTGAATCATTTCAATTGCATGTATACTTTTCAAGTTATTCACAAATAGCTATTTTAAAAGTGGACACAGTGCAATTTTCACAGTTCCTGGGGGAGGTAAGTTTTTGTTAGTTTTACCAGGTAAGTAAGACACTTACAGGGTTCAGTTCTTGGTCCAAGGTAGCCCACCGTTGGGGGTTCAGAGCAACCCCAAAGTCACCACACCAGCAGCTCAGGGCCGGTCAGGTGCAGAGTTCAAAGTGGTGCCCAAAACGCATAGGCTTCAATGGAGAGAAGGGGGTGCCCCGGTTCCGGTCTGCTTGCAGGTAAGTACCCGCGTCTTCGGAGGGCAGACCAGGGGGGTTTTGTAGGGCACCGGGGGGGACACAAGCCCACACAGAAATTTCACCCTCAGCGGCGCGGGGGCGGCCGGGTGCAGTGTTAGAACACGCGTCGGGTTCGCAATGTAAGTCAATGAGAGATCAAGGGATCTCTTCAGCGCTGCAGGCAGGCAAGGGGGGGATTCCTCGGGGAAACCTCCACTTGGGCAAGGGAGAGGGACTCCGGGGGGTCACTTCTGCAGTGAAAGTCCGGTCCTTCAGGTCCTGGGGGCTGCGGGTGCAGGGTCTTTTCCAGGCGTCGGGACTTAGGTTTCAGAGAGTCGCGGTCAGGGGAAGCCTCGGGATTCCCTCTGCAGGCGGCGCTGTGGGGGCTCAGGGGGGACAGGTTTTGGTACTCACAGTCGTAGAGTAGTCCGGGGGTCCTCCCTGAGGTGTTGGTTCTCCACCAGCCGAGTCGGGGTCGCCGGGTGCAGTGTTGCAAGTCTCACGCTTCTTGCGGGGAGTTGCAGGGTTCTTTAAAGCTGCTTCTTGAAACAAAGTTGCAGTCTTTTTGGAGCAGGTCCGCTGTCCTCGGGAGTTTCTTGTCGTCGTCGAAGCAGGGCAGTCCCCAGAGGATTCAGGGGTCGCTGGTCCCTTTGGAAGGCGTCTCTGGAGCAGAGTTCTTTGGAAGGCAGGAGACAGGCCGGTGAGTTTCTGGAGCCAAGGCAGTTGTTGTCTTCTGGTCTTCCTCTGCAGGGGTTTTCAGCTGGGCAGTCCTTCTTCTTGTTGTTGCAGGAATCTAATTTTCTAGGGTTCAGGGTAGCCCTTAAATACTAAATTTAAGGGCGTGTTTAGGTCTGGGGGGTTAGTAGCCAATGGCTACTAGCCCTGAGGGTGGGTACACCCTCTTTGTGCCTCCTCCCAAGGGGAGGGGGTCACAATCCTAACCCTATTGGGGGAATCCTCCATCTGCAAGATGGAGAATTTCTAAAAGTTAGAGTCACCTCAGCTCAGGACACCTTAGGGGCTGTCCTGACTGGCCAGTGACTCCTCCTTGTTGCTTTCGTTGTTCCCTCCAGCCTTGCCGCCAAAAGTGGGGGCCGTGGCCGGAGGGGGCGGGCAACTCCACTAAGCTGGAGTGCCCTGCTGGGCTGTGACAAAGGGGTGAGCCTTTGAGGCTCACCGCCAGGTGTTACAGCTCCTGCCTGGGGGAGGTGTTAGCACCTCCACCCAGTGCAGGCTTTGTTACTGGCCTCAGAGTGACAAAGGCACTCTCCCCATGGGGCCAGCAACATGTCTCTAGTGTGGCAGGCTGCTGGAACTAGTCAGCCTACACAGACAGTCGGTTAAGTTTCAGGGGGCACCTCTAAGGTGCCCTCTGGGGTGTATTTTGCAATAAAATGTACACTGGCATCAGTGTGCATTTATTGTGCTGAGAAGTTTGATACCAAACTTCCCAGTTTTCAGTGTAGCCATTATGGTGCTGTGGAGTTCGTGTTTGACAAACTCCCAGACCATATACTCTTATGGCTACCCTGCAATTACAATGTCTAAGGTTTTGTTTAGACACTGTAGGGGTACCATGCTCATGCACTGGTACCCTCACCTATGGTATAGTGCACCCTGCCTTAGGGCTGTAAGGCCTGCTAGAGGGGTGACTGACCTATACTTGCATAGGCAGTGAGAGGCTGGCATGGCACCCTGAGGGGAGTGCCATGTCGACTTACTCGTTTTGTTCTCACTAGCACACACAAGCTGGCAAGCAGTGTGTCTGTGCTGAGTGAGAGGTCTCCAGGGTGGCATAAGACATGCTGCAGCCCTTAGAGACCTTCCTTGGCATCAGGGCCCTTGGTACTAGAAGTACCAGTTACAAGGGACTTATCTGGATGCCAGGGTCTGCCAATTGTGGATACAAAAGTACAGGTTAGGGAAAGAACACTGGTGCTGGGGCCTGGTTAGCAGGCCTCAGCACACATTCAATTGTAAACATAGCATCAGCAAAGGCAAAAAGTCAGGGGGCAACCATGCCAAGGAGGCATTTCCTTACACAACCCCCCCCCCAAACGAAAGAGGATGAGACTAACCTTTCCCAAGAGAGTCTTCATTTTCTAAGTGGAAGAACCTGGAAAGGCCATCTGCATTGGCATGGGCAGTCCCAGGTCTGTGTTCCACTATAAAGTCCATTCCCTGTAGGGAGATGGACCACCTCAACAGTTTAGGATTTTCACCTTTCATTTGCATCAGCCATTTGAGAGGTCTGTGGTCAGTTTGAACTAGGAAGTGAGTCCCAAAGAGGTATGGTCTCAGCTTCTTCAGGGACCAAACCACAGCAAAGGCCTCCCTCTCAATGGCACTCCAACGCTGCTCCCTGGGGAGTAACCTCCTGCTAATGAAAGCAACAGGCTGGTCAAGGCCATCATCATTTGTTTGGGACAAAACTGCCCCTATCCCATGTTCAGAGGCATCTGTCTGCACAATGAACTGCTTAGAATAATCTGGAGCTTTTAGAACTGGTGCTGAGCACATTGCTTGTTTCAGGGTGTCAAAGGCCTGTTGGCATTCCACAGTCCAGTTCACTTTCTTGGGCATTTTCTTGGAGGTGAGTTCAGTGAGGGCTGTCACAATGGATCCATATCCCTTCACAAACCTCCTGTAATACCCAGTCAAGCCAAGGAATGCCCTGACTTGAGTCTGGGTTTTTGGAGCTACCCAGTCCAGAATAGTCTGGATCTTGGGTTGGAGTGGCTGAATTTGGCCTCCACCTACAAGGTGGCCCAAGTAAACCACAGTTCCCTGCCCTATCTGGCATTTGGATGCCTTGTTAGAGAGGCCTGCAGATTGCAGAGCCTTCATAACCTTCTTCAGGTGGACCAGGCGATCCTGCCAGGTGGAGCTAAAGACAGCAATATCATCAAGATAAGCTGTGCTAAAGGACTCCAAGCCAGCAAGGACTTGATTCACCAACCTTTGGAAGGTGGCAGGGGCATTCTTTAAACCAAAGGGCATAACAGTAAACTGATAATGCCCATCAGGTGTGGAGAATGCTGTTTTCTCTTTTGCTCCAGGTGCCATTTTTATTTGCCAGTACCCTGCTGTCAAGTCAAAGGTACTTAAGAATTTGGCAGCACCTAATTTATCTATGAGCTCATCAGCTCTAGGAATTGGATGAGCATCTGTCTTGGTGACAGAATTGAGCCCTCTGTAGTCCACACAAAACCTCATCTCTTTCTTTCCATCTTTGGTGTGAGGTTTGGGGACTAAGACCACTGGGCTAGCCCAGGGGCTGTCAGAGCGCTCAATTACTCCCAATTCCAGCATCTTGTGGACTTCCACCTTGATGCTTTCCTTAACATGGTCAGACTGTCTAAAAATTTTGTTTTTGACAGGCATGCTGTCTCCTGTGTCCACATCATGGGTACACAGGTGTGTCTGACCAGGGGTTAAGGAGAAGAGTTCAGGAAACTGTTATAGGACTCTCCTACAATCAGCTTGCTGTTGGCCAGAGAGGGTGTCTGAGTAGATCACTCCATCTACTGAGCCATCTTTTGGGTCTGATGACAGAAGATAAGGGAGAGGTTCACTCTCTGCCTCCTGATCCTCATCTGTTACCATCAACAGATTCACATCAGCCCTGTCATGGAAGAGCTTAAGGCGGTTCACATGGATCACCCTCTTGGGGCTCCTGCTTGTGCCCAGGTCCACCAGGTAGGTGACCTGACTCTTCCTTTCTAGCACTGGGTAAGGGCCACTCCATTTGTCCTGGAGTGCCCTGGGAGCCACAGGCTCCAGAACCCAGACTTTCTGCCCTGGTTGGAACTCAACCAGTGCAGCCTTTTGGTCATACCAAAACTTCTGGAGCTGTTGGCTGGCCTCAAGGTTTTTGGTTGCCTTTTCCATGTACTCTGCCATTCTAGAGCGAAGGCCAAGTACATAGTCCACTATGTCTTGTTTAGGCTCATGAAGAGGTCTCTCCCAGCCTTCTTTAACAAGAGCAAGTGGTCCCCTTACAGGGTGACCAAACAGAAGTTCAAAGGGTGAGAATCCTACTCCCTTCTGTGGCACCTCTCTGTAAGCAAAAAGCAGACATGGCAAGAGGACATCCCATCTCCTTTTGAGTTTTTCTGGGAGCCCCATGATCATGCCTTTTAATGTCTTGTTGAATCTCTCAACTAAGCCATTAGTTTGTGGATGGTATGGTGTAGTGAATTTGTAAGTCACTCCACACTCATTCCACATGTGTTTTAGGTATGCTGACATGAAGTTGGTACCTCTGTCAGACACCACCTCCTTAGGGAAACCCACTCTGGTAAAGATACCAATGAGGGCCTTGGCTACTGCAGGGGCAGTAGTCGACCTAAGGGGAATAGCTTCAGGATACCTAGTAGCATGATCCACTACTACTAGGATATACATATTTCCTGAGGCTGTGGGAGGTTCCAGTGGACCAACTATGTCCACACCCACTCTTTCAAAGGGGACCCCCACCACTGGAAGTGGAATGAGGGGGGCCTTTGGGTGCCCACCTGTCTTACCACTGGATTGACAGGTGGGGCAGGAGAGGCAAAACTCCTTAACCTTCTCGGACATATTGGGCCAGTAGAAGTGGTTGACTAACCTCTCCCACGTCTTGGTTTGTCCCAAATGCCCAGCAAGGGGAATATCATGGGCTAAGGTCAGAATAAACTCTCTGAACGACTGAGGCACTACCACTCTCCTAGTGGCACCAGGTTTGGGGTCTCTGGCCTCAGTGTACAGGAGTCCATCTTCCCAATAGACCCTATGTGTTCCATTTTTCTTGCCCTTGGACTCTTCAGCAGCTTGCTGCCTAAGGCCTTCAAGAGAGGGACAGGTTTCTTGTCCCTTACACAGCTCCTCCCTGGAGGGTCCCCCTGGGCCTAAGAGCTCAACCTGATAAGGTTCAAGCTCCAAAGGCTCAGTTCCCTCAGAGGGCAGAACTTCTTCCTGAGAAGAGAGGTTCTCTTTTTCTGACTGTGTTGCAGTTGGTTTCCCAACTGACTTTCCTTTTCTCTTCGTAGGCTGGGCCATTTTTCCAGACTCCAGCTCTACTTTTTCACCCTGTGCCTTGCATTGTGCTCTTGTTTTTACACACACCAGTTCAGGGATACCCAGCATGGCTGCATGGGTTTTTAGCTCTACCTCAGCCCATGCTGAGGACTCCAGGTCATTTCCAAGCAGACAGTCTACTGGGATGTTTGAGGAGACCACCACCTGTTTCAGGCCATTGACCCCTCCCCATTCTAAAGTTACCATTGCCATGGGATGTGCTTTAGTTTGATTGTCAGCATTGGTGACTGTATAAGTTTTTCCAGTCAGGTATTGGCCAGGGGAAACCAGTTTCTCTGTCACCATGGTGACACTGGCACCTGTATCCCTCAGGCCCTCTACACTTGTCCCATTAATAAAGAGCTGCTGCCTGTATTTTTGCATGTTAGGCGACCAGGCAGCTAGTGTGGCTAAATCCACCCCACCCTCAGAGACTAGAGTAGCTTCAGTGTGGACCCTGATTTGCTCTGGGCACACTGTTGATCCCACTTGGAGACTAGCCATTCCAGTGTTACCTGGATTGGAGTTTGGAGTGGAACTTTTCTTGGGACAGGCCTTGTCTCCAGTTTGGTGTCCAGACTGACTACAGTTTCGACACCAGGCCTTTTTGGGATCAAAGTTTTTACCCTTGTACCCAGGATTGGTTTGTGAAGAGGCTCTGGGCCCACCCTCCTGTGCAGGTTTTTGGGGGCCTGTAGAAGACTCTTTACTATTTTTATTTTTGGCTGTCTCACCACCTTTCCCCTGGGGAGGTTTTGTGACCCCTTTCTTTTGGTCACCCCCTGTGGAAGTTTTGGACACCCTTGTCTTGACCCAATGGTCCGCCTTCTTTCCCAATTCTTGGGGAGAAATTGGTCCTAGGTCTACCAGATGCTGATGCAGTTTATCATTGAAACAATTACTTAACAGGTGTTCTTTCACAAATAAATTGTACAGCCCATCATAATTACTTACACCACTGCCTTGAATCCAACCATCTAGTGTTTTTACTGAGTAGTCTACAAAGTCAACCCAGGTCTGGCTCGAGGATTTTTGAGCCCCCCTGAATCTAATCCTATACTCCTCAGTGGAGAATCCAAAGCCCTCAATCAGGGTACCCTTCATGAGGTCATAAGATTCTGCATCTTTTCCAGAGAGTGTGAGGAGTCTATCCCTACACTTTCCTGTGAACATTTCCCAAAGGAGAGCACCCCAGTGAGATCTGTTCACTTTTCTGGTTACACAAGCCCTCTCAAAAGCTGTGAACCATTTGGTGATGTCATCACCATCTTCATATTTAGTTACAATCCCTTTAGGGATTTTCAACATGTCAGGAGAATCTCTGACCCTATTTATGTTGCTGCCACCATTGATGGGTCCTAGGCCCATCTCTTGTCTTTCCCTCTCTATGGCTAGGATCTGTCTTTCCAAAGCCAATCTTTTGGCCATCCTGGCTAACTGGATGTCCTCTTCACTGGAGTTATCCTCAGTGATTTCAGAGGTGCTGGTCCCTCCTGTGAGGGAGCCAGCATCTCTGACTAGTATTTTTGGAGTCAGGGCTTGAGAGGCCCTGTCCTCCCTAGATAGGACTGGTAGGGGGGAATCTTCCTCCAATTCACTATCATCTTCCTCTGAGTTGCCACCCTCAGAGGGGTTGGCCTTTTCAAACTCTGCCAAAAGCTCCTGGAGCTGTACTTTGGTAGGTTTGGGGCCCATTGCTATTTTCTTTAGTTTATAGAGTGACCTTAGCTCTCTCATCTGTAGATGGAGGTAAGGTGTGGTGTCGAGTTCCACCACAGCCACATCTGTGCTAGACATTTTGCTTCTAAAAGTTGGAATACTTTTTAAGAATCTACAACTGGTTCTAGAATCTAATTCAAACTTTTAAACTCTAAAAGCAATGCTAACAGGGACTAACACAAGGCCCTAGCAGGACTTTAAAGAATTTAGAAAACTTTTCAAATTGCAAAAATCAATTTCTAATGACAATTTTGGAATTTGTCGTGTGATCAGGTATTGGCTGAGTAGTCCAGCAAATGCAAAGTCTTGTACCCCACCGCTGATCCACCAATGTAGGAAGTTGGCTCTGTATGTGCTATTTCAAAGTAAGGAATAGCATGCACAGAGTCCAAGGGTTCCCCTTAGAGGTAAAATAGTGGTAAAAAGAGATAATACTAATGCTCTATTTTGTGGTAGTGTGGTCGAGCAGTAGGCTTATCCAAGGAGTAGTGTTAAGCATTTGTTGTACATACACATAGACAATAAATGAGGTACACACACTCAGAGACAAATCCAGCCAATAGGTTTTGTTATAGAAAAATATCTTTTCTTAGTTTATTTTAAGAACCACAGGTTCAAATTTAACATGTAATATCTTGTTTGAAAGGTATTGCAGGTAAGTACTTTAGGAACTTTGAATCATTTCAATTGCATGTATACTTTTCAAGTTATTCACAAATAGCTATTTTAAAAGTGGACACAGTGCAATTTTCACAGTTCCTGGGGGAGGTAAGTTTTTGTTAGTTTTACCAGGTAAGTAAGACACTTACAGGGTTCAGTTCTTGGTCCAAGGTAGCCCACCGTTGGGGGTTCAGAGCAACCCCAAAGTCACCACACCAGCAGCTCAGGGCCGGTCAGGTGCAGAGTTCAAAGTGGTGCCCAAAACGCATAGGCTTCAATGGAGAGAAGGGGGTGCCCCGGTTCCGGTCTGCTTGCAGGTAAGTACCCGCGTCTTCGGAGGGCAGACCAGGGGGGTTTTGTAGGGCACCGGGGGGGACACAAGCCCACACAGAAATTTCACCCTCA
Source organism: Pleurodeles waltl (assembly GCF_031143425.1). Classification (NCBI taxonomy): domain Eukaryota; kingdom Metazoa; phylum Chordata; class Amphibia; order Caudata; family Salamandridae; genus Pleurodeles; species Pleurodeles waltl. The sequence continues at coordinate 755,155,134 of NC_090446.1, read as the reverse complement.
GCGGCGCGGGGGCGGCCGGGTGCAGTGTTAGAACAAGCGTCGGGTTCGCAATGTAAGTCAATGAGAGATCAAGGGATCTCTTCAGCGCTGCAGGCAGGCAAGGGGGGGATTCCTCGGGGAAACCTCCACTTGGGCAAGGGAGAGGGACTCCGGGGGGTCACTTCTGCAGTGAAAGTCCGGTCCTTCAGGTCCTGGGGTCTGCGGGTGCAGGGTCTTTTCCAGGCGTCGGGACTTAGGTTTCAGAGAGTCGCGGTCAGGGGAAGCCTCGGGATTCCCTCTGCAGGCGGCGCTGTGGGGGCTCAGGGGGGACAGGTTTTGGTACTCACAGTCGTAGAGTAGTCCGGGGGTCCTCCCTGAGGTGTTGGTTCTCCACCAGCCGAGTCGGGGTCGCCGGGTGCAGTGTTGCAAGTCTCACGCTTCTTGCGGGGAGTTGCAGGGTTCTTTAAAGCTGCTTCTTGAAACAAAGTTGCAGTCTTTTTGGAGCAGGTCCGCTGTCCTCCGGAGTTTCTTGTCGTCGTCGAAGCAGGGCAGTCCCCAGAGGATTCAGGGGTCGCTGGTCCCTTTGGAAGGCGTCGCTGGAGCAGAGTTCTTTGGAAGGCAGGAGACAGGCCGGTGAGTTTCTGGAGCCAAGGCAGTTGTTGTCTTCTGGTCTTCCTCTGCAGGGGTTTTCAGCTGGGCAGTCCTTCTTCTTGTTGTTGCAGGAATCTAATTTTCTAGGGTTCAGGGTAGCCCTTAAATACAAAATTTAAGGGCGTGTTTAGGTCTGGGGGGTTAGTAGCCAATGGCTACTAGCCCTGAGGGTGGGTACACCCTCTTTGTGCCTCCTCCCAAGGGGAGGGGGTCACAATCCTAACCCTATTGGGGGAATCCTCCATCTGCAAGATGGAGAATTTCTAAAAGTTAGAGTCACCTCAGCTCAGGACACCTTAGGGGCTGTCCTGACTGGCCAGTGACTCCTCCTTGTTGCTTTCGTTGTTCCCTCCAGCCTTGCCGCCAAAAGTGGGGGCCGTGGCCGGAGGGGGCGGGCAACTCCACTAAGCTGGAGTGCCCTGCTGGGCTGTGACAAAGGGGTGAGCCTTTGAGGCTCACCGCCAGGTGTTACAGCTCCTGCCTGGGGGAGGTGTTAGCACCTCCACCCAGTGCAGGCTTTGTTACTGGCCTCAGAGTGACAAAGGCACTCTCCCCATGGGGCCAGCAACATGTCTCTAGTGTGGCAGGCTGCTGGAACTAGTCAGCCTACACAGACAGTCGGTTAAGTTTCAGGGGGCACCTCTAAGGTGCCCTCTGGGGTGTATTTTGCAATAAAATGTACACTGGCATCAGTGTGCATTTATTGTGCTGAGAAGTTTGATACCAAACTTCCCAGTTTTCAGTGTAGCCATTATGGTGCTGTGGAGTTCGTGTTTGACAAACTCCCAGACCATATACTCTTATGGCTACCCTGCACTTACAATGTCTAAGGTTTTGTTTAGACACTGTAGGGGTACCATGCTCATGCACTGGTACCCTCACCTATGGTATAGTGCACCCTGCCTTAGGGCTGTAAGGCCTGCTAGAGGGGTGACTGACCTATACTTGCATAGGCAGTGAGAGGCTGGCATGGCACCCTGAGGGGAGTGCCATGTCGACTTACTCGTTTTGTTCTCACTAGCACACACAAGCTGGCAAGCAGTGTGTCTGTGCTGAGTGAGAGGTCTCCAGGGTGGCATAAGACATGCTGCAGCCCTTAGAGACCTTCCTTGGCATCAGGGCCCTTGGTACTAGAAGTACCAGTTACAAGGGACTTATCTGGATGCCAGGGTCTGCCAATTGTGGATACAAAAGTACAGGTTAGGGAAAGAACACTGGTGCTGGGGCCTGGTTAGCAGGCCTCAGCACACTTTCAATTGTAAACATAGCATCAGCAAAGGCAAAAAGTCAGGGGGCAACCATGCCAAGGAGGCATTTCCTTACACAACCCCCCCCCCAAACGAAAGAGGATGAGACTAACCTTTCCCAAGAGAGTCTTCATTTTCTAAGTGGAAGAACCTGGAAAGGCCATCTGCATTGGCATGGGCAGTCCCAGGTCTGTGTTCCACTATAAAGTCCATTCCCTGTAGGGAGATGGACCACCTCAACAGTTTAGGATTTTCACCTTTCATTTGCATCAGCCATTTGAGAGGTCTGTGGTCAGTTTGAACTAGGAAGTGAGTCCCAAAGAGGTATGATCTCAGCTTCTTCAGGGACCAAACCACAGCAAAGGCCTCCCTCTCAATGGCACTCCAACGCTGCTCCCTGGGGAGTAACCTCCTGCTAATGAAAGCAACAGGCTGGTCAAGGCCATCATCATTTGTTTGGGACAAAACTGCCCCTATCCCATGTTCAGAGGCATCTGTCTGCACAATGAACTGCTTAGAATAATCTGGAGCTTTTAGAACTGGTGCTGAGCACATTGCTTGTTTCAGGGTGTCAAAGGCCTGTTGGCATTCCACAGTCCAGTTCACTTTCTTGGGCATTTTCTTGGAGGTGAGTTCAGTGAGGGCTGTCACAATGGATCCATATCCCTTCACAAACCTCCTGTAATACCCAGTCAAGCCAAGGAATGCCCTGACTTGAGTCTGGGTTTTTGGAGCTACCCAGTCCAGAATAGTCTGGATCTTGGGTTGGAGTGGCTGAATTTGGCCTCCACCTACAAGGTGGCCCAAGTAAACCACAGTTCCCTGCCCTATCTGGCATTTGGATGCCTTGTTAGAGAGGCCTGCAGATTGCAGAGCCTTCATAACCTTCTTCAGGTGGACCAGGTGATCCTGCCAGGTGGAGCTAAAGACAGCAATATCATCAAGATAAGCTGTGCTAAAGGACTCCAAGCCAGCAAGGACTTGATTCACCAACCTTTGGAAGGTGGCAGGGGCATTCTTTAAACCAAAGGGCATAACAGTAAACTGATAATGCCCATCAGGTGTGGAGAATGCTGTTTTCTCTTTTGCTCCAGGTGCCATTTTTATTTGCCAGTACCCTGCTGTCAAGTCAAAGGTACTTAAGAATTTGGCAGCACCTAATTTATCTATGAGCTCATCAGCTCTAGGAATTGGATGAGCATCTGTCTTGGTGACAGAATTGAGCCCTCTGTAGTCCACACAAAACCTCATCTCTTTCTTTCCATCTTTGGTGTGAGGTTTGGGGACTAAGACCACTGGGCTAGCCCAGGGGCTGTCAGAGCGCTCAATTACTCCCAATTCCAGCATCTTGTGGACTTCCACCTTGATGCTTTCCTTAACATGGTCAGACTGTCTAAAAATTTTGTTTTTGACAGGCATGCTGTCTCCTGTGTCCACATCATGGGTACACAGGTGTGTCTGACCAGGGGTTAAGGAGAAGAGTTCAGGAAACTGTTGTAGGACTCTCCTACAATCAGCTTGCTGTTGGCCAGAGAGGGTGTCTGAGTAGATCACTCCATCTACTGAGCCATCTTTTGGGTCTGATGACAGAAGATAAGGGAGAGGTTCACTCTCTGCCTCCTGATCCTCATCTGTTACCATCAACAGATTCACATCAGCCCTGTCATGGAAGAGCTTAAGGCGGTTCACATGGATCACCCTCTTGGGGCTCCTGCTTGTGCCCAGGTCCACCAGGTAGGTGACCTGACTCTTCCTTTCTAGCACTGGGTAAGGGCCACTCCATTTGTCCTGGAGTGCCCTGGGAGCCACAGGCTCCAGAACCCAGACTTTCTGCCCTGGTTGGAACTCAACCAGTGCAGCCTTTTGGTCATACCAAAACTTCTGGAGCTGTTGGCTGGCCTCAAGGTTTTTGGTTGCCTTTTCCATGTACTCTGCCATTCTAGAGCGAAGGCCAAGTACATAGTCCACTATGTCTTGTTTAGGCTCATGAAGAGGTCTCTCCCAGCCTTCTTTAACAAGAGCAAGTGGTCCCCTTACAGGGTGACCAAACAGAAGTTCAAAGGGTGAGAATCCTACTCCCTTCTGTGGCACCTCTCTGTAAGCAAAAAGCAGACATGGCAAGAGGACATCCCATCTCCTTTTGAGTTTTTCTGGGAGCCCCATGATCATGCCTTTTAATGCCTTGTTGAATCTCTCAACTAAGCCATTAGTTTGTGGATGGTATGGTGTAGTGAATTTGTAAGTCACTCCACACTCATTCCACATGTGTTTTAGGTATGCTGACATGAAGTTGGTACCTCTGTCAGACACCACCTCCTTAGGGAAACCCACTCTGGTAAAGATACCAATGAGGGCCTTGGCTACTGCAGGGGCAGTAGTCGACCTAAGGGGAATAGCTTCAGGATACCTAGTAGCATGATCCACTACTACTAGGATATACATATTTCCTGAGGCTGTGGGAGGTTCCAGTGGACCAACTATGTCCACACCCACTCTTTCAAAGGGGACCCCCACCACTGGAAGTGGAATGAGGGGGGCCTTTGGGTGCCCACCTGTCTTACCACTGGATTGACAGGTGGGGCAGGAGAGGCAAAACTCCTTAACCTTCTCGGACATATTGGGCCAGTAGAAGTGGTTGACTAACCTCTCCCACGTCTTGGTTTGTCCCAAATGCCCAGCAAGGGGAATATCATGGCCTAAGGTCAGAATAAACTCTCTGAACGACTGAGGCACTACCACTCTCCTAGTGGCACCAGGTTTGGGGTCTCTGGCCTCAGTGTACAGGAGTCCATCTTCCCAATAGACCCTATGTGTTCCATTTTTCTTGCCCTTGGACTCTTCAGCAGCTTGCTGCCTAAGGCCTTCAAGAGAGGGACAGGTTTCTTGTCCCTTACACAGCTCCTCCCTGGAGGGTCCCCCTGGGCCTAAGAGCTCAACCTGATAAGGTTCAAGCTCCAAAGGCTCAGTTCCCTCAGAGGGCAGAACTTCTTCCTGAGAAGAGAGGTTCTCTTTTTCTGACTGTGTTGCAGTTGGTTTCCCAACTGACTTTCCTTTTCTCTTCATAGGCTGGGCCATTTTTCCAGACTCCAGCTCTACTTTTTCACCCTGTGCCTTGCATTGTGCTCTTGTTTTTACACACACCAGTTCAGGGATACCCAGCATGGCTGCATGGGTTTTTAGCTCTACCTCAGCCCATGCTGAGGACTCCAGGTCATTTCCAAGCAGACAGTCTACTGGGATGTTTGAGGAGACCACCACCTGTTTCAGGCCATTGACCCCTCCCCATTCTAAAGTTACCATTGCCATGGGATGTGCTTTAGTTTGATTGTCAGCATTGGTGACTGTATAAGTTTTTCCAGTCAGGTATTGGCCAGGGGAAACCAGTTTCTCTGTCACCATGGTGACACTGGCACCTGTATCCCTCAGGCCCTCTACACTTGTCCCATTTATTAAGAGCTGCTGCCTGTATTTTTGCATGTTAGGCGACCAGGCAGCTAGTGTGGCTAAATCCACCCCACCCTCAGAGACTAGAGTAGCTTCAGTGTGGACCCTGATTTGCTCTGGGCACACTGTTGATCCCACTTGGAGACTAGCCATTCCAGTGTTACCTGGATTGGAGTTTGGAGTGGAACTTTTCTTGGGACAGGCCTTGTCTCCAGTTTGGTGTCCAGACTGACTACAGTTTCGACACCAGGCCTTTTTGGGATCAAAGTTTTTACCCTTGTACCCAGGATTGGTTTGTGAAGAGGCTCTGGGCCCACCCTCCTGTGCAGGTTTTTGGGGGCCTGTAGAAGACTCTTTACTATTTTTATTTTTGGCTGTCTCACCACCTTTCCCCTGGGGAGGTTTTGTGACCCCTTTCTTTTGGTCACCCCCTGTGGAAGTTTTGGACACCCTTGTCTTGACCCAATGGTCCGCCTTCTTTCCCAATTCTTGGGGAGAAATTGGTCCTAGGTCTACCAGATGCTGATGCAGTTTATCATTGAAACAATTACTTAACAGGTGTTCTTTCACAAATAAATTGTACAGCCCATCATAATTACTTACACCACTGCCTTGAATCCAACCATCTAGTGTTTTTACTGAGTAGTCTACAAAGTCAACCCAGGTCTGGCTCGAGGATTTTTGAGCCCCCCTGAATCTAATCCTATACTCCTCAGTGGAGAATCCAAAGCCCTCAATCAGGGTACCCTTCATGAGGTCATAAGATTCTGCATCTTTTCCAGAGAGTGTGAGGAGTCTATCCCTACACTTTCCTGTGAACATTTCCCAAAGGAGAGCACCCCAGTGAGATCTGTTCACTTTTCTGGTTACACAAGCCCTCTCAAAAGCTGTGAACCATTTGGTGATGTCATCACCATCTTCATATTTAGTTACAATCCCTTTAGGGATTTTCAACATGTCAGGAGAATCTCTGACCCTATTTATGTTGCTGCCACCATTGATGGGTCCTAGGCCCATCTCTTGTCTTTCCCTCTCTATGGCTAGGATCTGTCTTTCCAAAGCCAATCTTTTGGCCATCCTGGCTAACTGGATGTCCTCTTCACTGGAGTTATCCTCAGTGATTTCAGAGGTGCTGGTCCCTCCTGTGAGGGAGCCAGCATCTCTGACTAGTATTTTTGGAGTCAGGGCTTGAGAGGCCCTGTCCTCCCTAGATAGGACTGGTAGGGGGGAATCTTCCTCCAATTCACTATCATCTTCCTCTGAGTTGCCACCCTCAGAGGGGTTGGCCTTTTCAAACTCTGCCAAAAGCTCCTGGAGCTGTACTTTGGTAGGTTTGGGGCCCATTGCTATTTTCTTTAGTTTATAGAGTGACCTTAGCTCTCTCATCTGTAGATGGAGGTAAGGTGTGGTGTCGAGTTCCACCACAGCCACATCTGTGCTAGACATTTTGCTTCTAAAAGTTGGAATACTTTTTAAGAATCTACAACTGGTTCTAGAATCTAATTCAAACTTTTAAACTCTAAAAGCAATGCTAACAGGGACTAACACAAGGCCCTAGCAGGACTTTAAAGAATTTAGAAAACTTTTCAAATTGCAAAAATCAATTTCTAATGACAATTTTGGAATTTGTCGTGTGATCAGGTATTGGCTGAGTAGTCCAGCAAATGCAAAGTCTTGTACCCCACCGCTGATCCACCAATGTAGGAAGTTGGCTCTGTATGTGCTATTTCAAAGTAAGGAATAGCATGCACAGAGTCCAAGGGTTCCCCTTAGAGGTAAAATAGTGGTAAAAAGAGATAATACTAATGCTCTATTTTGTGGTAGTGTGGTCGAGCAGTAGGCTTATCCAAGGAGTAGTGTTAAGCATTTGTTGTACATACACATAGACAATAAATGAGGTACACACACTCAGAGACAAATCCAGCCAATAGGTTTTGTTATAGAAAAATATCTTTTCTTAGTTTATTTTAAGAACCACAGGTTCAAATTTAACATGTAATATCTTGTTTGAAAGGTATTGCAGGTAAGTACTTTAGGAACTTTGAATCATTTCAATTGCATGTATACTTTTCAAGTTATTCACAAATAGCTATTTTAAAAGTGGACACAGTGCAATTTTCACAGTTCCTGGGGGAGGTAAGTTTTTGTTAGTTTTACCAGGTAAGTAAGACACTTACAGGGTTCAGTTCTTGGTCCAAGGTAGCCCACCGTTGGGGGTTCAGAGCAACCCCAAAGTCACCACACCAGCAGCTCAGGGCCGGTCAGGTGCAGAGTTCAAAGTGGTGCCCAAAACGCATAGGCTTCAATGGAGAGAAGGGGGTGCCCCGGTTCCGGTCTGCTTGCAGGTAAGTACCCGCGTCTTCGGAGGGCAGACCAGGGGGGTTTTGTAGGGCACCGGGGGGGACACAAGCCCACACAGAAATTTCACCCTCAGCGGCGCGGGGGCGGCCGGGTGCAGTGTTAGAACAAGCGTCGGGTTCGCAATGTAAGTCAATGAGAGATCAAGGGATCTCTTCAGCGCTGCAGGCAGGCAAGGGGGGGATTCCTCGGGGAAACCTCCACTTGGGCAAGGGAGAGGGACTCCGGGGGGTCACTTCTGCAGTGAAAGTCCGGTCCTTCAGGTCCTGGGGTCTGCGGGTGCAGGGTCTTTTCCAGGCGTCGGGACTTAGGTTTCAGAGAGTCGCGGTCAGGGGAAGCCTCGGGATTCCCTCTGCAGGCGGCGCTGTGGGGGCTCAGGGGGGACAGGTTTTGGTACTCACAGTCGTAGAGTAGTCCGGGGGTCCTCCCTGAGGTGTTGGTTCTCCACCAGCCGAGTCGGGGTCGCCGGGTGCAGTGTTGCAAGTCTCACGCTTCTTGCGGGGAGTTGCAGGGTTCTTTAAAGCTGCTTCTTGAAACAAAGTTGCAGTCTTTTTGGAGCAGGTCCGCTGTCCTCCGGAGTTTCTTGTCGTCGTCGAAGCAGGGCAGTCCCCAGAGGATTCAGGGGTCGCTGGTCCCTTTGGAAGGCGTCGCTGGAGCAGAGTTCTTTGGAAGGCAGGAGACAGGCCGGTGAGTTTCTGGAGCCAAGGCAGTTGTTGTCTTCTGGTCTTCCTCTGCAGGGGTTTTCAGCTGGGCAGTCCTTCTTCTTGTTGTTGCAGGAATCTAATTTTCTAGGGTTCAGGGTAGCCCTTAAATACTAAATTTAAGGGCGTGTTTAGGTCTGGGGGGTTAGTAGCCAATGGCTACTAGCCCTGAGGGTGGGTACACCCTCTTTGTGCCTCCTCTCAAGGGGAGGGGGTCACAATCCTAACCCTATTGGGGGAATCCTCCATCTGCAAGATGGAGAATTTCTAAAAGTTAGAGTCACCTCAGCTCAGGACACCTTAGGGGCTGTCCTGACTGGCCAGTGACTCCTCCTTGTTGCTTTCGTTGTTCCCTCCAGCCTTGCCGCCAAAAGTGGGGGCCGTGGCCGGAGGGGGCGGGCAACTCCACTAAGCTGGAGTGCCCTGCTGGGCTGTGACAAAGGGGTGAGCCTTTGAGGCTCACCGCCAGGTGTTACAGCTCCTGCCTGGGGGAGGTGTTAGCACCTCCACCCAGTGCAGGCTTTGTTACTGGCCTCAGAGTGACAAAGGCACTCTCCCCATGGGGCCAGCAACATGTCTCTAGTGTGGCAGGCTGCTGGAACTAGTCAGCCTACACAGACAGTCGGTTAAGTTTCAGGGGGCACCTCTAAGGTGCCCTCTGGGGTGTATTTTGCAATAAAATGTACACTGGCATCAGTGTGCATTTATTGTGCTGAGAAGTTTGATACCAAACTTCCCAGTTTTCAGTGTAGCCATTATGGTGCTGTGGAGTTCGTGTTTGACAAACTCCCAGACCATATACTCTTATGGCTACCCTGCACTTACAATGTCTAAGGTTTTGTTTAGACACTGTAGGGGTACCATGCTCATGCACTGGTACCCTCACCTATGGTATAGTGCACCCTGCCTTAGGGCTGTAAGGCCTGCTAGAGGGGTGACTGACCTATACTTGCATAGGCAGTGAGAGGCTGGCATGGCACCCTGAGGGGAGTGCCATGTCGACTTACTCGTTTTGTTCTCACTAGCACACACAAGCTGGCAAGCAGTGTGTCTGTGCTGAGTGAGAGGTCTCCAGGGTGGCATAAGACATGCTGCAGCCCTTAGAGACCTTCCTTGGCATCAGGGCCCTTGGTACTAGAAGTACCAGTTACAAGGGACTTATCTGGATGCCAGGGTCTGCCAATTGTGGATACAAAAGTACAGGTTAGGGAAAGAACACTGGTGCTGGGGCCTGGTTAGCAGGCCTCAGCACACTTTCAATTGTAAACATAGCATCAGCAAAGGCAAAAAGTCAGGGGGCAACCATGCCAAGGAGGCATTTCCTTACACAACCCCCCCCCCAAACGAAAGAGGATGAGACTAACCTTTCCCAAGAGAGTCTTCATTTTCTAAGTGGAAGAACCTGGAAAGGCCATCTGCATTGGCATGGGCAGTCCCAGGTCTGTGTTCCACTATAAAGTCCATTCCCTGTAGGGAGATGGACCACCTCAACAGTTTAGGATTTTCACCTTTCATTTGCATCAGCCATTTGAGAGGTCTGTGGTCAGTTTGAACTAGGAAGTGAGTCCCAAAGAGGTATGGTCTCAGCTTCTTCAGGGACCAAACCACAGCAAAGGCCTCCCTCTCAATGGCACTCCAACGCTGCTCCCTGGGGAGTAACCTCCTGCTAATGAAAGCAACAGGCTGGTCAAGGCCATCATCATTTGTTTGGGACAAAACTGCCCCTATCCCATGTTCAGAGGCATCTGTCTGCACAATGAACTGCTTAGAATAATCTGGAGCTTTTAGAACTGGTGCTGAGCACATTGCTTGTTTCAGGGTGTCAAAGGCCTGTTGGCATTCCACAGTCCAGTTCACTTTCTTGGGCATTTTCTTGGAGGTGAGTTCAGTGAGGGCTGTCACAATGGATCCATATCCCTTCACAAACCTCCTGTAATACCCAGTCAAGCCAAGGAATGCCCTGACTTGAGTCTGGGTTTTTGGAGCTACCCAGTCCAGAATAGTCTGGATCTTGGGTTGGAGTGGCTGAATTTGGCCTCCACCTACAAGGTGGCCCAAGTAAACCACAGTTCCCTGCCCTATCTGGCATTTGGATGCCTTGTTAGAGAGGCCTGCAGATTGCAGAGCCTTCATAACCTTCTTCAGGTGGACCAGGTGATCCTGCCAGGTGGAGCTAAAGACAGCAATATCATCAAGATAAGCTGTGCTAAAGGACTCCAAGCCAGCAAGGACTTGATTCACCAACCTTTGGAAGGTGGCAGGGGCATTCTTTAAACCAAAGGGCATAACAGTAAACTGATAATGCCCATCAGGTGTGGAGAATGCTGTTTTCTCTTTTGCTCCAGGTGCCATTTTTATTTGCCAGTACCCTGCTGTCAAGTCAAAGGTACTTAAGAATTTGGCAGCACCTAATTTATCTATGAGCTCATCAGCTCTAGGAATTGGATGAGCATCTGTCTTGGTGACAGAATTGAGCCCTCTGTAGTCCACACAAAACCTCATCTCTTTCTTTCCATCTTTGGTGTGAGGTTTGGGGACTAAGACCACTGGGCTAGCCCAGGGGCTGTCAGAGCGCTCAATTACTCCCAATTCCAGCATCTTGTGGACTTCCACCTTGATGCTTTCCTTAACATGGTCAGACTGTCTAAAAATTTTGTTTTTGACAGGCATGCTGTCTCCTGTGTCCACATCATGGGTACACAGGTGTGTCTGACCAGGGGTTAAGGAGAAGAGTTCAGGAAACTGTTGTAGGACTCTCCTACAATCAGCTTGCTGTTGGCCAGAGAGGGTGTCTGAGTAGATCACTCCATCTACTGAGCCATCTTTTGGGTCTGATGACAGAAGATAAGGGAGAGGTTCACTCTCTGCCTCCTGATCCTCATCTGTTACCATCAACAGATTCACATCAGCCCTGTCATGGAAGAGCTTAAGGCGGTTCACATGGATCACCCTCTTGGGGCTCCTGCTTGTGCCCAGGTCCACCAGGTAGGTGACCTGACTCTTCCTTTCTAGCACTGGGTAAGGGCCACTCCATTTGTCCTGGAGTGCCCTGGGAGCCACAGGCTCCAGAACCCAGACTTTCTGCCCTGGTTGGAACTCAACCAGTGCAGCCTTTTGGTCATACCAAAACTTCTGGAGCTGTTGGCTGGCCTCAAGGTTTTTGGTTGCCTTTTCCATGTACTCTGCCATTCTAGAGCGAAGGCCAAGTACATAGTCCACTATGTCTTGTTTAGGCTCATGAAGAGGTCTCTCCCAGCCTTCTTTAACAAGAGCAAGTGGTCCCCTTACAGGGTGACCAAACAGAAGTTCAAAGGGTGAGAATCCTACTCCCTTCTGTGGCACCTCTCTGTAAGCAAAAAGCAGACATGGCAAGAGGACATCCCATCTCCTTTTGAGTTTTTCTGGGAGCCCCATGATCATGCCTTTTAATGCCTTGTTGAATCTCTCAACTAAGCCATTAGTTTGTGGATGGTATGGTGTAGTGAATTTGTAAGTCACTCCACACTCATTCCACATGTGTTTTAGGTATGCTGACATGAAGTTGGTACCTCTGTCAGACACCACCTCCTTAGGGAAACCCACTCTGGTAAAGATACCAATGAGGGCCTTGGCTACTGCAGGGGCAGTAGTCGACCTAAGGGGAATAGCTTCAGGATACCTAGTAGCATGATCCACTACTACTAGGATATACATATTTCCTGAGGCTGTGGGAGGTTCCAGTGGACCAACTATGTCCACACCCACTCTTTCAAAGGGGACCCCCACCACTGGAAGTGGAATGAGGGGGGCCTTTGGGTGCCCACCTGTCTTACCACTGGATTGACAGGTGGGGCAGGAGAGGCAAAACTCCTTAACCTTCTCGGACATATTGGGCCAGTAGAAGTGGTTGACTAACCTCTCCCACGTCTTGGTTTGTCCCAAATGCCCAGCAAGGGGAATATCATGGGCTAAGGTCAGAATAAACTCTCTGAACGACTGAGGCACTACCACTCTCCTAGTGGCACCAGGTTTGGGGTCTCTGGCCTCAGTGTACAGGAGTCCATCTTCCCAATAGACCCTATGTGTTCCATTTTTCTTGCCCTTGGACTCTTCAGCAGCTTGCTGCCTAAGGCCTTCAAGAGAGGGACAGGTTTCTTGTCCCTTACACAGCTCCTCCCTGGAGGGTCCCCCTGGGCCTAAGAGCTCAACCTGATAAGGTTCAAGCTCCAAAGGCTCAGTTCCCTCAGAGGGCAGAACTTCTTCCTGAGAAGAGAGGTTCTCTTTTTCTGACTGTGTTGCAGTTGGTTTCCCAACTGACTTTCCTTTTCTCTTCGTAGGCTGGGCCATTTTTCCAGACTCCAGCTCTACTTTTTCACCCTGTGCCTTGCATTGTGCTCTTGTTTTTACACACACCAGTTCAGGGATACCCAGCATGGCTGCATGGGTTTTTAGCTCTACCTCAGCCCATGCTGAGGACTCCAGGTCATTTCCAAGCAGACAGTCTACTGGGATGTTTGAGGAGACCACCACCTGTTTCAGGCCATTGACCCCTCCCCATTCTAAAGTTACCATTGCCATGGGATGTGCTTTAGTTTGATTGTCAGCATTGGTGACTGTATAAGTTTTTCCAGTCAGGTATTGGCCAGGGGAAACCAGTTTCTCTGTCACCATGGTGACACTGGCACCTGTATCCCTCAGGCCCTCTACACTTGTCCCATTTATTAAGAGCTGCTGCCTGTATTTTTGCATGTTAGGCGACCAGGCAGCTAGTGTGGCTAAATCCACCCCACCCTCAGAGACTAGAGTAGCTTCAGTGTGGACCCTGATTTGCTCTGGGCACACTGTTGATCCCACTTGGAGACTAGCCATTCCAGTGTTACCTGGATTGGAGTTTGGAGTGGAACTTTTCTTGGGACAGGCCTTGTCTCCAGTTTGGTGTCCAGACTGACTACAGTTTCGACACCAGGCCTTTTTGGGATCAAAGTTTTTACCCTTGTACCCAGGATTGGTTTGTGAAGAGGCTCTGGGCCCACCCTCCTGTGCAGGTTTTTGGGGGCCTGTAGAAGACTCTTTACTATTTTTATTTTTGGCTGTCTCACCACCTTTCCCCTGGGGAGGTTTTGTGACCCCTTTCTTTTGGTCACCCCCTGTGGAAGTTTTGGACACCCTTGTCTTGACCCAATGGTCCGCCTTCTTTCCCAATTCTTGGGGAGAAATTGGTCCTAGGTCTACCAGATGCTGATGCAGTTTATCATTGAAACAATTACTTAACAGGTGTTCTTTCACAAATAAATTGTACAGCCCATCATAATTACTTACACCACTGCCTTGAATCCAACCATCTAGTGTTTTTACTGAGTAGTCTACAAAGTCAACCCAGGTCTGGCTCGAGGATTTTTGAGCCCCCCTGAATCTAATCCTATACTCCTCAGTGGAGAATCCAAAGCCCTCAATCAGGGTACCCTTCATGAGGTCATAAGATTCTGCATCTTTTCCAGAGAGTGTAAGGAGTCTATCCCTACACTTTCCTGTGAACATTTCCCAAAGGAGAGCACCCCAGTGAGATCTGTTCACTTTTCTGGTTACACAAGCCCTCTCAAAAGCTGTGAACCATTTGGTGATGTCATCACCATCTTCATATTTAGTTACAATCCCTTTAGGGATTTTCAACATGTCAGGAGAATCTCTGACCCTATTTATGTTGCTGCCACCATTGATGGGTCCTAGGCCCATCTCTTGTCTTTCCCTCTCTATGGCTAGGATCTGTCTTTCCAAAGCCAATCTTTTGGCCATCCTGGCTAACTGGATGTCCTCTTCACTGGAGTTATCCTCAGTGATTTCAGAGGTGCTGGTCCCTCCTGTGAGGGAGCCAGCATCTCTGACTAGTATTTTTGGAGTCAGGGCTTGAGAGGCCCTGTCCTCCCTAGATAGGACTGGTAGGGGGGAATCTTCCTCCAATTCACTATCATCTTCCTCTGAGTTGCCACCCTCAGAGGGGTTGGCCTTTTCAAACTCTGCCAAAAGCTCCTGGAGCTGTACTTTGGTAGGTTTGGGGCCCATTGCTATTTTCTTTAGTTTATAGAGTGACCTTAGCTCTCTCATCTGTAGATGTAGGTAAGGTGTGGTGTCGAGTTCCACCACAGCCACATCTGTGCTAGACATTTTGCTTCTAAAAGTTGGAATACTTTTTAAGAATCTACAACTGGTTCTAGAATCTAATTCAAACTTTTAAACTCTAAAAGCAATGCTAACAGGGACTAACACAAGGCCCTAGCAGGACTTTAAAGAATTTAGAAAACTTTTCAAATTGCAAAAATCAATTTCTAATGACAATTTTGGAATTTGTCGTGTGATCAGGTATTGGCTGAGTAGTCCAGCAAATGCAAAGTCTTGTACCCCACCGCTGATCCACCAATGTAGGAAGTTGGCTCTGTATGTGCTATTTCAAAGTAAGGAATAGCATGCACAGAGTCCAAGGGTTCCCCTTAGAGGTAAAATAGTGGTAAAAAGAGATAATACTAATGCTCTATTTTGTGGTAGTGTGGTCGAGCAGTAGGCTTATCCAAGGAGTAGTGTTAAGCATTTGTTGTACATACACATAGACAATAAATGAGGTACACACACTCAGAGACAAATCCAGCCAATAGGTTTTGTTATAGAAAAATATCTTTTCTTAGTTTATTTTAAGAACCACAGGTTCAAATTTAACATGTAATATCTTGTTTGAAAGGTATTGCAGGTAAGTACTTTAGGAACTTTGAATCATTTCAATTGCATGTATACTTTTCAAGTTATTCACAAATAGCTATTTTAAAAGTGGACACAGTGCAATTTTCACAGTTCCTGGGGGAGGTAAGTTTTTGTTAGTTTTACCAGGTAAGTAAGACACTTACAGGGTTCAGTTCTTGGTCCAAGGTAGCCCACCGTTGGGGGTTCAGAGCAACCCCAAAGTCACCACACCAGCAGCTCAGGGCCGGTCAGGTGCAGAGTTCAAAGTGGTGCCCAAAACGCATAGGCTTCAATGGAGAGAAGGGGGTGCCCCGGTTCCGGTCTGCTTGCAGGTAAGTACCCGCGTCTTCGGAGGGCAGACCAGGGGGGTTTTGTAGGGCACCGGGGGGGACACAAGCCCACACAGAAATTTCACCCTCAGCGGCGCGGGGCGGCCGGGTGCAGTGTTAGAACAAGCGTCGGGTTCGCAATGTAAGTCAATGAGAGATCAAGGGATCTCTTCAGCGCTGCAGGCAGGCAAGGGGAGGATTCCTCGGGGAAACCTCCACTTGGGCAAGGGAGAGGGACTCCTGGGGGTCACTTCTGCAGTGAAAGTCCGGTCTTTCAGGTCCTGGGGGCTGCGGGTGCAGGGTCTTTTCCAGGCGTCGGGACTTAGGTTTCAGAGAGTCGCGGTCAGGGGAAGCCTCGGGATTCCCTCTGCAGGCGGCGCTGTGGGGGCTCAGGGGGGACAGGTTTTGGTACTCACAGTCGTAGAGTAGTCCGGGGGTCCTCCCTGAGGTGTTGGTTCTCCACCAGCCGAGTCGGGGTCGCCGGGTGCAGTGTTGCAATTCTCACGCTTCTTGCGGGGAGTTGCAGGGTTCTTTAAAGCTGCTTCTTGAAACAAAGTTGCAGTCTTTTTGGAGCAGGTCCGCTGTCCTCAGGAGTTTCTTGTCGTCGTCGAAGCAGGGCAGTCCCCAGAGGATTCAGGGGTCGCTGGTCCCTTTGGAAGGCGTCGCTGGAGCAGAGTTCTTTGGAAGGCAGGAGACAGGCCGGTGAGTTTCTGGAGCCAAGGCAGTTGTTGTCTTCTGGTCTTCCTCTGCAGGGGTTTTCAGCTGGGCAGTCCTTCTTCTTGTTGTTGCAGGAATCTAATTTTCTAGGGTTCAGGGTAGCCCTTAAATACTAAATTTAAGGGCGTGTTTAGGTCTGGGGGGTTAGTAGCCAATGGCTACTAGCCCTGAGGGTGGGTACACCCTCTTTGTGCCTCCTCCCAAGGGGAGGGGGTCACAATCCTAACCCTATTGGGGGAATCCTCCATCTGCAAGATGGAGAATTTCTAAAAGTTAGAGTCACCTCAGCTCAGGACACCTTAGGGGCTGTCCTGACTGGCCAGTGACTCCTCCTTGTTGCTTTCTTTGTTCCCTCCAGCCTTGCCGCCAAAAGTGGGGGCCGTGGCCGGAGGGGGCGGGCAACTCCACTAAGCTGGAGTGCCCTGCTGGGCTGTGACAAAGGGGTGAGCCTTTGAGGCTCACCGCCAGGTGTTACAGATCCTGCCTGGGGGAGGTGTTAGCATCTCCACCCAGTGCAGGCTTTGTTACTGGCCTCAGAGTGACAAAGGCACTCTCCCCATGGGGCCAGCAACATGTCTCTAGTGTGGCAGGCTGCTGGAACTAGTCAGCCTACACAGACAGTCGGTTAAGTTTCAGGGGGCACCTCTAAGGTGCCCTCTGGGGTGTATTTTGCAATAAAATGTACACTGGCATCAGTGTGCATTTATTGTGCTGAGAAGTTTGATACCAAACTTCCCAGTTTTCAGTGTAGCCATTATGGCGCTGTGGAGTTCGTGTTTGACAAACTCCCAGACCATATACTCTTATGGCTACCCTGCACTTACAATGTCTAAGGTTTTGTTTAGACACTGTAGGGGTACCATGCTCATGCACTGGTACCCTCACCTATGGTATAGTGCACCCTGCCTTAGGGCTGTAAGGCCTGCTAGAGGGGTGACTGACCTATACTTGCATAGGCAGTGAGAGGCTGGCATGGCACCCTGAGGGGAGTGCCATGTCGACTTACTCGTTTTGTTCTCACTAGCACACACAAGCTGGCAAGCAGTGTGTCTGTGCTGAGTGAGAGGTCTCCAGGGTGGCATAAGACATGCTGCAGCCCTTAGAGACCTTCCTTGGCATCAGGGCCCTTGGTACTAGAAGTACCAGTTACAAGGGACTTATCTGGATGCCAGGGTCTGCCAATTGTGGATACAAAAGTACAGGTTAGGGAAAGAACACTGGTGCTGGGGCCTGGTTAGCAGGCCTCAGCACACTTTCAATTGTAAACATAGCATCAGCAAAGGCAAAACGTCAGGGGGCAACCATGCCAAGGAGGCATTTCCTTACAAAGGCAATATAGACCTACCCTCCCCCCAAGTGGTCAATATAGCTACAGAGGGTAGAAGGACAAGGGTATAACTAACTGGCACTGCAAAAGTGCCAAAAGTTAAAATACTCAGGCAATAAGACAGACCTAGTTTGTGTTGTTCCCACTTGTTAGTGAGGTATTGTTTGGGTATAAGTAAACTATATAACCTAGCAAATACATGATTAATTATGTGGCAAGGGACTACAGAATCAGCTAGGGAAAGCCTAGAGGGAAAAATCAATGTGCAGTTATGTGAATGTTCAGAGCCAGATGGCAGTTTTTTGTTAATTAAGGCAGCACTAATAGCATTGAATAATTTAATGAATGAACACATTTATTGTGTGATGGAATACAATCATTACATTAGTAAAAGAACACTATCACAGTGAAAGAAAAATATGTCATTAAAAATATGTGCATTGCACTAAAAGAGAACAAAAGAAAAAAGAAAAAATGTATATATATAATATGTGTATATATCTATAAAGAACAATTAATTTAATTCATTAAAAATCATTACCTTGAAAATCTGTGGATATACATTAGCCGTGCCTCTATAGATCTAAAGTGCAAGTGCCTTGTCCATCTGTTTATACAGTCTGTCTTCATTGCTTTTTTACTTCCAAAGAGGTGTCAGCCTCAGGCAGATCTACAATTTACTTGTAGTTTATTTGACTGGGAGGGGCAATAATTCCTGCTCTGTGGAGCGGGGCACGCAAGATGTGCTAAATCACACTGTCCTGTTGCAATTAAGACTGCCTGTCATTTAGCAGTGACTGCGTCTGCTGCATACATTTTCCAAATCTTGATTGGCGCAATGTAATTTCCATGATGTACAGGAGGTACTGGGCCTCTGCCACCATGCGTGTCCCATAATGTAGGAAAATTGGCTTCTACAGCTGGCTTTGGGCAATATGCAGTCCTGGGCAACAGCAGAACAAATGGCCCAGTGACTCTTTTTTTGTAGTCACACAGTCTGCAAAGTATCATGTTAGTAAGAGATTTTCACCTGGTGTATCAACTCTTTTATTCGAAGGGGAACTAATCTGGCCCACAATATATGTTTTAAGCAGTGTTTTCTGAGGGCTTGATGCAGGTACAATTGTGTGTTGCATGTTGTATACAAGCTATAAGTGGAGTATAAATGCCTTGCTCCACTAAAGCCTTAGATTTAGCATTTCTGCAACTTTGTTTAGATAGTTGTGTAATTGATTATTCACAGTGGTTAAAATTAAGTTTAAGACTGCTTTCATTGAATTTGCAGTGGCTTTGGTTGTCCGAAAAAAGTATTTTGTGTGTGAAGCGATGCATTCCAATTTTTGTGATGTTCAGTCAAACTCTAGGTGAATCCGGGTATGGTTGTATTATATTTGTTAAATGCATCCAATGCCTTCTGAAGCCCTATTCGTGTGTGATCTAGTAGCTTACGGTTGTCAGCATATTGAATTAGGAAAAGGTGGCTGTGTCTTATCCTTGGGGTCACAAGATTGACTCCTGCTAGTGAGGGACCCAGGTATGCTGTATATAAATTGAACAATAAAGGGGCAAGGACGCACCTTTGTTTGAGCCCACGTGTTGGAATTTTCAAAGTGGATGTTGTGCTGGACAGCATGATGCTTACCCATGTATTGGTGTAAAGCAACATAATGGCTTTCAGTAGCTTAGTTGATATATTCCAATTTTGCAGGTTCTGCCAGAGTTTGTTGCACACCACTCATTGAATGCAGCAGAGTAGTTAACAAATCAAACAAACACAGGCAGGCAATTCAGTATGGTTT
Source organism: Pleurodeles waltl (assembly GCF_031143425.1). Taxonomy (NCBI): domain Eukaryota; kingdom Metazoa; phylum Chordata; class Amphibia; order Caudata; family Salamandridae; genus Pleurodeles; species Pleurodeles waltl. The sequence goes on along the minus strand of NC_090446.1, from coordinate 755,135,874 downwards.
GGCCTGTTGGGCCAGATATGAAAGGGCAACAATGTCATCTAAGTAAGGTAGATAAATAAAACATCCTCTCCACCCAGAAGAGGCCCATACCTCTATCCAAACAAATGCCACCCTCTACTAATGTCAGACAAAGTCCAAAACAAAGTCGAAATCTGCCTCAATTGTCCTTCCCAATTCCCATCCCTTCCACCCCCAACAAAAGTCCCTCCCACCAAACAGGATATATTAAAAAAGGGCCTAGAGGGCACTGATGCGGGTGTGAGAGGGTATTTAGAAACACAAAAGGATGATGGGTGGAGTGCTTAAACTTTGCAAACACTCATCCCCAGTCACAGATATGGAGTAAATCCATTGTTCTTTTGCTCACCATGCCACCCCAGTTTGGACCCAGCCATATGCAAATCAGTCTTGACCATGCTTCCTATGGGGACAGTCTGGCCCTAACTACCAGGTCAGGTTCTCCCTGGACCAGAAACAAGCATCCTGGACCAGTTTTGGGTATCACCCCTTATCAACCAGGCTAGCTTAAATCCAGTGGCACAGTGAGCAGGAGTCCCACGTCTGGGCATACCCTTCCCACTTAGGGCAACTTTACCAACATAAAAGGAGGATGGACAGAGTGCTGACACTTTTCAAACACTCACCTCCAGTAATAGATCTGGGTTTAATTCATAATTTTTTTGCTCACCATGCCACCCCAACTTTGACCCAGTCATGTGCAAATCAATCTTGACCCTACTCTCCATGGGAACAGTCCAGCCTAAACTGACAGGTTTGGAAGCGTGCTAACTGATAGCAAAGCAGTGCCAGTTCTCATAGGATGCGATGGAGGAGGTGGTCACTGGATGATGAGGCGGGAGCTGCGGTGGTGGATCCAGACCATCAGCAGCACTGCCAAAGGTGTGGCTGGGATGGAGGAACTGATGGCTGGCTGGAAGTAAAGGGGCAGAGGCATGTGCTTCTGCCTCATCCTCCTCCAGGGCCACCAGCTGGTGATATTCAGCCTGGATTCCTCCAATATCGCTGCAGCTGGGCTGCTATCTCCTGCCGAGATGGTGGACCAGCAGTAATGGCTATATAAAGAAAGAAAAAAGACACATTTTAAGTAATGCTCATTGCAAACACTTGATTATATCGTGGCACAGTAGCAGAACATTGCAGGTCCTCTACAGCCATTGGAAATTTTGATGTGATTAGTCACAGGGCCAGGTTTTCCCTACACATGACATAAAGTAGGCCTGGGCAGAGTTCATGGAGTTTCACTCTGCGGAATTCCGCAGAGCCACTGAGAAACTCTCTGGAATTCCATGGAGTTTCGCAGACGTGCAAAGCATTGCTCAGCCACTCTTTATTCTCTTTATCTTGGACATGTAGGACCATCAGTGCCATTTTGTGAAAGAGGGGGAACACTCAGGCCTCCTTCTAATGAACACTTTGCTTGAATGAAAACACACATAATTTTTTTCATAATTGTTAAGACCGCCGATGGCTGCACAACCTGCACAATTTTCTTCACATTGCAACATGTGACAAAACACACTGCAATCCCCTACTTATTTCATTTTAACTTTGCCATTTTCAAGCCACAAAGGTCGTTTCTTTCTCTATATGTGCAGATCCCAAATGAAAACAATTAAATATTAATTAAAGAATCACAGAATAGTACTGCTCATGTATTTTAACACTGCGCACTCTGTGTGGAGGTCGTGTTTTAACTAATTTTAAGGTTGAGCACAAAGGAAATATTCCTCTCCAAAACATCTGTCAGAAAACTCAAGCAGCAGCAGGGAGCAGATAATCCATACAAATTACATGGGTACCCAAGGTTGTGTAAATGTTCTTTTTGATGCAGTGTCATGACTAGCAATTAAAAACAGTTTTAGGAGATATTTTATAGAACATAGGGGGTCATTCCTACCCTGGCGGTCCGAGACCGCCAGGGTAGGGGACGGAGGAAGCACCGCCAACAGGCTGGCGGTGCTTCTGGGGCAATTCTGACCGCGGCGGTAAAGCTGCGGTCAGAAAAGGGAAACCGGCGGTTTCCCGCCGGTTTCCCGCTGCCCCAGGTAATCCTCCACGGCGGCGCTGCAAGCAGCGCCACCATGGGGATTCCAACCCCCTTCCCGCCATCCTGTTTCTGCCGGTTTTCAATGCCAGAAACAGGATGGCGGGAACGGGTGTCCTGGGGCCCCTGGGGGCCCCTGCAGTGCCCATGCCACTGGCATGGGCACTGCAGGGGCCCCCAAACAGGGCCTCATTGGGATTTTCAGTGTCTGCTTGGCAGACACTGAAAATCGCGACGGGTGCAACTCCACCCGTCGCACACCAGCAACTCCGCCGGCTCCATTCGGAGACGGCTTTCTCGTTGCTGGTGCTTTCCCGCTGGGCGGGCGGGCGGCCTTTTGGCGGTCGCCCGCCAGCCCAGCGGGAAAGTCAGAATGACCGCTGCGGTCTTTTGACCGCGGTACGGTCTTCTGGCGGTTCCCGCCAGGCGGGCGGCTTCCGCCGCCAGCGGGGGTCAGATTGACCCCCATAGTGTTTTCATTTGCATACTATTTAAACATTTCTGTTTTCTTTTCACACTGTGAGGAGGAGATTTGTAAATTAATTCAAATGTTGTTTGGGCAAGTAGGGCTTGTTGAAGTTGGACATCCCACATGACACAGACAGACAGAAATTAAGGCACCTGCAGCTGGCCAGGCAGATACCAGGGCCTGTAGGTTAATAACAACAATCAGTGATTAAGCAGCATGCACTTCGAGCAGTAATGAGCTGTGCACAAGTACTCTTGAGAATGCTAGTGCTGCTCTGAGCCAGCACGAGATGCTTCCGAGCAAGGAAGAGAGGCTCTGCAAAGAAAAGCAGACTTTTGTGCCATATGAAAATTCAAGGTTTTTCACATAATTTCCAGAAACAGGAAAAGTAGGAACAAAGAGACCTATGCATAGAAAATATTGACAATGTCATGAGCAATATATGGTTACAGATTTTAAAATATACTTTTTATGCCAAAGTCAAGCACTAAGACTCGCATCACTCTTACAGTGACTGAAAGGGGACCGAAGGAAATTTAGCTGAGTCACACAAATAAAGTACAAAAAGCAAGTATTGCTGAGAATGTTTTTAGCTGCCATTTTCCTAAGGAAACAGTAAATTGGGGTTATATTAGCTGTCCAGTCTACAGGTTCAATGACTGTTGAGCCCAAAGGTAGACATGAACTGATCAGACTCCCCTAAAGGAGCAGCTGCAGGATCTTTTGAACATGTCGGGCAATGAAAAAACATTAACCACAGAATCTGGTGCAAGCAGTATTGTAGGAGAAGCAATAGCCTTATTGGCCTAGGTAATATGGGGCATGGTTGTGAGGGAAGCAATGATTCTGCTTGCCTGTGCTGTTCAGTTTGTAATTTGGAAACAGAGGGCACAGCTCAAGCTCCACAACACCACTGGTCTCCTCCAACAACCTTGCGCTTGATTCAAAGCATGAGAACAGCCAGATTACGAGTTTAAAAACGTTTCCTCTCCCAACCATTGGCTGAGGCTGGCTTCTTGGATATTATTCATTAGGCAAAGGATCTGATTGGTGACCAGGAGTGGTGAGCGTGCCAGCCCGGTGTACTCAGCTCCACCGGCGCCACCTAGGCAGAGTTTTTTCAACTCTGTGCTCCAAGAGGAGCACGGAGTGGCAAAACTTCTGTGAACTCTGCCGGCTGAGTTTGCCACCCGGCCCTAATTTAAAGCACTGACTACAGGGAATTAAGCCAGAATACCACCAGAATAAAACGTTTTTTTTTTCTGTTTAAAGCATTTCATAGTAAAAAAGTAAACTAGACACTTTGGCCCTCATTACAAATCTGGTGGTCAATAGACCACTAGACTCACAGATGGTGGTTGGACTGCCACCAATGCGGCCATCCGTCCACCATATTTCAAGCATGGCAGTCGGGCTTTGGTGGGCCCGCCACCTCTGCCAGGATCAGGGATCTCAGCGGTCTGGCAGTAGATGGTGGTCTTAATCCACCAGGGCAGCGCTGCAAGCAGCGTTTCCCTGGGGATTACAACCTCATTCTCCACCAGCCATTTCATGGCAGGAGCACCGCCATGAAAAGTCTGGTGGAGAACGAGTGCAGGGGGCCCCAGGGAGGCCCCTGCACTGCCCATACACTTGGCATGGGCAGTGCATGGACCCATCTGGCCAGCGCCCTCACAATGGTCACTGTATGCAAATCCAGTGGGTGGAAGCACAGGTTTCCCCACACTGACCCACCTGGAAACTCTTAATGGGCCCGGCAAGGAGGTAGCAGGTATGGTAGCAACCTCTCCATCTGAAGTTTGGCAGATGGCGTAAATCATCCACCAAACGTATATTCAGGCCCTCTGTGTGTAAAAAGAAACAATACCTCTCATTAGTGAGTAATGCATATATGCAGCACAACTAACAGTATTCTATTCTTGTTGTGAACATTAATGGAGGTATGCTATCGTCTGTTCTGGTACTGTATGCAGTGTACAGTTGTGGCAGCTGTAATGGAAAATAGTCTTACTTTAATTCCAGTAGACTGGCCCTGCTCTTCTCTGAGTCTTTCAATTCTACCTTGACTATAAAGAGGCACATGAATACTAATAATACTATGTCAAACATGCCATGTATATAACTATGGATATCCTGTCTGTTGTGAGTAGATACGGGAAAAAAACAATGCACTGCAGTACAGGGAAGGGAATGGGATATATATTTTATTTTGCAAATTAGTCACAGAGTATCCCATCCACCAAACTCTAAATCAGGCAGTTAGTCAAACTTTACTCTCTAGCCCCGCCCTCCATTAAAAATTATTTTCAACACATACCTTCACATGGCAGTAGGGAAACTGTTACTCTACTGCAAGGTAAGTTAGAGGGCTGAAGATAGGTAACGGTTTTGCTAGAGAATAATGTGGTGTCACTGATAATCATGTGCTAAGGTTTTGCTTAGACAGTTACTGTAGTTGCAAATTACGAAAGAGAAAAATTTGAACAGGCTTAAGTCTGTCATGGAGGCCATGAAATATATAAATACATAAATACTTGACCAGAATGGATTTTTCAATTTTTGGTAGGCTGGAACAGAAGTAAGAAAGAAATGACAGATGGAGTGAAGTACTAGTAGGAGGTGACTGAGTGGACACTGGAAGCACATCTTGTTTTCTCTTTGTAAATGTATTGAAAACGTTGTAATGCCACATTAACTGAAGCAGAGGCAAACTGCATAGCCAACACACAGTGCTGAACTGAACAATGCTGCAGTTATTTCACCGGTGGGGAAATGCCATTGGCAGGGAGGTGATGAATATGGGTGGGATTATCTATCTTGCTGTAAAAATGCAGTATACTCCATTTATCAATAAGCAAGCAATGTCACATACCAGCACCGCTTGTCCCTGCCATCTCTGGAACGTCTCCTCCTCTAACCTCCTGGGCCTCCTTAATCACACTGGCGTTGCCAGCCTGGCACTGGTGGTCTGTGCTGCTAGAAAACAAATGACACACTTTGCATAGAAGCTTCTCTTCCTAAGTAATGATTATCTTTTTTTAACAAAGTACAACAGCAATACCTCCCTACAATTCGGTTAGCACTCTTCTATCAAAACTATGACTCTGGGTGGTATGCTGGTTAACATGTTAGAACAGGCAGGTAGTCAAGCCAACCAAAACCTTTTCATATTGGAGGGGCAAAGTTATGAAGATGACTCATTGAAGTCATTGAAGCGCAATGAAGGGATGGAATGTTCAATGAAGGACATATGGTCTTTGGTTGGCAAATGCAATGTGATCTCATACTATATTTTCCTGGCATGCTCCATTCTCATGGGAACTGTCCGTATAATGTATAAATGAATGATAAGAGGACACTGGGGAGGGTCTATGACCATGGCCACTCTCTTGTTTTGACTGTTTGAGCATGAGCAAGAAAGCGTTTTCAGCAAATAGTGTGGTGAATAATAACTTACTTGGGCCTGCAATCTTCACAGTACTGAACCTCTACTTTCTTAGTCTTATATTGCTACAAGACATATAAGGGGAGAGGGAAAGCTTGTTAAAATAACAGGAGAAACCTAGAGACAGGATGAAGTCAGCTACAGGAACATCAAATAAAGGATAATGCAGGAATAACAAGAATTTAACAAACATTTGATAGAGGAGTTGAAAAAAGGAGACAGTATAAAAAAATACAACAAAATTATTGAAATAGTGGAGAGAGGTAAATGTTAGGGAAATAATGATCACAGGACTTACGAAGGCCATCCGAACCCTCTGCCATGGCCGCAGTGCTGGTGGTGGTAGTGGTTCCACCTGCCGCATTCCTGGTGGTGGCAGTTCCGTCACTCTGCTGTCATGCCCTCTTGCCCTGGGGTGCTGATATAAGAAATAAAGAAGATAAAAAATAGATTAGTGGCACAGTTAATCTCCAAAATGGTTGACAGGCAGATGCAGTAGAAGTGTACTTTTCTAAATCGGATCGCCTGTTTCCCTACTCATAATGTCCTAAACCTAATTCATAACTTCTTAAACCTAAACTACAGTTTCAACTACGAATGCATTGCAATAAATGTTCTTTGCTTCTCCACCCTCTTTGATGGGCCAACTTGGTCTCTCTTTTCAATACATATTACACATTACGGGGAGATTGGGATTGTATAAACTACATAAAGAACAGCACAGTGAATACCACCGTCAGTATCTTAGTGACAGAACACATGAGTCTGTATCACTTCTTAATCAGCATGCACCGATGAGTACGAGTAGTTAGCATCATGCAACTGGCTAGCCCAAGTTGTATCAGATATTATTTGTAACATAAACATAACTTACTTCTGAATCTCTGAATATGAGCAGCATGCTATTTGGTAAAATAAAATAGCATTTTTAGAAAACAAACAAAAATTGCTCACCAAGCCCCACAACCTCAAAACCCAACAGGTCAAGCAGGTCCTGTTCACAATATATTAGGTCCAACCAGGAGTTCATAATCTACTGCATGGTTCACTGCACCCCGTACTACAGAAAACAAGGAGCACAGGGCCAAAAGTAAATAAAACAGCTAATATAACAAACAAAAATAAAATTCCTTTGTAAACCACAAAATTAGTTTGTATCAAACTTAATTGGAATAATTACCAACAACCATATACCTTTGTGTCCAACCTTTTGTACACTTTTATTTTCATCATAATGCAGTTGAGGGTATTTACGTGGTGGGAAAGATTTTATGAAAATACATATATACATTAAACAACATATATAAATAATATTCTTGGGGGAGGATTGGCACAGATTGAGAGAAAGGCCTAGCAACATGCACAGAACACTGAAAGTAGGCAAAACAAAATGGCCATGCCTATGGGCACTGCATGGTGCCATTCACACTGATTTTGAGTGTAGAATGCACTACTGACCTGAAAAAGAAGTGCGAACAGGCTGAGAGCATTCTTCCGTCCATTCGCGGAGTATGCCGAATCTTGCTGTTTTTCTTTGGACCGCTGCAGAATTCCACACGGCAAAGCTTCACAAGCTCCGTCCATGCCTAGTTCTCCCTCCTCCATGGGAACGTGCAGGATTACCTGAGACTAGCCCATGTTTAAAATTCTTCAGACTCACTATGGTGAATCTATGTTTATTGTATATTGTGCATTTATTTATTGGAAAAGGAATCACATTGGCTCTGAAGCCCTGTGTAAGAGGGTTTGCATTGTGCAGTGTAAGCACTGTGTGCAAGGCAGACTAGGCCTCCTCTGACCTTTGGGCCCTCTTGCATTGCACTGATTGCACCAATGGTAGCAACAGTCCTGGGTCTCTTTATCTCACTCTAAAAATGTACCTATCTCTCTACCTCTGTTTCTCTGCCTTCTTTGTTTAGCTTCTTGTAGGCTACATCACCTTCCTCTCATTATCTTGTCTCTCTTCCTATGTCACCTATATCGCTACCTCACCTGTTCCTTTTCTTACTTCTCCCTCTTCTTCACCTTTCTTGCACTACCATTCTCCTTTAGCTCTGTGTCCTCTCTTTCATGCCCTTTCGTTTGGCCATCAGATGCCACTGTCTAGCCAGCAATGTGTTTACATGAAAGGAGGAGGGCAAGGGAGGGGAAGAGGAAAAAAGTACTACATTTCACTCAATGGAATTGTGAAAATCTTGAGAGCACTGCTTATTTCAGTTGCAGCAGTCTTGAAATGGGCTTATTTTGCGATTTGATCTGCTAATTAAAGTCAAAATCCAAGTACAATGCGGACATATTTCATTTTAGCATTGCACACTAGTTCAGTAAACATCCACTAAGTTACCCTTACTGTTTCTTTCCATTATTGAGAAAAACCGGCCAGTTAGACTCGGAATTCTATAGTAAATATCATTAATAATACAGCAAAACAATCAACCTCTAAGCACTAATACTGGCTTGACCAATGCTTGTTCATGCTTTCTTTTGATACTCTTCGGGTTCAGGAACAGATCAGCTCGCGCTTTCAAATATTTTTGCTTCCATTGTTTCTTAGAGTTTGACTTTTAATTTAATGTTGTTTAAGATCACAGAGACTTGACTTGGCTGAAAATGAATAACACATTCAAAGTTTTTTTCTGAAGAAAATGTCCCAAAAATATTTACAATGGCACTGTATGAGGCATCATGCACATTAAAGGCTATATCATAAATGGATGCATTGGTGCAGGATATACCTGTGAGTGTGTTTTCATGTTGATTCCACTGTCTAAAATGCATACCTTTAACCAATTTCTCCAAGTTAGTGAATGAGCTGCAGACAGCCCAGCACAGAAGCAGCAAAATGAGTTTGTCTCTCTGTTTCCGAGCTATGTTTGCCTGCACTTGATGTACCAACATAGAGAAATTCTGAATTGTATGTATTTTATGCCTCACACTTGCACAGATGCCATGAGCAATCGCACACGTTCATGATTCGGCCTCTGTAGGAGTTACATGAAATATGGCCCGTTATGGCTGAGGCCTCCCAATAGGGGACCCTCCCCATACCACCGTACGTAACACTACAATTCCATTTTTCTTTTGGGTTTGGAGTTGTGAAAACCGCCATATTTATTTAAAAACACAAAATTCACAGTACAAAATACACAACTTTCCCCATGATTATAGGCAGTAACCAATCATATTTTACAACTTTATTTACATGTGTTGATGCCTAGCCTTAACACAGGCACTAATACATACATTTTCCAAACCATATCTAGACCTCTTACTCCGTATCCACAAACTGGGCCTTCAAATGAAATAATGGCAGGTCCTAATGGTACCTCCTACTCCAGAACCTTCCATTCCCATCAAAATGTGCCTGGATGGGACACACCTTAGGGGATGCCCCCACCCACCTGCATCCCCTCCCAGTGTACTCTTTTTCAGGGGACCATCTGCCCGCCAGGATACCTACCTCAAGCACCCCCTACACCCATCCTTATGCCCCACAACGGCCTATGCTAGCTTTGCACACATTTTGCCTGCATGGGTGGTTGGCTAGAAGAACCAGGTGCCAACGATCACTCCCAACCCCGACACCCCAGCAACCTCCATTTGACTCCCCACAAGAACCCCTTAGAGGACCCATGAAACCACTGTCAAGTTGATATAAAAGTAAAAGGATGCAGTTATGTACACTAACTCTCTCATCAATTACTACCTCACTTTCCACAGGCCAGCATAGTTCACCTACTATCTGGCCTCCTCCCAGATCAATCATGGTTGTGCAGGTGGTGAATTAATCAGGCCAGCAGGTTCTCCAGGAACAATTCATTACCGATCTTTGACAAATGAACTCCGTCCTGTAGGAAAAAACACTCACCTTTTATCATATGCAGCCATATGGGATAGACAACAACCTGAGCGAGCTGAACAACTTACACATTTTGTTATTAATTCTCCTCACTTAGTCATTTAGAGCCCTAACCGAATTACTACCCCTTCACTGCAACCTTGGTAAGATGTTGGACCATGCAAGTACAGCCTTTGGAAATTTCTTTGTGAGTCAATCAATCTCAGAGATCAACAGTACGAACAAATTCTTCCCGTCAGTGTGCACCAAATCGTTGCCATTGGGATACATTATAATGATCCTGTACCCTGCGGGTAACATTTTGTCCAGTGAAGCTCTCAAAAGGGCCAAACATAGCCAACATTGACCATAAAAGAACAGGCAGGAACCTGTCTGATGCACTGTGGCTGCAGACCCATCTTCAAAATAAATGTCTTTAGCACGCTGCACATACAAATGGGCCAGAACCAGCACATCTGTAATCTGTCGACTCCCTGTTGACAGGGGTTGCCAAGAAATCCAGCAGCTGACTTGAATCTCAGTAGCTTCCACCTGCGTCCACAGGAGAGAAAAGTGAGAGAAGAATGGGTTAGCTGCGGTCACTACAACATGTGCAATCTAACACAGCACCTGTAGCAATTCAAGGTCCACCTGCCAATTCTTTGCACTGCTGAGCACTGAGCCCCATTGCTGCTGCCGCAATGGCCACACCTAACCTTAAAGAGTGAGTTCACAAACTCAGTAGGATTGTACGCCACTTCCCGCAGGGCCCCATTAAGTATTCTGGAGAACTGAAAGATGGTCAAAGGAGTCCCATCAGCACCAGGAAGAGGCCACCAGTTCCCATTACCAATGAGCTAGAAATTACTCAAGGTTATTCAAGGGACAGCATGCATTTCCTGAGGTCCTATGTAACAGGATATGGTCACCCCTACCAGCCTGGTCCATTTTTTGGAGTGGTGGTCTTAATCACCAGTAATCCTTTTAATCATTGAATATCTGCCAGCTGAAAACCCCTTTCAAAATCCCTCTTGTTCTTGGGCACTAACTCACCAACCCTGAAGGCCCCATAGAAAGCAAGGGAAAATGCTGCTCTAAATGAGGCAGACCTCATCCGGTGACCTGCAGATGGCCCCTAGGGAACCCAAAACTGCAGCTAGCTTGCATGTGTTGATGGGGTGCCTAGAGTCAGGCCTGGTTACCTCTAGGCGTTGCCAACACCTCAAGGTTCTCTGCACCAAGAAAGATTTGATTTCGTCAGGGTACCCAGCATTTTTGCAAAAAAAGGATATTGTTGCGGTGTGATATCTAGTGCATGCAACTAACTGCCCCTTGCCCCTTAGCAATTCCAGGAATGCTAGGACTGAAGTGGAAGTAAACCAATCCCCTGCCCCTACATGACTCAAGAACTTGCAAGATGTGCTAAATGCCCCTTCATAGGCACACCTCGTCTTCAGCACTGAGCTGGTTGACATGAAGTACAGTAAGCTTGGGCACCACTCTTCCACAGATGGTCCTGGAAAGGAGTAGGGGATTCCACTGCTCTTGGAAGATAGAACCTGAAAGCCTGCATCTTGAGACAAGATAATGCATCAGCAGCATTGCTTAACACACCAGGGATATGTTTGGCTTTAAACAGCACATTAAGCCTCAAACACTGTAATACAATCTCCTTCAACCCCAGAATCATTTTGCATTTTGCTGCCTGTTAATTTATGCATTTTAGTAGTGTAAAATGTTCAGACCAGAATGCGACTGACTGGCTGTGGAAGTGCTTTGGCCAAAGGGACAATGCCACCAAGTTTGGAAACAGCTCAAAGAAACCAATGTTAGCAACCAACCCGGACTGTACCCAGTTGCTCGGCCACTGCTGCATGTGCCATGCTGGGCTTAGAATAGTGCCAAAACCCTCGCTGCCTGCTGCATCAGTGAACAGACCTCTCTCTTCACCTGGTCGGGCTGGGCCACACCACCATCCCATCCCATTAAAATTCCACAGGAGTGTCTCGCAGATCCTCATATCCTGTCAGACCTCACCAGATAACCTAGTATGATGGTGCTTCTCCTTTAGGCCAAACATGGCTTGGACAATTGACTATGAAAAGGAGCAGCCCATGGAGATGATCTATAAAGCAAAATGAATCTGCCCTACCACAACTATTGATACAAGGAGACCTTTTTATCTCCCAGACATGCCTACAAAGCTTGGGAAAAGGAATTAACCTTCTCCACTGGAAGCCTCAAGTCCCCTGCAAAAGAATCCAACTCGATCCCCAGAAATTCAATGGTAGTCACAGGTCCCAATGTCTTGCCCTGAGCCAGTGGTACCCTAAATTCTCCCTTCAATTCACAAAAGGACTGCAAGGCCTCAGTGCAATCCTCTGTTCCAGGTGTCCCCAAAAATAAAAAATCTTCAAGGTAGTGCAACACCCACTGATGGCACAACCTCTGCCTAAAGACCCATTCTAAGAATGTGCTGAACTTCTCAAAATAGGAGCAGAAGACTGAGCATCCCATAGGCATGCATTTATCAAAATAAAATGTGCCTTTAAATTGGAAATCCAGCAGATGGAAATCCTGAGGATACACAGGGAGCAACCAGAAAGGAGACTCTATGTCAGACTTTGCTAATAGATTCCTAGGTTCCAGTTCCTGTAGCATCTGAATTGTATGTACCAGGAAAATGTGTTTGACCAAACACAAAGCCCCATCAAAAGCCCAAGCCCAACCCATAAGAAAAGGCTGACTGGTGGTAGCATTAGGGCATTGAGGTTTTATGCGATGCAGCATAGTGATGACATTGATTTGATCCCAAACTAATGTGGGCCTTGTGCCCTTAATCCTCATGAATTCCCTATCACACTCCTTCCAGGTGGAACCACGATACTCATCATGCGTGTACACTATTCTACTCTGGTAGCACGAGAGTTGGGCACCCAAATTAGTAACACACTCAGCCAGAATAGCCTGCAAAATTGAGAAACCTTTCACCCAGTTTACCAGCATCTCCTCCACGCTCTTTTTTTTTAAGGCCAATGGCCACACTCCCTAGAGTGAGAACATTCCCTGCAGCTCTTGGACTCCTCTATTTTAGGTTTATCCACAAGCAACTTAAAAATGTCTGCGTATGCCGCCTTATAATTTTTTCGCTTTACTTCGAATGAGACATGCTTGCCTAGCTGTTCAGGCACAGACCGTACATCATCCAAACCACTGCCCGGTAATGATGTCCCCGTACCTGAATTCGTGTGTTTCTGAGTAGGGGGAACAATCACATTGCACTGTGCCCACAGGCGTATTGCCCACAAATGCAGTGCTTAGCTCTGAAGGTCCTTGTGCCACTAGCTGGGAGCACTATCCCCCGTCGCCAGAGTGACTCCTAACAGTTCCATCTGACTCCCAGATGGGACTGCAGAATTAAGTGGTGACCCCAGTGACACCTACTAAGGAAGCAGCACTCCTTTGTGTACCTTGACTAACCATACAGTGAAGGTGGGGAACCAGTCACCTGGGCCTCTCCAAATCATCACCAACACTGACAAATGCCCACCACTCCAAAAGGGGGTGGACACCATTCCCACCTTGAAGAGCCAAGGCAGAACAAAGGCTAAATTAGCCACCAAGTCCAGCTGGCCCGGGCCTCCCACAGACATAATTCCAATCGCCATACAACTGTAGTCATTCTAGACAATACCACCGCCAGTCGCAGGCCCCATTACCACTGATACATTACTTGAGACACTAGTTGGCCTGAGTTACCAACCACGAGGTCTGACCCACCAGTGCCACTCCTACTGTGACACAGCCTTGAGCTCCTACTGTACTTGGGTTAGCTGTAAACGGTATCAGCAATCCCCCCCCCCTTGAGACCCCATCTATCCTTTCTGAGTACCCTGATACCTGGTGCTCTTCAGGACCAGGTAAATTCCGGCCTAGGAGCCACACATTGCCTTCTAGGCCTCTCTGCTGTGCTGCAGGCACACTGTGCTGCCCTGCAGGAGCCTGCAACCTCATCAAAGCCAAAGGCTCCCCATGGCATCCTTCTCATGCATTAAAGCCTCCGAAACGACCTCAAACTGCGGTCACTCAATCAATCAGAATTTTGTAGAGTGCAATACTCGTCCGTACGGGTCTCAAGGTGCTGTGGAGGGGGTCAGTCCTCTGTGCTTAAGTCGAAGAGCCAGGTCTTAAGGTCCTTTCTTAATTAAGGTAACAATGGTGACTGCCAGAGAGGAAAAGGCAAGGTGTTACAGCTCTTTGCCGTGAGGTAGGCAAAGGATCTTCCTCCAGCCAAGGTCTTCTGTATGAGGGGTACGGTGGCTAGTGCCTGTTGAGCAGAGCAGAGAGGTCTGGTGGGGGAGTAGAAGGTGATGCGGTGGTTGAGGTAGGTGGGTCCTAGGTCGAGCCGTGTATACATGGCGGAGGAATTTGTAGTTGATCCTTTTCACAATGGGGAGTCAGTGGAGGTCTCTCAGGTGTCTGGTGATGTGTTTATGTTGGGAGACGTCCAGGATGAATCTGGTGGAGGTGTTCTGGATGTGCTGTAATTTCTTCAGATTCTTCTGGGTGGTGCCTGCATAGAGGGCCCTGCCATGGTTGAGTCTACTAGTGACCAGGGCGTGGGTTATGGTCTTGCAGCTGTCATCTGGGATCCATTTGAAGAGCTTCTGGAGAAGTTGGAGTGTGTGTAAACAGGAGGATGCGACCGAGCTGACCTTACGAGTCATGGCAAGTGATGAATCCAGAGTGAAGCAGAGGCTGCATGTGTGGTTTGCTGGTGTGGGGGGGGTGTAGCAGGCCACCAGGAGTTGTCACAGGCTGATGTGGGGGGTCTCAGGATGAGGATCTCAGTCTTGCCTGAGTTGAGCATGAGGCAGTGTTGGACTTTTTTGCTTATGCAGAGTCATCCCCAATCTTTTTACCTCCTGCCTCCTATTTTTTCTGACCTGTTGCTGTTGGCTTTAGAACTCTGAGCACTTTACCACTGCTAATCAGTGCTAAAGTGCATATGCTATCTGTGTAAATTGTAATGTTGATTGGTTTATTCATGATTGCCATATTTGATTTACTAATAAGTCCCTAGTAAAGTGCACTAGAGGTGCAAGGGCCTGTAAATCCAATGCTACTAGTGGGAGTGAAGCACTGGTTGTGCCACCCACATAAGAAGCTCTGTAATCACGTCTCAGACCTCCCACTGCAGTGTCTGTGTGTGCAGTTTTAACTGTAAATTCGACTTGCCAAGTGTACCCACTTCAGGCCTAAACCTTCCCTTTTCTTACATGGAAGGCACCCTTAAGGTAGGCCGTAGGTAGCCCCATGGGCAGGGTGCAGTGTATGGTTAGGGTAGGACATATAGTAATGTGTTTTATATGTCCTAACAGTGAAATATTGCAAAATGTGTTTTTCACTGTTGCAAGGCCTGTCCCTCTCATAGGTTAACATGGGGGCTACCTTTAAATCTGATTAAAGGGTAGATTCCCTTTGGGAGCAGATGGACATGTGGAGTTTGGGGTCTCTGAGCTCACAATTTAAAAATACATCTTTTAGTAAAGTTCATTTTAAGATTGTGTGTTTGAAAACGCCACTTTTAGAAAGTGAGCATTTTCTTGCTTATACTATTTCTGTGACTCTGCCTGTTTGTGGATTCCCTGTCTGGGTCAGTTTGACAGTTGGGCTGGTTGCACCTTACACTAGACAGTGACACAAAGGGGGCTGGGGTGTAGTCTGCATTTCCTGACAAGCCATCTGTGCTAGGAGGGAGGGGAGGAGTGGTCACTTACACCTGAAAGGGCTGTGCCTGTCCTCTCACAATGCTGTCTCAGACCCCCTGGTGAGTGTCTGGGGCCTGGCCTGGGAAAGGCAGGATTTCACATTCAAAAGAGACTTTACTTTGAAGTAGGCCTGCTTCAAAGGAGAAATTGGTTATAAAAGGGCATCCAAAACCACAGTCTTAAAAACACTTCTGCAAACAATAGGAACCTCTGCCTGGAGAAGAGCTAAAGAGCTGAGGAGAAGTGCTGCCCTGCCTGTGACTGTAATTTTTGGAGCTATCCTGCAGTTGCTGCTTCTGCCAGAGAAAGAGAGCAAAGATTGGACTTTCCGTGCCTTCCATCTTGTGAAGAAATCTCCCAGGGCTTGATTTAAAGCTTGCCTCCTGTTGTTTGAAGTCTCAGGGACAGCAAAGACTTCTCTCTGCCAGCACTTGGAGTCTCTGGAGAAACTCCTGCTCTGACAATTGGTGCCCTATCCAGTCCCTGGGCCCTTGAAAGGAAAGCTGGTGGAAATCCAAAGAAATTGACTTCGGACTACTTCGGACCAACGCCGCTGCTGAATCCGGTGACGCCACCTGCAACCGACTATGTGACCATCGCTGGAGCGCGACGACCTTCGCAGGCCCGATGCCGCTGCAGCCCCACTGGAGTCCGCGACTCCGTGGAAGTCGACACACTACGTCGTGACCGACGCCACTCGAAGTGCGCGGATTCAACATTTCTCACAGACGCTGCGATCCCCGACTTCACGCATCGAATTGTTTTCACTCTTCCCCAAAGGTACTGTACTTGGGGATCTACGCAACTCCATGTTTGGTGCCACTGGTGTCGGCTTGTTGGGAACGACTCTGACACAACGCTGTGTTAACACCTCATCAAAGCATTTTGTGTTTCTAAGCGCTATTTTTGAGTTTAATCTTTATTAATTCATAACTTCAGTTGTGTATGTCGGATTTTTGTTGTTTTGGTCTTGTTGTGTTTAGATAAATATTTCCTATTTTTCTAAGCTGGTGTTGTATCATTTTGTAGTGTTTTCATTAAGTTACTGTGTGTGTTGGTACAAATACTTTACAAATAGCTCTCTGAAGTTAAGCCTACTACTCTGCCAAGCTACCAAGGGGGTAAGCATGGGTTAGCTGAGGGTGATTCTCTTTTACCCTGACTAGAGTGAGGGTCCTTGCTTGAACAGGAGGTAACCTGACTGTCAACCAAAGACCCAAATTCTAACAGGCAGCTATCCTTCCTCCGGGCAGCGACAGCTTCCATCCCGTTGTGGAAAGTTCTTCTTTGCGGTTGTAGGGTTTTCGGACAGTGAGATGATCATCTGGGTGTCGCCGGCATAGGAGACGATGTTCAGTCCTTGGCTTCTGACGATGTACCCAAGCGGGGCCATGTAGATGTTGAAGAATGTGGGGCTCTGGGAGGAGCCCTGGGGAACTCCGCAGCTGATCTCCAGAGGTTCCAACAGGTATGGTGGGAGTGTGACTCTGTGTTCTGCCAGTCAGGAAGGAGCGTATCCACTGTAGGGCCTCACTGCGGATGCCAGCTGTGTGGAGTCTGGAGGAGAGGGTGTGATGGGAGACCATGTTGAAGGTGGCCCTTTAGGTCCAGTAGGATAAGGGCTGCTTTTTGGCAGCGGTTGAGGAGTGAGCAGATGTCATCTGTGGCGGCGAGGAGGGTGGTCTCTGTGCTGTGGTTGCTCCTGAAGCCTGATTGGGAGATGTCCAGGATGTTGTTAACCTCAATGTGATTGCGGAGCTGTGCATTGACAGCCTTTTTAATGACCTTGGCTGGGAAAGGCATCAGAGAGATGGGGCAGTAGTTCTTGGACTCCTCTATTTTAGGTTTATCCACAAGCAACTTAAAAATGTCTGCGTATGCCGCCTTATAATTTTTTCGCTTTACTTCGAATGAGACATGCTTGCCTAGCTGTTCAGGCACAGACCGTACATCATCCAAACCAGTGCCCGGTAATGATGTCCCCGTACCTGAATTCGTGTGTTTCTGAGTAGGGGGAACAATCACATTGCACTGTGCCCACAGGCGTATTGCCCACAAATGCAGTGCTTAGCTCTGAAGGTCCTTGTGCCACTAGCTGGGAGCACTATCCCCCGTCACCAGAGTGACTCCTAACAGTTCCATCTGACTCCCAGATGGGACTGCAGAATTAAGTGGTGACCCCAGTGACACCTACTAAGGAAGCAGCACTCCTTTGTGTACCTTGACTAACCATACAGTGAAGGTGGGGAACCAGTCACCTGGGCCTCTCCAAATCAT
Source organism: Pleurodeles waltl (assembly GCF_031143425.1). Taxonomy (NCBI): domain Eukaryota; kingdom Metazoa; phylum Chordata; class Amphibia; order Caudata; family Salamandridae; genus Pleurodeles; species Pleurodeles waltl. The sequence continues at coordinate 755,118,009 of NC_090446.1, read as the reverse complement.
CACCAACACTGACAAATGCCCACCACTCCAAAAGGGGGTGGACACCATTCCCACCTTGAAGAGCCAAGGCAGAACAAAGGCTAAATTAGCCACCAAGTCCAGCTGGCCCGGGCCTCCCACAGACATAATTCCAATCGCCATACAACTGTAGTCATTCTAGACAATACCACCGCCAGTCGCAGGCCCCATTACCACTGATACATTACTTGAGACACTAGTTGGCCTGAGTTACCAACCACGAGGTCTGACCCACCAGTGCCACTCCTACTGTGACACAGCCTTGAGCTCCTACTGTACTTGGGTTAGCTGTAAACGGTATCAGCAATCCCCCCCCCTTGAGACCCCATCTATCCTTTCTGAGTACCCTGATACCTGGTGCTCTTCAGGACCAGGTAAATTCTGGCCTAGGAGCCACACATTGCCTTCTAGGCCTCTCTGCTGTGCTGCAGGCACACTGTGCTGCCCTGCAGGAGCCTGCAACCTCATCAAAGCCAAAGGCTCCCCATGGCATCCTTCTCATGCATTAAAGCCTCCGAAACGACCTCAAACTGCGGTCACTCAATCAATCAGAATTTTGTAGAGTGCAATACTCGTCCGTACGGGTCTCAAGGTGCTGTGGAGGGGGTCAGTCCTCTGTGCTTAAGTCGAAGAGCCAGGTCTTAAGGTCCTTTCTTAATTAAGGTAACAATGGTGACTGCCAGAGAGGAAAAGGCAAGGTGTTACAGCTCTTTGCCGTGAGGTAGGCAAAGGATCTTCCTCCAGCCAAGGTCTTCTGTATGAGGGGTACGGTGGCTAGTGCCTGTTGAGCAGAGCAGAGAGGTCTGGTGGGGGAGTAGAAGGTGATGCGGTGGTTGAGGTAGGTGGGTCCTAGGTCGAGCCGTGTATACATGGCGGAGGAATTTGTAGTTGATCCTTTTCACAATGGGGAGTCAGTGGAGGTCTCTCAGGTGTCTGGTGATGTGTTTATGTTGGGAGACGTCCAGGATGAATCTGGTGGAGGTGTTCTGGATGTGCTGTAATTTCTTCAGATTCTTCTGGGTGGTGCCTGCATAGAGGGCCCTTCCATGGTTGAGTCTACTAGTGACCAGGGCGTGGGTTATGGTCTTGCAGCTGTCATCTGGGATCCATTTGAAGAGCTTCTGGAGAAGTTGGAGTGTGTGTAAACAGGAGGATGCGACCGAGCTGACCTGACGAGTCATGGCAAGTGATGAATCCAGAGTGAAGCAGAGGCTGCATGTGTGGTTTGCTGGTGTGGGGGGGGGGGGGTGTAGCAGGCCACCAGGAGTTGTCCCAGGCTGATGTGGGGGGTCTCAGGATGAGGATCTCAGTCTTGCCTGAGTTGAGCATGAGGCAGTGTTGGACTTTTTTGCTTATGCAGAGTCATCCCCAATCTTTTTACCTCCTGCCTCCTATTTTTTCTGACCTGTTTCTGTTGGCTTTAGAACTCTGAGCACTTTACCACTGCTAATCAGTGCTAAAGTGCATATGCTCTCTGTGTAAATTGTAATGTTGATTGGTTTATTCATGATTGCCATATTTGATTTACTAATAAGTCCCTAGTAAAGTGCACTAGAGGTGCAAGGGCCTGTAAATCCAATGCTACTAGTGGGAGTGCAGCACTGGTTGTGCCACCCACATAAGAAGCTCTGTAATCACGTCTCAGACCTCCCACTGCAGTGTCTGTGTGTGCAGTTTTAACTGTAAATTCGACTTGCCAAGTGTACCCACTTCAGGCCTAAACCTTCCCTTTTCTTACATGGAAGGCACCCTTAAGGTAGGCCGTAGGTAGCCCCATGGGCAGGGTGCAGTGTATGGTTAGGGTAGGACATATAGGTGGTCATTCTGACCCTGGCGGTCTTTGACCGCCAGGGCGGAGGACCGCGGGAGCACCGCCGACAGGCCGGCGGTGCTCCAATGGGGATTCCGACCGCGGCGGTAAAGCCGCGGTCGGACCGGCACCACTGGCGGGGTCCCGCCAGTGTACCGCGGCCCCATTGAATCCTCTGCGGCGGCGCAGCTTGCTGCACCGCCGCGGGGATTCCGACCCCCCCTACCGCCATCCAGATCCCGGCGGTCGGACCGCCGAGATCCGGATGGCGGTAGGGGGGGTCGCGGGGCCCCTGGGGGCCCCTGCAGTGCCCATGCCACTGGCATGGGCATTGCAGGGGCCCCCGTAAGAGGGCCCCTACATGTATTTCACTGTCTGCTGCGCAGACAGTGAAATACGCGACGGGTGCAACTGCACCCGTCGCACAGCTTCCACTCCGCCGGCTCGATTCCGAGCCGGCTTCATCGTGGAAGCCTCTTTCCCGCTGGGCTGGCTGGCGGTCTGAAGGCGACCGCCCGCCAGCCCAGCGGGAAAGTCAGAATTACCGCCGCGGTCTTTCGACCGCGGAACGGTAACCTGACGGCGGGACTTTGGCGGGCGGCCTCCGCCGCCCGCCAAGGTCAGAATGAGGGCCATAGTAATGTGTTTTATATGTCCTAACAGTGAAATATTGCAAAATGTGTTTTTCACTGTTGCAAGGCCTGTCCCTCTCATAGGTTAACATGGGGGCTACCTTTAAATCTGATTAAAGGGTAGATTCCCTTTGGGAGCAGATGGACATGTGGAGTTTGGGATCTCTGAGCTCACAATTTAAAAATACATCTTTTAGTAAAGTTCATTTTAAGATTGTGTGTTTGAAAACGCCACTTTTAGAAAGTGAGCATTTTCTTGCTTATACTATTTCTGTGACTCTGCCTGTTTGTGGATTCCCTGTCTGGGTCAGTTTGACAGTTGGGCTGGTTGCACCTTACACTAGACAGTGACACAAAGGGGGCTGGGGTGTAGTCTGCATTTCCTGACGAGCCATCTGTGCTAGGAGGGAGGGGAGGAGTGGTCACTTACACCTGAAAGGGCTGTGCCTGTCCTCACACAATGCTGTCTCAGACCCCCTGGTGAGTGTCTGGGGCCTGGCCTGGGAAAGGCAGGATTTCACATTCAAAAGAGACTTTACTTTGAAGTAGGCCTGCTTCAAAGGAGAAATTGGTTATAAAAGGGCATCCAAAACCACAGTCTTTAGAACACTTCTGGAAACAATAGGAACCTCTGCCTGGAGAAGAGCTAAAGAGCTGAGGAGAAGTGCTGCCCTGCCTGTGACTGTAATTTTTGGAGCTATCCTGCAGTTGCTGCTTCTGCCAGAGAAAGAGAGCAAAGATTGGACTTTCCGTGCCTTCCATCTTGTGAAGAAATCTCCCAGGGCTTGATTTAAAGCTTGCCTCCTGTTGTTTGAATTCTCAGGGACAGCAAAGACTTCTCTCTGCCAGCACTTGGAGTCTCTGGAGAAACTCCTGCTCTGACAATTGGTGCCCTATCCAGTCCCTGGGCCCTTGAAAGGAAAGCTGGTGGAAATCCAAAGAAATTGACTTCGGACTACTTCGGACCAACGCCGCTGCTGAATCCGGTGACGCCACCTGCAACCGACTATGTGACCATCGCTGGAGCGTGACGACCTTCGCAGGCCCGATGCCGCTGCAGCCCCACTGGAGTCTGCGACTCCGTGGAAGTCGACACACTACGTCGTGACCGACGCCACTCGAAATGCGCGGATTCAACATTTCTCACAGACGCTGCGATCCCCGACTTCACGCATCGAATTGTTTTCACTCTTCCCCAAAGGTACTGTACTTGGGGATCTACGCAACTCCATGTTTGGTGCCACTGGTGTCGGCTTGTTGGGAACGACTCTGTCACAACGCTGTGTTAACACCTCATCAAAGCATTTTGTGTTTCTAAGCGCTATTTTTGAGTTTAATCTTTATAAATTCATAACTTCAGTTGTGTATGTCGGATTTTTGTTGTTTTGGTCTTGTTGTGTTTAGATAAATATTTCCTATTTTTCTAAGCTGGTGTTGTATCATTTTGTAGTGTTTTCATTAAGTTACTGTGTGTGTTGGTACAAATACTTTACAAATAGCTCTCTGAAGTTAAGCCTACTACTCTGCCAAGCTACCAAGGGGGTAAGCATGGGTTAGCTGAGGGTGATTCTCTTTTACCCTGACTAGAGTGAGGGTCCTTGCTTGAACAGGAGGTAACCTGACTGTCAACCAAAGACCCAAATTCTAACAGGCAGCTATCCTTCCTCCGGGCAGCGACAGCTTCCATCCCGTTGTGGAAAGTTCTTCTTTGTGGTTGTAGGGTTTTCGGGCAGTGAGATGATCATCTGGGTGTCGCTGGCATAGGAGACGATGTTCAGTCCTTGGCTTCTGACGATGTACCCAAGCGGGCCAAGTAGATGTTGAAGAATGTGGGGCTCTGGGAGGAGCCCTGGGGAACTCCGCAGCTGATCTCCAGAGGTTCCAACAGGTATGGTGGGAGTGTGACTCTGTGTTCTGCCAGTCAGGAAGGAGCGTATCCACTGTAGGGCCTCACTGCGGATGCCAGCTGTGTGGAGTCTGGAGGAGAGGGTGTGATGGGAGACCATGTTGAAGGTGGCCCTTTAGGTCCAGTAGGATAAGGGCTGCTTTTTGGCAGCGGTTGAGGAGTGAGCAGATGTCATCTGTGGCGGCGAGGAGGGTGGTCTCTGTGCTGTGGTTGCTCCTGAAGCCTGATAGGGAGATGTCCAGGATGTTGTTAACCTCAATGTGATTGCGGAGCTGTGCATTGACAGCCTTTTTAATGACCTTGGCTGGGAAAGGCATCAGAGAGATGGGGCAGTAGTTCTTGGGATCCAGGGGTCGGCCTTGGATTTCTTAAGGAGCTGACAGATCTTGGCGTCTTCCAGTCCTCAGGGAAAGTAGCCATCTCCATGGAACAGTTCAGAGTGTGGCAGAGCTCGGGTGCGATGGTGGTGTTAACTTTGTTGAAAATGTGGTGGGAACAGGGATCAGTAGAGTCTCCAGAGTGGATGCTGCTCATTATGGAGCGGGTCTCATCTATGGTGAGGGTGGTCCAGCAGTGCAGGATCTGTGAAGGTTCGGAGGAGCCGAGCTGGAGGGTTGTTGGTGGGCTCGTAGGGTCTTGGAGTCCGAAGCTATCGTAAATGTCCTTGATTTTTCGATGGAAGAAGGTGACTAGTCTGTCGCAGAGGTCCTGAGATGTAGGGATGTTTGCAGCTTCCGATTGAGGTTTGGCAAACTGTTTAACAAAGGCAAAGAGCTCTTTAGTACTGTGTGTGGTGATGTTGATACAGTCTTGCAGGGTGGCTTTCCTAGTGGATCTGTTGAGGTGGTGGTGGGTTTTGATGATGGATTTGAAGGCCGCAAGGTCCCCGGAGGACCTCCCAGGCACTTGAAACAATTCCACGCACCACCAGGCATCCTCGGAACACAACAAGAGGTTCCCAAAGCACACATGAAATAGAATAGGTAACAAAATCGTTCAACACAAAACAAACCTTTAGTCTACCACAGTGCATCCTTAGGACTGCAAAAAAAGACAATGCTGACCTAGCTAAACTACACCTAAAGCAGCAAGACTAAGCACACCTTCACTCACCTCCCAAGCCTAGAAAACATACCTCAAAAATGCCAAGAAGCTATTAGAAGACCAGCAAACTAAACAGTCCAACAGTGCCAATAGCCCAGGAGGTTGCCTACCCAAAACACAAGCCCACTTACCAAAATTGGTATGGAAAAAATTGCCCACAAGGGAAATTATCCTGCTCATAACTGACAAATTGCCACTCCTGATGGCCAATCACAACAAGCTCAATCACCAGAGATGGAGAGGGAAAATTGCCCAAATATGATATTACCCTGCTCAAAAAACAACCATTAAATTGTCCCCCAGATTACCCGCTCCCACCCCTATCCCCCCCTCACCTGCAACAACAGAAGTCTCCTGCTGGAGCCGCCACTGAGTACCTAAATACCAGTGTCATGTGACATAGATGCAAAATGCTCGGCTGCCTTTCAACGTGTGTTTTGAAATGTTTTTCTAAAAACGAACGTGTTACTTAAGAAAAGACAGGCTGGCACGGAAATCATGCTAAATTTACCAAGAGGAATGCAACAGACCATTTACTGAATGTGCCCACAGAATGACAGAAGATAGTGTCTCCAAAGCTCACTCTTCGGAGCCAAACCCTCAGGAGAGTCTGCATCAGCGCGCTGACTTGAAATGATTTGATATGGTTTAGTCACGTAGAAGGAAAACATCAGCTCTTGAAAAGGCAGATAACGTTTCACTGTCACTCTTAATCTGACTGCGGGCCAGTTGTCGTGTGGAACGGAAAGCATTGGAAGAATCCTTTAGAAAACTTTTTTAAAAAAACATCTGGCACATGTGAGCTCTGAGAAGACAAGCTGATGCTTGTTTGGCATCCTTTGCTTTAAAAAAACAATTGGAACTTGAATGGTCTGGAAAGAAAAGAGAATTGTATAAATGCTTGTTCATGACATGCTTTGCTCTCTAAATGTCATCTCCCGCTCCCAACTGCTTGGAATTTAATGTCAAAACCATGAGATTCACATCACTCAGAACTTATGTTAAGTGGCAGCAGTACCCTTATATCCTTCTTGTGGTCCATTTTGACAAACTTTTATTCCAATAATTATGTCTCACTCCAGGAAATTCAGAAGTACGTCACACAAAAATTGCTAACAACAAACCTGCTCACAATAAAGCTTTCAGAATCCGCACGTTATGGAAAAAATGCGGCTTAACACAAACTACTGCATGCGTGTGCCATACTCCCACCTCAAAGACCTTTATCCCTTAATGTTGGATGTCATCTATACAGGACTGACGGGAATCGCCCATTCCCCTTCCAGGAGTATAGGTATTTTCAATGGAATTTCACGATGTGTTGCTGTACAAATCGCAAAGCCCGCTTCTTAAAACAAGCATTCGCAATGCAATGAGTCTCGCATTTGCTCGACTTATAGCTATTAGCGTAGTAATGTCCTAACTGGACTTTTATTGCCACATAAATTGAAAATGAAAAGTAATACGGTTTTACATAAGAAGGCTGATTTAAAGCGCCAAGCCATCAGCGTAAAAGAGTGCACAAAAAGAAACAGAAGTTCACTCGTAGTCAAACGTATCAGCGATATCACGTTGCGTATAAAGTAAGAGGAAGTAGTCCAGAAACCATGCTGAAAACATGGAGCCTCGTATGCTTTCAGTAGTTGGCCAGTGCACTCGAGGAGTGCTAAACACCGTAAAATGCATGACTTAAGCTCACAAACCAACGAAGCTGATAGGTGTGACATGGGCGTGGTTAAAAGCCTAGCGAGAGAGATCCACACTCCTCATTTAGTTAGATACTGTAAAAGGAAAACCATTTCCTGCTATCACCGCTGAACAAGACGCTGCAACTAATTCTAACAAAACATGGAGACGAGCAAACACAATCATTACCCACTGCACAGCAGTAGATGCAAATCTTCCCAAACAACACATCGACAAGATGTACAGACCTGCGAGAGAACATAAAACCGTTCCACTTAGAGCTCGTAAGTCCTAACCGGACTTTTATTGTCACATAAATTGAAAATGAAAAGTAATACTGTTAGTGACCCAATTTAAAGTGCGTAATATCAGTGTGAAAGAGTACACAAAAAGAAACAGAAGTTTTCTCGCAGTCAAATGCATCGGTGAGATTACGCCTGTAGCATCCGCGATGCGCAGAAAAGAGATGCAGAGGCTGAGGTAACGTGCAACTGTTCAATTCATTTATATGCATGATCAGCCTCAGCGTATGCCATTAATGACCCCCTTCCCGCCTTTCTCTGACCCTTTTAAATCCTCTCTCTGTACATCAGCCTGCCCCCACCATTAGCCTGACATGGTGAGGGGTGTGACCTGAGCCGCCGCTGTTTAGGAGCATAATTATGAGTTCACCAAGAAACGGCGAACACTATATTCCTCCCTAAAACAAAACAAACAAAACAAGAAACACTTAACAATCACTTTTCTAATGAGAAGTAAACATCCTTGGAACTGAGCAGCAGGGGAGCTGCAGCGGAAGAAGGATAGGCTTAACTGAGTCTGTCACAAAGTCAGCATACCTCCTGGATGGGCCAGGGTTGGACCTTAAGTGATAATGCCCGACCCCTGCACGTCCAGGCAATGGTAGGGGGTCACTGCTCTCGATTGAACCCCCACTCGCGGGACATGCGTTCTCCTCGACCTGGGCTCGGGCAGTGTTGACCATCTTGCTGTCCCGCTGTCTCCCTGTGAGTGTCGACCTTGGATCAATGACTCCTGTGAAAGGGTGACATTCTGGGTCGCTCTGGATACCACCTCTCAGAGGGTTGTCTTCTCTGCAGTCGCCGGTGAAGTTGGGGGTAAACTTCTTAAAATGGGACACGTTCCTTGTAACTCGCTCTTCACCTCTCACTGCCATGGTCACTGTCCATGGGGTAGCTCGAAATGGCAGCACAAACTTCCCCCTCTGGTGGCGGTGCCGGATAAGCACAGTGTTCCTCACCTAGATCGAGCTGCTCCAGGCTTTCCACCTCGGTGACGTGTAGCTGTTGTTGCAGGATCTCCTCTCCGTAGATCGGTTCGGTGGATTTGGCTGAGCAGTCCATTGAGGGTGGTGTGGGATGGCATTGGTCACTACTCTTCCGAAACACAACTGGCTCGGGGTGACCCTTGTGGATGCATGGGGTGTAACTATGTATTCCCTGAGGAACGTGTACAGGGCACTTTCAGTGCTCTGTGATTCTGCGGTGGCAATGCAGATGGTCTTCGTCAGTGTGTTTACGAACCTTTCCTCCTCTCCGTTCGCTTGGGGCCAGCGGGGAGTAATCCGACAGTGTTTGGTGTTCCTTGATGCCAAGAAGTCAAACCACTCACAGCTGTTGACCGGGGGCCCATTGTCTGTGCGGATCTCACTGAAAAGGCCATGGATGGCCATCATCTTCTCAACTTTGGGGATGACCACAGCTGCCGAAGTAGTCATTACAATCTCCACCTCGGGATATCAGGAGTAATCGTCCATCATTATCAGCATGTATGATCCATCGGTAGGCTCCCAAAGTCAATGCTTACCCTCTGCCAAGGGGCAGTAGGCCTGTCTTTGGTGATAACTGGCACTGGAGGGTCTGGTGTCCCACTTGCCTGACAGGTGATGCACCCTTTCACCACCTCCTCTACTAGTTGGTCCAGGCCAGGGAACTAGAATTTACTTCGGAGCCTGTTTTTGGACTTTACAATGTCTTGGTGGGCGCTGTGAGCCAACAGGACGGCCCGAGTCCTTAGGCACGCAGGGGTTACTAGCTGGGGGTCTCGAAGGCAGGCATACTTCTGCACTTACTGACAATTCCTGGCAGATGTGGAACAGGGCCTGTAGGGTGGTCTTGGCTTCGATTGTCCAGAATGTTACCGGAAATAGCAGATAGCGCCAGTCGCCAGTTCGATCCGCCTCCACGACCAGTTGTAGACAGTTATCCTGGGTGGTGTCTTCCACCACTTCAGAGAGTGGAATGGGTGGTGGCCAAACAGGTCCACGACCAACCTGACATACTCCTCTGTCTCAATGGCTTCCTCGGCCTTCTGGGGGGTGGCCGGCCGTGCATGACGAGAGAGAAAATCTGCAGGATTGCGGGTGCACGGTTGGTACTCCATGGTAAAGTCGAATTCTTGAAGCTGCAGTATCCCCTTATCGATTCGTGGCAGAGGCTTGGATGATGACCCTTGAAATAGAGAGAGGAGTGGTTTATGATCTGTTTCTACCGTTAACACCTTGACATAAAGGTACAGGTGAAAGTGCAGACACCCCCAGTGAATAGCGATAGCTTATCGCTTGATCTGGGAGTAGCATTGCTCTGTAGGTGTCAGCGTGTGGCTGTCAAATGTGATTGGGGCCCATTCACCACAATGTTGCTTCTGGGTATTCGCTGCACCCAGGCCAATGGGGCTGGCATCGATGGCCAACTGAGAGACCCACAAGGGTCAAAATACACCAGGGTGGTGTCTGCTGAGAGAGTGTTCTTGGTATCTTGGAATGCTGTCTCTTGCTCACTGCCCCACACCCAGGGACGGTCAGACTTGGTTAGGTTCCTCAGTGGGCCAGTTAGGTCTGATAGGCTTTTCATAAATCACATGCAGTATGTGACCATTCCTAGGAAGCTTCTAAGCCCCGAAACGGAGGACGGTGTGGGGACTTCTTGGATGTCTCTTACTTTCGTGGGATCTGGGCCAATGCCTTGCTCTGAGAATCTGTACCCAAAGAAAGAAATGTCACTCTTCAGGAACTCGCACTTGTCGCGGTGCAGGGTCAATCCGTGTTCTCGAAGTCTCACAAACACGGCTCGGAGGCATGCCATGTGGCTTTCCAGCGTGGGGACATGCACCAAAATGTCATTGCTTACGTTCAGGACTCCTGGGAGTCCTTGCAATACACATTTGACGGTGTGCTGGAACATCTCAGCTGCACTGGAGATGCCGAAATTCAGGCGGGTGTACCTCCAGAGTCTTGTGTGGGTAGAGAAAGTAGTGATGGGCCAGGAGTAGGGGTGTAGTACCAGCTGGTGGTAGCCAGATCAGAGGTCCATCTTAGAGAACCACTTCGACCCAGATAGCTCTCCAATGATGTCATCTATTGTCGGGGTCAGGTGTCTCTCCTGCTTGATGGCCTGATTGGGCAGTCACACAACCACACAAATGTGGACGGCCTCGGGCTGTTTGGGCTTCTTTGCGATGACAATCGGAGATACCCAGGGGTTGGGCCCAGACACTCTTTCAATGATTCCTGCCTTTTCCAGGAGCAACAGTTCCCGTTCCACTTTCAGTCGCAGGTGGAATGCTATTTGTCTGTGCCTGATCGCGACTGGGCTCACAGACTCATCAATCTGCCATTTGAGGGTGGGTCCTTTGAGGCATCTAATGCCGTTGAAAATCGCCTCAAACTTCCTTGTGAGATCTCCCAGGCTGCCTGCGTGAATGCTGAAAGCGAAATGCACCAGTCCTAGGTCTTGTGCTGTTTGGCAACTAAGCAAGAATCCCGACCCTTCTTATGACACATTGACTTTGGCCTTGATCCTCGTGCCTTCGTGTTGAGCTCCGTCTTGAAGACTCCTGCCATCTATAGGGGCTTAGTCTTCCCAACGGCATACACCTGTATCTTCGTGGATATAAGGGGTGGGGGGGTTGGGAGGTCATGGTAAGCTACGGTGGCCATGAGGTTGATATAGGCTCCAGTGTCTATCAATGCTGGCATGAGGTGCTCTGCTAGAACCACTTGACATGTGGGCAGTCGATGGCCTTTGTCAGATCCTTTTCCCATGGCTCTCACCACAACGAATGTCTCCACATTGTCATCCATGTCGCTCTCCGACGCGGTGGTGGGTGGTGCTGCTATTGTTTTGATCGCCTTTTTGGGCGCAGTTGGGGTAACTTTGGCTGAGGAGCGGCAGACTTTAGCAAAATGATTTAGCTTGCTGCACGCACTGCAAGTCTTTCATCTGGCAGAGCAGCCGCCAGGGTGTGACAAGGTGCCCCTTCACCATCTGCAGGCTTTGTCTTTCAGTTTCGACTGTGAGATCCCGGTCTTGGTCTTAGCAGTGTCTTCCAGTATCGCGTTGACGGGCTCGGACTTTTTCTGGGCAGTTGGCAGCAGTTCCATATACGCAGCCCGTGCCTTTGAGATTTCTTTTGAGCGTCCTAGGGTGAGTATGTCCCTCATGCACATGTTGGGCTCTTGTAAGATGTTTTTGCGGAGCTTGGATGATGCACATCATTGGATGCTTTGAGCTCTTAATTCGTCATCTTCATCCGGTAAGGTGCAGGTGCTGGCCAAGTCCCTTAGGCATGTATAGAACATATCCACTGATTCGTCGGACCGCTGGCACGCTTGCCGCAGCAGGAAACACCCGTAGTCTGGGCTCGCCTAGGGCTCAAAGTGCGCAGTGATCACATTCTTCAGTGTTTCCTATGAGTGTGAGACTACTTCTGCCACTGACTTGGAGATATTGTGATTGTCCGCCCCTCCAAGATGAAGTAGCAATGGACGTTTCCTCTCCTCCTAAACTTCAAGGGCCTCGGAGTAGGTTTCGAGGAGCTCCACCCATGCCTTCCAGCGGGTGGCCTGGGTGGAAGGGTTCCCTGTTACTGTGAACGGCTCAAGTGCAGGTATGCTGGCCATATTGGGGTTGATGAGTGCGGGCTGATGGTCCCCAGGGGAACGGCATGCCGCTGGCTGCGCCTGGGCCTTCTGTGACTGGTGAGCTCACCAGCAGTGTGGTGGCCAGTTTTCTTGGCTGGAGCATGTAGTCAAGTGTAGGCTCATGGCCCTCAAGGGTGAGTCACTTCTTGGAGGCAGGGTGCAGGAGCAGCTTAGGAAATCAGAGAGCTAAGGGTAGTAAACCTCCCAGGGTTTGGGGGGGCAGACCCACATAGGAGTAGAGGGGCCCACAGTACCTCTAGATAAGTAGTTCTGACAGCTGGCAGGGCGGTGGGCACATCGATGCCAGAGGCAGAGCACAGCAGCTGCCAAGAGCACATGGTGTTGAGCAGTGGTGAGTGCTAAACTGCTGCGTTCGGGGGAGACATGTGTGCACCGGGCAGCGAGTGCAACGCGCGTTGTGCAGGTGGCATCGGGCCAGCCAAGATCTTCCTTTGTGCGGCCTGCAGAGACCATGTGTGCGTGTGTGCCTCATAGCGAGGCGGACCTGCGGTGCCCTTGGAGGTGTCGGACAGCTGTGGCCTGTCTTTCCGAGGCCGCAGTCGGGGAAACTGTACCTGATACCTCCACGGCCTCAGGCATCTCCGGAACCTTGCATACGGGCAGCGCCGTGGTGGCAGAAGAACACACTTGGCTGTGAAGTGGGAAGGGGGGCCCTCGTCACCAGTGTAGCATCGGTGATGTGCAGAAAAGAGATGCTGAGACTGAGGTAAAGTGCAACTGTTAAATTTATCTATATGCGCTATCAGTCTCAGCATATGCCGCTAATGACCCCCTTCCTGTCATTCTCTGACCCTTTTAAACCCTCTCTCTGTAAGTCTCCCTGCCCCCACCATTAGCCTGCCATGGTGAGGGGTGTGACCTGAGCCTCCCATGTCAAGGAGTGTAATTATGGATCTGCCCGTAAACAGCGAACACTACAGCACCCAGCAAGATCGCACTGTGTAAAAAATAAGAAAAAGTAGTCCTGAAACCAGGCAGAAAACAAGGTGCCTCGCATGATTTCAGTAGCTGGCCGGTGCTCTCGAGGAGGGCTAAACACCTTAAAACGCATGACGTATGCATGCCTTGCACTAATAAAATCAAGCTATTTTTAAAAGACAGGGCCACAAACCAATGAAGGTGATGGACGTGACAAGAGTGTGGTTAAAAGCCCAAAGAGAAATTACAATAGGGATGAAGCCCTTGCACACTCGATCCTAAAAAAGTACTTGTAAACATTGTTTTCTAAGTGAAGTAGAACAAGGAGGGAAAGTAGAACTCCTATTTATTAACCAATACATATGTTAATAATTATTATCAATTTACTGTTACAGTTTAGTACCAACAGTGGGAGAGACTGAAATGAAGAAAAGACAAGAAGGAGTTTTTGTACATATAACATACGCTCAGCAACTAACCCCTTCGCTGCCAGGCCTTTTCCCCCTCCTGTGCCGAGCCTTTTTTTGGCTCTTTGGAGCAGTTCGCGCTTAGGCCCTCATAACTTTTTGTTCACATAAGCTACCCACGCCAAATTTGCGTCCTTTTTTTCCAACATCCTAGGGATTCTAGAGGTACCCAGACTTTGTGGGTTCCCCAGAAGGAGGCCAAGAAATTAGCCAAAAAACAGAGAAAATTTCGTTTTTTTCAAAAAAATGGGAAAAATGGGCTGCAGAAGAAGGCTTGTGGTTTTCCCCCTGAAAAGGGCATCAACAAAGGGTTTGTGGTGCTAAAATCACCAGCTTCCCAGCTTTCAGGAACAGGCAGACTTGAATCAGAAAACCCAATTTTTCAACACAATTTTGGCATTTTACTGGGACATACCCCATTTTTACGATTTTTTGTGCTTTCAGCCTCCTTCCAGTCAGTGACAGAAATGGGCATGAAACTAACGCTGGATCCCGGAAACCGCAACATTTCTGAAAAGTAGACAAAATTCTGAATTCAGCAAGGGGTAATTTGTGTAGATCCTACAAGGGTCTCCTACAGAAAATAACAACTGAAAAAGAAAAATATTGAAATTGAGGTGAAAAAAATATCACTTTTTCTCTACGTTTTACTCTGTAACTTTTTCCTGCAATGTCAGATTTTCGAAAGCAATATACTGTTACGTCTGCTGGACTCTTCTGGTTGCGGGGATATATAGGGCTTGTAGGTTCATCAAGAACTCTAGGTACCCAGGGCCAATAAATGACCTGCACCCTGCAGTGGGTTTTCATTCTATGCAGGGTATACAGCAATTCATTTGCTGAAATATAAAGAGTAAAAAATAGCTATCAAGAAAATCTTTGTACGTCCAAAATGGGCACAAGATAAGGTGTTGAGAAGCAGTGGTTATTTGCACATCTCAGAATTCCGGGGTGCCCATACTAGCATGTGAATTACAGGGCATTTCTCAAATAGACGTCTTTTTTACACACTGTCTTACATTTGGAAGGGAAAAATGTACAGAAAAACAAGGGACAATAACACTTGTTTTGCTATTCTATGTTCCCCCAAGTCTCCCGATAAAAATGATACCTCACTTGTGTGGGTAGGCCTAGCGCCCGCGACAGGATATGCCCCAAAACACAACTTGGACACATCACAGAAAACAGAGCTGTTTTTAGCAAAGTGCTTACCTGTAGATTTTGGCCTCTAGCTCAGCCGCCACCTAGGGAAACCTACCAAACCTGTGCATTTCTGAAAACTAGAGACCTAGGGGAATCCAAGATGGGGTGACTTGTGTGGCTCGGACCAGGTTCTGTTACTCAGAATCCTTTGCAAACCTCAAAATTTGGCTAAAAAAACACATGTTCCTCACATTTCTGTGGCATAAAGTTCTGGAATCTGAGAGGAGCCACAAATTTCCTTCCACCCAGCGTTCCCCCATGTCTCCCGATAAAAATGATACCTCACTTGTGTGGGTAGGCCTAGCGCCCGCGACAGGAAACGGCCCAAAGCGCAACGTGGACACATCCAAATTTTTGAAGGAAAACAGAGGTGTTTTTTGCAAAGTGCCTACCAGTAGATTTTGGCCTGTAGCTCACCGCCACCTAGGGAAACCTACCAAACCTGTGCATTTCTGAAAACTAGAGACCTAGGTGAATCTAAGATGGGGTGACTTGTGTGGCTCGGACCAGGTTCTGTTACCCAGAATCCTTTGCAAACCTCAAAATTTGGCTAAAAAAACACATGTTCCTCACATTTCTGTGGCAGAAAGTTCTGGAATCTGAGAGGAGCCACAAATTTACTTCCACCCAGCGTTCCCCCACGTCTCCCGATAAAAATGGTACCTCACTTGTGTGGGTAGGCCTAGCGCCCGCGACAGGAAACGCCCCAAAGCGCAACGTGGACACATCCACATTTTTGAAGGAAAACAGAGGTGTTTTTTGCAAAGTGCCTACCTGTAGATTTTGGCCTGTGGCTCAGCCGCCACCTAGGCAAACCCACCAAACCTGTGCATTTCTGAAAACTAGAGACCTAGGGGAATCCAAGATGGGGTGACTTGTGTGGCTCGGACCAGGTTCTGTTACCCAGAATCCTTCACAAACCTCAAAATTTGGCTAAAAAAACACATGTTCCTCACATTTCTGTGGCAGAAAGTTCTGGAATCTGAGAGGAGCCACAAATTTCCTTCCACCCAGCGTTCCCCCACGTCTCCCGATAACAATGATACCTCACTTGTGTGGGTAGGCCTAGCGCCCGTGACATGAAACGCCCCAAAGCGCAACGTGGACACATCCACATTTTTGAAGGAAAACAGAGGTGTTTTTTGCAAAGTGACTACCTGTAGATTTTGGCCTGTAGCTCAGCCGCTACCTAGGGAAACCTACCAAACCTGTGCATTTCTGAAAACTAGAGACCTAGGGGAATCCAAGATGGGTTGACTTGTGTGGCTCGATCCAGGTTCTGGTACCCAGAATCATTCGCAAACCTCAAAATTAGGCTAAAAAAACACATGTTCCTCACATTTCTGTGGCAGAAAGTTCTGGAATCTGAGAGGAGCCATAAATTTCCTTCCACCCAGCGTTCCCCCATGTCTCCCGATAACAATGATACCTCACTTGTGTGGGTAGGCCTAGCGCCCGTGACATGAAACGCCCCAAAGCGCAACGTGGACACATCCAAATTTTTGAAGGAAAACAGAGGTGTTTTTTGCAAAGTGACTACCTGTAGATTTTGGCCTGTAGCTCAGTTGCTACCTAGGGAAACCTACCAAACCTGTGCATTTCTGAAAACTAGAGACCTAGGGGAATCCAAGATGGGGTGACTTGTGTGGCTCGGACCAGGTTCTGTTACCCAGAATCCTTCGCAAACCTCAAAATTTGGCTAAAAAAACACATGTTCCTCACATTTTTGTGGCAGAAAGTTCTGGAATCTGAGAGGAGCCACAAATTTCCTTCCACCCAGCGTTCCCCCACGTCTCCCGATAAAAATGATACCTCACTTGTGTGGGTAGGCCTAGCGCCTGCGACAGGAAACGCCCCAAAGCGCAACGTGGACACATCCACATTTTTGAAGGAAAACAGAGGTGTTTTTTGCAAAGTGCCTACCAGTAGATTTTGGCCTCTAGCTCAGCCGGCCCCACGGGGGGGGGGAAATGCCCTAAAATAAATTTGACCCCCCCACCCCCCCCTGCCCAGGAGCGACCCTTGCCTACGGGGTCGCTCCCCCTGCGTGACATTGGCGCCAAAAAACAAATCCCCGGTGCCTAGTGGTTTCTGCCCCCTTGGTGGCAGATTGACCTAAAATCGACCAATCTGCCCCCAAGGGGGGCAGAAATGGTCTAAACACAGTTTGCCCCCCAGGGGAGCGACCCTTGCCTGATGGGTCGTTCCCCATCTCTAAAAAAACAAACAAAGAAAAAAAAAAAATTGCCCTGTTGCCTACAGGTTTCTGCCCCCCCTGGGGGCAGATCGGCCTAATAATAGATAATAGGCCGATCTGCCCCCAGGGGGGGCAGAAATGGCCTAAAATAAATTTGCCCCCCGAACCCCCTCCCCCCCCCCCCAGAGCGACCCTTGGGGGGCAGAAATGGTCGAAATACAATTTGCCCACCAGGGGAGCGACCCTTGCCTGATGGGTCGCTTCCCATCTCTAAAAAAAAAACCAAAAAAAAACAAAAACATTTTTTTTTTGCCCTGGCAACTAGAGGGGGCAGAAATGGTCTAAAATAAATTTGCCCCCGAACCTGCACCCCCCCTCCCAGGAGCGACCCTTGCCTACGGGGTCGCTCCCCCTGCGTGACATTGGCGCCAAAAAACAAATCCCCGGTGCCTAGTGGTTTCTGCCCCCTTGGGGCAGATTGACCTAAAATCGACCAATCTGCCCCCAAGGGGGGCAGAAATGGTCTAAATACAATTTGCCCCCCAGGGGAGCGACCCTTGCCTGATGGGTCGCTTCCCATCTCTAAAAAAACAAACAAACAAAAACAAAAAAAACACAAAAAAGAAATTGCCCTGGCGCCTACAGGTTTCTGCCCCCCCTGGGGGCAGATCGGCCTAATACCAATAGGCCGATCTCCCCCCAGGGAGGGCAGAGATGGCCTATAATAATTTTGCCCCTCCAACCCCCCCCCCCCCCGGGGAGCGACCCTTGACTACAAGGTCGCTCCCCTTGCGTGATGGCGCAAAAAAAAGATCCCTGGTGCCTAGTGGTTTCTGCCCCCCTTGGGGGCAGATTGACCTAAAATCGGCCGATCTGCCCCCAAAGCGGGCAGAAATGACCTAAATACATTTTGCCCCTCCAGGGGAGCGACCCTTGTCCAAGGGGTCGCTCCCCATCTGTAAAACAGAAAAACAAAAAAATCCCTGGTGCCTAGTGGTTTCTGCCCCCCTTGGGGGCAGATCAGCTGAATCAAAATAGGCTGATCTACCCCCCAGGGGGGCAGAAATGGCCTAAAATAATTCCCCCCCCCCCCCAGGGTCGCTCCCCTTGCGTGAAATTCACGCAAAAAAAAAAACTCCCTGGTGTCTAATGGTTTCTGCCCCCCTTGGGGGCAGATTGGCCTCATCAAAATAGGCCAATCTGCCCCCAAGGGGGGCAGAAATGGCCTAAATATATATTGCCCTGTAGGGGAGCGACCCTTGCCTAAGGGATCGCTCCCCACCTAAAAAAAAAGAAAACATCACAAGAAAAAAAAAAAAAAAAAAAAAAGGTCCCTGGTGCCTAGAGGTTTCTGCCCCCCCTGGGGGCAGAAAAGGCCTTCCTAAAAAAATGCCCCCCCTGGAAGCGACCCTTGCCCAAGGGGTCGCTCCCTTTTGACAATTTCATTGAAAAAAAAAAAAATCCCTGGTGTCTAGTGGGGTTTCAAAAGCCGGATTGCAAGCAATCCGGCTTTTGAAACCTGTGAGAGACTTCAAAGGGAAGGAAATACATTTCCTTCCCTTTGAAGCCTCTCAGGGCCTCCCCCATGGGATTGAAAGAGAAATGCAAAAGCATTTCTCTTTCAATCACGCTGGAAGCTCTGCTTCCAGCGCGATGGGGGAGACCCTGTGACTAATCAGCGAGCGCTCGCGCGCTTATGTCACAGGGGGGGTTGGGGGGGGTGGGAGGGGAAGGGCTTCCCCTTCCATCCCTGACTTGGGGGGGTGGGGGGGAACCCCTCAGAGGGAGCGCTAGCGCTCCCTCTGGGCTCTGTGCACAGGACGTAATGGTTACGTCCAGGGCACAGCAGCACTGTGCCTCAGGACGTAACCATTACGTCCTGGGCACAGAAGGGGCTAAATAAAAGAGGATTGAGGATAGGGCTTTGTGAATAAAAATAATGTCATTCGGTTATATGTTCAAAAGAAACATGAAATGTTGACTGTCTGAAGCATATATAGAAAAATGGTATTTAATAATTGTTTATCTAAAAAGGGAAGCAGTGATAAACGCAAAACTCCACGATTCCTGTGATGGGAATGTCCTATAAAGTGATTTATATAAAGTAGCATCAACTGCTAAAGTCAGTCTAGTGAAGTTTTTATGCCACATATGAGGTCTAATTTGAGGAATACGTTTACGTATGTTTCAGTCCTTATTGGCACATAATGGGTGACCGGAGGAAAAGCAAACATGTTATAGCAATAGACCACAAAATAATTCCAAAGTTTGCTCAAATCTAAAAATGAGATGGGTGATCTGAACGATATCCACACACCCTTATTGAAAATTTGTTTCAGTGTGAGCGATGTTACAACATTACAGACATCTGGAATAGACTTAATAAACTCAGACAAAATGTCCAGTGGACTCAATCCAAAGGGATAATCAGCCCTATGCATACAGGCCCAACTGAAACTACCGAAAGGTGCAATTGC
This sequence comes from Pleurodeles waltl, assembly GCF_031143425.1. Taxonomy (NCBI): domain Eukaryota; kingdom Metazoa; phylum Chordata; class Amphibia; order Caudata; family Salamandridae; genus Pleurodeles; species Pleurodeles waltl. The sequence continues at coordinate 755,098,628 of NC_090446.1, read as the reverse complement.
CCAGAAACAGCTAAGCAGTGATACACCATTCCCTCAGCAGGAGACAACAGAATGCAACACTATACACGGTTAAGGCACATGGACCCTCATTACAACCCTGGCGGTAAATGCTGCCTACCGCCGTGCTGACGGCCGCCAACAAACTGTGACCGCGGTGGTATATTGCTACGGGTATTATGACCCACACAGAGAAATCCGCCACTATACAGACACCCACACAAGTCCGCCAGACAAAAGCTCAGTGAAAAATTGGCAGTACCAAAACCGACACCGTTACACCAACAGGGATACGTCCACAGTATCAGGACCCACGAATCACTGCAGTGGTCTTTCAACTGCGGTAAACCATTAGCGGTACACACCGCCGTGCTCAAAATACACACACACTTACAAAACACCACCACATTGGCCAATTAAAACTACACACTCCTGACACACATACACACACCACACACACACACCTAATCCAATATAAAACACACACCCACATTAAACAAAAATCTTTCAATTAAGAAAAAGATAGTAAGCAGAGAGAGACAAGCTAGGAGCACCCACTGAATCAGAGCCACAGAACACCATCACCCATAAACCATCCACGCTCCTCACACCACACACCCCAACACATCACCCCACACATCCTCACACATATCACTCACACCACATCCATGGCACCCCAAAGACACCCCAGGTTATCAGAAGAGGAGCTAAGGGTCATGTGGAGGAAATCATCCGGGTAGAGCCACAGCTATTCGGATCACAGATGCAGCAGACATTCATTGCTAGGAAGATGGAGCTATGGTGGAGAATAGTGAACAGGGCCAATGCCGTGGGACAGCACCCCAGAACAAGAGATGACATCAGGAAGAGGTGAAACGACCTACGGGGGAAGGTGTGTTCCGTGGTTGTAAGACACCAGGTAGCTTTACAGAGGGCTGGTGGTGGGACCCACCTGCTCCCCCACAACTAACAACATGAGAGGAGTAAGTCTTGGCGATCATGCATCCTGAGGGCCTGAAAGGAGTAGCAGGAGGACTGGACTCTGGTAAGTCAAATCTTCACTACTTTATCCCCCACCATACCTGCATGCCATCACAAACTCCTACCCACACCCCCATCACCCCACCACATCACACATACCACACTATCACAACCCACCCATCCCAATACCAAGCCCTGCATGCCACAGCAATCCATGGACCCCCATCACAGACCTGCATGAGCACCCATCACCATAGCATGCCCATTAGAGAGAATCACCTAGCCCACAAAATCACCACGCACACAAGGCAAAGCTGACAGGGCAATCACTACCATACAGGGAAACACACCCATGCACAAGATGGCACATGCCGATATACTAACACTGCATTTGCATCCCCACAGGAGCCCTACTCAATGTCACCGGAGAGGAGTTGCCAGCAACATCCAGTCCCCCCCAGAAGAGGCCCACAGTGATGACAGCAGCTCTGCACACCTGGATCCCGATGACCAACCTGGCCCATCAGGGACCTACCTCTGAACAGTCGGTTACCCTGCCACAGTCTCAACCCATCACAGAGCCTCTCCCCTCAGGAAACACCACCATAGCACCCACCCAGCGGGCCCATGCCACTGCCCCCAGGACACGTCAATCAGCAGTGTGTCCACCACTACAGGGACCCCAGGCAACCCCACAAACCCAGGACGATCAGGGACCTGGGATCAGGGTCTATGGGCACATGGTTCAAGGGACAGAGGCACAGGACAATAGGGAAGTTGGGAGGACTGCTGTGCGATAGGGGGAGGACAGGACCAGGGAACCCACTCTCCAGGAGGCACTCACTGCGATCCTGGGAGCACACCACCATTCCCAGGAGACGATGGACCAGATACTGTCCAAGTTTCAGGAGACCCAGCGGCTTCAGGAGAGACAGTACCTGGGGACCTCAAACGCATCTACACCATCCTGGTCACCATTGCAGGGGTGCTGTCTGACATGGCCAACACCATGAGGGAGGCAGTGGCACACCAACGGGCCCCTGACACTAGCCACATCGAAGAACAGCCCTCCACCTCTGCCGGCGCTAGTGGACAGGAGGCCACGCCACAGGAACAACAGGCCACCAGACCCCACCCCCTGCAGAAGGAGAACCACCCCGCAAACGGTCCCTGCGATCCAGGAAGAAGACAGAGAACATTGCCAAGACCCCCGCCTGGAAAAAAGACTCTCCTGGTTGTCACCCTTCTGTCCCACTCTGTCACCCTGTCCACCTTGAACTGCTATTACTCCCCTTCCTATGCCACATTGGACAATGCACCTGTGATACCAAGAGACTAGAATCTAACTGGACATTCCTCCACCATCACCCCAGCCCATTTAACATCCCCCTCTACTTATGAGCACTTAAATAAGCACCTTTGGAACAAATGCAAATCTGGGGTCTGTCAAATGATTGAAATATATATTAGTACAACATTCAGAAAACATTGCAAGTCATATGTACAGTTATATATACATTGGTATGACCTTTAGTGGGCAGCAGTAAACATACCAGTAGCCAGAGTTGGCCAAAGAGATCTGAAAATAGAGAAGCCAAAGGGTACAGTAAGTGGCCATAGACATAGGAAAATCAGGCTGCCATGTACAATGTCCAACAGAAAAATGGAAAGAAAAGTGAAATTACAGTGTCTTACCTGTGTGTCACTGGATGTACTGCTGGATGATATTACTTCTGTTGTCAACATCTTCTTCCTCTGCATCTTCTTCCTCACTGTCCACAAGCTTCACCACTGCCACAGGACCATGTCCGGGATCATCCTCCTGCAGAAAAGGCACCTGCTGTCTCAAGGCCAGGTTGTGCAACACGCAACATGCAAAGATAATCTGGCACACCATCTTGGGTGAGTAGTACAGGGATCCACTTGCAGGTGGAGGCACCAGAACCTGGCCTTTAGGAGGCTGAAGGTCCACACAATATTTCTCCTTGTTCGCCCATGTGCCTCATTGTAACGTTCCTCTGCCTTGTCCTGGCATTCCTCACTGGGGTCAGTAGCCATGAGAGGTAGGGGTAACCAGAGTCAACTGAAAACATTGAGGGACAACTGTTAGACACACACTAACCCTTAGGGACAACCCCATATCCAGACACCAACACATACTGGGTGGGGACGTTGGGCACACCTATTAGCCACATCCGGTGCCTCTGGAGTTGGCCCATCACATGTGGGATGCTGCTATTCCTCAAGATAAATGTGTCATGCACAGAGCCAGGATACTTGGCATTCACAGGGGACATGTACTGGTTCGCCAAACACACCATCTACACATTCATCGAGTGATAGCTTTTTCTATTCCTGAACACTTGTTCAATTCTCGGGGGGGTGACAAATGCTACATGTGTACCATCAACGTCAGCTTTCACTGTGGCAAAATCCTCCACCTGTGGGAATACAATGTAGCTGCGCATGTGCTTAAGCAGGGCTGACAACACTCTGGTCAACACATTGGAGAACATTGGCTGAGACATCCCTGATGCCATGGCCACTGTTGTTTGGAAGAAACCACTTGCCAGGAAATGGAGCACTGACAGGACCTGCACTAGAGGGGGGATACCCGTGGGCTGGCAGACAGCTGACATCAGGTCTGCCTCCAATTGGGCACACAGTTCTTGGATTGTGGCCCGATCAAGTCTGTATGTTAGTATAATGTGTCTGTCCCCCATTGTCACAAGGTCCACCAGGGGTCTGTACACTGGAGGATGTCTCCATCTCATTTTCATCCTCAGTGGTTGAAACCTATCGAGGAAAACAGTGAGCAGAGGGTCATAGTCACACATATATTGAAATGATGGATTTCTACATTTACAGAACCAGTATGTGAATCTGAGAGTCAGTTGCTGTGCCAATGTCTCCTGTGACGCAGTTAGGTGCCATGGCCTGTGCCTCCCTGAAATGGCGGCTACCTGACCTGTGAGGAGGGACAAGTGTAAATGAGGTAATTCCACTGGAGTTGTGCGCTGTTGCGGTAGGCGGTCGATGACCGCTGCGCAACTTCGCATTGGTTATCATTGGGCCCTATGGGTTCCAGGAGCCAATGGCGATGTATGCCGGCGGTGACGGTACGCACCGCCGCGGACGTGACCTCCATTTTCTATCTATTCGCTCACTTGCTAACTTACCTTCAACAGGAGAGGACCTACACTGCAAGTGCTGCTGTGACCTGTGTCTGGAAGCAATGGCTCATATGTCTGGGGAAAGGGCCCCTGCCTTCACTGCGGAGGAATTGGAGAGACTGGTGGATGGGGTCCTACCCCAGTACATGTTACTCTATGGTCCTCCAGACAAACAGGTGAGTACACTGTGAGAATGATGCATGGGCCATGAATGTATGGAGTGCTTTGTGTGTAAGCCACATGTAGGGGGGGCTGAGGCGCCCTGGCCAGAGTGCTGTATGATTGGTGGGCAATGTATGTGCGTCAGTGGATGGAAAGGATATGGTGGGCTATGAATGTGATAGTCTGGACGGTTAACTAATTCCCTTTTCTGCTGACTTTTTCCTGCAGGTCAGCGCCCATCAGAAAAAGGGTACTTGGTGTGCCATCACCAAGGAGGTGCAGACCCTGGGGGTATTTGACAGGCGGAGCACCAACTGCCACAAACGGTGGGAGGACATGCGCTGCTGGGCAAGGAAGACAGCGGAGGCCAAGCTGGGGCTGTCCTCCCAACGAGTAAGGGGTGCAGGTCGTACCCTGACCCCCTGATGTTCCGCATCCTGGCAGTGGCCTATCCGGAGTGGGATGGGCGCTTGAGGGCAACACAGCAGCCACAAGGGGGTGAGTACAAACTCAGCTTCATTACTTTGCGCACATTCAGGTTTGACCTGGGTGGTGATGTGGACTGTGGGTGCCCCTAGGCCAGGGCGAACATGGCAGGGTAGGTCCCTTGTAGGGCAGGCTCTGAAGCACTCCAACCCCAAAGGTGTTAGTGGGCATCTACTACTGGTCAGGGCCCTGTATGTTTCAGGTGTGCAGCTGATGGCGTTAGGCATTGTACCCCATGGGTTGGCGACTAGCATTGTAACTGGTAGTGCATGGAATAGTGCATAGGGCTGTTCCCTGTGAGTTGTTGTACGCCAACGGTAGTGTTGTTGCTGGCATTAACCAAGTGTATCCTCTGTCTCTCCCCCCCTTTTTGTTTTGTAACCCTGTCCTTGTGTGCATTAGCATCATCTGGTGGAGGAGCAGAGGTACCGGTGACGGAGGGAGATGCATCCCATATGGGCCTGGAGGCCGAATCCACTGAGGGTGAGGGCACCAGTGGGACAGAGGGCGAGGGGAGCACCATGACGGGGACAGGAGGGGACACCACAGACAGTGACTCCTCCTCCGATGGATGCTCCCTGGCGGTGGCGGACACCTCTGTGCGCACCCCAACAACAGGTACAGCCGGCACCCCCCCACCAGCACCGCCCTGCCAGCAGTCCCTCAGCGTGTTTCCCGTGCCCGCTCACCCAGGATGGTGGGCATCTCCTTCACCCCAGGCACCTCAGGCCCTGCCCCAGTCAGCCCTGCTGCCCTCAGTGAGGAGGCTATTGACCTCCTGAGATCCCTCACTGTTGGACAGTCAACCATTCTGAATGCCATCCAGAGTGTTGAGAGGAATTTGCAACAAACAAATGCATACCTGTAGGGCATTCACTCTGGCGTGGTGGCCCAACAGAGCGCATTTCAGGCTCTGGCTTCCGCACTGATGGCAGCCATTGTCCCTGCCTCTAGCCTCCCCCCTCCAACTTCCTTTACCCAGTCCCAATCCCCTCAACCACAGCCTATCACAAGCACACCTTCAGACCAGCATTCACTCAAATCAACACACAGAAGTGGCTCAGGCAAACAAAAGCACCACACTTCATCTCACAGGCACTCACACAAACACCATCCCCATGCGGACACACCAACATCCACTGCCTCCACTGTGTCCCCATCCTCATTACCCACCTCCCTCCCAGTAGCATCTCCACTCACACCTGCAAGCACTACATCCTCATCCACTACCTCCATCACCAGCATGCCCATCACTACACACCCCTCACTGGCAGTCTCCACCCCACATCCATGCACATGTCCCCTGTGTCCTCTCCCATTGTGTCTGTGACCCCTCCTCCCGAAGTACACAAATGCAAGCACCCACCCAACAGCCATCCACCTCACAACAGCATACAGCCCATGCACCTGCACCCAAACTCAGCAGACAGACACCTCCTACAATCACTCCCTCTTCCTCCACTCCCAGACCTTCTCCCTCTACCCGCACCAGTGTCCCTAAGAAGCATTTCCTGGCCAACATTGACCTCTTCCCTCCCCCTCCCCCATCCTTCCCCTTGGGACAGGGTGGCCAAAACCTAGTCCAGCACCTCAGCCACCAAGTCCACATCCGCTGTGGTTCCTGCAGCTGTCAGAGGCTCAAAGGCGGCACCCGTCAGCCCAGCCAGTGTACCACCAACCCCTGCCAAGGCAAAAATCATTCTGCCACCTGGCAAGGTGAAGAAGGGGACAGCATCTAGCAAGGGGAAGGAGCCACAACCACCCAGCAAGGCCACCTTAAAGACTCCAGCTGCCAGACCCAAGGTCACACCACCATCTGCCAAAGTGAGGAAGGGGCACATAACACCAGGCAAGGCACTTCAGCCATCCGAGGCTGCAGGTGAAGGCCTGGTGGCTACTAGCACAACTGCCAGCACCGCTACCTGCACTGCGGCCAGCACCGCCAGCAGCCCTGCCGCTAGCACCGCCACAAACACTGCCACTTACACTGCCACCTGCACCGCCACAAGCACCACTACTGTCAGCAGCCCCAGTGGGTAGCCGTCCAAGGCTGCAGGAGAAGGGCTGGAGCCTCCCCCCACCACTGGCAGCACCGCCATCTGCACCGCAGCCAGCACTGCCACCTGCACCGCGGGCAGCACCGCTGCAAGCCCTGCCGCAAGCACCCCCACCCTCACCGCTGACAGTAGCACCACTGCCAGCAGCAGCAGCCCCAGTGGGCAGCCGTCCGCGGCTGCAGGAGAGGGGCTGGAGCCTCCCTCCACCACTGGCAGCACCCCCACCAGCACCGACACTACCACCACTGTGCCCCCGTAGCCGCCGCCGGATGGACTCTAGCCCTGCCTCCATGGACTATCATGCATCCTGGTCACTGCAAATCTCGTGGCTGAGACACCCAGGTGAGGGACTGTGAACTGCCACACCCCCAGTGTTGCATCACTGGGCAGAGTCCCCTCCAGAACCAGTGGAGTTATGCATCCACTCACCCTATCCTTGGCAGGATAAAGCACACTGGGCTCAAAGCCCCCTCCAGAACCGGTGGAGAAATGCATCCACTTGACAGACTGTGGCTTTGCACCACCCAGAAGCAAGCAGTAGGCAAACCACCCACTTGAGAGACTGTGGCTTTGCACTCCCCAGGACCAAGCAGTAGGCAAACCACCCACTAGAGATACTGTGGCTTTTCACTCCCCAGGACCAAGCAGTGGGCAAACCACCCACTTGAGAGACTTGAGAGACTGTGGCTTTGCACTCCCCAAGACAAAGCAGTGGGCAATCCACCAACTTGAGAGACTTGAGAGACTGTGGCCTTGCACTCCCCAGGACATCGCTGTGGGCATGGAGCCCCCTCCAGGAGCAGTGGCATTGTCCCATCTTCTGGCTGAGGTGGCCCCCCTTCCCATCCCCCTGAGGTGCCTGTCTGTTTTCGACCTGATGCCCCTGCAGTGTTCTCTCTGTATTGAGGCAGAAGTCAAGTGTGGGCTTGGCCTATGAGTTTTGGCCCAGTGGCCCACGGACATTTTGAGTGGACAATGTACCGCCTTATGTACATATTTTATATTTTTGTTAATACTGTTTTTCAAATTATAACCTATATCTGACTATTTCTAATATATAACACTAATTTGACTCAATTCCTTTTGTCCTTGCGTTCTTCCAGAGGGTTACGGGGTGTAAATGTAATTTTGATGCATGTATTTGTGTGTATGGTGTTGGGGTGGGGTGTTGTGTGTTGCGTGTGTGTGTCACTCTCTTTCTCCTCCCCCTCTTCCCTGTATGCTGGGTGCAGTACTCACTGTGGTCATCGCCACCGACGTTCGTACTCCTGGTAGATGAGAAGATAAACCAGCATGGGCAGGACGTGCAGCTCGGGCTGCATGGCGTCCTGGTTCTTCGTTGAGTGTCAAGAGGTGAGTGGTTTCCCTTTCAAGTACTGTTTCGGCCGTGCTTTTGGAATGGGGTGGGTGGTACACTGTCTTCTGCCTGTCTGTTGGCAGTTACCGCCGAAGTGTTTGCTGCTTCCTCCGTGGCGGTCAGAGTGTTAAACTGGCTGTCTGTGTTGGCGGTTTACGCCGTGGTCGTGATTCGATTTTTTTTACCACTGGCCTGTTGGCGGTATTACCGCCGCTTTATCACTGACCGCCAGGGTTGTAATGAGGGCCATTGTGCCTACTAAGTGAGAGAGGGATACAGAGAGGGATACAGATCTGACATATTCACTCCACGTAACAAGACTCTTCTTAGATTTGTTAAAATTTATGGACACGTTCTTGACCAATGGGGATAACCTAGGACAGGTCCCATGATTATTTTTAATTAACCTACACCATTACGGAAAGAGGTACATCTGCAAATCAGTTTCATCCTAAAAGGTGCAGTCCAGACAGTCTAGCATGTGTACCCACGATATAGGACAGCAGCAACTACCAAGTGTGTTTAATCCTTAATGGGCATCCTCATTTAGGTGCGGGAAAGTACGTTTTGCTCACGTAGACTTGCCCACTTGAATCAAGGAGAACGAAAAAAAAGAAAATGACAATGCTTTGCAGATATGTATGTTATATGTCTGGGTGCTTTTATAGCACAAAATGAAGTGGTTTGAAACACATATTTCGCACCCAACCAGAGAATATGGAAACTACTTAATGGCTCGTTATGAAGTATGTTTGTTATCATCTTAATGGAACTCCCCACACTACTGTGTAGAGCATTACTTTATTAAGGCCATAGGCAAGTTACGGTGCACATTTATGGTAGTATTACTTTCATCCATTTGTGCTACATACCACCTGTTTTATGAACTATGTAAATTTAATTGTGTTGCTGTTGCACTTTATGTAGCAAATACAGGAAATCAATAATTATGCGATAAATGCTGTAACTACATAATCACATAAATCCACGGACCCCCGGCAGTCTTCATTATTTTATCACCAATTAATTTACGAAAGGGAAACTAAACCTAAACATTCTAATTTCAGACAATGGCCATCGTTTGCTTCTTTTTGGGAAAACAGATTTTTCAAAATAACTGCTCCAATATAAGCATGCAATATAACAAACATTGGCTGGGCAATTTTAACCCGCCTTTTACAGGTGTCAGCTGAACTTTTGGATCTGAAAGTGCATGTTGCAAATGCCGAACTTCATTTCCAAAAATTAATGCCACATCATGTGTGCACACACAAGCATCAAATGCAGGTATAGGCATACTTTATGAAACGGTGGATATTTAGACATGTTTCTTTTTGTTTTAGATTGACAGTTCTAAAACAGCAGATTCCTATCTTAAAGCAGTAAATTGAAACAAGCATTGGCAAATCCAATAGGTCTTGTCTATACAGGAGCTATTGGTTTTCCCAATATGTTTTAACCATATTGTCCACCAGCATGGCTGCTGTTCAACATTGCTAAAAGTTAGTGGGGTAAAGGAGAGTGGTTTGGGGTGGGCTGTCATAAAGTGGAGTAAAGTGGAGTCTTATAGAGGGGTGTGGAGTGGCGTAGAGTGTTGTAGAGTAGAGATGAATGGAGTGAAGTGGAGTGTCATGGAGTGGCCCAGAGTATTGAGGGGTGTTGTTGAGGGAGTAGAGTGTCATAGAGTGGAAGCACATAGAGTGGAGTAGAGTGGAGTGGCATAGAGTGGAGTAGTACAGGAGAGGGAAATTGGCATAGAGGGTATTAGAGTGCTATAGAGTCAAGTGGCATAGAGTGGAGTGATATTGAGTGTCATGGAGTAGAGTGGCATAGAGTGGAGTAGTGGAGTGAAGTCGATTGAAGTAGCTTGTTGTAGAATAGAATAGAGTAATGTGGCATGGAGTTGTATAGAACATTGAAGAGTGGAGTAGTGTTGTAGAGTGGCATATAGTGGAGTAGAGTGTTGTAGAGTGGAATCGTATAGAGTGGAGCAAAGTATCATAGAGTGGAGTAGAACATCACAGAGTGGAGTATAGTAGAGTTTAGTGCTGTAGAGTGTAGTGTTGTAGACTGGCCTAGGGTGAAGTGGCATAAAGCACAGTGGTTAGAGTAGTTTGGTATAAAGTGCAGTGGTGCGGAGTGCAGTGGAATGTAGTAGATTGCAGTGGCATGGAGTGCAGTGGCAAAGACTGAAGTGGTGTAGAGTAGAACAGTGGTTCCTCATCTTTTGGCCTATGCAACCCCCATTGAATCATTACTGGAACCCAGAGACCCCCTTTGAATCATTATTGGAATCCAGAGACCCTCAATGAGACATTACTGGAAACTGTGGGCACCTGCCTATGCATTATGAGTTATTTAAAATGAAAATAATACGCAAAATAAGGTGGAGTTTTTCTAAATTAAGTTGGGCCTACTCATCGTCTTTACTATATATTGTTTGAGGCTCTTGCACTGCTCCCCCAAATCAATCTGAGGATACTAATTTAATTTTTAGCCTCCAATTTCAAATTCCTTCACATTTGCAGAATATTTAAAAAATGTAACCACCAGAGTAGATTATTTCAGAGTAAAGTAAAGTGAAATAGAGTGGACTGGCTCACAATAGAGTTAAAAGGTGCAGGGTAGAGTTCAGAGGTGTAGAGTACAGTGGTGTAGAGTACAGAGAAGTAGAGCGCAGTTGTGTGGTTGCAGTGATGCAGAATAGATTAGAGTTTTATGGAGTGATGCAGAGTGTAGGGGCATAGAGTGCATTGGCAGAGAGCACAGTAGAATGGCACAGAGTTGAGCGGTGAAGAGTAGAGTGCAGTGGTGTAGAGTGCAGTGGCATAGAGTGTGTTGGCATAGAGTAAAATATTGCAGATTACAGTGGTGCAAAGAGCAGTGGTGTAAGGTACAGTGGTGCAGAGTAGAATAGAGTGGTGTAGAGTGCAGTGACAGAGCACAATGGTTTAGAGTGGCATAGCATGCAGTGGTATAGTGTGCAGTGGCATAGAGTGCAATGGAGCATAGTAGAGTGGCATTGAGGTCATTGGTGTGGAGTACAGTCTTGTAGAGTACAGTGTCATAAATTGCAATGACGTAGAGTGCAGTAGCACAGAGTATAGTGGCTCAAAGTGGGTCAGAGTAGAGTGGTGCTCAGTAGAGTGGTGCAGAGAGCAGTGGCACAGAGTGCAGCAGTGCAAAGTAGAAAGCAGTGGTTTAGCATGCAGTGGCATACAGTGCAGTAGTGCAAAGTGTTGCAGAGTATAGTATAGTAGTGTAGAATGCAGTGGTTGAGAGTAGCTGGCATAGAGTGCAGTGGTATAGAGTGCATTGGTTTTGAATAAAGTGGTGTTGAGTGCATTGGTGTAGAATGCAGTGGTTTACAATAGACTTGTGTAGAGGGCAGTGCCATAGAAAAGGGTGGTGCAGAGCAGAGTAAAGTAAAGTGGCATAGAGTGCAGTGGCGTAGAGTGGAGTGACACAGAGTGGAGTTGAGTAGCATAGAGTACAGTGGTGTATAGTAGATTATTTCAGAGTATTTCAGAGTAGAGTGAAGTGGCATAGAGTGGAGTAGTGCAGAGTAGAGTGCAGCAGTATAGAGTAGTGGCATAGACTGCATTGCCATAAAGTGCAATGGGATAAAGTGCAGTGTTTCAGAGTGCAGTATTGCAGAATAGAGTGGCCTAGACTGGAGGAAAGTACTGTGGTGAAGAGTGCAATGGTGCATAGTATAGTGGGGTAGAATGCACTGGCATAAAGCAGAGTGGTGCAGAGTTAAGTAAAGACACAAAGAGTAAAGTGGCAAAGAGTGCAGTCTTATAGAGTGCAGTGGTGCACAGTAGATTAAACTGGTGCAGAGTGCAGTGGTGTAGAGTACACTAGCATACATTGTTGTTGAGTGGCGTAGAGTAGAGCAGTTCAGAGTAGAGTAGCATAGAGGTCAGTGGTGGAGAGTGCAGGTTTGCAGAGTAGATTGCTGTAGAGTGCAGTTGTGTAAAGTAGACTAGGGTAGAGTGCATTGGTGTAGAATGCAGTTGCAGAGATGGGTGCATAGTAAAGTGACGTGGAATCAAATCATGTAGAGTAGAGTGGCTTAGAGTGCAGTGGTGCAGAGTAGGGTGTTGCGGAGTAGAGTATAGCAGTGTACAGTGCATTGGCGCGGAGAAGATTGGCATAGAGTGCAGTGGTGTACAAATTACTTGTTTTGATTAAAGTTCTGTAGAGCTCAGTGGTGTAGAGTGCAGTGGCATATAATAGAGTGGCAGGAGTGGAGTGGGAAAGGGTAGATTGCAGTGGAGTAGAGTGGAATGGTGCAGAGTGTAATAGATTGGCATAGAGTAGATTGTTTCAGAATAGAGTGCAGTGATATGGAGTGCAGTGGCATAGAGCAAAGTGGTTCAGTGTAGTTTAGAATGGCTTAGAACGAATTGGCATAAAGTACAATGGTGTAGGGTGGAGTGAAACAGAGTAGAGTGGTATAGAGTGTAATCACAGTTATGCAGAGTGGAATGCACTGACGCAGAGTTGAGTGGAGTGGTGCAGTGTAGAGTGGAGGGGAGCAGAGAAAAATGGCACTGAGTGTAGTGGCACAGAGTGCAGTTGAGCTGAGTGCAGTGGTGTAGTACAGATTGTTTCAGAGTAGAATGAAGTGGTGCATGCTAGAGTGCAGTGGATGTGGAGTAGAGTGGCATATAGTGCAGAGTAGATTAGAGCAGCATAGAGTGGATTGACAAAGAGTGCACTGGTGTAAAGTGGAGTGGTACAGAGTAGAGTTCATTGGCATTGAGTGCAGTGGCATAGAGTGCAGTGGTCAAGAGTGTGTGGCATAGAGTGGAGTGGTGCTAGGTGCAGTAGCAAAGAGTGCAGTTGTGCACAGTAGAGTAGAGTGAGGAAGAATGCATTGGAGTAGAGTAGAGCAGTGCAGAGTAGAGAGGTGTAAAGTGGTGTGGTGCGGAGTAGAGCACAGTGGCGCAGTGTGGAGTGGAGAGGAGTAGCATTGTGTGGAGTGGTGAAGAGTAGAGTGGTGGTGGGTAAAGTGGAGTATGCATGGTGTGGAACTGCACTGCCATTACAGACAACACATATTCAGTTGAAATGACCATTGCCTTTGCCCTTTTACTGATAAAAGTATACTGCTCACAAACTATATGCGGAAATATCATCTCATGTATTGATTTTTTTATTGTATCAAAATATATGTGTGGTTTTCAAATGCTGATTAATTCTAAAATATCTGCACTGTTCATTTAGAGACATTTAAATTTTGTTGTGTGCTATCCCTCGCCATCCATAGTTTTTTGTTAAAAGTTTTACTGCAAAAATTAGATTGATATTATCAGTGATCTTATCATAGATGTCATGAATGCCTAACTTGTGGGGTAGTTAGCAGTGCATAGAGAGGGTGTTAGTTATAGTTATCTTAGGGCACGAGTTATAGATACTTGAGATAACTCTAACTATAACTAGTCAATTTCAATGGTTTTGTACATTTAAAATGTGAGCCTAACTATGACGTCCCTTTAACCTTTGGTTTTACAAGTGATTTTCTATGGTTTATAGAAATTCTATTTTCTAACTAAACTGTCCCTGTAACCTTTAGTGTTTTCAGTGGATTTCTATGTTTTTGAAGTAAAGTAATTTTGATTACTATACGTTAAGCCAAACACCACTATGCACAGGTTTCAGCCGTGCAAGGCCCTACAGCCACCTTCTATAACCAGCCAGCTCCACACCACCCATGACATTTGGCTGTGCACAGCAGGCATTGGATGCAGGACCTGCAACCAACCCCTAAAACCACCCAAACCTGCACATGACACAGCCTTTACCTGTGTGCAACAGGGGTTCGTTGCAGGGCCTGCAGCCAGGCCTTGTAGCAAACCCTAAAACCACCCAACCCTGTAGTGCACATGGTCTTTGGCCATGCATGGCAGGGGTCGGTCATAGGGCCTGGCTGCAGGCCATGCCCTGTGGCCAACCCCTATAACCAGCCAAACCCATGCCACGCACGGCCATGTAGCCAAGCCCCTATACCCACCCAACCCTGTAGTGTGTATCGCATTTGGACATGCATGGCAGGGGTTGGCCAGGCCCTGTGGCCAACCCTTATAACCAGCCTAACCCGTGCCATGCACGGCCTTTGGTCATGCACAGAAGGGATTGTCTGCAGCACCTAGCCTGCGACCAGGTCCCTATAACCACCGGGCCATGCACAGCAGGGTTCATCCATAGCCTGTAGCCAGGCCTTGCAATCAACCCCTATAAGCATCCAACTGAGCACTGTGCATGACCTTTGGCTGTGTGCAGCAGGGGATGGCAGGAGGGCCTGCAGCCAAGGCCCTATAGCACCCAGAGACAAATTGAGAGAGAAAGAGAGAGCTGTTTCATACTTTGATGAATGATATACTTAGAATGAGATATTTCAGATACATTGAAAATAATACCGTTGGCAAATAAGTAGAGTGAGATCACCTTGTAATATGTAAATGACCATTGTCACACATAGACTAGAACCCTCAACCTTCAGTGTAAGGGTCTGAGACCTGTACCACTAGGCCAAAAGTGAGTCCTAAGCATGTGGTGTCCAGACTTTGATAATGCAACCAAAGGTTTTTAGTGGAAAAAGACTACAATATTACATCTCTAGGAATGTTTAACAGTCAAAAACACTGAAAAATAAACAGACCCACTGACATACTACTGAGTACAGTACAAGAGCTTTACCATTAGGCCAGAAATGACCATGGTATGCTGTCCATCAAAACGTAACTATAACATTCTTACAAAACATCTTGCTAGTCTGTCTCTTTGAAGTCCTTGTATGGAGATACCATTGCAATAACAATCTCTCTCTCCATTTTCCATCCCTTTAAGGGATGGAAGAGAGAGAGAGAGTGACAGGACCGCAGCGGGAGTCCAAGTCCCCCGCAGTCCCAGTCAGCTCCCTACATCCCACAGGAGCCGGCATTGCTCCCACAAGCAGGGGGCTGCTTTAAATAGCAGCTCCCTGTTTGAAGGAGCAATGTTTTCATCTGATTCCATGCATGCATATTTCTCCGCCCCCACTTGACGGATCATCCTGATACTTTGAACACAGCAGATGAACAGACCAAAGTATACGTTTTGCAACTTTTGTGAAGATTTATCAAGAGGAACCAAAATGTTTGGCAAAACAAAAAATGCTCTGTTTATGGAGAAAATGGTCCTAACTATGACAACCTACTTGTCTCTGTAACCTTTGTTTTCAGTGAATAGATAAATATATTCACTGAAATAAACAAAGGTTGTGGGACGTTAAAGTTTTGATTTTACCTATACAGAACCATAAAAAATTCAGCAGTTATAGTTATAATTATCTCAAGCAACTATAACTAATGTCCAAAGGTATTTATAACTTGCGCCCCTGCCATGCACAGTTTTCTCATCAATAATTTCACTGCAAATGTTGCAGTGATTTTATCAGTCATATCATAAAAGATGTCATGACAGATGTAATATGTGGGGTAATTGGCAGTGCATGGCGAGGGAGTGATTCATAGTTATTTATAGTTGGTGGTACCATTCTAATTTTAGGAATTGTAGTGCGTTCTAAGGTGATTTTACCTTTTAAAATCACCTTAGGCTGGGATGTCAAGAATCATGTTTGAGAGAAAACTGTTTTTTCATGATTTTCCCATAGAGGGTGTGGAAGCTAAAATGGGAGCATATTTTCTATACATTCACATTATCTTTCTCAGCCATATGAGAATGAAGCCTGACATTTTCATTAAAAGATTTACTTCCAACATGTCACTTTATTCCCTTGTGTTCTACAGCAGCCTCCCAGAGTGTTCTAAAGAACAACTAGTCCTAACAGTCTTACTTATGACAAAATGTGGCACACCTGAAGCCATCCTGATTGAATCAAGCTGTTAAAGCTTAGAACATTTAATTTAGAAAGGAACAAAATGAGAGGCTTCATTATGTCATAGAAATTATGGTTAGTGCTGTAAAAAGAAAATGAGAACGTTTTAAGTGAGTTCTAAAATATCTTCCTTTTCTATTTCCTTAAAAGATTCTGACATATAGATTGAAACATGCACTTTCGACAGCAGACTGCCAGTTAACTCCCTGGTGATCAGCAGTTTAATACAGTATAGTAATGAGCAACTAGAGTTCAAACGTTCTGAATTTTTGCCAAAAGTGTGGCACATCCGACCCCATCTTGATGGAATCGAAGTGGAAAACTGAAAGCATTTTTTACTAAGGCTACTGCAGTAAATGAGGAAAGTAGGGAGCTTCATAACAAATCAGTCTGCCAAGATGGCCACTGTTAGTACTGACAGCCGTAGCGTGGTCACCCCTAACTTTTTGCCTGCCTCCCTCCACTTTTTAGATACTGTTTTAGCTGGTTTTAGGACTCTGCGCACTTTACCACTGCCAACCAGTGCTAAAGTGCATGTGCTCTCTCCCTTTAAACATGGTAACATTGGATCATACCCAATTTGATTATTTAATGTACTTATAAGTTCCTAGTAAAGTGCACTATGTGTGCCCAGAGCCTGTAGATTAAATGCTACAAGTGGGCCTGCAGCACTGATTGTGCCACCCACCTAAGTAGCCCCTTAAACTTGTCTCAGACCTGCCATTGCAAGGCCTGTGTGTGCAGGTTCACTGCAAATTCGACTTGGCATTTAAAAGTACTTTTCAAGCCTTAAACTCCCCTTTTTCTACATATATGTCACACCTAAAGTAGGCCCTAGGTAACCCATAGGGCAGGGTGTCAGGTAGGTAAAAGGCAGGACATGTACCTTTGTAGTTTACATGTCCTGGTAGGGTAAAACTCCTAAATTTGTTTTTACACTGCTGTGAGGCCTGCTCCCTTCATGGGCTAACATTTGGGCTTCCCTCCTATAGTGTTTGAGTGGCAGCTGCTGATCTGAGTAGGAAGGTCATATTTAGTATGGCCAGAATGGTGATACAAAATACTGCTTACTGGTGAAGGTGGATTTAATATTACTATTTTAGAAATGCCACTTTTTGAAAGTGAGCTTTTCTCTGCACTTAAATCCTTCTATGCCTTACAATCTACTTCTGGCTGGATTTAGTTGACAGCTCCCTTCTGCATTCACTCAGACACTTCCTGGAGAAGAAACATGAACCAGAACCTGCATCCTGCCAAGAAGAACTGCCTGACTGCCCAAAGGACTCACCTGTCTGCTTTCTGTGAAGGACTGCTGCCTTGCTGCTCTCTGGCTGTGGTGAAGAAGCACTCTCCAAGGGCTTGATTAGAGCTTGCCTCCTGTTCCCTGAAGTCTCAGGACCAAAAAGACTTCATCTCAACAAGAAGGACTCCTTGTGTGCTGAAATTCAGCCTGCCAGAAATGACGCACAGCCTGCACCGCAGTGAAAAATTCACCGCGCGCCGAACCTGAACAACGCAGCCCGACTTCGCATCAAGAAGATCAACGCAGCATCCGGAAATTCGATGCACAGCCCACTGGATCGACGTACAGCTGAACCAGAATGATGCAGCCCAACTTCCAGAGAGGAAGCGACGCAGCGCCTGCCGTGCGGTAGAAAGTTTGATGCAACGCCCACTGAATCGACGCAACTCCTGTGACTTCGTCCTGCCAGCGCAGGAAATCCATGCATCGTCCCCAGGGCATCTGAAAACCTGGCAACCCAAAGAGGATCCACGACCGAGCGCTGGAAATCGAAGCACAGTCATCCCTGCAGGAAAACTAAGCGATGCATCGCCGTGTGCGGCCGTAGAAATCGACGCACACCCATTTGTTTCCACGCATCTCCTCCTCTGAGGTTCTTTGCAGAGATTTTGCACACAAACCAAGTACTTTGTGCTTGAAAGAGACATTTATTGCTTTTAAAAGACTTAAGAGACTTTGGCCCTCATTACAACCCTGGCGGTCGGTGATAAAGCGGCGGTAATACCGCCAACAGGCCGGCGGTAAGAAAAATGGAATTATGACCACGGCGGAAACCGCCAACACATAGAGCCACTTTAACACTCCGACCGACATGGCGGTAGCAACAACACTGCTGCGGTAACCGCTAACAGCTAGGCGGAAGACAATGTACCGCCCACTCCATTATGACACACCAATCCGCCACCTTTTCTGGGGTGGTACTAACGCCGTAAAAAGCACGGAGGAAACAGTACACAGAAGGGAAAAGACTCACCTCTTAACACTCAAGGAAGAACCACAACACCATGGAGCCCGAGCTGCAGATCTTCCCCATGCTAGTATACCTCTTCCTACACCAGGAACACGAACGCCGGTGAAGATGACCACAGTGAGTACCGCACCTAGCTCCCAAGGAAGGTAGTAGGAAAAAGAGAGTGACACACACATGCAACAGGCAACACCCCCGCACCCAACACCACACCCAACACCATACACACAAACAGATGCAACAACATCACATATACACCCTGTAACCCTGAGGAATAATGTAAGGACAAAAGGAATTGATTAAATTGAGAGTAATATGACAAATTTAGATAAGTACATCCTTAAAGCACTAAACAGTATGAACAATATATACAAATGGAGGGACAATGCCCACTCCAAAATGTCCGTGGCCAACGGAGCCATAACACATAGGCCAAGGCCACACTTGACTCCTTTCTCAATACAGAGAGAACACTGCAGGGCCATAGGTCGAAAACACACATGCACCTCAGGGGGATGGAGAATGGGGGGCACCTCAGCTGGAAGATGGTACAACGCCACTGCTCCTGGAGGGGGCTACATGACCTCTACGATGTCCTGGGGAGTGCAAGGACACAGTCCCTCAAGTGGGTGGTTTGTCCACTGCTTGGTCCTGGGGAGTGCAAGGCCACAGTCTCTCAAGTGGGTGGTTTGCCCAGCGCTTTGTCCTGGTGAGTGCAAAGCCACAGTCTCTCAAGTGGGTAGTTTGCCTACTGCTTGGTCCTGGGGAGTGCATGGCCACAGTTTCTCTAGTGAGTGGTTTGCCCACTGCTTGGTCCTTGGGAGTGCAAAGCCAAAGTCTCTCATGTGGGTGGTTTGCCCACTGCTTGGTCCTGGGGAGTACAAGGCCACAGTCTCTCTAGTGGGTGGTTTGCCCGCTGCTTGGTCCTGGGGAGTGCAAAGCCACAGTCTCTCAAGTGGGTGGTTTACCCACTTCTTGGCTTGGGGAGCGCAAAGCCACAGTCTCTCAAGTGGGTGATTTGCCCACTGCTTGGTCCTGGGGAGTGCAAAGCCACAGTGTCTCTAGTGGGTGATTTGCCCACTGCTTGGTCTTGGGGAGTGCAAAGCCACAGTCTCTCTAGTGGATGCCTTCTTCCACTGGTTCTGCAGGGGGCCTTGTGCCCAGTGTGCTTCATCCTGGCAAGGAGGGGGTGAGTGGATGCCTTCTTCCACTGGTTCTGGAGGGGGCCTTGTGCCCAGTGTGCTTCATCCTGGCAAGGAGCGGGTAAGAGGATGCTGGCTTCCAATGGTTCTGGAGGAGGCCTTGTGCCCAGTGTGCTTAATCCTGGCAAGGAGGGGGTGCGAGGATGCCTTCTTCCACTGGTTCTGGAAGGGGCCTTGTGCCCTCTGATGCTGATCCTGGATGGTGCAAGGTCATAGTCTCTCACCTGGGTGTCACACCTACTGGTGTTGCAGGGGCCAGGATGCACTACAGCCCATGTAGTCATGACTACACACTGCTCACCGGCAGTGACAGCTACTCACTGGATGGCAGTTGCGGGGCTGGCG
This sequence comes from Pleurodeles waltl, assembly GCF_031143425.1. Lineage (NCBI taxonomy): Eukaryota > Metazoa > Chordata > Amphibia > Caudata > Salamandridae > Pleurodeles > Pleurodeles waltl. The sequence continues at coordinate 755,078,710 of NC_090446.1, read as the reverse complement.
GCGGTGTTGTCAGTGGTGGTGATAGGCTCCAGCCTCGGACAGCTACCAACTGGGGCTGCTGCTGCTTGTTCCAAGCGACAGTAGCCTTGGCATCAGGGATGTCACAGCCTATGTTCTCAAACGTGCTGACCAGAATGTTGACCGCCCTGATTAAACACATGTGCAGCTACATCGTATTCCACCAGGTGGAGGATTTGGCCACAGTGAAGGCTGACTTCTATGCAATGGGACATATCCCCAACATCATTGGTGCTATTGATGGTACACATATTGCCTTTGTCCCACTTCAGAGAAATGAACAGGTGTTCAGAAATCGAAAGAGCTTTCACTCTCTGGATGTGCAGATGGTGTGTTTGGCGGACCAGTACATCTCCCATGTCAATGCAAGTATTCTGGCTTTGTGCATGATGCCTTTATCCTGAGGAATAGCAGCATCCCATATGTGATGTCTCAACTCCAGAGGCACAGGATGTGGCTAATGGGTGAGCCCATGGTCCCCACCCAGTGTCTGTTGGTATAGGGGTTGCCCCTAAGGGTGAGTGTCTGTCTAACAGGTATCCCTCGATACTTGCAGGTGACTCTGGTTACCCCAACCTCTCATGGCTACTGACCCCAGTGATGAATGCCAGGACAACGGCAGAGGAACGTTACAATGAGGCACATGGGTGAACAAGGAGGATAATTGAGCGCACCTTTGGCCTCCTGAAGACCAGATTCCGGTGCCTCCATCTGACAGGTGGATCCCTGTACTACTCACCCAGGAAGGTGTGCCAGATCATTGTTGCATGTTGCATGTTGCACAACCTGGCCTTGAGACACCAGGTGCCTTTTCTGCAGGAGGATGAGGCTGGAGATGGTGGTGTGGCAGCGGTGGAGCCTGTGGACAGTGACAAAGAGGAGGCAGAGGAAGAGGATGTGGACAACAGAACTACTATAATTCAACAGTACTTCCAGTGACACACAGGTAAGACACTGTAACTTCACCTTCCATTGCAGTTTTGTGTTGGACATTGTGCATGGCACCCTGATTTTCCTATTTCTATGCAACTTACTGTACCCTTTGGCATCTCTATTTTCAAATATCTGTGCCCCACTCTGGCTCCTGGTGTGTTCACTGCTGCCCACTACAGGTCAAAGCTATGTATGTGTAACTGTACATTTGAATTGCAATGTTTACAGCTTGTTAAACTAATACATATTTCAATCAATTGACAGACTCCATACTTGTATTAGTTCCAAGGGTGTTTATTTATGTGATAATAAGTGTAGGGGGGATTGCAATGGGCTGGGGTGATGGTGGAGGAATGTCCACGATAGAGTACAGTGTATTTGTATCACAGATGCATTGTCCAAGGGGGCATCGGAAGTGGAGGAAGGTGAACAGGGTGACAGAGTGGGACACAAGGGTGACATTCAGGGAAGTCTTATTTCCTGGCGGGGGTCTTGGCAATGTTCTCTGGCTTCTACCTGGATCGCAGGGACCTTTTGCGTGGTATTTCTCCTTCTACAGGGGGAGTGGTGCTGGAGGCCTATTCTTCCAGTGGCGGGGCCTCCTGTCCACTAGCATCAGTGGAGGTGGAGGGCTGTTCATCGGTGTGGCTAGTGTCAGGGGCCCGTTGGTGTGACCCTGCCTCCTTCATGATGTTGGCCATGTCAGCCAGCACCCCTGCAATGGTGACCAAGGTGGTGTGGATGTCTCTCAGGTCCTCCCTGATCCCCAGGTAATCAATCAATCAATCAATCATAGTATTTATAAAGCGCGCTATGTACCCGTCAGGGTTTCGAGGCGCTGAGGGGGGGGGAGCGCTGCTGATTTAGCGGTCGAAGAGCCAGGTCTTGAGGAGCCTTCTGAATGCGAGGAGGTCCTGGGTCTGGCGAAGAGATGTGGGGAGAGAGTTCCAGGTCTTGGCAGCGAGGAAGGAGAAGGATCTGCCGCCGGATGTCTTGCGCTGGATTCGGGGTACGATGGCGAGGGCGAGGTTGGCGGATCGGAGTTGACGTGTTGGAGTGTAGAAGTTAAGTCTGGTGTTGAGGTAGGAGGGTCCGGTGTTGTGAAGTGCCTTGTGAGCGTGGGTCAGGAGTTTAAAGGTGATCCTCTTGTCTACCGGGAGCCAGTGGAGTTCCTTTAGGTGAGGGGAGATGTGACTTCGGCGGGGTATGTCGAGGATCAGTCGGGCGGAGGCATTTTGGATACGTTGGAGTCGTTTGATGTCTTTGGTTGGGATGCCTGTGTAGAGTGCGTTGCCGTAGTCAAGTCTGCTGCTGACGAGGGCCTGGGTCACCGTCTTTCTGGTTTCTGTTGGAATCCACTTGAAGATTCTGCAGAGCATTCGAAGGGTGTTGAAACAGGAGGAGGAGACGGCGCTGACCTGTTTGGACATGGTGAGGGCGGAGTCCAGGATGAAGCCGAGGTTTCTTGCGTGGCTGGCAGGGGTGGGCAGGGGTCCGAGGACGGAGGGCCACCATGAGTCGTTCCAGGCCGAGGGAGTGCGCCCGAGGATGAGGACTTCCGTCTTGTCGGAGTTGAGTTTCAGGCGACTGTTGTTCATCCAATCGGCGATGGATTTTAGTCCCTCGTGGAGGTTTGTTTTGGCGGTGAGCGGGTCTTTGGTCAGGGAGAGGACGAGCTGGGTGTCGTCGGCGTAGGAGATGATGCTGAGATGATGTTGGCGGGCCAGTTGAGCGAGGGGGGCCATGTAGACGTTGAACAACGTTGGGCTGAGGGAGGATCCTTGGGGGACGCCGCAGATGAGGTTGGTGGCTTTGGAGCGGAAAGGGGAGAGACGGACTCTCTGCGTTCTGTCGGAGAGGAAGGATGAGATCCAGTGGAGGGCTTTATCTTGGATGCCGGCTTCCTGGAGGCGGGTCAGTAGGGTGCGGTGGCAGACGGTGTCAAAGGCGGCTGATAGGTCGAGGAGGATGAGGGCTGAGGTTTCGCCGTTGTCCATTTGATGTCTGATGTCATCTGTGGCGGCGAGGAGAGCAGTCTCAGTGCTGTGGTTTCGTCTGAATCCGGATTGTGAGGGGTCCAGGATGGAATTGTCTTCAAGGAAGTGGGTGAGCTGAGTGTTGACGATCTTCTCGATGACTTTCGCTGGAAAAGGGAGGAGAGAGATCGGACGGAAGTTTTTGAGATCGTTGGGGTCGGCCTTGGGTTTTTTGAGGAGGGGTTGGATTTCTGCGTGTTTCCAGCTGTCTGGGAAGGTGGCAGAAGTGAAGGAGAGGTTGATGATCTTGCGGAGTTCGGGGGCGATGGTGGCGTTGGCTGAGTTGAAAACATGATGGGGGCAGGGGTCCGTGGGGGAGCCTGAGTGGATGGTGTTCATGGTTGTTATGGTTTCTGCCTCGTCCACGTGGGTCCAGGCGGTGATGCGGCAGTCGCGGGAGGAGACGTCGGGGGTGGGGTCTGGCGGTGGACCGGTGTTGAAGCTGTCGTGGATGGTAGCGATTTTCTGGTGGAAGAAGGTGGAGAGGTCGTCGCAGAGTTTCTGGGAGGGCGGGATGTCGTTGGAGTTGGCTTTTGGATTGGAGAGTTCCTTCACGATGCCGAAGAGTTCTTTGCAGTCGTGGGCGTTGTTGTTGATGCGTTCGGTGAAGTGGGCGCGCTTGGCGATGCGGATCCGTTGGTGGTGTTCGCGGTTGGCGTTTTTGAGGGCGGCGAGGTTGTCGGGTGTGCGTTCTTGGATCCATTTCTTTTTGAGCTTCTGGCAGATGCTTTTGGAGGTGGTTAGATCGTCTGTGAACCAGGCTGGTTTTTTCTTTCCTTGGATGGCGGTGGGTTTCTTGAGAGGGGCAAGGGTGTTGGCGCAGTCGAGGATCCATTGATGGAGGTTGATGGCGGCTGTGCTCGGGTCGGTTGCGTCGGGTGGAAGGTTGTTGATGAGGGTGCTGGTCAGTTGGTCTTGGGTGACTTTGCCCCAGCGGCGGTGGGGAGGTAGCTGGATGCGGTGTTGCTCTGTGGTTTTCTTATAGGTGAAATGGACGCAGTGATGGTCGGTCCAGTGGAGTTCGGAGGTGTGGCTGAAGGAAATGTGGTTGCTTGAGGTGAAGAGGGGGTCAAGGGTGTGTCCGGCGATGTGGGTGGGCGTGTTGACTAGCTGGCGGAGTCCGAGGTTGAGGAGGTTGGAGGTCAGTGATGCGGTGTTGACGTCGTTGGCATTTTCCAGATGGTAGTTCAGATCTCCCAGGAGGATGTAATCCGGGGAAGCGAGGGCGTGGGTGCTTGCAAGGTCGGCGATGGTGTCGCTGAAGGGGGCTCTTGGTCCTGGAGGGCGGTATATGAGGGTTCCTCTGAGGGTCGTGTTGGGGTCCGTGTGGATCTGGAAGTGGAGGTGTTCGGCTGTCCTGAGGGTGTCGTCCGAGTGGGTGTGGATTTTGAGGGTAGCTTTGTGAGCGATGGCTATTCCGCCGCCGATTCCGTTGGTTCGATCTCTTCTGGTGATTTTGTAGCCGTCCGGTATGGCGATGGCGATGTCCGGAGACGAGGAGTCGTTCCACCAGGTTTCGGTCAGGAAAGCCACGTCAGGAGCAGTGGTGTCGAGCAAATCCCAGAGCTCGATGGCGTGTTTTCGTGCGGAGCGGGTGTTGATGAGGATGCAGTTCAGGTGGTTGGGGTTGAATGTTTCAGTAGTTGGATTGGTCGTTCTGATGCAGGAGAAGTTGCAGGTACGGCAGGAAAAAGGTCCTTTAGTGTGCTTCGGGGATGCCCGGCAGCATTCAGTGGAGGGGCCGGGGTTGAAGGCGCGGAGTTCGTTGATCGAGTAGCGGATGCGGGGGGCGCGAGGGCCAGGGGGTGTGGCGCTGGGTGCGGTCCAGGCGCGGACGGGCGCAGACGGGTTTGCCTCTGGCGCGCCCGCTGCACGGATGCGCAGCGCCAGCCATTTAGAAGGGAGGGGGGAGGGAGGAGCAGCTGGGAGGCGGGAGGCGGGAGGGAGCGGCAAATGGGGGCGCGAGGGGGGCGGGGCCGCAGGGAGGCAGCGGCAGGGAACGGGGAGCGCACAAGGGGCAAAAAACACTGAAAACGAGCAAAACTACAAGCAGTTACAATGAGAAAATACAATCAGAAATACAATAATGGCACAATACACGATCGGGGAGACAGCAATCAGGGGGGCACAAAGGGGGCAGAAGCGCCGGCGGCGAGGCGCTGAAAAAACGAAAAAGCCAAAAAAACACTTACAGGACGGCGGAAGCGGCACACGGGTCAAGTGAGCCCACTAGCCACCAGGGATGAGGCGCAGGAGGATGCCTGCGGGTGGAGGAGGGCCTCGAACACGTAAACGGCAGCGTGCTCGTGGGACAGAGGCAGAAGGCAGCAGGTTGGTGCTGCGGTCGTGGGGGGCGAGCTCAGGACCTGAAACAGGTCAGAGTTCGCTCACTCGCGACGCGCAGCGCCAGCCATTAAGAGGGGAGGGAGGAGCAGCTGGGAGGCGGGAGGCGGGAGGGAGCGGCAAATGGGGGCGCGAGGGGGGCGGGGCCGCAGGGAGGCAGCGGCAGGGAACGGGGAGCGCACAAGGGGCAAAAAACACTGAAAACGAGCAAAACTACAAGCAGTTACAATGAGAAAATACAATCAGAAATACAATAATGGCACAATACACGATCGGGGAGACAGCAATCAGGGGGGCACAAAGGGGGCAGAAGCGCCGGCGGCGAGGCGCTGAAAAAACGAAAAAGCCAAAAAAACACTTACAGGACGGCGGAAGCGGCACACGGGTCAAGTGAGCCCACTAGCCACCAGGGATGAGGTGCAGGAGGATGCCTGCGGGTGGAGGAGGGCCTCGAACACGCAAACGGCAGCGTGCTCGTGGGACAGAGGCAGAAGGCAGCAGGTTGGTGCTGCGGTCGTGGGGGGCGAGCTCAGGACCTGAAACAGGTCAGAGTTCGCTCACTCGCGACGCGCAGCGCCAGCCATTAAGAAGGGAGGGGGGAGGGAGGAGCAGCTGGGAGGCGGGAGGCGGGAGGGAGCGGCAAATGGGGGCGCGAGGGGGGCGGGGCCGCAGGGAGGCAGCGGCAGGGAACGGGGAGCGCACAAGGGGCAAAAAACACTGAAAACGAGCAAAACTACAAGCAGTTACAATGAGAAAATACAATCAGAAATACAATCAGAAATACAATAATGGCACAATACATGATCGGGGAGACAGCAATCAGGGGGGCACAAAGGGGGCAGAAGCACCGGCGGCGAGGCGCTGAAAAAACGAAAAAGCCAAAAAAACACTTACAGGACGGCGGAAGCGGCACACGGGTCAAGTGAGCCCACTAGCCACCAGGGATGAGGCGCAGGAGGATGCCTGCGGGTGGAGGAGGGCCTCGAACACGCAAACGGCAGCGTGCTCGTGGGACAGAGGCAGAAGGCAGCAGGTTGGTGCTGCGGTCGTGGGGGGCGAGCTCAGGACCTGAAACAGGTCAGAGTTCGCTCACTCGCGACGCGACGCGCCAGCCATTAAGAAGGGAGGGGGGAGGGAGGAGCAGCTGGGAGGCGGGAGGCGGGAGGGAGCGGCAAATGGGTGCGTGAGGGGGGCGGGACCGCAGGGAGGCAGCGGCAGGGAACGGGGAGCGCACAAGGGGCAAAAAACACTGAAAACGAGCAAAACTACAAGCAGTTACAATGAGAAAATACAATCAGAAATACAATAATGGCACAATACACGATCGGGGAGACAGCAATCAGGGGGGCACAAAGGGGGCAGAAGCGCCGGCGGCGAGGCGCTGAAAAAACGAAAAAGCCAAAAAAACACTTACAGGATGGCGGAAGCGGCACACGGGTCAAGTGAGCCCACTAGCCACCAGGGATGAGGCGCAGGAGGATGCATGCGGGTGGAGGAGGGCCTCGAACACGCAAACGGCAGCGTGCTCGTGGGACAGAGGCAGAAGGCAGCAGGTTGGTGCTGCGGTCGTGGGGGGCGAGCTCAGGACCTGAAACAGGTCAGAGTTCGCTCACTCGCGACGCGCAGCGCCAGCCATTAAGAAGGGAGGCGGGAGGGAGGAGCAGCTGGGAGGCGGGAGGCGGGAGGGAGCGGCAAATGGGGGCGCGAGGGGGACGGGGCCGCAGGGAGGCAGCGGCAGGGAACGGGGAGCGCACAAGGGGCAAAAAACACTGAAAACGAGCAAAACTACAAGCAGTTACAATGAGAAAATACAATCAGAAATACAATCAGAAATACAATAATGGCACAATACACGATCGGGGAGACAGCAATCAGGGGGGCACAAAGGGGGCAGAAGCGCCAGCGGCGAGGCGCTGAAAAAACGAAAAAGCCAAAAAAACACTTACAGGACGGCGGAAGCGGCACACGGGTCAAGTGAGCCCACTAGCCACCAGGGATGAGGCGCAGGAGGATGCCTGCGGGTGGAGGAGGGCCTCGAACATGCAAACGGCAGCGTGCTCGTGGGACAGAGGCAGAAGGCAGCAGGTTGGTGCTGCGGTCGTGGGGGGCGAGCTCAGGACCTGAAACAGGTCAGAGTTCGCTCACTCGCGACGTGCAGCGCCAGCCATTAAGAAAGGAGGGGGGAGGGAGGAGCCGCTGGGAGGCGGGAGGCGGGAGGGAGCGACAAATGGGGGCGCGAGGGGGGCGGGGCCGCAGGGAGGCAGCGGCAGGGAACGGGAAGCGCACAAGGGGCAAAAAACACTGAAAACGAGCAAAACTACAAGCAGTTACAATGAGAAAATACAATCAGAAATACAATCAGAAATACAATAATGGCACAATACATGATCGGGGAGACAGCAATCAGGGGGGCACAAAGGGGGCAGAAGCGCCGGCGGCGAGGCGCAGAAAAAACGAAAAAGCCAAAAAAACACTTACAGGACGGCGGAAGCGGCACACGGGTCAAGTGAGCCCACTAGCCACCAGGGATGAGGCGCAGGAGGATGCCTGCGGGTGGAGGAGGGCCTCGAACACGCAAACGGCAGCGTGCTCGTGGGACAGAGGCAGAAGGCAGCAGGTTGGTGCTGCGGTCGTGGGGGGCGAGCTCAGGACCTGAAACAGGTCAGAGTTCGCTCACTCGCGACGCGCAGCGCCAGCCATTAAGAAGGGAGGGGGGAGGGAGGAGCAGCTGGGAGGCGGGAGGCGGGAGGGAGCGGCAAATGGGGGCGCGAGGGGGGCGGGGCCGCAGGGAGGCAGCGGCAGGGAACGGGGAGCGCACAAGGGGCAAAAAATACTGAAAACGAGCAAAACTACAAGCAGTTACAATGAGAAAATACAATCAGAAATACAATCAGAAATACAATAATGGCACAATACACGATCGGGGAGACAGCAATCAGGGGGGCACAAAGGGGTCAGAAGCACCGGCGGCGAGGCGCTGAAAAAACGAAAAAGCCAAAAAAACACTTACAGGACGGCGGAAGCGGCACACGGGTCAAGTGAGCCCACTAGCCACCAGGGATGAGGCGCAGGAGGATGCCTGCGGGTGGAGGAGGGCCTCGAACACGCAAACGGCAGCGTGCTCGTGGGACAGAGGCAGAAGGCTGCAGGTTGGTCCTGCGGTCGTGGGGGGCGAGCTCAGGACCTGAAACAGGTCAGAGGTACTATCTCTCCTGCTGCCACTGGGTCTCCTGCAGCTTGGCCAGTATCCTGGGAATGGTGGTATGCTCCCAGGATGTTGGTGAGTGCCTCGTGGAGAGTCGGTTCCCTTGGCCTGTCCTCCCCGTTGCACAGCAGTCCTCCCAGCTTCACTGTTGCCCTGTGCCTCTGTCCCCTGAACCGTGTGCCCACTGCCACTGACCCAAGGTCCCTGATCGTCCTGTGTTTGTGGGGTTGCCTGGGGTCCCTGTAGTGGTGGACACACTGCTGATTGACATATCCTGGGGACAGAGGGATGGGCCTGCTAGGTGGGTGCCGTGGTGGTGTTTCCTGAGGGGGGAGGCTCTGTGGTGGTTTGGGACTGTGGCTGGGTCACTGACTGACCAGAGGTCCCTGATGGGCCAGGTTGGTCATCCTGGTCCAGAGCTGCTGTCATCACTTTGGCTTCTTCTGTGGGGGGACTGGATGTTGCTGGCACCTCCTCTCCAGTGATGTTGTGTGGGGGTCCTGTGGGGATGTAAATGCAGTGTTATTGTTTCTGCGTGTGACATCTTGTGCATGGGTATATTTCCCTCTATGGTTTTTATTACCAAGGCAGCTTTGGCGTGTGTGAGTTGTGCCTTGGTTGGCTAAGTGATTGTCACTAGTGTGCATGCTGTGGTGATGGGTGTCCATGCAGGTCTGTTATGGGGGTCCATGCTTTGGTGTTGTATGCAGGGCTTGGTATTGGGGTGGATGGGTTGTGATGGGGGTGTATATGTGTGGTGGTGGAGAGATGGGGGTGAGGATACGGCTAGGAGTTTGTGATGGCATGCAGGTAGGGGGGGATAAAGTAGTAAAGATTTGACTTAGCAGAGTCCAGTCCTCCTGCTACTCCTGCCAGGCCCTCAAGATGCGTGATCACCAAGACTTGCTGCTCCCATGTTAGTTGTGGGGAAGGAGGTGGGGTTCACCGCCAGTCATCTGTACAGCTATCTGGTGTCTTGCAACCATGGAACGCACCTTCCCTGTAGGTCCTTCCACCTCTTCCTGATGTCTTGGGTGCTGTCCCACAGTGTTAACCCTGTCCATGACTCTCCGCCACAGCTACATCTTCCTAGCAATGCTGCACCTGTGATCTGAATAACTGCGTCTCTGACCGGATGATTACCTCCACCATGACCCTTAGCACCTCCTCCTCTGAGAACCTGGGGTGTCTTTGTGGTGGATTGGGTGTAGTGTGAGTGGTGTGTGTGAGGATGTGTGGGGTGATGTGTTGGGGTGTGTGCTGTGAGGTGTGTAGATGGTGTATGGGTGATAGTGTTCTGTGGCTCTGATTCAGTGGGTGCTCCTGGCATGTCTCTCTCTCAGTTGTCAATTTTTTGTTTTCGTAAAGGGTTGTGGGTAGTGTGTGTGTTTTATAGTGGTGTGGGTATGGTGTGTGTATGTGTGCCAGGTTTGTGTAGTTTGAATTTATCCAAAAGGGGTTGTCGTTTTCTATGTCTGTGTGTATTTTGAGCGCAGCGGTCTGTACTGCCAATGATTTACCGCGGGTGAATGTCCACTGCGGTGATTCGTGGGTCATAATGCTGTGGGCGTATTTCTGTTGGTGTAACGGTGTGGGTTTTGGTACCGCCATTTGATCACTGACCTTTGGGCTGGCGGACTGTGTGTGTGTCTGTATAGTGGCAGATTTCTATGTGTGGGTCATAATACGTGCAGCGGTATACTGTCATGGTCGTGGTATGTTGGTGGCAGTCAGCATGGTGGTAAGAGGCACTTACCACCAATGTCATGATGAGAGTCTTTAAATCACTTTTACAGTGATATCTCAACATATACTTATTGCATTTTAATCGTTTTGACCTGCATCTTATCAGATAAATATTATGGGGGTCATGACAACATCGGCGGTAAAAGCTGCTTACCGCCGTGCAGAAGACCGCCAACACACTGCTGCGGCCGCGGAATTCCGCCACAGCTATTATGACCCACATCTCGGAATCCGCCAAAATTCAGACACCCACACAACTCCGCCACACCAAAGGTCAGTGATAAACTGGTGAAAACAAAACCTCCACCGTCACGCCAGCAGAAACACGCCCATGCTATCACAACCCACGAATCCACGCGGCGGTCTTTCATCCGCGGTATGCCATTGGCGGTACACACCGCCGCGCTCAACATACACACACATCTCCAAAACACCGCTACATTGGACAATTCCAAATACACACACCTGATACACATACAAAAAACACTCCCACACACCCAATACAATATAAAACACACACCCACATCACCCACAAACCCCTACTACCAAAAATTTGAAAGAAGGCCAGAGAGAGCCTACATCAATAGACAACCCCACCACACAGAGGCACACAACACCATCACCCATACAACATCCACGCTCAAAACACCCCACACCACAACACATCACCACACTCATCAACACATACACCACCCCACACATCACCTACACCACCCCATGTCACGGCAAAGACACCCCAGGTTTTCCGAGGAGGAGGAAATCCTACGGGTAGAGCCACAGCAATTTGGAGCTCAGGTGCAGCACACCTCCATAGCCAGGAAGATGGAGCTATGGCGAAGAATCGTCGACAGGGTCAATGCTGTGGGACAGCATCCAAGAAATTGGGAGGACATCCGGAAGAGGTGGAACGACCTACGGGGGAAGGTGCATTCTGTGATATCCAGGCACAACATCGCGATTCAGCGGACTGGCGGCGGACCCCCACCTCCTCCCCCACAACTAACAACATGGGAGGAGCAAGTCTTGACCATCATGCATCCTGAGGGCCTCGGAGGAGTCAGTGGAGGAATGGACACTGGTAAGTCAAATCTTAACTATCATATCCCCCACCCTACCTGCATGCTATCACACACCCCCACCCTCACCCCCTCCCCTATCACTCCAACTCCTCCCTAATGTACTCAGAACACAAACTAAACATCCCAACACCAAGCCCTGCATGCAACACCAAAGCATGGTCACCCCTCACTAAAGCATGCCCAAAGCACATACCCTTAACACCCCCCAACCATCATCACACAAGCCCCCACACTGGAATGCTAGCACTGGGGTACACGCTCACCCACCCATTGCACACCATGACACACACACATGCAATAATCATGCTTTTATACCCCTGCAGGACCACTACCCAACGTCACCAGACAGGAGGGTCCAGACATCTCCACCCCACTCACAGAAGAGGCCCACATTGATGACAGCAGCTCTGGCCAATTGGATCCAGATGACCAGCCCGGACCATCGTGGGTCTCTGGACAGTCGGTTCCCCTCGCACAGGCACAGCCCAACACTGACCTTCCACCCTCTGGTAACACCAGCCCAGCACCCACCCAGCGGGCCCATACCTCCGTACCCAGGACACGTCAATCAGCGGTGTGTCCACCACTAAAGGGAACCCAGGCTAACCCACCACCCCAACAACAACAGGGACCTGGGGGCAGTGGTAGTGGGCACACGGTCCAGGGGACGGAGGCACAGGAACACAGGGGAACAGGGGAACAGGGAGGGCTGCTGTGCGACAGGGGGCGGACAGGCCACTATCCACGAGGCCCTCTCCTCCATCATGGGAGCATGCCACCACTCCCAGGAGACGATGGTGACGGTCCTGGCCAAGTTTCAGGAGACCCAGCGCATGCAGGAGGAACAGTATTTGGGGTTCAGGGAGGAGCTTAGAACCATCAGCTCCGCCCTGGGCACCATCGTAGGGGTGCGGAAGGACATACAAAACACCATGAGGGACACCGTGGCACTCCGAGGGGCCCCTGACACTATCATGGACGATGAACTGCCCACCACCTCCGCCGGCGCTAGTGGACAGGAGGCACCGCACAGGACCACCACACCAGCACCCCACCCCCTGCAGACGGACATCCACCCTGCAAGCGGTCCCTGAAATCCAGGAACAGGACAGAGCACGATGGCAAGACCCCAGCCAGGAAATGAGACCACCCTGATTGTCCTCCCACTGTCCCACTTTGTTACCCTGTCCACACTGGAACTGCCCCAGCTCCACTTCCTATGCCCATTTGGGCAATGCACCTGTGTGACTAATGGACTGGACTCTGCCATGGACATTCCTCCACCATCACCCATCACCATTTTCCCGCCCCCTCCAATAATTAGCACTTCAATAAACACCCTTGAATCACAAAACAATCTGGAGTCAGTCTGTGATTCTGAAAATGTGTATTAACTATGACAATGGCCAAATCCGTTCGAAAATGCAATGTCAACATACCTATGTCACACATCACATTCCCATGAAGGATGCAAGCAGATGACACACGTTGGTAACCACACCTGTGAAACCGTAAAGGAAATGTACAACTCAGTTACCATATACTGCTACTAATTGACAGACAGGATAGAGGTACAAGTGTGAAAGTGAATGTGATAGTAAAAAAATTTTTCTCATCTGTGTGTCACTGGAAATATTGCTTTATGACTGACTCCCTGTTGTCTATGTCTTCTTCCTCAGCTTCCTCCTCATCACTGTCCACAGGCTCCACAGGCTCCACAGCTGCCACAACACCGTCATCTGGACCATCCTCCTGCAGAAAAGGCACCTGGCGTCGCAAAGCAAGACTGTAAAGCATCGAGCAGGCGATGATGATCTGGCACACCTTCCTTGGTGAGTAGAATAGGGAACCACCTGTCATATGGAGGCACCTGAACCTGGCCTTCAGTAGGCCGAAGGTGCATTCGATCACCCTCCTAGTCCACCCATGGGCCTCATTGTAGCGTTCCTCTGCCTTGTACCTGGGATTCCTCACTGGGGTCAATAGCCAGGACAAGTTGGGGTAACCAGAGTCCCCTTATAGCCACACACGGTGCCTCTGGAGTTGACCCATCACATACGGGATGCTGCTATTCCGCAGGATGTAGGCGTCATGCACTGAGCCAGGTAACATAACATTTACCTGGGAGATGTACTGGTCTGCCAAACATACCATCTGTACATTCATTGAATGATAACTCTTCCGGTTCCTGTACACCTGTTCACTCCTGCATGGGGGGACCAGAGCTACAGGGGTGCCATCAATAGCACCTATGATGTTGGGGATATGTCCCAGGGCATAGAAGTCACCCTTCACTGTAGCCAAATCCTCCACCTGAGGGAAAACGATGTAGCTCCTTACGTGTTTCAGCAGGGCAGACAACACTCCGGACAGCACGTTGGAAAACATAGGCTGGGACATCCCTGATGTCATGGCCTCTGTTGTTTGAAATGATCCACTTGCAAGTAAATGGAGCACTGATAGCACCTGCACGTCAGGGGGGATTCCTGTGGGATGGCGGATTGGTGAGATCAGGTCTGGCTCCAACTGGGTACACAGTTCCTGGATTGTGGCACGGTCAAACCTGTAGGTGATGATCAAATGCACTCCTCCATTGTTAACAGGTCCACCAGTGGTCGGTACACAGGAGGATTCCGCCATCTCCTCAAATGTCCCAGCTGACGGTGCCTAAGAAGGACAACAGCAACAACAGAGTCAACAAAATCCCAGGTATGTACCCACAGCCACACAGAACACAACACCAAATACAAAACTCATCCTGTATGTGTGTTGAGTGAAGGCCTAGGTATGTGTGACGCAGTAGTAAATGAAGCCATGTGGGCCCCTGAAATGGCGGCTGCCTGACCTCTAAAGTGGGACAATGGGATGTGAGGTATCTGCGCTGGCATTGTACACCGTCGCGGTAGGCGGTCGTAGACCGCGGCGCAATGCTGCATTGGTTAACATTGGACCCTATGGGTCCAGGAGCCAATGAGGAAGTGCACCGGCAGTGATGATACGCACCTCCGCGGACGTGACCGCCATTTTCTATCTGTTCAATCACTCGATACCTGATCTTCGACAGGAGAGGACCTATACTGCAAGTGCTGTTGTGACCTCGGTCTGGAAGAGAAAATGGCTGCTGCGTCTGGGGAAAGGGCCCCTGCCTTCACTGCTCAGTAGTTGGAGAAGCTAGTCGACTGGGTCCTCCCCCAGTACACGCTACTCTACGGTCCTCCAGACGAACAGGTAAGTACACAGGGAGCACGTTGTATGGGCTATGCTGGGTGGAGAGGGCTGGATGTCAGTAGCAAGGGGGCAGAGTTAAGCGACCATGAAGGACTGAGAATGCATGTGCCACATGGCAAGGGTAGGGATGGGGGCCCCTCACTTAGACGGTGCACTTGTTAATGACTTCTCTTCTTCCCCTGTACATGTCATGTAGGTCAGCACCCACCAGAAGAAGGACATTTGGCATCCCATCGCCAAGGACTTCCGGACCCTGGGGGTCCACCAGAGACGGGGCACCCACTGCCGTAAAAGATGGGAGGACATTCGCCGCTGGAGCAAGAAGACGGCGGAGGCTCAGCTGGGGATGGCCTCCCAACATGGGAAGGGTGCCCGTCGCACCATGACCCCCCTGATGTTCAGGATCCTGGCGGTGGCCTACCCTGAGTTGGATGGGCGCTTGAGGGCATCACAGCAGACACAAGGGGGTGAGTACACTCACATTCTGATGACTTTGCGCACAGTGGAGGGGTCTGGGTGGGGAGGAGGGCTGTGGGTTTCCCTAGGCCTGGGCGAGTTAGGTAGGCTAGGCCCCTCCGTAATGCATGCCATGGGGCACTCCACCCCAGCACTGTAGAGTGCCAAGTACAGATATACATGCCCCTGTGTCATCTATGTGTGCAGATGTCCACCATATCCATGTAGGCCATATCCCAGGATTTGCATCTGTAGAGGCCAAGAGCACGGTGTAGTGCAGGGGGCTGCTGTGTCTGTATTGTCCGCCAACGGTAGCGGTAAGCCATGCACTCAACCTGTCTTTCTTCTGTCATCCCCTCCCCTTTTTGTGCTCTCCCTGTTCTTTTGTGCATCAGTGTCCTCAGGTGGAGGTACAGTGGCACCGGAGCACGAGGGAGCTGCATCCCACATGGCCATGGAGGGCCACACCACAAACTCTGAATACACCAGTGGGACGGAGGGCGAGGGGAGCTTCACGTCGGTCCCCGGATCACCAAACAGCGACACGGACTCGTCTGCCAATGGGAGCTCCCTTGTGGTGGTGGCACCATCTGTGCCCCCCACTTCTACAGGTACAGCCACCAACCCCCTACCAGCAGCGCCCTCCCAACAGCCCCTCAGCCTTCGCTCTGTGCCCGCTCACCCAGGAGGGTGGGCATCACCTTCGCCCCAGGCACCTCAGGCCCTGCCCCAGTCACCCCTGCTGCCCTCAGTGAGGAGGCCATTGACCTCCTCAGGTCACTCACTGTTGGGCAGTCTACCATTTTGAATTCCATCCAGGGTGCAGAGAGGCAGTTGCAACAAACCAATGCACACCTGGAGGGCATTCACTCTGGTCAGGCAGCCCATCAGCGAGCTTTTCAGACTCTGGCCTCAGCAGTGATGTCAGCCATTGGCCCTGTCTCTAGCCTCCCCCCTCCAACTTCCTCCACCCAGACTCAAACCCCTGTACCTCAGCCTATCCCAAGCACACCATCAGATCATTATGCACACACATCAACACACAAGGGAAGCTCAGGCAAACATAAGTACCACACATCCCACAGGCACTCACGCAAGCATCACACACATGCAGACACACGAGCATCCACTGCCTCCACTGTGTCCCCCTCCCCCTTTTCTACCTCCTCTCTCCCTGTCTCTTCTCCACGCACACCTGCATGCACTACATCCTCAGCCACTACGTCCATCACCAGCACACCCACCACCACATCCCGCTCACGTGCACTTCCCACCCCCACTACCATTCACACATCCCCTGTGTCCTCTCCCAGTGTGTCTGTGAGGCCACATCCTAAAGTACACAAATGCAGCCACACACCTACCCAACAGCCATCCATCTCACGACAGCCTTCAGCCCATGCACCTTCACCCAAAGTCAGCAAATGTACACCTCCTACAACAACTACCTCTTCCTCCACTCCCAAACCCCCTCCATCTACCCGTCCCAGTGTTCCTAAGAAACTTTTCCTGTCCAACCTTTCCTCTTTCCCTCACCTCCCCCACTCCTTCAGTCTCCTAGGGCCCGACTCTCCAGGTCCCAAACCAGCACCTCAGCCACAACATCTGCGGGACCGGTGGTGCCAGTAGTAACCGGCTACTGGAGTGCACCAGGCAGTATGGCAGCCAGTGTGGCAAGGAGCCAGAGCACGGACAGTCCCCTACCTGTAAAGCATAAAAAGCTGGACAGTGTCTGGTGGGAGAGGGGAAAGAAATCAGCCACCAAAGCCGCTCCCAGGGGTACAGTTGGGGGTGTGGAGACAGCTGCGCCACCATTCAAGGTGGGGAAGGGGCACAGTAAAACCAGCAAGTCTGGGAAGATCTGCACGACGGACAAGACTGCCAGCAGCACCGCTGCCCAGGATGCTGCCACCACCCTCCCCACTGCCGCCACCATTCCCGCTGCCCAGGACACGGCTGCCACCACCCCCGCTGCCCAGGACACGGCTGCCACCATCCCCACTGCCCAGGACATGGCCGCCAGCAGCACCGCTGGCCAGGACACCGCCGCCAGCAGCACCGCTGCCCAGGACACCGCCGCCAGCAGCACCACTGCCCAGGACACCGCCGCCACCATCTCCGCTGCCCAGGACACCGCCGGCCAATGAGCGCCATAGCTTCCGACGCTACTGAGGATGCCACGGGCAGGATGATGCACTCTGGGCACCATGCCCCCTCCAGAATCAGTGGAGAGATACATCCACTACCACAGTCCTTGGCATGATGAAGCACTCTGGCCACCATGCCCCCTCTAGAACCAGTGGAGAGATACATCCACTACCTCAGTCCTTGGCAGGATGAAGCACTCTGGGCACCATGCCCCCTCATGAACCAGTGGAGAGATACATCCACTACCCCAGTCCTTGGCAGGATGAAGCACTATGGGCACCATGTCCCCTCCAGAACCAGTGGAGACTGTTATCCACTTGAGATACTGTGGCTTTGCACTCCCCAGGATAAAGTAGTGGGCAAACCACCCACTGGAGAGACTTGAGAGACTGTGGCTTTGCACTCCCCAGGATAAAGCAGTGGGCAAACCTCCCACTGGAGAGACTTGAGAGACTGTGGCTTTGCACTCCCCAGGATGCAGTAGTAGGCAAACCACCCACTGGAGAGACTTGAGAGACTGTGGCTTTGCACTCCCCAGGATAAAGCAGTGGGCAAACCACCCACTGGAGAGACTTGAGAGACTTGTGAGACTGTGGCTTTGCACTCCTCAGGATTGAACAGTGGGCATGGAGCCCCCTCGTGGATCTGGCGTCATGCACTCATCTGGCTGAGGTGCCCCCCCTTCCCTTCCCCCTGAGGTGCCTGTTGTATTTCTATCTGATGCCCCTGCAGTGTTCTCTCCGTCTTGTTGGGGTATTGAGTGTGGGCCTCGCCCATGCCTTTTGGGCCCAGTGGTCCACGGACTCTTATAGTAGAGTACCTTGGATTTGTATTCTTGGTGTACATATTTGTTTATAGTGTGAATATCTTAATATATGTATATATTTTTGATTACTGTCTTCATATATATTACAATCATTCAACTCATTTCCTTTTGTCCTTGCATTCTTCCGGGGGGGTTGAGGGTGTAACTGTGATGTATCATGATGTATTAGTGTGCGTGTTGTCGTGGGTGAGGGTGGGGGTGGGAGTGTTGCGTGTTGTGTGTGCTCCCCTGTGTCGTAGGTGCAGTACTCACTGTGGTCTTCTCCCCTGGCGTTCGTGCTCCTGGTAGAGGAGCAGGAAGATAAGGGCTGGAAGTATCTGAAGTTCCGGTTCCATGGCGTCCTAGTTCCTCGTGGGATGTGTAGAGGTGAGTGTTTTCCCTTCCAAGTCCTCTTTCTGCCGTGTTTTTGTTCACTGTGTATCCGCCCCGGAAAACGTGGCAGATTGGTGGATTGTAATAATGTGGGCGGTACATTGTCCTCCACCTGTCTGTTGGCGGTTACCGCTGCGGTGTATGTTGTACCGCCTTGGCGGTCGGAGTGTTAAAGTGGCTGTCTATGTTGGCGGTTTCCACCACGGTCGTAATTCAATTTTTTTTTCCGCTGGCCTGATGGCGGTTTTAACACCGACCGCCAGGGTTGTAATGACCACCTAAGTTTTTCAAGGCATTGAAGACTGCCCTAAGGGGAGATACATTCGAGCGAGTGTAGGAGAGCCTTCCCCGCCAGAAAATACACCGGCTTACATTGTAATGGAGGAGTGAGGTGTCGTGCCATGTCTTTGGTTAAAGCAGTGGTGCAAGATGACAGAGAAAAATGGGAGCTTAGCGTTTCCCGAGAATGGGACGTTCAATTTGAGGACTTTGGAGCAATTGCAGATGACTCTGTATAAATCGCAGCCCCTTCCGAGACCAGCACAGCTTGAAGCATTAGCAGTCTGGGAAATGGTAGCTAGGCAGCAACAGCAAATGAAATCTGAAGGAAGAGTGAGAAAAGTAGAAAAGTCATTACCGGAAGCAAGATAGGATTGGGAACAGAAGAAATGGAGATCAGTGACATTGCAGGATGTTAAACTGTTTCCAGCAATTACGCAGGAAGATGAGACGGAAGGAAAGAAAGCTACTAGAAAGACTAATAAAAGTCTGTCTTAAAGTAAGGAAGCAAGAAAGTATTCCATAGTAGAAGAAGACTCCGATACTAAAGATCTTGTTACACAGATACTGAGAGATCGACCACCACTGTATGCGGTGCATGATGATGGTCCGAGAACTAGTGCTGATCCAACAGCCCCACCACATGCAATGGGGACAGTGAGTCTGATACAAGTTAATACTCATATAACAAAAAGTATACTGTTCCAAGAGTGTCTGCCTATGTTAATCATCACGGGCAATTGGTGTCATCAGGAGTACCCTCAAGCATCAATTACGATGCTGAGCATCATCATCGGGTTGACTCCTCGCCGGACCGGCACTGCAATATCTGACGGGCCACCACTCGAAGGTGGTAGGCTCTATGACCGAAAATGATGTTACTGATCAAGTAGAGTCAATGAAAATGTGATAATGTGTGGTGATAAGAAAGGAGAGTAAACGGTGTATTAAAATTGGCTCTGAACACCAAATGTCTTTAATACTATATGTAGGAGTCAGGCCAAGATTAAAAAATTGAATCAAGGAGTCTAAAGGGGAGTAATGTGCCCCACACTCCTTAACATAAAGTGAGGAAAGGAGGAGAATTACTCGATCCTAACATTAAGGGGTCGACATGTTTCACGCCTAAATGGTCTGTCAAAGATCCGGCGGCGTTTCTTCAGGACCTTAGAAAAGATAACTTCTCCTTAAAAACAAATAACAATAAGTGCTGGAAGGTCACTTACAGTGTATGCATTAAATAGTCGCTGTCAGTCGTCTATTAGGTCGCCCTGAAATAAAGAAGACACACAGACAGACATAGAGAACAGCAAAATATGCATTGATATATGCAGGTGAGTCAAAAAGCCCAGTATCAATACAGTGAAAATTCAATAAATCCATTATCGCTCAAAAAACGTGATCAAATTCATTCAGCGTGGAATAGAGGGGCTTACCATCCCATTTTGAGAAAGGGCCTCATGAGGACGCTAAAATCCCGACCAGAGACGGAACCGCTCTATCCAAGGTAAGTGAAAAAAGTACAAAGTATAAACAAGGGGCCAATTAAGTCAAAAAGTATTGTTGAACAAATCTGATCATACATTTAATCTTGTCGCATAGTCCATAACCACTTTGTAAAAAAATGTAGTATGAAGGTGGAGCTCGGTACATCACCCCAACCTTGAACTACAAGTGAGCTCATGGCCCACACTAGTCTATAGAAACAGATAGTCAACATGCAAGCATACAGCCATAGACAGAAAAGTCCCGTCTATCTCAAATGTCCAATGCCCGGGGAGTGAGAGAACAATGTCGATCTTATTTTACCGCTAAGCGAATCGTGGAATATGCTGTGTCGCGTGTTTGTATAAGTAAAAAGAAGTTAGCCATATACTATTAGCGAGACCGCTTGTTTGCGAATTCGCGAGTGAGTGGAAAAGAAAACAGTCAAGAGGTAACCGCTGCAGCTACCTCTTCGTCACTGACTTACTTGGGAATGGTCACTGGTCAGCACTGCACCTACCCTGGGGCGCGTCCCCGAAGACAGGAGAAACGTGAAGCCGGTGTGTTTTAAAGCTCCGTTAGTTCAATCGGCAGTGTCTCTCACGAACGACACTGAAGAGGGACACACAATAATACGAGCAAGTCTCATGAAAAATGGCGGCCGCCATATTGGAGTGGTTTCTAAATGTTCACAGTTGACGTCTCGAGCTACGCTTTAGAGTGGAGTCTATTTCACTCGACTCAAAAAAACACAAAAACACATATGGCTCAAACCATAAAATTGTTGTATTCGGTCTAGAGGTAACTACTAGCTCTTACTGATAATTGTTCTAGAACCCATTAATAAATAGAACCAAATTGAGTGTCTCAGGATTACTGTGACAGTACTAAATAAGGTTCCAACAGAAAAAAAATTTGAACAAAAATTCTGAACGTTCGTTCTAGGTTGTCAAAGCGATACGTACTTATTATTATCCTGTACCCCATTAGAGATGATACCATATTGTTTGGATCAGAATTACGGAGACACTGGCAAACAGTTATGAACTAAAGAGACGGACAGGTCGTGGGAACAAAACTGTACGTCATATCAAATGGTAAACGATCTCTCAAAAAAGGAATTTAACTGTCCCACTAGCAGAACATCCTAAAGTTGTCTCTTAAATAACAAGTCAGTTCAGAAAGAACATGTACAGAACTGAGTTTCTGTACCGAACTTCAGTGTCAGTCATAAGGCAGTTATGATGAAAGGGTGCACCATGGGATCTCGTCATTTAGACCTGTGTCAGCTGTTTTTAATTTGTAAATCCAGCGTTGTTCAGTCCTCAATAGAAATCTGGGATCACCATCGTTACGTCTGGGTACTTGTAGAACAACCCACCAAAGGTCATTAGGACCGTGATTCGCTTCTAAGAAATGTATGCTCAGTTTTGTAGTGATTCTTGAGCATCTAATGTTGCTACGGTGTTCATTAATACGTAGTTTGACTGGTCTAGTCGTCATACCTACGTATTGTAGATCACATGGACAGGTTATCAAGTAAATGCAGTTCCGGGTGTTACAATTCGTATGTTGGGTCAATCGCCATGAACCTACATGTTTCAGATTTAGAATGTCTACCTTTTTAGTTAAGGGACAAACATTGCAGGAACCACATGGATAATGTCCGGAGACAGGAGGTAAATTCCATAAAGTGGACTGCTCATGTGGTTTATCGTATACAAATGGTCGTGTATGGATCACCATGTCTCTGATATTAGGAGATCTTTTGAAAGAAAACAATGGTTTATCCAGTACACCGTAGCAACATTAGATGCTCAAGAATCACTACAAAACTGAGCATACATTTCTTAGAAGCGAATCACGGTCCTAATGACCTTTGGTGGGTTGTTCTACAAGTACCCAGACGTAACGATGGTGATCCCAGATTTCTATTGAGGACTGAACAACGCTGGATTTACAAATTAAAAACAGCTGACACAGGTCTAAATGACGAGATCCCATGGTGCACCCTTTCATCATAACTGCCTTATGACTGACACTGAAGTTCGGTACAGAAACTCAGTTCTGTACATGTTCTTTCTGAACTGACTTGTTATTTAAGAGACAACTTTAGGATGTTCTGCTAGTGGGACAGTTAAATTCCTTTTTTGAGAGATCGTTTACCATTTGATATGACGTACAGTTTTGTTCCCACGACCTGCCCGTCTCTTTAGTTCATAACTGTTTGCCAGTGTCTCCGTAATTCTGATCCAAACAATATGGTATCATCTCTAATGGGGTACAGGATAATAATAAGTACGTATCGCTTTGACAACCTAGAACGAACGTTCAGAATTTTTGTTCAAAATTTTTTTCTGTTGGAACCTTATTTAGTACTGTCACCGTAATTCTGAGACACTCAATTTGGTTCTATTTATTAATGGGTTCTAGAACAATTATCAGTAAGAGCTAGTTGTTACCTCTAGACCGAATACAACAATTTTATGGTTTGAGCCATATGTGTTTTTGTGTTTTTTTGAGTCGAGTGAAATAGACTCCACTCTAAAGCGTAGCTCGAGACGTCAACTGTGAACATTTAGAAACCACTCCAATATGGCGGCCGCCATTTTTCATGAGACTTGCTCGTATTATTGTGTGTCCCTCTTCAGTGTCGTTCGTGAGAGACACTGCCGATTGAACTAACGGAGCTTTAAAACACACCGGCTTCACGTTTCTCCTGTCTTCGGGGACGCGCCCCAGGGTAGGTGCAGTGCTGACCAGTGACCATTCCCAAGTAAGTCAGTGACGAAGAGGTAGCTGCAGCGGTTACCTCTTGACTGTTTTCTTTTCCACTCACTAGCGAATTCGCGAACAAGCGGTCTCGCTAATAGTATATGGCTAACTTCTTTTTACTTATACAAACACGCGACACAGCATATTCCACGATTCGCTTAGCGGTAAAATAAGATCGACATTGTTCTCTCACTCCCCGGGCATTGGACATTTGAGATAGACGGGACTTTTCTGTCTATGGCTGTATGCTTGCATGTTGACTATCTGTTTCTATAGACTAGTGTGGGCCATGAGCTCACTTGTAGTTCAAGGTTGGGGTGATGTACCGAGCTCCACCTTCATACTACATTTTTTTACAAAGTGGTTATGGACTATGCGACAAGATTAAATGTATGATCAGATTTGTTCAACAATACTTTTTGACTTAATTGGCCCCTTGTTTATACTTTGTACTTTTTTCACTTACCTTGGATAGAGCGGTTCCGTCTCTGGTCGGGATTTTAGCGTCCTCATGAGGCCCTTTCTCAAAATGGGATGGTAAGCCCCTCTATTCCACGCTGAATGAATTTGATCACGTTTTTTGAGCGATAATGGATTTATTGAATTTTCACTGTATTGATACTGGGCTTTTTGACTCACCTGCATATATCAATGCATATTTTGCTGTTCTCTATGTCTGTCTGTGTGTCTTCTTTATTTCAGGGCGACCTAATAGACGACTGACAGCGACTATTTAATGCATACACTGTAAGTGACCTTCCAGCACTTATTGTTATTTGTTTTAAAGGAGAAGTTATCTTTTCTAAGGTCCTGAAGAAACGCCGCCGGATCTTTGACAGACCATTTAGGCGTGAAACATGTCGACCCCTTAATGTTAGGATCGAGTAATTCTCCTCCTTTCCTCACTTTATGTTAAGGAGTGTGGGGCACATTACTCCCCTTTAGACTCCTTGATTCAATTTTTTAATCTTGGCCTGACTCCTACATATAGCATTAAAGACATTTGGTGTTCAGAGCCAATTTTAATACACCGTTTACTCTCCTTTCTTATCACCACACATTATCACATTTTCATTGACTCTACTTGATCAGTAACATCATTTTCGGTCATAGAGCCTACCACCTTCGAGTGGTGGCCCGTCGGATATTGCAGTGCCGGTCCGGCGAGGAGTCAACCCGATGATGATGCTCAGCATCGTAATTGATGCTTGAGGGTACTCCTGATGACACCAATTGCCCGTGATGATTAACATAGGCAGACACTCTTGGAACAGTATACTTTTTGTTATATAGGTTTATATGAAGGGAGCACGTATACTGGACCTTTAATTCTCCCTGTCCCTCTTTCTTATTAACAAGTTAATACTCGTCAGACACAGAGTGTAGTGCAAGGACCTAATGTGTTGACTACTCCAGTAGTTCAGGCACAGATGCATCTGCCACAGATACAGAGGATTTATCCCGATGTGCCTATTTTGGAGACAACTTTGAATTTAGTCGTTCCTACAGAGCAAAGGGTTCCAAGACCCCTGTTGGTTCAGACAGAGCGGACTCCGATTTTATTACCCCAGGTGCAGCCGCATGTGACGCTGAGGTTTACGCCAATGACAGGGACACTGTCAGACTTGACTCTGGTGAAGAATCAAGGTATGGGAGTTCATCTCCTGCAATGTTCGGGTGCTAGAGCAGCCTCAGATGCAATATCGCTGACAATTACTGTGGGTCCAGTGGTACCATTATTTGCTCAGAAGAAACCAAGCGCGAGAGAGGAAGGAGAGATGTCCCAGAGTCTAGTGAGGAGGGAACCAAATGAACAAGTGCAGGTAGACTCTTCTATGGGTCAGACCTTTGATTAGTCGAGATTGTTAGATCTTAGTCCACTCATTGTGCTTCCAGATGCTGTGAATGGAGCTAGTGTAGGTCTGAGCCTGAAATTATTGAAACCGCAGACATCAAGTGCAGTGGTACAGCAAGTGCCACTGGTGAACGTGAGTAACATTTCGTTATAAGGCTTGACAGCTCAGCAGTGACCCAATGGTTGAACAAGCTGAACACCCCCAGAATGCGTCCAAGGGTGAGGAGCAGATCAATTGTATCAGACTAAGCATGAAAGTGGGTGACCTGTTTGAGGAACAATGGGGCTGAATAGATTAGGGACTTACACAGAGGCAGAGATGAGATACTTATGCCCGAGAATCACAAGAGAGGTGAGCAAGGTACATCAGAGATTTGGCAGAGAAGCATGACATAGAAATTGAGAAAATTAAGCATTTGAAGAGAAGTTACAGATTTGACTTTGGGTGAAAGGATATTGAACACAGCTGGAATGAATGGGCAACTCAAAGAATTACTGCAGAGTGCTCAGGTTTGGGGAGCATGCGAGAAGTGTGAAGGCAGATGGGCAAAGAAAAGAGATAAAAGGAAATGAGATTCTCTAGAGGTGCCTGAGAATGTGCAACAGAGCAAGGATCCTGTAAAGATTTTACCAATGAACGAAATACCAAGGGGTCAGTTTGTTCATGTCCCTTGGAATAGGAGTGATATTCTGTCATTCACAAATGATTATCCAAAATTGAGATAGAAGCCAGTCAAGTGGTATCAAAAGACAGATAGGTTTGTGAAGTTCTCAAAATGTTTATAGGAAGACCTGAATACCTTACTGGAAATAGTGGTCCCAGCTGATTTGTGGGTTGAATGTAAGAGAGCAGTAGATTGGCCGACAAGTGAGCCAGAGAGAGACAAGAGTACAGGTGTACCATCTCCTGAGCTAGTGAAACATTATTATAAGGTGATTGAGTTCCTGAAGACCAGAATTTCACCCAAAAATATTGATTGGCAGAGAATGGACAGAGCAGGAGGTGAATGAATCGATGCATGCGTACTATGAAAGATTGTTGAAGGCATTTAAGGAGTACAGTGGCAAGGAAGCAATTGAGCCGAAAGACATGCTGTATATCGTGTTCAGGTTTGTAGAACGGTTGAGACCTGAAATAGGTCAGATGATTAAGAGTCATTTGATTTCCTGGCAAGCCAAGACGATTGATGAGGTGTTGCAGTATGCAAAATACTTTAGTGATGAAATTGAGTTGAAGCAGAAGAAGTTGAAAGAGAAGGCGATGGTGATGCAGATTAAGGCAGCTCAAACAGGAGTGCAGGGAACTTTTGTACAGCAGATGCCACAACAGTAGGGAAATGTCATATTTCAGCCTCAGATGAGAGTTAGAGGTCGTGGAGGCAATATGAATCGCGGTCCAGATTTGAATACTGTTGTGGTTCAGAATGATGTGCAGGGAATAAAGAAGCTATTACCGTGTCACATTTGCGGAGCCGTGGGACACTGAAAGCAGGAGTGTCCGATGATGGTGTAAGAGGGTGTTGTTCAGCAAAATAACAATGTCAATACATTTTAAAATGTGAGCGGACCAAGAATGAGAGGTCCCAATATAACTTTTCAAAATAATGTGATTCAATTGCAGAATTTTCAGCCCATGCAACAGGTACAATGTCCCAGTGCACAAGTGTTACAGCTGCAGCCAATACAGCAGCAAGTTCCTATGGTACCGAGACAACAAATTCATATACCTCAAGCCCTGATGGAGCAGCAACAGATGATGCTTTCTCAACAGGTCACAGGTCAGAGACAAGACAGAAGTAGTAATGCAGTGCACCAATTCCCATTACACAGTGAGAATGAAATAAATGGTGAATGGATGAGCAATAGTTCTCATGAGGACCATGTTTGCTTGCGACTTCTCGAGAGGTAGATCAGAGAGGACCCTATGTGAGGGGAAAGGTAATGGATCACAGAGTCTCATTTCTGGTAGGCACAGGAGCTACAGTCTACTTTAAGCAGTGCAGAAGATCCGAATTTGCCCCTTTCAGGTTGAACAGTTCAAGTTGTTGGGGTTGCGAATCAGTATTTGACAAACCTGTTACAGATCCAGTGCAAGTTGAGATTGGCAATTTCCAGGGACTGCACAAATTTGTAGTCTGTGATTCGAGTCCGGTATCCCTATTGGGAAGGGATTTGCTGTGTAAGACAAAGTGTCTGATTACTTGCTTAACTGATGGAATTGAGATTCAGACAAATAGTGATGTTGTGGAAGACCCAGCCCCAGAGACCAAGTGTGAAACTACAAATGAGGAGTACCCCTTGATTGAGTTTTTCCCGATGTTCACAGTGAGAGAGCTTCATTCCGTTTTTCGGGGAACAGTACAAGAGAACGTGTAGGATTTGACAGGGAAAGAAGTGGGTTTAATCAAAGGAATGGAGCTGATTACAGTTACTCTAAAACCGAATGCAGTGTTTCCTCAGCTTCCCCAGTACAACATGACACAAGATGTCTTGATGAAAGTGGCTCAGATAATTGCAGATTTTTTGAAGCAGGGGGTTTTGAAGGTAGTGTGAGCAGCCCATGTAATTCACTGATAATGGGGTTGAAGAAGCCATGTGGAAAAGTCAGAATTGTTCAGGATTTGAGAAAATAAATGACATAGTGGTTAAGTGTTGTCCCATAGTGCCCAACCCAGCTGTAATAATGTTCCAGATTCGATGTGATGCAGAGTTGTTCACAGTGGTTGATATGTCAAAAGCATTCTTTTCTGTGTCTCTTCATGAGGACAGTCCATTTCTCCTCAGTTTCAAATTCTTAGATCAGTTCTACTGCTGGTGTAGACTTCCTCAAGGGTACACAGAGTCACCTTCCTTGTTTAATCAGATCTTGAAAAAGAATTTGGAGTCATTAGAATTACCTTTCCAATCGACTATGGTGCAATAAATTGATGATTTGTTGATTTCATCCAGGACAAGGGACCTGTGATAGTACAACTCGATTGCTCTGTTGAATCAATTTGGAAAGTATGGTCAGAAAGTGTCACCATTGAAATTGCAGTACTGTCAGAAGGTAGTGAAGTATTTGGGGCAACAGGTTGAGAAATGGTCAAGAAAAATATCCAGAGAAAGGATTACAATGATACTGCAGATAAATCCCCTGACTTCACAGAAATATGTTCGAATGTTCCTGGGAATGGTGGGATAATGTCTCCAATGGATCCCAAATTTTTCAGAAATTTCAAAACCACTGCTGAAGCTGACTCATAAAGATGTCACAGATCCCATAGCATGAGATGAAGATCAGATGAAAGTGTTCACTGAATTGAGAGAGCTTTGTGCAGAGCTCCAGCATTGGGTATGCCTGACTACACAAAGCCATTCACATTGTTTTGTCATGAGCGGGATGAATGTTCAATGTCTGTCTTGATGCAGGTCCATGGAGGTGCTCATTGCCCAGTAGCATATTTTTCAGCTATGTTGGACCTAGTTGCAGCAGCCTTACCAGGTTGTTTACGTGTAGTTGTCTCAGTTGGTCAGAGTCTTTCATAGTGCGAAGGTGTAGTGATGGGATATCGCCTGACTGTAATCGTTCCTCGATTGAGGTTTTACTGACAAGGACGAAAACTCAATACTTGACTGGTGCTAGGCTGACTAGATATGAAACGAGCATCTTGGATGCTCCAAACACAACACTGAAAAGATGTACAGTGCTGAACACGGAAACTTTACTTCCAAGTGATACTACTGAAATTGAGAAGAAGGAAGATGTTGAACATGATTGTCTCGAAGTAACTGAGTTGTGCACAAAACCGAGTCCTGGCATTAGAGATACTCGATTGGAAGAAAAAGACCAAATTGTTTTTGTTGATGGTTCTTGTCTGAGAGACAGCACAGGGACACTCAGAGCAGGAAATGCAGTATGTACAATTACAGGTCCTTAGAATCTTGCTGGCTTCGAGGAGTGTATTCTGCTCAAGTAGCAGAATTGGTCGCTCTTACTAGAGCGTGCCATGTTTCTGCTCGATTGAGAGTGACTATCTACACAGAGAGCCAATATGGATTCAGAATAGTTGATGATTTTGGTCAATTGTGGTCACAGACAGGTTTCCTGACCTCTACCGCATCACCGGTAAGACATGGTGAGCGAATAAAGGAATTGTTATATGCAATCCAGCTGCCTGAAGAAATTGCCGTTGTGAAATGCAGTGCACATCTAAAGTCACAGGACTACGTGTCCTTGAGAACTGGATATGCTGATCAAGTCGCAAGGTTTTGGGCATTCAACTGTATATCGTTCAAATACAAGTGGGAATTGTTACCTGAAGAAGACACAACATGTACAAGTTTTGCATTAAAGGTTGTTGATACTTTATAAGAGTTAAAAACTTTGCAGAGCAATGTTGATAAAGAAGAGAAAGGGTCATGGAGCAAAATGAAATGTGTTCAAAGACAAGATAAGTTGTGGTGTCTGAGGGTCAGATGGTTTTGCCAAATAGCCTGTTGTCTCAGATGGTGAGGTACTATCATGGTCAGGTACACATTAGGAGGGATGCCATGGTTCGTCTGTTAAAAATTGACTGGTTTAACCCCAAGTTTAGACAATCAGCTGAAGCAGTATGTCATCGCTGTGTCATTTGTCAGCAATTAAATGTGGGGGAAAGGGACAGTGGTAAATGTGAGCCCCATTGGAAGCGCAGATGGTCCATTCAGCAGAATGCAATTGGATTTCATTGAGATACCTACATGTGGAGGTCTGATATATGTGTTGGTGATTGTGTGCATCTTTATTCATTGGATTGAAGCATACCCTACAGGGAGAAATGATAGCCTCAGAGTAGCAAAATTGTTGCTTAGGGAATTCATACAACGTTTCAGATTTTCGATCTCTTTAGCATCAGATAGGGGAACAAACTTCAGTATTGAGGTGATTAAACTGTGTGCAGCATTGAACACTGAGCAGAAGTTGCATTGTAGTTACCGCCCTGAAGCATCAGGACTAGTGGAGCAGAGGAATGGTACTTTGAAGTCACAAATTGCAAAGTTGTGAGCAGCTATGAATCTGAAATGGCCAGATGCATTGCCCTTGGTGTTGATGTCAATGAGAAATACACCTGACAGAAAGACAGGATTGTCGTCCCATGAGATTCTCATGGGCAGAGCAATGAGGTTGTCAGCAGTTCCAGCCATTGCACTTGTCAACATTACAGATGATATGGTGTTGAGATACTCCAAGGTTCTGGGTGATGTAGTTTGCTCTTTCTCTCAGCAGAAGGAGGCCACCACACTGCCACTGATCCACGATCCAGGACACAACCTGAGAGCTGGCGACTGGGTTGTCTGAAAACATGTGCACAAGACGTGCTTGGAACCTCGTTGGAAGGGTCCCTACCAAATGATTTTAACAACTATGACTGCTGTGAAGTGTGCTGGGATCCTGAATTGGATTCACGCGAGTCACACGAGTAAGGTGGCATGTCCACTGGACCATGAAGAAGCGTTGCTGATAGTACCAACAACCGTGAGACAAATGATTGCACCGGTATAGGAAAAGGAGCAAGGGAGAACTGAAGCTGAACCTGAGCTCGTTGAGGACGGTTCCATCACCCCTGTGAGAGACGAAGGTGGAAATCTCCAAGAGGGTGCTGAGGAACCTATCGCAACTGAACCAGCAGGAAAGCCTAGCACAGAGGTGGTTCTCCCAGAAGCAGACAATTCAGAGAGACAGTTAGAGCAAGTGCCAGATCTAGAAGGGGAAGGAGTTGAGGTGGATCAGGGTCAAAGTGATCTGACTCCTCCTGAACCTCTTGCAGGTCCATCAAGAGAAAACACCATGGAAAAAGAAAAATATTTTAGTTCAGTCCTGAAGAGAATATCAACAGAAGGTTCAAGAAAAGGAGACAAGTGGCCTGAATTGCAAGTGGAGAAAAGGAAAGAGGTGATTGTTGATCAAACAATAGAGGAAGAAGTAGATACTACGAGAAAAGAAGAACTAAGGGAAGGAGAGTTGAATGGTGACCGGAGGTTGAAAAGAAAGAGAATAGCAAGTCAAAGATAAGCAGGTCCTGAATGGGCGTATACAACTACAAACAAATGGCAGCAAGTGTGTATGTCTTTTTGTTTTGATACTGAAGTTCCAAGTAAATATTTTGAAGTGACCTGAGGAAGATTGATGAACTAAACTGTTGAAACAATTTGAGAAATATTTTTGAAAAAGAGACTGTCGAAAGTAACCGGAAGAGACATTAATAACCTCATTTGACTTTTTGAAACCTGATTTTGACAAAGCTGCTAACCGATTCTGACAAGGAGAACGGTTCCTGGAAGTGAAATTGATCTGCTGAAAGAAATGACTATTTTTGATTTTTGCTGCACATTTTTCTAAGTTACTTCTACTTTCTTAATCTTTACAGATCATGGCTGATGTAGGTAAGCAAATTAGGGATGTCAGGCGCTGAAAATATATGAGCATTGATTTGGCAATTATGGAAGTAATTATGACCTCGGCGGTCTTTTTGAAAGACCGCCGAGGGACCGCCGTGCGGAAGACCGCCAGTGTTGGTGGTTTGCCGCTCGGCCTATTATGACCGTTGGCAGCTCTCCATTCTTTTACGGATGGAGAGCCACCAACAGTCATACTGGCAGGAGGAGGGGAAGTGGAGGTTGCTCCACCTCCACCGCCACGCCAACAGAACACCGCCCAGCGAATCACATCCTGTGATTCGCTGTGGCGGTGTTCTGTTGGCGGTGTGGTGTCGGCGGAGCTGCCCCCATGGCTCCCGTCCCCTCCCGGAGGATCGTCAGGCCAGGTAAGTCGATCGTCCGTGAGGGGAGGGGGGTGGATGGTGTTGTGTGTTGTGTGGGTGCATGTGGGTGTGCGTGTGTGTATGTAGAGGGGGTGTGTCAGTGCGTGTATGCTTGCGGGGGTGTTGAGTGTATGGGAATGAGTGCGTGTATGTCTGTGGGTATGTCTGTATGGATGTGTGCGTGTATTTTTGTATGTGGGTGTGCGTGTATGACTGTGTGTGTGGATGTTGGCATGTATGTCGGTGATGTGATGTTGGGTGTCGGGGTGGGGAGGGGGGCCCTGCCACCTTTGGGGGGTGGCAGGGGTGGTGGGGGGTAGGGGAGGGAGTCAGGGTGGGGTTAGGGGGTGGGGGAGACCCCTATCAGTACCAGGGAAGGAATTCCTTGGCACGGATAGTGCTTGCCGCCATGGATTTCATGGCAGTTCAAACCGCTGGAAATCCACAGCGGTAAGCCGGGTCAAAATACCACCAGCTGTATAGTGACGGCTGCCGGGCTGGAGACCCAGGTCTCCAGCCCAGCGGTCGTCTCCGCCCTGGCGGGCGGAACGGAGAACCGGCGGATCACCGTGGCGGTAACCGCCATGGTCATAATTCCACCAAGTAAGACCGCAAGCCTGTTGGCGGTCTTACCACCGGTACTCCGCCTTCCGCCAGGGTCATAATGACCCCCTATGTGTGGAATTTTGTTAACAGTAGTAATTGTGGGTGTGTTTGTTCTTGATGCAAAAGGAGCCAGCCATACTTCTGCTTCTGAGACTACTACACTAGCGTCTTTAGAAAGGTTCAAGTTAGACGTGAAGTTTTTCCATGACTTTACTAATGCTCAAGGAGAACTTTCTTCTAATATTTTCTAATGCTTATTGAATGAGTATGTTGAGACGATGGATGCAAGGGATTGTCCTGTGTACGCAGATTCCTTCATCAGTCGAGGAAGGCGTCACCTATCATAGTCTTCCTTTGGCATACAGGATAATTTGTAGTCTGTTACTAACAAAGTTCTATAACCAGGAGTACATCCAGTATTTTTACTCTAATCATGATGTCGTGTTTTCGTTTGTTCCTATTATTAGGTATTTGAGTAAAGTAGCTAAGGATAATGACATAGTACTAGTTAGAGGATTCTTCAAACCTACATTAATGTTTGGCACAGCTTAGGCCCATAAAAACAATGTTACATGCTTGCTTACACCGTTAAAGAAGAGATTTTTACATCATACTGATGACAGGAGAAAGGCACTGAAAGAGATATTAGAAAAAGGCTTAGAGAAAAGAACTTACAGAAATGATTACGCTTACACTGCAATTAAAACAAAAGGGAAATTAGCTTTAGATGCATTACACATAGGGAAGCTTTGTGTATATAGGCCAATATCACGCACTGACACTTTATTTGTGGGTACGAGTAAATGTAGGCATGTGCTCTTGTTTCAGAGTAAATGGATATTTATGTTGAATGGGCAGGACCCTGCAACTTCGGGGATATATTATGTCTGTGGATTTAATGCATACTACCGTATTCCAAGAGGATGGCATGGGACATGTTATCTGGGGAAAGTATTCCCAAAGATTTACCAGATGGAGTATTTGAAAAAGTGCCTGAAATTGACGGAATTACATCAAAAGAGACAGAGGGGGGAGTCGTCTTCTGCGATAGTGAGATATATATTTGGTATTGTGATTCGTTCAGTGGGAGATAACCTGAATTCAATCAAGATTAGAAAGTTGTCTACTATTGTGGATAATATGCTGACAAATTTTTAAGGGGCTATACTCCTGTTAGATACTGAATTGGCTGCAGATAGATCTATGACTCTTCAAAATCGTCTTGCTTTAGACATTCTTTTAGCGAAAATATGGCAGAGCCTGTAAAATGATTAACTATAGGCATTGTTGCTCTTACATTCCTAACAACAGTAAGGAGGTAAGGGACAAAGGGCCAGATGTAGCAAAATTCGATTTTGCGACTTGCAAATTGCGAGTCTGAGCGACTCACAATTTGCAAGTCGCAAAATCGGATGCAGAATGGTGTCTCAGACACCTTCTGCGACTCGCTATGGGGTCGCAAAGACCCACCTCATCAATATTCATGAGGTGGGTTGCATTTTGCGACCCCATAGCGAGTCCCTGCACTCACAGGAATGGTGGCCTGTTGTAGTCAGCAGACCTCCATGTCTGTGACTGCTTTTTAAATAAAGCAGTTTTTTTCTTCATTTTGCAGACCGTTTTCCTTAAAGGAAAACGAGTTGCAAAATGAAATAAATACTGAAACCATTTGGTTTCGTATTTTTCAGAGTAGGCAGTGGTCCATAGGACCACTGCCTGCTCTGAAAAAATATTTTTTTCGACATTGACAAAGGGGAAGGGGTCCCATGGGGACCTCTTCCCTTTTGCGAATGAGTAACTGCGAGTTGCTTTGCGACCGCATTCGCGGTCACAAAGCAACTCTGAATTGCGATGCGAGTTGCAAATAGGAAGGGAACACCCCTTCCTATTTGCGGGTTGCATTCCCAAATTGCAAGTCGGTACCGACTCGCAATTTGGGAATGAGCATCGCGTGAGGCCATTTGCATGGCACAAACTGCGTTTTTTGCAGTTTGCGTCATGCAAACCGCTTGCTACATCTGGCCCTTACTTACTAATCTGACTAACGCAAGTAATGATTTAAATGAGCTGAAAGAACCAGGTGTTTGGGAAAAGGTTGGTAAGGGGTTTGCTTCAGTGGGAAATTTGGTTGAGTAGTATTTGGAACGGGGTGCTGTTAAACATTATACAGGTAATATTCATTGTTATAGGGTGTTTATTAGGAATATGGAGAGTATGCAAATTATGCAAAAGGATTAAATTGAAAAGGTCTAAAAATAATCAAAGGATGGACGAAAAGAAAGGTTAAGGAATTTATGGGGAAAATTCAAGGAGAAGACAAAATGTGGAACAAATTGAAATGAAAAATTGTGGGTGGTAAATTTGGTGTGATGACACAATTTGTCACCAGAGGAGAGATTGCTGAAGCAGATGGCTTAATTAGGAATTATTAATGAGTGTTTACATATTGTGAAGAATGAATTCTGTGGAAAATAATTAACGTAGAGAAAAATAATGTGCACGTTTGAAAATGTGACCTCGAAGAGTGGCCACCAGAGTTCACGAAATGTACTAATTATCATTAATTCATGTGAAAATATTGAAAATATATTAGATAAAGTAATAATATGTGATATTAAGTGTTATGAATTATGTTGTTACGTATTAATTGTGTAGGTGTTATGGCCTAGTTTGCCAGACCTCATGCAGAAGCTGTATTCCTTAGCGTTTAATGAAAAATGCTGACAGAATGAACTAACTATGAAATGCTCCTTGCTTTAATAAAATGCTTAGCAGAAGCTTTCTATGGGAACCAATGGACAGGAGATGAGGTCTCTCATAAAGTAACTAAATGTGTATAATATGCATGAGATGTACTTTCCCAGGACGTGAACAATGAAAACACTGACTGGTGACGAAGATGCAACAAAATTGATACCTGACGAGCCGGAGGATGAGAACATCGTAAAGCAGACCAATCAATGACATGTGAACTGTGAAATATTAAAATTCATAGATTTGGTTTATGGATATCATTGGACAGAGTAATAACATACGATTAAGTGACCAATTGGAAATTAGGGGATATTTTGGGGGACTTTGATATAACAACGTGACAGAGGGGAAAGACTTCAGATTTGAGGAGATTTGAGGAGATTTTTATGCAGACTACTGTCAAGAAGAAGAGATTTGAGATTCTGTCATTGGGCTCATACTCTCTGACTGAGAGCCTGATGTTTTGATGATCGATTGATGACCTGAGGACGAAGACTGATTCTGTTTGATGACCCATACCATGGATAGGTAGATATGACAATATGACTGAAATGTATTTTTGTGCCTTTCCTTTCTAGGTACCAACTGCGCTGTCTTATTAGTTTTCCTTAGGTAGATGTTTTTCAAATTTGTGTTCTAAATTGTTTTGCATGAAGCCCCACATGCTAATGCTAATCTGGGTTAGTTGGGGTTATTCCCATGACGACTGACGAAATTGCAGAGACAAATGGTTGATGTACTATTTTGCTGACTTTATGAACATCTTAGGCTTGCTGAAATTAGTTTTGTTAAAGTTTTGTGCCAATGCTTTGGAATGTGTTTTGAATCAAGCTTTGATTAGATCATGTTTCTTACATCTTGTTGATTAACAAGCATTCTTAATTTAGTTAGAATTGAATTGGTGTTAAAGATTCATGACTTTAGAATTGTTAACAATAGGGAAATAAACATACTAAACGTTAACTAAAGGTGTGGTATTCATGGCTCAGAAGTCATGGGGTGTGACAATTACAGACTCTATTGATATTTCTTTATTGATTTGACTAATGAATATTGATTACTGTGTATTGGTTGTTGTCCCCTTGTAAGTTTACTTATTAAGGTCCGACGCACTAATAGTTTATAGTGGACTAAACTATCTTAGAGTATAGGGGAGTAGAGTGTTGTACAGTGCCATGCTGTATAGTAGCGTTGTTCAGTGGAGTTAAAAAATAAAGTGTCTGAGAGTGTCAGGACCTAGTTTCCATAGGAAAAGCCTTTGTTGTTTTACCAATAACTTTGGGGCCATTTGACAAATATTCTCAACATTTTCAAAACTGACAATTAATTCAGCAGCTGTCTTGAAAGTTTCAGGGTGATCCATCAAATGAAGGCCAAGAAAAGGGGGGATCCCACAAAGTCTTTTCCCATGCATTTTCTCAGAGGGTCTTCAGACACACCTGCAGCCCGAACTGCTGGACTGAATCACCCAAACGTGGCCGGAAGCTAGATCTTGGTACGCAGATCATGCTTTTTGTGATTTGTTGTAAATCCATTCAGTAACTTTAGAGATGTTTAAAAAAATCTACAATATCTAGAGACGTGAATCCTCCGTGGATCCAGCAGTCCCCATGAACTTATCTGATTGGCTGCCAACACTTAAACTGGGAAGTGTTGGCAGCCATTTTGGGACTCAGCTTCAGCTGAGCCCCAAAAACAAATGCAAAAAACAGCAAAGGGGATAGGGTACGAATCACTTAACCCTCTAGCCTAAGTCCTTGGGTCCCCATGGGACCCAGTGAGGGCAAAAAAGTTTTTTTTTTTTAAATTTTCAGCAAAATCCACAGTGGATCCGTGGATTTTGCCAAAATTTTAAAATACAAGCAGGGCCTCCCATGCTTGTTAGTAATTTTGATCCTGGTTAGGCCAGGTCCTGGAGGCATGCCACATTCAATAAGTAAGTAGGGGGCCCACGGGATCCCCCTCCTAGAGCTCCTAAAGCCAAAAAGACCACCACCTCCCCCAGCTACATATGAAAAATATACAGGTGGCTGCCCGGACCCCACAGGGCTCTGGGGACCACCATCTCCCTGGGTCTACATAGAAAAAAATTATATGGGGTGCCTCGCGGGCCCCAGAGACCACCACCTCCCTGTGGCTAAAAGATGAAAGAGGGGCCCTTAACTAATTTTCAAAGAAGGAGGTGGTCCGTGCTACCCCCTTCCTGTTCTACATATGGCCCTGGGAACCCCACTTCCCCAGGGCGAAACAGATTTTTTCTTAAGGGGACCAAATGGACTCCCTGGGCCCCAGGGACCATCACCTCCCCGGTTCATATACAAAAATAATGTGGGGGGCTGCATAGACCACCCATGCCCATGGGATCACCACCTCCCTGGGCCTTTTATATTTTTAAAGAAGGGAGGTGGCTGCATGGACCCCCTTCTGGACCGATGTATGGCCCTGGGGACTGCCACCACCCAGGGCCTGCTCCTACTGTCTCCTGAGGTGCCCACACTTGGGAGATAACTGTTTGCTTTTGCTTGGTGGGAGCTGTGACAACTTCCACCAAGCAAAACCAAACACTCCACTTCATTCAAGCAGGAGTTGCAGTTCCATGAGCTCCCTGCATGCGGGAGCAATGCTGGCTCCCGTGGGAGGTGGATCACCAGCTGGGACTGCACGGGCCTTGGGGCTTCTCCCGCGGTCCCCAAAAAGAGTGAAAAATCAAAAACACATGTTTGTTTCCTCAGCAGTGCCACCTCGAAAACGTATCAGATGAAGACGCTGAAGGAACAATTACATTGGCAAAGTTACAGACACACAAGGTAATTGAGACTACATCGGTTTCCTTTAGCAGCTGTAGTGTGGGAGATGCACTATACATTTTCCTACCAAGGTAGCACATACTAATTAGCCAGTAGAAAGTGCTCCATTTGGGTAGATATTCTGCACAAAACGGTGACCTTTCTTAGATAAATACAGAGGGCAGGATTCATTCTGGCATGATGCTCATTTCACAGAAATCAAACCTCAATGGGAAGCACTTACAGATATTAACAAAGAAGGTGCCCAAATTCAAGCTCCACTTTTGTAATGTAATAATCATCTTAATTTCTTGTCCATGGTCAAGGCAAAGCAAATGTTTTTTTCTCTATGTTTCCATCTTGAAAAGTTATCTGTAAACCTTGATGGAAATGTTTGCATTGTTGCTTTTTTTCTAAAGCAATATCTCATGTAGTGACTGTGTTGAGCGAGTTCTTGTTATCTGCTACTGAGACCAGAGATCATGTTCTCCCTTCTATTAACTACAAGTATGAAACATGTGAGCCTGACCTGCCAAGTGGTGCCATTTCAGTCCTAGACCATTGGAAGTTGGAAATTCGGCCAGCCTCTTTGGATGCAGCGTGACTGGCTCATCTTGATTGCTGTGTAGATTGGACCTGTTGCAAAGACCCGCAACACTTCTGCAACTTCTTCTGAACTGCTATTATGCGATGCATCCTCAGCTCAGGCCCCCACATCCCTGGTAGATGGCAGCCTGTATGACGATGCCAGACTCTGCATCGCAGCCTTGCAGCTCCTTGCAGCTCCTTGCAAGAGACGCATCGCCCGACTGCGCAGCGCATCCTTGAAACCTGAGTTCGAATCTCAAACCCTCATCAAAGCCACTCTTGATGACAAAGCAGGACCTGATTTCACAGCCTTGCCACATTCTGGAAATGATGCATCACTTTGGCTGCATGAAGCATCTTTGTGTAAAGAAGGATTTAAGGTACATTGTTCAGGGAGCCTAAATGGGTCCCTGTTGCTGGTCCGTCCTCTATCATAGTGGCCTGAGCTTGTGTCCCTTTCTGGTGTGACCAGATATCCTCAGTTTGCACTTCAAGATTTTCAACACTATTTTCATTAAAATCTTTAAAATTGCATATCTACAGTTTTACTGACTGGATTTTTGTATTTTGGTCCTGTTTTATTTATTAAAGAAATCTTTCTTTTTTTACTATTTTTGTGTGTCGGTTTCACTTTATTACTGTTGACATTTTGCGCAAATACTTTACACATTGCCTCTAAGTTAAGCCTAACTGCTCAGTACCAAGCTACCAGAGCGTGAAGCACAGGTTAATTTACGTAACCATGACAAGGATTGTGGTGGCTGCTTGAGCAGCACTCTAAACCCAGTCAATGAACACCCCAATTTCTCATATATTTCTGTATCTGTGTGTGTGTCTGTATCACCCAGTGGTGATTGCCAAGGAGTAGTTAGAGTTAGGATCACATTTCCTTATAAAAAACAATTTTTGTTTTGTAATAACTTTGGTAGATTTTGACAAATTTTCACAAAACTTCCCAAAAAAATTCATTCACCTCAGATGCTTTCTGGAAAGATATGGGATGTGCTGTCAAACGAGAGCCCAAGAAAAAGGTGGGGTGCTAAAATGCGTTTTCCCAATTCATATGTCCATAGGAAAATTAGACACAGCTATAGCCATAATGGCTGAACAGAATCACACATGCTTTTCATTATCTGGTGGGATTCCATCTCTACAGTTAGAGATATTAAGGTTAAAAAATATACATACTTCACGCTGCAGAGGACACACATAGCCAACAGATCTAACGATAAGATCTGACTGTCTGCCACCATGTCAACAAAGATATGTTAGCAGCCATTTTAGGACTCAGGGACTCAGTCCCCTGTTCTGACAGGAAACATATAAGAGTCCAGGTAACGATACCCTGCTCCCCAAAGGCCTAAAACATTTTTTTAAAATGTACAATAAGTTTGTGCTTTAAAAAAACACCCTCAGGGGGGCCAGGGAAAAGGTTAGTAGATTTTATAATTTTTTGTGGAGGCGTCAGGCAACCCAGCTCACCAAATCTTTTTCTGGCTCCCGCAGATCCCAATCCTCAGGGGCTGTATTTTATTGAAAAGCCCCCCTCCTCCACAAGCCTTTATCAAGCTCAAAATACCCCAACCCCGGGGTTGCATTTAATTAAAAGGGGAGGTAGTACGCAGCCCCACTCTCTGATCCTTTAGCAGGACCTGGAGGCCTCAACCCTCAGGCCAGATTTAATTAAAAGGGTAGTAGTGGCTACTGCGCCACAGTATGGCTGTATTGCCTGGTGACCCCATCCCAGTCTTATGTGCTTCCATCTGGCAGGAGCAGAAAGCTTCTCCTGTCGGGTGGGAGAATAAACGTTTCTTCATATCCATGCTGTTGCAAGCAGGGAAACATAGAATTGGTCCGACCTACGGGGAGCAGAAATATAAACTGAACACCCTGGGTGAGAGGAATGCTGTCTCCCACTTCACCCAGAAGGGTGTTAGGAGGGTTCTGGGTGGCTGCTGGGGCTGTGGGTCTCCCCTCCAAAGCCTCCAACTTCCAAAAGTCTGAGGGGGCCCAAGTTGGCATTGGTGCACCCCAATTTGTATATAAAAAAACACATGTTGCTGGCTTTTGAACTGCCCTTTGGTTGCTTGCACGGCACCAGCAGGGCAAGGGCAAGAAGAGCCCTCGGGCTTCCCCAGTGGCCCTCAAAACAAATTAAAAATAAAATAAAAAAGCAGAAGGTTCTTATTTATTATTCACTGCTGCTGCATGGAGGGCATAATGAGCCTCCAAAGGCTTTTCTGGTGCAACAGCCCCCCTAACAACATTTAAAAAATCAGCAAGCCTCTTAGCTCATTAAGTCCATGATCCCAGGAGAGCTTGCCATACGATTTAAAGCAGCCTGAGCTGGAGTTCCATGGTCTTCAGCAGGACTGCAGGGCTCTCTTGGGGTTATTTTTACGGTTTAATTTTGTGGGCTGAAAAATACAAAAAAAAAGACTCAAAGAAATGTTAATTTTGTTTATAAGGACACTTTATTAAACATTACGAAAATCAGTTTTTATTATAAATTGCAATATGTGAAGTAACAAACTATACATTTGTGATCATTAGTCATTTTTTGACAAAGGCAATGTCTTTGTGAGAAATTGGGTTGTTGGATGAGGGGGATGTGAGCCCCGCTCAAGCAACAGCTACAATCCTTGTCTGGGTGAAGCACAAATAATCACTAACCTACCCTGTGCATAACCATCTGACAGCTTGGCACAAAAGCAGCCAGGCTTAACTCAGAGGCAATGTGCAAATTATTTATGCAGCACTTAAACAGTAATAAAGTAAAACACAACACATGAAAATCCCACACCAATGTAGAAAAATAGATTGAATTTTAATAAATTATTTGATACTGAAATGACCAAACTAGAAATATACAATTTTAAAGATCTTAGGCCATAATAGCATAAAAAGGAGCAAAGCGCCAACTGAGGGTATCTGGTCACCCTCGGCCAAGACAAAATCACAAGTGCAGGCTGACCGTCATGGAGCATAGGCCGGGCACAGGACCATATGTGGATTTGTGTCGTCCAGCATTGGTTCTGAAGATGCTATGTGGCTAGGATTTGCAGTGCTTTGCGTCACTTTACATTGTTTTGATGAGCTGTGTGGCAAGACATTGCACGACTTTGTATCGCCCAGTGTAGGTTATGATGAAGCTGGCAGATGTGTGGCAAGTGTCTGCATGCCTTTGCGTCTCTCTGAATCAATTCTGATGAAGCTGGCAGCTCTGTGTTATATGCTGGCAGCTCTATGGCAAGGCTCTGCAGGGCTAACATCTCTTGGTGTTGGTTGTGATGACGCTGCGGCCTGCTTAGCGTCAAAATAAATTACTCTAACTGGGCAGCAGAGGCATAGGGAAGACTGGGGGTTGTGCATCAAAGAATGGTGCAAGTCAGGTTAGAGTAAAAAAAAAATGGACTCTAACCTGACTAGCATCATTCTTTGATGCACAACCCCCATGGAAATGACTCCTGTATTGGCAAAGACAGGAGTCATGCCCCCCTGCTCAATGGCCATGCCCAGGGGAATTTTGTCCCCTGGGCATGGCCATTGGGCATAGTGGCATGTAGAGGTGCCCAAGTTGAGCCCCCTATGCCACCTAAAAAAAAAAAGACAAATTTCTTACCTCTTTTTACCATAGATGGGTCCCCCATCCATGGGTGTCCTCCAGGTGTGTGTGAGGGTAGCAGTGGGGGTCCCTGGGGTCAGGGAAGGGCACCTGTGGACTGCTTCCATGGTCGGAGACCATGGAAATGAGCCCACAGGTCCCTTAACGCCTGCCCTGACCCAGGAGTTAAAAAACGGCGCAAATCCGGCTGGGTGTCACTTTTTATGGCCCATCTCCTCCTGTGCGTCAAAACGACGCGGGAGGATAAATAAAGCGCACATGCCTTAGAGTCATTTTTGGCACGGGAATGCCTACCTTGCATGTCATTAGCGCAAGGTAGGTTTTCACGTACCAAAAATGACTCAAACTCCATAACTTTGGCGCTGGACGGGTCTAGCACCAAAGTATAAATATGGAATTAAGTTTGCGCTGAATTTGCGTTTAAAAAAATGACGCAAATCCAGTGCAAACAGAGCATAAATATGGGCCTTAGTCTGGTGGAGCTTCTTGCAGTGTTTTGTGATGTGGGTGTGGCATAGGAGGTCAAGTTTAAGTCTTGCAGTGGTGTTCTTGATGGTCTGGAGTCTGTGTAGAGAGTGCTGCCATAGTCCAGCCTGCTGGTGATGAGTATTTGTCTGACGGTCCGTCTGGTTTTTTGAGGTAACAATTTGAAGACTTTTCACAGCATGTGAATGATGCGGAAGCAGGAGGTATAAACTGCTTTGACTTGAACCGTCACGTTGAGCTTGTCATTTAGGATTATCCTTAGATTTCTTGCGTGGTCTGTGAGTGTTGGTCCTAGCTCAAATGGCCACCAGGTGGAGTCTCATAAGGA
Organism: Pleurodeles waltl; assembly: GCF_031143425.1. NCBI lineage: Eukaryota > Metazoa > Chordata > Amphibia > Caudata > Salamandridae > Pleurodeles > Pleurodeles waltl. Next base: position 755,035,971 of record NC_090446.1, on the reverse strand, counting down.
GGACATGTTGCCAAAGACCAGTGCTTCTGTCTTGTCAGTGTTGAGCTGCAGGCAGTTGGTTTGCATCCAGTCTGCTACCATGGTAATGAGTGTTAGAAATGGGGTCTTTGGTTGGCAGTCAGGTTACCCCCTGTCCAAGCAAGGACCCTCATTCTAGTCAGGGTAAAAGAGAATCACCCTCAGCTAACCCCCGTTTACCCCCTTGGTACCTTGACACAAGCAGTAGGCTTAACTTCAGAGTGCTAGGTGTAAAGTATTTGTACTAACACACACAGTAACTTAATGAAAACACTACAAAAGGACACAACACAGGTGTAGAAAAACAGAAAATATTTATCTAAACAAAACAAGACCAAAACCAAAAAAATCCACAATACACAGGTCAAGTTATCACTAAGAATTCAAAGAGTCTTCATGTAATATTAAACACAAAGCTAACGCTGTTAGTGTGAAAATGTACCCTGGGTGCATCAAAAATAACCCAGCACGGGTGAGTGTGCGTCAAAAAGGGCTTGCAATTTGTCGATTTCACTCATGAGCGAGACCTTGCTTTGTTTCTCCTTTAGTCGGATCGGCGTGCTTCATTTCTTCTTTCTGCAGCAGAGCGATGCGTTGATCCGGTCAGCACTCTTGGGTCCGGGCAGGCCTTGTGTCGTTTTTACACGCCCAGTGGTGTTTGCATTAGAACTTTGGCCGCACTATGGTCCGAAAACCACGCAGCGCGGGTTGCGATCTCACCAGTGTCCGTCAGCGATGCTGTGCATCGTTTCTCTAGCCGTGGGTGCCAATCTTCCGGTTGCGTTGCAGGCGAGCATCGCTTTTCTGCTGCGAAGCTGGCAGCGCGTCGATTTTTCAGCAGCAGATCGGAGCCATGTCGATCTTTTCCCTGCACGGCGGTCTGTGAGTGGATTTCTCACTCTTGGGCTGCCAGCTTCTCTTCTCAGGGCCCCAGGAACTGGATGGGCACCACTTGGTAGAGTTGGAGTCTCTCCAGAGGCTCCAGGTGCTGTCAAAGAGAAGTCTTTGCTGTCCCTGAGACTTCAAACAGCAGGAGGCATGCTCTAAATCAAGCCCTTGGAGATCTTCACAAGAAGAAGGACAACACAAAGTCCAGTCTTTGTCCTCTTAGCACAGGCAGAAGCAGCAACTGCAGGGAAGCTCCACAAAGCACAGTCACAGGCAGAGCACCTCTTCTTCCTCAGGTCTTCAGCTCTTCTCCAGGCAGAGATTCCTCTTGGTTTCCAGAAGTGTTCTAAAGTCTGTGGTTTTGGGTGCCCTTCTTATATCCATTTTGCCCTTTGAAGTAGGCTTACTTCAAAGAAAAGTCTCTCTTGTTTGTGAAATCCTGCCTTTCCCAGGCCAGGCCCCAGACACACACCAGGGGGTTTGAGGCTGCATTGTGTGAGGGCAGGCACAGCCCTTTCAGGTGTGAGTGACCACTTCTCCCGTCCCTGCTAGCACAGATGGCCAATCAGGAAATGCAGACTACTGTCAAAATGACCCAGACAGGGAATCCACAAACATGCAGAGTCACAGAAATGGTTCAAGCAAGAAAATGCTCACTTTCTAAAAGTGGCATTTTCAAACACACAATCTTAAAATCAACTTTACTAAAAGATATATTTTTAAATTGTGAGCTCAGAGACCCCAAACTCCAAATGTGTATCTGCTCCCAAAAAGAATCAACACTTTAATCATATTTAAAGGTAGCCCCCATGTTAACCTATGAGAGGGACAGGCCTTGCAACAGTGAAAAACTAATTTAGCAGTATTTCACTGTCAGGACATATAAAACACATTACTATTTGTCCTACCTTAACCATAGACTGCACTCTGCTCTTGGGGCTACCTAGGCCCTACCTTAGGGGTGCCTTACATGTAAGAAAAGGGAAGGTTTAGGCCTGGCAAGTGGGTACACTTGCCAAGTCGAATTTACAGTTAAAAATTGCACACACAGACACTGCAGTGCCAGGTCTGAGACATGATTACAGAGCTACTAATGTGGGTGGCACAACAAGTGCTGCAGGCCAACTAGTAGCATTTGAGTTACAAGTCCCAAGCATGGAGTAAGTGAAGTTGGTTCTGGCAGTGGTTGCTTTGCCCATTAGGGAGAGGATAAGTTGTATGTCATTGGTGTAGGATATGACTGTGATGTCTTATAATTGAACAATGGTGGTGAGCAGCATCATGTATATGCTAAAAAGGATGGGGTTGAGGGACGATCCCTGTTGGATGATTCCTGTCTGGAGTCCCCCCCAACAGAAGTGTCTGGAATTTCCTGCCTCCCTAGTCTGATCCCAGGTTGTCTAGGGGCACATTGTGATAGTGTGAAGGCCTTTGTATGAGCTGTGGCAGTGTCTTTGCAGTCAACTGTGATAGGTGACAGCTCTGCCACCTTTGTCAAGTCAGGGTGGCCTATCTTGCCAACCCATAGGCCCTATGATGTGTGGCTGTCTGGGAGGCATACACAAACAGCTACTGCCAACTACACCTAGTCATGTGCCTCAGGAACAGGCATCAGGCAAGTAATTCCCATCTATCTAAAAATATACAAACCCCCATCACAATAGATTCTTTGATATTTGAGGTTGCTACATAATAACTCCATAATTACTACATTTATCAAAAATGCTATTTGTATTCTTCAAAAGGGTATTTCAAGGCTATCACACACCTGTACCCAGATCTAAGATTGTACTAAAAATATTTATTTGAAAACATGACATAGTTAACCTATTGAAGAATACCAATTGCACTGTTGATAAATATAGGCTTGGAGTACGTATGCAGCAACTACAAATATCAATGATCTCTGGTGTAGTGGGGTTTCTTCAGTTTGTGTACTGTATGGATCCCTCCCCCTATTTCCTTAACGGAGTCACTCCCCATTGTGTGATATAACTCTCTAAAACTGGCATTTTCAGAATTGTGACTTAAAATATGACTTTACTATTAAAGAGGGATTTAAATTAAAATTCCTCAGACACCAAGCACAACAATCCTACCGGCTCCCAACCAAAGTATATCATGTATTCAACATAATAAGGTAACAAGAGAGTGGGCAGAACTCACAGAATTTGACTCCGCAAAATTCTGTGGACTTAGATAAAAACTCTGCAAGATTACACAGATGTGAGAAAGTTATCCTGTTTGCCCTGATCACCCTCACTTTTTTGACTGATGCTGGTGGTCACTGATTCAGACTTTGCCCTGGGCTCTACCAACCAGGTCTCTGTTTAAAAGTTATATGGTAATTAGGCGTAGTTACAATTGGCTCTGACAGCCTATCTGTAATTCCCTAGTATATCGTAGGGCATGTGGATTTAGAGGCTAAGTAGATTTTAATGCTTTTAAGTGTGCACTTCTATGTTGCCTGTTGGCATTTTAAAAACCAGTCCTGCCTTGCATGCTGCTTTTAAATTAAAACTATGTCCAAATTTGACTGTGGAATTAAAAGGACTTCCAAAGTCTTAAACTACCTTAGTTTTAAATGTAGGTCACCCCTAAGGTTACCCTAGGTGTCCCAATGATAGGGTGCATTGTAACAATAAGTAGGGATAGTATAAAGATGGTTTGTATTCCATGGTGAGGGAAACACTGCCAATTTAGTTTTTCCCCATTGTAACACTTCTAGCTATATAGGTTAACATGGGAAGTCTTTAGTGAACTTTAAAGTCCAATTTCTGACAGGAGTGAGCTAGAACAGTCATTTTAAGTGTCTAAATAATAGAAATAATAAATCCAGCAACTTGCCATGTTCAGATTTACTATACCTATTACAGGAAAGTAGTTTTAAAACAGCTTTCCTAAAGTTACTTAAAATTAGCCCTGTTGCAGCCTCTTCTAATTGGGGGGTCTTTGATGGGCTGAGCCAAGCTGGTCTGATGAGGTGTGAAGTGGCCTGGGCTGAGACAAAGGAGACATCTGGTGGGAGGAGATTTACAGCTGCAGATGCCATGATACGAATGGGTGAGGTAGCCATTGGTCTTCAAAGGGAGAAGGACAGATAGTGCAGGACCAAAGCCCACTCCCACTTCCTGCACTCCCAGCCAGATGGGAGTTCCTGTAATTGAAGTAGGCCAGGGGCTGGAAGGGAAGTGTAGGGCAAAGTTAGCCACACCTGTGGGTGGGCTTAGCCAGACCTGAATGTCCAGGAGAGATTTTCTCCATCTTGGAATTTTGCAAAACTGTGATTTCTAGGACAACAATGTGCCACGCTTCTAAGAAAGTGGCCATCGCAGAGTGTGACACACTGTAACCCATTATTCAAGTATGTTCCCCTGCTTGCCATCCCAGAAACATGGATAAATATAGGAGAGATGACCAGCACCTCAGATCCTTGCTGAAAAAAATCTGAAGAAGAAGGACTGCCTTGCTGAACCCTTGGTTTGTACCAAGAAAGGACTGCACCTGCTGCACACTGTGGGCTTCACCAAACGAGGAATTTGCCTTGCTTCCAAAACTTAGGAGTAGACTCCCTGTAAGCAATAGGTACAATGAAGCTATCAAGAGTCCCCTGCATCAACTCCTGCAAGAAGAGCCCAGCTCACCAGCGCCCAGTGTACTTTTAAGGATTTGACCAGGTGCACTGTGGGAATTGGAGTCCCAACCCTCCACAGAGAAATTTAGAGCCTCAGGAACCCTGGCTGGTGTTTTGGACACTTCAAGGCCACAAAAAAAGACCTCCTGGAAGAAGATCTAGAAATTTGGAGATATTTGGAGAACTTTTGGGAAAAAGCTCCATAACTTGACCGACTTGTCATCGAGAGTCAAGCCATCAATGTCAAATCACAACCTGGCCTGGATTTCAGGTTTGCCCGCTTAAAGCCCCAGAACTGTAGGACCTCCAGGACTTTACCGAGAACACCCGATGAAGCAAGCTGCCTATGTCAACTCGAAAGCTGACCTGTCGAGGAGACCCGCTCGACGACAAGTGAAAAAGAACCAAAATAGAGACTAAGGGCCTGATTACGAGTACAAAGGTCCTAAGACCACCACACATGTGTGTCCAACCCACATCCTTGGCAGTCAGATCACCAGATTAGGATGCTGGCAGTCGAACCACCACAAGACCACCACCGTCTGGATCTTGGATCCCAATGCACTGGTAGCGGTGAAAGCCTTGGTCAAGCATGGTGCTGCCGATGTCGGCACTGCTGTGCAGATCACGACTTGCCTTTCCTCAGACCGTTTCATGCCAGGGACGCTGCCATGAAAAGGCCAGCAGGAAGGCAGAGACAGTGCCACACTGGCCCCCTGCACCACCCATGCCCACATCATGGGCAGTGCAGAGGACTCCCTGTTAGCTCAGTCAGAATGCTCACTGTATACAATGGCAACAGTGAACATTTCGACTGTGCTGGCAGTACAGACAGTGCGTCCCTTAAGTCCCTTCAGTCCCTTCAAGATTAAGCCAATGGCACTGCACTCTCTCAGCCATCTGGCCTGGTGGAACCATTGTATTATGACAGTCAGGATGCCTCTGGCTTGGTAGCGTCCTCCCGACCTTCTTTATGGGGGTCCGATGGTCAGACGGACAAGTTTGTAATCGACTCCTAAGTACAAAGGTAAAATTTTCACTGAGGCCTACGGCTCAGTGTATCTGACCGGGGTCCATCGCAGTTGGCCCCATATTTTCCCATTTAAGTGACAAAAGCAAAAATAACAGATGTGGTTGGAATGCTGAGCAATGCAAACATTCAAACTCAGTCAAAAAGATCTGGGTTTAATCCATCGTTTTTTTGCCCACCACGCCACCCCAGTGTTGATCCAGCCATATGCAAATCATACTTGACCCTGTTCCCCATGGGAACAGTCCAGCCTGAACTGCCAAGCCGAGTCCTCCCTGGACCGGAAACAAGCATCCTGGGACCGGTTTCGGGTTATCACCCCTCATCAGCCAGGCCAGCTTGAATTCAGTAGCGCAGTGAGCTTAGAACCTACGTCTGGGCATACCCTTCTCACTTAGAGTGACAAAATCAAGAAGAACTGCCAAGCAATGTCCTCCCTGGACTAGAAACAAGCACCCTGAGACCGGTTTCGGGGTATCACCCCTCATCGGCAAGGCTTGCTTGAATCCAGTGGCTCTGTGAGCATGGTACCCACATCTCCCTTCCCACTTTGGGCAACAAAAGCAAAAAGAACAGATGATGACCCGAATGTTGAACATGTCCCCTTAACCTTTGTTTTTTTCAGTGAATTTCTAAGAGTTTATTAAATGTAAATAAATATATAAATACAAATCCAAACTATAATGTCCCTTTAACCTTTGTTTTTTTCAGTGAATGTCAATATTTTTTTCTGTACAGTAGTAGATCCTGTGGAGACCCAACCCTCCTGCTCACTGAGTTATTTGCAGCCCTTAGCTGCACCCGAACCCCATTGCGGGGTGGACCAGGGGGTTTGTGGTCCTATTTTTTTGTGGGGAGGGAAGCAAGCAGCCTCCATGAGCATTTTTTTAAGCCCTGGGACCCAATCCCCAAGGCTGCTTTGCGTTAAAAAGGGGGATGCTCTGAGCCTACTTTAAGATCTGGAGAGCCATCCCCCAGGGCTGCTTATAGTAAAAGTAAAAAATTAAAAATCTGTGCAGTTCCTCCGGCCGGGCTGGAGAAACTGCACAGACACCAAGGTTGTGTCTGAGTGGCATTCCGAGATGCTCAGACCAACCCTGACGCTACTTTCATCCTAGGTTTAGCATGAAAGCAGTGCCAGGATTGCTGGGGAGCCTGTGCTGGTGTCCCAGTGAATGCTGGGACACCACAAGAAGAGGAGCAATGAGCGAGATGGCAGGAGTCAGCAGTGGTGGGAAAAGTAAATGTTTTATTTTATGTTAGCTTGTTTCCCCCGTCCTCTTCGTCCCACTCCCCTATTGACTTTTGCAGCGGCCGCCGCTGTCTATAAGATGCTTTATCATATTAGAAGCAATGTACTGTGTCAGCTAAAGAACAGAAGGTAAGATTGTCTACAAAAATACACTGAAAATGTAATTTGTTCCAAGTATTCCTTTGGTGCCCGCTTCACTAAGGTACTCACTGTAGTAAAGTTACAAGGGCGGAGTCCCTGCACTCCGAGTGGATTCTCCCTCTGGGGCAGAATCTCCGCACTGAGAACTGCAGAAGTGAGAACTGGTGTTGGGATTCCTCCCCGAGTGCGGAGGCTCTGCCACGAGTGTGGAGACTCCACACTCGTCTCTTTACTGACTTCGTGAATCAGGCCCGTGGTGATCCCATACTTCTGTAGCAAATACCGATAAAATGTACAATGCACATTTCTATTCAACTATGTATTCATATCATCATTGTGTTCCTCCTGTTGTTGATCTTTTGTTAACGTTGCTTTTGAGTGTATTTTATTTAAAGTCCCTGAAGCAAAATTATGAAGGGCTAGACGTATGCATGAAAAAATAAGCAATAAAGTAAGAAAGGATATTAAAACAAAAGATCTTGTTAACCAAAACAATCTTATAATTTCCAACTGCATCCCGGAAAAAGTTAACGAAAATGCAGCTACTTTCTGGCTCTCATAACAAAATAAACACATTTCTCATTAGGTTTCCAGTTATATACGGTGTCATAACAATGACTCATTCCGTTTAAAGTCCGAATATAGTTTATCATCCCTTTCCAAGATGTTTCATAAATCCAGTTGACACTATTTCAAGCAGCAAAAAGCTGTGAGGCCAGCAATCCTTATTGTAGCTGCCCCTTAATTTAACCAAAGCAGTAATGTGCGTGTAATCCAATGACAACATCAGTGAATCCCAAACCTTTTTATGTTACTAACGAAAAGAGTCCCTGCATGTAACTGATATGGGACCACTGTTACTCCAGCGCCAAGAGGTAGTAGAAAGTGTTTCCAGTCATACATAAATAGAGCAATGATCCTCTGGTATTGAGGAGACGCTTAATCGGTTTAGATTAATTTGTACGTATGCGCACACTTTGCATGCCCCAAGATTCGTCCAAACTCATGAAAAAATATTTCTAAGTTGTCCAAGTGGCGTCTGAGCTACTAAATGAAAAGCCCGATGCCCAAGCCGCACTGTTGTAAAACCTGATCTCTAGAATTGTGACTTGGGAGCACGTTTGCGCCGGCTTCCTAAAATGTGCCCCGAGCCAAGCATATATTTCAAGATCTGGCACTCGCTAGGTTCATGGGTGTTTTCCATGTATCTTATCTAACATAACAAATAGTAAATTTTTATTGCGGGCACTATTTCAGAATAATTTTTTCCCGACATTTTACAAGTATTTGCTCTTCCGTCGCCGAGTCACGGACTCAGAAGAGAGTGTCTTGTGATTTTCTTACAAGTGATCAATGGTAACATTAATTGACGGGACACTTTGGTACCTCAAACGAAAACAAATTATTTTTTTCTCAGTGTAAAAGGTTAAACAAGCCTGAATGTTTCCAAAGAAACAGAAGACACACTAAAAGGTACTCGTAACAATACCGCACCTCCGCATGTAAGGAGCCTGTAAGAGCGGGCGTGCTGCACTTATGTCGAAGTGACGGGGTCATTGCCCAGATGAAGCCAGTGAGTGGAACTGCTGTACAATGCCAAAAACACGTTTGTGTTTCCTAGAACTGAGATTCGGGGTAAACACTTAATTGAACGCTGTTATTCGAATGAATACCGCAATTAACTATTTTCATAATTACGCATTCCTAGACGTCTGACTTGGCAGAAATATTTTGAAACACTAAATCATTTATCTATTTTTGTTTTTAGGATACTGTGCGGTCTCTCTTTTTCAATAAATCCGAGAACTCCAGTTCTAAAATCCCAAACTCCTCAAAATTGTGGCTAAAATGAAATTCATTAAAGCACTTCAGTTGACAATGAAATAAGGCACACGGTAAAAAATGTTTTGCCCACATTCCCCAATTGAGACCAGGTGTATGTATCTCATTTTATTAACATTGCTATAAAAAGCTAAATAATGAGATGTCCAACTATAATGTAAGAAAATGACTGGATTTGAGGCATGCTCTCCTCGCTCTGCTGGAAATGCAGCAGAAGCCGGTCCACACCACTCATCTACTTTATGAGTTTGTTAGGCCCTTTCTCTGGGTCCTGGTGCAGCGAAGAGTTACTTGGAGGTACCTCTTTTAGTGGCAGTGTTTTAGTACCTATGGCAGGGTGAATGACACAAATATTGATTCAAAAATATTGTGTTACTTAAATATTCTGTAAAAAAATATCGTCACTATAAAAATACATTTTTCATGCATATAGTCTCATTTTTAAAATTATTGTTTTATATAATATTTTTTATTTTGTTGTGGTGTTATTTAATGTATTTCATACAGTAGTGTATTTTGCTTAATTGTTTTTGTGATGTTTATTGTGTATTATTTTACATTTAATTTGTAATTTGTATTTTGGTGGTGGGTTGGATTTGTATGGGAATTTGGTGGAAAGATATTTGCATTATAATCTTTTCTTAACACACTACTTTTGTGTTTACTAAATATTAAATTGGCAATTAGTTATGAAATTTGTAATTGATTAATTGGTATGTAAATTGTTTGATGTCATTTTTGTTCGGTCTATGTAATTACAATTTTATTCTTATTAATGTTTGATTTATAATTGATTTTAGTTTGAAGGGAAGTGTATTTATTTAAAATGCATACGTTTGTTTTTTGATGATTTTTGTACTACAATTTTTATTTAATTTAACTTTATTTTTTTGCACATATTTTTAATTTAGAATATCATTTATATTGAGTTGGTTGATAAAAACTGTTAAAATTAAAAAAGATACTAAATCCTACATTATATATAAAATCACAAACATAGACCTAAAATCAATCTGTAAATAAAATGTTACGACAAATAGTTCAAGATTATGCAATCCATCAACTTGATATAAAATCAATCATTTAGCTATACAATCTCTTTTCTTCGTTAATGGGAGATATTCGTCGAAAGGTATGTTCCATAGCTGATTTTGAGTTATTACAGATTCTGTCTCTTTAAAATCAGATATTAAATTTAAAAGTCGAGAGTTTGGAGGCAATAAGCTTCTGATTACAACGTTTCTAAATCATTTATAATCGCTTTAAGGGTTTTAACATTCAACTTACTTGTTGCTCCTGGGGGCTTAATATAAATGTTTATAAAGATTAATGGAGGCCCTTGTAGCACGGATGCCAAGTTCTTAATCATAATACCCGGTAGCCAAGACACTTTAAAATTTAGAGGTACAATATCCAATTTTATGGTTGCAGTTGTATGGATGAACAAGTCACCCTTTGCCCCACCTTTACTGTGTATTCTTAATGCAGAAAGAAGATGTTACATTTGTCTAATCAAAGGGCATGATTTTCTGCCCAAGTTCCTTGAAAGATTAATATATTGATTTCTTTCTAACATTTTATGATTTTTTTCATCTAACAATAGGCGTGTCAATCCACCTAAATTCCATGAGCCTATTTTCAAAGATTAAAGAGACGTTAAGACAGAATTGTGTCAATGTTTTACCTTTTTAGGTAATACTGAAGGGAGCAAACTCCAGTCAACTTCTTCCTGCAATTTATCTGCATCCATCTTACAATAAAGCTCTTGATTTTTCCCTAGACTAATTGTTATACCTAAATGTTTTGAGGGTTTGTTGTTTTCAGGACCGACCACCCCGTACAGAGCAAAAGAATTTGAATTGACTTACCACACCACCTCCTCCAATCTAAATGGCTCTTGTTCAGAGTGTGTCATGGGTAACTGAATTTTGCCTCTAATGAAAGGCGATTACCCCAGTTTTTAAATTGTAATTTTTGTGCATTTTCTTTTGCAATATTGATCGTACTGCAGGTAACTAAGGTCATTTCCTTAATGTTTGGTTGGCTCGAAGACAGACATTTCTCAGATTCTATATTGTTTGCATTATGCAGGTCAAGGTGTTAAGTGAATGTAAAAGCTTCAAAATATTAAACCTGTTTAGGATATTAAATTAACCTTTGGATTTGTAAGCAGGGTAAACAACGACTTTTTTAAAGCATCTAAAATTCTGATCCCTAATTTCCTGTTTTTATGAATATTGGTCAACTATTATATTTGCACTTGCTACACATATTTGTGGATCTAATTTCAGATAATGCTGCAAAGTTATTTTCATCAAAGGTGAACTCGGTGTACTGTCTATTTCCATAGACTGGGATGTCAAGGGAGTTTATTTTCCTGCAACATGACTGTGTTGTGTTGTTTGCCTCATCTTGTTGATTTATACTGGGAGTAGTGTTCAGTATCTTTCCATTCTCAGATGAAGGTTGTAGCTTTACAGGGTCTTCAGATAGGTTTTGATGCTTCTTCTACGGAGTGTATTGCATTGTAGAGGCTTCTGGTTTCTCCACCCACTCTGATGATGCTATAACTTCGTTCTTTACCACTGAGTTAAAGACGAGAAAAAGTCAGGGCTCTTTAGCCAGTTAACATGGAATGGTTGGCAGAATACCTTTTTCACTGTGCAACTTTCGACATCTTTTCCGTTCTTGTGTAGACATTGGTTTGCAAGAAACCTTTCAATTTAAATTTGGAATTATTAGTATAAGTGCTTCTCCAGTTCCATTTCCCTCACGTATCAGCAATTTGTTCAGTCTTCGATAAAGCGATTTCCTCAACATCCAATTGATTACGAACCTAACCTGCACCAAGTGTGCCTCGGTTGATCCAGAGCAAAGGTTTGGGGCACCCATAGGTTTCTGAATGCTTTTGGACTTACCTGAAGCTAGATCAAGTTGTATATGTTTTTTTAGCCCTGAAAGTACGATGCATTTACATGAACATGCTTCAGATGGCTTCTCACCATCCACGGACATAGCACTGGAAACCCCGCTGGTGTGGGCACCAGAGAGAATTCCTTTTGATATTTTTAGCCTTGGTTGCTGGGGGAAGAGCTTCCTCAGCAATTAAGGTTGAAAATATTCCCTCCCTGTAATGATGATCGCTTTGCTGTGCATGCCAATGTCATTACAGGGAAAATGAAAGTAAAATGAGCTAATCAGCTCATTTGTTTTCATTTTCTTCGGTGCTCAGGGGTGTAACTCAGCCCCTTGAGCACCAATTTTAATGGAAGAGGTACCGTTGGAAAGGGGAGAATCTCCCCTTTACAAAAGTCCCTTTCCCTAGTGGATCCCTGCTTGGGGATCCACCACTAGACACCAGGGATGGGGAGCGGACCCTTGGACAAGGGCATTTTAGGGATTAATTCAGTCTTTTTGCCCCCTGGGTGGTAGATGGGGATAATAGCCCATAGGCTGCCCCTGGAGGGGGGCAGAAAGCCCATTAGGCATCAGGGACACTTTTTTAAATTTTGGAAATGGTTTGGGCTGCCCAGAAGGGGCATCACAATGCACCCCTCCCAAAATAATAGGCACAGTTCTGCCCTCCGGGGGGGGCAAGATAGGAGTTATTACCCCCAATCTGTTCACCAGGAGGGGGCAGAAAAACCATTAGACACCAAGGTATTTTTTTATTTATAAAAGAGGAGTTGGGGCTGCCCACTATGGGCATGACCATGCCACCATCCAACATAAATGGGGACCAAAGTCTTTCTGCCCCCCTGGGGGGCATTTATGGTAATTACCCCCAATTTGTCCCTGAGGGGGTAAGAAGCCCACTGGAAACCAGGGAATGTATATATATATATTTTTAAAGAGTGGTAAGGGCTGACCAGGATGGCCACTGTCATGTCCCCGCCCAAATAAATAGGGACACAGTCTTCTGTCCCTATGGGGGAGGGGGGGCAAATGGATGTAATTATCTCTGATCAGTCCCCTGGGGGGCAGACAGCCCACTAGATGCCAGGGAATTAAAAAAATAGAGGGGTGAGGCTGCCCACCACCATGGGGATGGTTATGCCCTCGCCCCAACTGAAGGGACAACAGTCTTTCTACCTCCCTAAGCACTAAAGCATCTCATACCAATGGCAAGCAAGAGGACATCTGACTCTTTTGTGTTTTGATTTTACATATGGGTCAAGAGAGCTTGGCTAACTCCCAGTTTCGTCAAACTTGCAATGGTAAGTGGCTGCACTTTGTGGGCTTGGGTAGGCTGCCACCTAGAAAAACCTACCAGACTCATACACTTCTGAAAACTAAACATCTGTGGGAGTCCAGAATAGTGTGTTTCTCAAGCACTACAAACCATTTTCTTACCCACAGTGACCTCATTTCTGTGATGAAAACCGCAGGAATCCACAACATTCCTACTACCCATCAATGCCTCATCTGTACAGATAAAAATTCTGCCCCACAAAAGCAGAATTTTTAATGATGGCGCCTAGTGCCAGCGACAGGAACAGATCCTACCGTAGTCAACAGGACTCTCTATGCAAGAGCTCCCAGTGTCCTTGGTTTGATTCCTTCGTTTCCATTCCTGTCACAGCACTAGGACCAGCCACACAAGTGAAGCAGTGTTTTTATTTGCAGAGGTGGGCCAATGTTGGGTGGTATGAATTTTGTGGATGAAAATACTTCTTACCACAATTCTAGATTCCTATACGTGTCCAAATTAAAAAAAAATATAGGTTGGCTATGTTTCCGTAGATGCCAGCTGAGCTATGATCTAAAATGTAGAGCTACCCACATTGGAAAAAGAGGGTCAGTTGTGGGTGGAAAATGTGCTATGGGTCTACTCACACAAGTTAGGTACCATTGTTATTGGGAGACTTGGGGGAATGCCAGGCGGAAGGAGGTTTGAGGCTCCCTGCAGATTCCAGAACTTTCCATCACAGAAATGTTAGGAAGATGTGTTTTTTTAGAAAAAGTTTGAGGTTTGCAAGGGATTCTGGGTAAAAAAATGTGGTGAGAGCCAGGGAAGGCAGACCACCCTAGATACCTGTCCAGTTTAAAAAAATGTACAGGTTTCCTAGATTATCCCAGGTACCAGCTGAGCTAGGGACCAAAACCTAGAGCTCCCCTAATCCGAAAAAATGATGGTCAGTTTTGGGTGAAAAAATGTGCTGCATCTATGTTGCACTTTGGGCCGATTCCTGTTGTGGGCAGCAGGTCTACCCACATAAGTGAGGTACCATTTTTTATTGGGAGGCTTAGGGGGATTCCAGGTAGAAGAAAGTTTGTGTCACACCCCAGATTCAATAACGTTCCATTACAGACATGTAAGGAAAGTGTGTTTTTTTAGACAAAGTTTGAGGGATTCTGGGTAAACAAATGTGATGATAGCCATGCAAGTCAGCCTACCCTGGATACCCTCAGGTGTGGAGGTTTAAAACATTTACAGGTTGGCTAGGTTTTCCTATGCAATATAATCTAGAGCTGCCCACATCGGAAAAAGAGGATCAGTTTTGGGTTGGAAAATGTGCTGCGTCCATGTTGTGTTTTGAGCCATTTCCAGTCACAGGCACTAGGTCTACCCAAACAAGTGAGGAACCATTTCTATCAGGAGACTTATGGAAGCATAGAATAGTAGAACATATGTTATTACAAATTGGATTTAGCTGAATTTGTACCTTTCAAATGTAAGTCATTGTAAAAGAAAGATGAAATTCTGAAAAATTCCCCCCAGATCACACGCTAGTACTGGTACCCACAAATTTAGAGATGCATAAATAACCACTGCTCCTAAAATCTAGATCTTGTGCCAATTTAAGAAACACATAAGGTTTCTTGATATCCATTTTTCACTCTGTCCATTTCGCTATGAGAATTGGTCTATACTCAGTACTCAATGAAAAACCATTGGGGTGGTGCAGTTGAGGTGTTTGCTCTGGGTACCTTGGGTTGCAGGAGAACCTTCAAACTCTATATATCCCATAACCAGGAGGGTCAAGCAGATGTAATGATATATTGCTTTTGTCAATCAGCCATTGTGACAAAAAGAAAAGTTACAGATGAAAATATTGTCACAAATTCTTGTTTTTTTCCTACTAATTTTCAATATTTCTTTATTTCAACAGTCATTTACCTTGTAACAACCTTAAAGGATCTACACATATGACCCCTTTCTGAATTCAGAATTATGTTTATAATTCAGAAATCTATACCTTTTCTGGATCACCCATGATTTTCACACTGGTTTCCACCACAAACTGGGAGTAGATTGAAAGCACAAAAATAGGGAAAATATGCTACCTCTTAGAAACATCCCTAAACTGTGATTCAAAATCAGGGTTTTTGATTCAGCTCTGCATGTTTGTGAAATCTGGAAAGATGGTGGATTTAGTACAGTAAACCATTTGAGGATGCCATTTTAGAGAAAAAAACAGACACCTTTATCTGGAGCACTTTTTCTCTATTTTTTTTTAATGAAATAAGCTCTAAAGTTTGCTATATTTTTTCTATTTTCTCAGTCCCTGCCAGGGGAATCCACAAACCCTGGGCACCTTTAGAATCCCCAGGGTGTTGGAAAAAAGGACATAAATTAAGCAGTGTGGATCGCTTATGTGGGTATAAAGTTATCGATCCTTAAGCGCAAACTACCCCAAATAGCTTAGAAAAGGCTTATCCCTTGGGGGGAAAAAGGCCTATCGGTGAAAGTGTTATTGGCTTCCTCATTGTTGACTCTACTTATTACTTTAATCTCCTCAACCAATGATTTCAATATATTTGCAGGGCTTGTAATTTGTTAATTATTGGTGATCATGCACAGGTCTTATTAGTTTGAATTGATTCCATTGTTTCCCAGTAAATTAATTCATTAAGGTGATTTAACTTAACATATATTCCTGCTACGTGAGTTACTAAGATCTTAACATTGTCAATTTGAAGGTCTGACTTCAAGAGACCCAAGTATAGTATTCCAAGAAGTAGTATTTACTATGGTTCCAGGTTCTCATAGATAAGAGGACTTAGGTTTCATGGAGGAGAGTAAGGTCTAGATTTATTACATTTTCCCACCACCCAGCAGCCAATTATGCTGCACTGTGAGAGAAAGGTAGAGCAGGAGAGCACCATATTTACACTCTCTTTCCCCTTTCTAGTGTAGAAATTTTGTTTCGTGTGCCACGCACACACCTTTGCACCATAGTGCAAGGGAGTCTGCGTTAGCCTAGCAGAGGTTTTGTACTGGAAGTGTTCCCATCCAGTACAAAATATGATAGTTAGGCTAACTTTAAAACTTTTCCCTCTTTGCATATGTGCTGCTCAGAACAGTACACATGCAAAGTAGGAAAAGAAAGGAGAAGTATAAGCATTTTTCTGTGATAGCACCTGTTTGAAATGGGTGCTTTTTTTTTAACTCAAAACCCTTTCTACTTTTTTTAGTAAATAGGGGTTTGCGTCAAAAACCATGGGGGTTGCATGGGAATGCCCATTCACCACCCATGGAACGCCCTCTTGGTGCTAATTAATGCAAAGCAGCATTACATGCAAAGCAGCTCTAAGCACTGCTTTGAGTTACTTACACGTGATTTTCCAGCACAACACAAGTTTGCGCTGGAAAGTAAATTGATAAAAAAAGATTGTGTGTTGATTTGCATCACCTTTGTGATGCAAAAGTGGTGCAAAAGCTTAGTAAATATAACCCTTGAGTCTTCCAGGGGCTCATATGTATCAACCCGCTGGCTGATCTAAAAGTGCCCTAGTTTACACCCGCCTCCATTCATAGTAGTGATTGATATCTTCCCATTTGTGACTGCTTATTAGTAGGTACTTCGTATAAAACTAAGCCATCAAAGCTGGCTGCATATATCGAATAAAGAATATACTGGATGTTTTGAAAATCAGTTTCCATCTGCCCTTATTGATCCATTGAATGATTGATTTGCTCCTCATGTAAAGTTTGTTTTGCAGACTTTCGAAAGTACATATTAGGCTTCTGAATAGTGTTCTGACTTCCAGATGCTATTAAAACGTGTGAAATATTTGTCTGGCACAATAGCTGAATTAACTATGCATGCCTCTACCTTCAGAACCTTATTATAACAGTCAAAGGGACCACAAAGTTTATCCACATTTTTTCTTTTTCTTCTACATTTTGTTGATGAAGCTGTGACCATTGCAGTGGTGGCTGGCAACTACGAAGAATGATGGGGCAGGCAAGTGGGTGGTGGGTGGGTGCAGGCGTGAGTTCTACATGTAAAATAAATAGTAACTCACCTTGCTTGCTTCATAACACTCCCTCCTCGCTCCGGTCCTGGTGTTCTTCTCTCCTCCAGGCTCCAGCGCAGGCCCCAGCAAACTCCCCGGAACAATCCTGGCACTGCCCTCATGCTGTTAACCAACAAGTGAGAAGCTCCAGGATTGGAGGGAGTGTCCCCTCTCAGCGCTCCAAATGGCACTGGGGGCCTGTGCTTGCTCTCATCCCAGCTGTTTAAGACAGCTGAGTTAGAGAGGTTTAATGTGTGCATGTCTGGCTGGTCGTCATAAGACAGTCAGCCAAAGTGACACGCACCCTTTAAATATAAGAGCCCAGCCCACCACTCCTCCTTGCTGCTGCCACTCAGCAGCAATAGCCCTCCACATTCTGACACCCGGTTTGTGCAGGTTAGTGAAAAATAAAATGATAATAATTTAACTTTATTACCATTTTTTTTTCATCTCCTGGGCTTTTCTAAGATAATTTTAGTTAGTGTGGTGACACTCCTCCACCCTAATGGAATAGCCGCTCCTGTACCATTCTAAGATGACCAGATCACAATTTTGTTTTTTACACATCCTTCAATTGGCAAATCCTTTAATCATTTTGTTGTAATAAGTTCAGAGTACTGCATACTACACCAAGCATGTAATTTTAGAATATGTTTGAACAACTAAAAGGTACAAAAGATGACTTCCTCAATCTCTATCACTTCTGCACACACTTCACTTATTTGTTTTGTCTTTAGGGCTGAAAAAGTAAATACCCCTGAACCAGTCCAATTCTAGGCTCTGTATACTTGCAGGTACACCATCAATGTAACTAAAAATACAAAATGTGCCTGGATCTAAAATAATGCAGCAGTATACAGTGAAAGAATATCAAGAATATCAAAAGTAGATCCTTTCATCTTGAAGTCTTATATATTAGCTAATACCACAAGCTCAGCTCAACCCCAGTACCACAAGGTCACCATGACTGCCTTCATGATGAGAACCTATTCTCTGTGGCACCATTCCTATACCAATCCACTCCAAAGCAAACCACCCGACTACCGCTACTATTAAAAACAATAATGCTGCATGTCCCCTTGGGACCCTTGCAAACACTGCAGCACACTTACCAGTAACCTCCGGTACTGGCACATTGTACAGTACAGCAGGAGGACAAAGGCAGCAAAGACCGATGGAAAGGCAGTGGTTGGGGTAAGGCAGAAGAGGCAGGCAGTGGACTGACTGGAGAAGAGTGATGGGAAATAAGCACATTCTAGATGAGGCAGAGACGCGGCGCATGAGCACTCCGGGCCACTTATGTAGTAAATGCAGAGAATACAAAGATACAGTGAGCATAGGGGTTGGAGCTGCTATGTTGTTAGCTATTTAAATCTTTGTTTAATAATGATTAGGATTTGGAATGGTATATGTAATCTCTCCTAGGTCCAACACTTTCTATGCTGTCCCTTATTTTGCCATGTAAATAGTAAATGTAACTCCTCCAAAGTCCAAGACTTTCCCAGTTGTTGCTTCTTTTGCTTACATTGGAGTGGGGATAGTGAACTAATCTCTGCAGTGTCCAACACTTTTCCGTCTTTTGCTTACCCCAGAGTGGGAATAGCAAAGTTTAACCCCTTGAAGGCCCATAACTTTTCCTACTATTGCTTAGATTGGAGTGAAAATAGGAAATGTAAGCCTTCCAAAGTCCAGTGCTTTCCTTACTATTGCTTATTCAATGTCATCCTATGGGGAGGGATGACAAAGTTTCAGCAGACTTTATATGCATTTGCATTTCTTCTGTTTACTATATAATAAATGTAAAAGTAATTTATCATGGCTCTCACCAGTGATAGTTTATCCACTGTCCAATACAATAAGGAAAGTAAGTGTATTTTCTCCAGTGTGGTGGCACCAACCTCCATCCACTTCCATTAAAAATGACAATTATTTTGGCTACTGTGTACTCAAATATTTTCCTCAAGCATCAGTAAAACACCAAGAACTGGTACACATGAGTATCTTTCCTCACTCATACAGAACAGGTACAGCACACCCGGCATTGGTGTAAGCTTTTTTCACATACATATGACAGGTACAGCAAGGGAACCAATACCGACTGCAGTGCAAGCTTCCCTGGAACGTACCAAACATTTACAACACAGAAGAAAGGAATACAGAATTATAATATGCAGACACGTATCAGGAACCACATGAGCCAGAGAAGGCAGCAGCAGGTTAACTACTCTCACAAAAATTGTAGAAGTGCAGAGGGCAGGATAGTGTGTGGGAAACCTTTTGACCAAATAAAGCTCTTCTCAACAGGTCTGGATGATTTTTGAACTAGAGGGATTCACCACATATAGCAAATCTCCAGAACTGTGCTCCATTTTCCTCCTTTTGTTGCACTCCCCACAGTATAATTATGTTTTCAAAGGAAATTCTGGCTAAGTCTACTGGGACATGCAATATGAAATGCATATCACTTACCACCTTTCAAAACCACTTGTTCTTCAGAACGGTCACAAGACCTTCTGCACTTGAGGTTCTCAGAGACTGTAAATCAAATGCTAATAGTGGGCCTGCAGCATTGATTGTGCCACCCACATTAGTAGCCCTGTAAATATGTCTCAGACTGGCCACTGCAGTGTCTGTGTGTGCAGTTTTGCAATGCCAATTTGACCTGGCAAGTGTGTGTATTTTCTGAGTAGTTAAAAGTCTCAAAATGACAAACGTCCAACATACACAAGCAGATATATGATTTTTTAAATATTAAATCCCAGTAAAGCACTTAGAAACATGAAAACTCCAACTGGGGCTATCACAACATCGTTGATGGAGTCTGTCTCAACAGTTAGATGCAACTTGTGAGGGAGTGTGGAGCCGGTCACGTAGTCACACTGACTGCCAGGTACAGTAACTTTGAAAACAATGAAACAAAGATGTGGCTCGGAGTCGGGGAGGTGAGGCATAGCTGGAGCCGGTGCAGCGTGGTTCCTTACTGCTAACAGGGAGGTAAGGTGTTGGTTCCTTACTGTGAGACAAAGGGGTGAGACAACGGTTCCTTACGGTTGCAAGGGATGTAATGCGGTGTCAGTGGCGAGGTAGCGGGTCCTTACAAACCAATGGTGTCGATCTCTTAGGGTCTCGGTCACACTACGGGGTCACAGGTGCTGCAGCAGATTCGGTGTCTCGAACAACAGTGACACAGCACCTGGGACTCACAATTCTGCAGGACTTCAGAGGCGCTGTGGTGGCCAGTGGTGCTGAATCTACAGCATCGGTCACAGTCATTGCACTTCAGCAGGGACCACTGCTTTGGAAGCAGGTAGGAGCGCGGAGTCGAGCAGGGGTGCCAGTTCTGGAGTAGTCTGGAGTCAATGTGACTGGTTCTTCTTGTATTTCACCAGAACTCACTCCCAAGGACCCAGGAACTAGATTTGCCACCACTTGGCAAGTCAGAACTCTCAGCAAAAAAGTCCAGGTGCTTACAGATGAAGTTCTTCGATGTCCCTGATACTTCTTACAGGAGGCAAGCTCAGTTCAAGCCCTTGGAGAACCTTGGAAAGCAGGACGTAGAAAGCAAAATCCAGTCCTTTCACTCCCTGGACCGAAGCAGTGAGCCAGCACAGCAAAGCAACAGGAATCATGGTAATCCCGCCTACAGCAACCAGCTCTTCTTCATGGCAGAATGTCCTCAGTCCAGAAGGATTCTAACTTTGTGGGGTTAGAGGTCCAGTACCTATACACATTTCTGCCTTTGAATTAGGGAAACGTGAGTGCATTTGTAGTGCACAAGACCTTGCATTTCCTGCTCTGGCCCCAGATACACTCCAGGGGGTTGGTTAGAGATTGTTTTGTGTAAGGACAGGCACAGCCCTTTTTAGGTGCAAGGTCCAGCTGCACCCACCTCTCTAGCTCAGGAAGACCCATCAGAATATGCATGGCACATCTCAGCTCCCTTTGTGTGGCTTTTCAGAGTCAATTCACAAACAGCCCAACTGTCAGCCTGACGCAGACTTGTATTCCACAGTCAGGCAGAGGCACAGAATGGTTAAGCAAGAAAATGCACAGTTCTAAAAGTGGCATTTTCAAACTAACAAACTTTACCAAAAGATGTATTTTTAAATTGTGAGTTCAGAGACCCCAAACTCCTCATCTCCATCTGCTCCCAATGGGAAACTGCACTTAAAAGATATTTAAAGGCAGTCTCCATGTTAATCTATGAGAGAGATAGGCCTTGCAACAGTGAAAATAGATTTTGGCAGTCTTTCACTGTGAGGACATATAAAATACATCATTACATCTCCTACCTTTAACATACACTGCACCCTGCCCATGGGGCTACCTATGGCCCACCTTAGGGGTGCCTTACATGTACAAAAAGGGAAGGCTTGGGCCTGGCCTGGTAGAATTGGCAGTTAAAAAAATGCACATACAGACACTGCAGTGGCAGGTTTGAGCCATGTTTACAGGGCTATTCATGTATGTGGCATAATCAGTGCTGCACGCTCACTAGTAGCATTTGATTTATAGGCCCTGGGCATCTCTAGTGCACTTTACTAGGGACTTATTACTACATCGGATCTGCCAATCATGGGAAAGCCAATTACAAATACTTTTTCCACAGAGAGCAGTTGCACTTTAGCACTTGTCAGCAGTGGTAAAATGCACTGAGTACCAAAACCAACAAAAACAATGTCCAGCACACAGTCAAAAATACAAGAACTGGAGGTAAAAAGACAGGAAACCACGCCAAGGATGCCAGGTCTAACAACTGTGTTGCAATTTAATATTGCTGAAGGTATGTAGCACTCTGGTGAGTGAGTGTTCCTGGGAGGCACCGTAGTGGGCAGACCAGTATTTCTAAGACCGGAGATGTGTGGTGGGTTAGTGGCCGTACAATATCCTGCATTATAATGATAGTTTTCTTAGTACTCATCTCGGTGTCATAGGTTAGCATAAATTGGATTTATTTAAGTGCTTTGGGTTAGATTTCCAGATTCTTTTCCTTAGAATTATTTTCATTGAGTCAGACTTTAAAATGGACTTAGGCACCCAATCTGCATCCTTAGCCATGTTATAACCTGAAGCTACTTGAAAATTCCTGAGTCCCAAACACAATACGATACAGATGAATAAAGTGGTCAGGGAAATGCAACTGAAGCCCTTAGAGTGAACCAATAGACACAATTAAGTTAATGTACCCCATCATTCAGGCTAGAGGCACCCATGCCAGCCCAATGCCTCTTGCCACATCTGTTGGAAACATGAGGGGGGCTGCACATAGGCATGTCAAGTGCACACCCCTACAAGCCTGCACACACTAACAACATTCTAAGGATAAGCAGTAGATATTTAGGCCCATATTTCTATTTGCTGACGCAAAGCTGCGCAAACGCTTGTGTCGTTCCAAAGTACCAGCCGGGTGCCAAATTTATGGAATGCCGCAAGCCGGCGCAAAGAATTGACTAGCGTAAAAAAATGACGTTAGCTGGGTGGGGGTGGCAGTATGGAGAAGCGGTTTTGCACCAAAAAATGACGTTAGGCTGGTTAGAGGCCAAAAAAAGGCCTCTAGCCATCCTAGCGTCATGTTCTGATGCAAAACCATCCATACCACATGCCCCCTGTCTTAGAAAAGAATGGAGTCATGCCCACCACCCCAATGGCCAGCACAGGGGACCAGTGTCCCCTGGGCATGGCCATTGCACCCTGTGCCATGCAGGGGGCCTCATGTTGGGCCGCCGATGGCACTTTAATTAAAAAAAAAAAAAATACTTACCTATCTTTACCCTTTTTACCTGGCATGGGGTCCCGCATCCTCCGGTGTCCCTCTTGTGCAGGTGGGTGTGTTCCTTGGGCTTGAGAGGGGCACCTGCCCTGGTCTGACCCAGGTGTTAAATAATTGTGCAAAGCAAGCTAGGCACCATTATTTAGCCCCTCCTCCCACCAGTGCATCATTTTAACACGGGGGATAAATATGAGGCTATGGGATTAGCACCATTTTTTAGATGAGAATTCCTACCTTGCATCTCATTTTTGCAAGGTAGCTTCACGCATCTAAAAAAGTGTGCAAACTGCAATATTTTGACATTAGACGGTTCTAATGTCAAAATATAAATATAGAGTTAGTTTTGCGCCAAATTTGCGTCAAAAAAGTGACACAAATTTGGCACAAATGGAGTATAAATATGCCTCTTATTGTCTTTTCTCTGCAACAGGAAGGAAGCACCTGGCCAAGTGTAGCTCTCTCCAGCCCTCAAACTAAAATGGCATTTTTGCTCACTACAGTAGCTATTTGGCACCAGCGAAGAGACACTGTACTCCTGCATACAACATACTATGATCATTACCTTTCTGGAACCTTGACACCAACGGGTGAACTATGCGTAGGACTATTAGGAAACCATGACAAGTTATACCACAAAATAATTCCGTTGTTACTAACATTTTTAACTGAATAGAGCTCTGAGTATTTTGAGGTATTGTACATTTCACTCGCAAATTCAGTCCACATGTTCGCTCGCAAATTCTGTTTACGTTTTCCTAGACCCAAACAGTGGTGTATATTAATTTAAGTAGTGTTTTTTCTATCTTGTTTCTACTTTTTAATATCATATTTCTATTGTAGAGACGAAGGCATTGCCGCTTTCGTTTCAAATAATAAACAGTCCATTACGGATCACTGCGGGCCTATGTCTGATTTAAAGTGTTGCTTGATAAGATTTTATAGGTGGATGCAGTCGCATTTCATTCCTTTCGTTGTTGAGTTGCGGTAAGCTACATATTGGGATACATTCAAAAAAAGTTCGTTTGTTGCTTGCCTTCCACTTCCTGTCAACCTCACCATTCACTTCTTGTCAACCAAATCATTCTGTGATGTGAATTAATCACATGTGGTAGACGTCTCTGTCGGGTCTTTTCAGAGATGATTGATACACTCTCATTAACTATGAGAAGAAGTAGAGGTCACAGGCGTTTCACTGCAGGTTGGTGGCATAATCATTAATTTTAAAGCAATTCATTACAGCTATATTCGTATGATTAGAAAGGTTACATGAACTTTACTAAAATAGCAATTTCGCTTTCAACATTATTAACATAAGATTAAGCTTTAAAACTCCCAATAACTGTTAAAATTAGTTCACACTCAGTGGTTTTTATGATAAAATAAGAAACTAGGGGACATATTTATGATTGTTAGAAATGGGGTCTTTGCTTGGCAGTCAGGTTACCCCCTGTCTAAGCAACGGCCCTCACTCTAGTAAGGGTAAGGAGATTTACACTCACTTAACCACAGCTCACCTTCTTGGTAGCTTGGCACATGCAGGCAGGCTTAACTTCAGAGTCTAAGTGTAAAGTATTTGTACCAACACACACAGTAACTTAGTGAAAACACTACAAAATGACACAGCACAGGTTTAAAGAAATAGGTAATATTTATCTAAATGAAACAAGACCAAAAGAACAAAAATCCAACATACACAAGTCAAGTTACCGACTTTAAAAGCAAAAGAGTTAAATCCTTGAGAAGATAGTAAAAACACTGCTAGCGTTGAAAAGTACCTACATAGCAAAAAAGTAACATGCAAGGGCGAGTGTGTGTTGGAAAAGGCTAGGTATGCGTCAGTTTCTGTCCCGCAAGCGAGACCGTGCATTGTTTCTCATCCTCCTGTCACGTCGGCATTCATCGTTTCTTCTCTCCGCAAGAGAGCAGTGCATTGTTTTTCCGTGCCCAGCAATGTTGCATTGAAAATCCAGCCACACAGTCCATCCAGTATCAGGAAACCACACTGTGTTGGTTGCAACGTTATCAGACTCCATCAGCGGATGTTGTGTGTAATTTCTCCAGCTGCGTGCGTCAATTTTCCAGCCGTGATGCAGGTGGAGTGTCGATTTCAGCTGCGAAGCCGGCGGCGCGCAGTTTCTCAGCAGCGTCTCAGAAGGTGAGTCAAAATTTTCCCTGCACACGGTCTGTGTGTGGATTTTTTGTCTTGGTCTGCCAGCTTCACCTTCCAAGGCCCTAGGAACTAGCTAGGGAACCCCATGGTAGGGCAGGAGCCTCAGCAGAGAGTCCAGGTGCTGGCAGGAGAAGTCTTTGATGGCCCTGAGACTTCAACAACAGGATACAAGCTCAGAACAAGCCCTTGGAGATTTCTTCACAAGCAGGAATGCACAACAAAGTCCAGTGTTTGTCCCCTTGCACAGGCAGAAGCAGCAACTGCAGGATAGCTCCACAAAGCACAGTCACAGGCAGGGCAGCACTTCTCCTCAGCTCTTCAGATCTTCTCCTGGCAGAGGTCCCTCTTGAATCCTTGAAGTAATCTGAAGTCTGTGGTACTTATACCCCTTTCTGCCTCTGAAGTTTCCCAACTTCAAAGACAAGTCTCTGTTGTTTCAGGATTCTGCCTTGCCCAGGCCTGGCTCCAGAAACACACCAGTGGGTTGGAGACTGCTTTGTGTGAGGGCAGGCACAGCCCTTTCAGGTGTAAGTCATCACTCCTCCCTCCAGCCTACCCCAGATGGCCCAACAGGATATGCAGGTTACACCCCAGCACTCCTTGTGTCACTGTCTAGTGGAGATGCACAAATAGCCCAACTGTCAGTCTGAACCAGACAAGGAATATAAAAACAGGCAGAGTCACAGAATGGTTTAATCAAGAAAATGCCTACTTTCTAAAAGTGGCCTTTTCAAACTAACAATCTAAAAACAAACTTTAATAAAATAGGTATTTTTAAATTGTGAGTTCAGAGACCTCAAACTCCAGATTTCTATCTGCTCTCAAAGGGAAACTAAAATTTAAGGATATTTAAAGGCAGCCCCCATGTTAACCTATGAGAGAGAGAGTTATGTCTTGCAAAAGTGAAAACCAAATTTGGCAGTATTTCACTGTTAGGACATGTAAAAACACACCAGCACATGTTGTACTTTTAACATACACTGCACCCTGCCCATAGGGCTATCTAGGGTGTACATTAGGGGTGCCTTACATGTGTAAAAATGTAAGATTTGGGCTTGGCAAGTGGGGATGCACAAACAGCTCAACTGTCAGTCTGACCCAGGCAAGGAATACACAAACAGAGTTACAGAATGGTTTAAGCAAGGAAATGCCTACTTTCTAAAAGTGGCCTTTTAAAAATAACAATCTAAAAACAAAATTCAATAAAATCTGTGTTTTTAAATTGTGAATTTAGAGACTCCAAATTCAATTTTTCTATCTGCTCTCAAAAAGGAAACTGCACTTTTGGGATATTTAAAGGCAGCCCCCATGTTAACCTATGAGAGAGAGTTAGGCCCTGCAATAGTGAAAACCAAATTTGGCAGTACTTCACTTTTAGGACATGTAAAAATACACCAGCACATGTCCTACTTTTAACATAGAATGCACACTGTCCATGAAGCTACCTAGGGCCTACCTTAGGGGTGCCTTACATGTATAACAAGCATTTGCAATGTAACGGGTCTCGCATTTCGTCGAGTTAGAGCTATTAGCGCTGTAAACTCCTAACCAGACTTTTCTTGCCACATTAAATGGAGAATTTTTTTTAGCTGCCAAACAAACAGAAAAAGTAGTCTGGAAAACATGGAGCCTCGTATGTCTCCAGTAGTTGTTTGGTGCGCTCGAGGAGGGCTAAACATGGGAAAAGGCATGGCGTATGCATGCCTTTCACTAATAAAAGAAAGCAGATTTTAAAAGGCAAGCATAGGAATTAATGTAAGGGACTGATGTGACATGGGTGTGGTTAGAATCCCAAAGTGAGATTACAACAGGGGAACGGAGCTCTTTGCGCTTGCCCCTAAAAACATCAAAGAGAAATTACAACAGGAGATGGAGGGCTTTGCGCTCTCCCATTAAAATAATCGGCAAAACCAATAAATCAAGAAGGTAAGACCTATTGGCTTTTCAAAAGCTTGTCTGTGTCGGCTTCAGATTTGTGAAGCCTGTGTTAAGGTGTTTTTTTCAGAAATTGCTTCTGTCCTGCCACAGGTTAGTTTGTTTTGCGCAAGTTGCTGACAATAAATATCAGTGGGAGACGAGGTTAATTCACGAATGAACCACAAATGTCCTCATCAACCTCTTCATTTTTTTGCTGAAAAATGTGACCACCCCTAAATCAGAGCCCTTTACCAGGGGATCCTAGGTGTGCAGTGGTGCAATGTCTTTATGGCACCCATGGTATAATTGCACATTTTGTCTTCCTTGCACAATGTGTTGAAGGGTCACTAAGGATGAATGGGGGACCTTCTAGATGATGAGGATTCTCCTTTACTACTTGGACTGCAGGAACATACCTTACTTCCCCACATGGTACATACACCTTATGTGTGGGGGGACTGCAGACTCCTGGGTTAGTGGTGATGCTCAGCACATTGGTCCCAGACTTTCTAAGTCCTCACAGAGCCTCAGCAGCGAAGCTGCAAAAGGCACTCAGAGACATGTAACATGTACTTCTTGTCCGAAGGAAAGCAGAATATAGACAGTGGAACGGAGAGGTTATTTTCCTTCTGTTCTAAGGACCAACGAAAGTCGAATGCTATCACCCTTCACCTGCCATCCAGCACCCGCTTTTAAAGATGTTTTGGCACAGAGGCAGAAGAAGATCACAGGAAAGCTGTGGAGATCGGGAAAGAGGGAGAAAATGTCAAGTTAAGTGAATAAAAACATCAACAAGAAGCTAGGCTATTAGTGTTGTAAACTCCTAATCAGACATTTCTTGCCACATTAAATGGAAAAAAAAGACTGCGACCGCACTGTGTAAAAAAGGGAAAAAGTAGTCCAGAAACCACACGGAAAACATGGAGCTTCGTATGTTACCAGTAGTTGGTTGGTGTGCTCGAGGAGGGCTAAGCACCAGAAAAGGCATGACATATGCATGCCTTTCAGTAATAAAAGCAAGGGGATTTTAAAAGGCAAGCCCACAAACCAATGTAAGGGACTGACGTGACATGGTCGTGGTTAGAATCCCAAAGAGAGATTACAACAGGGGTCGGAGCGCTTTGCGCTCGCCCATAAAAAGTGAAGGTTTGGGCTTGGCAAGTGGGTACACATGCCAAGTCGAATCAGCAGTGTAAAACTGCACACATAGACACTGCAGTAGCAGGTCAGAGCCATGTTTACAGGGCTACTTATGTGGGTGGTACAACTATTGCTGCAGGCACACTAGTAGCATTTGATTTACATGCCCTGGGCACCTCTAGAGCACTTTACTAGGAACTTACTGGTAAATCAAATATGCCAATCAAGGAAAATCGAATTACACACACAATTTACACAGGGAGCAATAGCTCCTTAGCACTGGTCAGCAGTGGTAAAGTGCCCAGAATACCAAAAACAGCAAAAACAGAGTCAAGCACACAGCACCAACATGTGAAGTAGATTTGAAAAGTTAGGGGAGACCACGTCATAGATGCCAGGTCTAACTAAGGCCTACCACTATGGAGTGTGAGTCGGATACAGAAACCAGGTTCGACTTGATAGAAATTTTTATCTTCAGACTTAGGCCTTCATTACAACCCTGGCAGTCGGTGTTTAAGCGGCAGTAATACCGCCAACAGGCCGGTGGTAAAGAAAATGGGATCATGACCACGGCGGAAACCACCAACATAGACAGCCACTTTTTTAACACTCAGACCGCCATGGCGGTAACAACAAACACTGTGGCGGTCACTGCCAACAGACAGGCGGAAGACAATGTACCGCCCACCCCATCACAACCAGCCAATCCACCAGCTTTTCCCGGGTGGTACCAACGCCATCAAAAGCACGGCGGAAACAGTGTGTGGAAGGGAAACCACTCACCTCTCAACACTCAACGAAGAACCAGGACGCCATGGAGCCCGAGTTACAGGTCTTGCCCATGATGGTCTACCTCCTCATTTACCAAGAATACGAAAGACGGCGGCGATGACCACGGTGAGTACTGCACCTAGGAGACAGGGGAGGGAGGAGGAAAACAAGAGTGATACACACATGCAACACGCAACACCCCCACCCTCACCCACAACACCACACACACAAACACATGCAGCAACAGTACATGTACTCCCCATTACCCCTGGAAGAACGGAAGGGCAAAAGGAATAGAGTTAAATCAGTTTAATTATAGAAATAGGCAGATCTTCTTAACAATAATTAAAACAGTATCCACAAAAATATATAATATGTACATAAGGCCGTACATTGTCCCATCCAAATGTCCGTGGGCCACTGGGCCAAAAATCATGGGCCAAGCCCACACTTGACTCCTGACTCAATACAGAGAGAACACTGCAGGGGCAACAGGTCAAAAACACACAGGCACCTCAGGGGGACAGGGAAGGGGGGGCACCTCAGCCGGAAAATGGAATGCCACTGCTCCTCTAGGGGGATACATGCCCACTGGTTGGTCCTGAGGAGTTCAAAGCCACAGTCTCTCAAGTGGGTGCTTTGCCCACTGCTTGGTCCTGGGGAGTGCAAAGCCACAGTCTCTCAAGTGGGTGCTTTTCCCACTTCTTGGTCCTGGGGAGTGCAAAGCCACAGTCTCTCAAGTGGGTGCTTTTCCCACTGCTTGGTCCTGGAGAGTGCAAAGACACAGTCTCTCAAGTGGGTGCCTTGTCCACTGCTTGGTCCTGGGGAGTGCAAAGCCACAGTCTCTCAAGTGGGTGCTTTGCCCACTGCTTGGTCCTGGGGAGTGCAAAGCCACAGACTCTCAAGTGGATGCCTTTCTCCACTGGTTCTGGAGGGGGCCTTGTGCCCAGTTTGCTTCATCCTGCCAAGGATTGGGTGAGTGGATGCCCTTTAAATACGGTTCTGGAGGGGGCCTTGTGCCGAGTGATGTAGCACGTGGGTTGTGGCAGTTAACATTCCCTCACCTGGGTGTCTGAGGCACGGGATTTCCAGGGACCAGGTTGCATGATAATCCATGGAGGCAGGGCTAGACTCCATGCTGCGGCGCCTAAGGCTGCAAACTGGTGGTAGTAGCGGGCCTGGTGGGGGTGCTGCCACCGGTGGTGAGAGGCTCCTGCCCATCTCCTGCAGCCACGGATGGCTGCCCGGTGGGGATGCTAATGCTGGTAGTGGTCCTACTGTCAGAGGTGCAGGTTGTGGCGGTGCTTGCGGTGGGGCTGCTGGCGGTGGTGGCTGTGGTGCAGGTGCCGGTGCTGCCAGTGGTGGAGGTAGGCCCCAGCCCTTCTCCTGCAGCCTCGGATGACTGCCCACTGCGGATTCTGCTGCAGACAGTAGTGGTGGCATTGGCGGTGCAGGTGGTGGTGCTTGCGGCGGGGCTGCCGGCAGTGCTGGCTGGTTCTGCTGGTAGCCACCAGGCCTTCACCTGTAGCCTTCGACAGCTGAAGGGCCTTGCCTTGGGTTTTTTACCCCTTCCTCACCTTAGCAGATGCTGTTGTGACCTTGGCTCTGGCAGCTGGAGTTTTGGAGGAGGCCTTGCTGGGTGGGTCGTGCTCCTTGCCCTTTCTGCACGTTGTCCCTTTCTTCACCTTGGCAGGTGGCGGAATGGTACGGTCCTTTGCAGGGGTTGGTGGCACACTGGCTGCCCTGACGGGTGTACTCTTTGAGCCTCTGGGAGATGAAGGTACCACCGGGGACGTCGACTTGGTGGCTGCGGTTCGGGACCCCCTGGTCCAAGGTGAAAGACGGGGGGGAGGGTCAGGGAATAGGTCAATGTTTGACAGGAAAAGCTTTTTAGACACACTGGGGTGGGAAGAGGGAGAGGGTTTGGGAGTTGAGGAAGATGGAGTGGTGGTAGGAGGTGTCTGTCTGCTGAGTTTGGGTGAAAGTGCATGTGCTGGATGCTGTTGTGAGGTGGATGGCTGTTGGGTGGGTGAGTGCTTGCGTTTGTGTACTCTGGGAGGAGTGGTCACAGACACACTGGGAGAAGGCACAGGGGATGTGTGAATGGATGTGGGGGTGGTGACTGCCAATGAGGAGTGAGTAGTGATGGGTCTGCTGGTGATGGAGGTAGTGGATGAGGATGTAGTGCATGCAGGTATGAGTGAAGACGATACTGGGAGGGAGGTGGATGACGAGGAGGAGGGGGACATAGTGAAGGCAGTGGATGTTGGTGTGTCTGCATGGGGATGGTTCTTGTGTGAGTGATATATGGATATGGTGAGTTTGAGGGTATGGGACTGGGTAGAGGAAGTTGGAGGGGGAGGCTACACATAGGGACAAGGGCTGCCATCAGTGTGGAGGCCAGAGCCTGAAACGCTCTCTGTTGGGCCGCCACGCCAGAGTGAATGCCCTCCAGGTGTGCATTTGTTTGTTGCAAATGCCCTGCTACACCCTGGATGGCTTTCAGTATAGTTGACTGCCCAACAGAGAGGGATCTCAAGAGGTCAATAGCCTGCTCACTGAGGGCAGCCGGGCTGACTGGGCAGGGCCTGATGTGCCTGGAGCGAAGGAGATGCCCACCCTCCTGAGGTGAGCGGGCATGGGAAACATGCTGAGGGGCTGCTGGGAGGGTGGTGCTGGTATGGGGGTAACGGCTGTACCTGTTGTTGGGGTGGGCACAGAGGTGTCCACCACCGGTAGGGAGCTTCCATTGGAGGAGGAGTCGCTGTCTGTGGTCTCCCCTCCTGTCCCCGTCGTGGTGCTCCCCTCGCCCTCCGTCCCACTGGTTCCCTGACCCTCAGTGGATTCGGCCTCCAGGCCCATGTGGGATGCAGCTCCCTCCGTCGCCAGTGCCTCTGCTCATCCGCCAGATGATGCTAATGCACACAGAGACAGGGTTACAAAACAAAAAGGGAGGGGGAAGAGACAGAGGATACACTTGGTCAATGCCAGCAACACCATTACTGTTGGCGGACACAACAAGCCCTATGCACTAGGCCATGCCCAACCAGTTACTAAGATAGTCACCAGCCCAATGGGTACAATGCCGAACACCATCAGCTGTACACCAGAAACACACAGGACCCTGCACAGTAGTCGATGCACACTAACACTATTGGGGAAGGAGTGCTTCAGAGCCTGCCCAACAATGGACCTACCCTGCCATTTTCTCCTTGGCCTAGGGGCACCCATATCCCCACATCCCCCACCCAGCTACCTCTTAACACTCACAAAGTCAGGAGTCAGTATCTGTACTCACCAACTTGTGGCTGCTGTGATGCCTTCAAGCGCCCCTCCAACTCCGGATAGGGCACCTACAGGATGCAGAACATCAGGGGGGTCATGGTGCAACGGGCACCCCTTCCTCATTGGGAGGCCAGCCCCAGCTGGGCCATCGCCGTCTTTTTTGCCCAGTGGCAGAGGTCCTCCCACCTTTTGCAGCAGTGGGTGCTCTGCCTGTCAAAGACCTCCAGGGTCCGCACCTCCCTGGCGATGGCATGTCAAATACCCTTCTTCTGGAGGGCGCTGACCTGCAGGGAAAAGACTGCAGATAAGGGAATTAGTCAACCATCCGGACCGTCAGACTCATGGCCCACCAGATCCCCCCCATCCCCTGATGCACATACATTGTCCACCTTACATGCTGCACTCTGGCCAGGATGCCTCTGCCCCCCCTCTACATGTGGCTTACATATACAGCACTCCATAAATTCATGGCCCACGCAGCATGCTCACAGTGTACTCACCTGTTTGTCTGGAGGACCATAGAGTAACATGTACTGGGGTAGGACCCATCCACCAGTTTCTCCAACTCCTCCGCAGTGAAGGCAGGGGCTCTTTTCCCAAACACATGAGCCATTGTCGCTTCCAGACACCGGTCACAGCAGCACTTGCAGTGTAGGTCCTCTCCTGTTGAAGATCAGGTAGCAAGTGAGTGGATGGAGAGAAAATGGCAGTCACATCCACGTGGTGCATACCATCACCTCCAGCGTACATCACTATTGGCTCCTGGAACCCATAGGGCCTGATAACCGATGTGAAGTTGCACTGCGGTCTTCGACCGCCTATCACAACGGCGCACAACGCCAGCACAATTACCTCATTTCCACACATCCCTCCTCACAGGTCAGGCATCTGCCATTTCAGGGGGGCACAGGGCATGGCATCTAACTGGGTCACAGCAGACATTGGCACGGCAACTGACAGTCAGGTTAAAATTTTGATTCTGTAAACAAATGATCATTAGTGCAATAGATGTGGGAATCTAACCCTCTGCTCAAAGTTCTCTTCCACAGGCTTCAACCGCTGAGGCTGAATATGAGATGGCAACATCCCCTGGTGTACAGACCCTTGGTGGACCTTCCGACAATGGAGGACAGACACATTATCATTACATACAGACTTGATCGGGCCACAATCCAAGAACTGTGTGCCCAATTGGAGCCAGACCTGATGTCAGCTATCCGCCAGCCCACAGGTATCCCCCCTCTAGTGCAGGTCCTATTAGTGTTCCATTTCCTGGCAAGTGTTTCCTTCCAAACAACAGTGGCCATGGCACCAGGGATGTCTCAGCCAATGTTTTCAAACCTGTTGGCCAGAGTGTTGTCTGCCCTGCTGAAAACACATGCGCAGCTACATCGTGTTCCCCCAGGTGGAGGATTTGGCCACAGTGAAAACTAACTTTTATGCCCTGGGTCATATCCCCAACATAATTGTTGCCATTGATGGTACACATGTGGCATTTGTCCCTCCCCCTGAGAAATGAACAAGATTTCAGGAACAGAAAAAGCTATCACTCTCTGAATGTGCAGATGGTGTGTTTGGCTGACCAGTACATCTCCCATGTGAATGCCAAATATCCTGGCTCTGTGCATGATGCCTTTATCTTGAGGAATAGCAGCATTCCATATGTGATGGGCCAACTCCAGAGGCAGCGGGTGTGGCTATTAGGTGAGCCCTAGGTCCCCACCCAGTATATCTTGGGGTCTGGGTATGGGGTTGCCCCTAGGGGTTAGTATGTGTCTAACAGTTGTCCCTTGATATTTGCAGGTGACTCTGGTTACCCCAACCTCTCATGGCTACTGACCCCAGTGAGGAATGCCAGGACAAGGGCAGAGGAACATTACAATGAGGCACATGGGGGTACAAGGAGGATTATTTAAAGAGCCTTCTGCCTCCTGAAGGCCAGGTACCGGTGCCTCCTTCTGACAGATGGATTCCTGCACTACTCACCCAAGAAGGTGTGTCAGATCATCGTTGTATGTTGCACAATCTGGCCCTGAGACGCCAGGCACCTTTTCTGCAGGAGGATGTGCCTGGAGATAGTCTTGTGGCAGCGGTGGAGCCTGTGGACAGTGAGGAAGAGGAGGCAGAGGAAGAAGATGTTGACAACAGAACAAATATTATTCAGCAGTACTTCCAGTGACACACAAGTAAGACACTGTAACTTCACTTTAAATGTCATTTTTCTGTTGGACATTGTACATGGCAGCCTGATTTCCCTATTTGTATGGCCACTGACTTTGGCATCTCTATTTTCAGATCTCTGTGCCCCACTCTGGCTCCTGCTATGTGTACTGCTGCCCACCAAAGGTAATTTCAAATTATATTTCACTGTACATTTGAGTTGCAATGCTTTGATAATGTTGTACTAATACATTTGTGAATTCATTTGACAAACTCCAGAATAGTATTTTGGGAATGTGCAATGGGCTGGGGTGACGGTGGAGGAAAGTCCATGGTAGAGTCCAGTCTCTTGGTATCACAGGTGCATTGTCCAATGGGGCATAGGAAGGGGAGTAATGGCAGTTCTAGGTGGACAGGTTGACAGAGTGGGACAGAAGGGTGACAATCAGGAGAGTCTTATTTCCTGGCGGGGGTCTTGACAATGTTCTCTGGCTTCTGCCTGGATCACAGGGACCGTTTGCGGGCTGGTTCGTCTTCTGCAGGGGGTGGGGTGCTGGTGGCCTGTTGGTCCTATGGTGGGGCCTCCTGTCCATTAGCGCCGGCGGAGGTAGAAGGCTGTTCATCAGTTTGGCTAGTGTCAGGTGCCCGTTGTTGTGCCACTGCCTCCCTCATGGTCTTGGCCAAGTCAGCCAGCACTCCTGCAATGATGACCAGGATGATGTAGATGTTAGTTAGGTCATCCCTGAGCCCCAGGTACTGTCCCTCCTGCAGCCGCATGGTCTCCGGCAACTTGGCCAGTATCTCGCCCATCGTCGCCTGGAAATGGTGGTATGCTCCCAGGATGTTGGAGAGTGCCTTGTGGAGAGTGTGTTCCCTGGGCCTGTCCTCCCCCTGTTGCACAGCAGTCCTCCCAGCTTCCCTGTTGTCCTGTGCCTCTGTCCCCTGAACCGTGTGCCCACTGCCACTGACCCCAGGGTCCTGATTGTCCTGGGTTTGTGGATTGCCTGGGGTCCCAGTAGTGGTGGACACACTGCTAATTGATGTGTCCTGGGGACAGTGGCATGGGCCCGCTGGGAGGGTGCTGTGGTGGTGTTTCCTGAGGGGGGAGGCTCTGTTGTGGGTTGGGACTGTGGCTGGGTACCCAACTGTGCAGAGGTCCCTGATGGGCAAGGTTGGTCATCCTGATCCAGGTGTGCAGAGCTGCTGTCGTCAATGTGGGCCTCTTCAGGGGGGGTACTGGATGTAGATGGCACCTCTTCTCCACTGACGTTGAGTAGGGGGTCTTGTGGGGATGAAAATGCAGTGTTCTTGTGCCTGCGTGTGCCATCTTGTGCATGGGTGTGTTTCCCTGTTTGGTTGTGATTTTAATGTCAGCTTTGCCTTGTGTGAGTGGTGATTTTGTGAGCTGGGTGAGTCTCTCTACTGGGCATGCTGTGGTGATGGGTGTCCATGCAGGTCTGTGTTGGGGGTCCATGCTTTGGTGTTGCATGCAGGGCTTGGTATTGGGATGGGTGGGTTGTGATAGTGGGGTATATGTGAGGTGGTGGAGTGATGGGTGTGAGGGTAGCGGTAGGAGTTTGTGATGGCATGCAGGTAGGGGGGATAAAGTAGTAAAGATTTTACTTACCAGAGACCGGTCCTCCTGCTACTCCTGCGAGGCCCTCAGGATGCATTATTGCCAAGACTTGCTCCTCCCATGTTGTTAGTTGTGGGGAAGGAGGTGGGGCTCCACTTCCAGTCCTCTGTACAGCTACCTGGTGTCTTGCAACCACGTAACGCACCTTCCCCGGTAGGTCTTTCCACCTCTTCCTGATGTCATCCCTTGCTCTGGGGTGCTGTCCCACTGCGTTGACCGTGTCCTCGATTCTCCGCCGTAGCTCCATCTTCATTGCAATGGACGTCTGCTGCACCTGTGATCTGAAGAGCTGTGGCTCTACCCGGATGATTTCCTCCACCATGACCCTTAGCTTCCCCTCAGAAAACCTGGGGTGTCTTGGGGGTGCCATGGTTGTGGTGTGTGTGATATGTGTGAGGATGTGTGGGGTGATGTGTTGGGGTGTCTGCTATGAGGTGCGTGGATGGTGTATGGGTGATGGTGTTCTGTGGCTCTGATTGAGTTGGTGCTCCTGGCTTGTGTGTCTCTCTGTTGGCAGTCTTTTTTTCATTGAAAGGGTTGTGGGTAATGTGGATGTGTGTTTTATAGCGGTGTCAGGTTGTGGGTGTGTGTATGTGTGTTTGGTGTGTGTAGTTTGAAGTGTCCAATGTGGTGGTGTTTTGTAAATGTGTGTGTATTTTGAGCGCAGCGGTATGCACCGCCAATGGTTTACTGCAATTGAAAGACCGCTGCTGTGATTCGTGAGTCGTGATACTGTGGTCATATTCCTGTTGGTGTAACAGTGTGGGTTTGGTTATCGCCAGTTTATCACTGATCTTTGGACTGGCGAACTTATGTGGGTGTCTGTATAGTGACAGATTTCTCTGTGTGGGTCATAACACCCGTAGCGGAGAACCGCCGCTGTCGCGGTATGTTGGCGGCCGTCAGCACGGCGGTAGGCGGCATTTACTGCCAGGGTTGTAATGAGGGCCTTAGTCTCTGAAATGGAATTAAAAAATCTTCAACAGGTCAGGGGGTATGGCTATGCCAGGCTACAAGGTGGCCACCCGATACAGGACTCTGCTGGCGGAATGCAAAATCTACCCTTAACCCGGCAGTACTGGGACACCTGGAACCGACAACTAACTTACACGGGATGCCTATCCACACCCTTGGCTCCACAGCTAAGCAGCAAAACAAGTTGACAGAAGTGACCCGCTACGCAGACTTTCTGATCAATACAAACTGACCCCTTAAAGGAGAGGAGGCCCTGATGACCGTACAGACGGCCCCACTATTATAACTCCCTAGAAATCTCCCCAATGCACACCGGCCAAACTAACCTGACTTGACAGCGTGGGGCCCTCAAATAGCAATGGACACAGGCCATATCCTAACTTTTCCATCGTCTGCCTGTACTGAAGGGAATGGCATTATCTTTGTTGCATGCAGAATAGGGGACCGTCTTACCTCCAGACCGTCAAGGGAAAATAGATATCCCAAGGCCAACTGCTCCACAAAGTAAACCACAGGCGACTATACATTCACCATGGGGCTTCCTGTAAATCCCACAGAGGGGCATCAACACTGAACCTGCTTGTGCCCTCTGGCCTGACTAGTTTGCTGGTGGTTGGCGGGGCTCATTTGACTTGGACTCCCAGACCCTGTGGCTGGCACTTACGTACACTCTCAGGAATGTGCTCTTATCACTGAGGGTCTCTGTGCTTTGATCCAGAACCCACCCATCGTGGCGCTGGAGGATTGCCTGCACTCTGTTTCCGACCGCAGTCAAAAAAAAGCTTGACATGCACAAACACGAGGCCAACTGAAACAAAACTCTATTTTGACAAAGAATGCCATTCCTGAGAAACAGAGCGCAATGAGGATACCGCACAAACTATGGATCCTTCAGAAGGCGACAATCACCAGGAGACTAACTTGAAAGAACTGCTCCTAATCATCAAGACAAGCTTAAAAAATATAGTTGCCAAGCTAGACCTGCTTACTAATTGCATAGGCCAGGTTAAACACAGAGTAGAAAAACAACAAAGACTCAGACCTTGGGAAGCCTTCAAGGCAGTAATATGCATCGCCTACATTGCAAAACAATCAGGGGTCCTGAGAGCAAGTCACAGGTCCCTGACTGGGCTGGAGCAAGAAATTTGTGCCTAGGAAATACAATACTTTAGTTCCAAGGATGCTACCATACTAGCCAACAACCGTGATATATTGTCAAAATTCCAGGAGGATGCCCTCCACGAAACTCACCAACTTACACCAGGATGTGCAGGTTCGGCACTATGATCAAGGGGATCCTCTGAGCAAGACACTTGTGGGGCCACTTCTCCCTTTGCAGGCACCTGGATATATATCTCAACTCTATGAATCTGACTCTGGCCTTGTGTCCTCCTTGCCTGAAATATTGAATATTATGTCCTCCTTATATGCCCAGCTCAACACAGCCACTCTGATCTTGAGTGGGGAGGAGCTCACCCTCTACCTCAATACCATAACTTTGGCATTGCTTGAGAGCGCTCATCAAGCCTATCTAGATGTCCCTATCATCACGAAAGAAATAATTAAGGTCATAAGTGTCCTACCTGGAGGTAAGGTGTCTGGACTGCAGGGGCAGTTTCTCTTTTAGGGCTGAGAGGCTGTGCCCCTCTGAAATTTCTACACATTAATTTAAAAAATATAAAATAGATCGATTTGTTTGGAGATACAGTTGTATCTCTAAACAAATCAATACATTTAAGTCTGGGCAGTCTGTCCCAGGCTGCCTGCCCCCACCTTGCTTTGAAACACGAGACGTAAGCCAGGAAGAAAATCAAATTTCTACACGGTGACACACAACACAGGGCTGACTGCTCTAAAGCCCTTCATTTCCATTGTGATCTCTGACAGTATCCTCGATAGGCCAGTGACACTTTTAGCGCCATGATTTTAGGTGTCGGAGTCTTCATCCCTGCGTGAGGACAGCCATCTGTCATTAGCAGACATAGGGAGTGATTCTGACCCTGGCGGTAATTACCGCCAGGGTGGAGGTTGGCGGTAGCACCGTCAACAGGCTGGCGGTGCTCCGCCGGGCATTCTGACCGCGGCGGTACAGCCGCGGCCAGAAGCGGAAAGCCGGCGGTGTACCGCCGACTTTCCGCTGCCCATGGGAATCCGCCATGGCGGCGCAGCTTGCTGCGCCGCCATGGGGATTCTGACACCCCATACCGCCATCCTGTTCCTGGCGGTTCGCCCGCCAGGAACAGGATGGCTGTATGGGGTGTCGAGGGGCCCCTGGGGGCCCCTGCAGTGCCCATGCCAATGGCATGGGCACTGCAGGGGCCCCCGTAAGAGGGCCCCACAAAGATTTTCACTGTCTGCTTTGCAGACAGTGAAAATCGCGACGGGTGCCACTGCACCCGTCGCACCCCTTCAACTCCGCCGGCTCAATTCTGAGCCGGCTTCCTTGTTGACGGGGCTTTCCCGCTGGGCCGGCCGGCGGTCTTCTGGTGGTCGCCCGCCGGCCCCGCGGGAAAGCCAGAATGACCGCCGCGGTCTTTTGACCGCGGAGCGGTCTTTCGTCGGGAACCGCTTGGCGGGCGGCGACCGCCAACCGCCGCGGTCAGAATCACCCCCATAGATCCCACCTTTTCCTCATTTGTCACACAGTAGGAGTGGATGCGAGCATGTGTGATGTAGTGCCTTGTCTTCTGTATCGGTATGTGTTATAATGCTAATCTTGTGTTCATTTTATTGTACTGTGACCCTTTGTTACGCTAACCTCTCCCATGTGGCACCGCAGGCGCTGGCTGCAGTTCGCTGGATCCTTTAGAAGTGGAGCTACTGTATTTGTTCCTTGTGAAACTGTTCCAAAGGCCGAGCAGAGTTCTTGTTCCCTTGTGAAATTGATCCAGCTATCTGAGTGAAGCACAAAGGGACAAGCACATGCTTACACTAAAAGCAGTTATCTGCTGTATGGCTTTAAAACTGGCCCAATCTTCATGCCCTTAACATTAATGCCACAAACATGAATTGATATGCGAACATTGAATGTTAACATGTATGTAATCTGTGTCAGCCATTTAGTTTGTCTCATTTCACATGTTTTTCTTAATGTTGCATTCCCCAAGAGAGCTAGCTGTTTCATCATTCTGTTTTTCTGTGCATTTTATTACTCTTGCATAGTGCATACTTTGATTTGTGCCAGGCGTTTATGTGGGGCTTTGATTGAGAGCACTGGTGCTGAGGTGGAAGGCAAAGCAAAATGCCTGACAGTGGATTGATTTCTCTGCAGAGCACACAGAGCAATGGTCATGTATTCCAGTTGCAAATTAAATTCAGTGTAACTGTGTGTGAAGGGGTGTATAGAGGTCAAAATACTTATATATCAAAGGCAAAATTAAATAAACTGCCTAAAAGTGAATGAGTGCAGTGTATATTTAGGGTGGTAAAATGAGGAAGATTAAAGGGAGTGCATCCAGAATAGAGGGAAAAGGGTGCTGAAGAGAAAAAAGAGGAGGTAGAAAATGTGCATATGGATGAGATGTGAAGAGAAAAAGGGCATACATCTCTAACGTAAAGCACACATAACTGAATGCCCTACTCCTTCCATAAACCTCAATATTCACAGTCTAACAATTTCAGAATTGAAACAGTATCATTGCTAATTATTTATAACTAAACATTGTTGTTACCCATTTATCTTAAACAGCTAACAACCATTGACAAAGCCAATAGTACTGTCAGGATTTAGGTTTATTTCAGTTGTAGTGTTATATTTCTGAATGCAGTAACATCTCATAGATAAACCAAAATACAGGCCGGGTGGCACACTATGGGAATCACAGAAA
The DNA here is from genome assembly GCF_031143425.1 of Pleurodeles waltl. Lineage (NCBI taxonomy): Eukaryota > Metazoa > Chordata > Amphibia > Caudata > Salamandridae > Pleurodeles > Pleurodeles waltl. The sequence goes on along the minus strand of NC_090446.1, from coordinate 754,995,271 downwards.
TTTATGTGACATGTTCTGTTTTAGAGAGCCTCAATTTTTTTTTCATCCCACTTAAAGATCTGTCTGCACATATTTCTGTATGATTGATTGCAGCCAGCAGCTGTGGGTGCTTCCTGATGCCTGGTTAGAGCATTTTCTTGCAAAGTTGATGGTGCATGCAGTGCAAGACAGTGGGCAAGCACCCACTTTAAAAGGCCTGTAGTTGTCGTGCTGTACAATTTGTACATTAAAGTAACTGTCTAACGTGTTAATGCAGTAAGATATGGGGCAGTTTTAAATGTATTTAATATTTCAGGACTATACATTCCCACTGCTTTATAAAACTTGCTTTCTCACTAAATTAATTTGCTTTCAAATGCACCATTTGTCAATCTTTCTTTATTTTTTTCTAGGGATGAAGACTCACCTTGGACTCCACGTTTGTCCATTAAGCTTGCTCGCTTCATAAAAGTCATACCCAACATTTACGCCCCACCACTTTCAAATGTCTCCAGTCGCCACTGCCAGACTGGATGGGCAAACTACTGCCTTTTACAAAGAACACCCCCCTTTTTGCCCCCATCACCTGGCAAGGTATCAGGAATCCTTAGACATAGGCTGGCTCCCACCTTCACTGCAGGAAGAGGTGATTATCACATTCCTTCATCCTGACAAACGGGCCAACATATGTGACTCATACCGGCCACTTTCACTCATAAAGATGGACAATAAAATCTAATCCAAAGTGCTTCCTAATTGGTTGTTACCCCTCTTGCCTAAGATGGTGTGACAGAATCAATCAGGCTTCCTGCCAGGCAGGGTCACGTCGCACAACCTCTGAACTATCTTTCCGGTTATGCATCACCTAAACTCCCAAATATCAGCAGCAGCAACCCTTTGTGACGCTACAAAAGCATTCAACTCACTGGAAAGGGCTTGCATCTTTCCTCTGCTGGCATGGATTGGCCTCAGCGCACAGTATATTAAACAAATACAACTCCTCTATACACTACCAATGGCCAGAGTGAGACTCAACAATCTCACATCAGACCCATTCCCGGTGTCCTGTGGTACTAGTCAGGAATGTGTGCTATCTCTGTTTTTATTTGCCATTGCTGTTAGCTGCACCAGTGTCATGCGGACAGAGAGATAGGGTTCCCCACCAGGGGATTAGTGGTTTCAATGTATGCTGACCATGTTACTCTACATATGTGTAACCCTTGGGAAAGTCTAGGACCCCTGACGCAGGAAGTGGTGAAATTCAGAGGCTACTCAGGGATACAGGTCAACTGGGCCAAGTTGATAATGCTCCCTCTCACCTGCAGCAAATCCCCATTTCCCAATGAATATCCCCTAAAATGGGCAGAGGGGCTCACCAATTACCTAGGTATTTGGCTGAGTCATGACCCTGAGGAAATATGGCAGGCAAATTACAGCCAGGCCATGGTGTGGTTGGAGGACAGAATACCCATATGATCTAAACTGCCTCTATCTCTGGACGGATGCATTGCGATCATCAAGACGGTCATACTCCCTAGTTGCTGTACCTTTTCATAAACATTGCCCTCCTTTTCATGACACAATTCCTCAGGCAGTGGAAGTCTAAGTTGGTCTCCTTGGATTTGGTTGGGAAACATCTACATATCTTTTGGGACAGTCTGACTTTACCGCACACACAAAACTTCCTGGGAGCCGGACATATGTCACTGTACACCTTTTTTGCTCACATATTTACATTTCTATCTTCACCCAACTCCATTCCAGTCCCATGTAGCTGTGGAAATATTCTGTGCATCCCCATGCCCACCCTTGACAGCTTTATACCTACCTCACAAAGCACCCTGGGTTGAAATTGACACAGTAGAATGTGTGAGATGGGCATTGGGAGAATATTGAGAAGGGCGGATGTGTTGGGAACGTGCACAGACCCCGAGGATCTGGTGACTCTGACAGTCAGCTTGCTGTCCACTAGGTGCTGGCATAGGAATATAAGGTGAGTATTCAGCATGTGCTCCCTGTGAATCAAATTGTCCAGCCTATTGCAAAAATAAACATTGCTGCCCCTCACCCAGCCATTCAGTCCCTTGTTAGAATAGTCTACGAAATCCACCCAAGACTGATTAGGATGTTTGTGGCTGTCCCTGAACCTCTTGTGATACATTTCTGGGGTCAGCCCAAATTTGGCTAGAAGCATGGCTTTCATGGGGGTGTACTTGGTTCGGTCCTCTACTCCTAGGGCCAGAAGAGTTCCCTCTCAACTGGGGACCTATGCTTCCACAGACCAACCCTCCAGTGCTCTTCAGGGACCTTGTATACTCTCAGGGTCTCCTCCTAAGCATAAAACTATTCATCAATGTTATCCCCCACCACATAACTGGGTATCAGGTCTTTGGGGATCCAGACCTTCTTGTTTCCTTCAGGCACTGAGGTCATGCTGCCACCAATGATACTGAACTCTGTTTGTCTAGCCTAAAGCTCTAGCTCTCTGAGATGCCTTTAATGAGGCAATCTTTTTTCCTCAAATTCCAGCTTCTCCTCCATTCTAAATTTGGCCATTTGTAACTGGAATTCCCTCTCTGGCTTACTGTCTTCCAACTCCTCTAGGAACAGGTCACATGAAAAGACACTGCTTCCTCGTCTGGTAAGGGGTTCCAGCTCAGAGGATAGGTCCTCCCACTCCCCTGACTGCTGCATCAGGACTGATGCTCACATCCTGAACCTGCTCACCTCCATCATCCTCATCCTCTTGCTCCTCAGTGGCTGTTGTCAACTGGCAGACCTCTGTCCAGGCCCTCAGAACTTTCTGCAGCTCTAACACTTTGGTGCCCTTCTCATTTGTAGCCCCCTTTCCTTATAGAACTGTTTAAATTCAGCCACTGTGCAACTTTCCAGGTTAACCAGCTCAAACTATATTGCTGCAGGTATGGTTTCAGACAGTCCAGTAGTAGCAATGAAGGTGGATTTGGAAACTCAAAGAGAAGCCAATCAAGGAGAATTTAAAACACTTGAATTGGTCTTTAGTTGTTTATGTGGGGTAGTAGTGTACCACAAAATGACTGTATGACACTGCACAAACGGTCAAAATTCTCACTGCTAAATACCAGTTGAAGAAATTGGGTTACTTGTTGAGGATGGAAACCCTTTTCAAGCAGCAACTACAATTCTTTACAGGATCAAATCACAAGCAAACCCTAAATTATTGTGTGCTCAACCTTTGAGTAGCTTGGCACAGATCAGTTAGGCTTAACTCAAGGGCAATTCGTTAAGTATTTGTGTAACACTTCAACAGGTGACACAGTGTAAAGACACCACAAAAAGATAACACACCAGTTCAAACAAATTGAGTAATTTAATGAATAAGACAAGACCAAAATGACAGAAATCCAATAAGCAGAACTGAAGCTATTCAATTTGAAATATTTGAATAAAAATAGTGCCACACAGCACCAGCTGTGGACATCTGCTTGTGCCAGACTGTGGACAAAGTCAGAAATTCAGTAGCGAGGATCGGTGCCGAAGATGCTTCACCCAACCAAAGCAATGAGTCAGTTCTGAGGTGCAGAGGGGCTGCAATGTGAGGTCCTGCATCATTCTCATTGAGGATCTCATCAACGGAGGGCTTGTGATGTGAAGTCCAGCATTGAGGATGCATTGTGCACTCGAGGTGGTTTCAAGTAGCTGTAAGGCTGCAATATGGAGTCTGTGTCATCGTCGAGGCTGATGTCAATAAGAGATGCAAGGGCCTGTGCCCAGGTTGAGCAAAAAAAATTGATAAAACCCAAATCTGTGACTTGGGTGAATGTTTGATTTGTTCAGCATTCCATCCATCATCTGTTCTTTTTGCTCTTGTCACCCTAAGTGGAAAGGATATGCCCAGACATGGGTCCCGTTCTCACCGTGCCTCTGGATTCAAGCTAGTTTGGCTGATGAGGAGTGATACCCTGAAACCGGTCCCAAGATGCTTGTTTCTGGTCCAGGGAGGATCTGGCCTAGCAGTTTGGGCTGGACTGTTTCCATGGGAAGCAGGGTCAAGACCGATCTGTAAATGCCTGGGTCCAAACTGAGCTGGCACAGTGAGCAAAACAATTATGGGTTAAATCCAGATCTGTGACGAGGTGAATGTTTGATTTATTCAGCATTCTGCCCATCATCTGTTCTTTTTGCAAGATGTGACGTGCAGAAGTGGTTCTGAAGAGGCTGAAATGCAATGCAGCTCTTTACAATGGATCTGATGCACACAGCAGCTGCGATGCGTCGGTTCTGCTCAGTGTTGTGCCACACACCAGAGGAGATCCATTGGTTTCGCTGGCTCCACAGAGACTGGCATTACACCTTAAGCCTAATTCCAAGGGTCCATGAGTGCGTGGCATCACTTGGCAGGGTAGACTCACAGATGGCAGTTTTCAGGTGCAAGGAGGTTTGAAGCTTGTTGTTTTCCTGAGGCCTTAGATCAGGAGGCCAGCCAACTAGCTCTTGGAGTAACTCTGGAGTTCTGATTTCAAGAGCTGTACGTCCAGGCCTTTCCACCTAGGAAAGTGGGCAGCTGACAGGAGGGAAACACAACAGGGAAGCAGTCCTTCAGAGCAGCAGTCCAGTAGAATGGCAGTCCTTTCAGCAGCAGAGCAGTCCTTCGTCCTGGCTGAGCATACACAGGTCCAGATGTGTACTGAAGTGTTGGTATCTGAGGTCCATTATTTAGATCTAGTTGTGACTTTGAAGTGAGGAGAAACTTCTAGATGTTTCTCTTTGAAGTCCCCACGTATCCTATCTTCCCTGTCCTGGCTCCAGACTAATTACAGGGGATATATAGTCCTTTGTGTGTAGACAGGAAACAGCCTATTCAAGTACACATAGGGCTGTGCTCAGCTCTGCCCTCCCATCTTGCCAGTTGTGACCCATCCAGACACACCTAAGCTCTCTATTGTGTGTGGCTGTCTTGGAGGAATACAAAAAGCCCAACTGTCAGCTGCACACAGTCATGTGACCTAGAGACAGGCTAAAGTGAGTAGTGGATAAGGCAGGGAAATGCCAACTTTCTCAAAGTGGCATTTTAAAAATTATAACTTAAAATCTGACTCTACCACAGCAGAGGATTTGATTTTTCATTACAAGTCCATAGACACCAAATATGGACTTGTTACCTGCTCCCATGATTACAGCTTATTAAATATAATAATGTAACTCCAATGTGATCTTATGCGAGACATAGGCCTTGTAGTAGTGAAAAATGAATTTAAGATTTTTTTCACCACCACAAAATGTAACACCTCAGAGGTACATGTCCAAATTATTAAATACACTGTGCTTTGCCCTCTGGGCTGTCCAGGGCCCACTCTAGAGGTGACTTATACGTATTAAAAAGGAAGGTTTGTACCTGGCAAAAGGTTTATTTTGCCAGGTTTAAATGACAGTTTATAATTGCATACACATGCTGCAGTGGCAGGCCTAAGCCATGTTTGAAAGAGCTACCTAAGTAGGTGGCATAACCAGTGCTGCAGGCCCACTGGTAATTTTTAATTTACAGGCCCTGGATACATGTAGTACCACTTTAATAGGGGCTTCTAAGTAAATTCAATATGTCAAATGGGTATAAGTTAATGTTATCATGTTGTAGGGAGTGAACACATGCAATTTAGCACTGGTAAGCAGTGGTAAAATGTGCAGAGTCCTAATGTCAACAAAAACAAGATCAGCAAAAATGGAAGAGGAAGGCAGGATTTTGGGGGAAGGCCACGCTGAGGTTGACAGGTCTAACGGGGTGATCTATCATTATTCAAAATGAAGGCTATGACCTGTCAAAGGGTTTATTTTGACAGGTCAATTTGCAGTTTTAAAACTGCAACAGCCAGGCTACAATGGTAGGCCTGCAATCATGTTTGCATTGTCACTCTAGTGGGTTTCAGAGTGGGTGCTCTAGTCCACTAGTGACATTTAACTTATAGGCTCTGGGTACACGTGGAACAATCTACTAGGGACTTATAGTCTGAGGGTGACCTACAGCTGGAGCACTTAAAAGCACCTTTTTTCTCCCACGATGTGGGACAGGTCATTGTTGTGGCTGACTAAAGCCTGCATGGAGCCTTGGAGGAGGACAGGCCATGGGCCAACCTACAAATGGAGCGCTTAAAAGTGCCCTCTATCTTCCACAACATGGGCCAGGCTCTGGATACACCCAAGTGAAGCCAGGGTCAAGGACGGACTTGTCCTAGCCTGTCAGAGTAAGGGAGAGGCTGGGATGGGCCGCTCCTCTTGACGTCACAGCAGAAGTTACTGGCATGTTTTAACTTAGGAACCTGCTTGAATCTCTATGATGATTGGAAACGCTACCTAGCAGCAGAGTTAAATAGCTTGCTAGCTGCAGGTCTACATCACAAATGAGTGCTGCCTGAGTCATGTGTGCAGAGTCACAATATTTTTGAGCTGAACAAATTAATTTTTAATTAATAATGCTCCTATTCTCATATGTGTAGCGTTATGGTGAACCATGGCATCAAGGACTGTATCTCGGCGCGTGTTTGAATACAAGTTTGACTGCCAGCCTAGTGTCTGCCCGTGAAGTTCTAATAACTGGGATCATATTTTTATAGAATTTTCTGGAGTGGTAACAGACAGACTTTTAACTATTCATTTTATTTTCCTGCTTCTCTGGTGTTGACAGGTGCAATTGACACCACCCATTTTATATGTCACGAGCTAGTGTGAGCTGTTTTACAGGGGATTTTTCCAAGTCTTGAGCTTGGCTGAGTTTGATTTTTAGGCTACTCATTACTTCTTAAGTACTAGTAATTAGGAATGACTATTAGAAACCGGTTTCTGGTTGACAGAGGTATGCACTCTAATCAAGCAGGAACCACAATCCTAGTAAGGGTAAGTCACAAACACACCCCAAAGTAACATGTTCTCACCCTCTGGTAGCTTAGCACAGAGCAGCCAGACTTAACTTAAGAGGCAATTTGTAAAGTGTTTGTGCACACTTTAAACAGTAAAACACCACACAAAAAGATACCACACCAGGTTAGAAAAATAGAACGTAATTTAATAAATGTAACAAGACCAAAAACATAAAAAATCCAATCAGCAGAACTTAAGATATGAATTTGTAAAAAATAAACTGTAGAAAAGTGCTTGGAAACAAGAAGGTCCAACCAGGGACATCTGATTGTGCCAGACTGCAACTAACTCAAAAGTTTAGGCCACTCGCAATGGAACGTGGGTGAGCTACAGAGACCCCGTCGGGCCTGCTTCACAAAAGTATCTTAATTCCGGTTGAGTTGACATCAAAGATGTGGGGACCAGGCTGAAGCAAAGCATCAGTCTTAATCCCCAGTGTTGGCAACATGTCAATCCTTCCCATGCAGTAGCAAAGATGTGTCTATTATTTCCATGCTTCATCTGTGTTGCATCAACTCCAAGAAGTGGAGGTTCCAAAAGTGATGTTCTGAGGTTGATCCATGCTGGAGATGTGATTTGCCGACTCTGATCCACGCAAGGGGGCTGATGCGCCTATCCATCCAGCAGGAACAATGCACGGGTTGTGATCTTTGCCTTGGCAGTAATGCGTTATTTCAAATGCAGCAAACACCTTAACCCCATTTCCAAGGATCCAGGACTAGGGGGGCACTACTTGGCAGGGTAGACCCAGAGATGGCAGAGTCCAGGGGTAGATGCAGGTGAGTTGGAAGTCTTTTATGTCCCAGAGACTTCAATCAGGAGACCAGTCAGCTGGCCTTTGGAGTCACTCTGGGTTCTGGATTTTAGAGATGCACGCCCAGTTATTCTCACTCACAGGTAAGAGGGCAGCAGGTCAGCACAGCAACTCCAGCAGAGTAGCAGTCCAGCAGAGTGGCAGTCCTTGTAGCAGTGCAGCAGTCCTTCCTGGATGAGCATCCACAGGTCCAGAAGTGTACTGTCTTGGTTGTGTCAGAGGTCCAGTACCTATACCCAATCCGGCCTTTGAAGTGAGGGAGACTTCAAAGGCAGGCCTTTGAAGTGCACAGAGGTCTTGCCCTGGCTGCCCTGGCTCCAGACTCACTACAGGGGGTTTTGCACCACTCTGTGTGAGAACAGGACACAGCCTATTCAGGTGTAAGTGTGGCTTTGCCCAGCTCCTCCCTCTCATCCTGCCAAAGATGGCCCACTAGGGGGAGGACGGCCAACCAAGTCACACCCTATGGTCCTATTGTGTGTGGCTATTTTGGGATGTGGCGTAGGCTCTCGATGGGAAAGTTTCCAAATCTCATTGTATACTGCGTTTTAAAAACGCTTCTAACGTGGTGTTCTAGGGCCTGACAAAAAATCTTGTAAGTCAGTGGAGTTAGACAGGAGATTGAGGTGTTCTCTAACCGCGTTTAGTGAGGATGATTTTAGCCACTGTTGGCATAATTTTCCCACACTATGGGGGTCATTCTGACCCTGGCGGGCTTCGACCGCCAGGGCCACGAAAGACTGAAGCACCGCCAACAGGCTGGCGGTGCTTCATTGCCCATCGGAAAACCGGGTCTGGCGGTTTCCCGCCGGATTAGCCCCGGCTGGGCGAATCCTTGCAGCGCCGCCATGGGGATTCCGACCCCCTTCCCGCCAGCCTGTTTCTGGCGGTTTTCACCGCCAGAAACAGGATGGCGGGAACGGGTGTCCTGGGGCCCCTGGGGGCCCCTGCACTGCCCATGCCGCTGGCATGGGCAGTGCAGGGGCCCCCTAACAGGGCCCCAGTATGCTTTTCACTGTCTGCTTAGCAGACAGTGAAAAGCGCGACAGGTGCAACTGCACCGCAGTTTCTACTTGTATAAAGTCATCAGTTGCTTTCATCTCCAGATGCTCTAGAAGATTCCGGCAAACTATTGTGACCTCTGTCGCGCTGTCTAGCAAGGCTAGAGCCCAATTCTTGTTCTTCAAGAGGACCCTCTTCCTGTGTGGCATTTCGGACTGTGACTGATGCCACCTTTTTTTTTTTCAATTGTTGTTTTTGTTCGGCTGGTTTCTCTTCCTTTTTAACAGACACCACCGAAGAGCGTTGTGATTCCTGTCTCGGTTTCAAGTACTCTGTTCTTCGCTCTGATCACCCACCTCGCTCATATATTTTTTCCGATGAGTCCTGAAAGGAACGAGATTGGCGTGTATCAGTTTATTGATATCTATCAGGCGCTTTTATATTATCTCTGTTTCTGAGATTATACCTTTTTTGTGGTGTCTCCATATGCGGAGATTCTCCCCTCTCTTTCTTAGGAGTTTGTTGCTTTTTATCCCAGCGTTTCTTATTTCCCTCAGGTGGTTGCTTGGGGGTATCTTTGTTTGATTTACCCTGAAATTGAGGTTTTTGTGGTATGGCCGCTATGCTATCTCGGCCAATACTTGAATAAGTCTCTGCTATTATTTTAGGCAGCTCTCTTTCTTGATCCTGCTGTGGAACGTCAAGAAGCTGCATGCGCGCTGCAAGTGCAACTGCTTCCCCTTTAAGGTTACTTAAAATGATTGAGGATACTGTGGCAAAGTTGCCCATCCATTGCATCCGCAAATCTAGGGCCGGGGCAGCCCCATATTCATCTTGAATTTGTTTCAACACTTCTGGTAAATTGGCAAGTGTCGGAATACCGTGTACGGTTGTGTAGAGCGCGGCAAATACCGTTCCCCAAGTATTACAGTTTTCTACTGTAGCGACCATTCCAAAGGGCAAGCACATTGTTAATATTCTGTGTTTATCCTGAGGTCCCGTATGGGGACTGCCTCCAGCGTATTAATTTTCTGTGCTAACCAAAACAGAGTTTCCTCTCGTTTGGTGGGTACTTTACCCATAATGGAATTGTACAGCCAGGTGTTAATGCATGTGGATGCGCTGGAGCAGCACGTGCTGGGTTTGTATTTATTATTTGCATCACAAATTGTACTAATCGTCTATATATTGCTATTAATTCTATATATAAGCGACGAACCTCAGCTACTGCTAAATTTGCAATCGCAGGATGCGGTGTATAGGTGGCCATTAAAGGCCAGGTAGAACCGTCATCACTTAGTGGACCTAACCTTACTGGTAATATTGTGGGGGGTAGGGCGCCATCAAGCCAATTATTATGTTCTTTATAAGATAGAGGTATCTCTAAAATGCATATGCTCTGTATGGTCCAGGCGCATTCGCAGGTGTATATTGGTGAAATGTATTTGTGTTCCCATCAACTGCTGGAAATGTGACCCAAGAGTAAAAGAGTCCTGTTCTATAAGCTGCATGGGCGTCCACCACGAATGCGACTGGACCCCCCTGGGCTGTTAGGCCATTTACTAGTAAGTGTGCTGTTAGAGGTTGTCTCATATTAACAGCTATTTGTACCTGTTGGGGATTCACCATGATAGTAACCCTAGGAGTTCAGAGAAGACACACCAAAATGGGGTTTCCTTTTAAAGTTCAAGCTTGAATAACCACCAGTTGTAGTAGGATTACCTACACAGCTGTGGTGGAAATCCTCAGCACCACAGACGTCTCCGCATACGGCATTGAGGTTTCATTATATATAATGAGACAGATACTCCGGAGGACCCGAAAATTAGAGCCTGATCAAACGTCGGTGGCGCCATGTTGCATAGGCTCTCATTATTCTAAAGAGACTACTAGATTTTGAGCAGCAAGATTGTCCATGGGTGGGAGACTGAGTCTGACCCACTGTGTGGGAGACTGAGTCTGACCCACTGTGGGTGACACCTGTTGCCCTAAATCCGGGTTTTGCTCCGGCTAACTAGCAGTGCCTCATCTCTACCAGAACATAGGGATGATTGGGCAGCCGAGTGCATGACATATTAGGCTTCTCAGGGAAGTCGTGGTCACTCAGGTCGCATCCGATTCTCTCATTCACACTTCGGTCTCCTATATAAATGACAATAAGAAGCAGTATGAGTTTTAATAACTGGTTTAATAAAACAACTGCATTTTAGATAGCAAAGCGTGAGCTGCAATAACCAGGACTACACAACATGACAATATTAAAATGGTGACGAGGAGAGTGAAGCATAAGAATAATGCTATCATATTGTCACTAGGATTTATGGACTATTTCCAATATAAAAAATAATCTGAGCACAGCATGTTAAGCTCTAATTCTGCCTTTCAGGTTCCCCCGGGAGGACATCAACCCTCAGACCTGAGCAAAGGCCTGTAGTTTGCGTTAGCATCTGCAGTGAAGCATTCAGCAATCAGCATGCAGTCGTGGTTCCCCGGCTGGAATCTCCCTCTTAACGTGTGATGGGACTAGGAAGTGTTTTTATAATAACACAGCTGATGTTCTAAAAAAATGTCCCTACGTAAGGATGTGGATTTTCTACGAATGTTGGAGACTAAACTTCGACCACGTTCAAAGGCAATGTACCAAACTGTAGCCTTGACTGAAGCACAAAGTGATCAAGAATGTCTTGTTTGAGAACACATTGCTGGGCTAAGCGAAAACAGTTAGATAGATGAAAATAAGACAAGACCGTAAAACTGGTTATTGTGAAAATAACAATGCGAAGCCGAAAAAAATATATCTAGGTCAAAGTGCACAGTGACCTAGTGTGATAAACTAATGTGCATGGAGCTATAACTAAAATGGCTACACAACAGGGAGAATACACAAAGCCCAGCTGTCACCCACCCCAGACAGTGATCAGAGACAGGCAGCTGGCACCAAATGGCTAAAGTAAGAAAATGCCTACTTTCTAAAAGTGGGATTATCAGATTTGCAATTTAAAAATTCGATGTCACCATAACTTGTAGTTCTAAATTGTGATTCCAGAGACACCAAACGCAAAAAGGCTATCTCTTTTAGATTGCGAATTACACTTATAAGATGTAATTCTCATGTTATACTGTGGGAGAGATTGGTTTTGCTGTAGTGTCAAACAGCTTTGATGTGTGTAGTATAGAGAGTAGAACGTACCGTACATGTCCTGCCTTTTATATACATTGCGCCTTGCCCTTTGGGTTGTCCAGGGTCTACCTTAGGGGTGAAATATGTATAAAAGGCAGGATTTGGCCCTGGCAACTGGGTTATTTTGTCAGATTGACATGCAGCCTAGACTGCACTTACAAGCCCTGCAATGGCACGCCTGAGTCATGATTAGAGAGCTACTTAAGTTGGTGGCACAAACAGTGCTGCAGGCCCACAAGTAACATTTGCTTTACAGGCCCAGGACACATGTAGTGTGTCTTATAAGTAAATTAAATGTGCCAATTGTGAATAAGTCAACATCACCATGTTTAGGAGAGAGAACACAAGCACTTCAGCACTGGGTAGCAGTGGTAAATTGCACTACTGAGTCCTACAACCAGCAAAAATCTGAAAAATTGAGTAATGTAGGCAAAAAGTTGGGGAAAGACCACCCTAAGGCTGTCAGGTCTAACATGATAGTAGAGAGATTAACTTTGGGCAATATTCAGTAATTTCAATATAAACCTCTATCACTTGTTAAATTAATATAACTGGACAACAAAAGTCAAAGACCATTCTTTCCCAAAAAACAGCTTTATGTGACTCGGGTAGCTTGGCAGCACTGATGGGATTAGATGGATTTCAAAAGTGAGATCTCCTAGACATATCCAAAACTGGAGATATCCGGGGTACCTAGGGCACGTTACCATTTAAGGAACTTCAGAGGCAGAGCAAGCTTGCTAATGTTCAGCATTTTAAATATTTTCAGGTGCAACACACCTTAGTGGAATATGCCATCCACATGGTAGATATAGACGATGACTCACACGTGGAGCATGGAATGGTAGCAGCCCCTCTCCACAAATAAATAATATACTGTTAGCAATGATAGAGTCATGTTTTGCTGCAATCAGAGTGGGGCTCTGTTTAACATTCTGTGGGAGTGCATGAAGTTGTAACCTTTTTGTACGGGTGCATTGTTCTAAAATGAAGGCAACAGGGATGATGATTCATGTGAGTGCACCGGTGGGTTGCCTTGGAATGTGGGGAGAGCATGCAATCCCTAAATATACATTGTACCAGTCTGAACTGAAAACTCAATGAGGGGCAGTGAACATGAATAGACCGATACATATGACATTCTTGATATGTAAGGACCGAGACATGCCCGTTAGTGCTACTGGAAGGAGAAATTTTAATGTAGATGTGATGTATTTTGAGATGCCAAGCTAGTTAAGATCTAACCCCTTATTGACAGTTATGCATAAAGATTCACATGAAAAAACAAACAAAAAATATTTTAAAAAGTTCAAGGCCATTTGTTTGTTTTAGAAATAGGAGCATTGTCACAAGTAATGAAAAATAAACAGTTTTTTTCTTGAACTTGTGTGGGACATCACATGAGTATCAACAATAGCACCAAGGACATAATGTAAGTACTTACGAGAAAGTGCCCACAGATTTTTAATATGAAATGATTTTGTCCAGGTGTGGACCAAAATCATGAGTTGATATTTTGACCAGCTTTAATGGTGGAAATCATTAGTGATTAATTTTGAGAATGGAAAATTACTCTGATTACTCTTTTTGTGGAAAGACACCATAAAATAAAAATATACATTTTTCGAAGCCTCTGTGACAATACCAGGGCCAGAATATGGGGGTCATTACAACCCTGTCGGTTGGTGATAAAGTGGTGGTAATACCGCCAACAGGCTTGCGGTAAGTATCGCCAAATTATGACCATGGCGGAAGGAGCTCAGACAGACAGACACTTTAACACATTGACTGCCAGGGCAGAATCGACAGGCACCACGGCGGTAGCCGCCTACAGCCAGGCGGAAAACAATGTTCGCCCCACTCTATTAAGACAATCCAATCTGCCACCTTTTCCGGGGCGGTACCAACAACATCAAAAGCCTGGCGGAACAGAGCTCAGAAGTTAAAGGATTTACCTGTGGAGACTCAGGGAAGAACCAAGCCGCCATGGAGCATGAGCTGCATGTCTTCCCCATGATCTTCTATGTGCTGCTTCACTACAAACACCAACAATGGCGAAGACGACGATGGTGAGTACAGCCGCCTAACACACGGGGGGGAGGAAAAAGAGAGTGACACACACATGCAACACCCCAACACCATACACACAAGCAGATGCAGCAACACAACAAATTTACCCCGTAGGAATAATGCAAGGACAACTAAATAGATTAAAAAGTGTAATAAGATAAAATAGTGGCAATATGTACATCCAAATCAAAAATTATATACATATTTACAAATGTAGGGACACTGCCCAGTACTCAATGTTCGTGGGCCACAGGGCCACATTACGAAGTCCAAGGCCCAAATTGACTCCTGCAGCAACACGGAGAGAACACTGCAGGGGCATCAGGTTGAAAATAGGCAGGCACCTCAGGGGGTCGGGAATGGGGAATGGCGGGCACCTCAGCCGGAAGATGGTACAATGCAACATGCCCTGTGCTTGGTCCTGGGAAGTGCAAGGCTACAGTCTCTCAAGTGAGTGACTTGCCCACAAGCTCTGGAGGGGACAACATGGGGGCAACATGCCCTGTGCTTGGTCCTGGGGAGTGCAAGGCCACAGTCTCTCAAGTGGGTGACTTGCCCATATGCTCTGGAGGGGGCAGCATGCCCTGTGCTTGGTCCTGGGGAGTGCAAGGCCACAGTCTCTAAAGTGGGTGACTTGCCTACATGCTCTGGGGGGGCAACATGCCCTGTGCTTGGTCCTGGGGAGTGCAAGGCCACAGTCTCTCAAGTGAGTGACTTGCCCACATACTCTGGAGGGGGCAACATGCCCTGTGCTTGGTCCTGGGAGTGCAAGGCCACAGTATCTCAAGTGGGTGACTTGTCTACATGCTCTGGAGGGTGCAACATGCCCAGTGCTTGGTCCTGGGGAGTGCAAGGCCACAGTCTCTCAAGTGGGTGTCTTTCCCACCGGTTCTGGAGGGGGCATCAAGCCCAGTGAGCTTCATCCTTGGGAGGATGGGGTGAGTCGATGGCATCTCCACTGGTTCTGGCGGGGGTATCGTGCCCAGTGAGCTTCATCATGGGGAGGATTGGGGAGTTGTTGGCATCTCCAATGGTTCTGGAGGGTGCATCATGTCCTGTGATGCAGATCTTGGGGAGTGCAAGGTCACAATCTCTCATGTGGTGTCATACCCACTGGATTTGCAGGGGGCAGGCCGCACAACAGTTCATGGACGCAGGTCTACAGAATGTCCGCCGCTGGTGACAGCTGTTCAGTGGTGGCAGTGCTGCTGCTGGTGGTAGAGGGGGAAGCTCCAGCCCATCCCCTGCAGCCTCGGGTGGCTTCCCACTGGTGCTGGTGGCGGTGCTGGTGGCGGGGCTGGTGGTGGTGGGGGGAAGCACCAGCCCATCCCCTGCAGCCTCAGATGGCTGCACCACCATGGTTGGTGGTGGGGTCTCTGACTGTGTCCCAGCACCAGGCCCCTTGTCCTTAATGCCTTCTGGTGCAGGCCCCTTGCCCTTCCTGCCAGCAGCTGGGGATGGCTCCTTGCCCCTTTTGGCAGCAGCTGGGGCTGGCTCCTTACCCTTCCTGCCACCAGCTGGGGATGGCTCCTTGCCCCTTTTGGCAGCAGCTGGGGCTGGCTTCTTGCCCTTCCTTCCTGCAGCTGGTGCTGGCTCCTTGCCTTCCTTCCTACAGCACTTGGGGCTGGCTCTTTGCCCTTCCTTCGTGCAACACTTGGGGCAGGCACCTTTTCCATCTGACAGGCTGGTGGCCACCTGGAGTTGCTTGGGACACTACTGTGCCCATGGACTGGGTGGCTGAGGTGCTTGCCTGGGTTTTGACCACCCTGGCCTGACATGAAGGACAGGGAGGGAGGGGTAGGGAAGAGGTGAATGGTGGAGAGGAAAAGCTTCTTAGGGACATTGGGGCGGGAAGCGGGAGATGGTTTGGGAGTGGATGAAGAGTGAGTGGTTGTAGGAGGTGGCAGTCTGCTGTGTTTGGGTGCAGGTGCATGGGCTGGATGCTGTTCCGAGGTGGATGACCATTGGGTGTCTGAGTGCTTGTGTTTGTGTACTTTGGGAGGAGGGGGCACAGACACAGTGAGAGAGAATACAGGGGATGTGTGCATGGATGTGGGGATGGTGACTGCCTGTGAGTTGTGTGTTCTGATAGGTGTGCTGGTGTTGGGGTAGTGGATGAGGATGTAGTGCATGCAGGTGTGAGTGTAGACACAACTGGGAGGGAGGTGGAGGAGGAGGAGGAGGAGGAGGGGGCCACAGTGGAGGCAGTGGATGTTGGTATGTCTTAATCTGGATGGTGTTTGTGTGAGTGCCTGTTGTATGAAGTGTGGTGCTTGTGTTTGCCATGTCCACCTGTGTGTTGTCCTGTGTGCATGCTCTTCTGCCTGTGTGCTTGGGATAGATTGGGGCTGAGGGGAATGGGATTGGGTAGAGGAAGTTGGAGGGGGGGAGGGTGGAAACAGGGACAATGGCTGCCATCAGAGATGAGGCCAAAGCCTGAATCGATTTCTGTTGGGCCGCCAAGACAGTGTGAATCACCTCCCTAAATGCATTGGACTGTTGCATTTGGACTGCAAGCCCCTGGATGGCATTCACAATGGTTGACAGCCCAACAGAGATGGATCGCAGGAGGTCAATAGCCTCCTCACTCAGGGCAGCAGGGCTAACTGGGGCAGGGCCTGAGGTGCCTGGGGCTTAGGAGATGCCCACCCTCCTGGGTGAGCGGGCACGGGAAACTCGCTGAGGGGCTGTTGGGAGGGCGGTGCTGGTATGGGGGTGGTGGCTGTACCTATAGCTGGGGTGGTCACAGAGGTATCCACCACCACCAGGAAGCTTCCATCAGAGGAGGTATCTGTGTCCAAACTGTCCCCTCCATTCTCCGATGTGGTGCTCCCTTTGTCCTCCATCCCACTGGTGCCCTCACCATCAGTGGACCCTGCCTCCTCGGTCCTGTGAGATACAGCTCTCTCCGTCGCCGGTGCCTCTGTGTTAGGGTTTGTGCACAGCAAAGAGCATGTCCCCTCTCACTGCACTAGTGGGTTCTGTAATAGCTCCCTTTTAAACTTACTATTGAAAGCCTTTCTTGTTATCTCACCTCCCCCCCCCAGGCTTCTGTGTATGTTGTTTAATGTGCTGTTTTGTTTACACATTGGGCCTTGCTTTTACCAAGGCTTCTTTAAAACACTCCTCTCTAGGCCATGTGTTAATTTAACTCATTTGCATAATAACTGAAACTCTGCACACCTTTCAAGAACATGTGCAGCATGTGAGGACCACACCCAGCTCTTCAAACCACACCCAGCTCTGCACACCTTTCAAGAACATGTGCAGCATGTGAGGACCACACCCAGCCCTGTCTATAAAAGGCAGCCCCCGAGCCTCACCCAGTGCTTGTGCTCGTCTACCTCCCGCTTACCTGAGGACAGATCCCTCGGCGCTGGCACTCCTGCTCTCTACAGACTTTCATTGGCTTCAGTGGGCGCAGCTGCTGGCTCTTCCTTCTTCCGGTTTCCGGTTCCTCCTTGCCTCAGCCTCTCTCCTACAAGCAACCTGCAAAAGAGAAAGAAGACAAGGTTAGACTGATCAGTATCTCTTGCCAGCAACAAGTAAGTGCAAAACTTTTATTACCTGAAAGAACTTTGACAACAAGTTCTGGAAACAAGATACCTTCCACGAACATTGTCATTCAAACTCTTTGTTACAAGAATACTTTGCGGAACTTTGTGAAGCAAACATTTTTTATGGAACTTTTAAGAATCGAACCGTGGAAACCATTAACAGCAAGGCAAACAGTAAATCAAGGACTTGCACAAATTACATGCTGTATTTTGACGTAAAAGTACAGTATTTATTTTATAAAAGATTCTGGAAATATGGGAAAAGTGAGTCTGCTATTGGGAATTTAGGCTTTAGTTATATTAAGATGAATGTTTGATATTGGTAATTCTGATAACGGTATTTGTTTAATGTTTTAGAAGCTTTAGAGTAACAGAAAGCACATCCCAGAGCAGTAACACATTCCAAACCTGGAAACTAGAGACCAGGATCCAAGAGGTACTTTTAGAAGAAAATTTCTAATAAATAAATGGATAGTCAGGAACCCAGTTAGGAATAGGTTGTACTTATCTGTTCTTTGTTTATGTTTCATTAGGCACCAGTTTCTAAAGAAGTCAGAGAGGGCCGCAGATTTGTGCAGCACTTCAACAGTGGAAACGCAAGAACGGTGTTGTCTCTTTATTTTATTTTATCCACTTCCCCCCTTCCCTTGAGCTTCTGTTCTTAGTGCACTGTTTTAAAAACTAGTGTGCTGGAACAAGCAGTTTCAGGGTGGGGTCGGATTGTCTTCAACCTCCATCAGAACTGAACAAGGACTCAGGTGAGCTGGGCTTTGACAGAAGCACAAGCCTTAAAAAAAAAAAAAAAATTCAGTTCTGGTGGACGATGAATATCGGGGAAGAAATAGAGGGCATTGACGTCACGGATATGGCGCAGGCCCTAAATGAGGACTTGGCTCATAATGAATCAGTGTCTGGCATCTTGCAACATATGCAAGAGGAAATAGAGAGATTAAAGATGGAGAATACCTCTTTAAAACAGGATTTAAGCAGGTATAAATTTAGGGTATCTCAGTGGAACACAGCTTTTACGCCTTTGTTTAAAACCTCCTCAGAGACAGGGGTGCCATCAAAACATACAACTTTGCCTCCCCCAGTTGAGGTCACTGTTAATGTTCCTAATGCTGTGCCCTTAGCAGCACCTGAACGTTTTCATGGAGATAGTAACAAATTCCATGTTTTTATCAATCAATGTCAATTACACTTCGTTTGTAAGCCACAACAGTTCCCTACTGATGCTACGAAAGTGGCATTCGTCTTGTCTTATTTGGGTGGCACAGCAGCCAATTGGTCAATTCCTTTCGTGGAGAGAGATGATCCCATCCTCCATAATTGGAATAAATGTAAACGTACCATGACCAGCCTTTTTGCAAAACACACTTTCATGCAGGCAAGTGATAATGAGCTTTTAAATCTTAAACAAGGTAACAAGGATTTATTGACCTATCTCACTAGTTTTAATCGTTTACTCACCAAGACACAGTGGCCAGAAGAAAAGCGTGTCTCCCTTTTCTATAAAGGTTTGAGAGACGAGTTAAAAGACGCGCTGGCTCATATAGTTGATTTGCCAGAAGACTATTCGGACTTTGTAGATTTAGTTGTGAAATTAGAACATAGACTAGGAGAAAGAAAGGGAGATAAATACAAACTGGAATCACGGTTAACTTTTATTAGACACGAGAAGAAAGACCCAGATAATAAACTCCCTGAACCTGAGCCTATGCAAATAGGGACACTCAGAGGTCCACTCACATCAGAGGAAAAAGAAAGAAGGAGAAAACTTCAATTATGTTTATATTGTGGAAGGGCAGGTCACTTTGCCAGAGAATGTCCAGTAAAGCCTAAAAATCCACGAAAGGGTGCTGTTTCCTCCACCTCCTCAACTGAATCGGGAAACGATTAAGCTCGACAAGGGGAGAGGTTACTTGTTCGAGAAAACATCTTAATCAAACCTCTAATGCTGCAGCCTTCATGGTACCGCACATACCTAGACATTTCATAATTCAGGTCGTTTTAATTGTTACTACCCAAGTGAGGCATTCTCTCCCTGTCCTACTGGACTCAGCCGCGAAAGGAAATTTTGTGGATAACAAGTTAGCTGAAAACTTAGGACTTCCTATGTGCCTAAAGCCTTGTCCAGAAGCAGTATGTGCAGTGGATGGGTCAGAATTGACCTCTGGATTAATCACAAAACAAACAAGTCCACTTGTTATGGTCTGTCAGAACGGGCACACAGAGGTGATTAGCTTTGATCTGATAGATACTCCTAATTTTGGTTTGATTCTCGGGGTACCCTGGTTAACAACTCATAACCCAAAAATTGATTGGGTGAATAGAAATGTTACTTTGGATTCCTCTTTCTGTAGAACCAATTGCTATCAAGAAGCAGGTACAGAACAGAGCACAGTATTACACTGTGCTAGTGTTATACAAGATGAACCAAGTCTCCCTCCTGAATATTCTGACTTTAAAGACGTCTTTGATCCAGTAAAGGCTAGTGTGCTGCCCCCACATAGGTCTTATGACTGTCGTATAGATCTTATCCCAGGGGCCCCTTTACCTAATAACAGAGTATATGCTTTGACTGACGAAGAAACCAAATACTTAAGAACCTACCTAGATGACCTACTACAGTCTGGGTTCATCCGTCATTCCACATCTCCGGTGTCATCTCCACTCTTTTTTATCCCGAAGCCGGATAAATCCCTGCGCGCGTGTATCGATTATAGAGGACTAAATAAGGCTACAATAAAGAATAAATATCCTCTTCCTCTAATACCTGTGTTGTTGGATCAATTAAGACATTCTACTGTATACACTAAACTAGATCTGCGGGGAGCTTACCACCTGGTCCGAGTAAAAGAGGGGGTGAGTGGAAGACAGCTTTCAAGACAAAGTTTGGTTTATTTGAGTACACAGTAATGCCCTTTGGGTTATGTAATGCCCCTGCGGCCTTTCAGTTCTTTATAAATGAGGTCCTACACGAATTCCTGGACGTTTGTGTCATAGTATACATAGACGACATCCTCATTTACTCTAAGAACTCAGAAGAACATACCCAACATGTTCGTGCAGTATTATCAAAGTTAAAAAAAAATCATCTTTTTGGTAAGTTAGAAAAGTGTACTTTTAATGTCAGCAAGGTGGACTTTTTAGGATACTGCCTGTCACCTCAAGGAATAACTATGGATGTAAAGAAAATCAGTGCTATTGCTGATTGGCCAGAACCATCCTCTGTAAAAGAAATTCAGAAATTTCTGGGTTTCGCCAATTTTTATAGGAGGTTTATTGCACATTTTGCAGACATTGCGGCCCCAATAACTACCTTGTTGCGGAAAGGGCAACGATTTATTTGGACTGATGAGGCGGCACACGCCTTTCAACTCCTAAAACAAAAGTTCACTTCAGCCCCAATTCTGAAGCATCCGCTTCAACAAAAAAAGCCAAGTCAGGATCAGGATGTTTAGCTAAAGTAGCTTTAGGAGGAGTTCTCTCTCAACGAGATGCAGTAGATGGCCAGTTACATCCTATAGCCTTCTATTCCAAAAAGTTATTACCAGCTGAACAAAATTACACTGTGGCTGAAAGGGAACTACTAGCTATCAAAGTAGCCTTTTCAGAATGGAGGCACCATTTAATGGGAGCCAAGTACCCAGTTACAATCTTTTCTGACCATAGGAACCTACAGTTTTTTGGATCACTTAAAGCACTAACACCACGTCAGATGCGCTGGTTAATTTTTTTTACCACATTTGACTTTGTAATAACCTATAGACCAGGTGCACAACAAATTCAATCTGATGTGTTATCTAGATACGGACATACTTCAGACATGAAACAAGATAAAATAGGAGAACCCATTATTCCTCCCCAAAAGTTTTTGGCACCAGTACAACAGAAGGATTTCATCACAGATCTATATAATGCACACATGCAAATAGCACCTCAGGATTGGTTAAAGGATTCCCATAACACAATACAACGAGGTTTATTGTATCACGACAACATGCTGTTAGTGCCCACCTCTGAATTACAAACACAGGTGATAATTTGGCATCACGCCTCACCGTTAGCAGGTCATCCTGGTTGGGTAAAAACCCTGGAAAATGTGCAAAAACACTTTTGGTGGGACACTATAAGAAAGGACATTAAGCAATTTGTCACTACCTGTCCAATTTGTGCAAGACATAAATCTTCTCATAAGGCCCCTGACGGCTTGTTAATACCAATGCCAACACCCAAGCAACCTTGGCACACTGTGAGCGTAGACTTTATTGTAGGTTTACCACCTGTAAAATCTTTCACAACAGTGTTGGTTATAGTGGATTTTTTATCTAAAATGGCACATTTTGTACCATTACGGAAATTACCCACGGCGGCAGAATTTGCCGATAGTTTTTTATAAGGGAAATTGTGCGTTTACATGGTTTGCCAAGCAAAGTGGTGTCAGACCGAGGGAGCCAGTTCAACTCTAAATTTTGGAAAAAATTATGTAAAAAACTGAAAATAGATGTGGCATTATCCACTGCTTTCCACCCAGAGACAGATGGACAGACTGAACGACTGAACCAAACCTTACTTCAAACGCTACGTTGTTTAATGGCTGATTATTCTAGTGAATGGTTGGAAGCTCTCCCTGTAGCGGAGTTTGTTTATAATAATACTGAGCATTCAGCTCTACTTTGCTCACCATTCTATTTCTTGCAGGGGTATCATCCAAGAGCTATACCCATTTTGTTAGAAGATTCTCTGTTACCTACAGTAACGGATAGACTAACGAGGTTAGGTGACATACAAGACAAAGCCAGGAAACATTTATTAAAGTACAAGGAAAGCATGAAAAGACAAGCAGACAAACACAGATCTGATGCCCCAATGTATAAAATCGGTGACAAGGTATGGCTCTCCACAAAGAACCTAAACATAGGGGGATCCCGAAAGCTGCAACCACGTTTCATTGGACCCTTTAGTATAACTGCCATAGTAAACCCGGTAACAGTAAAATTAGATTTACCAAAAGAATATCCAGTACATACTACATTCCATGTGTCCTTGCTTAAGCCGTACAATCCAAAAACCCGACCTGAACCACCACCTCCACCCATACCAATTAAGGGAAATCTAGAATATGAAGTGAAAAGCATAAAAGACTCAAAAAGAATTAGTGGACGTCTGTTTTATTTAGTAGAATGGAAAGGATATGATGAATCTGAGAATTCATGGGAACCAGCATCATGTGTACATGCGCCACAGCTGATTAGACTGTTTTATTTAAAAAATCCAGGAAAACCCCGTCCTGTAGGAGGGCCTTTGAGGGGGGCAACTGTTAGGGTTTGTGCACAGCAAAGAGCATGTCCCCTCTCACTGCACTAGTGGGTTCTGTAATAGCTCCCTTTTAAACTTACTATTGAAAGCCTTTCTTGTTATCTCACCTTCCCCCCCCCTAGGCTTCTGTGTATGTTGTTTAATGTGCTGTTTTGTTTACACATTGGGCCTTGCTTTTACCAAGGATTCTTTAAAACACTCCTCTCTAGGCCATGTGTTAATTTAACTCATTTGCATAATAACTGAAACTCTGCACACCTTTCAAGAACATGTGCAGCATGTGAGGACCACACCCAGCTCTTCAAACCACACCCAGCTCTGCACACCTTTCAAGAACATGTGCAGCATGTGAGGACCACACCCAGCCCTGTCTATAAAAGGCAGCCCCGAGCCTCACCCAGTGCTTGTGCTCGTCTACCTCCCGCTTCCCTGAGGACAGATCCCTCGGCGCTGGCACTCCTGCTCTCTACAGACTTTCATTGGCTTCAGTGGGCGCAGCTGCTGGCTCTTCCTTCTTCCGGTTTCCGGTTCCTCCTTGCCTCAGCCTCTCTCCTACAAGCAACCTGCAAAAGAGAAAGAAGACAAGGTTAGACTGATCAGTATCTCTTGCCAGCAACAAGTAAGTGCAAAACTTTTATTACCTGAAAGAACTTTGACAACAAGTTCTGGAAACAAGATACCTTCCAAGAACATTGTGATTCAAACTCTTTGTTCCAAGAATACTTTGCGGAACTTTGTGAAGCAAACATTTTTTATGGAACTTTTAAGAATCGAACCGTGGAAACCATTAACAGCAAGGCAAACAGTAAATCAAGGACTTGCACAAATTACATGCTGTATTTTGATGTAAAAGTGCAGTATTTGTTTTATAAAAGATTCTGGAAATATGGGAAAAGTGAGTCTGCTATTGGGAATTTAGGCTTTAGTTATATTAAGATGAATGTTTGATATTGGTAATTCTGATAACGGTATTTGTTTAATGTTTTAGAAGCTTTAGAGTAACAGAAAGCACATCCCAGAGCAGTAACACATTCCAAACCTGGAAACTAGAGACCAGGATCCAAGAGGTACTTTTAGAAGAAAATGTCTAATAAATAAAGGGATAGTCAGGAACCCAGTTAGGAATAGGTTGTACTTATCTGTTCTTTGTTTATGTTTCATTAGGCACCAGTTTCTACAGAAGTCAGAGAGGGCCGCAGATTTGTGCAGCACTTCAACAGTGGAAACGCAAGAACGGTGTTGTCTCTTTATTTTATTTTATCCACTTCCCCCCTTCCCTTGAGCTTCTGTTCTTAGTGCACTGTTTTAAAAACTAGTGTGCTGGAACAAGCAGTTTCAGGGTGGGGTCGGATTGTCTTCAACCTCCATCAGAACTGAACAAGGACTCAGGTGAGCTGGGCTTTGACAGAAGCACAAGCCTTAAAAAAAATAAAATAATTCAGTTCTGGTGGACGATGAATATCGGGGAAGAAATAGAGGGCATTGACGTCACGGATATGGCGCAGGCCCTAAATGAGGACTTGGCTCATAATGAATCAGTGTCTGGCATCTTGCAACATATGCAAGAGGAAATAGAGAGATTAAAGATGGAGAATACCTCTTTAAAACAGGATTTAAGCAGGTATAAATTTAGGGTATCTCAGTGGAACACAGCTTTTACGCCTTTGTTTAAAACCTCCTCAGAGACAGGGGCGCCATCAAAACATACAACTTTGCCTCCCCCAGTTGAGGTCACTGTTAATGTTCCTAATGCTGTGCCCATAGCAGCACCTGAATGTTTTCATGGAGATCGTAACAAATTCCATGTTTTTATCAATCAATGTCAATTACACTTCGTTTGTAAGCCACAACAGTTCCCTACTGATGCTACGAAAGTGGCATTCGTCTTGTCTTATTTGGGTGGCACAGCAGCCAATTGGTCAATTACTTTCGTGGAGAGAGATGATCCCATCCTCCATAATTGGAATCAATTTAAATGTACCATGACCAGCCTTTTTGCAAAACACACTTTCATGCAGGCAAGTGATAATGAGCTTTTAAATCTTAAACAAGGTAACAAGGATTTATTGACCTATCTCACTAGTTTTAATCGTTTACTCACCGAGACACAGTGGCCAGAAGAAAAGCGTGTCTCCCTTTTCTATAAAGGTTTGAGAGACGAGTTAAAAGACGCGCTGGCTCATATCGTTGATTTGCCAGAAGACTATTCGGACTTTGTAGATTTAGTTGTGAAATTAGAACATAGACTAGGAGAAAGAAAGGGAGATAAATAAAAACTGGAATCACGGTTAACTCTTATTAGACACGAGAAGAAAGACCCAGATAATAAACTCCCTGAACCTGAGCCTATGCAAATAGGGACACTCAGAGGTCCACTCACATCAGAGGAAAAAGAAAGAAGGAGAAAACTTCAATTATGTTTATATTGTGGAAGGGCAGGTCACTTTGCCAGAGAATGTCCAGTAAAGCCTAAAAATCCACGAAAGGGTGCTGTTTCCTCCACCTCCTCAACTGAATCGGGAAACGATTAAGCTCGACAAGGGGAGAGGTTACTTGTTCGAGAAAACATCTTAATCAAACCTCTAATGCTGCAGCCTTCATGGTACCGCACATACCTAGACATTTCATAATTCAGGTCGTTTTAATTATTACTACCCAAGTGAGGCATTCTCTCCCTGTCCTACTGGACTCAGGCGCGACAGGAAATTTTGTGGATAACAAGTTAGCTGAAAACTTAGGACTTCCTATGTGCCTAAAGCCTTGTCCAGAAGCAGTATGTGCAGTGGATGGGTCAGAATTGACCTCTGGATTAATCACAAAACAAACAAGTCCACTTGTTATGGTCTGTCAGAACGGGGACACAGAGGTGATTAGCTTTGATCTGATAGATACTCCTAATTTTGGTTTGATTCTCGGGGTACCCTGGTTAACAACTCATAACCCAAAAATTGATTGGGTGAATAGAAATGTTACTTTGGATTCCTCTTTCTGTAGAACCAATTGCTATCAAGAAGCAGGTACAGAACAGAGCACAGTATTACACTGTGCTAGTGTTATACAAGATGAACCAAGTCTCCCTCCTGAATATTCTGACTTTAAAGACGTCTTTGATCCAGTAAAGGCTAGTGTGCTGCCCCCACATAGGTCTTATGACTGTCGTATAGATCTTATCCCAGGGGCCCCTTTACCTAATAACAGAGTATATGCTTTGACTGACGAAGAAACCAAATACTTAAGAACCTACCTAGATGACCTACTACAGTCTGGGTTCATCCGTCATTCCACATCTCCGGTGTCATCTCCACTCTTTTTTATCCCGAAGCCGGATAAATCCCTGCACGCGTGTATCGATTATAGAGGACTAAATAAGGCTACAATAAAGATTAAATATCTTCTTCCTCTAATACCTGTGTTGTTGGATCAATTAAGACATTCTACTGTATACACTAAACTAGATCTGCGGGGAGCTTACCACCTGGTCCGAGTAAAAGAGGGGGATGAGTGGAAGACAGCTTTCAAGACAAAGTTTGGTTTATTTGAGTACACAGTAATGCCCTTTGGGTTATGTAATGCCCCTGCGGCCTTTCAGTTCTTTATAAATGAGGTTCTACACGAATTCCTGGACGTTTGTGTCATAGTATACATAGACGACATCATCATTTACTCTAAGAACTCAGAAGAACATACCCAACATGTTCGTGCAGTATTATCAAAGTTAAAAGAAAATCATCTTTTTGCTAAGTTAGAAAAGTGTACTTTTAATGTCAGCAAGGTGGACTTTTTAGGATACTGCCTGTCACCTCAAGGAATAACTATGGATGTAAAGAAAATCAGTGCTATTGCTGATTGGCCAGAACCATCCTCTGTAAAAGAAATTCAGAAATTTCTGGGTTTCGCCAATTTTTATAGGAGGTTTATTGCACATTTTGCAGACATTGCGGCCCCAATAACTACCTTGTTGCGGAAAGGGCAACGATTTATTTGGACTGATGAGGCGGCACACGCCTTTCAACTCCTAAAACAAAAGTTCACTTCAGCCCCAATTCTGAAACATCCTGATCCTGACTTGCCTTTTTTTGTTGAAGCGGATGCTTCACAAGTAGCTTTAGGAGGAGTTCTCTCTCAACGAGATGCAGTAGATGGCCAGTTACATCCTATAGCCTTCTATTCCAAAAAGTTATTACCAGCTGAACAAAATTGCACTGTGCCTGAAAGGGAACTACTAGCTATCAAAGTAGCCTTTTCAGAATGGAGGCACCATTTAATGAGAGCCAAGTACCCAGTTACAATCTTTTCTGACCATAGGAACCTACCGTTTTTTGGATCACTTAAAGCACTAACACCACGTCAGATGCGCTGGTTAATTTTTTTTTAGCACATTTGACTTTGTAATAACCTATAGACCAGGTGCACAACAAATTCAATCTGATGTGTTATCTAGATACGGACATACTTCAGACATGAAACAAGATAAAATAGGAGAACCCATTATTCCTCCCCAAAAGTTTTTGGCACCAGTACAACAGAAGGATTTCATCACAGATCTATATAATGCACACATGCAAATAGCACCTCAGGATTGGTTAAAGGATTCCCATAACACAATACAACGAGGTTTATTGTATCACGACAACATGCTGTTAGTGCCCACCTCTGAATTACAAACACAGGTGATAATTTGGCATCACGCCTCACCGTTAGCAGGTCATCCTGGTTGGGTAAAAACCCTGGAAAATGTGCAAAAACACTTTTGGTGGGACACTATAAGAAAGGACATTAAGCAATTTGTCACTACCTGTCCAATTTGTGCAAGACATAAATCTTCTCATAAGGCCCCTGACGGCTTGTTAATACCAATGCCAACACCCAAGCAACCTTGGCACACTGTGAGCGTAGACTTTATTGTAGGTTTACCACCTGTAAAATCTTTCACAACAGTGTTGGTTATAGTGGATTTTTGATCTAAAATGGCACATTTTGTACCATTACGGAAATTACCCACGGCGGCAGAATTTGCCGATATTTTTATAAGGGAAATTGTGCGTTTACATGGTTTGCCAAGCAAAGTGGTGTCAGACCGAGGGAGCCAGTTCAACTCTAAATTTTGGAAAAAATTATGTAAAAAACTGAAAATAGATGTGGCATTATCCATTGCTTTCCACCCAGAGACAGATGGACAGACTGAACGACTGAACCAAACCTTACTTCAAACGCTACATTGTTTAATGGCTGATTATTCTAGTGAATGGTTGGAAGCTCTCCATGTAGCGGAGTTTGTTTATAATAATACTGAGCATTCAGCTCTACTTTGCTCACCATTCTATTTCTTGCAGGGGTATCATCAAAGAGCTATACCCATTTTGTTAGAAGATTCTCTGTTACCTACAGTAACGGATAGACTAACGAGGTTAGGTGACATACTAGACAAAGCCAGGAAACATTTATTAAAGTACAAGGAAAGCATGAAAAGACAAGCAGACAAACACAGATCTGAGGCCCCAATGTATAAAATCGGTGACAAGGTATGGCTCTCCACAAAGAACCTAAACATAGAGGGATCCCGAAAGCTGCAACCACGTTTCATTGGACCCTTTAGTATAACTGCCATAGTAAACCCGGTAACAGTAAAATTAGATTTACCAAAAGAATATCCAGTACATACTACATTCCATGTGTCCTTGCTTAAGCCGTACAATCCAAAAACCCGACCTGAACCACCACCTCCACCCATACCAATTAAGGGAAATCTAGAATATGAAGTGAAAAGCATAAAAGACTCAAAAAGAATTAGTGGACATCTGTTTTATTTAGTAGAATGGAAAGGATATGATGAATCTGAGAATTCATGGGAACCAGCATCATATGTACATGCGCCACAGCTGATTAGACGGTTTTATTTAAAAAATCCAGGAAAACCCCGTCCTGAGGAGGGCCTTTGAGGGGGGCAACTGTTAGGGTTTGTGCACAGAAAAGAGCATGTCCCCTCTCACTGCACTAGTGGGTTCTGTAATAGCTCCCTTTTAAACTTACTATTGAAAGCCTTTCTTGTTATCTCACCTCCCCCCCCCCCCCAGGCTTCTGTGTATGTTGTTTAATGTGCTATTTTGTTTACACATTGGGCCTTGCTTTTACCAAGGATTCTTTAAAACACTCCTCTCTAGGCCATGTGTTAATTTAACTCATTTGCATAATAACTGAAACTCTGCACACCTTTCAAGAACATGTGCAGCATGTGAGGACCACACCCAGCTCTTCAAACCACACCCAGCTCTGCACACCTTTCAAGAACATGTGCAGCATGTGAGGACCTCACCCAGCCCTGTCTATAAAAGGCAGCCCCCGAGCCTCACCCAGTGCTTGTGCTCGTCTACCTCCCGCTTACCTGAGGACAGATCCCTCGGCGCTGGCACTCCTGCTTTCTACAGACTTTCATTGGCTTCAGTGGGCGCAGCTGCTGGCTCTTCCTTCTTCCGGTTTCCGGTTCCTCCTTGCCTCAGCCTCTCTCCTACAAGCAACCTGCAAAAGAGAAAGAAGACAAGGTTAGACTGATCAGTATCTCTTGCCAGCAACAAGTAAGTGCAAAACTTTTATTACCTGAAAGAACTTTGACAACAAGTTCTGGAAACAAGATACCTTCCACGAACATTGTGATTCAAACTCTTTGTTACAAGAATACTTTGCGGAACTTTGTGAAGCAAACATTTTTTATGGAACTTTTAAGAATCGAACCGTGGAAACCATTAACAGCAAGGCAAACAGTAAATCAAGGACTTGCACAAATTACATGCTGTATTTTGACGTAAAAGTACAGTATTTGTTATATAAAAGATTCTGGAAATATGGGAAAAGTGAGTCTGCTATTGGGAATTTAGGCTTTAGTTATATTAAGATGAATGTTTGATATTGGTAATTCTGATAACGGTATTTGTTTAATGTTTTAGAAGCTTTAGAGTAACAGAAAGCACATCCCAGAGCAGTAACACATTCCAAACCTGGAAACTAGAGACCAGGATCCAAGAGGTACTTTTAGAAGAAAATGTCTAATAAATAAAGGGATAGTCAGGAACCCAGTTAGGAATAGGCTGTACTTATCTGTTCTTTGTTTATGTTTCATTAGGCACCAGTTTCTACAGAAGTCAGAGAGGGCCGCAGATTTGTGCAGCACTTCAACAGTGGAAACGCAAGAACGGTGTTGTCTCTTTATTTTATTTTATCCACTTCCCCCCTTCCCTTGAGCTTCTGTTCTTAGTGCACTGTTTTAAAAACTAGTGTGCTGGAACAAGCAGTTTCAGGGTGGGGTCGGATTGTCTTCAACCTCCATCAGAACTGAACAAGGACTCAGGTGAGCTGGGCTTTGACAGAAGCACAAGCCTTAAAAAAAATGAAATAATTCAGTTCTGGTGGACGATGAATATCGGGGAAGAAATAGAGGGCATTGACGTCACGGATATGGCGCAGGCCCTAAATGAGGACTTGGCTCATAATGAATCAGTGTCTGGCATCTTGCAACATATGCAAGAGGAAATAGAGAGATTAAAGATGGAGAATACCTCTTTAAAACAGGATTTAAGCAGGTATAAATTTAGGGTATCTCAGTGGAACACAGCTTTTACGCCTTTGTTTAAAACCTCCTCAGAGACAGGGGCGCCATCAAAACATACAACTTTGCCTCCCCCAGTTGAGGTCACTGTTAATGTTCCTAATGCTGTGCCCATAGCAGCACCTGAATGTTTTCATGGAGATAGTAACAAATTCCATGTTTTTATCAATCAATGTCAATTACACTTCGTTTGTAAGCCACAACAGTTCCCTACTGATGCTACGAAAGTGGCATTCGTCTTGTCTTATTTGGGTGGCACAGCAGCCAATTGGTCAATTACTTTCGTGGAGAGAGATGATCCCATCCTCCATAATTGGAATCAATTTAAATGTACCATGACCAGCCTTTTTGCAAAACACACTTTCATGCAGGCAAGTGATAATGAGCTTTTAAATCTTAAACAAGGTAACAAGGATTTATTGACCTATCTCACTAGTTTTAATAGTTTACTCACTGAGACACAGTGGCCAGAAGAAAAGCGTGTCTCCCTTTTCTATAAAGGTTTGAGAGACGAGTTAAAAGACGCGCTGGCTCATATCGTTGATTTGCCAGAAGACTATTCGGACTTTGTAGATTTAGTTGTGAAATTAGAACATAGACTAGGAGAAAGAAAGGGAGATAAATAAAAACTGGAATCACGGTTAACTCTTATTAGACACGAGAAGAAAGACCCAGATAATAAACTCCCTGAACCTGAGCCTATGCAAATAGGGACACTCAGAGGTCCACTCACATCAGAGGAAAAAGAAAGAAGGAGAAAACTTCAATTATGTTTATATTGTGGAAGGGCAGGTCACTTTGCCAGAGAATGTCCAGTAAAGCCTAAAAATCCACGAAAGGGTGCTGTTTCCTCCACCTCCTCAACTGAATCGGGAAACGATTAAGCTCGACAAGGGGAGAGGTTACTTGTTCGAGAAAACATCTTAATCAAACCTCTAATGCTGCAGCCTTCATGGTACCGCACATACCTAGACATTTCATAATTCAGGTCG
Source organism: Pleurodeles waltl (assembly GCF_031143425.1). Taxonomy (NCBI): domain Eukaryota; kingdom Metazoa; phylum Chordata; class Amphibia; order Caudata; family Salamandridae; genus Pleurodeles; species Pleurodeles waltl. The sequence goes on along the minus strand of NC_090446.1, from coordinate 754,963,863 downwards.
TTTTAATTATTACTACCCAAGTGAGGCATTCTCTCCCTGTCCTACTGGACTCAGGCGCGACAGGAAATTTTGTGGATAACAAGTTAGCTGAAAACTTAGGACTTCCTATGTGCCTAAAGCCTTGTCCAGAAGCAGTATGTGCAGTGGATGGGTCAGAATTGACCTCTGGATTAATCACAAAACAAACAAGTCCACTTGTTATGGTCTGTCAGAACGGGCACACAGAGGTGATTAGCTTTGATCTGATAGATACTCCTAATTTTGGTTTGATTCTCGGGGTACCCTGGTTAACAACTCATAACCCAAAAATTGATTGGGTGAATAGAAATGTTACTTTGGATTCCTCTTTCTGTAGAACCAATTGCTATCAAGAAGCAGGTACAGAACAGAGCACAGTATTACACTGTGCTAGTGTTATACAAGATGAACCAAGTCTCCCTCCTGAATATTCTGACTTTAAAGACGTCTTTGATCCAGTAAAGGCTAGTGTGCTGCCCCCACATAGGTCTTATGACTGTCGTATAGATCTTATCCCAGGGGCCCCTTTACCTAATAACAGAGTATATGCTTTGACTGACGAAGAAACCAAATACTTAAGAACCTACCTAGATGACCTACTACAGTCTGGGTTCATCCGTCATTCCACATCTCCGGTGTCATCTCCACTCTTTTTTATCCCGAAGCCGGATAAATCCCTGCACGCGTGTATCGATTATAGAGGACTAAATAAGGCTACAATAAAGATTAAATATCTTCTTCCTCTAATACCTGTGTTGTTGGATCAATTAAGACATTCTACTGTATACACTAAACTAGATCTGCGGGGAGCTTACCACCTGGTCCGAGTAAAAGAGGGGGATGAGTGGAAGACAGCTTTCAAGACAAAGTTTGGTTTATTTGAGTACACAGTAATGCCCTTTGGGTTATGTAATGCCCCTGCGGCCTTTCAGTTCTTTATAAATGAGGTTCTACACGAATTCCTGGACGTTTGTGTCATAGTATACATAGACGACATCATCATTTACTCTAAGAACTCAGAAGAACATACCCAACATGTTCGTGCAGTATTATCAAAGTTAAAAGAAAATCATCTTTTTGCTAAGTTAGAAAAGTGTACTTTTAATGTCAGCAAGGTGGACTTTTTAGGATACTGCCTGTCACCTCAAGGAATAACTATGGATGTAAAGAAAATCAGTGCAATTGCTGATTGGCCAGAACCATCCTCTGTAAAAGAAATTCAGAATTTTCTGGGTTTCGCCAATTTTTATAGGAGGTTTATTGCACATTTTGCAGACATTGCGGCCCCAATAACTACCTTGTTGCGGAAAGGGCAACGATTTATTTGGACTGATGAGGCGGCACACGCCTTTCAACTCCTAAAACAAAAGTTCACTTCAGCCCCAATTCTGAAACATCCTGATCCTGACTTGCCTTTTTTTGTTGAAGCGGATGCTTCACAAGTAGCTTTAGGAGGAGTTCTCTCTCAACGAGATGCAGTAGATGGCCAGTTACATCCTATAGCCTTCTATTCCAAAAAGTTATTACCAGCTGAACAAAATTGCACTGTGCCTGAAAGGGAACTACTAGCTATCAAAGTAGCCTTTTCAGAATGGAGGCACCATTTAATGAGAGCCAAGTACCCAGTTACAATCTTTTCTGACCATAGGAACCTACCGTTTTTTGGATCACTTAAAGCACTAACACCACGTCAGATGCGCTGGTTAATTTTTTTTTAGCACATTTGACTTTGTAATAACCTATAGACCAGGTGCACAACAAATTCAATCTGATGTGTTATCTAGATACGGACATACTTCAGACATGAAACAAGATAAAATAGGAGAACCCATTATTCCTCCCCAAAAGTTTTTGGCACCAGTACAACAGAAGGATTTCATCACAGATCTATATAATGCACACATGCAAATAGCACCTCAGGATTGGTTAAAGGATTCCCATAACACAATACAACGAGGTTTATTGTATCACGACAACATGCTGTTAGTGCCCACCTCTGAATTACAAACACAGGTGATAATTTGGCATCACGCCTCACCGTTAGCAGGTCATCCTGGTTGGGTAAAAACCCTGGAAAATGTGCAAAAACACTTTTGGTGGGACACTATAAGAAAGGACATTAAGCAATTTGTCACTACCTGTCCAATTTGTGCAAGACATAAATCTTCTCATAAGGCCCCTGACGGCTTGTTAATACCAATGCCAACACCCAAGCAACCTTGGCACACTGTGAGCGTAGACTTTATTGTAGGTTTACCACCTGTAAAATCTTTCACAACAGTGTTGGTTATAGTGGATTTTTGATCTAAAATGGCACATTTTGTACCATTACGGAAATTACCCACGGCGGCAGAATTTGCCGATATTTTTATAAGGGAAATTGTGCGTTTACATGGTTTGCCAAGCAAAGTGGTGTCAGACCGAGGGAGCCAGTTCAACTCTAAATTTTGGAAAAAATTATGTAAAAAACTGAAAATAGATGTGGCATTATCCACTGCTTTCCACCCAGAGACAGATGGACAGACTGAACGACTGAACCAAACCTTACTTCAAACGCTACATTGTTTAATGGCTGATTATTCTAGTGAATGGTTGGAAGCTCTCCATGTAGCGGAGTTTGTTTATAATAATACTGAGCATTCAGCTCTACTTTGCTCACCATTCTATTTCTTGCAGGGGTATCATCAAAGAGCTATACCCATTTTGTTAGAAGATTCTCTGTTACCTACAGTAACGGATAGACTAACGAGGTTAGGTGACATACTAGACAAAGCCAGGAAACATTTATTAAAGTACAAGGAAAGCATGAAAAGACAAGCAGACAAACACAGATCTGAGGCCCCAATGTATAAAATCGGTGACAAGGTATGGCTCTCCACAAAGAACCTAAACATAGAGGGATCCCGAAAGCTGCAACCACGTTTCATTGGACCCTTTAGTATAACTGCCATAGTAAACCCGGTAACAGTAAAATTAGATTTACCAAAAGAATATCCAGTACATACTACATTCCATGTGTCCTTGCTTAAGCCGTACAATCCAAAAACCCGACCTGAACCACCACCTCCACCCATACCAATTAAGGGAAATCTAGAATATGAAGTGAAAAGCATAAAAGACTCAAAAAGAATTAGTGGACATCTGTTTTATTTAGTAGAATGGAAAGGATATGATGAATCTGAGAATTCATGGGAACCAGCATCATATGTACATGCGCCACAGCTGATTAGACGGTTTTATTTAAAAAATCCAGGAAAACCCCGTCCTGAGGAGGGCCTTTGAGGGGGGCAACTGTTAGGGTTTGTGCACAGCAAAGAGCATGTCCCCTCTCACTGCACTAGTGGGTTCTGTAATAGCTCCCTTTTAAACTTACTATTGAAAGCCTTTCTTGTTATCTCACCTTCCCCCCCCCCCCCTAGGCTTCTGTGTATGTTGTTTAATGTGCTATTTTGTTTACACATTGGGCCTTGCTTTTACCAAGGATTCTTTAAAACACTCCTCTCTAGGCCATGTGTTAATTTAACTCATTTGCATAATAACTGAAACTCTGCACACCTTTCAAGAACATGTGCAGCATGTGAGGACCACACCCAGCTCTTCAAACCACACCCAGCTCTGCACACCTTTCAAGAACATGTGCAGCATGTGAGGACCACACCCAGCCCTGTCTATAAAAGGCAGCCCCCGAGCCTCACCCAGTGCTTGTGCTCGTCTACCTCCCGCTTACCTGAGGACAGATCCCTCGGCGCTGGCACTCCTGCTCTCTACAGACTTTCATTGGCTTCAGTGGGCGCAGCTGCTGGCTCTTCCTTCTTCCGGTTTCCGGTTCCTCCTTGCCTCAGCCTCTCTCCTACAAGCAACCTGCAAAAGAGAAAGAAGACAAGGTTAGACTGATCAGTATCTCTTGCCAGCAACAAGTAAGTGCAAAACTTTTATTACCTGAAAGAACTTTGACAACAAGTTCTGGAAACAAGATACCTTCCACGAACATTGTGATTCAAACTCTTTGTTACAAGAATACTTTGCGGAACTTTGTGAAGCAAACATTTTTTATGGAACTTTTAAGAATCGAACCGTGGAAACCATTAACAGCAAGGCAAACAGTAAATCAAGGACTTGCACAAATTACATGCTGTATTTTGACGTAAAAGTACAGTATTTGTTATATAAAAGATTCTGGAAATATGGGAAAAGTGAGTCTGCTATTGGGAATTTAGGCTTTAGTTATATTAAGATGAATGTTTGATATTGGTAATTCTGATAACGGTATTTGTTTAATGTTTTAGAAGCTTTAGAGTAACAGAAAGCACATCCCAGAGCAGTAACACATTCCAAACCTGGAAACTAGAGACCAGGATCCAAGAGGTACTTTTAGAAGAAAATTTCTAATAAATAAAGGGATAGTCAGGAACCCAGTTAGGAATAGGTTGTACTTATCTGTTCTTTGTTTATGTTTCATTAGGCACCAGTTTCTACAGAAGTCAGAGAGGGCCGCAGATTTGTGCAGCACTTCATCAGTGGAAACGCAAGAACGGTGTTGTCTCTTTATTTTATTTTATCCACTTCCCCCCTTCCCTTGAGCTTCTGTTCTTAGTGCACTGTTTTAAAAACTAGTGTGCTGGAACAAGCAGTTTCAGGGTGGGGTCGGATTGTCTTCAACCTCCATCAGAACTGAACAAGGACTCAGGTGAGCTGGGCTTTGACAGAAGCACAAGCCTTAAAAAAAAAAAAAAAAAATTCAGTTCTGGTGGACGATGAATATCGGGGAAGAAATAGAGGGCATTGACGTCACGGATATGGCGCAGGCCCTAAATGAGGACTTGGCTCATAATGAATCAGTGTCTGGCATCTTGCAACATATGCAAGAGGAAATAGAGAGATTAAAGATGGAGAATACCTCTTTAAAACAGGATTTAAGCAGGTATAAATTTAGGGTATCTCAGTGGAACACAGCTTTTACGCCTTTGTTTAAAACCTCCTCAGAGACAGGGGCGCCATCAAAACATACAACTTTGCCTCCCCCAGTTGAGGTCACTGTTAATGTTCCTAATGCTGTGCCCTTAGCAGCACCTGAATGTTTTCATGGAGATAGTAACAAATTCCATGTTTTTATCAATCAATGTCAATTACACTTCGTTTGTAAGCCACAACAGTTCCCTACTGATGCTACGAAAGTGGCATTCGTCTTGTCTTATTTGGGTGGCACAGCAGCCAATTGGTCAATTACTTTCGTGGAGAGAGATGATCCCATCCTCCATAATTGGAATCAATTTAAACGTACCATGACCAGCCTTTTTGCAAAACACACTTTCATGCAGGCAAGTGATAATGAGCTTTTAAATCTTAAACAAGGTAACAAGGATTTATTGACCTATCTCACTAGTTTTAATCGTTTACTCACTGAGACACAGTGGCCAGAAGAAAAGCGTGTCTCCCTTTTCTATAAAGGTTTGAGAGACGAGTTAAAAGACGCGCTGGCTCATATCGTTGATTTGCCAGAAGACTATTCGGACTTTGTAGATTTAGTTGTGAAATTAGAACATAGACTAGGAGAAAGAAAGGGAGATAAATAAAAACGGGAATCACGGTTAACTTTTATTAGACACGAGAAGAAAGACCCAGATAATAAACTCCCTGAACCTGAGCCTATGCAAATAGGGACACTCAGAGGTCCACTCACATCAGAGGAAAAAGAAAGAAGGAGAAAACTTCAATTATGTTTATATTGTGGAAGGGCAGGTCACTTTGCCAGAGAATGTCCAGTAAAGCCTAAAAATCCACGAAAGGGTGCTGTTTCCTCCACCTCCTCAACTGAATCGGGAAACGATTAAGCTCGACAAGGGGAGAGGTTACTTGTTCGAGAAAACATCTTAATCAAACCTCTAATGCTGCAGCCTTCATGGTACCGCACATACCTAGACATTTCATAATTCAGGTCGTTTTAATTGTTACTACCCAAGTGAGGCATTCTCTCCCTGTCCTACAGGACTCAGTCGCGAGAGGAAATTTTGTGGATAACAAGTTAGCTGAAAACTTAGGACTTCCTATGTGCCTAAAGCCTTGTCCAGAAGCAGTATGTGCAGTGGATGGGTCAGAATTGACCTCTGGATTAATCACAAAACAAACAAGTCCACTTGTTATGGTCTGTTAGAACGGGCACACAGAGGTGATTAGCTTTGATCTGATAGATACTCCTAATTTTGGTTTGATTCTCGGGGTACCCTGGTTAACAACTCATAACCCAAAAATTGATTGGGTGAATAGAAATGTTACTTTGGATTCCTCTTTCTGTAGAACCAATTGCTATCAAGAAGCAGGTACAGAACAGAGCACAGTATTACACTGTGCTAGTGTTATACAAGATGAACCAAGTCTCCCTCCTGAATATTCTGACTTTAAAGACGTCTTTGATCCAGTAAAGGCTAGTGTGCTGCCCCCACATAGGTCTTATGACTGTCAAATAGATCTTATCCCAGGGGCCCCTTTACCTAATAACAGAGTATATGCTTTGACTGACGAAGAAACCAAATACTTAAGAACCTACCTAGATGACCTACTACAGTCTGGGTTCATCCGTCATTCCACATCTCCGGTGTCATCTCCACTCTTTTTTATCCCGAAGCCGGATAAATCCCTGCGCGCGTGTATCGATTATAGAGGACTAAATAAGGCTACAATAAAGAATAAATATCCTCTTCCTCTAATACCTGTGTTGTTGGATCAATTAAGACATTCTACTGTATACACTAAACTAGATCTGGGGGAGCTTACCACCTGGTCCGAGTAAAAGAGGGGGATGAGTGGAAGACAGCTTTCAAGACAAAGTTTGGGTTTATTTGAGTACACAGTAATGCCCTTTGGGTTATGTAATGCCCCTGCGGCCTTTCAGTTCTTTATAAATGAGGTTCTACACGAATTCCTGGACGTTTGTGTCATAGTATACATAGACGACATCATCATTTACTCTAAGAACTCAGAAGAACATACCCAACATGTTCGTGCAGTATTATCAAAGTTAAAAGAAAATCATCTTTTTGCTAAGTTAGAAAAGTGTACTTTTAATGTCAGCAAGGTGGACTTTTTAGGATACTGCCTGTCACCTCAAGGAATAACTATGGATGTAAAGAAAATCAGTGCAATTGCTGATTGGCCAGAACCATCCTCTGTAAAAGAAATTCAGAAATTTCTGGGTTTCGCCAATTTTTATAGGAGGTTTATTGCACATTTTGCAGACATTGCGGCCCCAATAACTACCTTGTTGCGGAAAGGGCAACGATTTATTTGGACTGATGAGGCGGCACACGCCTTTCAACTCCTAAAACAAAAGTTCACTTCAGCCCCAATTCTGAAACATCCTGATCCTGACTTGCCTTTTTTTGTTGAAGCGGATGCTTCACAAGTAGCTTTAGGAGGAGTTCTCTCTCAACGAGATGCAGTAGATGGCCAGTTACATCCTATAGCCTTCTATTCCAAAAAGTTATTACCAGCTGAACAAAATTACACTGTGGCTGAAAGGGAACTACTAGCTATCAAAGTAGCCTTTTCAGAATGGAGGCACCATTTAATGGGAGCCAAGTACCCAGTTACAATCTTTTCTGACCATAGGAACCTACAGTTTTTTGGATCACTTAAAGCACTAACACCACGTCAGATGCGCTGGTTAATTTTTTTTTAGCACATTTGACTTTGTAATAACCTATAGACCAGGTGCACAACAAATTCAATCTGATGTGTTATCTAGATACGGACATACTTCAGACATGAAACAAGATAAAATAGGAGAACCCATTATTCCTCCCCAAAAGTTTTTGGCACCAGTACAACAGAAGGATTTCATCACAGATCTATATAATGCACACATGCAAATAGCACCTCAGGATTGGTTAAAGGATTCCCATAACACAATACAACGAGGTTTATTGTATCACGACAACATGCTGTTAGTGCCCACCTCTGAATTACAAACACAGGTGATAATTTGGCATCACGCCTCACCGTTAGCAGGTTATCCTGGTTGGGTAAAAAACCCTGGAAAATGTGCAAAAACACTTTTGGTGGGACACTATAAGAAAGGACATTAAGCAATTTGTCACTACCTGTCCAATTTGTGCAAGACATAAATCTTCTCATAAGGCCCCTGACGGCTTGTTAATACCAATGCCAACACCCAAGCAACCTTGGCACACTGTGAGCGTAGACTTTATTGTAGGTTTACCACCTGTAAAATCTTTCACAACAGTGTTGGTTATAGTGGATTTTTTATCTAAAATGGCACATTTTGTACCATTACGGAAATTACCCACGGCGGCAGAATTTGACGATATTTTTATAAGGGAAATTGTGCGTTTACATGGTTTGCCAAGCAAAGTGTTGTCAGACCGAGGGAGCCAGTTCAACTCTAAATTTTGGAAAAAATTATGTAAAAAACAGAAAATAGATGTGGCATTATCCACTGCTTTCCACCCAGAGACAGATGGACAGACTGAACGACTGAACCAAACCTTACTTCAATCGCTACGTTGTTTAATGGCTGATTATTCTAGTGAATGGTTGGAAGCTCTCCCTGTAGCGGAGTTTGTTTATAATAATACTGAGCATTCAGCTCTACTTTGCTCACCATTCTATTTCTTGCAGGGGTATCATCCAAGAGCTATACCCATTTTGTTAGAAGATTCTCTGTTACCTACAGTAACGGATAGACTAACGAGGTTAGGTGACATACAAGACAAAGCCAGGAAACATTTATTAAAGTACAAGGAAAGCATGAAAAGACAAGCAGACAAACACAGATCTGATGCCCCAATGTATAAAATCGGTGACAAGGTATGGCTCTCCACAAAGAACCTAAACATAGAGGGATCCCGAAAGCTGCAACCACGTTTCAATGGACCCTTTAGTATAACTGCCATAGTAAACCCGGTAACAGTAAAATTAGATTTACCAAAAGAATATCCAGTACATACTACATTCCATGTGTCCTTGCTTAAGCCGTACAATCCAAAAACCCGTCCTGAACCACCACCTCCACCCATACCAATTAAGGGAAATCTAGAATATGAAGTGAAAAGCATAAAAGACTCAAAAAGAATTAGTGGACGTCTGTTTTATTTAGTAGAATGGAAAGGATATGATGAATCTGAGAACTAATGGGAACCAGCATCACATGTACATGCCCCACAGCTGATTAGACGGTTTTATTTAAAAAATCCAGGAAAACCCCGTTCTGTAGGAGGGCCTTTGAGGGGGGCAACTGTTAGGGTTTGTGCACAGCAAAGAGCATGTCCCCTCTCACTGCACTAGTGGGTTCTGTAATAGCTCCCTTTTAAACTTACTATTGAAAGCCTTTCTTGTTATCTCACCTTCCCCCCCCCCCTAGGCTTCTGTGTATGTTGTTTAATGTGCTGTTTTGTTTACACATTGGGCCTTGCTTTTACCAAGGCTTCTTTAAAACACTCCTCTCTAGGCCATGTGTTAATTTAACTCATTTGCATAATAACTGAAACTCTGCACACCTTTCAAGAACATGTGCAGCATGAGAGGACCACACCCAGCTCTTCAAACCACACCCAGCTCTGCACACCTTTCAAGAACATGTGCAGCATGTGAGGACCACACCCAGCCCTGTCTATAAAAGGCAGCCCCCGAGCCTCACCCAGTGCTTGTGCTCGTCTACCTCCCGCTTACCTGAGGACAGATCCCTCGGCGCTGGCACTCCTACTCTCTACAGACTTTCATTGGCTTCAGTGGGCGCAGCTGCTGGCTCTTCCTTCTTCCGGTTTCCGGTTCCTCCTTGCCTCAGCCTCTCTCCTACAAGCAACCTGCAAAAGAGAAAGAAGACAAGGTTAGACTGATCAGTATCTCTTGCCAGCAACAAGTAAGTGCAAAACTTTTATTACCTGAAAGAACTTTGACAACAATTTCTGGAAACAAGATACCTTCCACGAACATTGTGATTCAAACTCTTTGTTACAAGAATACTTTGCGGAACTTTGTGAAGCAAACATTTTTTATGGAACTTTTAAGAATCGAACCGTGGAAACCATTAACAGCAAGGCAAACAGTAAATCAAGGACTTGCACAAATTACATGCTGTATTTTGACGTAAAAGTACAGTATTTGTTTTATAAAAGATTCTGGAAATATGGGAAAAGTGAGTCTGCTATTGGGAATTTAGGCTTTAGTTATATTAAGATGAATGTTTGATATTGGTAATTCTGATAACGGTATTTGTTTAATGTTTTAGAAGCTTTAGAGTAACAGAAAGCACATCCCAGAGCAGTAACACATTCCAAACCTGGAAACTAGAGACCAGGATCCAAGAGGTTCTTTTAGAAGAAAATTTCTAATAAATAAAGGGATAGTCAGGAACCCAGTTAGGAATAGGTTGTACTTATCTGTTCTTTGTTTATGTTTCATTAGGCACCAGTTTCTACAGAAGTCAGAGAGGGCCGCAGATTTGTGCAGCACTTCAACAGTGGAAACACAAGAACGGTGTTGTCTCTTTATTTTATTTTATCCACTTCCCCCCTTCCCTTGAGCTTCTGTTCTTAGTGCACTGTTTTAAAAACTAGTGTGGTGGAACAAGCAGTTTCAGGGTGGGGTCGGATTGTCTTCAACCTCCATCAGAACTGAACAAGGACTCAGGTGAGCTGGGCTTTGACAGAAGCACAAGCCTTAAAAAAAAAAAAAAAAATTCAGTTCTGGTGGACGATGAATATCGGGGAAGAAATAGAGGGCATTGACGTCACGGATATGGCGCAGGCCCTAAATGAGGACTTGGCTCATAATGAATCAGTGTCTGGCATCTTGCAACATATGCAAGAGGAAATAGAGAGATTAAAGATGGAGAATACCTCTTTAAAACAGGATTTAAGCAGGTATAAATTTAGGGTATCTCAGTGGAACACAGCTTTTACGCCTTTGTTTAAAACCTCCTCAGAGACAGGGGCGCCATCAAAACATACAACTTTGCCTCCCCCAGTTGAGGTCACTGTTAATGTTCCTAATGCTGTGCCCTTAGCAGCACCTGAATGTTTTCATGGAGATAGTAACAAATTCCATGTTTTTATCAATCAATGTCAATTACACTTCGTTTGTAAGCCACAACAGTTCCCTACTGATGCTACGAAAGTGGCATTCGTCTTGTCTTATTTGGGTGGCACAGCAGCCAATTGGTCAATTACTTTCGTGGAGAGAGATGATCCCATCCTCCATAATTGGAATCAATTTAAACGTACCATGACCAGCCTTTTTGCAAAACACACTTTCATGCAGGCAAGTGATAATGAGCTTTTAAATCTTAAACAAGGTAACAAGGATTTATTGACCTATCTCACTAGTTTTAATCGTTTACTCACTGAGACACAGTGGCCAGAAGAAAAGCGTGTCTCCCTTTTCTATAAAGGTTTGAGAGACGAGTTAAAAGACGCGCTGGCTCATATCGTTGATTTGCCAGAAGACTATTCGGACTTTGTAGATTTAGTTGTGAAATTAGAACATAGACTAGGAGAAAGAAAGGGAGATAAATAAAAACGGGAATCACGGTTAACTTTTATTAGACACGAGAAGAAAGACCCAGATAATAAACTCCCTGAACCTGAGCCTATGCAAATAGGGACACTCAGAGGTCCACTCACATCAGAGGAAAAAGAAAGAAGGAGAAAACTTCAATTATGTTTATATTGTGGAAGGGCAGGTCACTTTGCCAGAGAATGTCCAGTAAAGCCTAAAAATCCACGAAAGGGTGCTGTTTCCTCCACCTCCTCAACTGAATCGGGAAACGATTAAGCTCGACAAGGGGAGAGGTTACTTGTTCGAGAAAACATCTTAATCAAACCTCTAATGCTGCAGCCTTCATGGTACCGCACATACCTAGACATTTCATAATTCAGGTCGTTTTAATTGTTACTACCCAAGTGAGGCATTCTCTCCCTGTCCTACAGGACTCAGTCGCGAGAGGAAATTTTGTGGATAACAAGTTAGCTGAAAACTTAGGACTTCCTATGTGCCTAAAGCCTTGTCCAGAAGCAGTATGTGCAGTGGATGGGTCAGAATTGACCTCTGGATTAATCACAAAACAAACAAGTCCACTTGTTATGGTCTGTTAGAACGGGCACACAGAGGTGATTAGCTTTGATCTGATAGATACTCCTAATTTTGGTTTGATTCTCGGGGTACCCTGGTTAACAACTCATAACCCAAAAATTGATTGGGTGAATAGAAATGTTACTTTGGATTCCTCTTTCTGTAGAACCAATTGCTATCAAGAAGCAGGTACAGAACAGAGCACAGTATTACACTGTGCTAGTGTTATACAAGATGAACCAAGTCTCCCTCCTGAATATTCTGACTTTAAAGACGTCTTTGATCCAGTAAAGGCTAGTGTGCTGCCCCCACATAGGTCTTATGACTGTCAAATAGATCTTATCCCAGGGGCCCCTTTACCTAATAACAGAGTATATGCTTTGACTGACGAAGAAACCAAATACTTAAGAACCTACCTAGATGACCTACTACAGTCTGGGTTCATCCGTCATTCCACATCTCCGGTGTCATCTCCACTCTTTTTTATCCCGAAGCCGGATAAATCCCTGCGCGCGTGTATCGATTATAGAGGACTAAATAAGGCTACAATAAAGAATAAATATCCTCTTCCTCTAATACCTGTGTTGTTGGATCAATTAAGACATTCTACTGTATACACTAAACTAGATCTGCGGGGAGCTTACCACCTGGTCCGAGTAAAAGAGGGGGATGAGTGGAAGACAGCTTTCAAGACAAAGTTTGGTTTATTTGAGTACACAGTAATGCCCTTTGGGTTATGTAATGCCCCTGCGGCCTTTCAGTTCTTTATAAATGAGGTTCTACACGAATTCCTGGACGTTTGTGTCATAGTATACATAGACGACATCATCATTTACTCTAAGAACTCAGAAGAACATACCCAACATGTTCGTGCAGTATTATCAAAGTTAAAAGAAAATCATCTTTTTGCTAAGTTAGAAAAGTGTACTTTTAATGTCAGCAAGGTGGACTTTTTAGGATACTGCCTGTCACCTCAAGGAATAACTATGGATGTAAAGAAAATCAGTGCAATTGCTGATTGGCCAGAACCATCCTCTGTAAAAGAAATTCAGAAATTTCTGGGTTTCGCCAATTTTTATAGGAGGTTTATTGCACATTTTGCAGACATTGCGGCCCCAATAACTACCTTGTTGCGGAAAGGGCAACGATTTATTTGGACTGATGAGGCGGCACACGCCTTTCAACTCCTAAAACAAAAGTTCACTTCAGCCCCAATTCTGAAACATCCTGATCCTGACTTGCCTTTTTTTGTTGAAGCGGATGCTTCACAAGTAGCTTTAGGAGGAGTTCTCTCTCAACGAGATGCAGTAGATGGCCAGTTACATCCTATAGCCTTCTATTCCAAAAAGTTATTACCAGCTGAACAAAATTACACTGTGGCTGAAAGGGAACTACTAGCTATCAAAGTAGCCTTTTCAGAATGGAGGCACCATTTAATGGGAGCCAAGTACCCAGTTACAATCTTTTCTGACCATAGGAACCTACAGTTTTTTGGATCACTTAAAGCACTAACACCACGTCAGATGCGCTGGTTAATTTTTTTTTAGCACATTTGACTTTGTAATAACCTATAGACCAGGTGCACAACAAATTCAATCTGATGTGTTATCTAGATACGGACATACTTCAGACATGAAACAAGATAAAATAGGAGAACCCATTATTCCTCCCCAAAAGTTTTTGGCACCAGTACAACAGAAGGATTTCATCACAGATCTATATAATGCACACATGCAAATAGCACCTCAGGATTGGTTAAAGGATTCCCATAACACAATACAACGAGGTTTATTGTATCACGACAACATGCTGTTAGTGCCCACCTCTGAATTACAAACACAGGTGATAATTTGGCATCACGCCTCACCGTTAGCAGGTTATCCTGGTTGGGTAAAAACCCTGGAAAATGTGCAAAAACACTTTTGGTGGGACACTATAAGAAAGGACATTAAGCAATTTGTCACTACCTGTCCAATTTGTGCAAGACATAAATCTTCTCATAAGGCCCCTGACGGCTTGTTAATACCAATGCCAACACCCAAGCAACCTTGGCACACTGTGAGCGTAGACTTTATTGTAGGTTTACCACCTGTAAAATCTTTCACAACAGTGTTGGTTATAGTGGATTTTTTATCTAAAATGGCACATTTTGTACCATTACGGAAATTACCCACGGCGGCAGAATTTGACGATATTTTTATAAGGGAAATTGTGCGTTTACATGGTTTGCCAAGCAAAGTGTTGTCAGACCGAGGGAGCCAGTTCAACTCTAAATTTTGGAAAAAATTATGTAAAAAACAGAAAATAGATGTGGCATTATCCACTGCTTTCCACCCAGAGACAGATGGACAGACTGAACGACTGAACCAAACCTTACTTCAATCGCTACGTTGTTTAATGGCTGATTATTCTAGTGAATGGTTGGAAGCTCTCCCTGTAGCGGAGTTTGTTTATAATAATACTGAGCATTCAGCTCTACTTTGCTCACCATTCTATTTCTTGCAGGGGTATCATCCAAGAGCTATACCCATTTTGTTAGAAGATTCTCTGTTACCTACAGTAACGGATAGACTAACGAGGTTAGGTGACATACAAGACAAAGCCAGGAAACATTTATTAAAGTACAAGGAAAGCATGAAAAGACAAGCAGACAAACACAGATCTGATGCCCCAATGTATAAAATCGGTGACAAGGTATGGCTCTCCACAAAGAACCTAAACATAGAGGGATCCCGAAAGCTGCAACCACGTTTCAATGGACCCTTTAGTATAACTGCCATAGTAAACCCGGTAACAGTAAAATTAGATTTACCAAAAGAATATCCAGTACATACTACATTCCATGTGTCCTTGCTTAAGCCGTACAATCCAAAAACCCGTCCTGAACCACCACCTCCACCCATACCAATTAAGGGAAATCTAGAATATGAAGTGAAAAGCATAAAAGACTCAAAAAGAATTAGTGGACGTCTGTTTTATTTAGTAGAATGGAAAGGATATGATGAATCTGAGAACTAATGGGAACCAGCATCACATGTACATGCCCCACAGCTGATTAGACGGTTTTATTTAAAAAATCCAGGAAAACCCCGTTCTGTAGGAGGGCCTTTGAGGGGGGCAACTGTTAGGGTTTGTGCACAGCAAAGAGCATGTCCCCTCTCACTGCACTAGTGGGTTCTGTAATAGCTCCCTTTTAAACTTACTATTGAAAGCCTTTCTTGTTATCTCACCTTCCCCCCCCCCTAGGCTTCTGTGTATGTTGTTTAATGTGCTGTTTTGTTTACACATTGGGCCTTGCTTTTACCAAGGCTTCTTTAAAACACTCCTCTCTAGGCCATGTGTTAATTTAACTCATTTGCATAATAACTGAAACTCTGCACACCTTTCAAGAACATGTGCAGCATGAGAGGACCACACCCAGCTCTTCAAACCACACCCAGCTCTGCACACCTTTCAAGAACATGTGCAGCATGTGAGGACCACACCCAGCCCTGTCTATAAAAGGCAGCCCCCGAGCCTCACCCAGTGCTTGTGCTCGTCTACCTCCCGCTTACCTGAGGACAGATCCCTCGGCGCTGGCACTCCTACTCTCTACAGACTTTCATTGGCTTCAGTGGGCGCAGCTGCTGGCTCTTCCTTCTTCCGGTTTCCGGTTCCTCCTTGCCTCAGCCTCTCTCCTACAAGCAACCTGCAAAAGAGAAAGAAGACAAGGTTAGACTGATCAGTATCTCTTGCCAGCAACAAGTAAGTGCAAAACTTTTATTACCTGAAAGAACTTTGACAACAATTTCTGGAAACAAGATACCTTCCACGAACATTGTGATTCAAACTCTTTGTTACAAGAATACTTTGCGGAACTTTGTGAAGCAAACATTTTTTATGGAACTTTTAAGAATCGAACCGTGGAAACCATTAACAGCAAGGCAAACAGTAAATCAAGGACTTGCACAAATTACATGCTGTATTTTGACGTAAAAGTACAGTATTTGTTTTATAAAAGATTCTGGAAATATGGGAAAAGTGAGTCTGCTATTGGGAATTTAGGCTTTAGTTATATTAAGATGAATGTTTGATATTGGTAATTCTGATAACGGTATTTGTTTAATGTTTTAGAAGCTTTAGAGTAACAGAAAGCACATCCCAGAGCAGTAACACATTCCAAACCTGGAAACTAGAGACCAGGATCCAAGAGGTTCTTTTAGAAGAAAATTTCTAATAAATAAAGGGATAGTCAGGAACCCAGTTAGGAATAGGTTGTACTTATCTGTTCTTTGTTTATGTTTCATTAGGCACCAGTTTCTACAGAAGTCAGAGAGGGCCGCAGATTTGTGCAGCACTTCAACAGTGGAAACACAAGAACGGTGTTGTCTCTTTATTTTATTTTATCCACTTCCCCCCTTCCCTTGAGCTTCTGTTCTTAGTGCACTGTTTTAAAAACTAGTGTGGTGGAACAAGCAGTTTCAGGGTGGGGTCGGATTGTCTTCAACCTCCATCAGAACTGAACAAGGACTCAGGTGAGCTGGGCTTTGACAGAAGCACAAGCCTTAAAAAAAAAAAAAAAAATTCAGTTCTGGTGGACGATGAATATCGGGGAAGAAATAGAGGGCATTGACGTCACGGATATGGCGCAGGCCCTAAATGAGGACTTGGCTCATAATGAATCAGTGTCTGGCATCTTGCAACATATGCAAGAGGAAATAGAGAGATTAAAGATGGAGAATACCTCTTTAAAACAGGATTTAAGCAGGTATAAATTTAGGGTATCTCAGTGGAACACAGCTTTTACGCCTTTGTTTAAAACCTCCTCAGAGACAGGGGCGCCATCAAAACATACAACTTTGCCTCCCCCAGTTGAGGTCACTGTTAATGTTCCTAATGCTGTGCCCTTAGCAGCACCTGAACGTTTTCATGGAGATAGTAACAAATTCCATGTTTTTATCAATCAATGTCAATTACACTTCGTTTGTAAGCCACAACAGTTCCCTACTGATGCTACGAAAGTGGCATTCGTCTTGTCTTATTTGGGTGGCACAGCAGCCAATTGGTCAATTCCTTTCGTGGAGAGAGATGATCCCATCCTCCATAATTGGAATCAATTTAAACGTACCATGACCAGCTTTTTTGCAAAACACACTTTCATGCAGGCAAGTGATAATGAGCTTTTAAATCTTAAACAAGGTAACAAGGATTTATTGACCTATCTCACTAGTTTTAATCGTTTACTCACCAAGACACAGTGGCCAGAAGAAAAGCGTGTCTCCCTTTTCTATAAAGGTTTGAGAGACGAGTTAAAAGACGCGCTGGCTCATATCGTTGATTTGCCAGAAGACTATTCGGACTTTGTAGATTTAGTTGTGAAATTAGAACATAGACTAGGAGAAAGAAAGGGAGATAAATACAAACTGGAATCACGGTTAACTTTTATTAGACACGAGAAGAAAGACCCAGATAATAAACTCCCTGAACCTGAGCCTATGCAAATAGGGACACTCAGAGGTCCACTCACATCAGAGGAAAAAGAAAGAAGGAGAAAACTTCAATTATGTTTATATTGTGGAAGGGCAGGTCACTTTGCCAGAGAATGTCCAGTAAAGCCTAAAAATCCACGAAAGGGTGCTGTTTCCTCCACCTCCTCAACTGAATCGGGAAACGATTAAGCTCGACAAGGGGAGAGGTTACTTGTTCGAGAAAACATCTTAATCAAACCTCTAATGCTGCAGCCTTCATGGTACCGCACATACCTAGACATTTCATAATTCAGGTCGTTTTAATTGTTACTACCCAAGTGAGGCATTCTCTCCCTGTCCTACTGGACTCAGGCGCGACAGGAAATTTTGTGGATAATAAGTTAGCTGAAAACTTAGGACTTCCTATGTGCCTAAAGCCTTGTCCAGAAGCAGTATGTGCAGTGGATGGGTCAGAATTGACCTCTGGATTAATCACAAAACAAACAAGTCCACTTGTTATGGTCTGTCAGAACGGGCACACAGAGGTGATTAGCTTTGATCTGATAGATACTCCTAATTTTGGTTTGATTCTCGGGGTACCCTGGTTAACAACTCATAACCCAAAAATTGATTGGGTGAATAGAAATGTTACTTTGGATTCCTCTTTCTGTAGAACCAATTGCTATCAAGAAGCAGGTACAGAACAGAGCACAGTATTACACTGTGCTAGTGTTATACAAGATGAACCAAGTCTCCCTCCTGAATATTCTGACTTTAAAGACGTCTTTGATCCAGTAAAGGCTAGTGTGCTGCCCCCACATAGGTCTTATGACTGTCGTATAGATCTTATCCCAGGGGCCCCTTTACCTAATAACAGAGTATATGCTTTGACTGACGAAGAAACCAAATACTTAAGAACCTACCTAGATGACCTACTACAGTCTGGGTTCATCCGTCATTCCACATCTCCGGTGTCATCTCCACTCTTTTTTATCCCGAAGCCGGATAAATCCCTGCGCACGTGTATCGATTATAGAGGACTAAATAAGGCTACAATAAAGAATAAATATCCTCTTCCTCTAATACCTGTGTTGTTGGATCAATTAAGACATTCTGCTGTATACATTAAACTAGATCTGCGGGGAGCTTACCACCTGGTCCGAGTAAAAGATGGGGATGAGTGGAAGACAGCTTTCAAGACAAAGTTTGGTTTATTTGAGTACACAGTAATGCCCTTTGGGTTATGTAATGCCCCTGCGGCCTTTCAGTTCTTTATAAATGAGGTCCTACACGAATTCCTGGATGTTTGTGTCATAGTATACATAGACGACATCCTCATTTACTCTAAGAACTCAGAAGAACATACCCAACATGTTCGTACAGTATTATCAAAGTTAAAATAAAATCATATTTTTGCTAAGTTAGAAAAGTGTACTTTTAATGTCAGCAAGGTGGACTTTTTAGGATACTGCCTGTCACCTCAAGGAATAACTATGGATGTAAAGAAAATCAGTGCTATTGCTGATTGGCCAGAACCATCCTCTGTAAAAGAAATTCAGAAATTTCTGGGTTTCGCCAATTTTTATAGGAGGTTTATTGCACATTTTGCAGACATTGCGGCCCCAATAACTACCTTGTTGCGGAAAGGGCAACGATTTCTTTGGACTGATGAGGCAGCACACGCCTTTCAACTCCTAAAACAAAAGTTCACTTCAGCCACAATTCTGAAACATCCTGATCCTGACTTGCCTTTTTTTGTTGAAGCGGATGCTTCACAAGTAGCTTTAGGAGGAGTTCACTCTCAACGAGATGCAGTAGATGGCCAGTTACATCCTATAGCCTTCTGTTCCAAAAAGTTATTACCAGCTGAACAAAATTACACTGTGGCTGAAAGGGAACTACTAGCTATCAAAGTAGCCTTTTCAGAATGGAGGCACCATTTAATGGGAGCCAAGTACCCAGTTACAATCTTTTCTGACCATAGGAACCTACAGTTTTTTGGATCACTTAAAGCACTAACACCACGTCAGATGCGCTGGTTAAATTTTTTTAGCACATTTGACTTTGTAATAACCTATAAACCAGGTGCACAACAAATTCAATCTGATGTGTTATCTAGATACGGACATACTTCAGACATGAAACAAGATAAAATAGGAGAACCCATTATTCCTCCCCAAAAGTTTTTGGCACCAGTACAACAGAAGGATTTCATCACAGATCTATATAATGCACACATGCAAATAGCACCTCAGGATTGGTTAAAGGATTCCCATAACACAACGAGGTTTATTGTATCACGACAACATGCTGTTAGTGCCCACCTCTGAATTACAAACACAGGTGATAATTTGGCATCACGCCTCACCGTTAGCAGGTCATCCTGGTTGTGTAAAAACCCTGGAAAATGTGCAAAAACACTTTTGGTGGGACACTATAAGAAAGGACATTAAGCAATTTGTCACTACCTGTCCAATTTGTGCAAGACATAAATCTTCTCATAAGGCCCCTGACGGCTTGTTAATACCAATGCCAACACCCAAGCAACCTTGGCACACTGTGAGCGTAGACTTTATTGTAGGTTTACCACCTGTAAAATCTTTCACAACAGTGTTGGTTATAGTGGATTTTTTATCTAAAATAGCACATTTTGTACCATTACGGAAATTACCCACGGCGGCAGAATTTGCCGATATTTTTATAAGGGAAATTGTGCGTTTACATGGTTTGCCAAGCAAAGTGGTGTCAGACCGAGGGAGCCAGTTCAACTCTAAATTTTGGAAAAAATTATGTAAAAAACTGAAAATAGATGTGGCATTATCCACTGCTTTCCACCCAGAGACAGATGGACAGACTGAACGACTGAACCAAACCTTACTTCAATCGCTACGTTGTTTAATGGCTGATTATTCTAGTGAATGGTTGGAAGCTCTCCCTGTAGCGGAGTTTGTTTATAATAATACTGAGCATTCAGCTCTACTTTGCTCACCATTCTATTTCTTGCAGGGGTATCATCCAAGAGCTATACCCATTTTGTTAGAAGATTCTCTGTTACCTACAGTAACGGATAGACTAACGAGGTTAGGTGACATACAAGACAAAGCCAGGAAACATTTATTAAAGTACAAGGAAAGCATGAAAAGACAAGCAGACAAACACAGATCTGAGGCCCCAATGTATAAAATCGGTGACAAGGTATGGCTCTCCACAAAGAACCTAAACATAGAGGGATCCCGAAAGCTGCAACCACGTTTCATTGGACCCTTTAGTATAACTGCCATAGTAAACCCGGTAACAGTAAAATTAGATTTACCAAAAGAATATCCAGTACATACTACATTCCATGTGTCCTTGCTTAAGCCGTACAATCCAAAAACCCGACCTGAACCACCACCTCCACCCATACCAATTAAGGGAAATCTAGAATATGAAGTGAAAAGCATAAAAGACTCAAAAAGAATTAGTGGACGTCTGTTTTATTTAGTAGAATGGAAAGGATTTGATGAATCTGAGAATTAATGGGAACCAGCATCATATGTACATGCCCCACAGCTGATTAGACGGTTTTATTTAAAAAATCCAGGAAAACCCCGTCCTGTAGGAGGGCCTTTGAGGGGGGCAACTGTTAGGGTTTGTGCACAGCAAAGAGCATGTACCCTCTCACTGCACTAGTGGGTTCTGTAATAGCTCCCTTTTAAACTTACTATTGAAAGCCTTTCTTGTTATCTCACCTTCCCCCCCCCCCCTAGGCTTCTGTGTATGTTGTTTAATGTGCTGTTTTGTTTACACATTGAGCCTTGCTTTTACCAAGGCTTCTTTAAAACACTCCTCTCTAGGCCATGTGTTAATTTAACTCATTTGCATAATAACTGAAACTCTGCACACCTTTCAAGAACATGTGCAGCATGTGAGTACCACACCCAGCTCTTCAAACCACACCCAGCTCTGCACACCTTTCAAGAAGCATGTGAGGACCACATCCAGCCCTGTCTATAAAAGGCAGCCCCCGAGCCTCACCCAGTGCTTGTGCTCGTCTACCTCCCGCTTACCTGAGGACAGATCCCTCGGCGCTGGCACTCCTACTCTCTACAGACTTTCATTGGCTTCAGTGGGCGCAGCTGCTGGCTCTTCCTTCTTCCGGTTTCCGGTTCCTCCTTGCCTCAGCCTCTCTCCTACAAGCAACCTGCAAAAGAGAAAGAAGACAAGGTTAGACTGATCAGTATCTCTTGCCAGCAACAAGTAAGTGCAAAACTTTTATTACATGAAAGAACTTTGACAACAATTTCTGGAAACAAGATACCTTCCACGAACATTGTGATTCAAACTCTTTGCTACAAGAATACTTTACGGAACTTTGTGAAGCAAACATTTTTTATGGAACTTTTAAGAATCGAACCGTGGAAACCATTAACAGCAAGGCAAACAGTAAATCAAGGACTTGCACAAATTACATGCTGTATTTTGACGTAAAAGTACAGTATTTGTTTTATAAAAGATTCTGGAAATATGGGAAAAGTGAGTCTGCTATTGGGAATTTAGGCTTTAGTTATATTAAGATGAATGTTTGATATTGGTAATTCTGATAACGGTATTTGTTTAATGTTTTAGAAGCTTTAGAGTAACAGAAAGCACATCCCAGAGCAGTAACACATTCCAAACCTGGAAACTAGAGACCAGGATCCAAGAGGTACTTTTAGAAGAAAATTTCTAATAAATAAAGGGATAGTCAGGAACCCAGTTAGGAATAGGTTGTACTTATCTGTTCTTTGTTTATGTTTCATTAGGCACCAGTTTCTACAGAAGTCAGAGAGGGCCGCAGATTTGTGCAGCACTTCAACAGTGGAAACACAAGAACGGTGTTGTCTCTTTATTTTATTTTATCCACTTCCCCCCTTCCCTTGAGCTTCTGTTCTTAGTGCACTGTTTTAAAAACTAGTGTGCTGGAACAAGCAGTTTCAGGGTGGGGTCGGATTGTCTTCAACCTCCATCAGAACTGAACAAGGACTCAGGTGAGCTGGGCTTTGACAGAAGCACAAGCCTTAAAAAAAAAAAAATAATTCAGTTCTGGTGGACGATGAATATCGGGGAAGAAATAGAGGGCATTGACGTCACGGATATGGCGCAGGCCCTAAATGAGGACTTGGCTCATAATGAATCAGTGTCTGGCATCTTGCAACATATGCAAGAGGAAATAGAGAGATTAAAGATGGAGAATACCTCTTTAAAACAGGATTTAAGCAGGTATAAATTTAGGGTATCTCAGTGGAACACAGCTTTTACGCCTTTGTTTAAAACCTCCTCAGAGACAGGGGCGCCATCAAAACATACAACTTTGCTTCCCCCAGTTGAGGTCACTGTTAATGTTCCTAATGCTGTGCCCTTAGCAGCACCTGAACGTTTTCATGGAGATAGTAACAAATTCTCTGTTTTTATCAATCAATGTCAATTACACTTCGTTTGTAAGCCACAACAGTTCCCTACTGATGCTACGAAAGTGGCATTCGTCTTGTCTTATTTGGGTGGCACAGCAGCCAATTGGTCAATTCCTTTCGTGGAGAGAGATGATCCCATCCTCCATAATTGGAATCAATTTAAACGTACCATGACCAGCTTTTTTGCAAAACACACTTTCATGCAGGCAAGTGATAATGAGCTTTTAAATCTTAAACAAGGTAACAAGGATTTATTGACCTATCTCACTAGTTTTAATCGTTTACTCACCAAGACACAGTGGCCAGAAGAAAAGCGTGTCTCCCTTTTCTATAAAGGTTTGAGAGACGAGTTAAAAGACGCGCTGGCTCATATCGTTGATTTGCCAGAAGACTATTCGGACTTTGTAGATTTAGTTGTGAAATTAGAACATAGACTAGGAGAAAGAAAGGGAGATAAATACAAACTGGAATCACGGTTAACTTTTATTAGACACGAGAAGAAAGACCCAGATAATAAACTCCCTGAACCTGAGCCTATGCAAATAGGGACACTCAGAGGTCCACTCACATCAGAGGAAAAAGAAAGAAGGAGAAAACTTTAATTATGTTTATATTGTGGAAGGGCAGGTCACTTTGCCAGAGAATGTCCAGTAAAGCCTAAAAATCCACGAAAGGGTGCTGTTTCCTCCACCTCCTCAACTGAATCGGGAAACGATTAAGCTCGACAAGGGGAGAGGTTACTTGTTCGAGAAAACATCTTAATCAAACCTCTAATGCTGCAGCCTTCATGGTACCGCACATACCTAGACATTTCATAATTCAGGTCGTTTTAATTGTTACTACCCAAGTGAGGCATTCTCTCCCTGTCCTACTGGACTCAGGCGCGACAGGAAATTTTGTGGATAATAAGTTAGCTGAAAACTTAGGACTTCCTATGTGCCTAAAGCCTTGTCCAGAAGCAGTATGTGCAGTGGATGGGTCAGAATTGACCTCTGGATTAATCACATAACAAACAAGTCCACTTGTTATGGTCTGTCAGAACGGGCACACAGAGGTGATTAGCTTTGATCTGATAGATACTCCTAATTTTGGTTTGATTCTCGGGGTACCCTGGTTAACAACTCATAACCCAAAAATTGATTGGGTGAATAGAAATGTTACTTTGGATTCCTCTTTCTGTAGAACCAATTGCTATCAAGAAGCAGGTACAGAACAGAGCACAGTATTACACTGTGCTAGTGTTATACAAGATGAACCAAGTCTCCCTCCTGAATATTCTGACTTTAAAGACGTCTTTGATCCAGTAAAGGCTAGTGTGCTGCCCCCACATAGGTCTTATGACTGTCGTATAGATCTTATCCCAGGGGCCCCTTTACCTAATAACAGAGTATATGCTTTCACTGACGAAGAAACCAAATACTTAAGAACCTACCTAGATGACCTACTACAGTCTGGGTTCATCCGTCATTCCACATCTCCGGTGTCATCTCCACTCTTTTTTATCCCGAAGCCGGATAAATCCCTGCGCGCGTGTATCGATTATAGAGGACTAAATAAGGCTACAATAAAGAATAAATATCCTCTTCCTCTAATACCTGTGTTGTTGGATCAATTAAGACATTCTGCTGTATACATTAAACTAGATCTGCGGGGAGCTTACCACCTGGTCCGAGTAAAAGAGGGGGATGAGTGGAAGACAGCTTTCAAGACAAAGTTTGGTTTATTTGAGTACACAGTAATGCCCTTGGGGTTATGTAATGCCCCTGCGGCCTTTCAGTTCTTTATAAATGAGGTCCTACACGAATTCCTGGACGTTTGTGTCATAGTATACATAGACGACATCCTCATTTACTCTAAGAACTCAGAAGAACATACCCAACATGTTCGTGCAGTATTATCAAAGTTAAAAGAAAATCATCTTTTTGCTAAGTTAGAAAAGTGTACTTTTAATGTCAGCAAGGTGGACTTTTTAGGATACTGCCTGTCACCTCAAGGAATAACTATGGATGTAAAGAAAATCAGTGCTATTGCTGATTGGCCAGAACCATCCTCTGTAAAAGAAATTCAGAAATTTCTGGGTTTCGCCAATTTTTATAGGAGGTTTATTGCACATTTTGCAGACATTGCGGCCCCAATAACTACCTTGTTGCGGAAAGGGCAACGATTTCTTTGGACTGATGAGGCGGCACACGCCTTTCAACTCCTAAAACAAAAGTTCACTTCAGCCCCAATTCTGAAACATCCTGATCCTGACTTGCCTTTTTTTGTTGAAGCGGATGCTTCACAAGTAGCTTTAGGAGGAGTTCTCTCTCAACGAGATGCAGTAGATGGCCAGTTACATCCTATAGCCTTCTATTCCAAAAAGTTATTACCAGCTGAACAAAATTACACTGTGGCTGAAAGGGAACTACTAGCTATCAAAGTAGCCTTTTCAGAATGGAGGCACCATTTAATGGGAGCCAAGTACCCAGTTACAATCTTTTCTGACCATAGGAACCTACAGTTTTTTGGATCACTTAAAGCACTAACACCACGTCAGATGTGCTGGTTAATTTTTTTTAGCACATTTGACTTTGTAATAACCTATAAACCAGGTGCACAACAAATTCAATCTGATGTGTTATCTAGATACGGACATACTTCAGACATGAAACAAGATACAATAGGAGAACCCATTATTCCTCCCCAAAAGTTTTTGGCACCAGTACAACAGAAGGATTTCATCACAGATCTATATAATGCACACATGCAAATAGCACCTCAGGATTGGTTAAAGGATTCCCATAACACAATACAACGAGGTTTATTGTATCACGACAACATGCTGTTAGTGCCCACCTCTGAATTACAAACACAGGTGATAATTTGGCATCACGCCTCACCGTTAGCAGGTCATCCTGGTTGGGTAAAAACCCTGGAAAATTTGCAAAAACACTTTTGGTGGGACACTATAATAAAGGACATTAAGCAATTTGTCACTACCTGTCCAATTTGTGCAAGACATAAATCTTCTCATAAGGCCCCTGACAGCTTGTTAATACCAATGCCAACACCCAAGCAACCTTGGCACACTGTGAGCGTAGACTTTATTGTAGGTTTACCACCTGTAAAATCTTTCACAACAGTGTTGGTTATAGTGGATTTTTTATCTAAAATAGCACATTTTGTACCATTACGGAAATTACCCACGGCGGCAGAATTTGCCGATATTTTTATAAGGGAAATTGTGCGTTTACATGGTTTGCCAAGCAAAGTGGTGTCAGACCGAGGGAGCCAGTTCAACTCTAAATTTTGGAAAAAATTATGTAAAAAACTGAAAATAGATGTGGCATTATCCACTGCTTTCCACCCAGAGACAGATGGACAGACTGAACGACTGAACCAAACCTTACTTCAATCGCTACGTTGTTTAATGGCTGATTATTCTAGTGAATGGTTGGAAGCTCTCCCTGTAGCGGAGTTTGTTTATAATAATACTGAGCATTCAGCTCTACTTTGCTCACCATTCTATTTCTTGCAGGGGTATCATCCAAGAGCTATACCCATTTTGTTAGAAGATTCTCTGTTACCTACAGTAACGGATAGACTAACGAGGTTAGGTGACATACAAGACAAAGCCAGGAAACATTTATTAAAGTACAAGGAAAGCATGAAAAGACAAGCAGACAAACACAGATCTGAGGCCCCAATGTATAAAATCGGTGACAAGGTATGGCTCTCCACAAAGAACCTAAACATAGAAGGAATCCGAAAGCTGCAACCACGTTTCATTGGACCCTTTAGTATAACTGCCATAGTAAACCCGGTAACAGTAAAATTAGATTTACCAAAAGAATATCCAGTACATACTACATTCCATGTGTCCTTGCTTAAGCCGTACAATCCAAAAACCCGACCTGAACCACCACCTCCACCCATACCAATTAAGGGAAATCTAGAATATGAAGTGAAAAGCATAAAAGACTCAAAAAGAATTAGTGGACGTCTGTTTTATTTAGTAGAATGGAAAGGATATGATGAATCTGAGAATTCATGGGAACCAGCATCATATGTACATGCCCCACAGCTGATTAGACGGTTTTATTT
This sequence comes from Pleurodeles waltl, assembly GCF_031143425.1. NCBI lineage: Eukaryota > Metazoa > Chordata > Amphibia > Caudata > Salamandridae > Pleurodeles > Pleurodeles waltl. Next base: position 754,936,796 of record NC_090446.1, on the reverse strand, counting down.
AAAAAATCCAGGAAAACCCCGTCCTGTAGGAGGGCCTTTGAGGGGGGCAACTGTTAGGGTTTGTGCACAGCAAAGAGCATGTCCTCTCTCACTGCACTAGTGGGTTCTGTAATAGCTCCATTTTAAACTTACTATTGAAAGCCTTTCTTGTTATCTCACCTTCCCCCCCCCCCAGGCTTCTGTGTATGTTGTTTAATGTGCTGTTTTGTTTACACATTGGGCCTTGCTTTTACCAAGGCTTCTTTAAAACACTCCTCTCTAGGCCATGTGTTAATTTAACTCATTTGCATAATAACTGAAACTCTGCACACCTTTCAAGAACATGTGCAGCATGTGAGGACCACACCCAGCTCTTCAAACCACACCCAGCTCTGCACACCTTTCAAGAACATGTGCAGCATGTGAGGACCACACCCAGCCCTGTCTATAAAAGGCAGCCCCCGAGCCTCACCCAGTGCTTGTGCTCGTCTACCTCCCGCTTACCTGAGGATAGATCCCTCGGCGCTGGCACTCCTGCTCTCTACAGACTTTCATTGGCTTCAGTGGGCGCAGCTGCTGGCTCTTCCTTCTTCCGGTTTCCGGTTCCTCCTTGCCTCAGCCTCTCTCCTACAAGCAACCTGCAAAAGAGAAAGAAGACAAGGTTAGACTGATCAGTAGCTCTTGCCAGGAACAAGTAAGTGCAAAACTTTTATTACCTGAAAGAACTTTGACAACAATTTCTGGAAACAAGATACCTTCCACGAACATTGTGATTCAAACTCTTTGTTACAAGAATACTTTGCGGAACTTTGTGAAGCAAACATTTTTTATGGAACTTTTAAGAATCGAACCGTGGAAACCATTAACAGCAAGGCAAACAGTAAATCAAGGACTTGCACAAATTACATGCTGTATTTTGACGTAAAAGTACAGTATTTGTTTTATAAAAGATTCTGGAAATACGGGAAAAGTGAGTCTGCTATTGGGAATTTAGGCTTTAGTTATATTAAGATGAATGTTTGATATTGGTAATTCTGATAACGGTATTTGTTTAATGTTTTAGAAGCTTTAGAGTAACAGAAAGCACATCCCAGAGCAGTAACACATTCCAAACCTGGAAACTAGAGACCAGGATCCAAGAGGTACTTTTAGAAGAACATTTCTAATAAATAAAGGGATAGTCAGGAACCCAGTTAGGAATAGGTTGTACTTATCTGTTCTTTGTTTATGTTTCATTAGGCACCAGTTTCTACAGAAGTCAGAGAGGGCCGCAGATTTGTGCAGCACTTCAACAGTGGAAACGCAAGAACGGTGTTGTCTCTTTATTTTATTTTATCCACTTCCCCCCTTCCCTTGAGCTTCTGTTCTTAGTGCACTGTTTTAAAAACTAGTGTGCTGGAACAAGCAGTTTCAGGGTGGGGTCGGATTGTCTTCAACCTCCATCAGAACTGAACAAGGACTCAGGTGAGCTGGGCTTTGACACTCTGCTCCTCCGCTAGATGATGCTAAAGCATATAAGGACAGGATGATAAAAAAACAGAAAGGGGGGAAGAAACAAAGGATACACTTGGTCATTGGCGGCACCAACACTACCGTTGGTGTACACAACACACTCACACACAGGGAACAGCCCTACACATTAGGCAATGCATTACCAGTTACAATGCTAGTCACCAGGCTATGGGTAGGTACACATATCGCCAACTGCAGCATACCTGAGACCCACACACCCCTGCCCAGTAGTGGGTGCCTACTAGCGAGGTTGGAGGAATTTCACATCAGAACCCTGCCCAACATGGGACCTACTCTGCAATGTCAGGCCTGGCCTAGGGGCACCCGCAGGCCCACATCCACATCCCGGATCCCACCCCACCAGGCGCAAGTGGTAATGAAGGGTACTGTACTCACCCCCTTTTTGATGCTGTGATGCCCCCGAACACCCATCCAGCTCTGGATAGGCCACCACCAGTATGCAGTCCATCAGGGGGGTCAGGGTTCGATGGGAACCCCTTCCTCGTTGAGAGGCCATCCCCAGCTGGGCCTCCACAGTCTTCCATGACCAGCATCTCAGGTCCTCCCACCGTTTCTGACAGTGGGTGCTCCGCTGGCCGTAGACACCCAGGGTTCACACGTCCTTGATGATGGCACACCATATACCTTTCTTTTGATGGGGGCTGACCTGCAGAGAAATACACACAGGGAAAGGTATTAGTCAGACCGTCCTTGCCTGTTACACACATGGCCCACCATGCTCCATCCCATCCCCATTAGCACCGACGTGGCCCAGTATACATGCTGAACACTACCCAGGGCCCATCCATCAACCCCCCCCACAAGAGGCCTTTGCACAAAGCACTCCATGCATTCATGTCCCTTGCATCGTACTCACAGTGTACTCACCTGTTGGTCTGGAGGCCCATATAGCAGTCGGTACTGGGGTAGGACCCCATCTACTAATCGCTCCAACTCCGCCGAGGTGAAGGCAGGGGCTCTATCCCCAGTCACAAACCACCATGTTATGTTCCAGACACAGGTCACAGCAGCAAATGCAGTGTAGGTCCTCTCCTGTTGAAGATCAGGTAGCAAGTGAGTGAACAGATAGAAAATGGCGGTCACGTACGGCCGGTGCATACCGTCAGTGCCGGTGTACATCACCACTGGCCACTGTACCCCATAGGGCCCAATGATAACAAATGAGGAGCTATACGGCGGTTCCCAACCACCTCCCGCAATGGCGCACAACATCAGTGGAATTACCTAATTCCCACATATCCCTCCATACTGGACAAGCGGATGCCATTTCAGAGTGGGGAGCAGCCATGGATTCTAACTGCGTCACAGTTCACAATTTTACATACTGGACATATGCCACTAAAATATTGTAACAATCACAGTATGCTTTGAACTGTAGAGGTTACAATTTACACATAATGACCAGCTGCTCACTCTTTTACCACATAGACTGCAACAGCTGCAGATGAATATGAGATGGAGACATCCCTCCATGTACAGACACCTGGGGGCTTGGCAACAATGGAGGACAGGCACATCATACTCACCTATAGACTTGATAGGGCCACAATCACAGAGCTATGTGCCTAATTTGAGCCTGACCTGATATCTGTTATCCGTCACTCCACTGGGATCCCCCCTCTTGTGCAAGTGCTATCAGTGCTTCATTTGTTGGCAACAGGTTCTATCTAAGTGACAGTGGGCTTGGCAGCAGGAATGTCACAGCCAATGTTCTCAATAGTGCTGACCAGAGTGTTGTCTGCCCTGATTAAACACATGTGCAGCTACATTGTTTTCCCCCAGATGGAGGATGTGGCCACAGTGAAGGGTGACTTCTATGCAATGGGACATATTCCCAGCATCATTAGTGCAATTGATGGGACACATATTCCATTTGTCCCCCTCTGGCAAAATGAACAGGTCTTCAGAAATCCTAAAAGTTATCACTCGATGAATGTGCAGATGGTGTGTTTGGTGGACCAGTACATCTCCCATGTCACTGCTAAGTATCCAGGCTCGGTGCATGATGCATTTATCATGAGGAATAGCAGCATCCCAAACTTGATGGCCCAACTCCAGAGGCACAGGGTGTGGCTAATAGGTGAGCCCTGGTTCCGACCTGGTGGATTTCGGTGTACGGGTATGGTGTGGGCCATATGGCATAGTGTGTGGTTAACAGTTGTCCCTTTATATTTGCAGGTGACTCTGGTTACCCCAACCTATCATGGCTACTGACTCCTGTGAGGAATCTCAGGACAAGGGCAGACGTACATTACAATTAGGCACATGGGTGAACAAGAAGGATTATTGATTTACCTTTGGCCTCCTGAAGGCCAGGTTTCGGTGCCTCCATTCAACAGGTGGATCCCTGTGCTATTCCCCCAAGAAGGTCTGCAAGATCGTCGTGGCATGCTGTATGTTGCACAACCTTGCCTTGTGACCCCATGTGCCTCTTCTGCAGCAGGAGGAGGTTGGATATGGTCGTGTGGCAGCAGTGGACCCTGTGGACAGTGAAGATGAGGAGGCAGAGAATGAGGATGAGGACAACAGAAGTGCAGTCATTCTTCAATACTTCCAATGACACACAGGTAAGACAGTGCTATTTCACATTTCATTGACAGTTTGATGTGTGAGATTGTCACTGGCAGGCTGTGAATTCCCACTTCTATGCCCACTCACTGTACACATTGGCATCTCTTTTTGCAGATGTTGGTGCCCCACTATTGCTCCTGGTGTGTTCACTGTAGCCAAATACAAGTCTTTCCTATGTATACATTACTGTACAGATGAATTACCATTTTTGAACCTTGTTAAACAAATACATTTTGAAATCATTTGACATACTCCATACTTGTATTTTTTCAAAGTGTGTTTATTGCAGTGCTCTGAAGAAAAGGGGGACGTGCAATGGGCTGGGGTGATGATGGAGGAAATTCCAGGTTAGAGTCCAGTCTATTTGTAGCAAAGGTGCATTGTCCAAGGGGGCATAGGAAGGGGAGCAATGGCAGTTCAAGATGGACAGGGTGACAGAGTGGGACACTAGGATGACGTTCAGGAGAGTCTTATTTCCAGCAGGGTTCTTGGCAATTGTCTGTGGCTTCTGCCTGTATTGCTGGGAACATTTGTGGGTTAATTCTCCTTCTGCAGGGGGAGGGGTGCTGGTGACTTGTTGGTCCTGTGGTGGGGCCTCCTGTCCACTAGACGCAATGGAGGTGGAGGGCTGTTCAATAGTTTGGCTAGTGTCAGGGGGCAGGTGTGCAACTGCCTCCCTCATACTGTTGGCCATGTCAGCCAGCACCCCTGCAATGGAGACCAGGGTGGTGTTAATGGCCTTCAAGTCCTCTCTGATCCCCGGGTACTGTCCCTCCTGCAGCCATATGTTCTCCTGCATCTTGTCCAGGATCTGGCAAACCGTATCCAGGGAATGTCCGTACGCTCCCAGGATCACAGTGAATGACTCCTGGAGAGTCAGTTCCCTGGGCCTGTACTCCACCTGGCACACAGCAGTCCTCCCGGCTTCCCTGTTGTCCTGAGCCTCTGTCCCCTGAACCATATGACCAGGTCCCTGATTGTCCTGGGTTTGTGGTGTGCCCTGGTGTCCCTGTAGTGGTGGACACACTGCTGATTGACATGTCCTGGGGACAGAGGTATGGGCCCGCTGGGTGGGTGCAGTGGAGGTGTTTCTTGAGGGGGGAGGCTCTGTGGTGGTGTGAGACTGTGCCTGGGTAACCGACTGTCCGGAGGTCTCTGATGGGCCAGGTTGGTCATCCAGATCCAGGTGACCAGAGCTGCTGTCATCACTGTGGGCCTCTTCTGTGGGGAGACTGGATGTTGCTGGCACCTCTTCTCCAGTGACATTGGCGGGGGTACCTGAGGGGATGTGAATGCAGTGTTATTGCTTCTGTGTGTGACATTGTGTGCATGGGTGGGCTGCCCTTTATGGTTGTTATTGCCATGGTAGCTTTTCCTTGTGTGAGTTGTTAATTGGTGGGCTAGCTGATTGTCTCTAGTGTGCATGCTGTAGTGATACGTGTCCACGCAGGTCTGTGAGTGGTGTCCATGCATTGGTATTGCATGCAGGGCTTGGCATTGGGATGAGTGGGTTGTGATGGTGGGGTGCGTGGGAGGTGGTGTAGTGATGGGAGTCAGGGTAAGGGTGGGGGTATGTGATGGAATGCAGGTAGGGGGGTGATAGTAAAAGAGAGTTGACTTACCATAGTCCAGTCCTCCTGCTACTCATGGCAGGCCCTTATGATGCATGATTGCCAAGACTTGCTCCTCCCATGTTATTAGTTGTGGGGTAGGAGGTGGGGTTCCACCTCCTGTCCTCTGTACTGCGAACCAGTGTCTTGCTGCAATGGAACGTACCTTCCTCTGTAGGCAGTTTCATCACTTCCTGATGTCATCCCTTGTTCTGGGGTGCTGTCCCACGGCGTTGAACCTGTCCACGATTCTCTGCCATAGCTCCATCTTCCTGGCAATGGATTTCTGCTGCACCAGTGATCCAAATACCTGGATGATTTCCTCCACCATGACCCTTAGCTCCTCCTCAGAGAATCTGGGGTGTCGTTGTGGTGCCATGGGTGTAGTGTGAGTGGTGTAGGTGAGGATGTGTAAGGTGATGTGTTGGGGTGTGTGATGTAAGGTGCGTGGGGGGTGTATAGGTGATGGTGGTATGTGGCTCTGGTTGTGTAAGTGCTCTTGCTGTCTCTGCTGGCAATTATTGGTATTTGTAAATGGCTGTGGGTAGTGTGGGTGGGTGTTTTATAGTGGTGTGGGTATGTGGGTGTGGTGTATGTATGGGTCTCAGGTGTGTGTAGTTTGAATTGTCCAATGTGGAGTTGGTTTGTTTGTGTGTGTTTATTTTGAGCGCGGCGGTATGTACCGCCAATGGTTTACCGCATTGAATGTCCCCCATGGTGAATTGTGGGTCATAATGTTGTGGGTGTAGTTCTGTTTGCGTAACGGTATGGGGTTTGAAACCACCAGTTTATCACTGACCTTTGGGCTGGCGGATTTGTGTGTGTGGCTGAATAGTGACGGATTGGTGTGTGTGTGTGTCATAATATGGTTAGCGGATATCTGCCGTGCCGGCGGTATGTTGGCGGCAGTCAGCGTGGTGATAAGTGGGATTAACCGCCAATGTCATAATGAGGGCCTATGTGTTTATTGTCACTGTTTGTCTTAGCCTTATTATTTACAAACAATAAAGCTCTGTCAGAATATGGCCAGTTTCTTTCACTGTAGGAGATTTGGGGCTCTATTACGTGTTTGTCATTCGGACCGCTACACCGCCATGTTGGCAGTCTTCTAGAACACACTATTACAAGTCAAACAGGCAGGACTGCTGAACACCAACCGAAAAAAGCAGACCCGCAGCGGCACAGAGGCCCAGAAACAGACGATCCGACCTCAAAGGGTCGAGAACTCCACAACTAACCACTGATGGCAGTTCACGGTCACTAAAGTAATACACAATGGCACATTGGATGGATTTGAAAACAACACAGCTGACACACATTGGCACACTGGACACACCTGCAAGGGACACTATAAAACACACTCCTTCACACAGCAAAATCCTTTGCATTTACACAGCAAAACACTGAAGCCAGAGAGAATTATTTACCACACAGCAAAGATACTATGCACCAATTTTTTCTCACCTTCTCTTTTTACACCCAGCACGCACTTTTGTCAAGTCGCACCCTTTTGCACCTCCCATCTTTAGTAAGTCACTGTCACATTTTTTTTTTTACACCATGTCATGTTCTAAAAATCCACGTTTTTCTGAGGATGAGTTGAGAGCCATGGTGGATTAAATCATAAGAGTAGAGCCACAATTGTCTGGAGCACAAGTCCAGCACACTCCTCTCAGTAGTAAAATGGAAATGTGGGACAGGATAGTCAACAGAGTGAATGCTGTAGGCATCACCCTGCTCACAAAGGAGGACATTAGGAAGAGGTGGAATGACCTCAAGGACAAGGTCTGTTCCCTGGTCCCCAGGCACCAGCTGCAGTCCAAGAAGACTGGTGGTGGCTGTCTCAGTGTCCCATTACATCTCTTTCCCTGGGAGGAGAAGGTATTGGCCATCCTGCATTCTGAGGGCTTGACAGAAATACCTGGGGGAGTGGAGTCTGGTAAGTCACAACATAAAAAATGTCACCAAAATGCAGTCACACATGCTCACTGCTCACCTTTTGCACCTTAGTTGTCACTCCACATACCAGCCCAATGTTCCCTTGTGCAAAGACCCCTGTTTAACAACTCACAAGTGAAGTAAATCATCTGGGGGATAACATTTGTATAGTGTGTGTACTACAGGGAGTTACATGACTACAACTCCCAGGAGGTACTGTTACTGTTACTCAAACTACCAGCCCGGTGTTTCCTTCTCCAAATACCTGTGTTTGCTAATTTCCAATTGAAGTGTACTCACCTGGGAGAATAATATTTTTCAAGTGTGTAGTACAGGGACTAGCATGACCACAACTACCAGGAGGCACTGTTATAATGACCGCAACCACCAGCACAGTGTTTTCTTCTCCAAATACTCCTGTTTGTGAACTCACAATTAAAGTGTACTCACATAGGAGGATACCATGGGCTATCTGTTGGGAAGCAGAGGAAGTGACATGACTGTAAAGCCTATTAGCCTCTGTGTCTCCAAAACCAAACAGCAGCCAGTGTTTACTTACCCCACTGTAATTGTTAGTGAACTCTCAAATGAAAATTACTCTGCTCGGAGGATACTATTTATCAAGTGTGTGAAGTAGAGAGACTGACATGACTGCAAAGCCCAATAAGCACTGTTTCCCTAACTTCAAACACCAGCACAGTGTTCCCTTGCCCATATACGCTTGTTTTTCAACTCACAAATAAAGTGTGCTCATCTGGGGGGACAACATATAGATGATATGTAGTAAAGGCACTGACATGAATTCAAAATCCCAGGAGGATTTGACATTGTTACCCTAACCACCAGCACAGTGTCCTCCTCTCCTAATACCCTTGTTTGGTAACTCATAAATGATGTTTACTCACTTGGGGGCATATCATTTGTATAGTGTGTGTAGTAGAGAGAGTGACAGCACTGCAAATCCGAGGAAACACTGTTTCCATAACTCCAAACACGAGTGCAGTGTTCCCTTATCCAAAGCCCCCTGTTTGTCAACTCACAAATTAAGTTTACTCACCTGGGAGGATACTATTTGTCAAGTGTGTGAAATAGAAGAAATTACATGACTGCAACTCACCCGAAGCACTGTTTCCCTGACTCCAAACACCAGAACAGTGTACACTCAATCAATGAGCCCAGTTTGACACTGCAAAGCAAGTTCATTTCAGATGTGAGGATAAAATGTGTAAAGTGTGTGTAGTAGAGGGGCTGACCTGACTGCTAAGGCCAGGAGGCTCTGTATCTCTCAATCGAGTCACAAATCCAGTGTCCATATGCCCAAATAGCCTTGTCTGTGAAATTCAGATTGAAGTACACTCACTTGGGAGGTAACCATTTTAAAAATGGTGGGAAGTAGAGGGAGTGACCGGAATGCGAATCCCAATTGGCCCTGTTTCCCGAACTCCAACTGCAAAACCAGTTTCACTTGCCCAAATCCATCTGGTAGTGAACTCCCAAATGAACTCCGCAGACCTGGGAGGATGAAAATTGTCAAGTGTGAGACAGTGACATGACTATAACTCCTAGGAGGCAGTGTTTCCCCAATTCAAAACGCCATACCGATGGTCACTTGCCTGTTAAGTCACATTTGAGGCTAGCCATCTGGGGGTGACCAGGATACAGAGTATTTCAAACCCTGAGATTTCTCTGGCAGCCTGGCTTCATCTTGACCTTCTAACTCAAGATGAAACTATTGAGGACAGGAAGAACAGCTTACCCAGGGTGTACAATAAGTATTCTGAAGGTCTCAAGATGCATCACCAAATTAGTATTGTCAGCAGACACATTCACACTGCGGTAACCATTTGTTGACTCCTGTCACATATCCAACAAACTCCTGAGTCTGCCTGCATCACATTTGAGTAGGCATCAAAATGGGCCAAAACCCTAGCTTGTCTGGCCACTGTGTAGCCTGCACTGGTGGTGAGATGACATTCTCAGGCCAGTGCTCCAAGAGACAAAGTTTTGCACATTTCAGCAGCTATTTCAGGCAAGGAGATCAGGAATGCTCCACAAAGGTCACTTCAGTACAATCAAATCCATGTGTACCTGTCACAACAGGATCACCTGCAAATCAAACATGTACAAGGTCTGTGCAAAATGTCACTGTAAACTTTGAGAGGTAGATGTCACAATACAACCATTAACTTTGTATTGTTCCCATCAACAGGTCAAGCTACCACTGGCCCTACAGAGCCCACAGAAGAGACTGCCACTACCCCCATGGATGAAGCCCTCAATGATGATGATACTCCTGGTTGTCTCGACGTGGAGAACAGCTATGGCCTATCTGGACAACCTGGTCAGAAACCAACAGTGAGTCTCACTGTGGCCACGACATCACATCCTAGCCCAGTTGCATCCATATTATAAGCAATGATGCGCCTCCCAACTTGTGTCCCTAGGACAGTGTCAGTCATCATGTGCCTCCAGTCCAGGATCCTGATTTGCAACACAACACCTCTGACAATGATGGTCCAGGAAGCAGTGAGAGGGTGCACTCTGTGACAAGGGCACAAGGCAGTGGGAACAGGGTGAGTGGGAGCGATGTGGGCCAGAGGGATGAGAACACTTTGGCTTCTCTTGGCCAGTACACCATCAACCACATATTGAGGGTCTGTCAGGAGTCCTAAAGCTTGATTGGTCAGGTACTTGCTGAACTCCGGTAAATGATGCAGCTGCAGAGGGACTTCCTTTGGGAAATGTGTGAGCAGTGGGAGGCTCACAATACCAACATGGCCTCCCTAAAAGAGGTGCTGAGGGACATTAACACCACCCTGAGTAGGGATCGACAACAACACTCTACCACTTAGTTTGACGCATCTACACAAGGCCCTTCATCAGTGCCAGCCACTGGAAGGTAGGCCCTGTCAGGGAAACCAGCCCCAGACACCCCTGCCTCTGTAGTAGCAGACCCCCTACCCACCACGCAAGTGGGGGACATCCAGCAAGGAATCCAGGAGGTGCGGATGGCAAGACACCCACCACTGCCAGCATGTAACCTCTTCCAAGATGACCTCCTTTGTGTGCCACATATTAACTCTGTTAACTGTTCTTCAATCACCTGCCTTTCCAATGGGAGGTGTACACCAGACTTTGGACTTCCAAAGGTATGGCATTTCCTGTCCCATAATGCCCAATTAAATTTTCTACACACATTTTCAATAAATCCACTTATCAAACTCTCATTGTCTACTAATTGATGTAAGACTATGTGAAGCAAATGAGGAAGACACAAGATACTAATGCAAGGAGGGATATGTTACATGTACAGTGTCCTGCTAAAGAATACTACTAACACAAACACATTGCTACAAGTGTCTGGTCACACCTAACATTTTGCTGCACAGTACAGCACATCGGCTGTTGAAATGTCTGGACTGTCATAGCCAAGAATGGCTGACTCATATTGTGTCAAGGTACACATCTCAAGTTGCAGCCCTACAGACCATGGAAGGAATGGCCTTGTCAGACATTGTCCTGTATAATAGGCAAAAAAAAGTGGATGGTGACACCAGTTTGAACCTTATCACATACCACATCACAGTAATCCACTATCACATAAATCAAGGTACAGACAGAGGACAGTACAACAGTCCCTGATCACAGGCCCATCATAACCCAAAACTATGCATCTGGTGGTATGATACAAACATATGTCAGAGTTGTGGCACAGGCACTGTGGCCTGCAGTGATGAAACACATCTACTGCTACATACAGGTAATACAAGCAGAGTGAAGGGTGAATGTCGTGCTTGCAATAGATGACAACATATTTCATGCCAAGATGTTCCTACACATGATGCAATCGGCCTAACACAGCATAGTAAACAAGTCCATTGTTCACTTCTGACCTTGGCACAGGTCTCTTCAACCCCAAATTTGTGATCTACATTACCTGGAACAAACCTTTTCCACTTTGTATGTCAGAACAGCATCAGATACCTGCCAATGTCATAACTCTGAAATATCCACATGAGGATGTCATGGCGAAGGTACCTGTAAAAAGACAAAACAAGGAGTATAGGCTTGAAAACATACCTACTACACAAGTCACATAGCAAGCATCTGAAAAGGAAATTACATTGCAGTGAGACTGGTACAAACAAAGTAGCTTCACCAAGGTGGGGATATGTCAAACTCTTCAAGCAGCCTTTGGCTGAATATTGGAGAGTATCAGCTGTTGTTGCCAAAAGACCACTCCACACATTCTCACAACTATAGTTCTTAATACAGTCACAGTCATTACATCACATGACATACTTACACTCATGAAAAGTAGTTGTTGATGAGATCTTCCTGCAAGTTAGCTTCTTTCTCTTCTCCACTGTCATCCTCCCTTAGCATTTAAAGAGTCTCCCCTGGTGGCACTGCAGGTTTCCCCTCCTCTGGGATGTATGGGATATTCTTCCACAGGGGAATGTTGTGGAGCATGAAGCATTCCACAGTGATCTGACCCACTTTCACAGGTGAGTAGAGGAGGGCTCCACCAGTCTGGTCAAGACAACTAAATCTAGCCTCCAGGAGCACAAAAGCCCACTCCACCAACCACCTTGTTCTTCCATGGGCCTCATTGAAGTGAACTTCCCTGGTATAGTTGAATTCATTATTGCGTCAACAACCAAGGACGGTTTGGATATGCAGAGTCTCCTGTTAAGTAATGGAACTTATCTGCATCAATGAGTGACTCAGTTCATGACTGTAGCACCACACATTGCACACACACAGTCAGGAAAGATATGACTTACCAACCAGCCAGGCCCTGTCTGGGTACAGTTGTGACATCAGCTGTGGTATGGTGCTGTTCCGCACTATGAAGGAATAATTGGCTGAACCCGGATAATGGGGCTAGACTTGTGAAATGTAGCGATCCACCAAAGAAACAACTGCCAAGTTGATGGAATGAAAGTTCTTTCTGTTGAGGGATACTTGTTCAGTGGCCTGTGGTGGTACCAAGCCAACCAATGTGCTATCAACGACCCCCACCACATGTGTAGGTTGTGTGCAAAAACATAGAAATGAGCCTTCACATGGGCTAAATCCTGACGTCGGAGTAACTGGGTGTGGCTGTTCAGGTGTCCCAACATTGCTGAGAGGACAACCTTTAACACCAGACTGAACATAGGTTGGGACATTCCAGCTGATAGGGCTACTGTATGTCAGAAGGACCCTACGACTAGTAAGTGCAATACTGACATGACTTGTACAATAGATGGAATGCTCCCAGGATAACTAATAGCTGGCATCAGATCTGGCTCCAACTCATGACATAAGTCCACTATTGTTTGTCTATTCAGATGCTAAAGAAGGATAACGTGGCATTCTTCCATGGTCCGAAGGTCTGGCAGTGGAAAGTAGATAGAAGGTTGTCGCAACCTCCCTCCCCTTGGGTACCTATATATGACAAGACATGATTTATAACATTAGTTATTGTGTCCTCAGCAAAATACATGATGCATGTCAATAATATCATGTGACAAGGCATTTCTGAATGGATAGACATGGCAACCAGTACACATTACAGCTGCAGATAACACAAGGATCACATGTGACGCCAAAGTTTTCCACACTTGTCCACAACATGTATATGGACCAAACTCAAAGATGTGCAACACAATTGCCCCTCAAAATGTGACTGGATATCCCAACCGCCAAAATGACCATCGGTAAGGGTGGACTGTGCCCCACTGTTAAATGCCATCTGTGCCCTGCAACATACTACAATGGTGTTTGAATGATTGGTAGGACCTACATGGCAAGACAGGATAAGCATGTTTGTGGGGTCAAAAATACATTTTCGGAGGTGTGATGGAGTTCATAAAGCCCAATATAGCATTTGAGGCTGCCAAAATGGTGGCTGCCTGACCTATTTCCCTTTAGCAACACAAAAGGATGATGGACGGAGTGCTGACACTTTTCAAACACTCACCCACAGTCACAGATGTGGGTTTAATCCATTGTTCTTTTACTCGCCATGCCACCCCAGTTTGGACCCATCCATATGCAAATCACTCTTGACCGTGCTCCCCATGGTAAAGTCCAGAACGAAACTGCCATGCCAGGTCCTCCCTGGACCAGAAACAAGCATTCTGGGACCAGCTACAGTGTGTGAACCTTCATCAAGAAGACTAGCTTGAATCCAGTGGCACAGTGAGCGGGGGACCATGCCTGGGCATACCCTTCCCACTTAAGGCAACTTTAGCAACACAAAAGGATGATGGACGGAATGCTGGAACTTTTCAAACACTCACCCCCAGTCACAGATGTGGGTTTAATCCATCATTCTTTTGCTCACCCCGCCACCTCAGTTTGGACCCAGCCATATGCAAATCAGTCATGACTCTGTTCCTCATGGTAACAGTAAAGCCTGAACTGCCAGGCATGTCTTCTCTGGACTGCAAATAAGCATCCTGGGACCAGTTTCAGGGTATCACCCTTCATCAGCCAGGCTAGCTTCAATACAGTGTGCACAGTGAGCACAGGACCCCCGACTGGGTATACCCTTCCCAATTAAGGCAACTTTAGCTACTAATTTCCTACTCCCCCGGACATTAGGAACCACCTGCAACCACCGGTGGAGGTTGTCATGGCCGTAGGCGGTTGCAATCGCAGCATACACAGCCATAAGCTAACGTTGTTGCCAGTGTTGGTCGCAGGCAAATGGATGGGTCAGCCGGCCGTTACGACCGTATACGGATGTGACCGTCATGTTCTGGCTATTCATTCATTTGACTCCTGACACTGCTGCAAGCAAGACCTCCATGACCTGAGCTGTTGTGTACTGGCTCTGGGAGCAATCATGCCATGCCTAGCAAGGAATAGGGCCCTGCCTTCTCTCCAGAGGAGCTGGCGAGGATAGTTGATGAGGTCCGAGCCCTGTATGGACATCTCAATGGCTCACCAGAGGAGCCGGTAAGTACCTAATTTGCACAATTTTCTTTGTACTTTACTATCCTTTCCCTCCTCATAGGCTAGAATCTGCCCATGTATGCCAGATAGACTTCTCATGTGCCTGTTGTTGCAGTCTGTGTGGCATCAATGGTAGGGACAATGTGCAGATATTGGTGGCCAGTGCCATGTTAAGTTCAGTCGGATTGTGCTGTGTAAGGTTTTTGGGGTCCTAGATCTTTCTTGTTTTGGATGTACATAACTGGGTAAGAAGACGTTACCGCCATTGACTGACATCTCTTTCCTCATGAATGTTGTCAATGTCAGACAACATGTATGTGCATGACAGCATGAGCTGAGTATGCGTGTTGTATGAGTCTGCTGAGAGTAATGTGAACAATGTGTAGCATGACACAGAGATTTCTAAATACATCTGCATCGACTAAACTGTTGTTTGGAAGGAATATCATGATTCACTGCTGCCCTTCAGGTTGAAGCACACACCACATGGCAATTGTTGTTGGCTACATGATGTGCTGTCATGCATGGGAGTGATGGAAATGGAGTGTCATGTAGGTTCTGTCAGTTCAGCCGGCAGAGACCAGGGCATGTCACATGTATCACCCAGTATGGGACCTAGTCTAGGCTGTGGTAGAATCACTGTGGTTATGCAGCTGTGGCAATGTGCCCACTCCTGGTACCCCGGCAGATCCTGTCATGTGGCCAATATGAGACTCTGGTAACAAATCCTGCCCAGAATGCCTAACTCCTTTGACTAAATGAGCAATGTTACAGAGGTAAGTCATTAATCTAAGCCATATGTACACTTAGCATCATTGTCCTTGTGTGCATTAGACTTTTGACAGGTCCCTTACGCCCACAGCTCTGTTGTCACCTTCCCACAGGTCATGTTTGCCTGCACAGGCTTATTGCACAAATGACAGTCCCACAGTGCAGGCAGTGGGTTGATTCCTGGAAGGCCATGATATGTGACTCACTAGCTTGGTCACATAGCAGAAACTATACAATGCATGCCTTTGTTTGTTGGATGCAATCTCAGTAGGATGGCCACATATGCCCAAAGGAGTGTTAGATGGTACAGGTACATAGCACAGAACCCTACCCCGTGAAGTGGCATGAGTCTACATTTGTGATTGCATATATCTGTACATGGACACTTTTTCTACCCACCATGCCAGTCCCTTCATTGTTACACATGTGTAATATTTGAGTTTGCATGCTGGCAGTTGCCTTTTGGGAGTATATGCAGTGACTCATTCTCAAAGAGTGTGAATGTGTTGGTCCATTCATGCCTAAGGGGTTTACCCTTCAGAAGCCACATATGTGTGATGTATTTCATAGTGGCACACATCACAGTACAGGTTGCTATAACGTGGGCTACATAATGTCAGTCAGCTTGTTTAATTATTGTACACCAGAGAAGGGTCAGCCTGCAGATGGAAAAATACATGTATGTAGTCATGTCCCTGTACTTAACGGCTTGAATGTGTCAAACTTGGAAAGTATTGACAAATAGGAAAGTCCTAACTTGATGTTATTGACAAGTATGTGACTCAGCCATTTGTGATTAAACTTGTGATCATGATCTCTTGATTTGTCTTTTGCATCCCTGCAGGTCAACATCCAACATCCATTAAAATAAGGGATTATGGACAGCCATCGCCCGTAAGGTGCAGAGCCTGGGGCTCCACAGCCAGGTCGCTGCGGTCCATCTGGGGAATTTGTCCCAACGTGGGCAGGGTGCCTGTCTGACCATGACCCACCTAATGGCCTGCATTCTGGCAATGGCCTATCCAGAGCTTGATGTGCATTTAAGGGCAGGAAAGCAGTCACAAGGGGTGAGTACAGGACATATTCCTGCCTGTTACATTGCCAAGTGAATGCGTTAGGTTCTGACAGCTCCCCTTGACAACTGGGAATGAGCCATGTGTCACTCAGTAGATGAGTGATTGTATGTGCAGACATGTCATGTGGGGCATACTGATATGCCTTGCCTATAGGCCCAGGGACCTAGGACATAACTGGGTAGAATCCACAAACCACTTGCTCTCCCGGGACAACATATGGCAGGGTACATTCATCAATCAAGTACTGTTTGTTGTTGTAGTGTGTGTAATTTCTGTGCAACAGACCACTGCTCCTCAATGTTACAGGCCAAAGGTAAGTAAGTGATGGATCACTGTCCTTAGCCATGTGTTTGGGTAAATGAGTATATAGGGATGTGACACCCAGAGGTTACTTGTCTTCAGCGTATGAAAGGTGCTAGTGTCTCACTGCAGTCTGTAATGTGAAGCTGGACAACATACACGTGACAGAGCATATCTTGTTCTTTGGTTCTGCTATAGATCAATACTTTCCCTTGGTAGGTGGGGAATGTCCAATCACATGATTTATCTGCCATCACTGTTTTCAACATTCCTTGTGCCTACATGTCAGCATGTGTCCCTTTCTCTTTGGAAAAACATTTGTAAGCTGCAGTGTCATGAATGGTAAACCTATGTTAATGGTATGATGTCTGTATTCTCTCACATATATGTGCATGGCAAACCGTGTGTGGAATAGGACATTTACAATGGGAGTACATTTCATGTTGAACCACATACAGGAGTGTGTCATCATTGTTTATTGGCAGGCACATTCCCTCATATGTCATAGTGTGTCATTTGGCATGTTCAACTGCAATAGCAATGAGAGACATGGCAGGTAGGCCTAGAGGTTTGAACCAGATTGTGCATTTCTATGCCCTTGATGTGGCATCATGTTGAAAAGTGCACTGCACGTGTGTAATATGTAAGGTTTGTGACCTGACTGTTGCCCAGCATCATGGAGTGACTTGCATATATGTTGGAATCACATCCATAGACAGGCATCTGGGTCTGCATGACCAGAATGGAGACAATGATGTAGCATCAATTAGGTAACATGTTGAGGGCCATCAACAAGTACTTTCAAATATCTGGGGCTCTCCAACATCCAAGGGACTAATGCAATCTACTGATGCACTCAGAGTATGTCATTGCAGTGGGTACCAGACATTAGTGATGATTACCCTAGGGCTTGTTTATTCATTGTGTAGTGGATTTTGGGGACCTCTCTCCCTGACATATTGCGCATGATGTCTACAGTATACTTTTCTATGCCAAATGTGTGGCCTATCTGAGCAACATTAATACTAGCTCCATGACTATATTGGGACAAATATCACTTGGTGAAGTAGGCAGAGTAGAACAGTTTCCAGTGTGACATGAGTATTTCCATGTCACCTTCTCCAGGCCAATGTACTTTTGTCATCGACATTGCAGGAATTTGGAGCATCATTCTTATTGTTGGGTCATCATGTGTGTGACAAATAGATGTGTGCATGGCCTTGTGTGGGATCTATAGGAATGCATTTGGCATTGGCTAACTATTGTATGACAACAGGCAACTGAGGACTGCTCCATGGAGCAAAGCTTTAAGAGTGATGTGGTCTCCTACTTGTTGAATGGTTATTGTTATTATGCAACTTCAACCATGCAATTGCAGTTGTGTGAGATCTTGATTTCCTGTAGGCAACTGTTGACAGTTCAGATGGCATGCATGCATATGGTATGCCACATGTATGGGCCACTTAGGTGGAGTTTGTTGCTGGGGTCTACTTGATATCATGGTAATGTTTGCTAATCAGAGCTGTTGTTCAGGTGTGATCATGGACAGATGATGATCCTAATTCAATTTGTATTTGCAGCATCAGAACCAGCAAGCAAAGGTGACAGGGCACAGCTGAGTAGGGAAGCATCTGTCCATGGGATCTTGGGTCAAGACACCACTGAAGCAGAGGGATCCAGTGGCGTGGAGGGTGATGGGAGTGCCACAGGGGAGACAGGAGTATCCTCTTCCTCATCGGATTCTTCCTCTGGTGGACACTCCCTAGTGTTGGCGGACCTACCAGGGCACCCCCATGTACCATTTTTGCCTGCTGCCCCTAGTTCTATCACCGCCCTCCCTATTGCTCTCCACCCAGTTGGCTGTGCCCACTCACCCAGGAGGGTGGGTGTCTCCTTTGCTGCAGGCTCCTCTGCCCCAGCCCCTGTTACCCCTGCTGCCCTCGGTGAAGAGGCTACTGACCTCCGGAGATGTATCTCTGTTGGTTAGTTAACTATTGTGAATGCCATCCAGGGATTGGCAACCCAACTCAAACAAACAAATGCATCCCTGAAAGGCATTCATGGTGCAATAGCTGGCCTAGAGAGAACTTTTCCGGCTCTGGCCTCCTCACTGATGGAGGCCAGTACCCCTCAACTTCTGTCCCCCCTCCACCTCCACCTCCCTCTCCCCCTGCCTACCCAAAGCACACAGACACTCAAGAGCAGCACACACAGACACAAGCACCATAAAACACACTGGCAGGCAAGTAAACAACAGATACTCATAGATACAACAAAAGTCACCGCTTACCCAGACACCCCCACCACCTCCAGTGTTACATACAGAACATCAAGCATATCCACAGGTACCACCACAACAGTCAATGGCACACCCACCACACGCAGCATAGCCTCAGACGTCCACCACAAGCACCATACCTTCAAAAACCACACAAACAGACTCACAGACATCCACCGCATCCAGCATACCCACAGTCACCACTCCAACAAACACACACACATCCACCACTCCATCGCCGAGCATCTCCACCTCCCAAACCTCCAAGAGACACAAACACTCACTCACCCATACAACAGACACAACCAAACACAAGCATAACTCCCAGAAGCATACTCCCACAATATCCACAAAACACAGCAGACAACCACTCCCTCAACCTCCAAGTCCTACCCCTTCTGCTGACTATTCCCATGTCCCTAAGAATGTTTTCTTGTTTGACCTTGACCTTTCCCATGTTCTCTCCTCCCCGTCCCAAACACAACAAGCCCCCACCCACCTCCCTGTGTCCCACTTCCACCTTCAAGACCCCCTCTACCCCCTGCAAACACCCATATGTCTCCCTCCAAGAAGAAGGCCACCCCTCCAAAACCCAAGACCAAACATGCACTCCCAAATCTGACCTCCTAAAGATGATCCCTGATGTGCCTACCTGCCCATTTGATGCCCCTTCCTGTGGACGTTCCCTGGCAGTTAGGAGTCAAGTGACAGCACCATGATGTGCCTGTGCCAACACAAATGGACTGGCCAATGACCTTGGACTTTTCACAGTTTGAATGGAATAAACCCAACAGTTGTTTTTTTTGGGGTATACATTTATCCTGCAATTCTTTTTCTACCTTTATGTTGTTCCTGAGTATCTTGTGTTGTCTGCCTACAGTTATGTGTGTTTCAGCCTGCTTGCTGATCCTTTTGCTGTTGTTTGCCATATCTGACTTTGTGGGCAGTGCTGGTGTCCCCCAAGACATGGGTATATTTTGTGTACGGATATGTGGTTGTAAAGGCAATGGTGGTGTCATGGAATTGTGCACCATTTATTACGGTAAGTATTTAATCTTGTGTTGTCCAATATGAGCATGTATGGTGTTAGACTTGTTCCGTTGATATGGATTATGGATTCATCTGATGTGTGTCAGCTTGAGCTTAGTTTGTGCAGATATGGAGTGTGTTCAATTGTGCTACCCTTGTTTGCATTTGACTGTGCATGTGTCCATTTAGCTGTGTGTATCTTGCAGCTACTTCGTGTAGAGGTATGTCCCATGCAATTGGAGTTGTATGTGCTTTGTTGACTTGTTCTGCCAAATTGTGCAGATAGGCATGCCAGTTTGGTCTAGTATTGTTTGTCTCAGTGATACCTGAAGAACCAGTTCCTGTGCAATAGTTGTTTTATGGGCAGTTGCAAAGTGATATGTGTCCCAGTGTAGCCTCCTTCCCTGGGTGTTCCTGCTGGTCCCATCCCTATAGTGCAGTTATTGTTTGCATATTGAGGATTGTATATTTGATTTTCTAACAATTGTGCATCCCTTTGTCCCTCCATTGTGTTGCGATGTGGGTGATATGTGTGTGTCCATTGCAGGGCTGTTTACTGGGAGTGATATTTGTGTTCCATGCCCCATCTATACATATGTGTATTGAATGTGATGGCAGTCCATGGCATGTGTGCAATGTGAGTATGTGAGTTATATCTGTAGATGTGATGTTGGTGTTGTGTGAGACAAAGTTTTGCACACTTCACTGTCCCTGTGCCTTAGATAAGTGCACATTTTTTTTGTGTTATGTTGTGTTGCGATATGGTGTGAGTGACCTGCCCAAAGGGGGCATATTGTGGCTGTGCATGTGTTCTTTTTTGTGTAAAATTCCAACCAGGACCCAATGAGAAAGGTATGGGGTGCTAGTATCGCCACCCTCATATCATGTGGGCGACAGTGCAAAAATATGTTGGTACACAGGTAGGTCTGTGTACTTATAATCAGTTGCGTCCATGGTGCGGTTGATTTTGTGCACCTTCAATGAGCAGCTGCAGGACGTGCGTGATGGGCTCCTTGACAACACCAGATGTGTAAGGCTGCCTGCAGGTGAGAAACTCCCATCAAAGTCCCTGTTTCGGCCATCTGGGATGTGGTAGTTGAACCGCCACAGTCACATTGGTGGTTTGCAACCTCATAATGTGTCCGGTGGAAACACAGGCTCTGCTGGCCTGTTTGTTTGTGCAGCCTTGGGACCATGGAAGTCAGTGCTGCCTGGCGGTGCTGACGGAACCATGGAGGTCTTTGCTCCAGAGGCCAGCATGACCCATAATCTGGCAGTCTGACAATCAACCTGACGTCCGTCGGACTGCTGCCTCCGCCATGGCGGTTCACAGACCACCAAGCTCGTAATGAGGCCCTTTGTTTTTTAATTTGCTCCCAAGGTGTTCATGATGCTGGTAAGGTCAGAGGAGTTTCTACTCATTTATTAGAAGATATATTGGAGAGCACAGTTGCTCCTGATTTTGTAGTTTCTCAGACAAAGGAACTCCAACATGGACTTGGAGATGAAAAATTAAAGCAATGAGAATAATTTGAAATAGGTAAAGTGTGCAATAAAACCAAAAGGTATATAGACAAGAAGTTGTTGTTTGCTTCTATTAAAAAGTACCTGTAACCTTCATTATGTATATGTTTGTCTCCCTTGGAGAAATTCGTAGGCATATATGAAGAAACATTACTCACTGCTTTATCACTACTTTACATGTTATAATCATGATATGATTAACAACAACTGTGAAGTAATACTCATTATAGGACAGAATAATCTGCTAACTTTACACATACTTGTATTGATCCATAGAGAAATGAATATATTTATAAACTATAGAAATATCCTGTCATTTTAGAAAATTATCTCATTTGACAGGAATCACAAAAAATCCCAAATGTTCTACTGCCATAAAGTGATGACATTTGCAGCAGCAGAAAACCTACAAGCTTTTTTAACTTCTTTGTCATTCATGTTTACGTCTAGAAAATATTACTCAATTGCATAAACCAGGTCATCTACAATACCATAACATATACAAATATTTTTGTGTCTTTTCCTAACATTTGAAACACCTATGTTGTCCTCAACAGCACTAACTTTAAGGCTCTTATCATGCTTCCAAGGAAAACAGGAGGTAGGTATTTTTCCGCCCAAAATTATAAATGTTATGGAAATCTTCATTTCCTGTCTGCAGAATGAACACTCTATCAAGAGATTTCCTGTGAGATGTGGAGAATAGCATTAGGTGTTTCCAGCCATTTCCCCACGTACATTTCTCCTGGTGAAATGTGTGGAAGAAAAACACTTGGAAGCACATTGTTCCCACATATCTCATTCTTCTAATTCAGTCTTGTTACGGCCAACTCTGAATTCAACAGACTCTCATAATGAGGGATTTCACTTGTAAATTTGGTGGAATTATTTGTGAATACACATGTACCTCCCTTTTTAGGGTTGAGCCTGCGAGTGCATGCGGTACTGAATAGGTCTCGCTTGCGAGACTTTATTGTGTTCAGTAAAGAGCTTGGAGCCCGTCTGTCACTCACCATTTGTTGGTTTGTGTGGCACTCTTTTACAGCCTCGTAATTTGTAAAGGCATGCCTGGCATCACTTACATTTCTCTGTGTGGAGCAGGGATTAAGCACTAATTGATGCAACTTAATTAGTGCCCATCTGCTGCTTCCCAAGTGATATTATTATTATTTGTTGTTTTTAACTTTGAGTGCCCTGCAAACAGAAGGCTTGTTTGTGACTGGCAAAAATGTGCTCAGCAGGCACAAAATTGCAAAGTTTTATTTTTTAAAGCTAACTTTATTTTATTTTGCCAAGCCGTTTTTTCTCAGTTTCTTCTCATGTTTTCTTTTGTTTTTACTTGTGGGTGCTGTTGTCAAAAGATGACAATTACCTTATTCAAAATATGTGAGACCTTTTGCAAATGCTTGTTGTGATTGCTCTTTAGCTTCCCATTGACATCTCACTGACCCTTCTCTTCCCCCTCCCCACCCTTACCATAATTCAGATATATTAGTGAATTCATAATCTCTATTGCACAGGAACAACCAGTGACAAGACCTTGCCAGGAAGCAGATCTGCAAAAGGAGGAAGCTAGTTGGGACAAATTCCCCCCTCGATCCTGATGCACCCTTGAACACCGAGGATAGAGCTGGAATCCAACAATACCAAAAAAATCCCAAACTCTAGAACGCTGCCCGAATGTGTGCTGGGTAATACAAAAGTAATATCTTGGAACATAGTGGGGGCTGCCAAAAAGACCCAAACTTGGAATCCTTTTTGCGAGATTTTGATTTCATGTGTCTACAGGAAACTTGGAGAGAAGCTGAAAATCTGTTAGCAGGGTTCCAAGCATTCTTTAACTCAGCTGCAAAACTAAAGTCCAAATGGCACCTGAGGGAGGTCTATATACCTACATAGCCACAAGCAAATCTTTAAAGGTAAGGAGCATTGACCAGACCACATGTTAGCTGTCATCACTGAAAGTTGGCCATTGGAACAGGCATCAACGTCGGTCATAATATTAAACATTTATATAAACCCCAACGTACCTCACAAACAGCATCTATTTGAGACCAAGGAAAATAAATTGCTATCTCTAAACGTCTAGTATGGGAATGCCTCCTGGCTCATCACAGGCAACTTCAACCTAAACATTGCCAACAATGGGAAAAGAAGTACCAGAGACTAGGCCTTGGATCAGTGCCTGTGCATTCGCAGCAAGTATCAGGCTTCTGGGACATGGATAAATGTGATTATCCTGTGGTGAAGTTGGACTGAGGGCCCTGAGCTCTGGATTTCCCACAGACTGCCCAATGAACACTGTGCACAAATCAAAGAAATTGGCAAGCACGCTAGGTTACACATTTGCTTCTATGGCATTCTTCAAGTTCATCCATGTTTTTAGCAAAGTGACCATTATCTGCAAGTTATGGAAATCACAAACAACAACCATTATATTGCACAGGTATATGATATAGGGTTACAGGATCCAGGAAGCCATCTACCTCTTATAAGATGGTCAAACGTGTATGGCGAAATATGAGGCATGGAAAATGAGCTTATTACCCAATCTAGGGGCCCAGGTGGACACAATCATCAAATGAGAAGCAATGTTAACATCACTAAGGAACCATCTAGCTCCCATACAATGGTACAGGGTGGGTCCCCCCGGGAAAAAAGTCAATGGTTCACACAATTCCTAAAGCAACAAAGGTAACAGCTCAACAAAGCAGCAAGAGTCCTAAAGAAACAACACATGGACACCAGACAACTTTGTTCCTTCCATGAACTTGAAAACAAATACAAGAAGGCACTCTGGGAAGCAAAGCAGGCACACCGAGACCAGGAATGGATCCAAGTTGTTGAGGTGTGCAAAGAAAAGAACAGCCACTCCCTGTGGTTCTTTGTCAATCAACTGGAGCGTGGGGCTGCAGGGACCCTAAGCCAAACTGTGACAGTGGCGAAGTGGATTGAGTGTATCTCTAAACTGTACAGCTGTCAGGAAGTGACAGAACACAATGCTAGCTCAAACTACGAGCCAAATCCCCTATCCTTTGAAATAAAACAGATCGAAGGACACCTCTGACACTGCAGAACTTAAAGGGCCCCTGGTTCAAAAGGCCTCTCCACAGGAGTCTTAAAACACAATCCAGATTTTTGGTCTAACCAGCTCAGCAATATGTTCACTGCATGCATCACAGAAATGAAAATCCCAGATTCAAGGCAAGGGGCAATTCTCTACCCAATCTACAAGACAGGCCCCTGTGGGAACCCAGACACCTATTGGTTGATGGCTCTGCTTGACCTTGATACAATAATATTTGCGGACAGCCTGTTAACAGAATTGAAAGACTGTGTGACTTAACTGAATATAATACCTCTGAACCAAACAGGCTTCTGTCCCCAACCTGATAGCACTAGGCATGTTGGCTGAAAAATATATAAAAATGAAATTGCCTTGCACACCTGCTTTATGGACCTATCTAAAGCTTTTGACTCTGTGGAAGGCACAGATGGTGGAAGAAGTCAAAATACCTCAATATTCCACCAAATCTGCTAAGAGGAATACAAATTTTATATTCTGACAACTGGGCTAGGGTAAAAGTTGTCAGCAATGGAATACTGTCTGATAAAATCCAGATAGAAAGAGGCATTAAGCAAGGCAGCATACTAGTCCCGATGCCATTCAATTTATATCTGTGAGATCTGTGCACACAATTGAACTCTTCCAGTTCCTATCCCTCCACATTGGGCCACCAACTCATAACAGCACTATTATAAGCAGATCACATCATCCTGTTGAATCTTTCAGGCATGGGACTCCAAAAATTGCTAAATACCCTTGATCAGTATTGCAAGACAAACATACTGCTGTTAAACCCTGAGAAAACCAGGTAGTCAGTTTTGGTAAGTGTGTAGTCAAGAAAAAGCAGTGGCTCTGTTGAAACCAGCTTGTGGGCAGAAGCAGTAGCTTTAAATACCTGGGGGTCTGGTTACAGGAGCTGTGGTCTCACCTCTTGCTTCTAAACACCTTGAAAGCCAGAGTGGCATCACAACTCGCATCTCCCCAAACTATATCTATGAATCTGCAAAGTCCAACGTGGAGCCTGCTCCTCATGGTGATCAAGGGAAAGTTTTTGCCCTCCCTGGAATATGGTCTGAAAATGTATCCTGGCAAGTTTGATGATTTCTTGGATCTAGATGAGTACAATTTCCGCTTTCTTTTCCGCCTGCCATACAGTTCTTCACTGGCATAAGTCAGGTTGGAATTCGAGTTACAAGACCAAGCATTGGTACAAAACAGGGCTATACTCAAATATGCCTATCTACTAAAGCACTTATCCGGGAGGAAACAGGCCTGAACATGCCAGATGACTCAAATTCATGGTCTTACAAAATCGTCTTGGCTAGCAAGCAACTACAGGCAGAAGAGCTGTGGCAAAAGACCTTACTGCATAAACCATTTAAGCAACTAATAAATAAGCAAATCAAACGGCTATTGTGGAGCAAGGACAAAGACAACTTCAGCCTACGACCCAATTCATGGATGGCTATTAACACTACAGGGCTCCAACAACACAGCCATACCTGGCATAAATACAAAAATAAAATCTAAAAATAAAGGTGATGCACGCCAGATTTTGTCTCCCCTCATTGGATGCAGTTCCAAAGTGGCTGAATCCCTCAAACAACAGGAAACATAGACTGTGTGCATACCATCAGGAAGACTTCTTACACCTTCTATGCATATGCCCGCACTGTCCCCCTGGCAGAAATTGTACCTCAAAAACATGTTTAGCTCCAATAGCAGTAGATCATGCCGACAAGCTATTCCATTTTGCATCAAAGGGCTGATACCACAACACATGGCATGCATGACAAAATTCATATTAAAAGCAGAACACCTTTTAAAGCATGCACAAAATAACTGTGAAAGCTGGTGGAGCTATTCAGCTTATGACTAAGCATTATTAGTGCTGTTTACACACAGCCTAGGTGCAGAACTTTAAGGACAGCATGGAGTTGGAGGGGACAGTTCATGCTATTGCCCCCATGATGAAACACACAACCTTATTTAACCGGGGTTCCAATTACTTACCTTGGTATTTGTGCTTCAAATCTATGAGAATCATAAATCCCAGTAGGTCGTTTTTGGTTTTTCTATTTTAGTTGATAACGCTTTTATGTACATTGCTGACTGCAATGATTTTTAGGGGCGTGAGCAAAACGCTCCGTCCCTCTTCTGATCTCTCTTTAGGGGAATTTTAATCATGCCCGTTGTTACCTCAGTCCCTTTCATTAGTTTGTGGGCTTGCCTTTTAAAATCCGCTTGTTTTCATTCATGAAAGGCATGCATACTCATGCCTTTTCTGGTGTTTAGCCCTCCTCAAGAGCACCAGTAGGCTATCGGAAACATACAAGGCTCCATGTTTTCCGTATTGTTTCTGGACTACTTTTTGTCTTTTTTTTTCAGCGCAATCATGCTGTATTTTACACACCGCGATAACGCTCGTTTTATTTTTTATATTTAATGTGGCAAAGAAAGTCCGAGTTCGAGTTTACAACACTAATAGCTCTAACTCGACGTAAAGCGAGACCCTTTGCATTGCTAACGCTTGTTATTAATTATAAAACATTTTTTATAAAACTGAAAAGATGCATTAGTGAGATTCACTCTGCACTCCGTGCAATATACACATATCTGCAAATCTTGATTCATTCCATTAAAAAATTGAGAAATGCTCCAGAAACCCAACTGTCTGAGCACCTAAATTAAATGTATGTGAGCGTATAACTTTGTGAACCTGCTCCAACAATAATATTGCCTGGAACAGACTCTTCTAGATTGTTGTCTTAATGACCTTTAAGACATGGGTTTGTTCACGAATCTTAGGGGCATATTTACATAGAGTTCACACGGAGCAGCGAGTAAAGTTGTTGCTCTCCCTTGCGCGAAGGAGAGAAAGCACAACTGCGCCTTATCTGCTTAGACGTGGCACTACTCTGCTTCGGGACACACATACAGCAACACTCATGGCTGGTGTAAAAGGTCATTTATTTAGGACAGGATTTAAACATAAACATCATTAACTTTTAACTGTATAACTCCCTTTTGCCCAACTTTAATTTTAGAGCTTCCCTATGCCCTTCACTCTCTCTTCCTGTGGCTCTCTTCAAATCTCCTCCCCTAGGCACTCCCCTATTCCTTTCATGCCCTCCTTGTTTGTAACATCCCAACCCCCCCATTCTTATCCCTCACCTCGTTTTTCCCCCTGGAAGGGGGACAAACCCGCATCTGGATCTCCCCCCTCCCCCAATTCCTGCTGAAACTTTGAAAACATCACCTGTCCTAACTGACGTCAAAACCTCCTTCCCAACTCCTCCTCTGAAAACGCCCTCTAAATATCACCGTTCCTACCTCCTTTCCGATCTGTTGAGCGGGTGGGTGCTCAAAAACACCCTTTCCCCACTAGGTCGGCCAGGAAAAGAGGCCGACCCCAACCCTCCATCCCCTTATAACCCCTCTACTAGTCCCAACCCCGCTTACCTGGTAACCAATCCGGCACACCCGTGCCACTTCCTGTCCTCCCGAACAGGCCCGCAGAGAGACTAGAACGAGTCTCTCTCTCCGCGGGCCCCCCCATTCTCCTTGTGGCTGACATGCCAACGCAGCCAACCTTGACCTTGCACAAGAGTGTCTACATTGTACCAGAAGAGTTTGTGTGTAGGGGACAGTCTTTTGCTAAACAAAAAAATATGCTTTTAGGCATTTTTTAACTCTTTGTTGTGTGCTGCAGAAATGAGAAATGAACACATTCACGGAATGCCCACTTAGCGCAAAGTAACGAAAGGCAGAGCATTGTGATGTGTTGCCTGACTGTGGGTTACAAACCAACGCAGATCGTGATTTGCATTGGTTTGTAAATTACAGCAGACTACTTTTCATCAGATTGTATTAAAAAAAGCAAACCCCAAACAAACACTTTATAATCCTGGGTTCTGATGTTTTTGTACTTGTAGGTTGTTTTTCATATATTTGCCAAATTACTTGAAGCAAGACACCTTTAATGAAAACCGCTAATAATATCGTTCCTATTTCTTTTAAACATTTAAATATATTCACATTGCTTGTAAAGCAATATAAACTACAACTGTCATCAGAATGACAGGCCTTACGGAGAAGTATGCTTTTCCTTAGAGGGTTTCCAAACCTGTGGGCGCAGCAAAGTATGTGGTGGCTTTACGTCACTTTTTTATGCCCACATGCTGCAACAAAATGATAAACCATTTAAAAGTGATTAGCAATGTGTTGCTGTGTTTGAACCATGGAAATGGGGTTACTTCAATATGAATATGCTAATAAAGCAGAGCGCTGTGTTTTTATTGCTACGCTACTTATATTTCCTCAGTCGCTCAGGTATCTATTTAGACTCATGAATTACATTACAACCTGGTTTCAGAGATTAGTGGTTATAGGCAGCAGATGTTTAAATGTAACTTGCAGGTATCATGACTGTGTTTACGAAGGGATAATGCAAAAACTCTGACTTGTAATGCTGCAGATTTCAGCTTAATTTATGGCAATTCCCTCACTGGCAAATTAAATATCATTCTCTGTTAGGAAAGGTGCAGGAAGCATGGCAAGGGATACTTCAAGGGTACTGACAAAGAGACTTTGATCTATATCTTTATACACAAGGATGTTTGTGATATGTATGGCATTCTTGCATTTAGGCATGTCTGATGCAGTATGAAAGCATTGAACATTCATTATTTGTGCATTGCCTAATGTGTTCATTTCTTTCTCAACTGGTTCTTGTTAGGCACTACAGGCCTCTTTATGAGTGCATAGCGAATCTCAAGAGAACAGTAACTGGAGTTACCAGACCCATCAATATAATGAGATAAATCAGGAGCTTTCCCATCAGGACTTACCTCCCGAAATCTATGCAACATTTCAAGTGAAACTCTGGGGGAAAGGGGAAATTGCTGCAGGAATCCCCTAATTTGAATGTACATTTGAATGTTCAAATCCCACAATGGTGCCCCAAATCCCGAGTCATTTTTATACTGTTACTGTACTGGTACTGTAAACACCACACTCTCACTGATCATGTTGCTTTGCAACTATAATAATTACAAAGCATGTGAGAAGTGTTCAATGCTCAGAATAGCAATTGAGGCATAAATAAGCATACATCAGTGCGGCTGTGGGGCGGAGTGTAGTGTGGTGTGAGCAGTCAGGTGGTGGAACATGGAGGACCTGACTGCTGGAAATTGTAGAGGTTGGAAAGGTTGGAGCGGGCCGTGTGCTGGGATCCTGTGTCCTGTAGTACCCTGGCCCCAATTCCCCTACATGGTTGAAGTGGCAGAACAGAGCCTCAAGACAAGGCAAGTGGGGGTGGTGGGGTGGGCAGGAAGCTTAGGCTGCAGACATCTCACGCTGAGTAGAGGGGGCTGGCACTAAGCCAGTGCGGCTTGCATGGGCTGAGCTATCCTGCCTTGTCTTACCCCTACCAGCTCCCCCATAATTCCTTAAGATGTTTTATTTCCCTCACCAAGCATGGCTCGCTGGTTGTGTTGCCATATTGCCATTTTGAAATTGGAGAGATCTGCAATGTGTTTTAAGTCCCTCCCTCACAGCTTATCAGTCAAGCCCTGAAGGGATTGAAGGGGTTGTAAGAACTTTGAGGACCATGAGGTCTAGCAAAGCAAGAAGGGAACCTTTTATTACTCAAAAGTGTAAGAAGTGCCAACGGGGTGATATAGTGTACAATATCACAGACCAGCAGCCACTGCTGGATCAAGGGGACAGGCTCCAACCTTCAATTTCAAGCGCCATTGCACCAGTCGCCCCTCAGACCTTCACACAAGATGTCTTGAAACCTTTGGACTCTGTTGTAATTAAGCCCTTATCGTCTGGTACCATGCTGAGCTCGTCTATGTTTCTTGAGTCACCCTTGTTGGGTTCTTTTTAAAAAACTTCTGTTGTTAAAAAGGTGGACGGTGGTGGCACCCAGCACTCTGTGAGCCTGAGTGCATCTCTGACAACTGGTGCCACGGAGGCCTCAGCAAAGAGGTCCCGGTCATTTGAAATACAAGCACAAGTACATTCTCATGCATTACCAACTATTTTTGTGGGTCTCCCTGGCCTAGTAAGTAGCCTAGAGGTTGAGGAGTTAGCCATTGTTGCATCGGCCTCTGAGGAAAAAATAACTCCATTTGTGCCACAGGTGGACAACTCAGCCGTGGATCCGCTGAAGCATTTGGTTTCTTCAATAGCTATCTCAAGTGATTTTTCTTTTGATGCCTTGGAGGTGGTCTCTTCCCCACTTGTGCATTCGCGGCAGAGTGTGCAAGTCCATTAAAGCCTTGTTTGCCAACAGGATAATAGTATGGACCTTATTTCCAGCCCACCGGATGCACAATGGACTCAAATGATAAATCGCTATTGGATCTATCTTGTTTTCATACAGAGTCTGTGGAGTGCTTAGATACTAAGCCTAAACTCGTGTCCAATGCTATAGCTGATGCTTGTGGCCCTGTCTGGTCGTAGTTTTTGCAAACTTTACAATCTACCATCCTGGCTTCAAATTATCATTCTGACAAACTGGAATTGCCAGCTGACTTGCTGAACACATTAGCTACTTATGTTGTGGTGACTGATTGCAAATTAGATAATTTAAACCAGTGAGCAAACGTGAAGTTGGTCCAAGCGACTTGCTGTTGTTCTCTGATTATAGAAAGTCTTTTGTCCCTTCCAACTTTTCTAAGCTCATTCTTGTCTGACATTAACAGGTTCTCATCTTGTTCAGAGCCATTAGCCACTCCAGTGAATTTGGGGCATCATTCTGAATTGGCACAGAATAAAATTGAAACACTGGACGATTACTTCTTTCCTGTTAAGAGCTTAACAAACAACAAATCAAGCCTGCATGAAGTTGTTGGAGTTCCTGAGCAAGGTACTTCGGTCAGCTCAGACTGTCAAAAAGGTCCCTCTTTTAGAGTTGATCCCAAAGAACCAGTTTGTCCCCCTCATCATTACTGTGCTCCACAAGCTGACCCATTAAAGCCATCTCCATCATTGGTCGATCCACTGGTGCAGTGCACATTAAGCAAGAGCGAAAGGAAAAGGCTCCGTAAACAGCAGACTAAAAGGCAGAGTCTCTCTTTAGCTGGAAATGCTAATAAATGTCAACAATTGGTTCACCATGACTCACAACAACTTCAGGAGTTGATACATTTGATTGCGCCAATTGCCAATCACCAATCACCCTGGCCAATCAAGGTGGTCCGCAACCATCAAGCGAGTTCGCATAAGTATTACCGACCAATACCCCAATTAGGGGGGATGGAATCACACCTGAAGAAGCATTGAGCCCCTTCAAAAAAAGTAAAGTTGATGGCTCCGCTACATCAATCACCAGAAGTCTTGAGGGGGACAGTCATGTAAATACCCCAGCAATGTCAGCAAACTATATCACGGCGAAACAGTTAGTTGTGACATAGTGAGACCGAGAGTTAGCAGCGTTTTTGCGATGCCCTTAAGACTCAAAGCAGCTTTCCTCCTCCAGTAGATCCGATTTACCAAGATACTACCTCTTTTGTTGATCACTTGGAACTGAGGCGAGAGGGATCTAGACGTGTTTCTAGACTGGCATGCCGGATACATCCAGGGCCACCAACTTTTAATCCAACACCTCCAGCTGAGTGCTTAACTGCAAAGTTACTTTTCAAGCCTGAATACCATTCGAGAGGCGCTCACAACATTTTGAATAGAGGGAACATTTTAAGACTTTTCAAGGCTATTCCGGAGTTGGGTGGAACTCGATCCGGCGATATTGTCTCTATTGAATACCTTCCCCTAAAGGGCTCACAGACAGGGAAAGTCACTGTGGTGACACTAGTCTCTGTTGCCCTAGCACAGTTAATTTTCACTAAAAGAAGATATATTTCGTTCCTGGGGAATTACGATCAGCCCCCTTAAGGACCTTTGCCACCCTGGACTGTTGTCTGAAACATCAAGTTCAAAGGCCCCCCTCAAGTTGGGGACAAATTGGGATTGGTTGCCCACAGCATTACTTCATCGGCTGCCCGAATGAATTGTTTTGGAGGTGCCTTCTAATCCAAAGTGCAAATCCCTGTCATTATGTTCCTGGAACATCAACGGGGCCACTCAGAAGATCCAGTCTGCAGACTTGTTGTTCTTAAACCGTTATGAAATAATTGTCCTGCAGGAAACCTGGGCAGAGGCAAGCTGTCCTCTGCCAGGGTTTTTGGAAATCTGGAAAGCCGCCTGTAGAGAGTACAAAAGTGGACGTGCTAGGGGTGGATTATCCATCTATGTTTCTGATTAAATTAAAAGGTCGTATCATGCCACGTATCCTGGAGGAGAACTGGGTTCAGGGCATTCAGCTCAGTAATTGGAGATTACAGTAAAGCCTCTTTTTGATAAATGTCTATACTAGTCCTGAAGCAAAGAAAAAAAAGGGGAAGTTGAATTGCTTGAGGCAGGTTCTGGGTGACCTTGAAGTTCTTGAGGGTTCCAATCTTTGTAGTTATTTGTTGGTACCTGAACAGTCGAAGCCAAAGGATTGCCCTTGCAGCTCCTTGGGTGAACATGTGGTACTGCATTTAACCAGCATGGGATATAAGTGCTGAACGGCCGCCTGCTGCAAGACATTCCCCGAGTTGGACGAGATCTGATGGACGGACATTTTCCTTTTTGGCTTATACTATCTGCAATGTCGAAATGTTCCCCTTCATCGATATCCACTTGGGTCGAGAGTGATCATTGCCTCAAAACATGTTTATAAAATTCAGCCTTTACCACCAAGCTGTGGCTCGGGGTGTTGTGGTGGAGCATGTACTGAGACTTTAAAGCATATAAAATGGAGCTCCTCCATTTAGTGGTGCAGTAATGTCTGAATGTGTCAACCACCTAGACTCTGTAGTGTCTTCAACTAATTTATGGGCTAATTGTGTCTCCTTCTTATGGTTAAGATTTTATCAACCTGCAACTAATTCTATTTCAATCACGCAGTCTGCCACTTCGAGGAAGACTCAGGAGTTAAAGAAAGCCCCTAACAAAGTTGCTACGGTATCCAGAAAGAGCCCAGGCTCAAAGGCCTTAATTACTAAATTCAAGGAAACACAGAAGACTTATAGGAAGGCCATTTATGAAGAGAAACAGAGATGTTCTGACCTTTTTTGGGCAAAGCTTGTAAGCACCAGTAAGGACTGGAACTCTGGAAAAGTTTGGTCCCTTATCAATAAATCTGCAAATTGTCCAAGGGAGTTTGGCAGCATTAACATCTCAGAGGGGGAAGGGGCATCCTTCCTGGCCAGTCACTTTTCTGCAAGCATGCTCGAAAAAGATCTGCTGGGCGTGGGGGTGCAAAGCTCCACTGAAGCATCATTCAAACTGTTGCATCTACCCTTGGAGTCCCTGTATTTTTAACCTAAAGCTATGACTTTTTCTTTCCATTGTCTTTGTTGTACCATCTCGAAGGCAAAACGTGTTGGGCCCCGGGGTCCAATGGCCTTCCACAGGTGCTGTTTAAGCAGGACATAACTTTTTGGTCAGGTCGCTTTACAAACCTCTTTTGCTATTTTGTCATGTCCTCTAGAATCCCTGAGTGATGGAGTGGTGCCATAATTCATCCATTACATAAAGGTGGCTCAAGGTCAGAACCAGCCAACTATAGACTTATAGCACTGCTTGATATTAAGGGTAAGTACTATGCTAGCCACCTGTTAGAAGGTGTGTGATCCTGGGCTGAGTTGAAGGGGTTAATTCCAATAGGTTTAACAGTGTTCACTGCTGCATCTAGTACATCGACCAATTGATTAGTTCTATCTGTTCTGATGCATATGGCAATTTTATCACATTCTGTGATGTTTTGCTGTTTTGTGGATTTTGAGGCAGCATTTGATCGGGTCCCCAGGGCTTCTTTCTGGACCAAATTACAAAATTTGGCCATTCCGTCTGTGCTCCTGGGGGCTATAATTGAGTTACACACTGACATTAAAGTTGAAGATGGCCACTCCCCCTAAAATAACATCGCCACATTTCATGGTGCGAAGCAGGGATGTATGCTTGCTCCCCTGCTTTGTAATCTGTTTATTGCGGATTGTCAACTCTTCTTTATGCTGTCAATTGTCATCCCTCCAAGATCAGTGGTCACCGGATCAGTCACTTGCTTTATGCTGATGATTTGGCAATGTTCAGCTACACCAGGGTAGGCTTTCAGCGGCTGCTTAACCAACTAAGACTCTATACAGCTTCGAAAAATTTGGAAGTGAATCTGTTAATAAACAAAAGTGGTTTCTTTTGGTAGGAAAAGGCTTTTGGGAAGCAGCTGCTATTATTAGAGCAACCAACTTACTTCAGACTGTTGTTTCAAATATCTAGGGGTGCATTTTGATGCCAGGGGAGCTTTGTTTGCTGGAGAAAGGAGGTTGAAGTAAAAGCTGTGACCCTGCAGGTGTCTCTTTCGAAACTATTTAAAACTCTTAGGGGACCAAATTTGCTATTGTTGGAAGTTATGAGACCAAAGATCACTCCCTCATTGACCTATGGCCAGGAAGTCATGTTGGGTAGAGACACTTGTTTGTTAAATATATTGGTCACTAGGATTTATAAAAGTATTTTTCTCTTTCTGCAATCCTCATACCCTGCACAGGTTCCGCTCTAATTTGGCCTCTTAGATTAGCGGGCAGTAGGTGCTGATGCCTTTTTGAAATTATGTCATAAACTATGGAGGGCAAAAGTGGGCAGTCCGGAGTCTGTCTTATGGCTCGAAATTAGTGCTACTGAGTCAAAAAGGTCACATTCTCGCTTTTTGGTCGACTGCAAATGGTTATTGAGAGGAGAGGTTCTTTGGGCCAATTATACATAACAGTCCCTATTTAAATTTAAAATGGGCATCTAGCTATGTTCTTTCCACTCAGGTAGAGCCCTCCTTGCCAAACATAAACATGCTCAGGCAGTAATTAATATGTATCGGCCAGCTGCCCCAGCTGGCTATCTCTCTTGCACTTATGGTATTCATATGAAAAGACACATTTATGGGCCTTAGGATGGGAGATTGTTTTTTTTTAAGCATTTACCTAATCGGCTGCTCCTCCCAGGGGACGGTGTAGGGGTTGTGGTAGCTAAGAGGAATCTTTCGAACATGTGTCCTTTCTGTGCCCAGCTTTGCAGAAGGAGCATAGATTATTGCTGCAGAACCAGTGGAATGAACTAGGGGTCCGTTCCTGCCGGCAGGCCTTTATAGCATCTTTGGATCTACATAACACAATGTTGAATGTTTTGTTGGCCAAATTTATTAGCGTTGCTCAAACCAAGTTTGCTAGGGGCACTGCGAGCAGTGACTAATGGTGCACCAAAACTCTTCCTGCTCTTGCTCCTTTTGGCTTTGTTCGAATTTTGCATAGGTGTTGAGTTTTAGATTTTTATGGCTGATAGCCTTTGATGGACTAATCAGAGCATGCAAACACTTTAAGGACTTATGTAGTTGCCCATTCCGTGTATGTGCACCTGAATTTGAATGTGTCTATCTCCCATGGGGAGGCTACATGACAGGTATGAAAGCACTTTATGGACTCATGTTGCTGTTCTATTAACTAACATGTACAATTTGTCCTTTTCTTTCTGAGAATTGTAGTTTGGACTTTTGATGCAATTTTTTTTTAGCTGAAAAATACTGTTATTTTTTTGTATATGTATGTAATGCAATCAAGTATTTTATTGTGATCACATTGTGTGCTATTAGTATTGCGTTTTATTGATAAGACGGGGTTCTCAGTATGTGTATGTGTCATGAACTGGTGTGCGTTTTTGTACTTTTGTTCAACTGTCTCTGGTTTTAAATTGTAATGAATTTTTATATCTGTACAATAAACTTACTACTAGATGAATAAGCATACAGACAGAAACACTTGATGCTGAGTTAATCTAAAATCAGTACAAATCGAAGGACCAGTGGCCTCAGCATTTTTAGTAATAACGCGTTGGATGTTTCGGGGCAATTCACAAATGCATGTAAGGGTACTTAAAAAGTTCTACTAGAGTATCTGTTTACACACTCGAAAATGCATCTCTGACCCCAGAGATGTTGACAATTCCAAACCAAGTTAGTAAAAAAAGAAACTAACTAGTACAATGCCAAAAAGATTTTTTAAAAATCAGATGGAGGTATAAAACTGTTAGAAATTGGGTCTTTGGTTGGCAGTCAGGTTACCCCCTGTCCAAACAAGGACCCTCATTCTAGTCAGGGTAAAGGAGAATCACCTTCCGTTAGCCCCCGCTCACCTCCTAGGTAGCTTGGCACAAGCAGGCAAGCTTAACTTCAGAAGCAATGTATAAAGTATTTGTACCAACACACACAGTAGCTCAGTGAAAATACTACAAAATGACACGACACAGGTTAAGAAAAATAGGTAATATTTATCTAAACAAAACAAGACCAAAACAACAAAAATCCAACATACACAAGTCAAGTTATGAATTTTAATAGCAAAAAGTGACTTAAATTTTTTTTAAAACAGTGAGAACTTTGTTAGCGCTCAAAAATACCTGGGTAGCTTCAAAATAACACCACACAGGCGAGTGTGTATCGTAGAAGGCCAACGATGCATCGATTTCTCACTCGCAAGTGAGACCATGCGTCATTCCTCCTCCGATTGAGTCGGCGTGCACCGTTGTTCCTCTGCCGCAAGAGAGCAATGCATCGATCCGGACAGGCACCTCGGGAGCGGGTAGGCTTTGCGCTGTTTTTTCAGGCCAAGCAATGTTGCATTGAAAATCCACTCACACGGTATAACAAAACTGCGCTGCGTGGGGTTTGTGTCATTATCAGCCTCCCGTTAGCGGGTGTTGCGCGTTGTTTCTCCTGCTGTGTTGCGTCGATCTTCCAGCCACTATGCAGGTCGAGTGTAGATTTCAGCCAGGAAGCGGGGCGTGTCGTTTCTCAGGATCATCCTGGAAGGTGCGTCGAAAATTTACCCTCGGGGCAGTCTGTGCATAGATTGGACTGCCAGCTTCACCGTTCAAGGGCCCAGGAACTGGATAGGGCCCCACTTGGCAGGGCAGGAGTCTCAGCAGAGAGTCCAGGTGCTTCTGCAGGAAGTCTTTGATGGCCCTGAAACTTTAACAAGAGGAAGCAAGCTCAGTTCAAGCCCTTGGAGATTCTTCACAAGCAGGAATGCACAACAAAGTCCGGTGTTTGTCCCCTTGCACAGGCAGAAGCAGCAACTGCAGGATAGCTCCACAAAGCACAGTCACAGGCAGGGCAGCACTTCTCCTCAGCTCTTCAGCTCATCTTCTTGGCGTAGGTTCCTCTTGATTCCAGAAGTGATCTAATTTCCAGGGGTTTGGGTGCTCTTCTTATACCCATTTCTGCATTTGAAGTAGGCCTACATCAAAGGAAAGTATTTCTTGTTTGTGAGATCCTGCCTTGCTCAGGTCACAGGCAGACACCAGGTGGTTGGAGACTGCTTTGTATGAGGGCAGGCACAGCCCTTTCAGGTGTAAGTGACCACTCCTCCCCTCCCTCATAGCACAGATGGCTCATCAAGATATGCAGGCTACACCCCAGCTCCCTTTGTGTTACTGTCTAGAGAGATGTGCAAACAGCCCAACTGTCAAACCCGGACAGGGAATCCACAAATAGGCAGAGGCACAGAATGTTTTAAACAAGAAAATGCCTACTTTCTAAAAGTGGCATTTTCTAACACACAATCTCAAAACCAACTTTACTAAAAGATACATTTTTAAATTGTGAGTTTAGAGACCCCAAACTCCAGATGTCTATCTGCTCCCAAAGGGAAACTACGCTTTAATCATATTTAAAGGTAGCCTATGAGATAGATAGGCCTTGCAACAGAGAAAAATGAATTTTGCAGTATTTCACTGTCAGGACATATAAAACACATTAGTATATGTCCTACCTTAAACATACACTGCACCCTGCCCATGGGGCTACCTAGGGCCTACCTTAGGGGTGTCTTACACGTAAGAAAAGGGAAGGTTTAGGCCTGGCAGGTGGCAAGTGGGTACACATGTTAAGTTTTAGGCCCTCTGTGTCTAAAATAATCACTAAATTATGAGCTGAGGTAATTAGGTCAAGACGGGGTCACAGAATGGCGGGACAAAGAGATTGAATTTGTCAGTTTATTTTTTCTAAATGAGAAGAATTTCAGATTTGCTTTGATTTAATTTTAGAAAGTTTGCCTTCATCCAGTTTTGAGTGCTTCTACTAATAGTGAAAGATCCGAAGTGTTCTCAGAAAAGCCATTGTGAAGTCGGCAGGCAAGTTAAGTGTCATCTGCATGAAAATATGATTCATGTTAAAGTTTTGTACTAAAAATGCCACAGGACATACATTTAACAGCAGAAGTTATATTATAGTACACTACAGGATTCCCATAAAAGAGATTTTGCTAAGGAGCAGACTAAGCCAAGAAAGATTGGCTGGAACCTATTCAATAGAAATGAAATATTGAATGCTAATGCCACAGATTGCATCGATAGTAAAACAGAAAAGATGTTATCACAAGACTTTAGGATCACTGGTGTTAAAGACATAGGAAATATCAAAGCATATTAGGACTCCTCTGCCACCCCCATCTACCTTCATTCTCAGATCTTCTACAACTGAAGTAAGCACAACCTTAATACTTCTGCTGAGTCTTAGTACTATTTGATGATTCTGCAAACATTGATTATCTTCAATCACATTTTGGAGTTGCAGGGTAAATGAAAGACAGCAAGGAGCTAGACCAGGAATTTTAGGATTTTTGCGATCCAAGGAAGGCTCCAGTAATAGAGTGACCATCATTGTAACATGTTCTAGTTAACTGGGCTCCAGAAGGGACTTCTGATTTGACATAACCCTCACTATTGTGTGTAGTTTCTCAATTAAAAATCTCATAGACTGTCAACTAAAGATTGAGAGGGAGGGACATAGTTACTGAAGGTGATGGAATGGGTGAGGAGATTAATAGTTTGCAATAATTCTTTATAGTAGTTTTTTGATTGGGACTCCTGTGTAAGTAATATCTTTTAGCTGCCGGTTGAAAAATGGGTTTACTGGTTGAGGAGGATGAAACCCTACTCTGGCAGCAACCACAGTTTCTGTCAGGGAAAAAGACATGTAAACCCCAAATAAACCTCTGCTTAACCCTCTGGAAGCTTGGCACAAAAATAGTCAGGCTTAACTTAGAGATAATGTGTAAAGCATTTATCCAGCACTTCAAACAGTCATAAAGTGAAATTGTTAGAAATTGTGTTTTTGGTTGACAGTCAGGTTACCCCCTGTTCAAGCAAGGACCCTCACTCTAGTCAGGGTAAAAGAGAATCACCCTCAGCTAACCCCTGCTTACCCCCTTGGTAGCTTGGCAGAGCAGTAGGCTTAACTTCAGAGATCTAGGTGTAAAGTATTTGTACCGACACACACAGTAACTCAATGAAAACACTACAAAATGACACAACACCAGTTTAGAAGAATAGGAAATATTTATCTAAACAAAACAAGACCAAAACAACAAAAATCCGACATACACAAGTCAAGTTATGAATTTTTAAAGATTAAATTCAAAAATAGCGCTTAGAAACAAAAATGCTTAGATGAGATGTTAACACAGCGTCGTGACGGAGCCGTTCCCAACAAGCCAACACCAGTGGCGCCGGACACGGAGTAGTGTAGACCCCCAAGTACAGTACCTTTGGTGAAGAGTGAAAACAAGCCGATGCGCGAAGTCGGGGATCGCGGCGTCTGTTCGAAACGTTGAATCGGTGCACTTCGAGCGGCGTCGGTCACGACGTGGTGCGTCGACTTCCACGGAGTCACGGACTTCAGCGGGGCTGCTGCGGCGTCGGGCCTGCGAAGAGCGTCGCGTTCCAGCGACGGTCACGGTGTCAGGTGCAGGCGGCGTTACCAGATTCAGCAGGGGCGTCGGTCTGGAGTCGTCCGAAGTCGATTTTCTTGGATTTACACCAGCTTTCCTTTCAAGGGCCCAGGGACTGGATAGGGCGCCACTTGTCAGAGCAGGAGTCTCTCCAGAAACTCCAGGTGCTGGCAGAGAGAAGTCTTTGCTGTCCCAGAGACTTCAAACAACCGGAGGCAAGCTCTAACTCAAGCCCTTGGAGATTTCTTCACAAGATGGAAGGCACACAAAGTCCAGTCTTTGCCCTCTTACTCTGGCAGAAGCAGCACTGCAGGAAAGCTCCACAAAGCACAGTCACAGGCAGAGCAGCACTTCTTCCTCAGCTATCAGCTCTTCTCCAGGTAGAGGTTCCTCTTGGTTCCAGAAGTGTTTCTCAAGTCTGTAGATTTGGGTGCCCTTCTTATACCCATTTTAGTCTTTGAAGTCACCTTTCTTCAAAGGGGACTCATACCTACTTGTGAAATCCTGCCTTGCCCAGGCAAGGCCTCAGACACACACCAGGGGGTTGGAGCCGGCATTGTCAGAGGCAGGCACAGTCCTTTCAGATGAGAGTGACCACTCCACCCCTCCCTCCTAGCAGAGATGGCTAATCAGGAAATGCATGTTACACCCCAGCCCCCTTTGTGTCACTGTCTAGTGTGAGATGAAAAACAACCCAACTGTCAAACTGACCCAGACAGGGAATCCACAAACAAGGCAGAGTCACAGAATGGTTTAAGCAAGAAAATGCTCACTTTCTAAAAGTGGCATTTTCAAACGCACAATCTCAAAATCAACTTTACTAAAAGATGTATTTTTAAATTGTGAGTTCAGGGACCCCAAACTCCACATGTCCATCTACTCTTTAGGGGAATCTACGCTTTAATCATATTTAAAGGTAGCCCCCATATTATCCTATGAGAGAGACAGGCCTTGCAACAGTGAAAAACGAATTTAACAATATTTCACTGTCAGGACATATAAACCACATTACTATATGTCCTACCTTAACCATACACTGCACCCTGCCCTTGGGGCTACCTAGGGCCTACCTTAGGGGAGTCTGACATGTAAGAAAAGGAAAGGTTTAGGCCTGGCAAGTGGGTACACTTGCCAAGTCGAATTTACAGTTAAAACTGCACACACAGACACTGCAGTGGCAGGTTTGAGACATGATTACAGAGCTACTTATGTGGGTGGCACAACCAGTGCTGCAGGCCCACTACTAGCATTTGATTTACAAGCCCTGGCACCTCTAGTGCACCTTACTAGGGACTTACTAGTACATCAAATATGCCAATCATGGATAAACCAATCAACATTACAATTTACACAGAGAACATATGCACTTTATCACTGGTTAGCAGTGGTAAAGTGCTCAGAGCTAAAAATAACAACAGCAACAGGTCTGACAAAATAGGAGGCAGGAGGCAAAAAGATTGGGGATGACCCTGCATAAGCAAAAAAATCCAACAGAAATCACAACTCAAAAAGTCTCTCACCAATTTAGAAAAATAAAGGGTGTTATTACAACTTTGGAGGAGGTGTTAATCCGTCCCAAAAGTGACGGTAAAGTGACGGATATACCACCAGCTGTATTACGAGTCCATTATATCCTATGGAACTCGTAATATGGCTGGTGGTATTTCCGTCACTTTACCGTCACTTTTGGGATGGATTAACACCTCCTCAAAAGTTGTAATAACCCCCATAGTAAATGTAAAATGTAATAAATTATTCGACACAAAACAATATAAATCCAATCAGCAGAAATGGAGATATGCAATTTAAAAGATTTCAGGTTAGTGAAGAGCCTAAAAGCAAAAAGTGGCACTAAGGCTAACTGGTCATGTCAGACTAGTTGAAAATTACAAGTTCAAGCCGACCCTGATGACGCTCGGACCAGGTTTGTTCCACTGAATGAGTTACCTTCAAAAGTTCAGCATGAAAAGTTATAT
Organism: Pleurodeles waltl; assembly: GCF_031143425.1. Taxonomy (NCBI): domain Eukaryota; kingdom Metazoa; phylum Chordata; class Amphibia; order Caudata; family Salamandridae; genus Pleurodeles; species Pleurodeles waltl. The sequence goes on along the minus strand of NC_090446.1, from coordinate 754,894,369 downwards.
TTGCATATGAAGGGGATGCGAGGAGCAGGGAGAGCTTCACGGATGGTTGTCTATGTAGTGTGAAGAGCAGGCTGGGCATAAGAGGTAGTCAACTGTTGTAGCCCAAAGATATTGTCAGGTGTAGCTAGTCATTACTGGAACTTTGCATTGGTAGTCTCTGTGGGATGTGGATGCTGTAGCATGAATTCAGATCTTGCGCTGCAGCATTGCAGGTACTCACTGCGATGTGAAGAGTCTTTGGGTTGGCAGGTAGTGCAGATAGTGAGACCCTGGAGAGAAAAGGCACATTTGCTGTCACAAAGAGCCAAATATGTCAGGATTTCTCTTTTGTTTGAATGCGGAGCTCAAGGGAAGACACAACAAGGGTCTAGGACCCGAGAGGCACCTCTTGGGGGTTGGGGACTCATCCCAGCAGAAGCCAGCAGGGCTTAGGCAGGTCCAATTGCAAATCTAGTGGCAGATCCAGGCAGCAGGTTAGCTGAGCAAGTGCAGGGAGGACTCTGGGGCTTGTTATGTCCCTGTAGCTTACATCATGAGTCAGTCAACTGACTCTTGGTGTCACTTCAGCCTGGGATGAACAGTGCAGTTTCAATCTTCTTTCTCAGTAAGCAGGTCAGCAGGCTGCAGAGCAGCAAGCTAGCAGTCCTTCTGGCAGCAAAACAGCACAGCAGTTCTTCTTCTGTAGTAGGCACAGGTCCAGAGGTGAACTGAAAAGTGAGGTCTAAGGGTCCAATTTTTATATATGGTATATCTGGTGCCCATTTTGAAGCAGAATAAGGTTCTAGAGAATTCTTTTTGAGGTCCTTTGAGATTCCCTTACTCCCCTTTCCTGTCTCCAAGCTGGCTACATGAACAATTTAGTGGTGACAAGTCCTTTGTGTGAAGGCAAGGCACAGGCTATTCAGTTGCAAGTGGGCACAGTGCCCAGCTCCGCTCCCCATCCTGCTTGCTTATGGCCCATCTAGACACAAGTAATCCCTCTATTATGTGGCCTGTCTTGGAGAAATAAACAAAGTCTGCAAACCTAAAAGTACATGTCCTACTTTTTAATTACACGGCACCCCAGGGGAGACCTGTATGCTTTAAAAAGGGAAGTTTGTGCCCATCTGGCAAAAGGTTTATTGTACAGGTTGAAATGGTGGTTTGAAACTGCAAATACAGGCTGCAGCAGCAGGCCTGAGATATGTTTAAAGGGGTACTTAAGTGGGAGGTACAATCAGTGCTGCAAGCTCAGTAGTAGCATGCAACGTATAGGCCCTGGGTTCATGTAGTACCGCTTTACTAGGGTTTTTCAAGTAAATTATATGTGCCAATTGGGTGTCAGTGAATACTACCATGTTTAAAGGAGACATCACAACCACTTTAGCAGAGATTAGAAGTGCTAAAGTGCACAGAGTTTTAAAAGCAAACAAAAATGTGTTCAGAAAACAGAATGGTGAAGGTGAAACGTTTGGGAATAACCCTGAACAAAGAGCCAAGTCCAACACTGCCCTTATTAGGAATCAATACCTATGTAGCTGGCAGCAACAGTTGGCCCTAGCTGTTGGGTTGTAGGCTTTTCTCCTTTGGTTTTCCCGTTTCTGCAAGGTGATTTCTTACATGTTTGAGGGTTGATGTGACCCACTTACAAGATTTACTCGCTGCAGTATATTGGTTTTGTCAGTTTGGGGCAGGCATTCTTTAAAACATGGTCAACCTGATCATACAACACATTGATTATATTTGAATGATTTGAGCTAGACCAATGCTGATTTAAGGAACTACAGGAATCCAGTAACGACTTTACTAAATTTGAAACATTATTACTTGTGCATGATCTACTATTAATCGCTTTTAGTTCTTTTTTTAATTCAAAACATTATTAGGATTCGCTTAAACAGTGAGAAGGAAAGGGTAATCTGGTCATGGCAGGTGGAAAGCGGCTTTGAAATGTGCCAGAGCTGTGTTTGCCAGAATAAGGTTCATAAGAGCTATAATAATAACTAGGCCTGAGCAGAGTTCGCTGAGTTCTGTGAGCGCTATACGGAGTTCCGCAAGCGGCGGAGTGCAATAGGTCACGCTGTTCGTGCTGATTTATAGGCTGGATGTTTGTCCCATGCTGAAAATCAGAGAGAATGGCACCTCGTGCAGCACAAGAGGGTGCTGCTACTTTTCTTCTGTTCAAGTAGATTTCCTACTTGAGCAGAAGCTTCCTCGACGCAAACAGAAGATTTCTCAATGCAGGTGGTAGTGACCATCTGCATTGAGAAAGGACTGCCCCCATTGAGAAAAATTGCTGGGAAGTGTTATGGAGTAAGATTTTCCTCGTTCATGCTCGCCAAATAAATGAGGAAAAAACTCTAGTACTCTGAGTTTTCTGGAACTCTGTGATGGGAAAAATACTGCAAATTCCACAAGCAGAGAGTAGTTCACCGCCCACCCCTAACAATAACCATGATTAAAACCATTGATCAGATGCACAGCATATTCGGGCCAGCTTGTGTAATGGACCTGTGGGTATTTGCAAGTAATAAGGAATTGCTCCAAATCTTCACTTGCCTCAACACATGACTTCAGCAAAGTGACCTACGTTGTTGCAGGTGTATATGTATGGATGATATTTCACATTAACAAACGCCATGCCTCCTGAATAACATGTGCGGTATTAGGATTTGCTGAACAAATTAGAAAGACAAGTGTAGTTTGTGAGTATAATGTGACAAAATAGCCAAAAATAATAATTGCGAAGTACCAAGCTGCAAAATGACAAAAGCTACCTGGGCATTCATAATATAAACATTTTTGTTCCAAACGTCTATGGTGATAATGGTTGCTTTAAATGTAACAACAAATGAAATATGAACATTCCTCAAACTTTTATTCTTTCTGTAGATACAAAAAATATCCCGCTCTGAAATATGCGTAAACATCTAACCCCTGCGATTTGCAAGGATTTTGAAAAAGCTGTTAGAAAGTTGGTCTCCTAAAAAATAAAATATTTTCAAAGAAACTGCAACACTGAAGAAGGAACCTTTTATAGCCTCGGAATGATAAAAGTCAGCTAAATATTATCCTTTGATCTCAGTAAGGATTAATTTTCTTTTCAAAGTCTGAATAAAATGCTTGACAGATAATAACGTGTTTCTGTCAGCACCCTGTACATAATCTGCACATGTAAACATACCTTCTGGCTACTGGAAACACCCGAAGTACAAGCTGAAAGAAGCTAATAGTTATAGACTTGCAATGAGTCAGCAAATTGGGAAACATTTTTAGACATTGTATTTTTCCTACTTAAATGCATAAATATTGCGCTTTGGAAATGTAAATCCGCCTTTAAAATCTCAGGACCAAAACAATGAATGAAAAAATGAAGGCCCTCATTATGACATCGGTGGGCGGCGGTAGCCACCTGCCAATGCTATACCACCATCAGGCCGCCTGTGGGCCTAAACCCCGCCGGCCCAATTACGGTTTCCCCGCTGGGCCTGTGGGCAGAAACAGTGTTTCCGCCCGCTGGAACAGTGGGGAACAGGGCTTTAACATTGCAGCCGGCTCCTGATGAAGCCGGCTGCAATGTGGAGGTACAGCGGGTGCAGCAATTTGGGCAGTGAACTGCACGATGGGGCTGTGCATGGGGGTGCCTGCACTGCCCATGGCAGGTATTCATGTCAAAGCCTCTGCATATTAAAGAAAGGTACTTTTGTGAATTTTGAAGAAACTTCATCATATTTTACATTGTTGGAAATGCCCCTTTTTGCAGGGTTATTCTCAAACTTTCTTCCTCTGGTCTCTTATTTTTGACTGTGTGCTGCATTTTGTTTTTGCTGGCTTTAGGGCTCTGGGCACGGTTTGGACCAAGCTATATGCAAATCAATCTTGATCCTGTTCCCCATGGGAACAGTCCTGCCTGAACTAAGCATCCGGGGACCGGTCTTAGGTTATCACCCTTCATCAGCTAAGCTAGTTTGAATACATTGGCATAGTGAGCCCGAGGCCTACATCTGCAAATGGTCTTGTGTTTGATATGTGAAGCACACATGCTTCACAATCATGATTGCGTGCTCCGAGAAGTTATGGTGCGTGTGCATTCTACACTGTTGGCTTTACAGTGCAATACATGCATGATGAGGAAAATGTGACAATTTCTAAAAATGACAACAGCTCACATTCAAACCAATAATATGCACCAGAATGAAAGTTACACAGTTCACCTGGAAGCTATCTGTTGTTATGATGTGGACGGTTCCTTCACTGGGCAGCTAGGCAGGACAGCAACTAATACCAGCCTTGCATTGTTATGACATAATGCAACAGCCAACTGTTTTAACTGTTTGCAATGCAGTGCAAGAGCTGAATTGTCCATGTTATGATGACGGTCATGTAATGTTATGATCGCAATACAGAGTGACTATCACTGTACAGTGAATACATGGAGGCTGTAGGTCCAATGTATTATAGCATCTTTTTGCAGAATGCAGTACATGTATTTGTGGGCGGTGTTACCCTCATAAGAAGTCTGTTAATTCACAGTTTCTTGTCTCACCAACACCTCTGACGTGTCCTATATAACTAACCATGGTCACTGTGCGGCGTTTTTATCGCTGGCAGGCTGTTACTTAATTTTACTAGGACAGTGGCCATGTAGCAAGTTGCAAAATGGTTGCCTGCTAGTTAAGTACCTGCACCACTGAATGCCATCACATTCCTTATTAGCATCAACCAAGGTAAAAGTTTCTAGACATGGACTACGCTTCACCCCTTCCGTTTACACCGCTGTTACCGAGCAGAACCCACTACTCTCCCAAATGAATAAATGCTGCAACTTCATATGCACTTATGCAAACATTCGTACAAAATTTGTGAACTGCAGTGGCTTTTGCAATCCAACTGGGTGTCTGGCTTTTCCCATCAACAAATAAACAATGGGCTTAAAATTCCCAGAATGAAAGGATTACCTAAACTCAGCACTGTCTTCAGGCACCACACGTGACATGGATCCATTTGATAGATGTGCAAATCATAAATATTGGCCTTTAATTATTTCCCAGTGCTGTGGGGATATGAAGTTTCTCATCTGACTTCGGTTAACTAAGGCGTCCCTGCTCTGAATCAGATCGGATGTCCCGTGTTTCTGCCTCTGCAGGAAACCAGGCGGTGTTGCAGTTATTATAAAAAGTTACTTCTATAGCCTGGTTACATGAACATGATTTCTTGGCTCCACTCACAAGAACTTGTCACTCAAAGTGTCGCACATAAGACAATGGATTGTCACACATAAGCAAACGGAAAACATGAAGGTGTCACACTTATGCAATCTGAGAACTTGGCAGCTACGTACTAAGATTTTAATTGAAAAACTAAGTTTGGACATAGTGTGATCTGTTAAAAAGCAACTATAAGAAACAGATCACCTACAGAAAATTTAGACATTCTCAGCGCCCCCTTGAATAGATAATATTTTAACACTGACACCCTCAAAGGTTCAAACGACAATAGGGAACTCCCAAGACGAAAGATGCCCTAATATGTGTGGGTTAGGGTTTTATTCTGTTCTTTTAACTCAGATCTCAATTTTACAGATGGAATACAAGTTTCATTTCTGGTGGCTCTCAACACTAGACATGCAGGGAAAAGAAAAAACTACACTGTTTGATATGATGAGTCTGCTCATGGAAGATGTGATGTATTTTAGCCTCTCTAGCTTCTCACTCTCATTCCTAATGTATTTCAACACTGTCTCTTCTTGTTTCCGCTAATTCATTTCTGCATTCTCTAATCAACTTCCTCATTTCCCTTTTTCCCCTGACCGTTTTCTATACTGTAACTGCTTGAGAGATTCAGATGATTCTAATTTTTATTTTTAAATTATATCCTATCCTGATTCTTTAGTTGAACTCTTCTGTAATCCTAGCTCTGTGCACTCTTTTAATCATATTTTAATTTTCATCCGAAACCTCGGTGTTCATCCTTCATCATCCACTAACGCTTTGTGTTGTTTGACACAGAAGAATCACAAAGGATGCTCCAGAGTGTCCAAATGTTTTTTTGCAGTCCCTTGGAAACGGGAATTCAAGTACTCCTTTATTTATTACACGTTTGTTCATACCACAGAACATTCTCCAGAGTAAATCCTTCTCCATGAAGAAAAGAGAAATTCATCTAAAAAATACAAGAAAGTCAGGCATGGCCTGCAACGCTGCAAGATGACCATTTAACCATTAAGTTCTGCTCAGTAGGATACAGCTGTCAATGGAATCCACTTTGCCTTGGCGTCGTCGGCTCCATAATACAAAACAAGCATTTGCAAAGCAAGCGGTCTCTCATTTGCGAGAGTCAGAGCTATTGGCGTTGTAAATGACAATGTCTTTTACCCATGTGATTTGGTTTGGAGTGGGGTGGATGTTTATGGTGTGGACTGGAATTATGTGGGTAGGATTGGAATTGTTAGTTGTGGAATTGTGTGGTGTGTAGTGTATTTGTGTAGTGGAACTTTGTAGTATGGTGAATAAATAGGGGTGAGAGCTGCTCAGAATAGATAAAAAGGAAGAGAGGGGTAGGTAGTGTGTGCGCAAAGTGGTGAATGAACGCCATACACAGATGCAGAGTGTGTGAAAAAGAGAGAAAGAAGGGGAGAGCAGGCCACAAAAGAATAAAGAGGGAGCACCTGAGGATGCAGAAGACACCTCAAGAAGAGGAGGTGAGCCTGGGTTTGAGGGACAGAGACCTTGACGAGGCATAGGATTGAAATTGTGCTCGAAGACCAGATGTCAAACAAATGAGAGAGGAGGGAAGAGAGCTTGAGAGAGCAAGAGAGAGGGGTGAGAGAAAGTACAAGAGAGAGAAAAGGATGAGTGGGAAGGACACCAAGAGGTGGGGGGAGGCAAAAGTTGGATCAGTACACAGCATGAGGAGGTACAGGAGGGCAGCAAGTGTGAGCATGCAGTATGGAGAGGCAACAGGGAGCATGAGGGAGGGATGAGATGGGACAACGAGTGTGTGGGGAGGGAGATGACAGGGATGGTGGAAGTGCAAGGGAGAGTTAAGTTGTATTGAAATTGTTTGTGGTGGAATTGTGAGGTATGGAATTGTGTGGTGTGAGGTTGTGTAGTGGAGATATGTGACATGGTGTTCTGTGGAATTTTGTGGATAGTAATTAAATGGCATTACGTGTCCTGGAATTATGTAGGGTGAGACTGTGTTTTATGGAGTTAATTATGTGAAATAGTATTATGTGTTGTGGGTTAGCATGTTGTGGAGTTGAATTCTGTGGTGTGTTGTTAAGTTGTGTGGTGTGATGTGGAAATCTGTGCTGTGAATAGGAGGTATTTAGGGCCAGATGTAGGAAGCATTTTGCAATGCACAAAACCCGTTTTGTGATTCGGTAACCTGGTTACCGAATTGCAAAACGGGTTTGCGAGTCGCAATTAGGAAGGGGTACCCCCTTCCTAATTGCGAGTCGCAGTGCAATGCAGGATTGCTTTGTGACCGCAAACGCAGTCGCAAAGCAATCACAGTTTGCACCCATTTCAAATGGGTGGTAACCCATTCGCAAAAGGGAAGGGGTCCCCATGGGACCCCCTTCCCCGATGTGAATGGAACTTCAAAAAAAAATTCAGAGCAGGCAGTGGTCCTATGGACCACTGCCTGCTCTGAAGAAATGAAACAAAAACATTTAATTTTTCGTTTTTGTAATGCAACTCGTTTTCCTTTAAGGAAAACAGGCTGCATTACAAAAAAAAACTGCTTTATTAAAAAGCAGTCACAGACATGGTAGTCTGCTCTCCGCAGCAGGCCACCATCTCTGTGAATGCCGCCACTCGCAAGGGGGTCACAAATTGCGACCCACCTCATGAATATTAATGAGGTGGGCCTTTGCGACCCCCTTGCGAGTCACAGATCGTGTCAGGGACACCATCCTACATTCCGATTCACGACACGCAATTTGCAAGTCGCAATTTGGAACCTACCTACATGTGGCCCCAAGTGTGTAGTGGAATTGTTTTGAGTGTTTGAAATGTGTTTGCAATGTAGTGTAATTCCACAAATAAGGAGGGTGCAATACACAACAAAATGCAGCAGTAACACTGAAGCCCAGAACATCTGTGTCACTGAAGCTATTCTGATGGGGCTAGCGATAAAACAATCCCCTAGTAGAATGGTGAAAGACAATTACGCAGACACATATGAGTATATGTCTATAATATTTTAATTGTAAAGTACATAAGCCAAATGTGTGCAAAGAAGTAAACCTTTATAACCCAGATAAATAGCAATGAAGAAATGATCGAAACACATCCTGGAAATATAACAATGTGGACTGAGTAAGGTTTAGCACTATTCAGACCAGCCCCTCCTTGTAGTTCACGTGGATGCCCAATGTAATTAGCAATCACCTGAAAGACAAAAAAGTAAAAAAAGATCTTGTTTTGTCCTAAATGAGGATTTTGCTGGTTTCATTATACAACACTATTTTGAATCAGCAAATAGAAATCTTTTCACTAACAATGTTAGGCATTTCAGCTCATGCCTGAAATACAGCTAAATAGCTTCAGCAACATTTCTGGTGCGAAACCTACGAGCCTCATGCACGAAACTAATACAAACTACTCATGCACTACACCTTAAACACTCTCCTATCCCAGCCCAACAAACTAAGAAACTCTGAATTGGCTTTTTAAAAAAAGTGTTTTGAGGCCTCATTAGGGGTTTCAGTGCTGCTACACGCGCTACAATACAATAAAACATCGACTACGACTATAATAGTTGGTGAATGCTTGCTGGGATTTGTAGTTTTACTGTACCTTAACTGCAGTGCCAGTTGCAAGGGACTATTAAATTAAAGCCCGTAAATGAAACATAGTATCCCAAGCCATGTAGCATCATTAAAGTTGTACCACCTACTCCCCACCCTGTTCTGAGCACAGTTTCTGTTTGCCTGCTGCTTGTCAAAATGTTGCTCCAAAGATTCATTCCACACAGCTTGTAAAGAGGTTTGAGACCCTGGACACACTGGTGATTTTTTTCAGTATAGTAACCTAAGAAGGGATTAATCTCAGCTGAATACAATGAGGTGATCCCAGGGCTGGAGGAAAGGAGCTCAGGAAATTTCTATTCTGGAATCCATTATGTTAATTACAGAGTAGTGAGCATGTACATGCCTGCAATTTTATCCACAACATAAAGCCAGTTTAATAAAAATTACTTTGTGTCTCAGAAAGTGTCTTGCCCCACCCATATCAATCTGAGAATTTAAAGTTCAATAGTCTGTATTTCAAACTCAGGGGCTGGCTGATGGGCTCAATGTGGCACTGGTCAGTCTAAGTCACTGGTGGAAGTACAGGGAAACCGAGCGTCACAAATGAAGCAGTACTTCCAGAAAGCCCACTGTTTGTTTCGCACTATTAGAATAGTAATTAAAACAAGAAAAACGGTAAGGCAGAGTACTCCCGAGAGATGTGCGTGTTCAGAGAGCCTGCTCAAGCAGTGAGGGCGTGTTGGAGGAGACAGAGCTTATAAAAGTACGAGCCGAAAAAAGAATAACATTTGCAGGCCAGTCTACAATCGTTTGTGCGTTCGAAATCTAAAGGCAGGTGGAGCAGCTGTGCAAACGGAGAGCCTTCCCATGCTGCTGGAGACACCACACAACAACACTACAAAGGAAGGACCAAAGCCATCTGATGAGCATGTTCAAATCAGAATACAACAACACATTTACAGGATTGCCAAAAAAACACACATAAACAAACGAAAAAAGAAACCTTAAACACAGGATATTACACTACAACATTTAAAAACTTGTTAGAGCTATTAGCGTTGTAAAGAAAAAAAAATGCACAGTGATCGCACTATGTAAAATGCAGCGTTATCGCGCTGTGTGGAAAATAAACAGATAAAGTAGTCCGGACTCCAAGCTGAAAATATCAAGCCTCGTATGCTTTTAGTAGGTTACCGGTGCTGTGGCGGTGGGCTAAACACCAGAAAAGGCATGACGTATGCATGGCTTTCACAAATGAAAGCAAGCGGATTTTAAAAGGCAAGCCCACGAACCATTGTAAGTGACTGATGTGACATGGGCGTGGTTGAAAGCCCAAAGAGAGATTACAGAATGGACAGAGTGCTTTGCGCTCGCCCATAATGAGTTGTCAGCAGTGATCAGTTGTACTGTCCGTGCCCCTGCTGCTTCAGATAACATCTGTGAGAAATGGTGGCAGCGGCGCACCAAAGGCTACTGCTGCAGAGACTGAACAGCTGCTCTAACACGTGTCTCCACACTGGACTACAGTGGTAATGGGAGAGTGCAGGTTGTGACTGACACTAGTGGAATCCACCTTGTTCCTTACCAACCCCAATGCTGGGAATCAGAGGCAGATCGAGGTGTGGTCTGGCTGGGTACAGATAACGTTGAGACGTGTTTGGTTTGGGGGGCCTCACAGCAGAATATGCTTTCCTTAGTTCAGGTATGGCTGGGAGAAAAGATGATAGAAGTTTACATGTTTACCTTTTGGTCTTTCATCGCAGTTTGGCATTTTTCAAAACTGTTTAGACCATTCTTTTTTGAGTCATTCAGTGGAGAAAGTACACCAGGTGAGGAAGAAATTGAGGAGATATTTGAGTTTTTTTTTCATTTGAAGGAGTTTGCAAGTATCATGGGGCTTTTCTGTTCAGCGATACAAGCCATTTTCCTGGACCCTCTATGTTATTGCTCACTACAGAAAAATAAGGGGATACTGACATCATCATCAAATGGAGTTGAACACAAGGAGTAGGAAGATATGTTTTTGGTAGATAAGGAGTATACAAGCCTGGAATGGCAAAGCATTTTTGGGGGCAAAGTGGAGAAGATGATAGAATCAGATGCCAGTCTGATAGCCTGGGGTTCCCAGCAACAGTTAAAAATGGTCCAATGGGGAATAGAGGTTACCTATTAATTGTTTGGAGATTTTGTCAGATTCCTTTGCAATGAATAGTTTAGCAGATGGAATCCACAAATCTATTCCTTTGAGAATGGACACTGTATTAGCAGTTAGATATGTTAATCAAAGAAGAGGAACCAAGTTGAGGAGATTGTCAGATCTAGCAAAATAATTCTGGTATTATAGTTTGGATCATCAGATAGGGGTAAAGTTAGAACAGCTGCCTGTGAAAATTAATATTGCAGCTGACTCGAATTCATGGAATCTGGTAGATTCAAGCTATGGAATGATGAACAGATATGTGCTTTTTAGAATGAGGATCAGATGGAGCCTGTTGAAGATAAATCTTAATGCATCAAGACTAATGAGGCAGCTTCAGATTTTTTAGAGTTGACAGCAAGGTCCAGAAGCAGATTCAGTGAATGCATTCTTGCAAGGGTAGCTGGTCAGAGTGGCTTATGCTTTTCTGTCCTTTTTCAATGATCCCCAGATTTTTTCTACAGATAAAGAGAGACCAAGTATGCCCAGCATTAATTACTCCACAACAGCCACCTCAGGTGTGGTCCGATGGCATTGGCAAGGAGCATGGAAGTTCCTTACAGTATTTCCATATTTGTTGAGCAATGAACAAGGGAGTTGTCATGAGATGAGACAAGGAGGTCAATTACATTTGGTAGTGTGGATGATTCCAAGGTTTCTTGTGTAATCAGAGGGCTTTCAGGGGGCTTCAGAGTTGGTAAAAGAAGCTTGTGCACCAAGGACAAGAAAATAAACCATTGTGCTCTAAAGGTTTGGAGCAGTGGGTGTTTATAACAGAGATTTTTAACAAGGGTCAAAACTATCAAACTGAAAGCATGTAGGTCAGCTATTGCAGACGGTCACTAGTTTGAAAATGGAATATCTGTTGGAAGAAATTATTTTGTTTGCTGTTCAAATGTGAATTTTCCTTGAAGAAGCAAAAGACAAGAGGTGTTTGTCAAAACAGGAACAGTAGGTTTAATTACATACTAAGGCTGGGAGAACAGTTACAGAAGCAGGGACTGAGGACTGTCTTAAAGTGCACTTGATCTGAGCGGTATTGTATACATTTCTCTAGCCATCATAAAACAATTTCTGCATTCCATTTTAGATAAAGAAAGTGGGTCATTGTCTTGGAGTCATAAATAAAGTCCCTGATAACAAATGCAGGTGGGACTCAACCTTGGGTGGACACAATGAGAGTCAGTGGGTAACATGTACAGATTTCTGGCAAGAGGGGTGCATGATCACTGCATGTTACTGTGTGTACTTTTGATTAGCTAAGTGTTCCTAGCTTCATGTGACAACTGACTTCATAGTGTTTTGGGATGTGTGCACACCTTGCGCCAAGTGTGCTTTATTGGGGCTAATTTCCTTGGACCACTATGATGTCACTGCGTTTCTCTGTGGGATTGATCTGAGTTTCCTGTTCAAGCATTTGTCTGCCGGCTATGTGCTACCCCACCTGTGACGTGTCAATCGGTAACCTCAGGCCTAGCTCTCGGAGCCTGCCTGACCACGTATTTCTGAGTCGGAGTTGATGGAGAGTTCATAATGGGTAAATTCGATAATAGTGATGTGATTTTGTTTTTATATATGAGTGTATAATGTCACAGATGAACATCAACTTTTTCAATATTAACATTCCCCCCTCTAGTGGAATTTTCAACTACACTATTTAACTCATGCTTCATGACAGTCACAAAATTGAGGGCTTGTCATTCTTCAGTTTTGACTTTTCCTACTTCCCTAGCTACTTGTATTCTACTCAATTTGAGGACTGTGTTTTTACAGCAGGAAACCCCCACTTGCAGGAAACCACACAACAGAAATACTAATATGAAAACTGGCAACAATGACATGCACAGACCAGTCAGTCATTGATGGGGGCAGGAGGACCAGTTTGTGAACCACTCCTGATCAGGGGCACCTCACTCCTTACCCATGTTTCTTTGTCAATAGTGCAATGCTAGGATGGCAAGAGGCAGAGTCCAGTTGCTCATGTCATTGCCTGGGATAAATGGGCAGCAAGATGCACCGATCCTGGCACACACCACTCCCCCCATTGTGGTCATTAAGTCCATCATCGATGTTGCATCACCGTGAGGTAGAGGGCTCTCAGTTGTTCCTTGATCAAATTAAGGCCGAGCTCAGTGTTGTTCATCATCTTAAGCATTTCCCACCTGTTATTTGTAACCAGTGGGCGTTCGCTTTTGTCTGCTCTGTGAAGAAAGGTATGGACCCTACTGCTGATGTTTGTGCATCAGAGAACAGTCTGAATTCTCCTGCAATATCCTTGTTCTGAGCCCAGCCAAAATAATCATCAGTTCTTTTTTCTTGAACCTGCTCCAACAGAGTCATCTTCTTTAGAGGGTATTGGTGCAGCTCTGACAGATCTTCTCTGGGAATGACCAGGGTCCGGTGTATATGGTGATGAGGGAGCAGAGCCCACAACATGTGGGGATCAGCTGAGTGTAGTCAAACAAACTGGATTGCCAGTAAGTATCCATCGGCATGGAGGTGCCCCATTGCATGTCGGCATTAGGCAAGATTGTGCCATAGTGGAATTGCTCCTTTACCTTTGAATCACAAGGTATACAGTCTACGTTTTCGTACTATTAGGGGTTGTCCCTTCCTTTCTAACCATGTATATCTATCCATCTCAGTATGCCAAATTCCTAACCTGGGGTACCTATTATGTTATTCATCACTCACCTACGAAGCTCATTTCCCTTCATATCATCAAGGTGGATAGCCCTACATTAGAACTCCATGTATGGGGTCCATTGGTTATTAAAGAAGACAGTCCCAGATATGTTAAGGGCCACCGTGGGACCACAGATGGAAGCGGGAGCGGAGGTGTTTGTGCATTGGTTAGGTGGTTTTGCTACTACTAAGAATCTGTTTTCTGGAAAGTCTCAGAGTCAAACAGTATCCTCCCCTGTGGTGCCCCTCCAGCACATCTTAGCTCAGTTTGAATATTACTGGGTTCAGTGAAAAGGTACAGTGTTGTGGGATACGTCTCATATTGGGTCTGATTCACTATTACTCTATGGGTTCTACTCTGTTGGGTTGTATCTTGACCCTAATCCTACATAGCTATAGATGGAGAAGGCAGTTTGCTTTTCCAGGGACTACCTCTTGGGACAAGCAAAGCCTGTCTGTGCCTACTGCATGCGGTACCAGTAAACAGATGTAACATGACCTGGCTAATGTCTTGGAACTCCCGGTTGCCATGTGTTGATGGCACATGTTGTGTAAGAGGGTACTTTGTAGTGCGTGTGGAATGCTGGTGTTTGGATCGGTGCAATTATAAGTGACATGGGAGAGGTCCCTATTCAAGCACTGTGACAATTTTTGACTGGAATCCATTTGACTAGGCATTTCCTTGGCAATGAATGGACCCAGCAGCACCCATAATAAACAGAGGATATACAAATGTGCAACAATACATAACATACCTAGCATTGCAGATTTTGTGATGAATCCAGAGGAGATGTCTGTAGTCCTCTGGTGATGAGGTTTTTTACACTTTTTACAGTTCGAGACAAAAAGTTCACAGTGCAGTTCACAGTTCTTGATCCTGTTGGCATTAATGATGTAGTTGCTGAAAAAATGCTGTAAAGGTGGTGAACTTGAAGGATCAATTGCAGACCTGTTGGATAAGAGCTAGGTTTGGTTTGTTATTTTAGAAAACATTGCATCCTTCATGTGTCATCACCAATCATTTCTTTGAGGTTCCTGTGCTTTTCTTTGGGGATGTGTTTCTTCCATACTTCAGTCATGCAATTGTAGTGAGGCACCAGAAGGTGGCCTCACTCGGGGTATCTATTTTGAAAACGTGAATTATTGTTCATGGATGTATTATTTTATGGGGTGCTGGGCCTACCCTTTCCCCGTGGCTGCTTTTACCGGGTAATAAAGGTGATTTCAATTATTAACTAGTGCTCTGTCTGTGTCGCCATCCCTCCAGTATCCTATCCCTCTAAGTGTGCGCATAGGGGTGCCATTGGTGCAGTGGGGTTTTTCAATGTACATGTGCATGGGGAACTGTATAGAGTGGAGGTGTGTCACAACTGAACACAGGTTGGCGATCGCAATGTGTCCTGAGGTCACAAGTATATCCCTGTGGTCCCGGCATGTGGTGTGCAACATGACCATTCCTATTGGTGCCAGGTGTCTTGACTACGCCCTATTTCTAGAACTTCTTTTGGGCTACCTTTAGGCTTCTTTTTATTGGTCGCTGGGCACTTCCCTAGATCTTCATATGATCTGTTATCTTAATTGTCATGAACCTGCGGGTCCTGGCTGTGGCCAGGGACTTCTAAACAGTGACATGCTTCTTTCATTATATAAGCGGAATGACCCTGCAAGGGGAAAGGAGTAGCAAAATATCACTGCATGGAAAGTCTGGTGCAAAGCCAAGAACTCGTCGACTTTTGCCCAAATTAAGGTATTGGTCTGGGACAGCTGGTTGTTCTGCTGAACCCCCTCTAATGACTTGGAGCCATGCAGTGCTTTGCCATCCATCAGATTTTGTGTGTGTGCTGTAGAAGGTAGGGGGTCCTTATAACCCAATCGTACAGGCAACCTGGCACCTGACACTGGAGGACAGCTTCATTTTGGAACTAAAAGCGGGCCTCCATTTGGGCTGGCAGCCTCAAGCTTTTAAGGGTCGCTGTTGGGGCCACATGCCATGAAGGAAATTTGGTCCTGCTCTGGGTGCCCAAGAATAGGACTTTTCGACCTGAGAATCAGAACCCCTCCTAATTGACTTGTGGGTTTGGGAACCTGGGTGCCTGCTTTAAGCACTGGTAGGGGGCCACCCTGCCCCCCCATCAGACTGCCGTCCCTCTGGAGTGTGGCCAGCCAACCCCACCCTAAGGTGTCATCAGTAGAGTAGGGTCTTGAATCCCGCTGGCACCCTGAATGGTAGACTTTAGTGAGGATACCCGAGCACGTACAGCAGCCCTGAGCTTCACAAACACAACCAAAGGTTTGAATCCCTAATGTTGTCTCATTGGTCCTCATTTCGAGTTTTGGCACAGAGAATTTTGCGGTATGCATGAAATGGATGGCTCACACTGGGTGGTTTAACCAATTACACATTTGGGTTCTGTGTTTGTGTGAAGGCATTACTTCCCAAAACATTTACCCTACCTTGCCATGGTTGTGGTCCTTGTTGGGTTGGGTTCCCTGTCTGTGGTTGCTGTTGCCAAGTGTTTGTCCTGCTAACTGTGGCAGTGGTGCTGCGCTGGACTGACTTCCCTGTAGCTGAGTGTAAGTTGTATTCGTGTTTCCCTGGGCTTCGTTTTGTGAATGGAGATTCTGTGGGGACTGGCCCTGGATCATTAATCTCTGTTCGTAAAGTTTGCGCCTTTCCTCTAACTCCCACCTAGGTTGCCTTCTTCATTCTGAGCTATGTGCTGTTCTTGTTAAGTTTTTAGTCTGTATGGGGTACCTGGTTTTTATGTGTTTTAGTGGTGACTACATGATAAGTTGGGAAGTTTTAGGGGACAGGTACACCTCTAGCTTTTCTTATTTTCAGGAACTGTAAGTTCTGCTCTGGTGGTGGGGAAACAGATACATGGGGATAGTTAGCTCTAAATACTTAAGAATGAGCTCGGAATTTTTTACAGATGCATCAACATGAACATTTCACTAACCCAATGCATATGAAGGGTTACAACCTAGAAGAAAGTGCAATTGTTGATTCAAACATCATGAAATTTAGCATCAAATAGCAAACTTTACTTTGGTATTAAATAGCGATTGTGAGAAATTACAATTCCTTCAAATAGCACATTGAGTCATCGACAAGACACAGTACTCAAGACAAAATACAGTTGCGTTAATTTACCAGCACCACAACATCAAAGATACATCAAATTTCAACTATAATAAAAAAAACTCACAGGGAAAGAATTCGGACTTTTTCATAAATACTTTACTCCTCTCCCAGTGCATGCTATCCTGTGACCAGGCTCTGTTTGGTACACAGGACTAAGTGAGGCTAAGTGAGGCTGATAGTCTGCCAGTATTGGCTCCAGGAAAAAGATAATAACAATTTAGATGAGAAAAGGAATAACTCGACAACCATAGGCCCTTTTTGACACACACCAGATACACCTAATCTGCCAGATCCAAATCTTTTTCCTTAACATCCAAAACACACCTCATATCACACCTAGAGATCAGGTGTACCATTTGTGTGATGTCCAGCAGTTCAAGCGAACACCTCTCACTTCTTTCAGATGCCAGCAGTGTTAAGAAACCGGTATAACTGAAAAAACCCTTTAAACAAAAAAATAAGATTGAGGTACTGGCCCTATATCACACCCTAGGCCCATGAGTACCATCTGTGTTATACCCAGTAGTCCAAGCAGTAAGGCCTCAACCCTGTATCACACCCAGGGGACAAGCCTACCAACTGTGTTACACTCAGCGATCCAAGCGATACGTCCTCAATCCCGTATCACACCCACGGGTCAATCTGTATGATGCCCAGTGGTCCAAGCGGTGAGTCCTCAACCCTGTTTCCCACCAAGGGGACAAACAACATTCACCTTTCGTAGAACACTGACTATTGAAAAAAGGTGACCGCCGCTGGAATGCCTCCGAGGCCACCTTGCGACTACTCAGTTCAGACTCATAGAATAGGTAACATGCCAGATTTCTGTCAATGGCAGGGCACTCAGGTTACATTTTTACGCTTCTTCCTAGTTTATCATACACCAAACTCTGGGGCTAAGGCTCTGATGTAGTCTCTTACCCTCTGACAGTGGCTTCAGGATAAACCTCTGCCCGGGGACTCAGCAGAACTTCCAATCAATTGTGGCATCTGCTCACCATCCTTGTTGCACAAATGTGAATCTGTCCGGGTGGGGTCCCCCTC
Source organism: Pleurodeles waltl (assembly GCF_031143425.1). Taxonomy (NCBI): domain Eukaryota; kingdom Metazoa; phylum Chordata; class Amphibia; order Caudata; family Salamandridae; genus Pleurodeles; species Pleurodeles waltl. The sequence continues at coordinate 754,876,561 of NC_090446.1, read as the reverse complement.
CTTTGGCTGAAGTCGAGTCTGAGGTACCAATCAGCTCCTATATGGCTCACCAAAATGTTGCTCAAATGTAAATGTACTTTGAAAAAACAATAGACAAGAGGCGTTTGGCAAAACAGAAACAATTGGTTTAATTTAAACACTACGGCCGGGAGAATAGTTAGAGAAACAGGATCTGAGGACTGCCTAAAAATACAATTGATCTGAGCAGTGTCTTATACATTACTCTGGGCATCATAAACAAATTTCATTATTCCTTGTTAGGTAAAGAATGTGGGCCGCTGTCTTGGAGTCGTAAATAAGGTCCCTGATAACAAATGCAGGTGGGCCTCAACCTTGCGTGGACACGAGAGCCAGTGGGTAACGTGTCCAGATGTCCAGCCTGAGGGGCATGTGAACACTGTGTGTTAATGTGTGTGCTGTGTTCTGATTGGCTGAGTGTTCCTAACTTCATGTGGCAACTGACTTTATGGTGTTTTAGGAACGCACACACCTCTCCAGCCATGTGTGCTTTGTTGGGGCCAATTTCCTTGGACCATTGTGGTGACGCTGCGCCTATCGGTGAGATGGATCTGAGTTTTAGTTCCCATGATTTACTGTCGGCTATTTGCTATCGCACCTGTGACCTGTCAATCAGTAACCTCAGGGCTAGATCTCAGAGCCTGCCTGACCACGTATTTCTGAGTCGAAGATGATGGAGAGTTTATTATGGGTAAATTAGAAAATAGTGTTGTGACTTCATTTTTACATATGAGTGTATCATTATGCACATCAACATCAACTTTTTCAATATTAACAAGTTGTAAACTTATGAGGGGCATGCATTTTAAGGGACCACCTAAATCTAGAAATTCAGTATTGTGTGATGTAGGATTAGTGTAGTTATTACTTCATAACTGGCCCGATAGTGGTGTGAGCGTGTGAATTTTCTAATATGTTTATTAATGATTTTCATATTAAAATGTGTAATGAACTAATCTGTACAACGAGAAACTTCTGAAATGTTTTTTTTTCTGTTCTTGGCTAAGTGAAGTTATATTCAAACGCTGTGCTTATTTTCCACGATTCAAAGCTTTCAAAGTAGGTGTTTTCAAAGCTTGTGTAGATGTATCCACAGCTACCCCTAGTGGGTTGCAGTTTTATGTCTTACAAGGTCGTGTATTAACTACGCATTGCATAAGTTGAAATGTCCTATTGTTTGAATGTGTTACTAATATCTGGTCTTTCTTTGAGGTTGGAAGTAGAAGAATACAGTAAAAGTTTCTTCCTGAGAACAAGATATTCGAGAGGCGATGAGACAATGGAGTTACAGACGAGACGGAAGAAGTAAAGGTACATCAAAAGAAAATTTTATAGTTAGTATAGATTTGATAAGTTTAGGTCATCAATTTAGCTGTTGATTGGCTAAAATGAAACCACCTCACAGACTGACCAATCAGGAGTTGATTAGATTTTAATATAACAACCTGTGTAGAGTGATTAGTGGTTCGTCATTCGTCATCCAATGCTATTCTTCTAGAGCAGACGAGGTTCAAGACTAGCTGCCGGTAGGCCCAAATCTTCTGATGAGAGAGCTGATGGTGTCCTCAAATTAAAGATGATCATTTGCTGTTACTACCAATGTGGAAATGTATGTTATTAAATGTGAATTGTGTCTCTGTTGCTTTCCAGGTACCAGCTGCAACTAATGATTTTATTGCTGTACATTGATAGATTTTATATATCATAATCAAGTTAAGAGTTTTCTAAATTAATGTTACTAAATTCTTTTCACATGAATCCCAACATGTAATGCTAATTTGTGGTTAGTTAGGGAATTAATCTTGATATGCCTCATGAATTGTCCTGAGATTATTTGATGCTGAACTAATGTATACTTTGCCATTATTACCAGTTTGTGTATTATTAATAAGTGTGATTCTTCTAGAGATAATTCATTTCATTGAATTAATTAGATTGAGATAGATACCCAGCCACTATTGATCTTATATGCTTATCTTTTGTGTTTGAGAGTTATTTTCGTGACACTAGCATTGTTAATATAGGGAATTAAACCCATGACATTTGATTACTAAACTGGTGTAGTTATTGACTGAAACGTTATAATATTGATTGTTCTTTTTATTGATGGTCTTCACACCTCCCATTGGTAACATCCCCTCAAAACTATGTCACTACGTTCCATCGTCCTCTAGCGCTAAATCGACTATTTAGTATTGATAATAGCTAGGACTCTGTGGCGCGTTAGCAGTGGTGATCTGGCTTTAAACAATTGCAGTAGCGTAACATTAGCCCGAGCAGCCACTGTGGTGCAGGGCGGGCCACTGAGCTCCATGGGGTCCCCTCAGCACAGTACACTGACTGTGTCTCGGAGATGCAAGGTGGTGGACCTGAGGAGGGGCCGCTTCATGTACTTTGCAGGGGGGGGATATCAGGGTTTGTTATGCCACTGAACAGTTCTCATGAAAACTGGAAATCCCAAAGTTGTTGAGAGATTATGTAGTTGGATTTGGGCTCCTTGTTCACATTTTTTTATGTTAAGATTGAGATGCAGTCCACTTTTTGTATGAAACCAAAATGTCATCACAGTAGACTAATAAAGGTGTTTCTTCTTCCTTATTCAAATCCGATATCCATACCTGTATTGGAAGAATGGGGAGAAATGCTAGAAGGAGGAATTCTTTTTTCAGTGGTTAGGTTCAACTGGTTTAATACCATTAAACTTTGAAGTCAGATGGTGGCCTTCATCTCTAGGATTTAAACTTAGCATCATCAAGGCGTCATAGAGCTGCAGGCACATTCCTACAAAATGACTCATGGCTCACACTGGTACGACTTCTCAAACTCACAACATAGTGTGAGTGGCGCAATAGACATACCGTTTGAAGGAGAAATGTTATCCCTAGTCTACAGGTCTCATTCTCGTGATATTGAGCAAACAGACAATACACAGCAGTACTGATTACAGTTAAACAAAGAAGGCCAAAGGCATAGGGTCATTTTTAAATTAAGTTTTAATTCTACTTTTGTCGTGAATGCGGCTGGGCAATTCAATATAGTTTAAAAAACAATACATCACCGAATTGGTGTTACAGTGAAGGTGGTTTCGGTTCACCTACTGCACAAGTGTAGAGAGGGTTGGATGACAAAAATGTCAGAATGCACTTCTCCGTTTAAGCAGAAATGTGTTAATTTACATTCTATTTAATATTTTGCATATTTAGAACAAGTGAACGTTATGCATTGTGAAGTACACTGTTTGTTAAGGAAAATACAACCGTATGCCAATTTTATAAACAATGAAAGGAAGATTGTTTTGAGTGGTAAAATTTGTGTTCCTAGAAGAGGGGCAGAAGGGTGCATATTAAATGTTCACACGAAGTCACAAATTTCTGGATAGTCACAAACATTACCACTGGAGTTTTTCATCCTATTTATGTGTCGAAATTAACACATTATACCTAAGTTATTATAGTAGAAAGGTCCCAAAAGCACCAACATTTTTAGGTAATGTTGGGGAAAGGATGTCTTGCAATGTAGGTAATAATAAGAAAGCAAAGGTGCGATTATTTTGATCGTCTCAGATCACTCCAGATGGTGAATGTGTATTTTGAAATGTTCTGAAATATACTCCAGCCAATGAAAAGGACAATAAAGGAGTAGACTTCCTAATTTGTGCTGTTGATATTAGCAAATCGGTCAATTTGTATTAAAAGCAAAAAGTTGAGGGAATTGCAGCAATAACTGACCGTGTGGTAACACTAGAAATTATACACATTTGCTCGATAGTTTTTTTGTGTTGAACTGCGATACTACAGGAGCCTTGCACGACCTACTCTACATTTGAAACCTGACTTTTCTTCTAAGTAAGTACACAAAATAATAGAAAAAAGTGTCAGTCGGATTAAATTAAAATGTCACTTTTGCATTAATGTCTTAGCCAGACAGTGCATCACCTCATGTCTAACCCTGCGAGACATGACTAATATGGTTTTCAGTGTGACTTCCAGTAAAACTCTATGTAATGCTCCGCTAAATAGACTGCTCTACTAATTAAGGTGGAATAGGTGGAATAGTATGTTTACATTAGAATACATTCTTCACAAAATAAACTAGATGGGCTACAAACATTGCCTAGTTTAGTTCAGCAGACTTTGCAGATATGCCATTTGTTATGACCTCCAGAGACCCTACCATATATAACATCAGTCCATAAAGAAGATTCAAGTAACTAATTGAGGCTCAATTTGCAAAACCCATTTTGGGGTATGTAAAGTCATACTCCAGTAGCACTACTTCCAGGGGCAGCTGACACATATTAAAAGTGGTGGGGCGGGTGGAGGGGGTGCAAAGGGGGGACCACGGAGGGTGTACAAGAGAAGTGGTGCACCAAGGGGACAAGGGAGGGATTTAAAATATTTAAAAATAAAAAATTAAACTTACATAGTGCTGCTGGCTGCCTTGTACCTCCTCTTCCTGATCGTAGCAGCTTCAGAGACTCCCTATGCAATCCCTGCGCTGCTCTCATGCTATTACCAAGTAGGAGAGCAGTGTGGGGATTGCCCTGAGTGGACTGGTTTACCGCTTACCCAGGCACAGGGAGTCTGTGCTGTCCTTCTAACCCGGTTGTCAAATACAGCTGGGTTGAAGAAACCCAACTTAAGTGCACTCCACTCCTCCTCCCCCTCCCATGGCCCAGCCTCACCCCTCCCTGCACATGCTGGTTCAGAGCCATCAGCTGAAAAAGAAAACAAAATATTGTTTTATTTTCCAGCTGTTGTCTCTGAGCTAGTGGGGTGACATTCCTTTGCCATTGTGAAGGAGCCTCTGCTGACTACTTCTCATTATAGGAAAGTCGTTTTAGAACTTCCTATCCTGAAGTTAAGTAAGGCAGCCCAATAGCTGCCTCTTCTGACTGGTCAGCCTTTTACAGCCTGAGCCAAGCTGATCCCTGAGTAGGTGTGACAAAGCCTCAGGCTGAAACAGTAAAGTCATTTGCTGGGAAGAGATCTGCTTCCTGGAGAAGCCAGGGAAAATAAGGAGGCTAGGCAGATGATCTGGGCTTCAAAAGCAGGAGAACAGATGTCATTGGTCCAAGGCCAGCCCCCACTTCTTTGATCCCCAGCCAGATGGGACCTCCCTAATTATATTAGGAGAGGGGCCGGAAGAGAAGTGTAGGCAGATGTTAGCCACACCTCTGGGTTTTGTTACACAGGCACATACCAAGAAGAGAGTTTCTACATTTTGATTCTTGGGAGAACAGTGCATTCTGGGTCACAAATATGCTACACTTCAGAGGAAGTGGCCCTAGCAGAGAGAGGTAGTTTTATCCCTAGACTGGGGCGTCCCTCTCTTCTGCCAGCCCAGAATGAAGTCTTAACATGACAGAGCTGCAGGAGCTCCTCGGATTACTGCCTGAGAATATCAGAAGAAGAAGGATTGGCCTGCTGGACCCTTTGACTGCAGCACTGAAGGCTTGCACTCAGGGAGACTGTACCTGCTGCATTCTTAAGGCTCCACAAAAAAAGTTCTGGGCCTGACTCAAAGGAAAATGAGCAGCAACAGGTACAAATGTCCTGGAAGACGTTTCCTGCAGCAGTCAAAGAAGAATACCCCAGCTGAACAGCTACAACTGGACTGTGCAGGTGCATTGTGCAAGTTGGAATCCCAGCTCCCAAGAGGCAATCCAGAGTCTCTGAACCCTTGGCTTGTGCTACTGGACACTTATCTTCCCAAAAGAACCAACAAGATCTAAAGGTTTTGGAAAATTTCCACAATGTTTATGCTGAAACCGGAGACCGGCTCGATGTTCAGAATCAAGCCGATGCCCTCACCTTGTGAATTGGCCTAATTGCGCTGGTTTGTCCCAGTGGTAGCTCCAGAGCTCCTCACCATCGACGCTGAGCATGAAGACTTCCAAGGCTCACGAGGGATCACACTGCAGCAGGCCGCAGTTGTCAAATTGAACTCCAGATCGAGGAACCAGAGGACTTGAGGTCGAGAGAAAAGGTCCAAGAAAAAGAATAAGTCTGAGGTAAACGTTTGACTGGGGCCTAGTGTTCAACCTATCCAACAAGTACAGTGTGACCAGATCACCACGGGTGTCGTTTTATGCTTTTTTGGTGCTAGAATGCACAATTTTTGGATTTGTTCCCTACAAAGGATTTCTGTTGTTTTGTTGTCATTTTAAGGATAATGTTATTCTCTATTTTTATATATTGGTGCTGGATTTTTTATTGTGTTGCTTCTTTAATTTATTTACTGTTTGGTCATAGTAAATGCTTTACACATCACTGTCTCCTAAGTTAAGCCTGACTGCTTGTTTGCTAAGCTACCAAGGGTTGAGCAAGGATTCATTTACTCCATGAATAGGCAGAGTTGTGCTCGGCCACCACTTTTGCACTGATTGGTGTGAGTAGCGCATTCCATATTGCAAAGCAAGTGTGACTGCCACCACGCGCATGCGTCAATCTTGTTTTTCCTATTCTGTGCATGGTGCTGGGTGTACTTTTTAATCCAGTCTCTACCTTTGTAATCCTTACTTTATCCCTGCTATCCTTCCCTGTTTTACATTTAGTACATTTGTTTGTGTATTTATGTTTTGTATTTTACTTGTTTGTCTCTTTTTTATTTTCTGTGACTTTTTTATTCTTTTTTTGTTTACCCCTAACTTCCTCATTTTTTCTTTTCTATTCCTTCTCTTTCCTGTCTTTATTTTTCTTCTCAACCAGCGCCATGGCAGAGCATGGGAAAGGTGTTTCCGGTGCAGTTACCTGCACCTGCTGCAGTTGCCGGTGCTGCCAGGGGATGCAGTCCTGTGTCTTTTTCAGTGAGGAGATTAACTGTACTACTAATCTATTTTTGTTATCTTCTTTATTTCTCACAGCAGGTCCCAAAGGAAAGAAAAGAGCATCAAAGGGTGGGGCGAGGCAGCTACCTTCAGTGCCGCAGTGGGTAGAAGTACCACAGCTTCCACTAGTGTTGCGGGCAGCAACAGATGGCTTTGCTGGCCCCAGTAGGTTCTCTTCATTAGAATATTGTTCCCTTGTTTCTCCTACACTATGACTTTTTTTTAAATCCTCTTTGTTCTGTTTAATTTTTGCTAATTCTTGTTATCCCTCCCTGCACTATCCATTTTTCTATATTTCTTGTTTCTGTAGCTGACTTCCTCCTGTCTGTACTAATCTGTAGTGCAGCAGCAGTTGAAGGGGAGTTTTTGTTGGCAGCAGGGACGGGTAGTGGTAAGTCATATTGCTTGGTTATCTACAATTGCTAGTATATCCACTATATTTGTTAAGCGGGGCAGATCCCAACATCATCAATGACCTCCCTGCCGTTGGCATTTCGGGAACTGGGGGCATGACCCCACCCAACTGCACCATTGTTCAGTTCATCACTGCAGTGTTGGCTGTGCAATGTGCGTCTGCTTCTGCTAATGCAGCATTTACAAAACTTTCAATGGATTGCAAACCGAAACAAAAACAAGGTGTCTTTCCCTTCTGCCCAGAGCCCACTCAGTCACCGTCTTGTACCACACTCCTTTATTAATTTCTAAGTTTGGCCCCCGCGTACCAAAAACATTGAAAAAAATCCTGGCATGTGCCACATGTTATGGGACAAGTGGTTCATATTGCTTCCCTAATGGATGTACACCTGCTTACATTTTTACCTTTTGACATTCATCAACTTTAAGTTAGTGACAGACTAAGCCCAAGCTTAGCCTCATGATGATCACTCAACCCCTACTATTCTATAGCAAAAGCTCTACCATGCCTACCTGCCCTTTTCCCTGTACCTTTCTCTGCAGCGACTAAGTGCCTGATTTAGATGTCAACGGGGTAATACTCTGTCACAAATGTAATGGTTATCCTGTCTGCTGTATTGTGATCCCCATAGGATACAATTGGATTGTAATACAGGGGATAGGATATCCGTCACGTTTGTGAGGGACTATTTCCCTCGGCCGGCATCTAAATCAGGACCTAAATCCTGTTTCCTTCCCTTTCTGCCAAAGAAATGTGTTTGATTGAAATATTTGTGTTGGAGGGTAAGACCAGGAAGTAAAATGTGTTTGAGAGCAAGACCAGGAAGTAAAGTGGAATTAAGTATCTGTTATATAGGACCACACGTACGAAGATCCAGTTTTGCAACTTGCAAACTGCGAATCGCAAAACTGGATGTACAACAGTGTCAATGACACTGTCTGTGATTTGCAACGGGTTCCCAAATGACCTACCTCATGAATATTCATGAGGTAGGTCGCAATTTGAGACCCCATTGAGAATGGCGGCACTCACAGGGATGGTGGCCTGCTGGTGTCAGCAGGCCACCATGTCTGAGACTGTTTTTAAATAAAGCAGTATTTTTTTTTTTAATGCAGCCCATTTTCTGCATGCCTCGAGGCACAAATGCAACACTTGGGGACCATCATTGAGAATTCCCTCTTCTAAAACCCTTTTTAATTTTTTTTGTTTTGGTGGGAGGGAGTTTGTTGTGATTTGGGCAGGGCATCTTCGAACTTTTGTACATTTATATTTATTTTGGAGGTTGGTTGGGGATGGGGAGAGATGTTGTGGAAGAGGGATGGGCCTGTTGTGGGTGGAGAGGGTGAGTTTAGTTTTTGATGTTCCTTTTATTAAAGGAAGAAACGTTCTATTCTACTTTATGTCTGAAGATTGTTTTGTGTTTTTTATTTTAACTTTATACTGATGCCTTTTCATGCAGCCTGTCTTTTTAATCTAATTCTCAAAGTGTATGCCAGTTAGTTATACTTAGGTATACCCTTGTCCTTAGACCCTTTGTACAATATTCACCTTTAGGAGGGTATGGAGCCATTCCCGATGTTGCCTACAGAAACCTAGATAAACAATTACATATGTCATCTGCAGAAGAAGGTAGTTGTGTACTATGTAAACTAGTTCTCTTCACCCAATAGTTCTCTCACCTGAATAGATGAGGTGATGGCTGGTGGCTGCTTCCTTAGTCAATCTTCCAACACCTTACTGGAGGATATCCGAAGGTGCTTTCTTTATGGAAGTGGAAGTGCGCTAACAGAGAAGGCATCACAACAACAGAGATCCCATTCCCACCTAGGTGATCTCTACCTGTAGAATAAAATCAAAAGTATTATCCAAAACCAGAAACTAATTTAAAGAAAAACACAGAGTTGGTGGATAGACATACACTTTTAGATTATAGCTTTAGAAAGACTGAGGACAGACTACTACCACCATGACACATCAAGGAATACCACATATTACATTGAAAACTAGCAAAAGGAAGTTATTTTTTAGCAACAGTGAGCATGGAATTTAATGGAAACTAGAGTTACGAAATCCTCAATTCAGGAAAACTACACTCAAATCAATTCAAAATATGCTTTATGTGATTTCATTTTTTTAAATCAAAAAAGCAAAATGCAATTCAACATGAGATACTCTAATTGTAGTGCAGGCATGTAAACATCAAAACTGTAATACATAATACCAATACATTAGAGGCACCACACAAGAATATATTTACCACTACAGACATAAAATAATTTAAACCAAACAAATTCGATAAAAACATAAAAACAGTATTGTACCTTATTACAAATTCTCCATTGTATTAATCACAGCCCACAAAAAGCTTGCCATGCACATGTATATATCCAGCGTTGGTAGAGTTTGTGACAAAAGATAAGCGGGAGGCATTGTATGAAGTTAAAGGACCTTAACATTGGGACAATGTAACATTGCAGTTTTTGGGTGTACCTTTCACAAAAGAGCACCAAGTGAATAGTGCCTTGTTTAGACACTTGCTCACAGGGGCAGTTTGCTAAAGTTTAAGACCAATCATTCATTACAGGAAAACTTGTTTAGTGTTGAAAAATGTCCATTCTAAAATGAGTAAGGGCAAATCAATGCCTAGGATTCAGCATAAACTTGAGGTACGGTTGCATGTCATATGTTGTTCATATAGATAGATTCTTTAGTACAGAGGGTTTATGCAATTCTATAGACAGCCGAAGCTCTTCAAAATGCTCTAGGCATTTGGCTTTCAAGTCTTCTTTACTTATGTTTTCCATGGTTTCAGGCTGCTCAAAAAAAGAAAATAAGCATGGAGCCCGTACGCAGCCAGTTACTCAAAGTCTGTACTTTGTAGTCAACAAGGTTAAGCGGTTATGCATAACCAAAGCCTGAATGATGATGTTGAAGAATTATGTTCTTATGCATGGTTGGGTAAGTGGGCTGGTGTGGGATATTGCTAAGGTGATAGAAGATCCAGCAGTGAGTTGGTGTCACATTTAACCACATCTGCCTCACCAAGTGTGTGATCCATTCGGTGTAAATTAAGTCACACCTCAATAAATCACAGAGAGGGTTAGGGGTTTGATGAATGGATGGGAAAGGGGATTTTGGGAAAGGTGTAACAAAGACAAACACAACACAAGAACAATATTTATCAGGCCGATGAGCAGCACATCATCATCAGTTTGTTGTGGAAGGGACGAGTCTGACACAGTTCAGTTAAATGCTTTGTAAACAGTCCTTCTGCCCCAAGACCCAAGTTATTAGATATCTAAATGTGCTGTCATTTAGGTTTGAGAAAATCTAATTATGGAGGAGTGAATTGAGTCCACCCATTTCTAAAACATGTGATTGTTAAAAGAAAAAGGATATTGTATTGCCAAATTGGGTGGTGCATCTGCATGCTTCTCGTGAATATCCGTCACTCCACATAGATCTCTTTTGGGTCCTACAGATCTGCCTGAAACATCCTCTAAATGGTCATTGGTGCCCACTGCTGGTGGTGGTTGTGGTGTTGCTGCTGCTGGTGGTTGTGGGGGAAGCTCCTGCCCATCCCCTGCAGCCTCCGATGGCTGCACCACCATGGTTGGTGGTGGGGGCTCTGCCTGAGTCCCAGCACCAGGCCCCCTGTCCTTTCTGCCTGCGGGTGCAGGCCCATTACCCTTCCTGGCAGCAGCTGGTGATGACTCCTTGCTCCTATTGGCAGCAGCTGGTGATGGTTCCTCGCTCCTCATGGCAGCAGCTGGGGATGGCTCTTTGCTCCTCTTGGCAGCAGCTGGGGATGGCTCCTTACTCCTCTTGGCAGCAGCTGGGGGTGGAACCTTTACCTTCATGGTAGCAGCTGGCGGTGGCACCTTAACCTTCCTGGCAGCACTTGAGGAAGGCACTCTATCCGTGTGGCTGCCTGGTGCCCAGGATCCCTTCCCACCATGAGTTGCTGGGGACACTATTGGGCTTGTGGTTGGGTGGCTGAGGTGCTTGCCTGGGTTTTACACATCTTGGCCAGACGTGAAGGACCGGGCGGTGGAGAGGTATGGAAGAGGTCAATGGTAGATAGGAACAGTTTTTTAGGGACATTGGGACGGGAAGAGGGAGAAGGTCTGGGAGTGGAGGAAGAGGGAGTGGTTGAAGGAGGTGCTGTCTGCTGTGTTTGGGTGCAGGTACATGGGGTGGAAGCTCTTGTGAGGTGGATGGCTGTTGGGTGTCTGAGTGCTTGTGTTTGTGTGCTTTGGGAGGAGGTGGAACAGACACAGTGGGAGAGGACACAGGGAACGTGTGCCTGGCGGTTGGGGTGGTGACTGCCAGAGAGGTGTGTGTTCTGATCGGTGTGCTGGTGATGGAGGGTGTGGATGAGGATGTAGCACATGCAGGTGTGAGTGTAGACGCAACTGTGATGGAGGTGGAGGAGGAGGGGGCCACAGTGGAAGCAGTGGATGTTGGTATGTCTGCATGTGGATGGTGTTTGTATGAGTGCCTGTGGGATGATGTCTGGTGCCTGTGTTTCGCCTGTGCCACTCTTGTGTGTTGTCTTGTGTGCATGCTCGTCTGCCAGTGTGTTTGGGATAGGTTGAGGTTAAAGGGAATGGGATTGGGTTGAGGAGGTTGGAGGGGGGAGTGTGGAAACAGGGACAATGGCTGCCATCAGAGAGGAGACCAGAACCTGGCTTGATCTCTGTTGGGCCACCAAGCCAGTGTGAATGCCCTCCAGAAATTCACTGGACTGTTGCATTTGGGCTGCCATCCCCTGGTGGCATTCACTATGGTGGACTGCCCTAGAGAGAAGGATCCCAGGAGGTCAATAGCCTCCTCACTCAGGGCAGCAGGGCTAACTGGGCCAGGGCCTGAGGAGCCTGGGGCGAAGGAGATGCCCACCCTCCTGGGTGAATGGGCACGGGCAACTGGATGAGGGGCTGCTGGAAGGGCAGTGCTGATACGGGGGTGGTGGCTGTACCTCTAGCTGGGGTGGGCACAGAGGTGTCCACCTCCACTAGGGAGCTTCCATCGGAGGAGGTATCCGTGTCCGAACTGTCCCCTCCAGTCTCCAGCATGGTGCTCCCCTCGCCCTCAGTCCCACTGGTGCCCTCAGTGTCAGTGGACTCTGCCTCCTGGGTCCTGTGGGATGCAGCTCCCACTGTCACCAGTGGCTCTGCTCCTCCGCCAGATGATGCTAATGCACATAAGGACAAGATGACAAACAAAGAAAGGGGGGGAAGAGACAAAGGATACACTTGGTCAATGGCAGCACCAACACAACCGTTGGTGTACACAGCACCCTCACACACAGGGAACAGCCCTACCCACTATGCAAGGCACTACCAGTAACAATGCTAGTCACAAGGGCATGGGGAGGGACACATACCGCACACTGCAGCATACCTGGAACCCACACACCCGTGCCCAGTAGTGGATGCCTACTAGCTAGGTTGGGGAAATATCACATCAGAACCCTGCCCAACATGGGCCCTACACAGCAATGTCAGCCCTGGCCTAGGGACTCCCACAGGCACACTTCCCCCACCCGGATACTACCCCACCAGGCGTAAGCAGTAATGCTGGGCACTGTACTCACCTCCTTGTTGCTGCTGTTATGCCCCCAAATGCCCATCCAGCTTCGGATAGGCCACTGCCACTGTGCGTGCCCAGCGTCTCAGGTCCTCCCACCGTTTCTGACAGTGGGTGCTCTGCCTGCCGTGGACCCCCAGGGTCTACATGTCCTTGGCGATGGCATGCCATAATCCTTTCTTTTGATGGGCGCTGACCTGCAGAGAAAATATACACAGGGAAAGGTATTATTTAGACCCTCCTGCCTGTTACACTCATGTCCCACCATAGCCCTCCCATCCCCTTACGCACAGACATGGGCCAGCATACATGCTGCATGCTGCCCAGGGCCCATCCACCAACACCCCCTACATGAGGCCTTCACACACACCACTCCATGCATTCATGCCCATGCATCGTGCTCACAGTGTACTCACCTATTGGTCTGGAGGCCCATACAGCAGTCCGTACTGGGGTAGGACCCCATCCACTAGTCTCAACAACTCCGCTGAGGTGAAGGCAAGGGCCCTTTCCCCAGTCACACGGGCCATGGTACGTTCCAGACACAGGTCACAGCAGCACATGCAGTGTAGGTCCTCTCCTGTTGAAGGTCAAGTAACAAGTAAGTGAACAGATAGAAGATGGCAGTGACGTCCGTGGCAGTGCATACCGTCACCACCTGGATACATCACCGTTGGCCACTGTACCCAATAGGGCCCAATAATAACCAATGAGGAGTTACATGGCAGTTCACGACAGCCTCCTGTACCGGAGCACAACGTCAGCGGAATGACCTCACTTCCACCTGTCCCTCCATACAGGACAGATGGACGCCATTTTGGGGGGGTAGACCATGGATCATTACTGCATCACAGATAACAATTGTACATTCAAGACATATGCCACTTATACATTAAAAAAATCATGTCATGCATTGAACTGTAGCAGCTACAATGTACAGATTATGGCTGGCTCATCACTCTTTTGCCCCATAGATTGCAACCACTGAGGATGAATAGGAGATGGAGACATCCCCCCATGTACAGACCCCTGGTGGACTTGGCAACAATAGAGGACAGGCACATTATCCTCACCTACAGACTTTACAGGGCCACAATCACTGAGCTGTGTGCCCAATTGGAGCCTGACCTTATATCTACTATCCATCACCCCACTGGGATCCCCCTCTTGTGCAAGTGCTATCAGTGCTCCATTTCTTGGCAATTGGTTCTTTCCAAGAGACAGTGGGCTTGGCAGCAGGAATGTCATAGCCAATGTTCTCAATAGTGCTGACCAGAGTGTTGTCTGCCTTGATTAAACATGTGCAGCTACATTGTTTTCCCCCAGTGGAGAATTTGGCTACAGTGAAGGCTGACTTCTATGCAATTGGACAGATCCCCAACATAATTGGGGCGATTGATGGAACACATATTGCATTTGTCGCCCCCCGGCAAACTGAACAGGTTTTCAGAAATCGAAAAAGTTTTCACTCAATGAATGTGAAAATGGTGTGCTTGGCAGACCAGTACATCTCCCATGTCAGTGCTAAGTATCCAGGCTCGGTGCATGATGCTTTTATCCTGAGGCATAGCAGCATCCCAAATGTGATGGCCCAACTACAGAGACACAGTGTGTGGCTAATAGGTGAGCCCTGGTTTCCACCCAGTGTATGTTGGTGTATGGGTATGGTGTGGGCCATTTGGCATAGTGTGTGGCTAACAGTTGTTCCTCGATATTTGCAGGTGACTCTGGTTACTTCAACCTCTTGTGGCTACTGACCCCTGTGAAGAGGAATATTACAATGAGGCACATGGCCGAACAAGAAGTATAATAGAACGTACCTTCGGCCTCCTGATGGCCAGGTTTCGGTGCCTCCATCTAACAGGTGGATCCCTGTGCTACTCACCCAAGAAGGTCTGCCAGATAATCGTGGCATGCTGCACGTTTCACAACCTTGCCTTGAGATGCCATGTGCCTTTTCTGCAGGAGGAGGAGGCTGGAGATGGCCGTGTGGCAGCTGTGGACCCTGTGGACAGTGAAGATGAAGAGGCAGAGGATGAGGATGAGGACAACGGAACTGCAGTGATTAGATAATACTTCCAATAACACACAGGTAAGACAGTGTAACTTCACATTTCATTGACAGTTTTGTGTTTGACATTGTCACTGGCAGGCTGTGAATTCCCGCTTCTATGCCCACTCACTGCACCCTTTGGCAACTCTTTTTGCAGATATTTTTGTCCCACTATCGCTCCTGGTGTGTTCACTGCAGCCAACTACAGGTTTTTCCTAAGTATACATTACTGTACAGTTGAATTGCAATGTTTACTTTAAACCTTGTTAAACAAATACACACTGAAATCATTTGACATACTCCATAATTGTATTTTTTGAAAGTGTGTTTATTGCAGTGCTCTGAAGAAAAGTGGTAAGTGCAATGGGCTGGGTTGATAATAGAAGAAAGTCCAGGGTAGAGTCCAGTCTATTGGTAGCACAGGTGCATTGTCCAAGGGGGGATAGGAAGGGGAGCAATGGCAAGGTGGACAGGGTGACAGAGTGGGACACCAGGGTGACAATCAGGAGAGTCTTATTTCCTGGTCGGAGTCTTGGCAATAGTCTCTGGCTTCTGCCTGCATCGCAGGGAATGTTTGCGGGGTGGGTCTCCTTCTGCAGGGGGAGTAGTGCTGGTGGCTTGTTGGTCCTGTGGTGGGGCCTCCTGTCCAATAGCGGCAGCGGAGGTGGAGGGCTGTTGAGTAGTCTGGCTAGTGGCAGGGGCCCGCTGGTGTGACACTGCCACCATCATATTGTTGGCCATGTCTGCCAGCACTCCTGCAATGGGGACCAGTGTGGTGTTAATGGCCTTCAAGTCCTCCCTGATCCCCTGGTACTGTCCCTTCTGAAGCCACTTGTTCTCCTGCACGTTGTCCAGAATCTGGCCCAGCGTAACCAGGGAATATTGGTATGCTCCCAGGATTGCAGTGAGTGACTCCTGGAGAGTCGGTTCCCTGGGCCTGTCCTCTCTCTAGTGCACAGCAGTCCTCCCAGCTTCCCTGTTGTCCTGTGCCTCTGTCCCCTGAACTGTGTGCCCACTGGCACTGACCCCAGGTCCCTGATTGTCCTGGGTTTGTGGTGTGTCCTGGGGTCCCTGTAGTCGTGGACACACTGCTGATTGACGTGTCCTGGGGACAGAGGTATGGGCACGCTGGGTGGGTGCTGTGGTGGTGTTTCCTGAGGGGGGAGGCTCTGTGGTGGTGTGGGACTGTGCCTGGGTAACCGACTGTCCAGAGGTCCCTGATGGGCCAGGTTGGTCATCCAGATCCAGGCGAGCTGAGTCGCTGTCATCACTGTGGTCCTCTTCTGTGGGGAGGACTGGATGTTGCTGGCACCTCTTCTCCGTGACCTTAACTGGGATACCTGTGGGGATGTATATGCAATGTTATTCTTTCTGTGTGTGACATATTGTGCATGTGTGGGTTGCCCTCTATGGTTGTTATTGCCCTGGCAGCATTTCCTTGTGTGAGTTGTTATGTGGTGGGCTAGGTGATTCTCTAGTGTGCATGCTTTAGTGATAGGTGTCCATGCTGGTCTGTGAGTGGTGTCCATGGATTGGTTGTGCATGCTGGGCCTGGCATTGGGATGTGTGGGTTGTCATGATGGTGTGTGTGGGAGGTGGGGGAGTGATGGGAGTTAGGGTGGGGTCGGGGTATGTGATGGCATACAGGTAGGGGGGTGATAGTAATTGAGAGTTGACTTACCAGAGTCCAGTCCTCCTGCTACTCCTGCCAGACCCTCAGGATGCATTATTGCCAAGACTTGCTCCTCCCATGTTGTTAGTTGTGGGGGATGAGGTGGGGTTCCGCTGCCAGTCCTCTGTATTGTGAGCTGATGTCTTGCTGCAATGGAACGCACCGTATATCGTAGGTCGTTCCACCTCTTCCTGATGTCATCCCTTGTTCTGGGGTGCTGTCCCACTGCGTTGACCCTGTCCACGATCCTCCGCCATAGCTCCATCTTCCTAGCAATGGATATAAGCTGCACCTGTGCTCGAAATAGCTGTGGCTCAACCCGCATAATTTCCTCCACCATGACCTTTAGCTCCCCCTCATAGAATCTGGGGTGTCTTGGTGCCATGGGTGTTGTGTGAGTGGTGTGGGTGAGGGTGTGTAGGGTGATGTGTTGGGGTGTCTGATGTAAGGTGAGTGGGTGGTGTATATGTGATGGTGGTATATGTCTCTGGTTGTGTGAGTGCTCTTGATGTCTTTCTCTGTTGGTAATGTTTTGTAGTTGTAAAGGGTTGTGGGTAATGTGGGTGTGTGTTTTAGAGTGGTGTGGGTGTGGTGTGTGTATGGGTGTCCGGTGCGTGTAGTTTGAATTGTCCAATGTGGTGTTGTTTTGTATATTTGTGTGTATTTTGAGTGCGGCGGTATGTACCAATGGTTTTCTGCCATTGAATGTCCGCCATGGTGATTCGTGGGTCATAAATTTGTGGGCGTAGTTCTGTTGGCGTATCTGTGTGGGTTTGGATACTGCTAGTTTATCAATGACCTTTGGTGTGGCGGACTTGTGTCTATGGCTGAATAGTGACGGATTGGTGTATTTGTGTCATGATATGGTGAACGCATATCCGTGGCGGCAGTCAGCATGGCGGTAAGTGTAATTTACTGTCAATGTCATAATGAGGGCCTATGTCAGGGGTCGTCAAACTGGGGGGCTTCAAGTGATCCCAGGGGGTGGCCCATACTCTGGCCAAAAGAAATATTATACAGATAACAGGCCTTTGTTTTAAGCAGAAGCATGTTATTGCAGTTTTAAAAAGGTAACAGTACTTAACTGCAATGTTTAAATAGGTTTAGACATATTTAAACATTGCCACGTTTATAAAATAATTGTGAAAAATTCTGAGGGGGGCCCAATGATTTTTATTTTTAAACTGGTGGGGCGCGGCATTAAAACATTTGGAGACCTCTGACCTATGTCTCGTTTTTTGCGAAAGTCTTGCACAGCCAGGTTAATACAATGCACCTCACACAGGATCCTGAAATAGCCACCATCTCTCATGGCCTTGACCATATTACTGCCATTGTCCGTGGCAACAAATCTAATTTGTAGACCTCTGGATTGCAGCCTTTCAGACACCTTGCTGTTAAATATGTTCAAGGTGCTTACAGCTGTTTCTGATTTCTCCCTGGCGAACATGGCTACTGTTGCATGCGGTCAAAAGCTCTTAAAACATTCTTCAGGGATAATAGATGTAGGTAGCTGCTGCCTTACCCCTGCAAAAGAGATACAGGGCCATATGTATACTTTTTGACGCACAACTGCGCCAACACAGTTGTGCGTCAAATATTTTAACGCCGGCTAACGCCATTCCAAAGCGCCATGCAGGCGCCTTATTTATTGAATGACGTTAGCCGGCGCAGCTGACTGGTGTGCATAAAAAACAATGACTCACACCAGGCAGCGCCGGCGTAGGGGAAAATGGAGCTTGGGCATCAAAAAATGGGGCAAGTCAGGTCTGAGGCAAAATTTTGGCCTCAACCCAATTTGCGCCATTTTTTTTTACGCCCAACCCCCATTGAAATGACTCCTGTCGTAGCACAGACAGGAGTCATGCCCCCTTGCCCAATGGCCATGCCCAGGGGACTTATGTCCCCTGGGCATGGTCATTGGGCATAGTGCATGTAGGGGGGCACAAATCAGGCCCCCCTATGCCACAAAAAAAAAAAAAAAAAAATACCTGAACTTACCTTAAGTTCCCTGGGATGGGTCCCTCCATCCTTGGGCGTCCTCCTGGGGTGGGCAAGAGTGGCACGGGGTGTCCCTGGGGGCATGGGAGGGCACCTCTAGGCTCCTTCCGAGCCCACAGGTCCCTTAACGCCTGCCCGGACCAGGCGTTAAAAAATGACGCAAAAGCTGCTGGACGTCATTTTTTAAGGCCCGCCCACTCCCGTGCGTCATTTTTGCACGGGAGTTTAAATAAGGCGAATCAAAACAAAAGAGTACACTGTTCCAAAAAGAGAAAAAAGATCCAGATAGGACGCCGGATATCGGTATAATGATAGGAGTGCCCTCATGCGTCAATGAAGACGCTAAGCATCATCATTGGGCTAACTCCTCGCCAGACCGGCACTGCAATATCTGACGGGTCACCACACAAATGGTGGTGGCTCTATACCGAAAAATGGTTACGCAGATCCATAGGTATCTGCAGTACGTGCTGACAAAAAGAGAAGGAGAGTGCAATGTGGGATTAAAATTGGCTCTGCACATCCAAAGACTAAATTTAATATCTCAAAAATGGCTGTCAGGCCAAGATTAAAATCAGTGGCGGAGTGTTCGGAGGAAATAATGACCACCGTCACTCCTACATAGGGGGAAAGAAGAGAAATGCTCTAACCTTCCACTAAGGGGTCGACATGTTTCGCGCTCATGCGCTTCATCAGGACCAAGGTTCGTCACTTCTCCTACAGAAGAGAGTGCAGTGTGTGCTGAAAAGTCACTTACTGTACGTCATTAGTCGTCAAGGTGAGACACCCAATAGGTCGCCCTAAAAACAAGAAAAAAACATAAAAACATATATTGGTGCCTAAGCACAACACAAGTACCCATAATTAAAGGGGGTAAACATCATACCTAGATGGCATCAACAGGTACAAATCACACTATAAAGCGAGCTTACCATCTCAGGTGGAAACCAGGCATCCTAGGGATGCGTAGCCCTCAGACAAACGGAGAATGCACTGTGTAGAAGCATAGTAGCAAAATGTCTCATCAAAAAACAATCAGTTTAAATAAGGCGCACATGCCTTAGAGTCATTTTTTAGAAGGGAACGCCTACCTTGCATATCATTAACGCAAGGTAGGTGTCCACGCTAAAAAATGACACAAAATCCAAGATCTTTGGCGCTAGACGGATCTAACGCCAAAGTATAAATATGGAGTTAGCTTTGCGTCGGATTTGCGTAAAAAAAAACGACGCAAATCCGGCGCAAACAGAGTATAAATATGCCCCACAGTGTGCATTGATGCACATGTAATCTGTCGCCTGACAATTGGTCCACATATCTGTCGTCAGGTGGATTGTGTAAACAGAACTTTGCTGGAAAGCTTGTACAACTAATTGCAGCACATTGTAATGCAGCGCTGAAACAGCAACTCTGGCAAAATAGGTCCGATGTGGAACCTTCCATTTTGGGCAGATATCTTCCACAAATTCTTTAAATCCCACTCTTTCCACAAAAGAAAAAGTTAGGACGTCCAGCGCTAACATTTTTCCCAGCTTCCCATTGTACAAATGTGCCATTGAGTGCTTGCTATTGTAGGGCCCATCCTGCCTAAATATGCCCATATTGGTATTCTACTTTTCTGGGGCCACTGACACAGGCAACTTCTGAGAAGTGGGTGGTGGTGGACTCAACATATGTTTTGGGGGAATCACCATATGCCATGGTGCCTCCATCTGACTCTGAGTCTTGTGCCGTTTGAGGTCGCTGAGGTGGGTGATTCTGGTGCACTGCTCGGGACAGGGTTGCTTTGCATGAAGATGTCATCCTCTTCTTCCAAATGACCTCCCATTGTGAATGGAATTGGAGATTATGTTTCCTGGCTCTCCTCACCTTTACCACGACCAACTACAACAATTTTTTAATGTGCTCCTCCCACCAGATTGCGTGATTATTTTTAATATGGGTTGTTTCATCTCCAGTACCATAATGTGAACCAGGCTTATCTTGATGAACACTTGCATGGCAAATGGAACATATTGCAATGTTCTCCTCCTCTTTGCTAAGCATAAAAAGTCCCAAACTGGGGAGGAATACTTTCTTAGTGGACCAGTGCCAATGCCTGAAGAAAAACTGGCGGTAGGTGCGTGTTTCATCGATTGCCTCTTTGCAGTGCATACTTCTGTTGAGGTAGGGGTTGATGCTGGTCTCAGTTTGGGCTTTACAAATATGCAACCTCATGGTGCTAACTGTGCCACATCCCTCAGAGCAGGTTGAAGAGAAGGGGTAATGTTGGACTCCTCTGTGCCAGCATCCACAATAACAGGCTTGTCATCATCCTCCTCCTTCTCCCATTAGAAGGCTTTCAGGAACATCTATTTTACCTTGCCTCTCCTAGCGTCTCTCAGACTCTGTCAGGGTTTAATCCATGTCCAGATCATCATCATAAGAAGGGGTGCTTGGAGAAGATGGTGGAGTAATACCCTTCCTTTTTCTTGCTGGAGATCTGGAAGCCAGTGTTTCGTAAAGAGAAGGTTCTTGCTTGGCAGTTCTGCTCAAAGTTCAGGAAGATCTACTATTGCTGTCTATGAATGCTGTCCACTTTGCTCTGTTTCCTAAAATGATTGGGTTTACTTTGCAAAAGGGACAAATTCAATTCAACGTCATTGCTCGTTGGCATCACCATGATTGCAGTGGCTGCCTCGCTTACAGACATGGGCTTCGGCTTAGGTTGGGTGATGCTGTTGATGTGGGAATGAAACTCATAGGTTCCTACCTGGAGGACGGTGTGGCAGGCACACGTCTCCCGAAAAAAGTTTTGGTCGGTACACCAGTAGTGGAAAACTGCTTCTCACTGGCCACTTTCTTGGTAGCACCGCTCTTTGGAGCCATCTTAAAGCTTTCAGTTGGCAGTGGCACTAAGCTGCACAAGCGGAAGAGATTGGAGGACTGACGTCATATAGGACTTCTGTCTGGCAATACTGTGGGTGATGTTCCTTCTTTTGCGTACCTTAAAGCAAACAAGCAAGAAAATCATTTAGTGAAACATGGTTTTGTTGCAGTCTGAATTAATACAAAGGCAATATAATTGAATGTGGTTGGTTATTCAGCTAATAATTGACAACAATGTATCCAACCATTTTAAAGTCAAACCACACCATCATTGTGAACAATGGAGGTTTTCTTTTTCTATTAATCCAAAAAGCTATAGGAACCGTTGCATTCTCATACTCAAATATTTCAATCTGCACATTTTGTGTAAGCAGATAACCAACTACAGCAATGTATGGGCAGAATGCATTGTTTGACTTTTCTGTATGTTTCCTATTCCAAAAAACAAACTAATGGCAACAACGTGTCACACAACTTGTCTGCTTTAAAAACTAGACATGCCATTCTGTCAGGGAGAGAAGTATACTTTCCTTATTATGAGAGCAACAAAAGTGTTGTTTTAAGACTGTGGGGGTCATTCTGACCTCGGCGGTAAAAGGCCCTTACCGCCGGTCAGAAGACCGCCATAACACCGCCGCGGCCGCGGTTAACCGCCACGGTCATTCTGACCCACAACGGCCAAACCTCCAAAATTCCGTCCTCCACTGCAGGCCGCCACATCAGCGGGCAGCGATAAACTGGAGATGACCAAACCTCCACCGTCACGGCAACAGAAATACGCCCATGCCATTACGACCCACGAATCCACACGGCGGTCATTCAAACGCGGTATTCCATTGGCGGTACACACCGCCGCGGTCAGAATACACACACATCACCAAAACACAGCCACATTGGACAATTTGAAATACACACACCTGATACACATACACACACCACTCCCACACAATCAACCAACTATAAAACACACACCCACATCACCCACAAACCCCTGCGACCAGAATTACTGAGAGAAGGAGAGAGAGACACAGCAGACAATTCAAAGCAAGACACACTGAGGCACACTACACCATCACACACACCACATAGTAGCACAAAGCACCACTCACCAACATACTTATCATCACATACACCACCCCACACCACACCCACACCACCCCATGGCACCCCAAAGGCACCCACGCTTTTCTGACCAAGAACTCCGGGTCATGGTGGAGGAAATCCTAAGAGTGGAACCCCAGCTCTTCGGCTCGCAGGTGCAGCACACCAGTATAGCTAGGAAGGCGGAGCTATGGCAGCGGATCGTGGACAGGGTCAACGCGGTGGGACAGCATCCCAGGAATAGGGAGGACATACGCAAAAGATGGAACGACCTACGGGGGAAGGTCCGATCGATGGTCTCCCGGCACAACATCGCGGTCCAGAAGACTGGCGGCGGACCCCCACCCACCCCTCCCGAATTCACATCGTGGGAGCAAGACGTCTTGAACATCCTGCATCCTCAGGGCCTCGCAGGAGTAGCCGGAGGAATGGACTCTGGTAAGTCCAATCTCAACTACTATATCCCCCCCACCCCACCAGCATGCCAACCCACACCCCCACCCTCACCCCCAACCCCCCAGCACACATCCTCCCTGACAATGTCTCACCAGCACAACCCACCCATCCCAACACCAACTCCTGCATGCCAACACAAATCATGGGCACCCATCACCTAAGCATGACCACTGCACTAACCCCCCCCCCCTAACTACCCTCACAACACCTCCCTCAAGGGAATGCCTGCACTGGGGGACAAGGGCACCCATAACACGCACGCTATTGCACACACAGAAACAATAACCAAACTCTCTTACCCCATGCACGACCCGAACGACAACACACCAGCCAGGAGGGTCCAGAAGTGTCCATCCCACCCCCGGAACAGGCCCACACTGAGGATAGCAGCTCTGTCGACAGTGAACCTGATGACCAGCCCGGATCATCGGGGACCTCTGGGCAGTCGGTTCCCCTCAGGCAGCCACAGGCCACACCAGACCCGACCCCCTCTGCCAACACCAGCACAGCTCCCACCCAGCGGGCCCATGCCTCTGTCTCTAGGACAGCTCAATCAGCGGTGTGTCCGCCACTACAGGGCACCCAGGCTAACCCAACACCCCAACAACAACAGGGACCTGGGGGCAGTGGTAGCGGGCACACCGGCCAGGGGACAGAGGCCGGGGGAAACCGGGCAGCTCGGAGGGCTGCTGTGCGACAGGGGGGGGAGGAGAGGCCCAGGGAACCCACTCTCCAAGAGGCCCTCACCACCATCATGGGGGCATACCACCACTCCCAAGAAACGATGGCGACGGTACTGGCAAGGTTCACTGAGATCCAGGCACAGCAGGAAGAACGCTACATGGGGTTCAGGGAGGAGCTGAGAATCATCGGGACCGCAATGGGGACCATCGTCCTGGCCCTCCACAGGATAGAGGACGCGTTGCGGGACCATGGTGCACCACACAGGGCCCCTGTCACTAGGCCGGACCAGGAACAGCCTACCACCTCCGCCGGCGCTAGTGGACAGGAGGTCCCAACACCTCGACAGCCCCCCAGAACCCCACCTCCTGCTGAAGAACAACCACCCCGTAAGAGGAGCCTGAGACCAAAAAAAAAGACAGAGTAGGATGTCAAGACCCCCGCCAGCAGGACATACCCCCTCAAGTCTTCCCACTGTCCCACATTGCCACCCTGTCCAACCATGAACTGCCTATGCTCCATCCTTCCACAGGCAAAAGAACAATGCACCTGTGAGACTGAGAACTGGACTCTGCCATGGATATTCCTCCACCCCCACCCATCACCCTTAGAATCACATGTACCGATATCTAGCACTGTAAATAAATCACATTTTGCACACAAATCTGTTTTGAGTCATGCTGGATTATTAACAAATGTATTACATATTACTGTTCAATTTCTGTTCTGTCAATTAGTCATGACACCATACCAATGTCAATACGCTGTATTTCATGTGCGAACCAAGCAGAAGTCAGGTACTGAGTCAGACAGCACTGAGAAGGGAAGGGAAAGGCAAAAATTAATGAAAAACATCTGTGGGGAACTACAGAAAGTACAGATGCAGAAGGCTATAAGCAATTGTGAAATGGCGTGGGTGATTCTTACCTGGGTGTTACTGGAAATACTGTTGTATCACTCTGTCCCTATTGTCTGTGTCGTCCTCAGAGTCTTCCTCCTCTTCACTCTCCACAGGCTCCACGGCTTCTACAACACCACCATCTGGACCATCCTCCTGCAGGAAAGGCACCTGGCGTTGCAAAGCCAGGTTGTGGAGCATACAGCACGCCACGATGATATGACACACCTTCTTTGGTGAGTACATTAGGGATCCACCAGTCATATGAAGGCACCTAAACCTGGCCTTCAGGAGCCCAAAGGTTCGCTCAATCACCCTCCTAGTACGCCCATGGGCCTCATTGTACCGTTCCTCTGCCCTGGTCCTGGGATTCCTCACTGGGGTCAATAGCCACGGCAGGTTGGGGTAACCAGAGTCACCTATTAGCCACACACGCTGTCTCTGTAGCTGTTCCATAACATAGGGAATGCTGCTCTTTCGCATCACATACGCGTCATGCACTGACCCAGGGAACTTGGCATTCACATGGGAGATGTACTGGTCAGCCAAACAGACCACCTGGATATTCATTGAATGGTAATTCTTCCTGTTCCTGTACACCTGTTCATCGTCATTTGGGGGGACTAAAGCCACATGGGTTCCATCAATTGCACCAATGAGGTTGGGGATGTGTCCAAGGGCATAGAAATCAGCTTTCACTGTAGGCAAATCACCCTCCTCTGGGAAAATTATGTAGCTCCGCATGAGTTTCATCAGGGCAGACAACACTCTGGATAAGATCTTGGAAAACATAGGCTGAGACATCCCAGATGACATGGCCACTGTTGTCTGGAATGAGCCAGTTGCAAAGAAATGGAGGACTGACAGAACCTGCACCAGAGGGGGAATTCCTGTGGGTTGGCGGATGGGGGACATCAGGGCTGGCTCCTGCTGGGCACACAGTTCATGGATGGAGGCACGGTCAAGTCGGTATCGTAGTATTATATGGCGTTCTTCCATTGTCGACAGGTCCACCAGCGGCCGGTACACGCGAGGATTCCTCCTTCTCATCGCTAGTCCCAGCGGACGGTGCCTAGGAAGGAGAATATGGAGTACAGAGTCAATCCACTCACAGGTACGTACAACACAGCTTGCACAGTACAGGTAAATGTATGGTTTGATATGTTTGTATGTGTGCCATTGCAAGGCCTAGGCCTGTGTGACGCATTAGAAATTAAGCCATGTGGGCCCTTGAAATGGCCGATGCCTGACCTGTGAAGTGGGACAATGGGATGTGAGGTCACTGCGCTGGCGGGGCGCACCGTGGCGGTAGGCGGTCGAAGACCGCTGTGCGAAGACGCATTGGTTAACATTGAAGCCTATGGGTTTCAGGAGCCAATGACGATGTGCGCCGGCGGTCGCGGGACGCACCGCCGCGGTACGCACCGCCGCGGGCGTGACCGCCATTTTCTATCAGCTCAATCATTCGAGACCTGATCATCCACAGGAGAGGACCTATACTGCAAGTGCTGCTGTGAACTCAGTCTGGAAGTGACAATGGCTGCTGCGACTGGGGAAAGGGCCCCCGCCTTCAGTTCAGAAGAGTTGGAGAAGCTCGTGGACGGGGTCCTCCCCCAGTATGCGCAACTCTACGGTCCTCCAGACCAACAGGTGAGTACACTCAGTGCACATTGAATGGGTTATGCCTGTGTGGAGGAGGGGGGATGTAAGTTGGTGGGGTGTGGAGGGAATGGGGAGAGCAACGCACGACAGATGAGAGAATGGGAACCATGACAAGGTTGGGGAGGGGGGGGCATGTACTCCAAACATGCAGATATGTGACGGTTTCTCTTTCCCACCCTGTACATGTCAAACAGGTGAGCGCCCACTAGAAGATCGATATTTGGCGTGCCATCGCTGAGGAAGTCCGGAACTTGGGGGTCCACAACAGACGGGGCACCCACTGCCGCAAGAGGTGGGAGGACATCCGCCGCGGAACGAGGAAGACTGCAGAAACACTGCTGGGGATGGCCTCCCGACCTAGGAGGGGTGCCAATCGCACCATGACCCCCCTGATGTCCCGGATCCTGGCGGTGGCCTACCCTAATTTGGATGGGCGCTTGAGGACAGCACAGCAGACACAAGGGGGTGAGTATCCGCACATTCTCCCATCTGTATGCGCATTGGAGGCGTCTGGGGGGGAGGAGGGCTGTGGGTGACATTAGGCCCGGGCGCTCTCTGTAGTGTAGTCCACTCCCTTAGGCATGGCCCTGTGCCCCCGTCCCCCACCTCTGTAGGGTGCCAAGTGCAGCTACCCATGCTCCAGCATCACCCATGTGCGCGTGTGTTGTCCCTAGACCTGTTTGCCTAGTCAGAGGTACTGAGTAGTGTACCCCAAGTTCGCGACTTAGTGCACGAGGCACCTGTGTCTGTCCTCTCCGCAAAGGGTATTGCTAAGGCATGCACTCAACTTTGTTTAATTTCTCCCCCCACCCTAAATCTTTGTCTTCTTGTGTTTTAGCATCATCCGGCGGAGGAGATTTGGCGTCGGAGCAGGAGGGAGCTGCAGGTCACCAGGCCCCGGTGGGCACTGACACAGACACCGAGGGCACCAGTGATCCGGAGGGCGAGGGGAGCACCACAACGGGGGCCGGTGGAGACACCAGCGACACGGACACGTCCTCGTTTGGGAGCTCCCTGGCGGGGGCGGCACCATCTGTGCCCCCCGCAACAACAGGTACTGCCGCCACCCAGCGCACCAGCACCGCCCTCCCAGCAGCCCCTCAGTCTTCGCTCCGTGGCCGCTCGGCCAGGAAGGCGCGCGTCTCCTTCGCCCCAGGCACCTCAGCCCCTGCCTCTGTTACCCCTGCTGCCCTCAGTGCGGAGCTCATTGACCTGGTGAGGACGCTCATTGTTGGGCAGACTACCCTTCTGAATGCCATCCAGGGGGTGGAAAGGGAGGTGCATCGGAGCAATGCCTACCTGGAGGGCATTCATTCGGGTCAGGCTGCCCATCAACGAGCGTTCACTGCTCTGGCCTCAGCACTGACGGCAGCCATTGTCCCTGTCTCCAGTCTCCCTCTTCTATCTGCCTCCACCCTTTCTCTGTCTCCTGTACCTCAACCTATCCCATCCACACCATCAGACCAGCCTGCACACACCTCAACACCCAAGGCCAGCTCATCCAAACATAAGCACCACAGAAAACACAAGCATTCACCCAAGCAACACACAGATGCAGACATATCAACAGTCACTACCACCTCTGTGTCCCCGTCCTCCTCGTCTCCCTCCTCCCTCCCTGTGACATCTACACTCACACCTGCATGCACCCCAACATCAGCCAGTTCTTCCACCACCAGCAAACCCTCCACTACAGTCCGCACACCTGCAGTCACCACCCCCACTGGCATTTACACGTCCCCTGTGTCCTCTCCCACTGTGTCTGTCACCCCCTCTTCCAAGACACATAAACGCAGGCAGACACCCAAACAACAGCCAACCACCTCACCACAGCCTACGTCCCAGTCACCTGCACCCAAGGACAGCACACCTGGCTCTCATACAACCACATCCTCTTCCTCCACTTCTCTCACCACTACTCCTACCCCTTACCTTGGTCCCAAGAAAAATTACCTCTCCAGTTTTGACCTCTTTCCCTCCCCCGACCCACCCCCTCCAACTGGGAAAAGTCCCAAGGGAACCTCAGCCACCACCAGCCCAACTACTACAGTGCAAGTGGTGCATGGCATGTGGAGTCCACCCTTTGGCGGCAGTAACACTTCGGTGAGCAGCAAGGCAAGAGGACCCGGAAATTGAAGGGCCGCCGTGAGCGGACAGAGACGGCTGCCCCCAAGGAGGTGACTCCGGCCACTTCACCGGCCACAGCAGCCAGGGGAGGCAAGGGCCCGAGAGCTCCATCTAAGGAGCGGAAGGACAGCAGGGCGGAGAGGACAACCACCAGGAGCGCGGAGCAGGAGGGCCCCACAAGCCCCATCCCGGCTGCAAGGGACGACACCAAAGGGCCCAGGACTCACTCCCCGAAGGGGCCTGACACAGCACGGTCGGAGGGCGACTGAGCAGGGTGTCCAGGCCAGGTATGACTCCCTTGACATACTGCAAGAGCACCGCTGAAGAGGGCCCCGCCGTGAAGACAGGTACCGCTGAATAGGGCCCCGCCGTGAAGACAGGTACCGCTGAAGAGGGCCCCGCCGTGAAGACAGGTACCGCTGAAGAGGGCCCCGCCGTGCAGAAGAGCACCGCTGAAGAGGGCCCCGCCGTGCAGAAGAGCACCGCTGAAGAGGGCCCCGCCGTGAAGACAGGTACCGCTGAAGAGGGCCCCGCCGTGAAGACAGGTACCGCTGAAGAGGGCCCCGCCGTGAAGACAGGTACCGCTGAAGAGGGCCCCGCCGTGCAGAAGAGCACCGCTGAAGAGGGCCCCGCCATGCAGAAGAGCACCGCTGAAGAGGGCCCCGCTGTGCAGAAGAGCACCGCTGAGGAGGGCCCCGCCGTGAAGACAGGTACCGCTGAAGAGGGCCCCGCCGTGAAGACAGGTACCGCTGAAGAGGGCCCCGCCGTGAAGACAGGTACCGCTGAAGAGGGCCCCGCCGTGCAGAAGAGCACAGCTGAAGAGGGCCCCGCCGTGCAGAAGAGCACCGCTGAAGAGGGCCCCGCCGTGAAGACAGGTACCGCTGAAGAGGGCCCCGCCGTGAAGACAGGTACCGCTGAAGAGGGCCCCGCCGTGAAGACAGGTACCGCTGAAGAGGGCCCCGCCGTGAAGACAGGTACCGCTGAAGAGGGCCCCGCCGTGCAGAAGAGCACCGCTGAAGAGGGCCCGCCGTGCAGAAGAGCACCGCTGAAGAGGGCCCCGCCGTGAAGACAGGTACCGCTGAAGAGGACCCCGCCGTGAAGACAGGTACCGCTGAAGAGGGCCCCGCCGTGAAGACAGGTACCGCTGAAGAGGGCCCCGCCTTCTCAAGCACCGCTCTGCTGGGCCCTTCCTGTCAAGCACCACTCCGCTGGGCCCTTCCTGTCAAGCACCGCTCCGCTGGGCCCCGCCGTCTCAAGCACCGCTCCGCTGGGCCCTTCCTGTCAAGCACCGCTCCGCTGGGCCCCGCCGTCTCAAGCACCGCTCCGCTGGGCCCTTCCTGTCAAGCACCGCTCCGCTGGGCCCCGCCGTCTCAAGCACCGCTCCGCTGGGCCCTTCCTGTCAAGCACCGCTCCACTGGGCCCGCCGTCTCAAGCACCGCTCTGCTGGGCCCTTCCTGTCAAGCACCGCTCCGCTGGGCCCTTCCTGTCAAGCACCGCTCCGCTGGGCCCCGCCGTCTCAAGCACCGCTCCGCTGGGCCCTTTCTGTCAAGCACCGCTCCGCTGGGCCCCGCAGTCTCAAGCACCGCTCCGCTGGGCCCTTCCTGTCAAGCACCGCTCCGCTGGGCCCTTCCTGTCAAGCACCGCTCCACTGGGCCCCGCCGTCTCAAGCACCGCTCCGCTGGGCCCTTCCTGTCAAGCACCGCTCCGCTGGGCCCCGCCGTCTCAAGCACCGCTCCGCTGGGCCCTTCCTGTCAAGCACCGCTCCGCTGGGCCCCGCCGTCTCAAGCACCGCTCTGCTGGGCCCCGCCGTCTCAAGCACCGCTCCGCTGGGCCCTTCCTGTCAAGCACCGCTCCGCTGGACCCTTCCTGTCAAGCACCGCTCCGCTGGACATCGCCATGTCATGCACCGCTGCGCTGGGTCCCGCCGTCTCAGGCACTGTTTATGGTTCACTGTGCCCACCATGCCTCCTCCTTGACCAGTGGACTCTGTAATCCACCTGAGAGACTGTGGCTTTGCACTCCCCAGGATGGTACAGTGGGCAACCCACCCAATGTAGAGACATTGAGAGACTGTGGCTTTGCACTCCCCAGGATGGTCCAGTGGGCAACCCACCCACTGCAGAGACTTGAGAGACTGTGGCTTTGCACTCCCCAGGATGGTACAGTGGGCAACCCACCCACTGCAGAGACTTGAGAGACTGTGGCTTTGCACTCCCCAGGATGGTACAGTGGGCATGGTGGCTCCTCGTGGATCTGGCGTCGTGGACTCATGTGGCTGTGCTGGCCCCCCCTTCCCTTCCCCCTGAGGTGCCTGTGGTTTTGACATCGGATGCCCCTGCAGTGTTCTCTCCAAAGGACTCAGGTCTCGTGTGTGGGCTTTGCCCTTGTTTCGCAGAACCTTGGCCCACGGACATGTTAGATTCGTAGGATGTGCAGGACTTGTTACTTCAGTGATACACTGATGTGTATATATTTTTGGTTTTTGTATATATTTTTCACGGTTGCTCAATTATTTCCAGGTGCTTTTTTTGAACATGAAAATTTATTCCAAATTTGGTTGTGTCATTGTATTTTTTAAGGGTGTTTGTGTGGTGTCACTGTGACTTCCTGCTCTGCATTGGTGTGTACATATTGGGGGGGTGGGGGGGGTTGCATATGTATATGCCCGTAACCTTTCTTCCTCCCCCCTCCCGTGTGTCGTAGGTGCAGTACTCACCGTTGACGTCTGCGCCGGAGTTCGTACTCGTGGTAGATGAGCAGGTAGACGAGAGCAGGTATGATGTTCAATTCGGGTTCCATGCTGTCCGGATTCCGCGTGGAGTGTCTCGAGGTGAGCGTTTTCCATTGGAAATGTCTGTTTCCGCCGTGTGGCGGATTGGTGGGTCGTGATAGGGTGGGCGGTACATTGTCTGCCGCCTGGCTGTTGGCGGTGACCGCCGCGCTGTTTGTTTGTTCCGCCGTGGCGGTCGGAGTGTTAATGCGGTGGGCTGTGTTGGCGGTTCCCGCCAGGGTCAGAATTGCATTTTTTTGACCGCCGGCCTGTTGGCGGGTTGGCCGCCGCTTTATCACCGACCGCCAGGGTCAGAATGACCCCCTGTGTGTTGCCATGAAATTACCATTAAACAGCTTGTGAGTTACTTCGGAACTCACCCTGCTAGTCATGAGTCATAGCATTTTGAGTGTGACAGACTGGTAAAACCCAGTACTTTAAATCAGGCTTCCAGCAAGTTTAATAATTACTGTTAAAAACATGGTTGTTGCGAACACTCTATTTCTATCTTCGTAAAAATAAAACACACAGCATTGCAAACAAAACCCATGTCTTGCAGAAGAAGCATCTAATATGATCTAATTGTCACCAGATAAGTTTTCAACAATCATAGAGGATACACCTTGTGTTTCACCAATCCAATACTGTTTTTTATCTATCTAGATAAATATGAAAAGCAGTTATTGTAGGTGAGGTCACTTTACACTGTCAATGCTCTTAGGCAGGATTCTCAGGATGGGTGTTATAGTCATTCTCATTTTTTCAAATAACACTTTTTGGGTGGTTTTTCGGCTGAACAACAGTGGATTCACAGAATTGTTTAACTGAAAGGTATTATTCAGAGTTAAAATCAATTAGCACTTAGGCAAAACAAATTAGAGGCTCGGAAAGAAGTATGGTTTCTGGAAGTGGTTATAACCCAGACACCATTTACACCAGTGGAAGCTCTAGAAAATCACAGATGTTAAAAGTCCATGTCCTTTTTGATGTATTATTGCAAGTCCTGTGTACAGGTTATTACGTTTAACTCATTCCTCTGCTCCCCGTAATGGCTCATTGAAGCACAGTGTCATGCGTAATGGTTTTAGAATGTTTAAGGATGTCATTCAACAACTATAACAATCCTCGTGGTCTTTTACAGATGTCACCTGGGGTGCCCCTCCTCTATGGCAGAGAAGTGTTCCCCCCGCCGCCAGCAGCCGAAGCTGCAAAACTTTTACAAGAAAACTATGATAAACTATGTCTATTATTAATTTCTTGTAAAAGTGGCAGGACCATGGGCAATGACAGGGACGGAGGGGGAGTGCACAGTACTCCCCCTCAGTGCACATGTATGTTTGGCCGGCCATCTCGGACACATGCGCACTAGGCTCTCTCCAACCCAGCACTGGGTACCCAGGTTAGAAACAGCAGGCTGAGACTCTAACTCTGCCTCGGAGCTCTTTGGCTGGGAGCTCCATTCAATCCTAACACTGCTTTCATGCTGCCAGCGGCATGAAAGCAGCATTAGGATTAGATGCAGGGCAGGCTGGGAGCCTGTGCCTGCAGTGGAGGACCAAGGAGTGGATCAGAACAGCACGGTGAGAAAGGTAAGTTTGTTTTTTTAAATTATTATATATTATTTTTTTGTCATCCCCTCCCCCAGCCACGCGCCACCCCACCACTTTTACCTCCTGCACACCGCCACTGGATGTAACATGATATAAAAATGCTGTTTGACAGGCTACATTGCCAATGTATGACAACAAAACTACTAGGAATAGTTTTGACGCTATTCTGGCTTTATTTAATTAGCTGGTGTAAGAACTATCCATCAGATTGTGCCAAGGAAGGAAAGCAATCAGGACCCACAGCAAATAACATTAGTCTACAATTATTAATTCTGGCAGACCAAAGCTTATCAATTAACAGGCACTTTGTCTTCAATAAGTAATAGATAAATCAAGTGGAATGTTGCTCTTCATAAGATAATCCCCTATTAGAAAGTCAAAACTTTATTATCAGACTCCAATGCCAGGCTAGCAATGCTCCTTCACTACCTGATTAGTGTAGTAACTGGCACAGAGATTCATTACCTTTACTTTCACTTCCACTAATCTAACTAACAGATCAATCACTCATTTCAACAGCTTTGATCAATCAATCATAATAGCAAAAAAGAAACATCGAATGCAGCTGACGTTACTCTTAAAGAATCAAGTCTCTATATCGAGATTTAAGGAGGAAGGATGAAAAAACGATATAGGCAAGAAATATTGGCAATTTGTCGATCCCATCAAGAAGCAGCATGGACAAAATTACATTTTACAGTCAAAGCAACCAATGCAAAATTATTCTTGTCTTCAGTTTGTTGAGGCACTGGGCCCCATACAGCAACCAGATATCATTTAATGCCAAATTACACTTGGGAGCTGCATTCAGATGAACTTTATACCAGTAGTAGATCCACTACACTATGGTGGTCATTCCAACCCTGGCGGTCGGTGTTAAAGCGGCGGCCAAACCGCAAACAGTCTGGCGGTAAAAAAAATGGAATTCCGACCCTGGCGGAAACCGCCAACAGAGACCGCCACTTCAACACACCGCCCGCCACGGCGGGACAAACAAACAGCGCAGCGGTCACCGCCAACAGACAGGCGAGAGTCAATGTACCGGCCACCCCATCACAACCTAGCAATCCGCTACCTTTTCCGGGGTGGTAGCCCCGCCGATAAAAACACGGCGGAAACAGCCATTTCTAATGGAAAACGCTCACCTCCATACACCCCACGAGGAATCTGGACAGCGTGGAACCCGAACTCCACCTCCTCCCAGCGATTGTCTTCCTGCTCCTCTACCAGGAGCACGAACGCCGGCGCAGAAGACAACGGTGAGTACTGCACCTACGACACAGGGGAGGGGGGATGGAAAAAATTACGGGGACACACATACGCAACACACCCACCCCCACCCTCACCCACTACAACACCCACTTCAATGCATAGCAACAACTCAGAGTTACACCCCCCCAAACCCCCCGGAAGAATGCAAAGACAAAAGGAAATGATTCTAAACATTCAAATATATTGTATCACTGGCTTAAAAATATATCACACATCTAAAACCTTTATATACATAAATTTTAAAGTCCGATCATTGTAGCAGGCATTGTCCGTGGACCACTGGGCCCAAATCACATGGGCAAAGCCCACACAGGATACTTGACTCCAACGGAGAGAACACTGCAGGGGCATCAGATAGCAAAACTACAGGCACCTCAGGGGGAAGGGAAGGGGGGGCACCTCAGCCAGATGAGTCCACGACGCCAGATCCACGAGGGGCCTTCATGGCCACTGTTCCATCCTGGGGAGTGCAAAGCCACAGTCTCTCAAGTCTCTACATTGGGTGGTTTGCCCACTGTTATATCCTGGGGAGTGCAAAGCCACAGTCTCTCA
The DNA here is from genome assembly GCF_031143425.1 of Pleurodeles waltl. Lineage (NCBI taxonomy): Eukaryota > Metazoa > Chordata > Amphibia > Caudata > Salamandridae > Pleurodeles > Pleurodeles waltl. Next base: position 754,841,987 of record NC_090446.1, on the reverse strand, counting down.
AGTCTCTCCAGTGGGTGGGTTGCCCACTGTTACATCCTGGGGAGTGCAAAGCCACAGTCTCTCAAGTCTCTACAGTGGGTGGTTTCCCCACTGCTTCATCCTGGGGAGTGCAAAGCCACAGTCTCTCAAGTCTCTCCAGTGGGTGGGTTGCCCACTGTTACATCCTGGGGAGTGCAAAGCCACAGTCTCACAAGTGGATAACAGTCTCCACTGGTTCTGGAGGGGGACTGGTGCCCAGAGTGCTTCGTGCAGCCCTGCCCGACACAGAGGCGGGCCTGCCCCTTCCGCCAATGGGCCAGCGGTGCTTGAGACGGCGGTGCCCTGTTCAGCGGTGCTTGAGACGGCGGTGCCCTGTTCAGCGGTGCTTGAGACGGCGGTGCCCAGTTCAGCGGTGCTTGAGACGGCGGTGCCCTGTTCAGCGGTGCTTGAGATAAAGGGCCCAGTTCAGCGGTGCTTGAGACGGCGGTGCCCTGTTCAGCGGTGCTTGAGACGGCGGTGCCCAGTGCAGCGGTGCTTGAGATGGAGGGCCCAGTTCAGCGGTGCTTGAGACGGCGGTGCCCTGTTCAGTGGTGCTTTAGATGAAGGGCCCAGTTCAGCAGTGCTTGAGACGGTGGTGCCCTGTTCAGCGGTGCTTGAGACGGCGGTGCCCAGTGCAGCGGTGCTTGAGACGGCGGTGCCCAGTGCAGCGGTGCTTGAGATGAAGGGCCCAGTTCAGCGGTGCTTGAGACGGCGGTGCCCTGTTCAGCGGTGCTTGAGATGAAGGGCCCAGTTCAGCGGTGCTTGAGATGAAGGGCCCAGTTCAGCGGTGCTTGAGACGGCGGTGCCCTGTTCAGCGGTGCTTGAGACGGCGGTGCCCTGTTCAGCGGTGCTTGAGATGAAGGGCCCAGTTCAGCGGTGCTTGAGACGGCGGTGCCCTGTTCAGCGGTGCTTGAGATGAAGGGCCCAGTTCAGCGGTGCTTGAGACGGCGGTGCCCTGTTCAGCGGTGCTTGAGACGGCGGTGCCCAGTGCAGCAGTGCTTGAGATGAAGGGCCCTGTTCAGCGGTGTTTGAGACGCCGGTGCCCTGTTCAGCGGTGCTTGAGATGAAGGGCCCAGTTCAGCGGTGCTTGAGATGAAGGGCCCAGTTCAGCTGTGCTTGTGACGGCGGTGCCCTGTTCAGCGGTGCTTGAGACGGAGGTGCCCAGTGCAGTGGTGCATCGGATGAGTGTCCAGCTCAGCGGATCCGGCCATGGCAAGGAGGTCATTCGCCACCTGACCTGTGGCTGGCGGTGCCTTCCCGCCCATCTGTCGTGTGGCTGGCGGGGGCCTCCTGGGCTGCAGTACCGGGCCTGTGGGTGTCCTCCTGCCCACCTGGGATGGGGCTTGCGGGGCCCTCCTGGGCTGCAGTACCGGGCCTGTGGGTGTCCTCCTGCCCACCTGGGATGGCTGCTGGCGGACTTGTCGGGCATTCTGCCCTTCCCAGCCTTCCCTGTTCGCCTGTGGCCCTTCCCCACCTTTGGCGGTGTGCCAGGTGGCACCACACTACCTGCCGGAGCCATGGTAGGGGTTTTGGTCCCTGGTGTCTTCGGCCTCTCGCGCCGGCCACTGACAATCTTCGGATGTTTTACCGGGGGTGGGCTGGCCTTGCCTTGGCTCCTTACTGAACTGGCTGCCCTTGAGGGTGGGGGACTCCACAGCACATGGCACACTGTCATTACAGGTCCCGCTTTTGTGGTGGCTGAGGTGCTGACTGGAGTCCTATGAGATGGACGGTGTGGGGGAGTTGTTGGAAAGAGGTCAAGTTTGGAAAGGAAAAGCAATTTAGGAACAGAGGGACGGGTAGGTGTAGTGGGTATGGGAGTGGAGGAAGAGGTAGTGGTTGTAGGAGTCTTCAGTCTGGTGTCTTTGGGTGCAGGTGCTTGGGCTGGATGCTGTTGTGAGGTGGATGGCTGTTGGGTGGGTGGCTGCCTGCGTTTGTGTACCTTGGAAGAGGGGGTCACAGACACAGTGGGAGAGGACACAGGGGACGTGTAAATGGTAGTGGGGGTGGTGACTGCACGTGTGCGGGGGGTTCTGGTGGGTGTGCTGGTGATGGACGTAGTGGCTGAAGATGTTGTGCATGCAGGTGTGAGTGGAGACGTGACAGGGAGGGAGGAGTGAGACGAGGAGGAGGGGGACACAGTGGAGGCAGTGGGTGTTGGTATGTCTGTATGTGGATGTTGCTTGTGTGAATGCTTGTGTGATGTGTGGTGCTTATGTCTGGATGAGCTTCCCTTGGGTGTTGAGGTGTGTGCAGGCTGGTCTGATGGTGTGTCTGGGATAGGCAGAGGTACAGGTGATAGGGTATGGGTGGAGGAATTTGGAGGGGGGAGGCTAGAGACAGGGACAATTGCTGCCATCAGTGCTGAGGCCAGAGTGTTGAACGATCGTTGATGGGCAGCCTGACCAGAATGAATGCCCTCCAGGTATGCATTACTCTGGTGCTCCTCCCTTTCTACACCCTGGATGGCATTCAAAATGGTAGACTGCCCAACAATGAGCGTCCTCAGGAGGTCAATGACCTCCTCACGGAGGGCAGCAGGTGTGACAGGGGCAGGACCTGAGGTGCCTGGGGCAAAGGAGATGCCCACCTTCCTGGGTGAGCGGGCACGGGCCAAACGCTGAGGGGCTGCTGGGAGGGCGTTGCTCGTGCACTGGGTGGCGGCTGTACCTGTTGGTGCAGGGGGCATGGATGTTGCCGCCACCACAAGGGAGCTCCCTTCAGAGGACGAGTCCGTGTCACTAATGTTGGCACAAGTCCCCGCTGTGGAGCTCCCCCCGCCCTCCGTCCTACTGGTGTATTCGGAATCCGTTGCATGGCCCTCCAGGGTCATGTGGGATGCAGCTCCCTCGTGCTCCGATGCCACTTCTCCTCCGCCTGATGATGCTAATGCACACATGAACAGGAACACCACAAGAAAGGGGGGGGGGAAATAAGGACATGTTGAGTGCATGCATTGGCGACACCGTTAGCAGAGAGGACAGACACAGAAGCCCCCTGCACTACGCCGCGCACTTGGGGTCCACTACTCAATCCGTGGGACATGGCCTACAAGCCTATGGATGACAAATGCACACATAGATGACACAGGGCCATGGATAACTGTACTTGGCACCCTACAGAGGTGGGGGGCGGGGGCACAGGGCCATGCCTTACGGAGGGGCCTAGCCTACAGAAATCGCCCTGGCCTAGGGATACCCACAGCCCTCCTCCCCCACCCAGACACCTCCACTGCGTGCAAAGTCAGCAGAATGAGGTTGTACTCACCCCCTTGTGTCTGCTGTGATGTCCTCACGCGCCCATCCAAATCGGGGTAGGCCACCACCAGGATCCGGGACATCAGGGGGGTCAAAGTACGACTGGCACCCCTCCCACGTTGGGAGGCCATCCCCAGCTGAGCCTCCGCCGTCTTCCTGCTCCAGCGTCGTATGTCCTCCCATCTCTTCCGGCAGTGGGTGCCCCGTCTCTGGTGGACCCCCAGGGCCCGGACGTCCTTGGCGATGGCACGCCAAATGTCTATCTTCTGGTGGGTGCTGACCTATGTGAAATGTACAGGGGGAGAAAAAGAGTCATCACCTTCTGCACCCTCAATGTGAGTGGCCCCCCATCCCTACCCTTGCCATGTGGCACATCCTGTCATCCGTCGTCTGATGCATGCCCCCATTCGCTCCCCTCCCCACCATCTTTCATCCACCCGACTCAACACAGGCATTGGCCACAAAGCATGGTCCCAGTGTACTTACCTGTTGGTCTGGAGGACCGTAGAGTAGCGCATACTGGGGGAGGACCCCATCCACGAGTTTCTCCAATTCCTGAGTAGTGAAGGCAGGGGCCCTTTCCCCAGTCGCATGAGCCATTGTCTCTTCCAGACCGAGGTCACAGCAGCACTTGCAGTGTAGGTCCTCTCCTGTCAAAGATCAGGTATCGAGTGATTAAGCAGATAGAAAATGGTGGTCACGCCCGCGGCGGTGCGTACCGCGACCGCCGGCGCACATCGTCATTGGTTCCTGAGACCCATAGGGTTCTATGTTAACCAATGCTGCTTTGCGCCGCGGTCTTCGACCGCCACGATGTGCCATGCCAGCGCATTGACCTCACATCCCATTGTCACACTTCACAGGTCAGGCAGCCGCCATTTCAAGGGCCCACATGGCTTACTTTTAACTGCGTCACACATACTTAGGCCTTGCATCAACACTCCTACAAACCATTTAATGCATTGGGAATTTTGTTTTGTGCAAACTGTGGTTACGTACCTGTGGGCTGATTGACTCTGTGCTCACTGTTGTCCTACATAGGCACCGTCCGCTGGGACATGCGAGGAGATGGAAGAATCTTCCCGTGTACAGACCGCTGGTAGACCTGTCGACAATGGAGGAAAGACATGTCATACTGACATACAGGCTTGACCGAGCCACTATTCAGGAACTGTGTGCCCAGCTGGAGCCAGACCTGATGTCACCCATCCGCAAACCCACAGGGATCCCACCTCTAGTGCAGGTGCTGTCAGTACTCCATTTCTTTGCAAGTGGGTCATTTCAAACAACAGTGGCCATATCATCAGAGATGTCCCAGCCTATGTTTTCCAAGGTGTTGTCCAGAGTGTTGTCTGCCCTTCTGAAATACATGCGGAGCTACATTGTTTTCCCTGAGGTGGGGGATTTGGCCACAGTGAAGGGTGATTTCTATGCCCTTGGACATATCCCCAACATCATAGGTGCCATTGATGGTACCCATGTGGCTTTGGTTCCCCCCCACAGGAGTGAACAGGTGTACAGAAACAGGAAGAGTTATCATTCGATGAATGTACAAATGGTGTGTTTGGCAGACCAGTACATCTCCCATGTTAATGCCAAGTTCCCTGGCTCTGTGCATGACACCTACATCATGCAGAATAGCAGCATCCCTTACGTGATGGGTCAACTCCAAAGGCACCGTGTGTGGCTAATTGGTGACTCTGGTTACCCCAACCTGTCCTGGCTACTGACCCCAGTGAGGAATCCCCAGACAAGGGCAGAGGAACGGTACAATGAGGCCCATGGGAGAACTAGGAGGGTGATCGAGCGGACCTTCGGCCTTCTGAAGGCCAGGTTCTGCTGCCTCCATATGACAGGTGGATCCCTATTGTACTCACCAAAGAAGGTGTGCCAGATCATCGTGGCCATTCTGTATGCTTCACAACCTGGCTTTGCGACGCCAGGTGCCTTTTCTGCAGGAGGATGGTCCAGATGGTGGTGTTGTAGCAGCTGTGGGGCCTGTGGAGAGTGAAGAAGAGGAAGCCGAAGAGGACGACATAGACAACAGGAACACAGTAATACAGCAGTATTTTCAATGGCACACAGGTAAGAGTCCAACCCGTCATATTACATATACTTAACCCCTACTACCTCTCTACTGTCTGACCTTTTCCCCCTGTGTATGGTAACTGAGTTGTGACTTTCCCTTCCAATTTCAGAGATGTGGGCCATACTGCGTGACATCTGCTTTATTTCCCCATGGACTACAGCTGTGTGACAGTGGTATGTTGGCATCACAATGTAAATATGCATTTTGGGACGGTAATGTCTAATACATTAGTACAAAATCACAGCCAGACTCCTGATTGTTTTGTCGAATAACTGTTTATTTCAGTGTCCTATATTGGTGGGTGGTTGCAAGTCGGTGAGGGGAGATGGTGGAGGATTGTCCATGGCAGAGTCCAGACTATTAGTCTCACAGGTGCAATGTCCAAATGCCTGTGGAAAGTGGAGCATGGGCAGTATAAGAATGGACAGGGTGTCAATGTGGGACAGTGGGATGACAATCAGGGAGGTATCCTTTCCTGGCGGGGGTCTTGGCATCTTACTCTGTCTTCTTCCTGGATCTCAGGGCCCGCTTGCGGGGTGGTTCTCCTTCTGCAGGGGGTGGGGTGCTGGTGGCCTGTTGGTCCTGTGGCGGGGCCTCTTGGCCACTAGCGCCGGCGGAGGTGGTAGGCAGTTCTTGGTCCATGCTAGTGTCAGGGGCCCTTTGTCCTGCCACAGTGTCCCCCAATGTGGTGACTACCTGATTCAGAGCCCCTACAATGGTGCCCATGACGGAAGTGATGTTTCGTAGTTCCTCCCTGAACCCCAAATACTGTTCCTCCTGCAGAAGCTGGATCTCCTGAAACCTGGCCAGGACCGTCGCCATCATCTCCTGGGAGTGGTAGTATGCTCCCATGATGGAGGAGAGGGCCTCGTGGAGAGTGGGTTCCCTAGGCCTGCCCCCCCCGTCGCACAGCAGCCCTCCCAGTTCCCCTGTTTCCCTGTGCCTCTGTCCCCTGGACCGTGTGCCCACTACCACTGCCCCCAGGTCCCTTTGTTGTTGGGGTGGGGGGTTCACCTGGGTGCCCTGTAGTGGTGGACACACCGCTGATTGACGTGTCCTGGGGACTGAGGGATGGGCCCGCTGGGTGGGTGCTGTGCTGGTGTTGCCAGAGGGGGGAAGGTCTGCTATGGGCTGTGGCTGTGTGAGGGGAACCGACTGTCCCGAGGTCCCCGATGGGCCGGGCTGGTCATCTAGATCCAGGTCGACAGAGGTGCTGTCCTCACTGTGGGCCTCTTCTGAGGGTGGAGTGGACATTTGTGGACCCTCCTGCGCGTTGACGTGGCGTTCGGGTCCTGCAGGGGTATAAAAGTATGGTTATTGCATTTGTGTGTGCCATAGCGTGTAATGGGTGGGTGCCCTTGTACCCCAGTGCTGGCATTCCTGTGTGGGGGCTTTTGTGATGGTGATTTGGTGGGGGATGGGTATGTGCAGTGGGCATGCTTTGGTGATGGGTGTCCATGCTTTGTGGTCGCATGCAGGGCTTGGTGTTGGGATGGGTGGGCTGTGATGTGGAGACATTTGCAAGGAGCAGGATGTGATGGGGGTGAGTGTGAGGGTGAGGGTGGGGGTATGAGTTGGCATGCTGGTGGGGTGGGGGGGATGAAGTAGTGAAGATGAGACTTACCAGAGTCCATTCCTCCGCCTACTCCTGCGAGGCCCTCAGGATGCAGGATCGCCAAGACTTGCTCCTTCCATGTTGTAAATTCTGGGGGAGGAGGTGGTGGTCCGCCGCCAGTCCGCTGCACAGCGATGTTGTGCCTGGATACCATTGAACGCACCTTCCCCCGTAGGTCGTTCCATCGCTTCCTGATTTCGTCCCTATTTCTTGGGTGCTGTCCCACAGCGTTGACCCTATCGACTATTCTGCTCCATAGCTCCATCTTCCTGGCAATGGTGGTGTGCTGATCCTGTGTCCCGAAGAGCTGTGGCTCTACCCGTACAATTTCTTCCACCATGACCCTGAGTTCATCCTCAGAGAACCTGGGGTGTCTTTGCGGTGCCTTGGGGTGGTGTGGATGATGTGTGGGGTGGATTGTGTGGTGATGTGTATTGGTGTGTTGTGTGAAGTGCGTGGAAATATTGCTGGGTGAAAGTAAAATGCGCGTCTGGGTGCTCAGTTCTCTTTTTCTCAGTGCGTGGTCCCGATTCTGTAGAAGTGGGGGTTTGTGGGTGATGTGGGTGTGTGTTTTATATTGTGTTGGGTGTGTGGGAGTGGTGTTTGTATGTGTATCAGGTGTGTGTTTTTCGATTTGTCCAATGTGGATGTGTTTTGTAAATGTGTGTGTATTTTGAGCACGGCGGTGTGTACCGCCAACGGATTACCGCGGTTGAAAGACCGCTGCGTGGATTAGTGGGTCGTGATAGTGTGGGCGTATTTCTGTTGGCGTGACGGTGGAGGTCTGGTCATCGCCAGTTTCTCGCTGGCCTTTGGTGAGGCGGACTTTTGTGGATGTCTGCATTTTGGTGGTTTGCCTGTTGTGGGTCAAAATGACCATGGCGGTTTACCGCGGCCGCGGCGGTATGTTGGCGGTCTTCTGACAGCAGTAAGCGGCTTTTACCGCCAAGGTTGGAATGACCCCCTATATCTCTTGAACTACGCAAAAGTGGACTTACAGTATTCCCAACAAGCAATAAAGGCATTGATTGAGAAGTCCCAAAAGGACAGGCCTATATTTGCATGTGCAAAGTTCTCCTACCCAACTGCGGAGCCTTCGCAGTCATAAACTTAATATTAGCTGATTGTTTGTGAATACCAAAAAGATTTAAACGTAGGAAAAAGTGTAAGTTTACATTTGTGAATCAGGTTCACAGTGAACATGTTCACTATGGCTATGGGTGATCTCAGCGTGAGCATCTGGGACTGTTCGAGTCCATCAAAGTGCACTGTATTGTCCTAATCTAACTCCTTTGAATCTGTTGGACACAGGAGAGCCCACTCACGTTTTGCTCCTCTAGCTCTTTTTATTACATGTGGTGCCCCACAAAGCTTTACACTGGTCGCAGCACTGTCCAACCTCTATGTCAAAGCACTGGCATGACCATAACCATCACTTTTACATGTATCCAATTTATCCCAAAACCTTCAGATTGTCCAGATCCTTGGATGTCTTGCCAAAGCATTTACAATAACCATTTTAGGGAGATGAGATTGTCTAAGCTCAAATTGTGTTCTGATAAAACTATGATTGACACTGCAGAAAGGAAGAAATACCTGCATGGCCTCTTAAATAGGTTAGTAACTTCAAGTCATTGACAAATGTGTGGTAATATGTGCATTCAGTTTGATTCTATATTTTACTTCCCTTTTTTGACACTTGAAGAGGCTATGTAGGATTCTTCCCATAATAAGCCCTAAAATCCTTATTTTAACTGTTACCGCCAGAGTGAGATCAAGGCCAGACTTTGGGAATATCCTATATTTGATGCTTCCTATCCAGTTATCTAGTCAATTCCAGATAATTCAATGTATAGCGGCCTGCTTACTTTGCAGAGCTTACAATTTTTATCAACCAAAACCATTGTTCAGACTCTTGCTTTGCCTACCTGTATCTGGAACATCAAAATTGAAATGGTTATGTATTATGCATAATACTATCTAACAGTGAAATCCTACCTTTATCAAGCACAAACTAATCAGCGTGTTTCAGTTTAGCCCACTATGAGATTCAAGTATTTTACTTCGGAATTACAGCTTAAAAAAAACTGAGGTGGGGTTTTAGCTTCAAATTCCTCACAGCCACCTCCAACATTAACTGAACTCTTTGCGTCCAGCTTCAGAAGATAATGACTAACCTGGTGCTTGTATCCGTCCTGCACTCTATTGTGGTCTGCATAAACGTGTGACTTCCCCCATCCAGCACAACCAGATAACAGTGAGTTATGTGTTCTGCTTCTTGGTGCTTTTTACCTTAAAAAAACAAAATGTTATATCTCTGGCTCTACTTATTGGGTTTTTGTCATTCTGGTTTCATTTTATTTATTAAAATTTACTCTGGTTTTCTAAAGGGGGTTGGGATGTTTTTGTTGTGTTTTCAGTTTATTACTTTTTGTGTGCTGCATAAATACTTTACACATTGCCTCTAAGTTAAGCATGATTGCTGTTGTGTCAGCGGGTTAAATACAGGTTAATTTAGCATTTTTTGTTGGTTCCCCCAACAATGATTGTGGTAGCTACATGAGTGGGGCTTCCACCCCTCTCACCTAAAAATGCAATTTCTTACACTGGTGTTTAGTAGTGGGATCCAGTACTTGTGTTTGTGCAGTGACACTCACTGGTTTTGTACAAAACTACAAATCTCTAAAGTAATCTAACAACAGATTTAACCTTTTTTAAACTTCTTTTTGATCAGCTAACTTTTCCTTTTTCCAAAGTTAGTTCCTGACACACATTTGCTCCATCTATGAAACCTGCTTCAGAAGAAGGATTTAGAGCTCTAGCACCATTGACAACTTCAGTATGTTAGAGTTGAGGAAGCTGTAGAAGGAGAGGGGACAAACCTGGAAAAAGGTGTCTCCAAAAGAAGACTTTCAAATAGCCCTAAGAGCCTATGAGGTGGTTGGCAGATTGCATGCTGCAACCAGAGCGCAGAAGAACAGTGAACCTGAGGAGGAGGTGAATGTGGAGGATGAGGAAGGAGAATGGCATAATCACAGCCCCAAAGCTGCAGGAGGAGGAAGAGAAGGAAAAACAGGAGCAGTGTGTCTTTCATTAACCTGTCCTCTGAGGAACCGGAGAACAGGAGAGCTGAGAGGGAGAACAAACTGCAGTTGGCCAAGCTAAAACTGGAATCAGCCAAGGAGGAGACTGCACAAAGAGGACCATGGATGAACGAGAACTGTTCCTGGAGGAGAAAAAAATGCTGAGTCAGAAAGAGTCTTGGCAGAGGAAAAAAGGGATGAGAGAGCTGTACCAAAAAAAAAAGGCTGTGGCTGAGAGAGTGTCAGAATAAATTAAAATTCTACTTGCTCATGAAGTGAGTCTGGGAGAGCTGGACCTAAAAGGGAAACAACTCTCAGTGACTAGCAGCACTGATGGCAGTGACAACACAGTGTGCAATGGAGACAAAAAGGTCCATATTCCTAAAGATATAACAAGCTGCAGAAACCTGTTTTTCATCTGCCTAGTTGCCCAGACTCAATTGGGCCTGCTTGTGCCCTGCTACTGGCCTCTGTTGGAGTGAAAGCTGATCCTCAGGAAGATCCACCACATCAAGGACCTAAAAACCTGGCTAGCATCAGAGTGTCCTTTTCCTGGCCCAACCCTGGGTTTCCTCAAAACTGACACTGGAGGACACAATTCAATACAGCGTGACACAGGGACTCGTATCGCAGCGCCGAGCAGGTACTGAATAGCAGCTTCCTCAGAACCAATGCAGTGCAATGGAACTCAAAGTAGGACATCGCATCGTAGTCCTCGTAGCCCCTCATCTGAACTCACACAGCGCAATGCAACATGATGCAGCGTGACGCAATGCTCTCCATTAAGGACCAATGGTACAATCTTCAGTGGGACTAACCGGGTCCCTATATCCGGCCCACGCTTCATCGTGGTTGGCCCTACTTTTTGATTTGTCCCATTCCAGCATGACCAGAAATTGAGAGGCTGTGCTTTGTGCTTTTAGGTGCTAAGCTTACCTTAAAAATTTGAAATTGCACATGTCCAGTTTTACTGAGGCATAAAGGGCCTTGGCAGAAAAAAAGAGAGCTGACAGATCACCAGAATAAAAACTTGCCAAGGCTGAGGGAAATGTGGAAGAAAACAAAATACCTATGGTACAATCTCCAACATGGTTGGCTTTAACCTATGACTTTGCCATTGCCCGGTATGACCAGATAACCACAGTTGGTGCTTTGTGCTCTTAGGCGCTATACTTACCTTAAAATTCTATTGTTTGGATTTTTGTCCTTTTGGCATGAAATATTTTAATAAAGTTTACTCTATTTTTCTAAATTGGCATGGAATTATTCTACTGTTTAAGTGCTGCAAAAATATTTTGCACATTGCCTCTAAGATAATCCTGACTTGTTTGTGCCAGGCAACCAGAGGGTTATGCATAGGTTACTTTGGGGACTTTTGTAGTTCATTCTGACAAGGATTGTGGCTGCTGCTTGAGAAGGGCTTACACCTCCCTCAACCAACAACCCAGGTTCTCACACTGGGGCTCTGTGGTGGGATTTAGTACTTGTGTTTGTCAATGGCATACAGTGATTTTTGTAACACAAAAATTGCATTAGAAATAATTTGATACTAGATTTGACCATTTAATATTCGCCGTGATTGGCCTCTTTTGCTTCTTCCCAATTAATTTCCACCAGACTATGTGCATCTGTGACCCTACCTGCAAGCTTGGGGTTTGAGCTTAACAATCTCGAGAGCTACACTACGGCTGAGCTCAGAGGATTCTGAAGTTAGAGATGGCTTCCAGCAAAAAAGAAGCTCCAAGAAGCCAGAGCTCCAGAAGTCCTTCAGACCCTGGTTGGATGTCTGCCAACTACAGGCTACAAAGGAGGAGGACATTGAGAAGGAGCAGAAGGAGAAGTTGGAAGAGGGGGACAACAACCCATTGTTTGTGGCCCCGGAGGAAAGAGAATGGCCACTGCCAGATCCTGGGCCAGTAGCAGTGTATCAAGCCATATTCTGTCCCCAGCAGAAATGGTGAAAAGAAAAGCTGAGAGGGAGTTCAAGCTGCAGCTGGCTAAATTAAAATTGGAGGCAAAGAAGAGACTGCTGCCAAGAGACCCCGTAAGGAAGCGCAAATTGGCCCTGGAGGAGAAGTTAGCAGAAGAAAAGAAGGCTGAGGGAGCCTTGATAGACAAAATATATCTTGGCTCATTAAGTGAGTTTTAGGGAGCTGTACCTCAAAGGCAAGGAAAGCACAGGTTCCAGCAATAATGTTGGCTGAGAAAGTGCAGGGTCCAATGGTACAAGAGAGTTCACTTTCCCAAAGGCCTGGTGCCTAACTATGTGGTGGGCGATGACATTGACAAATGGTTTTCAGTCTAAGAGGTAGCCCTGAGAATGCAAAGGGTTCCAGTGGATGATTGCGGAGGGATACCCTACTGACATTAGAGGTAGGTGACCAGACAAGGTATGTTTACTAAATTTGGTCTCACCCCAGAAAATACTGCTTGAGGTTTAGGATCAATCACAAACTGTCAAGCCAATCTTGGGTGGATTTCATAGATTACTCCAGAAAAGGCACTGAGTGGTTGGGTGAAGGGCAGCAAAGTGAGTGATTTTGATAGGTTGTATGATTTGATTTTCATATAGCACATGTTCAGTACTTGCTTTACAGAGTTGCACCATATCTGACTGATAGCGAGGTTGCTTCACCCTGCCTCTGGATCAGCACCAGAGTGTCCAAGAAGGTATCTGGAAGTGACTCTAAGATGAGTGTCTCAGGTTTTCCCCAGCAGAGTGAGGGGGAGGTCCAGGTGACAAAGGTCCTAAAATAAAGTGGGAGAAAGTGTTCCCATGCTTTTTCTGAGAAACAGTGGGGAGGTTTTGGTAGATGGTGGCCAAAGGAGCCCCGTTTCCAACCCCAGTGCTATGATTGTTCTCAGTTAGGACACAAGCAGGAGGACTCTGTCTTTCCTAAGAAACCATCCACTGGTGGGAACACTGTAGAGGAGGGCAATGTGGCCTAAGAAGGAGGTAGTCCCCAGGAGCAGATGGTAGAACATGTTCTAGTCTCCTTTAGTTGGGATACAGACTCAGAAGGTAGGCTTGTGATCCCTGAAGGTGAGAGTAATCAATTGCATCAGATTACTGTTACTGGGATCCCAGTAACTGCTCTGAAGGATACCAGTGTCAGCAAGACCATGGTGGTAGAAAAGATGGTTTACCCACATTATTACACCAGAGGTGTGTAAGGTAGCCGAGTCCTAGAAGCCGGACTTTGTCTGCCCTATGGTCTGTTATCCCTGGAATGACGTGGAGAGGTGATCCAGAAGTGGGTCATTGTCAGTCCCGAGATGCCTATTGACTGCATTCTGTGAAATGAAATACCACTGGTGTTAGAAGAGTTGGGAAGGGCTGCCATCTAGGGCATCCTGAGAGCTCAGAGCTCTGGGGCTGCTACTCCCAAAAGTAAAGTATGGAGGACCAGATAAAGGGGCAGGAGGTAGAAACAGACCGCAGTTGGAGGAACAATGGATCAGGGGTTGTCAACTCTGACAGAAGAGCACCCCAAGACTGACCCTCATAAGGCCACTTCCGACCTGGAAGTGCTGTGTGTGCTATCATAACAATAGAGGGTAGGATAGCAGCACCAGGCAACCCTGCAAGATACAGACAGAGTGTGCCACTTCTGACTGAGTGGTGGTTTCTTCCTAAAAGTACTCGCTTGCCAGGCACCTGTATATCCTCAGGGCACAGACCATAGGCTAAGATGCTAGTCTAAAAATACCACCATGGACTGGTGGGAAAGAGAGTGGATGTAGGGTAGCTAACACACGGGCTGTTGCTCCCCATTCCAAGAAACCTCAGAGTTCTGGGAAACCTCAGGAGCAAGTAGGGAATACCTTGCCAGCCCCAAGTCTAGATGTGAGGCGTGCAGAAGGCCCTGCTTGAAGCCTTCATCTGGTAGTGTGTGGCCTGGGTTCTGGCTCTTGATACTGACAGCTGTCAGTGGCCTCTGTAGGTTATTGTCCTTATGGGCAGAATTTGTTTTGGGTTCGAAACAGAGGTCTGACCCAGAGGGAGTAATTGGCCACATCACCTTGTTTGCCATGGTAGAACGGTTGACTTACTGGGATGCATCTGTGGGAAAATTAAGGTTAGGAATCTCACAGATGAGGTCCACAGATGATGAGAAGGGTTTACCATGGCTCAGCCTATTGGCTCGGGAGATAATTGACAGAGGGATCTAAACATATTCAGTTTTGACATGTCCTGATGGGGATGTTAGCACGCCCGGTCCTTAGTAAGTGAACTGCTGTATCCGTTGAGTTGTTAGACTCTTGCTCACCCTCCTGTAATTCTTCACTTTCATCTCTTACGGGGGTAATGACCCATCTTCCACCAGTTCAGGATCAAGCTCAGGTTCAATCTGCTCTTGTTCCGGTTCAGGTACAGCCACCTGTTTCGCTGCTGTTTGTGCTCTCAACAACAATTCTTCATGCTCTTGCGGATTCATCACTCTCTTTGTGTGGCTTGCGTGTATACAATTCGGCAGTCCTGCACACTTCACAGCTGTCGTAGTTGTCAGCACCACTTGGTATGGACCCTTCCAATGTGGCTCTAAGCAAGTCTTTCGAACGTGCTTTTTGATGACAACCCAATCTTCAGCTCTCATATTGTGACCTGAGTCATGGATGGGTGGCAGGGTAACAGCCTGCACCTGCTGAGAGAAAGATCGAACCACATCTCCCAGACCCTTGCAGTAATCCAACACCATATCATCTGTAATATTGATAAGAGCATTAGCTGGAATTGCTGGTAAACCTCATTGCTCTGCCCATGAGAATCTAATGGGGTGACAGTCCTGTCTTCCTGTCAGGAATATTTTGCATTGACATCAATACTAAAGGTAATCCGTTTGGCCATTACAGATTTGGCAATTCTTGATTTCAGTGTACCATTCATTTGCTCTACAAGTCCTGATGCTTGTGGGCGTTAACTGCAATGCAACTTCTGCTCAATGTTTAATACCGCAGATAAGTTTAATCACTTCGTTATTGAAGTGTGTTCCCCTATCTGATTCTTAAGAGATCAGAAATCTGAACTGTGGTATTAACTCTCTGAGCAACACCTTTGCTACTGTGAGACTATCATTTCCTCGCTTCAATCAAATGACTACAGGCATCTGAATGAAATCAAACTGCATTCTGCTGAATGGTCCTCCTGCTCTTCCAATGTGGCTCAAGTTCACCACTGTCCCTTTCCCCACATTTAGTTGCTGACAGATTACACATCGATGACATACAGCCTCTGCTGATCGTCTGAATTTTGCATTAAACCAATTAACTTTAAACAGCCTAACCATGGCATCTCTTCCAATATGTGTTTGCCCATGGTAATACCTTGCCATCTGAGTCAACAAACTGTTTGGCAGCACCATCTGACCCTCCTCAGAAACCGAAATTTCATCAGGTCTTTGAACACACTTTAACTTTACTCAAAGCTTTTTCTCTTCCTTGTGTGCATTCTCCTGCAATGTTTTAAATTCTTCTAGTGTATCAATTACTTTGAAAGCAAAACTTGCACAGTTATTTTCTTCTTCAGACATCAGTTCCCACTTGTCCTTAAACGATATACAGTTCAATCCGCAAAACCTTGCGACTTGGTCCACATGTCCATTTCCCAATGAAATGTAATCCTGTGTCTTTTGATGTGCACCACATTTTACCACAGCAATTTCTTCAGGAAACTGGATTGCGTAGAACAATTATTTTATTCGGTCGCCATTTCTCACTGAAGTTCCAGTAGAGGTCATAAAACCTCACTGCGACCACAACTGACCAAAATCATGAACAATTCCAAATCCATATTGACTATCAGTATAAATTGTGACTCTTAATCTTGCAGAAACATAGCATGCTCTAGTAAGAGTTACTAATTCTGCTACTTCTGCAGAATATACACCTGAAAGTCATGAAGCTGCTAATGTGCCTGTAATTGTGCACACAGCATATCCTGCTCTCAGTGTGCCTGCTCCATCTCTGAGACACGAACCATCAACAAAGACAATTTGGTCATTTTCTTCTAAACACATGTCTCTAATATCAGGCCTCGGTTTTGTACACAGCTCGGTTACCTCAAGACAATCATGCTCAATATCTTCCTCTTTTTTCAATTTCAGCTGTGTCACTTGGAATCAAAGTCACTGGATTCAACACTGTACATCTTTTCAGTGTTACATTTGGAGCGCCTTATATGCTCGTCTCCTACCTTGTCAGTCTTGAACCCGTCAAATATTGGGTTTTTGTTTCCATCAGTAAAATCTCAACAGAGTGTGGTACCATAACCGTCATACCATAACCGTCACATTGTAAAAGACTCTAACCAACTGCTGCTACTGCGCGCAGACAACCTGGTAAAGCTGCTGCAACCGGGTCCAAGGTAGCTGAAAAATAGGCTACTGGGCGATAAGCACCTCCATGGACCTGTGTCAAAACAGACAAACAAGCATCGCGTTCATGACAAAACAATGTGAAAGGCTTTGTGTAATCAGGCATTCCCAACGCTGGAGCTCTGCACAAACTCTCTCTCAATTCAGTGAGTGATTTCATCTGATCTTCGTCTAAGGTAGTGGGATCTGTAACTTTCTTATGTGTCAACTGCTGCAAAGGTTAGCAATTTCAGCAAAATTTGGAATCCACTGTCTACAGTACCCCACCATACCCAGAAACATTCTGACATCTCTCTGTGAAGTTGGGGGACATCTCTGCAGAATCATAGTAATCCTCTCCCTGGAAATTCTCCTCAATCCTTTCTCAATCTGGTGTCCCAAGTATTTCACTGACTTTTGGCAATACTGCAATTTACCAGGTGAGACCTTATGTCCAAATTCTCCCAAATGATTCAATAGGGCAATCGAGTCATGTTTACACTCGTCCCTTGTTCTAGATGCGATCAACAAATCATCAATGTACTGTACTAGAGTCGATTGGTATGGCAATTTTAATGACTCCAGGTTCTTTTTCAAGATCTGATTAAACAGGGATGGTGACTCCGTATACCCTTGTGGAAGCCTGCTCCAGCTGTAGACTCTGTCTACGAAGTTGAAACTAAAAACAAACTGACTATCCTCATGAAGAGGCACAGAAAAGAAAGCTTGTGACAGATCTACCACTGTGAACCACTCTGCATCGCAAGGAATCTGAAACAGTATCACTGCTGGATTGGGCACTACCGGACAACATTTAACCACCATGTCAATCACTTTTCACAAGTAGTGCACAACTCGCACTTTCTCACATGACTTTTTCAAACCCATTATCAGTGAATTACATGGGCTTCTCAGCACTTCTTTCAAAACTCCTTGTTTTAAAAAGTCTCCAGTTATTTGTGCCACTTTCATGAAAACATCTTGTGGCATGTTATACTGTGGTAGCTGCAGGAGCACTACATTGTGCTTCAGAGTGATTTTTATCGGCTCCACTCCCTTTATCAGACCTACTTCTTTCCCTGTCAAATCCCAGACTGCCCCCTTCACTGTTCCCTGCAAGTCTGCATGTAATTCTTTCACATTACACATTGGGAAAAATTCACTCAATGGGTATTCTCCAGAGGCATTGTTAACCATCATTTCAGTCACCTGTTCTTCTTCATCATCATTATTTGTCTGGACCTCTATCCCAGTGTCTGAACAATTAATGGAACATTTTGTTTTACACAGTAAGTCTCTTCCCAATAGGGATACAGGACTTGAATCGCACATCACAAATCTATGTAAGCCTTGATAATTCCCAATTTCAACCTGCACTGGTTCCGTGATTGGATTTGTCAACTGTCTGTTCTCCACTCTCACAACTTGAACTGCCTGAGAGAGGTAAATTTGGGACTTCTATGCTTCTTACTGTGGGGCATGTAGCTCCTGTATCCACTAAGAATGAGACCTTGCAGCCCATCACCTTTCCCTTCACAAAAGGTCCTCTATGATCTACTTCTAAGGAAGCAGCAAGCATACAAGCTCCTTCATCCGAACTGTCACTCATCCATTCTTCGTTTATTTCATCCTCACTGTAAAATGGAAACTGATGCACTGTGTTATTACTATTGTCTTACCTCTGACCTGTGACATGCTGAGTAAGCATCACCTGTTGCTGCTCCATCAGGGCTTGAGGTATCTGCATTTGCTGTCTAGGTACCCTAGGGACCTGCTTCTGTACTGGTTGTAAGTGGGTAAATTGTGCACGAGGCACCTGCATTTGCTGCACTGATAACAAATTCTGTCCTCGATTCTGAACATTAGGAATGAATCCTTTCATTCTTGGAACAGGTACGTGCATTTTTCCTTGGAAGCTCGAAATTGTTGAATTGTTGCTCTCATTTTAACCTTTTTTATATTTACGGTGTGTGTTTTTATTAGGCTGCTCTTTTAACTTTTTAATACTTAGGGTGTCGTGTTTTTAAAAAAAGGCAGCTTTTCTTAACTTTTAATACCTATGGCGTGCGTTCTCTAAAATAAGGAGTCACGGTGGGGCTATTTTAAAATAATATCTTGAAATATTGCGACCTTTTCACACCGGTGCCTACCTTTGCAGAGGCATCCGGTGCCTTTTTCTAGTTTTTACTGGTCAGACATTACCCGGCCATTTGCGGCAGCCATTTTGGTTGCTGTGCTAGTTGTTTGGTTTTGGAACTTGGTTCGGCCCGCCCGCATGAAGGATTTAAGTGCGGGCGGCCACCGGCTCCTTACAGGTACAGGCATTTTTCCTTGGAAGCTCGAAATTGTTGAATTGTTGCTCTCATTTTAACCTTTTTTATATTTATGGTCTGTGTTTTTAATAGACTGCTCTTTTCACTTTTTAATACTTAGGGTGTTGTGTTTTTTAAAAAAGGCAGCTTTTCTTAACTTTTAATACGTATGGTGTGCGTTCTCTAAAATAAGGAGTCACGGGGGCTATTTTAAAATAAAATCTCAAAATATTGGGACCTTTTCACACCAGTGCCTACCTTTGCAGAGGCATTCGTGCCTTTTTCTAGTCGGTCAGACATTACCCGGCCATTTGCAGCAGCCATTTTGGTTGCCGCACTAGTTGTTTGGTTTTGGAGCTAGGTCGGCCCGCCTGCATGAAGGATTTAAGCGCGGCCAGGCGCTGGCTCCTTACAGGTGCAGGCATTTTTCCTTGGAAGCTCGAAATTGTTGAACTGTTGCTCTCATTTTAACCTTTTTTATATTTACGGTGTGTGTTTTTAATAAGCTGCTCTTTTTACTTTTTAATACTTAGGGTGTTGTGTTTTTTTAAAAAGGCAGCTTTTCTTAACTTTTAATACCTATGGTGTGTGTTCTCTAAAATAAGGAGTCACGGGGGGTATTTTAAAATAATATCTCGAAATATTGGAACCTTTTCACACCGGTGCCTACCTTTGCAGAGGCATCCGGTGCCTTTTTCTAGTTTTTACCGATCAGACATTACCCGGCCATTTGCGGCAGCCATTTTGGTTGCCGCACTAGTTGTTTGGTTTTGGTGCTAGGTCGGCCCGCCTGCATTAAGGAGTTAAGCGCGGGCGGGCGCCGCCTCCTTACACGTACATGCATTTTTCCTTGGAAGCTCGAAATTGTTGAATTGTTGCTCTCATTTTAACCTTTTTTATATTTACGGTGTGTGTATTTAATAGGCTGCTCTTTTCACTTTTTAATACTTAGGGTGTTGTGTTTTTTTAAAAAGGCAGCTTTTCTTAACTTTTAATACATATGGTGTGCGTTCTCTAAAATAAGGAGTCACGGGGGGCTATTTTAAAATAATATCTCGAAATATTGGGACCTTTTCACACCGGTGCCTACCTTTGCAGAGGCATCCGGTGCTTTTTTCTAGTTCTTACCGGTCAGACATTACCCGGCCATTTGCGGCAGCCATTTTGGTTGCTGCACTAGTTGTTTGGTTTTGGAGCTAGATCGGGCCGCCCGCATGAAGGATTTAAGCGCGGGCGGGCGCTGGCTGCCGCCCACCGAAGGTACGCCAAAGGCAAGCTCGTCTGCACCCGTCCGCGCCCTGGCGTGCCCAGAGCCCAGGGATGCTGCCCATTTTTCCACTAATAGGTTTACCTACTCCTCTTTTCAATTGCTTGCTCTTAGAGGCAACCATTTATGTCCTACCATGGAAGGCATTCATCAGCCTTTTACTTGCTCCTCCTGTCCTAGTTGTTCCTGGACACCCACTGCTGTCCTTCCGACCAATTCTCCTTCCCGTCAATTGGGCAGAATGCTGTTGCTCAATTGCCACCATATCAGCACATTCCTTACATATTTACACGCTCTTGGAAGAATCAGCGGCTGATGCCTTGTTCCTGATGGAAACTTGGCTCAATGAAGATTCTTCAGTTGATATCTGTATATCCTTACCCCCCTCCTATTCTATAACTCATATAGACAGACCCCAGATTAGAGGTGGTGGCATAGCCATTATCTACAAAAACACCATTAAGTGTGTGACACTGCCACTTAAGATTCCAGAGTGTGAAGGGATGACCTTTTCTTTATACCTGTCAGCTACCTTCACCTTCTCTGGAAATCTTCTTTACCGTCCTCCCGGCACCTGCGCCCACTTTCTAGAAGCGTTACGCGATGTTGTGGCTAGTCTCGTAGGTAAGACTCCTAACATAACCGTCCTCAGGGACTTTAATATTCATCTTGACAATCCAGACTGTCCTTCAGCAAAATCTCTGTTAGCCTCCTTCACTGCGTTAGATATGGCCCAATCTGTTATGGGTCCTACTCATTTGAAAGGCCACACCCTAGATCTGGTATTTAGCAACATCCCTGATCTGATCATCTCATCCTCGCTGCCTTTACTATGGACAGATCATTTCCTCCTCCCATTTAATTTCCCTGATGATGTCCCAAGGGGCCCTCAACCCAGGCTAACCACCTCTGGGCATACCTGGTCGAAGTTGGTACCAAGTTTATGGCATACTGCACTTCGTGCCTCTACCATGATTAACAACAGTTCCTCCCTCAACATCTCTGATCGATTCGACAGCTGGATCTCCACCACTTTGGATCTAGTACTGCCCATCAAACTGAGAATAAAAAAACCTCTTCATAGATCTAATCCATGGTATTTGTCTTCATTATTAGAACTCAGAAAAAATTGCAAAAAACTAGAGAGGGATTGGAGAAAGGACTGCAGTTCATCGGTTAAAGAAGATTATAGGCAAGCTATTAGATCCTATCATCATAATCAAGGCAGCTCAAACTGCTTATTACAGCAACAGAATAGAGAACCCCTCTAATTCCCAGAAGGAAATTTTTCAGATTTTCAAAGAGCTCACTATTACTCCTATGCCGGCTTCTCTGCTAGAAGCTTCCACTATGCATAGTAATTCTCTAGCAGCTAATTTCCAGGACAAGATTACCAAGATATATTCTAGCTTTTTCTTGGTCCCCCTCCAGAAGACGTTGGATAAGCAGGCTGTGAACTCCCTCTCGGTTGGGTCTTCGCTAACTACGTTTCTACCTCTCACAGATGTTCAAACTCTTAAACTACTATCTAATATCAAATCTGGTTCCCCCTTGGATCCTGCCCCTCCGGCTATCCTGGTAAGGGCGGCAGACATTATTTTCCCTCCTCTAACAAAAATACTCAATAAATCTCTTACTTCAGGTATTCTCCCTCAGTCTCTTAAACATGCTATTGTGAAACCCCTTCTTAAGAAGCCAAAGCTTGACCCCTCTGTCCTGGATAACTACAGACCTATCACTCTTCTCCCCATTTTAGCCAAGCTTTTTGGAGAAACATGTAAACTTGCAATTGCTGAGTAATTTTGAGAGTAATGTGCTCCTTCACCCCACTCAAATGGGCTTTAGAGCCCAACATAGTACAGAGTCTGCGCTTTTAATGGTGACTGAGTCTGCCTGGCAATTATTAGACCAGGGAGGACATGCTGCCATCATTCTCCTCGATTTTAGCACAGCCTTCGATATGGTTGATCACACTCTCCTCTGTGACAGACTTTCCAAGGCAGGCGTGGGAGGCCTGGCGCTCCCCTGGCTCTCTTCCTTCCTCATAGGAAGAACTTTCCAGTTTTGGATCGTTCTTTTCTGTCTGATATTGTTCCCCTAACTTGTGGAGTCCCTCAAGGTTCCTCCCTGAGTCCAACTCTCTTTAATATCTATTTATCTTCTTTGGCTAAAGTAGTCACTCCCTACAATCTTTCAATGGTCACCTACACTGATCATACTCCATTAGTGGTCTCCCTCTCTAGTACTGAGGATTCTTCTTCTGACAATCTAGTCAGCTGTATGAAGGATATCGGTGATTGGATGATTCAATCCAAACTTAAATTTAATGATAGCAAATCTAAAGTACTCATCGTAGGCAATGGCCCACCAGCATCTCCTCTAACATTGCATTCGGAGGCCTTTATTAGTCTGCCTCTGCCTAAAGCACAGGTAAAAAGCCTAGGTTTTGTGCTCGATTCACGTCTCACGATGGAACTACAAGCAAAAAGAATCTCTTCCCTTTGTTTTGGTTTTATTAGATCTCTTAGGAAGATTCTTAATCTTCTTCCGGTCTCATCCAGAAGAATTCTGGTCCAGGCATTGGTTCTTTCCTGCGTGGATTACGGGAATTCTCTCTACCTTAGCTCCCCACAGTATGTAATAAGGAAGCTGCAGATTGTGCAGAGCGCGACAGCTAGACTCCTTACTAACTCTCTCAGGCACCTATCTGCCAAGCCGGCTCTTGCAGCACTTCATTGGCTTCCGATCAAACAGCGTATCCATTTTAGATCCATGTGTATCACCCATAGAGCTCTACACAACAGTGGTTCTTCAGAAAGCGAATCTTTATTTATGCTCCTTCGAGACACCAGAGATCATCATCTACTCAGCAGATCTATATACCCCGTGTCACGAGATCATGCAGAGGAAACTCTTTCATCATTAAGGCTGCCCGTCTTTGGAATGCCCTGCCTTCTGAACTCTGCCACGAACCATCAGAATCTCTTTTTAGGAAGAAGTTGAAAACTACTCTCTTTAGTCGCTAGTCTGTCCTTCTTAACACCTTCCAAGAACTTTTCTGTACCTTTAGCGCTGGGATGCCCTAGGGTAGCTATGCGCTCTATAAATGCATAAAACTAAACTAAATCCTTTCATTCTTGGAACTTTCACAGTTTGAAATGTACTGACGCCACCTTGCTGAACAACACCATCCTGCGCCATCAACGGATACTCCCACTTCCAGTGTCCCACGTTTCCGCACAAATGACACAGCACACAGTCCCTAAATCCGGACCACGCATCATGTCAATTCCATGTCCTCTACCTCTCATTTGAGGCTGAAACATAACAGCTCTCTGTTGCGGCGGCATAGTCGGTACTATAGCCCCTTACACTCCTGTCTGGGCTGCTTTTATTTGCATCACCATTGCTTTTTCTTTCAACTTTTTCTGCTTCAATTCAATCTCATCGCTACAGTATTTTGCATACTGCAACACCTCGTCAATTGGTTTCGCCTGCCAGCAAATCAAACAATTCTTAATCATCTGCCCTACTTCTGGTCTCAAACCTTCGACAAATCTGAACACAAAATGCAACATGTTCTTCGGCTCAATTGCTTCCTTACCACTGTACTCCTTAAATGCTTTCAACAATCTTTCATAGTAGGTATGTATTGATTCTTTAGACTCTTGGACCGTTCTGTCAATCAGCTGCCAATCAAAGTTTTTGAGAGAGATCCTTGTCTTCAGAAACTCAATCACCTTATAATAATTTTTCATTACCTCGGGTGAAGGTGCACCTGTTACTTTATCCCTTTCCGGTTCACTTGTCGGTCAGTCTACTGCTCTCTTACACTCAACCCACTAGTCTGCTGGTACCACTATCTCCAACAGCGTGTTGAAGTCTTCCCACAAACATTTGGAAAGCTTCACAAAGTCTGTTGATGCCACTCAACCCGCTTCTCTCTCAAATTTGGATAATCATGTGTAAATGACAATATAGCACTCCTCTGCAATGGAACATGAACAAACTGCCCTCCTGGAATTTCTCTCATTGGAAGCATCTTAACTCGTTCTCCCTTGTCGACAACTTCAGACCCTTCTTGTGAATCTCATTTTCGTTCATCTTTTTTTTTTGTCCATCTACCTTCCCACTTCTCTAATGCTCCCCAAATCTGTGCACTCTGCAGCAATTCTCTCAAGTGTGCCTTCATTTCTGCTGATCTCATGTGTTCAAAATCCTTAGCCTCAAAATCTAATCTGTAACTGTGTTTTAAATGCTTTGTTTTCTCAATCTCAATATCATGCTTCTCTGCTAGCTCTGCCAATTTCTGATGTATTTTACTCACTTCTCTTGTAATCTTTGGGCATAAGTACCTCAGCTCTTCTTCTTGTAAGATTCCAATCTGTTCACACCCATTGTTCCCTCAACTAATTTGGTTGCTACTATATTCAACCTCACATGATTTATCTGATCTTCGCCCTTAGATGCATTTTGAGGTGTATTTAAACTATCTAACCATTCACTCAACTGCTGAGCTGGTGATCCCTGTAACAAAATATTACTCACATTTAGCACTGGTAGCTGTTGCACCACTGCACCTGAAGTTTGCGGGGTCAAAAGTTTCAAACTCTGACTCGCATTCGGGCCATTCACTGTATCTGGAAGCACTACAAGTGGACTAAGATCCATTAGAGGCCTAGATCCATTGAAAGGTAGGCTAGTACCATAACCTAACTAGTTTTCCAAGAAAACTAACCATTAAGCTGCTACCAAAAACTGGTAGAGCGCCCAGTCCTTAATAAGTAAACTTACAAGGGGACGGGTATAGGTCGATTAACCTTTTGAATCGCATGGAGTATCCTAGTCATGCAGTGACCACTGAACCAATAACCAACATCAACAAACAAAATAAACACTTTATGGAACCACAATAGAAAACATATTAATCAAAAATAACCACTACTCATGAAAAGGGTTAACAAGTTTTATTCCGCATTGCTTACAATTCTAATTATCTGTTAATTCAATCTTTATTCAAATCAATTCTTTATTAATTCATCAGTGATAAGACATTATTTCTCATGGGAAACATATGCAGCAATGCAACTCCATAAGCTATGAATATCAGCATTAATAATATAATTCAGCAATTAAGTTCGTCAATCATTTGTCAGCGTCAACGTCACCCCTAACAACCTACCAAACCAAGATTAGTATTAGCATGGGGGACTTTATGCTAAAACAATTTAGAGAAAACATTAATTCGAAAAAGTATCTACCTAAGTGTGAATCTCTATAAAACAGCCCAGTTGGTACCTAGAACAAAAGGCACAAAATTGTCAATCACATTTTCATAGCTACCTATCCAAGTCATTCTTCGTCTTCAGTTCATCAATAGTCAGCTACAGATCAGGCTCACAGAGTATGAGCCCAATCTCAGCATCTCGGACAGCGTCACCTGACGTCATCAAATTTCTCCCCACAGTTCTGATTCCTCACCCCTTGTCATGACTTTTTACTAGGGTCTCCCAGTCCATCCCACTAACTCCTAATTGGTCAATCAGTCGGAAGATATGACTCTAACCTATAGTTTGTGTTTACCAAATCATATTCTTATATTTCACAAAACGCTGAGTGGTTCTTTTTGCGATGAGGTCATTATCCGGCTCTTCAGGCATCAACATTGTTGCACATGGTTCTCTAGTCAGTGCTTCCATTGTTCAAGTCCTGGGAAAGTACATTTAGCCTACACTACACATAATTGTTTCAAATTGTCTTCACCATCTCTTGTCCGTCGGTACATTGCAGAATGTTCTAGCTAAGCGACTTGAACTCTAAGCGGTTCAAGGTCTCTGCTTTCAGTTACCAGTCCTTTGCAAGGCGTTCGAATTCTCCATGTTCAGAGTGAGCAAGGCCCAGTGAAAGTAGGCCTCCGGTGCAGCTAACAAACTATTGAATTAATACAAAACAGGATATACATCTCATTATGACATATTGGTACATTTTTCTCATTTATTTTTTCATTATTTCGCACATTTAGTCACTTTAGTACATGTGGTGATCACTCCCCGAGGGCACATTTCTAAACATGCACATTATTTTCTACTATTAATTTCTCTATGCCTTTTTCTCATTAGTATACACACATATAAGTCATTAGAAATGTCTTAATTAACATCTCTGCTCCAACAGGGAAAACTCCTAAAGTCATTTTTCACTGTTGAAAGATCTAATTCTCCCGCAGACTATCATCGGGTTACCCTTTTGTAAGTATTAAGTGCTAACTTCAGATTAGTAGCAGGTAATAAAATGATGTTTACTTTCAAATTAATTGTAATTTAAAATCCCCCACCATTAGGAAGTTGGCATTTCCGTCCCCACAATTTCTAAAGCCTTTCTAGGACTTTGCATCTGCCCATCCCTGTCAATGGTTCCTCCACCATAAATGTGTATTGGGCCTAGACAATGAACAATGGGACCTGGCCATATCTAGGAGAGAGTTTTGTGCCATGCTACCAGAGGTTTAAGAACAATTTATTGACTTTTGTGGTTCACCCTGACAAAGATTGTGGTTGTTGCCTGAACAGGGCTTCAACCTCTCTCAGCTAACAACCTATTTTCTTACTAGATCAGAAACCATTTACTGACAACACTCTTATGCTAAAAACAACTTGCTCCTACATAAATCACAACTGAGAAATAATCCAGACCACACTACAGCCTTACATAAAACAAAATCCCATTATGGTCTGGAATTATAAAGCATTTGACTTGATTTAAAGTTCAATGGTTTCAGAAAATCTTCAGAATTCAATAGGAAGTGCCATGTTCTTGTATAACCAAACAGCTGAATGTCCTGCACTGCAGGTATAGTGTGGAGGAGAAAATCCACAGGTGGATTCCTCCTTATGCTTAACATTTCAAGTGGAAATCGTAGCGTTTTACACTGCCTCCTCCCAATTGCACCACCATTTTTGTGGTTACACACGTCTCAGCAGCAGATCGTTGATTCTTAGACATGCTATACTGACAATCGCAGTGTGAAATTGTTTATACTAATTAAAGAATGGCATAATTAATCTTTACAAGATGCGATGTAAACTTCAATATAATGCTGTTTAAAATGTGAGCACATAGCTCGCATGAAGATGTATATTTAGCTGAAAACACTGGCACATTTATTTTTATTTCTTTATTTCCTGTCTTCTTTGTTTTGCTCTGATGTGTGCCTTGGTCATGAGTATAAATCTTTTCATAACATAAATGTGTTCCTGCAACCTTAATAGGAATGACGCAGTGCTAGAGATTTAGCTTTCTTTCCTTTTTGACTTGCATAAAAGTTTATGATGTATCAAAGATTGTTTCCTTATGAACAGAGCTTGTCATTAAAAGTGTATGGGAATAGGATTGATCTCATGAAGCTATGTGTTGTACTTACCTTGACTTGTTTGTCTTATAACATGAAACTCAGAACGTAAAACCATTTTGATAATTGTGTTGCAAATGGCAGTTAAATGTACCTTGTGTTTAGGACGTTCTTTGTAAAATTTTGCTAATTGACTGAAACTTCCCTGTTCCCATGATGACATCGCCCGCCGTTGGTTCAAACCAGAAGTTATCATCGTGAAGCTCTACTAAAAGTTGCATTTCTGCTGATATGAGTTTATGTTCAAAGTGTGTTTCCGGACCAGAGAAGAACAGGACTCTTCTCTTTCGACAGCCTTTCTGTTAGACCTGACAGACTTGGGGTGGTCACCCCTAACATTGTGCCTGCCTCCTTCCACTATTTGGACACTATTTTTGCTGGTTTTTAGACTCTGCACACTTTACCACTGCTAACCAGTGCTAAAGTGCATATGCTCTCTCCCTTTAAACATTGTAACATTGGATATTACCCAATTGGACTATTTAATTTACTTATAAGTCCCTAGTAGATGGCATATGTGCGGTTTTTCACTCAAACCAGGTACTTTGTGCTTGAAAGAGACTTTGTTTGTTTTTAAAAGACTTAAGGCACTTTAGATCACTTTTCAGTGATACCTTTACATTTTCTTATTGCATATTTGATCGTTCCTGACCTGCAAATATCCAGATAAATATTATATATTTTTCTAAACACTGTGTGGTGTATTTTTGTGGTGCTATATGGTGTTATTGTACGATTTATTGCACAAATACTTTACACATTGCCCTCTAAGTTAAGCCTGACTGCTCAGTGCCAAGCTACCAGAGGGTGGGCACAGCATAATTTGGATTGTGTGTGACTTACCCTGACTAGAGTCAGGGTCCTTGCTTGGACAGAGGGTAACCTGACTGCCAACCAAAGACCCCATTTCTAACATTGGTGATCAGCGTGAGGATAGGACTTGTATTTGTGCAGTGACGTACAGTAGCTAAGTATTTCACTACCTACCCACAGTTGAAAGTCAACTTGATTTTTATATTCTTTCTGCAATTTCGTTTTCCTGTAAATTTTTTGATCAAAATCCTCACTCAACATGTCTCAGGCTGGGTCTCAAACAGGAGATTTTGACCTAGCCCAGCTGGAGACATACACTGTCAAACAGCTGAAAGGATTCTGCAGGGACATGGGAGTACCCACCAAAGGTGCCTCCAGAAAGGAGAAATTTCAAAAGGTGCTGAGGGCCCGGGCAGAAGCCCATTCAGAGGAGGGTGCTGAGGAGGAGCCAGAAGATAGCCCCCCGAGGATTTTTTGCCATCAGTGGATGTTACCACTGCAACTGTGCCCCCTTCAAAACCAGGGAGCAGTGTCTCTGATCAAAGCCTGACCACAGAGGAAAGGAGAGAGGAGAGAGAGTTTCAGTTGCAAATGGCAAGGCTAAAAATTGAGGCTCAACAGGAGGAAAGGAGGGCAGAGAGAGAAGTCAAGCAAGCTGAGTCTCAAGGAGCTGGAGATCAAGGCAAAACAGTCTGAGTCCAGCAGTAATGGTGGCAGCTTGCAGACAGGACCTGCTGGAGAAAAGAAGGTTTGTATACCCAAAAATGTGGTGCCCAGTTTTGTGGTGGGAGATGACATAGATAAGTGGCTAGCTGCTTATGAAGTTGCACTAGAGGCTCATGACGTTCCTGAAGGGCAATGGGGTACAGCTATGTGGAGTTATGTGCCAGTACTGGGGAGGGACACACTTCTCACACTGGATAATAAGGATTGAAACACATACCCACTTCAGAAAGCCATTTTACTTGCCAAGTTTGGGCTGACCCCTGAGGGATACCGTCAGAGGTTCAGGGACAGCACCAAACAATCCACACCAACATGTGTAGATTTCTTTGACTTTTCCAGTAAGGCACTGAATGGATGGGTGCGGGGCATCAAAGTAGATGATTACAAAGGGTTATCTGACTTGATTCTGAGAGAGCATA
This sequence comes from Pleurodeles waltl, assembly GCF_031143425.1. Taxonomy (NCBI): domain Eukaryota; kingdom Metazoa; phylum Chordata; class Amphibia; order Caudata; family Salamandridae; genus Pleurodeles; species Pleurodeles waltl. The sequence continues at coordinate 754,812,627 of NC_090446.1, read as the reverse complement.
TGCTCAGTGTTACTTTTACAGAGTTGCGCCAGCACTTGGTAGATAGTAAGCTGACTGACCCCAGGAAGCTTGCTGAGGAGGCGGACCTCTGGGTTAGCACCAGAGTGTCCAAAAAGGTATCTGGGGGGGATTCCCACAAAGGTGGTCAGGGTTCCCAACAGATGAAAGAGGGTGAGAAAAACTTAAAGATAAGGAGTTCTCAAAAGGCCCCCAAAAGAATTCCCAAGGGGGGGTGGTCACCATTCCTCTCCTAGGTTTGCAAAGAAGCAAGGGTATTTTGATAAAACATTAGGGAAGTTCATCCCCAATTGCTTAGAGTGCTACCAGTTTGGACACTCTAGGGGCGACTCCCAGTGCCTCAAGAGGGCACAGTCCACCACTGGACCGACACCTGGGTTGGCTAGTGTAGCGCTCGGGGGGAGACAGTCCCAGTTAGCTTTGGGGAGCAGGCAGAGGTTTCCATAGTGTCCCTGGGAGAAAGAGAGATGGTGCCTAAAGCCCACATGCCAGAAAATACTTCAAAGTATAAGCAGTGGGTCACCATTGATGGGCAAAGGGTGGAGGCTCTGCGTGACACAGGAGCCAGCATGACTACTGTCAAGAGTCAGTTGGTGTCATCAGAGCAGATAGTCCCAAATACATTCCACCAGGTCATAGTCGCTGACAATCGTGAGAGTCACCTACCGGTGGCTCTGGTTCCCTTTGAGTGGGGGGGTCTCTGGTACTCTGAAAGTAGCTGTGAGTCCTGCCATGCCTGTAGATTGTCTGCTAGGCAATGATCTTGAGCATACTGCCTGGAAAGAGGTAGAGCTCAGATCCCACCTGGAGATGTTAGGTGTGCTTGAGTGGGTCTGCATGACCACACGGTTCATGGCTGCCCGGGAAGGGAGACGAGGGCGTCTGGAGCCTGGAACAATGGCCCAGACAGCTGCAAAGAGGAAGGGCAAGAGGCACGGGAAACCCGCCTCAAATGTTCCCACGGTGGTGGACAGGGCCCCTGAGGAGAAGGAGGCCCTTGAGCCAACTGGGGAGGACATAGCTGACCTGGGTAACCTACCTGAACTTGCTGGCTGGCAAGTAGAGGGTGGACCAACCAGGGCAGAATTCTGCAAGGTGCAGAAGGAATGCCCCACCCTTGAGGGTCTGAGGTGACAGGCCACAGCCCAAGCAGCATGCTTCTGGCACTCACCATATTTACTGGGAGAATGATCTCCTTTACAGTGAGCCTAAGGTTCCAGGTCCTGGGGCAGCCCGTGTGCTGGTAGTCCCACAGTGTTACTCGGCCTTCCTACTGGGTCTGGCTCATGACATCCCCCTGGCAGGACACCTGGGCCAAGACAAGACCTTTAACAGGCTTGTCACCCACTTCCATTGGCCCAGAATGAGGATAGCCTCAGATAATTTCTGTAGAGCTTGCCCCACCTGCCAGGCTAGTGGGAAGACAGGGAAACAGCTTAGGGCTCCCCTGCTCCCACTCCCCGTCGTTGGCACCCCCTTTGAAAGGGTGGGCATTGACATTGTTGGTCCCTTGGACCCCAAAACTGCCTTGGGCAACAGGTTTATCCTGGTTTTGGTGGACCATGCCACCCGCTATCCAGAGGCAATCCCTCTGAGAACAGTGACTGCACCAGTGGTGACCAGAGCCCTGTTGGGAATATTTACCCGTGTGGGATTCCCTAAGGAGGTTGTGTCTGGCAGGGGCACAAACGTCATGTCTGCTTACATTAAGTCCATGTGGGATGTGTGTGGGGTGACCTACCGGTTTACCACCCCTTATCAATGGGCTTGTTGAGAGATTCCACAAGACTCTGAAGGGCATGATTAGTGGCCTGACCGAAGCCATGAGGCGTAAGTGGGACATCCTCTTACCATGCCTGTTGTTTGCTTACGGAGAGGTGCCCCAGAAAGGGGTGGGGTTCAGCCCCTTTGAGCTTCTCTATGGTCACCCTGTCAGGGGACCTCTAAGCATTGTTAAAGAGGGCTGGGAGAAAGCTCCCAAGAAACCTCCCCAGGATGTGGTCAGCTACATGCTGGCCCTCCACAACCAAACCCAACACTTCTGGAAGCAGGCCAAGAGTAACCTCGAGGCCAGTCAAGAGGTGATGAAGGAGTGGTATGATCGGAAGACCACTCTGGTTGAGTTCTCACCTGGAGACAAAGTTTGGGTGATGGAGCCAGTAGAGCCCAGGGCTCTCCAGGATCGCTGGACTGGCCCCTTTGAGATCAAGGAGCGTAAAGGGGAGGCCACTTACCTAGTGTCCTCAAGACCCCTAGGCACCCCCTAAGGGTCCTACATCACAACCGGCTCAAACCTCACTTTGAGAGGTCTGAGGTCAGTATGCTCCTGGTCACGGATGAGGGCATGGAAGAGGAGAGTGAACCTCTCCCCAACCTCCTCTCTGCCAAAGAAGGTGATGGGTCAATGGAGGGTGTCATTCTCTCTGACTCCCTGACTCTAAACCAGAGAGGAGACTGCTATGAGCTGTTAGAGCAGTTCTCCTCCCTGTGCTCCCTTACTCCTGGACTGACCCATCTATGTGTTCATGACATTGACACGGGTGACAGCCCCCCTGTGAAGAACAAAATCTACAGGTTATCGGATAAGGTGAAGGCCAGCATCAAGGAGGAGGTCTCAAAGATGTTGACTCTAGGGGTATTGAGAAATCCAGTAGTCCCTGGGCCAGCCCAGTGGTGTTGGTTCCTAAGGATACTGCCCCAGGTGCGAAGCCAGAACTCAGGTTCTGTGTGGACTACCGGGGTCTCAACTCATTCACACGGACTGATGCTCACCCCATCCCCGAGCTGATGAGCTCGTTGACAGACTAGGCGCTGCCAAGTTCCTGAGTTCGTTTGATCTTACTTCAGGGTACTGGCAGATCGCCCTGACTGAGGGGGCTAAAGAGAGATCAGCATTTTCCACTCCTCATGGCCATTACCAGTTCCGGGTGATGCCAATTGGGTTGAAAAATGCCCCTGCTACCTTCCAACAGTTGGTTAACGGGGTCCTAGCTGGCAAGGATGCCTACTGTGCAGCCTACCTGGACGACATAGCTGTCTATAGTTCCAGCTGGGAGGAGCACCTGCTCCACCTCAAGGAGGTACTTCAGGCTCTGCAACAGGCAGTCCTGACCACCAAAGTTAGTACGTACCAGATTGGACAGGGTTCTGTGGTGTACTTGGGACACCTAGTAGGTGGTGGCAAGGTGCAGCCACTCCAGGCCAAGATTGAAACTATCAAGGCCTGGCAACCACCTAGAACACAAGAGCCTTTTTTAGGCCTCACTGGATACTACCGCAGATTCGTCAAGGGCTATTGTACCATATTGTCACCCTTGACAGAAATCACTTCCAAGAAACAACCTAGGTTGGTGAATTGGACAGAGGCTTGTCAGAAAGTCTTTGATTCTCTGAAGGAAGCCATGTGCACGGCCCCCGTTCTCAAGGCCCCTGACTACTCCGAGGAATTTATTGTGCAGACAGACGCTTCAGAGCTTGCCATAGGGGCTGTTCTAGCACAGCTAAATGAGGAGGGCTCAGACCAACCAGTAGCCTTTATTAGCAGAAGGCTATTACCACGGGAACAGAGGTGGAGTGCTATTGAGAGAGAAGCATTTGCTGTGGTCTGGGCACTGAAGAAGCTAAGACCCTACCTGTTTGGGACTCACTCCCGGGTTCAGACAGACCACAGGCCCCTCAGATGGCTCATGCAGATGAGGGGTGAGAATCCAAAACACTTGAGGTGGTCCATTTCCCTACAGGGGATGGACTTTATGGTGGAACATCGCCCAGGGATTGACCTCGCCAACGCTCATGGTCTCTCCAGATACTTCCGCCTTAGCGATGAGAGCTCCCAGGATGTTGGGTAGCTCTCCCCACTTTCAGCTGGGGGGGACACATGTTAGACCTGACAGCCTTAGGGTAGTCACCCCTAACTTTTTGCCTGTCTCCTTCCACTTTTTGGACACTGTTTTTGCTGGTTTTTAGACTCCGCGCACTTTACCACTGCTAACCAGTGCTAAAGTGTATATGCTCTCTCCCTTTAAACATGGTAGCATTGGATATTACCCAATTGGACTATTTAATTTACTTATAAGTCCCTAGTAGATGGCACAATATGTACCCAGGGCTTGTAGATTTAATGCTACTAGTGGGCCTGCAGCACTGGTTGCGCCACCCACTTAAGTAGCTCCTTAACCTTGTCTCAGGCCTGCCATTGCAAGGCCTGTGTGTGCAGTTTCACTGCCACTTCGATTTGGCATTTAAAAGTACTTGCCAAGCCTAAAACACCCCTTTTTCTACATATAAGTCACCCCTAAGGTGTGCCCTAGGTAACCCCTAGCCTAGGGCAGGGTGCTGTGTGGGTAAAAGGCAGGACATGTACCTGTGTAGTTTACATGTCCTGGTAGTGTAAAACTCCCAAATTCGTTTTTACACTACTGTGAGGCCTGCTCCCTTCATAGGCTAACATTGGGGCTGCCCTCATACAGTATTGAAGTGGTAGCTGCTGATCTGAAAGGAGTAGGAAGGTCATATTTAGTATGACCAGAATAGTAATACAAAATCCTGCTGACTGGTGAAGTTGGATTTAATATTACTATTTTAGAAATGCCACTTTTAGAAAGTGAGCATTTCTCTGCACTTGAATCTTTCTGTGCCTTACAATCCACGTCTGGCTGGGTTTAGTTGACAGCTCCTTGTGTATTCACTCAGACATACCCCAAACACAGGGTACTCAGCCTCACTTGCATACATCTGCATTTTGAATGGGTCTTCCTGGGCTGGGACGGTGGATGGCCTACTCTTACACAAAGGACTGCCACACCCCCTACTGGGACCCTGGCTGACAGGATTGAACTGAAAGGGGACCTGGTGCACTTCTAAGCCACTCTTTGAAGTCTCCCCCACTTCAAGGGCACATTTGGGTATAAAACAGGGCCTCTGCCCTACCACCAAAGAGACTTCCTGGAGAAGAAACTTGTAACCAGAACCTGCATCCTGCCAAGAAGAACTGCCTGGCTGCCCAAAGGACTCACCTGACTGCTTTGTCTGAAGGACTGCTGCCTTGCTGTTGCCCTGCTGCTTTGCTGTTCCCTAGCTGTGGTGAAGAAGTGCTCTCCAAGGGCTTGGATAGAGCTTGCCTCCTGTTCCCTGAATTCTCAGGACTAAAAAGACTTCTCTCTTGCAACTGGACTCCTTGTGGCGAACAATTCGATGTATAGCTTGCTCCGCGGTGAAAAATTCACTGCCCGCCGACCGGGGACGACGCCGCTCGACTTCGCAAGGAAAACATTGATGCGGCACCTGCGGTGTGACCGGAACTTCGACGCACGGCCCACCAGATCGACGCACAGCCGACCTGGGACGACGACGCCCGACTCCCAGAGGGGAAATTGATGCCGCACCTGCCGTGAGAGAGACATTTCCCCGCATCGCCCACCGGAACGACGCCGAGCTTGCCAACAAGCCCAGGATTCCATGCACAGACCCCGGGCGTCTAAAAACCCCGCAACCCGAAGAGGAGGCCCGTCCGCGCGCCGGAAATCGATGCAACGTTTTCCCCGCATGAAAAATAACGACACAAGTCCGTGTTTAAAGGAGCGAAACCGACGCACACACCATTTTCCACGCATCTCCTCCTCTGTGGCCCTTTGCAGAGAATTTTTCACTCAAACCAGGTACTTTGTGCTTGAAAGAGACTTTGTTTGTTTTTAAAAGACTTAAGACACTTTTTATCACTTTTCAGTAATACCTTTACATTTTCTTATTGCATCTTTGATCGTTCTTGATCTGCAAATATCCAGATAAATATCATATATTTTTCCAAACACTGTTTGGTGTATTTTTGTGGTGCTCTATTGTGTTATTGTATGATTTATTGCACAAATACTTTACACATTGCCTTCAAAGTTAAGCCTGACTGCTCAGTGCCAAGCTACCAGAGGGTGGGCACAGGATAATTTGGATTGTGTATGACTTACCCTGACTAGAGTGAGGGTCCTTGCTTGGACAGAGGGTAACCTGACTGCCAACCAAAGACCCCATTTCTAACACTTTCCTAGATCACTCACAGACTTTCTTGAGAGGACTTCAACTCAGATACATTCTGACTCACACTCTTTGCTGATATCTCTCAGATTCTTTCTGGGAAGACTCTGATTTATACATTAAACTTATACTGTTACTCTACAGAATTCTTGAATTTCTCTTTATGGGAAGTTCTATATAGCTTATGCTTTCCCCTCTTGAACCTCAAAATCTTTAAGGGTTCTGCTGATATTCTTTTTAACTATATCTAGCTCAGAATAGGGACAATTTTATAGAACACGCTTTATGCTCTGTCTTGTAAAATGCTTTGAAAATATTATTAAATGCTAAAAACGAAGTTAACTATTATTACTTAAAAAGATTTGAAAAAATAATGTAAACTATATCAACAATCTTAATATTAACTTCTATCAAAGTGAATGATAATTCAAATGATAACTTGTTTAGCAAATTACAGTTCTTCCACGTTCCACCTCGCTTCCAAGAGCCCTTGGACCCAGTCGAGTGTGGGAACTTCATGTTTCCGGATACATCAATCCTTTAAAGCATGAAGTCGCCTATATTTCTTGCTCCAGCAATAGCGTTACACAGTCCCATCTTTACTGATGTGTTCTCATTCAGCTTAGGTTTAAAGGCCAGTGACTATATTGACATCTGCACACTGATACATAATTCAAAATCTTAATAGAGTCCTTAACTAATGCAGTAAAGGAGTAACAATTCCTACATTATTCTGTGTTAAGTCGACTCTCTTTTTCTTTGACTCCAAAAAGGAATCTGGTTTACTCCTTGCGTGCAAAAATAATGTTTATTCAAGATTGCTAGGACTCCCATTACGAAGTAATTACAGAAAAACAAAACGGCGTGTGGGCTGTGTGCATTCCGGGAATGAAGAACAGTATTCAAACCAGACCACGCCTTGCAGCCGCACCTAGGAGAAACACGCTTCAGCTTGTGTAGCCTATTTACAACTTTGTTCATAACCTGTAGTTTTCAAATTCCAGCACTGGAGTGTAACCATGTAAACAAACACGTTTATTTGCAATTCAATGTTCCTACTTCTATAATTCCAGCCCTTCTTTGTCTTTGAAGGTTAACCGGATGCATTGATTTGTTTCATAAGTAATAGAAAACAAATCTACAATTCTAATTCTTTACAGCTGTATAAACCTATGTTTTTAGCTCTGCCCTTTTCCTGCTCCTTACAACTGTTTGTTTAATGATTTTATTGCGTTGTGGAATACCTATATTGGTAATTATGGTTCAACACTTTCACAAATCAGGCCATTTTTTGCCATACCAACGCACCAAAACAATATTAGGACAGCAGCTGGATCAATGGCTCGTCGATCGTGTTTCCCTATTTTGAGATTGCAAACAATAAAAAATACCATTTATGTTGTGTTGGGCCGCATCAATGCTAGTTAGGTAAACCTACCCATTGTATATGGACAGCACCACTTCTAAATTCTGGTACTGGAATATTGTATGTAATTCTTGTCATAATTGGGAACCTACAACAAAATGCTGGCACTGGCAAAATTAAGGACATTCTTAAAATATGGGGAGCTCTCCAGGGAAAGTTTGGAAAAAAAGTGGTGTGAACTCCTGTCAGGTATTACCCTCCACCACTTTCAAGATTACCAGCTGCCGCTGCTTGGCGTATGGAAGTAATATTTGACATAAGGAGATACCTACTGTAAAATGGTGATGCTGTGGTGAGACTTGTCAACCTTAGGATGGTCTTCCCCCCAAATTTTGCTCAACTCCATCATTTTTTGCTGATATTGTTTTTTGTTGACCTCAGGACAATGTGCACTTTACTACTGCTAAACAGTGTTAAAGTGTGTGTGCTCATTCCCTAAAATATGGTAAAATTGGTTTACACCTAACTGGCACTTATAATGTACTTATAGATCTCTAGTAAACATGTGCTACATGTACACAGGGCCTTGTAAACTAAATACTAGACCTGGGTGGAGTTGACAGAGTCCGACTGTGGAATTCCGCGGAGTTGAAAACAAAAACTCAGTGGAATTCCAAGGAGGCAGAGTGCGCCTGATATCGGAAGCACTAAGCAGGGACGGGCCTGGTCGGCCAACCCGACCCCGATTATCGCTTCCGAGATCGGGCACATTCAGGAGGGCCGTAGGCAGTGAAAGCTACTGTTTCACACCTCCCGTGCACCGGCCTGTCCCGTGTTCAGTGCACACGGGACAGGCTGATGCACAAGAGGTCTGAAACAGTGGCTTTCTTTCTCTGCTTACAGCCCTGGCCTGAATTCAGGCCAGGGCCGTAGGCAGCGAAAGCTGCCAGGCCTGTTGTGCATCGTCCTGGGCTGGTGCACAAGAGGCTTGAAACGGCAGCTTTCTTTTGCTGCCTAAGGCCCTGTCCTGAATTTAGACTAGTGCTGTAGGCAGCAAAAGCTGCAGTTTCAGTCCTTGTTTGTGCACCAGTGTGCACAAACAATGACAAAAGTAAGAGACGAGGACTTACCTGGTTCTTCTCAGAGGTCCTTCGCTCCTCATTGTCCTATGGTGGCGAGTCTTCTTCCGTGGCTGCCTCCCTCTGACTCTGCTCCGGTGCGCACTGCAGGCCAATTATGGACTGCACAGCGCCAGAGCAGACTGTCTGCGCTTGTTCTGTGCAGCCCATAGTGGGCTGTAGCACGCACCAAGTGAGCTCCGCTCTGCTAGTGGGGCTAGCACAGATTTTTTGATAATTCCACGCTCCTAGCAGAGCCTGGAGTTTCAAAAACTCTGTTAGCTCCACCAGAGGACCGGAGCTCCATGCACACCCCTATTAAATAGTGCTAGTGGGTCTGTAGCACTAATTGTGCCAACCACTTAAGCAGCTTGTTAAACATGTCTCAGGCCTGCCGTTGCAGCCTGTATGTGCAGTTTTAAACTGCCATTTACACCTGGTAAAATAAATCTTCTGCCATGCCCAAACTTTTCTTTTTATTCATATGTTACCCCTTGTATAGCCCTTAGGCAGCCCATAGGGCATGGTGCAATGTATTTAAAAAGTTGGGTGTGTACATTTAACTTTTACATGACCTGGTGGAACATGTCAAGGCCTCTTTCTCCTATAGGATAACATTGAGTTTCCTTATGGCATTTCATAAGTGGTATCTTTCAATTGTGAGCAGGTAAGAATGTTGAGGATGGCGTGTAAAGAATTTTAATTTTGAAGTATTTTTCAAGGCAATGTCAGATTTTAAGTCACAATTCTGAAAATGACACTTTTAGACAATTGGCATTTTCTTCTCCTAACCATTGGGTGCCTACAGCCTGCATCCTGGTCACATGATTAGGTGTAGCTGGCAAATGGCCTTTGTGTATTGCTCCCAGGCAGTAAGGCAAAGGGGTAATATGTGTTGTCAGGATACTCCATCTCTGACTTGATGAGGGGGAGGAGCTGTCACCTAGCACCCTCATAAAGGATTTGACACTAGTCATTTGTATCCCTAGAGAAGCTGGGAACAGGGCGTGGAGGCAGGAATTTCCAAATACCTCTGGGGTGGAAACCTCCAGAACCTTCTCCTACTTGAAAACTAGCACCAAGTGCAAAATATTGGACCCTCAGACCCAATGCTTCAGTACAAGTCTGGACTTGAGGAAGACTCAAAATGACTGCTTTGCTGCTCTTCTGCAAGAACAACTGCTACTCTGCTACCTTGCTACTCTGCTGCCATGCTACCCTGCTGACTGAGTGAAAAGGACTTGACCTGCATCTTGAATCCTGGACAACTATAGTGAATCCAAGGGCTGGTTGGCTAGCCTCCTGTTCAGAGCCTCAGGGACAAAAAAGGCTCCAAGTACCTTGAATCCAGAAGCTGGACTTTGTCTGCTTTGAGTCTTGGCCCCCAAGTCGTGCCACCCTAGTTGTGTGTCTAAAGGTGCTCTACCATTCTAGCTGTGGCCCAAGCAGAACCGATTCAGCACAATACATTGTGTCGCTGCTCCACATTGTAACTGCCGCTGCAGGATGCATCCCCAGCGCAGGACTCCACAGCTCTTTAGAACCTTTGCTGTGTGATGCCTCTTCAAAGCAGGATGCTGCATCGCAGCCCTGCAACTCCTCAGAACTGGTGCTGTGCAAGGCATCCTTGACACAGAAGCTTGCATCGCTGCCCCACAGCTCCCTGGAATAGCTGTGGTGCGTCACATCCTCAACCCAGGTCTTCACATCGCAGCCTGCATCAGAACAGCCAATTCACAATACATCCTCCCCCTGGGATCTAACAAAACACCCCTGTCTGTATTCAAGGTAGTTTGTTCAGCTGAACCAACTTGATACTTACATCCTCCTGCACTCCATCACTGTCAGCCCGAAGTTGTGACTTTGTCCAAGTCCAGCGTGACAAGATAACCACATTTGTAGCTTGGTGTTTCTAGGCACTATTTTTACCTAAATCTTTAACATTTCAATTCTCTAGTTCTACTAACTAGATTGTTGTTATTTTGATGCCAAATAATGTATTAAAGTTTACTCTATCTTCCTAAATTGCTGTCCGAGTTTTCTTGTGTTGTGTTATCACTTTATTACTGTTTGAAGTGCTGTATAAAACCTTTACGCATCGCATCAAGTTTATCTTGACTGCTTTTGTGCCTAGAAACCAGAGGGCTGAACACAGGTTCTTTTAGGGTTTGCTTGTGACTTTCCCCTAATAGAAGTTGTGGTTGCTGCTTGAGAAGGGGTTCATCCACCTCAACCGGCAACTCTATTTCCTACAGCTGGCATACTGGGGGAAATTCTTTGCCTCAGAGAGCGCAGCAATGGAATTTTGGGGCTGAGGATGTAGGCTTGGGGAAACCATGATAAAATGCTGACTTTGAAGAACTGGAGGTAATTTTTGAGTCATGGACCACCAATGGTATATGAGCAGTATCAATGGCAACATGATACTGAAACAATGTATGTAGTTCCTGTCATAAATGGGTACCTATTGGAAATGATCCTCTATGCAGGGCCACCCTCAAACATTTTTCTTTCTCCCTCAATTTGTGGCTGAATTTGTTTTTGTTGGCCTTGGGACTCTATGCACTTTACCACTGCTAAACAGTACTAAAGTCCTTGTGCTTTCTCCCTAAAACATGGTGTGATTGGCATATACCTAACTGGCATATTTAATTTACTTATAAATTCCTAGCAATGTGTACTGCCTGTTCCCAGGGTCTGTAAATTGAATGCCACTAGGGGTCCTGCAGCACTGCTTGTGCCACCCACCTAAGTAGTACTTAAAAAGATGTCCCAGGCTTTCAATTGCAGCCTGAATGCATTGTTACACTGCAATATCAACTGGGCATTTAACACCCCTTGCCAAGCCTTAAACTTGTCTTTTATTACATACAAGTAGCCCCCAAGGTAGGCCCTAGATAGCCCATAGGACAAGGTGCTGTGTAAATAAAAGACAGGACATATACTGTCAAGTTGTAAATGTCATTGTAGTAAAAATAAAAACTCTCAAATTCGTTTTTCACTATTTTGAGGCCTACCCCTCTCATGGGATACATTTTGGGATTCCTTATTCTATTTAATAAGCTGTAATTCCTGATTGGGAAGTAGGTAAATCTGTCATGTTTAGTACCTATGGAATTGTAAGGATAAATCATCTTTAATGGTAAAGTCAGATTTATTGTTACAGTTTTGAAAATTCCACTTTTAGAAAGTTGGTACTGTCCTGCTCTTTGCCCTGTACACCTAATAGCTGGGCTTAGTGCATTCATTCTACACAGCCACACACAATGGAAGCTTAGGTGTGACTGATGGGCCATCAACCTCCTGATGGGCCATTCGGACCAGGATGGGAGGGAGGACCTTGACACAGCTTCCTACTTACAATGGAATAGGCTGTGTCCTCTCCCCACAGAAAGGACTGCTTAACCTGCTTAACCCTCTGTAGTGAATTTGGACCCACGGTAGGACCTCTGTGCACTTCAACGCCTTTCTTTGAATTCACCCACACTCCAAAGGCACCACTAGCTATAAGAACTGGACTTCTGACCCTACCAAATCAGTGCACTTCTGGACCTATGGATACTCTGACAGGAAGAAGGACTGCTGTGCTGATACAAGGACTGCCACTCTGCTGGAATACTGCTTTGGAAGAACTGCTGTCTAGCTGTACTGTTTTGCTGCCCTCCTTGCCTGGATGAAAAGGACTGGACCCACATCACGTGAACCCAACACCCAGAGTGACTCCAAGGGCCAGCTGACTGGTCTCCTGTTTTCTGAAGTCTCAGGGACACAAAAGACTTTCTTGTTACAGCACCGGGAGTTTGCCATCTGCAAGTCTTGCCTTGCCAAGTAATACTAATCCAGGCCCTTGGGAGTGGGTATAAAGTGCTGCTTCAACCAGAATCCCCACAGACGCCATTGTGCCACTCGGAACCAGCGCATCTCCATTGACCCCAACACATCACCACTGCTGCATCGATTAAGTGCAACGCATTGCCAAATGCCTGTTACATCTCCTCCATTTCTGACACATCTCTGGCTTGGCACAGGTTGGAAGTGACGCACCACCTCCATCGCAAGGACTGAATATAAAGCATTGCCTCCTCTGCTCCTTTCACCTTCCTCAACATCAGCGCAACTGAGATACTTTATCAGTGGGCCTAAGCTGGTCCCTTTATCTGACCAGTGCTTCATATCTTTCAGATTTGACCCGGTCTAGCACAACCACATTGCCGCAGTTCACGCTTTGTGCTTTTAATTTCAGTTTATTCTTCAAAAATTCATCTGTCAACTTCTATCTACTGGATTTTTGTTGTTTTCATCTTATTTTGTTCATCAAACTAAGCGTTATCTTTCTATGCCTTTCTAGTATCTTTTTTGTGTGGTGGCTTACTATTTTACTGTTTGAAGTGTAGCACAAATATGTAATCTTAAATTTAGCCTGATTGCTCTGTTCCAAGTTATCAGGGGCTGAGTACAGGTGAATTTAGGGTATGTTTGTGAGTTACCCTGACTAGGATTGAGGTTCCTGCTTGGACAGGATGCATATCTCTGCCAACCAAAAACCCCATTTTTAATAGTACCCATAACAAAATGCTGGCATCGGCATAGTGAAGATAATTCATCTGAAATCTTGGCAAGTACTGCACCTTAGCAGTTTCAAAGCTCACCAGCTGGCACTAAAGCCAAGGATTACCTGAAATGTCCGAGAGGTAGCATTTTGTCATGGTTGCACCATGCCAAGAATTTCTTGCCCTATGCAAGTGGCAGCATTTTTCTGCAGAGGTTCCTATGCCGAAAATTACTTTTACTATGTCATGCCTGGCATTTTGCCATGGCTGGCCTTCCTTATGCCAAGAAGTATTTGAAATATGCCAGTGGCACCATTTACTTGGGATGTTGGCATAAGTCCAGAATGACATTAAGTATGCATGGCCAGCAGAAAACTCACAATCATAAAACATGCAAACAAATAAACTTGTACTCACTCCCACTTTTCCACATTACCTCATATGACTCCCTCTCACATTCACTCTCTTACCTGTCACTTACTCAAGCTCACACTCTCTCCCTTACTTATTCTCAGTCATATTCAGTTCCACTCACTGCTACCCACATAAATATGCTCACATTCATTGGTTCTCACCCTCACTTACAAACACACTTACACAAACTCATCCTTGCACACTCTCTGACTGCGGACCCTGGTACAACTGCACACGCTGCACAGTTGAAAGCTGTATCTCTGATTCACTTCCATTTTCACTCTCAATCTCAATCTCCAATCACTCATTCTCTCACACTCACTTCTGCTTATTAAAGCATCCTCACAAGCTCAGATTATCACTCACTTTCAGTCTAATTGATTTATTCAAACACACCAACACTCCCACTTTCACTCAATTTTAATCAAGCTCAGTCGCTCATAAACACACTCACAAACACATACACAAATTCACATATAAATCACAGTTTTTATTGTCCTTTCTTCCTTTGCTTGCATCTCAGAGACTCAAATGCAGCAGCAGAGTAGGAATCTGGTGCTGGATATTGGAGGCAGCAAGCCATGATTACCGATAAAGAGCCAGACAGAGCAACACGACCAGGTCTGAAAAGAGGAAGATCCACCTCAATCTGTCTCTAAACTTCTTGAGAACACAAGACCTATAGGAGGGTGGGACAGTGCTACAGATTATACCCCTGCTTGCTGATCTTCGTGTCTTCTCTTTGGCCTCATTGGCCTCTGAGAAGCACTAAAGATGAGCCCTGATAGCTATTAGTAGTTGTGTCGCCCTTGCGCCCCATAACGTGGTGCAAGGGCGACCCAAATGCATGCTAAATATGCCCCATAATGCGTAGTCTCGGGAGAGGGATGAGTCACAATGTGATGCTTCACAGCCCCCTGATAAGGAGCACCAACTGGGTAAATCTATGTTAAGCATTAAGAGAAACAATATGTTAAAATATGATCATTTTAGTTAAAACCAATTGCAACCCAATTTGTCAACAAAAGTCCGACGCAGATTGTCCCCCCAAAAACTAAAATCAAGTTATAAGATATTTGCCCAAGTGTCAAATAAAATAGATATTTAAAATATATATTACTGTCAGATGGTTTTTAATATGTTTATTAAAACATGACTTAGTTTGGCTCGAGAACTCTTGTCACTTTTTCAATAAAAGTCCTAATTCCATAAAATATGGTGATCTTGCTGATAACTGAAGCTCCTTCCCTCTGAGGAAATACATGACCGCCTTCGAACAATTGTACACAATTTTAAACCTATTACAGTCAGTCTGGAGATGTTGTGACCTATTACAGCCAGAGTGTGCACTCTCGGCCCAAGCCGAGCAAATACACAACGTATGAAACACATTTTGATATTGTATATTTACACACTCAGCGGTGACCATCACTATTTTTAAACGATTTTCAGTAATTTCTAAATTCACACAGTGGTAGTAAAGGGAATCAAAATCATACAAAGATATGTCTCAATAGCATTAACATTTTATCATAAAATATTCAGGACGTTTCCAAAATTCAGAGACATCAAGAATGCATTTCACATGTTTGGATACTTTCACTGTACAATTGAAGACACTTTTTTAATTAGTACTGAGCATAACTTGCGCTGTCCCTTTTTTTTTTACCGTTTATCTTCCCTAACACACTCTCTTTTCATTTCCGATTCTCCTCGTTCCTCTTCCCATCCGATGGTTGTCGTAAATTATATTTTTATTTTCTTTGCTTATTTATTTTATTATCATAAGCATTTGGCTATTCAAAAATTGAGTAAAGATAAATAAATGTTAGAAAAGTACTCATATTAATAAACTTCAAATATTACAGCTCTCGAAAGTCTGAGTTTATACAATATTACATTTCTTCTCATATTATACCCATCATTATATTCCTTGAACATATATTCCCTTACTATGTATTTACATATCTATTTATTTATTACTCTAGTCATACTGTACTAGAGGAAAATTAAATAAAATTTATAAATAAAGTTCAAATTATAAATAAGTAAATTAAAAAATAAATATTCATAATAATAATGAATAAATAACTAAAGTGAATGATCAAAAATGGGTGTGTAAATATATATATTTATACATATATATATTCACCCAAATGCTGCTCATTGTAGCAAACAAAAGTACATTCACCCAGCCTTTTGTCTGCTACCTGAACTGCCATTGTCCCCTTTTCAAACACATGCCTGCTGCAGAGACAGGACATGACTTACATGAAGTGGCGCAGATTACAATAATCGGTGTTTCCAGGCTGTGTGAGGAGTCTCAGGGGTGAGATGTGGCAAGGTGAAATGGATCATTAGAACTACTGATAAAGGCACACACGCACGTTTTGAAATTTGAGTAAGAGAGAGATGGAGGCTGGGAAAGCACTTGCCACTGCAGTACAGCTAAGTGCCCAAAACCAAAATGTTCATGGTATTACAATCCACTGAGAGAAAATATGATTGGGACTGTGTAAAAACAATTAAGAAAAATCAGAGTGGTAGCATGTCCAGCTTGGTGCATTATGGGAAATGAAGTCTGTTTGTAATCATGAATAAATTGAAGGACGAGTAAAAATGTTTTTAAACACAAGTGGGCGTGTGTCCTGTAATTACCGGCATCTGAAGAAGGCACTTCACCGAAACGCATCATGCTGGGGTGAGGAAGTGGAATCCAAGAGTGCCCCTGACTCTGTAGTGGAGCTGCATGGTTTGGACATTAGTTACATGCAGTGTTGCTTGCATGAAGGAGGCACCCACCTGTTAGAGTTCGGGAACAATAAGCAGCATTTGGGTGAATCTACTTTTGTTTGCTACCTGAACCACCATTGTCCCCTTTTCAAACACATGCCTGCTGCAGAGACAGGACATGACTTACATGAAGTGGGGCAGATTACAATAATCGACGTTTCCAGGCTGTGCGAGGAGTCTCAGAGGGGAGATGTGTTAAGGTGAAATGGATAATTAGAACTAATGATAAAGGGACACACGCACGTTTTGAAATTTGAGTAAGAGAGAGATGGAGGCTGGGAATGCACTTGCCACTACAGTACAGCTAAGTGCCCAAAACCAAAATGTTATTGGTATTACAATCCACTGAGAGAAAATATGATTGGGACTGTGTAAAAAAAAATAAGAAAAATCAGAGTGGTAGCATATCCAGCTTGGTGCATTATAGGAAATGAAGTCTGTTTGTAATCATGAATAAATTGAAGGAGGAGTAAAAATGTTTTTAAACACTAGTGGACGTGTGTCCTGTAATTACCGGCATTTGAAGAAGGTACTTCGCCGAAACGCATCATGCTGGGGTGAGGAAGTGCAATCCAAGAGTGCCCGAGGCTCTGTAGTGGAGCTGCTTGGATTGGACATTAATTACGTGCAGTGCTGCTTGCACGAAGGAGGCTCCCACCTGATAGAGTTTGGGAACAATGAGCAGCATTTGAGTGAATGTACTTTTGTTTGCTACCTGAACCACCATTGTCCCCTTTTCAAACACATGCCTACTGCAGACACAGGACATAACTTACAGGAAGTTGCGCAGATTACAATAATAGGCGTTTCCAGGCTGTGTCAGGAGTCTCAGGGGTGAGATGTGGCAAGGTGAAATGGATCATTAGAACTACTGATAAAGGGACACACGCACGTTTTGAAATTTGAGTAAGAGAGAGATGGAGGCTGGGAATGCACTTGCCACTACAGTACAGCTAAGTGCCCAAAACCAAAATGTTCTTGGTATTACAATCTACTGAGAGAAAATATGATTGGGACTGTGTAAAAACAATTAAGAAAAATCAGAGTGGTAGCATATCCAGCTTGGTGCATTATGGGAAATGAAGTCTGCTTGTAAACATGAATGAATTGAAGGAGGAGTAAAACTGTTTCTAAACACAAGTGGGCATGTGTCCTGTAATTACTGGCTTCTGAAGAAGGCACTTTGCCGAAACGCATCATGCTCGGGTGAGGAAGTGGAATCCAAGAGTGCCCCTGGCTCTGTAGTAGAGCTGCTTGGTTTGGACATTAATTACGTGCAGTGCTGCTTGCACGAAGGAGGCATCTATCTGACAGAGTTCGGTAACAATGAGCAGCATTTGGGTGAATGTACTTTTGTTTGCTACCTGAACCGCCACTGTCCCCTTTTCAAACACATGCCTGCTGCAAAGACAGGACATGATTTACATGAAGTGGCGCAGATTACAATAATCGGCGTTTCCAGGCTGTGTGAGGAGTCTCAGGGGTGAGATGTGGCAAGGTGAAATGAATCATTAGAACTACTGCTAAAGGGACACACGCACATTTTGAAATTTGAGTAAGAGAGAGATGGAGACTGGGAATGCACTTGCCACGACAGTACAGCTAAGTGCCCAACACCAAAATATTCTTGGTATTATAATCCACTGAGAGAAAATATGATTGGGACTGTGTAAAAACAATTAAGAAAAATCAGAGTGGTAGCATATCCAGCTTGGTGCATTATGGGAAATGAAGTCTGTTTGTAATCTTGAATTAATTGAAGGAGAAGTAAAAATGTTTTCAAACACAAGTGGGCGTGTGTCCTGTAATTACCGGCATCAGATTAAGGAACTTCCCCAGGACGCGTCATGCTGGGGTGAATCCAAGCGAGCCCCTGGCTCTGCAGTGGAGCTGCTTGGTTTAGACATGTATATATATATATATATATATATATATATATATATATATATATATATATATATATATATATATATATAAAACAATATATATATATAAATTATAAATTAAAAAATATTATATTTTTACTCTTTTGAAAGCTTTACTTTGTCTACCCATCACCATATGTCATGTCTCTATCAATCTATCCTCCATCCCCACTCTGACTCATCCCAAACCCATTCTACTAATTTCATCTCCTAAATATCCCTGCCTAAGCTCTTCCTTCCTGTCCACATGTAACTTTCCCATGTCTCAGTTTACTACCATGATCTCCCAAACAGCCATACTAAATTGTCCCTCATTTATCTCACCTTTGACTCATCCAAAACCCCTCCTGCTACTATGATCTCCCTAACCCTTTCCTCAGACTCTTCCCTCCTCCACCCCTCCTTTACTCATCCCAAGCCACATCCTATTACTAAAAACTCCCAATGAACACTTCTGGATTCTTCCCTCCTGTACTCCTCCATTACTCCAGTCAATCCAACTAACAAACTCACATATCTACATCTCAATATAACTTATAATAATACTAAAACTTTACTCATATTTCCCTATTCTAATCCACCACTAACTCCTTTTGGGTTCCGGAGTAGCGTGCTACATGCCGAAAAGCGCTTTGACGCCTCGCCAGGGGTAGTAAGCGCTATATAAATAAAAATACAATACTACAATACATTTTATATTTTATGAATGCCCAGTAGTTGCAAAAAACTGCCGGGCCTCACATTTCTTCTTCTGCACTTCATGCACATTCTGCCATGTTAAAAAGGTAAATTAAAAATGGCCGCCTTAAGTCACACTGCACTCAAACACACAAGTCACTTAGCGTAACTTAGCAGTTTCTTTTTTTTCTCAATGAGGGAAATAGTTTTGCATGAAAAAGCCCATTCCTTTACACCCCCATGAAGTTTGGAAGTGTTTTTTGCCAGAGGCATAGCTACTATTGGACAGCAGGTGCATAGCAGTGAGGCACACTGACCCCAGATAACAAATGTAATGTACTACCCTGACAGCAGTCATTTGGAGCATTTTCCTTGTTTGGAAGAGGTGCAGGAGCAGAGATTTTACTGATGAAATTTATAATTAAATAATGTACTGATCTTGATGAACTAGTGTGTGATTTTCTAATAAAATGATAACAAAACATGTGACTTTTGTAAATCGCCACCATAATCCATTTTGTTTTCTACTTAGGCTAACTTTAGCTTATAACGGAATTGCGTTTAATTACTCAATGCTTACTCAAAATGAGTGTGTTTAATAGTTAATAGAAGTGTAAACAGCTACCCCTACTGGAATGTTGTGTTCTGCCTTACAAAGTCAGATTTATTAGGTCATTGCTAGAGTTTGTCTGTCCTATTGTTTAGAAAAATGTCACTAACGTGTGGTTTTCCTCGACGATGGAAGTAGATGCAACATTGTTAGAAGTTTCTTCCTGAACATGAAGTCTTGACGAGATGGAATAATGGATCCACAGACGAGATGGAAGAGAAGAAGAAATTGTTATGAATTGTGTTTAGTTAATCATTTTGTCAATGAGACTTTAGCGAATTAGAACGTAGTGTACTATGAATGTGTGACTTTTGAGTTATCTAACAGTAGTTTTATTGATTGAATGTATAACACCGCATGTCCTGACCAACCATGAGCTTTGTGAGAATTAATTTAACGTCCTGTCATTTATTCTTTGGGTCAGATTTTGTTAGAGATTACAAGCGACTATGAGATAGTTGTCAGAGATTTGCTGATTTTGGGGGAATTAGATCAATGCAATAGTTCCTACTGATGGTGTCCCCTTGCTGAAGTGATTCTTGTTGTTATTCATCGATCCTATGGGTAATGTATAGAATGACAATTGTTATGTGTCTTTTGTTTTACAGGTACCAGCTGCAACTCGTGAATTAATTGCTGCATAATAATATTATTTTTGATATAACCTGAGTTAGTATGTTTTCTATATTTGTGTTTCTAAAACTTTTATATGAAGCCCAACATGTTAATGCTAATTAGTGGTTAGTGAGGGAGTTTGTCTTTACATGCTCATGATTTGTGTTGACATTCTTTGATCTATTGCCTCAATGTATGTAATCTCATTGAGGCAGATTTTGGTGCCATTAAGATGTGTCATAACTCTTGAGTTAATTTGCTTACTTGCTTTGAATAAACTCAGATATATAAGACATTCTAACTAGCCATTGATGATTCTTTATATGTATCATTTGTGTTTGAGAATTATTTTTGTGACTTTAGCATTGTTAATATAGGGAAATCAATTTACAAATGTTCTTAATAAACTGGTGTGGACATTTCAGTGTAATTAGATTGTTAATTGCTTGTTTACTGATGTTTATTGTGATGATTATGACATATATTATTGACATGCTCTCTAATCAATGTTGTGTCGGTCCATCGGCCTAAGGCACAAAATCCACTATTTAGGCTGAGAAAATAGCTACGGTTTCTCAGTGCTACAGCAGTGTTTGGTAGCCGATTTACGGTTATGTCATTATTAAATGATGTCATAGTGATGTCATAATTTGTGAAAGAATTTTCTTGAAATTTTGTTTATACTAATTTTTTCAGCAGTGTTTTACAGATCTGAGAAAATTAGTTGCTAGATGCCTTAAGTGACTTTGCCCAGTCCTTGGAGATGCTCTAGGTTGAAGGGTACGTTTTTAGCGGTATTTTGATTGAGCTGAGTGAGATGAGAGTATTTTTCACTTGCACAGCTTGAGCTAATTTGCAGATGATTGAGGTGTTCATGAGGTTAGAAGGAGTGGGTGTACTCTATTAGAGTTTATATGGAGTGGGCATACTCCAATAGGTATGAGAGTAGTTAAGCGACATTCTTCATTTGAGTGTAGTGCTTAGTGCAGGAAAAATTGTGCACGTGGCTGTTGATAAGGCGGACCTAATGGGAGAGGTCTAAGACTCCGTAGTATATTGACAGGTGTAGTGAGACCCTTGCTACAAATGTGGAGAGACACTTGGTGTAAGAAATGGGGTCTTTGGTTGGCAGTCAGGTTACCCCTGTCCAACCAAGCAAGGACCCTCACTCTAGTCAGGGTAAGTCACACACAATCCACATTATCCTGTGCCCACCCTCTGGTAGCCTGGCACTGAGCAGTCAGGCTTAACTTAGAAGGCAATGTGTGAAGTATTTGTGCAATAAATCATACAATAACACCACATAGTACCACAAAAATACACCACACAGTGTTTAGAAAAATGTATAATATTTATCTGGATAAATGCAGGTCAAAACTATTTAAATACAATAAGTACATGTTGAGATATCACTGAAAGTGGCTTAATTCTTTTAAAAGCAAAACAAAGTCTCTTTCAAGTACAAAGTACCTGGTTTATGTGAAAAATCTCCACAAACAACCGCAGAGGAGGAGAAACAAAGGGGTGTGCGGCGATTTCTCAGGCCGCACACGGCGATGCGTCATTTAGTTTTCACGCAGGGACGGCTGTGTGTCGATTTGTGGCGCTCGGTCATGGATCCTCTTCGGGTTGCGGGGTTTTCAGACGCCTCAGGGACGATGCGTGGATTTCGGGGGCTGGCAGGACGAAGTCACAGGAGCTGTGTCAATCCGGTAGGCATTGAATTTTCTACAGCACGGCAGGCTCTGCATCGATTCCTCTCTGAAAGTCTGGCTGAGTCATTCCGGCTCAGCTGTGCGTTGATCCGGTGAGGCCGTACATCGAATTTCAGGTTGCTACACTGAAGCTGCGTCAATCTTCTCATTGCGAAGTCGGGCTGGGTCGTACGGGTACAGCGTGTGGTGAAATTATCACAGTGGTGCAGGCTGTGCGTCGCTTCTGGCAGGCTGTGCATCGAATTTCACAGCACAAGGATTCCTTCTTATAAAGATTAAGTCTTTTTGGTCCTGAGACTTCAGGGAACAGCAGGCAAGCTCTATCCAAGCCCTTGGAGAGCACTTCTTCACCTCAGCCAGAGAACAACAAGGCAGCAGGGCAACAGCAAGGCAGCAGTCCTTCACAGAAAGCAGACAGGTGAGTCCTTTGAGAATCCGGGTAGGTCTTCTTGGCAGGATACAGGTTTTGGTCATATTCTCTTCTCCAGGAAGTGTCTAAGTTGTTAGGGCCAGAGGCCCTGTTTAAATACCCAAATGTGCCTTTGAAGTGGGGGAGACTTCAACGAGTGGCTTAGAAGTGCACAAGGTCCCCTTTCAGTTCAATCCTCTCTGCCAGGGTCCCAGTAAGGGGTATGGCAGTCCTTTGTGTGAGGGCAGGCTACTGTCCTTTGACATGCAAGTGTCATGCCCTCCACCCTGCCAGCCCAGGAAGACCCATTCAAAATGCAGATGTATGCAAGTGAGGCTGAGTATCCTGTGTTTGGGGTGTGTCTGAGTGAATGCACAAGGGAGCTGTCACTGAACCTAGCCAGATGTGGATTGTAAGGCACAGAAAGATTTAAGTGCAGAGAAATGCCCACTTTCTAAATGTGGCATTTCAAAAATAGCAATATTAAATCCAACTTCACCAGTCAGCAGGATGTTGCATTACCATTCTGGCCATATTAAATATGACCTTCCTACTCCTTTTAGATCAGAAGTTACCACTCAAATAATATATGATGGTAATCCTTATGTTAGTCTATGAAAGGGGCAGGCCTCACAGTAGTGCAAAAACGAATTTAGGAGTTTTACGCTACCAGGACATGTGTACTACACAGGTACATGTACTGCCTTTTGTCTACACAGCACCCTGCCCTATGGGTTACCTAGGGCATATTTTAGGGGTGTCTTATATATTGAAAAGGGGGAGTTTAAGGCTTGGCAAGTACTTCTAAATGGCAAGTTGAAGTGGCAGGGTAACTGCACACACAGGACTTGCAATGCAGGCATGTGGCATGGATAAGGGACTACGTATGTGGGTGGCACAATCAGTGCTGCAGGCCCACTAGTAGCATTTAATTAACAGGCCATGGAACATGAAGTGCACTTTACTGGGGACCTATAAGTAGATTAAATAAGCCAATTTGGTGTGAACCAATGTTACCATGTTTGAGGGAGAGAGCATATGCACTTTAGCACTGGGTAGCAGTGGTAAAGTGCGCAGAGTCCTAAAACCAGCAAAAACAGTGTCCAAAAAGTGGAGGGAAGCAGGCAAAAAGTTAGGGGTGACCACCCTAAGGCCGTCAGGTCTAACAGTTGGTATATGTTGTAATTTGTCTATTTAGTAGACCGATCCTGCGTGGTTGGTAAATCGAGTTTGTGAGATGATTTGTGCGGTTGAAATTATAACTGAGATTTGGAGATTTGGTGAGTACTTCGTGCACTGAGACAATAATCCAATTGATCAGTGGAGAAGTGAAATTTGCAGATCGAATTTTGCTTGCGAATGTGGGGAGCTGTGAAAAAGAGTAACTCTAGACGCAAAAGCTGAAGGTGAAATCTGGAAGGTTGCTGAAGCGATTTTGTTACCCTACCTGTAGTAAATAGACACATTTGTTTTCTTTATTTTATTTTTGGTTTAAGGTTTTGCTCGATAACTAATATTGCATTAGTTTGGTGTGTTAGTTGTGTGAAAGTCAAGCCGAAAGACTTTGTCAGCGTCTCGGCAATCGCGCTGTTTGTCCATCAGTCCGATACTTGTGTAGTTCGATTGGAAGGCACGAGTGTCGAAGAGGATTGTGGGATTGTAGTCCCTCTTTTGGATTGGTTATTTTTTAACAGATTCTGTTGTTTTGTTTTGTTTGGAATAGATTTTGTAAGTTACTTATTGGTTAAATTATTTTGAAAGGATTTTGTTGGAAAAATTACATTTTTCAGAGCTTTAAAAAGTGCCTTCAGAGATGATGAGGATATTCCGGCAAGAGAGGGTGAAATTTGTCCACCAGAAAATACTCTGGCATATATCGCGATTGGGGAGAAGGGTAAAGGAGCGTGCCTTTGGTTGAAACATTGGATTACGATCACAAAGAAAGAAGGTTGTTGCTTTTCCAGAAAATGGTACTTTTAATTTGAGAATTTTGGAGAATCTGAGGTAGAAAATGTACAGTTCAAAACCTCCTCCGAGACCAGCTCAGTTGGAAGCTTTAGCGATTTGGGAGCTAGTAGCTAGACAGAAACAAGCATTGAAATTAGAGAAAACAATGAAGAGAGTAGAAAAGTCACTAGCCGAAGCTAGATGGGACGAGGAGCAGAAAGAGTGGAGACTAGCTACCCAAAATGGAATTAGGTTATTTCCTGCAAGAACAAAAGATGATGAGAACAAGTCAAAAGATGAGAAGAAGAAGAAAAAGAGTTCTTTAGTAAATAAGGAACAAAAATTTTAAGAATTGATGTTTAATGATGATGATGGTGAACTGGACGATGATGAATTAATTTCTGAGTTTATGCGAAATCGTCCACCACCATATGCAACTCAAGAAAGTCATGGAACAGGTGAGTGTGGAACCAGTGGAAGTGGGATTGGTAATATGAGTCCTACTGCACCATCAACAGCGGGGGTATCACAGAATATCCTGAACAGTGATTGGGTTCAGATGCAGAGTAATTGAAATGAGTCATAGAACAATGGACATCAGCTAGAGATAAACATTCCTGAGACTTATCCGGAGATTCCAATTGTAAGGACGACTATTAATTTAGTGTTGTCTCCAGGTCAACAAGGACTGAGTTTAATTCAGAAAGTGCCTGTTCGAATACAGATTCCTCAAATGCAGAGCATGAGAACAATGCAGACACAGAATGCTGGATCTCTTGTTAGTCCAGATCCGATTTCAGTAACTATTACAATGGGTTCACTTATGCCACTATGGTGGTCATTACAACCCTGGCGGATGGTGTTAAAGCGGCAGTAAGACCGCCAACAGGCTGGTGGAAAAAAATTGCAATTACGACCGTGGCGGAAACCGCCAACAAAGACAGCCACTTTAACACTCCGACTGCCAAGGCGGTACAAACAAACAGCGCGGCGGTCACCGCCAACAGACAGGCGGAAGACAATGTACCGCCCACACTATTATGACAGGCCAATCCGCCACCTTTTCTGGGGCGGATTCACCGCGGATAAAAACACGGCGGAAACAGGAATTTCGAAGGGAAAACGCTCACCTCTACACACTCCACGAGGAACGAGGACACCATGGATCCAGAACTCCAAATCCTACCTGCTACAGTCTTCCTGCTCCTGTACCAGGAACACAAACGCCAGCGGCGAAGACCACGGTGAGTACTGCACCTACGACACTAATACATGTCTATACATTATAGTTACACCCCCCAACCCGCCTGGAAGAATGCAAAGACAAAAGGAAATTAGTGGAACCATTGTAATCTATTAAAATGCAGTACGCAAAAATATACATATACACTATTAACAAAATATACACCAAGAATAGTAGTCCAGGTATTGCACCATTTATAGTCCGTGGACCACTGGGCCCAAAATGCATAGGCGAGGCCCACACTCGATACCAGATCAAAACAGAAAGAACACTGCAGGGGCATCAGATAGAAATACAACAGGCACCTCAGGGGAAAGGGAAGGGGGGGCACCTCAGCCGGATGAGTGCACGACGCCAGATCCACGAGGGGGCTCAATGCCCACTGTCCAATCCTGGGGAGTGCAAAGCCACAGTCTCTCAAGTCTCTACAGTGGGTGGCTGGCCCACTGTTCACTCCAGGGGAGTGCAAAGCCACAGTCTCTCAAGTCTCTACAGTGGGTGGCTTGCCCACTGTTCAATCCTGGGGAGTGCAAAGCCATAGTCTCTCAAGTCTCTACAGTGGGTGGTTTGCCCACTGCATTATCCTGGGGAGTGCAAAGCCACAGTCTTGCAAGTCTCTCCAGTGGGTGGTTTGCCCACTGCATTATCCTGGGGAGTGCAAAGCCACAGTCTCGCAAGTCTCTCTAGTGGGTGGTTTGCCCACTGCATTATCCTGGGGAGTGCAAAGCCACAGTCTCGCAAGTCTCTCCAGTGGGTGGTTTGCCCACTGCATTATGCTGGGGAGTGCCCTGTTCAGAGGTGCTTGAGTTGGCCGTGCCTTGTTCAGCGGTGCTTGCCCTGTTCAGCGGTGCTTGAGTTGGCGGTGCCCTGTTCAGCGGTGCTTGAGTTGGCGGTGCCCTGTTCAGAGGTGCTTGAGTTGGCGGTGCCCTGTTCAGCGGTGCTAGCCCTGTTCAGCAGTGCTTGAGTTGGCGGTGCCCTGTTCAGCGGTGCTTGAGTTGGCGGTGCCCTGTTCAGCGGTGCTTGAGTTGGCGGTCCTTCATGGCCCACCGGTGCTTGAGTTGGCGGTCCTTCATGGCCCAGCGGGTCTTGTGCTGGCGGTCCTTCATGGCCCAGCGGGTCTTGTGCTGGTGGTCCTTCATGGCCCAGCTGGGCTGGGGCTGGCAGTGCCCTCCTGGGCAGCTGGGATGGGGCTGGCTGGGCCCTCCTGGGCAGCTGGGATGGGGCTGGCGGGGCCCTCCTGGGCAGCTTGGCTGGGGCTGGCGGGGCCCTCTTGGGCAGCTGGGCTGGTGCTGGCGGTGCCCTCCTGGGCAGCGGGGATGGGGCTGGCGGGCCCTGCTGGGCAGCGGGATGGGGCTGGCGGGGCCCTCCTGGGCAGCGGGGATGATGGCGGTCTTCTCCGCCGTGCTGCTCTTCCCAGACTTGCCGGGTTTCTTGTGGCCCTTCCCCACCTTGGGAGGTGTCACAGCTGAGCAGCTGAGTCCACACTCCCACCGGGACCCCTGGGAGCGGCTTGGGTGGCTGTAGTCTTCCCCCTCTCCCTCTGGGCACTGGCCAACTTCTGATGATTCACAGAGGGGGGACTGGCTGTGCTGTGGCTCCGTGCCACACTGGCTGTCCTGGTGGCCGGTGCACTCCACATACCTGTGACTACAGGCACCACTGGTCCCGGAGATGTTGTGGCTGAGGTGCAAGTTCGGGACCTATGAGATGGACGGGGTGGGGGAGGTGTGGGAAAAAGGTCAAGGCTGGACAGGAAATGTTTTTTGGACACACTGGGACGGTTAGCTGGAGGGGGTTTGGGAGTGGAGGAAGAGGTGGTAGTAGTAGGAGGTGTATATTTGGTGACTTTGGGTGCAGGTGCATGCGCTGGAGGCTGTCGTGAGGTGGATGGCTGTTGGGTGGGTGTGTGCCTGCGTTTGTGTATCTTCAGAGGGGGCGTCACAAACACACTGGGTGAGGACACAGGGGACGTGTGAATGGTAGTGGGGGTGGTGACTGCACGTGAGCGGGGTGTTCTGGTGGGTGTGCTGGTGAGGGACGTAGTGGCTGTAGAGGTAGTGCATGCAGGTGTGTGTGTAGACGAGACTGGGAGGGAGGAGGGAGACGAGGAGGAGGGGGACACAGTGGAGGCAGTGGATGTTGGTGTGTCTGCATGTGTGTGATGCTTGCGTGAGCGCCTGTGGGATGTGTGGTGCTTATGTTTGCCTGAGCTTCCCTTGTGTGGTGAGGCATGTGCAGACTGGTCTGATGGAGTGCTTGGGATAGGCAGAGGTACAGGGGATTGGGTCTGGGTGGAGGAAGTTGGAGGGGGGAGGCTAGACACAGGGACAATGGCTGCCATCAGTGCTGAGGCCAGAGTTTGAAAGGTTCAGTGAAGGGCCGCCTGACCAGAATGAATGCCCTCCAGGAATGCATTTGTTTGTTGCAACTGCCTTTCTACACCCTGGATGGCATTCAAAATGGTAGACTGCCCAACAGTGAGTGACCTGAGGAGGTCAATGGCCTCCTCACTGAGGGCAGCAGGGGTGACTCGGGCAGGGCCTGAGGTGCCTGGGGCGAAGGTGATGCCCACCCTCCTGGGTGAGCGGGCACGGGGCGAAGGCTGAGGGGCTGCTGGGAGTGCGGTTCTGGTAGGGGGGGTGGCGGCTGTACCTGTAGATGTGGGCGGCACAGATGTTGCCACCACCACAAGGGAGCTCCCATCAGAGGACGAGTCTGTGTCGCTGGTGTCAGCTTCTGTCCCCGCCGTGGAGCTCCCCTCGCCCTCCGTCCCACTGGTGAATTCTGAGTCCGTAGTGTGGCCCTCCATGGCCATGTAGGATGCAGCTCCCTCGTGCTTCGGTGCCACTGCTCCTCCGCCTGATGATGCTAATGCACACAAGAACAGGGAAACCACAAAAAAGGGGGGGGGAACAGAATAAAGACATGTTGAGTGCATGGATTACCGCTACAGTTCGTGGACAAGACAGACACAGCAGCCCCCTGCACTACGCCGCGCTCTTGGGCTCTACAGTGCAATTCCTGGGAAATGCCCTACAAGGCTATGGACGACATCTGCACACATAGATGACACAGGGGCATGAATAGCTGCACTCTACAGAGGTGGGGTGGGGGGCCACAGGGCCATGCCTTACGGAGGGGCCTAGCCTACGGACCTCGCCCTGGCCTAGGGAAACCCACAGCCCTCCTCCCCCACCCAGACAACTCCACTGCGTGCAAAGTCAGCTGAATGAGAGTGTACTCACCCCCTTGTGTCTGCTATGATGCCCTCAAGCGCCCATCCCACTCCGGGTAGGCCACCGCCAGGATCATGAACATCAGGGGGGTCATGGTTAGACTGGCACCCCTCCCACTTTGAGAGGCCATCCCCAGCTGAGCCTCCACCATCTTCTTGCTCCAGCGGCGAATGTCCTCCCATCTTTTCCGGCAGTGGGTGCTCCATCTGTGGTAGACCCCCAGGGTCCGGACGTCCTTGGCGATGGCACCCCAAATATCTTTCTTCTGGTGGGCACTGACCTACATGAAATGTACAGGGGAAGAAGAAAAGTCATTACCAACTGCCCCGTCAAAGTGAGTGGCCCCCATCCCTACCCTTGCCATGTGGCACATGCACCCACCGTCTTTCATGCACACAGAACTCTGCCCCCTTCCTTCTTACATCCAGCCCTCTCCACACAGGCATAGCCCATACAACATGCTCCCTGTGTACTTACCTGTTTGTCTGGAGGACCGTAGAGTAACGTGTACTGGGGGAGGACCCCATCAACGAGCTTCTCCAACTCCTCCGATGTGAAGGCAGGGCCCTTTCCCCAGATGCACGAGTCATTGTCTCTTCCAGACCGAGGTCACAGCAGCACTTGCAGTGTAGGTCCTCTCCTGTTGAAGATCAGGTATCGAGTGACTGAACAGATAGAAAATGGCGGTCACGTCCGGGGCGGTCACGACTGCGGCGGTGCGTACCATCACCGCCGGCGTACATCGTCATTGGCTCCTGGGACCCATAGGGTCCAATGTTAACCAATGCAGCATTGCGCCGCGGTCTCCGACCGCCTACCGCGACAGTGTACAACGCTAGCGCAGTTACCTCACATCCCATTGTCCCACTTTAGAGGTCAGGCAGCCGCCATTTCAGGAGCTCACATGGCCTAATTTCCAACTGCGTCACACATACCTAGGCCTAGTCTCAACACACATACAGGCCACCTATTGTGTATGATTGGTGTTCTGGGTAAACTGTGGGTACTTACCTCTGAGTTGTTTGACTCTGTGGTCGCTGTTGTCCTTCATAGGCACCGTTCGCTGGGACATGTGAGGAGATGGCGGAATCCTCCGGTGTACCGACCGCTGGTGGACCTGTCGACAATGGAGGAAAGACATTTGATAATCACCCTCAGGTTTGACCGTGCCACAATCCAGGAACTGTGTACCCAGTTGGAGCCAGACCTGATGTCAGCAATCCACCATCCCACAGGAATCCCCCCTCAAGTGCAGGTGCTATCAGTGCTCCATTTCCTTGCAAGTGGGTCTTTTCAAACAACTGTGGCCATGGCATCAGGGATGTTCCAGCCTATGTTTTCCAGCGTATTGTCCAGAGTGTTGTCTGCCCTGCTGAAACAAATGCGGAGCTACATCGTTTTCCCTCAGGTGGAGGATTTGCCTACAGTGAAAGGTGACTTCTATGCCCTTGGACATATCCCCAACATCATAGGTGCCATTGATGGGACCCATGTGGCTTTGGTCCCCGCCACAGGAGTGAACAGGTGTACAGAAACCGGAAGAGTTATCATTCCATGAATGTACAGATGGTATGTTTGGCCGACCAGTACATCTCCCATGTGAATGCCATGTTCCCTGGCTCAGTGCATGACGCCTACATCCTGCGGAATAGCAGCATCCCTTATGTGATAGGTCAACTCCAGAGGCACCGCGTGTGGCTATTAGGTGAGCCCCTGGAAGCAAGACAGTGGGAATGGATGTCTGGGGTTATCCCTCCAGGTTAGTGTGTGTCTAACAGTTGTCCCTCGCCATTTGCAGGTGACTCTGGGTACCCCAACCTGTCATGGCTACTGAACCCAGTGAGGAATCCCAGGACCAGGGCAGAGGAACGCTACAATGAGGCCCATGGGCGAACCAGGAGGGTGATCGAGCGGACCTTCGGTCTCCTTTAGGCCAGGTTCAGGTGCCTGCATATGACAGGTGGATCCCTATTCTACTCACCAAAGAAGGTGTGCCAGATCATCGTGGCCTGCTGTATGCTTCACAACTTGGCTTTGCGACAACAGGTGCCTTTTCTGCAAGAGGATGGTCCAGATGGCGGTGTTGTGGCAGCTGTGGAGCCTGTGGACAGTGATGAGGAGGAAGAAGATATGCAGAACAGGGACTCAGTGATCCAGCAATATTTCCAGTGAAACACAGGTGAGAATACATTCCTGCCTACTACATCTACTTTTACGCTACTACCTCTCTACTGTCTGTCGTTTTCACCCAGTGTGTGGTCACTGAGTTGTCACTTTCCCTTACGGTTTCACAGATGTGGGTCCCACAGTGTGTCATCTGCTTAGATTCCTCATGGACTAGAGCTGTGTGACACAGGTATGTTCACATTACTATTTCAAGAACATTTTGTCACTGTAATTGCAAATACACTTTTTTGAACTCACAGACTGACTCCAGATCATTTTGTGCTTTAGGTGTGTTTATTTAAATGCAAAATATTGGAGGGGGAAGTTAAATGGTGAGGGGTGATGGTGGAGGAGTGTCCATGGCAGAGTCCAGTCTATTAGCCTCACAGGTGCATTGCCCATATGGGCATAGGAAGCGGAGCTTGGGCAGTTTAATTATGGACAGGGTGACAAAGTGGGACAGTGGGATGACAATCAGGGTGGTCTCATTTCTTGGCGGGGGTCTTGGCATCGTGCTCTGTCTTGTTCCTGGATCTCAGGGACCGTTTGCGGGGTGGTTCTCCGTCTGCAGGGGGTGGGGTGCTGGTGTGGTGGTCCTGTGGCGGGGCATCCTGTCCACTAGCGCCGGCAGAGGTGGTGGGCAGTTCATCGTCCATGCTAGTGTCAGGGGCCCCTTGTAGTGCCACAGTGTCCCTCCTGGTGTTGAGTACTTCCTTCAGCACCCCTACGATGGTGCCCAGGGTGGAGCTGATGGTTCTGAGTTCCTCCCTTAAGTCCATATACTGTTCCTCCTGCATGCGCCAGGTCTCCTGAAACTTGGCCAGTACCGTTGCCATTGTCTCCTGGGAGTGGTGGTATGCTCCCATGATGGAGGAGAGGGCCTCGTGGAGAGTGGGTTCCCTTGGCCTGTCGGCCCCCTGTCGCACAGCAGCCCTCCCAGTTCCCCTGTGTTCCTGGGCCTCCGTCCCCTGGACCGTGTGCCCACTGCCCCCAGGTCCCTGTTGTTGTTGGGTTATCCTGGGTTCCCTGTAGTGGTGGACATACAGCTGAGTGACGTGTCCTGGGGACGGAGGTATGGGCCCTCTGGGTGGGTGCTGTGCTGGTGTTTCCAGAGGGGGGAAGGTCTGTGGTGGCCTGTGCCTGTGTGAGGGGAACCGACTGTCCCGAGGCCGACAATGCTCCGGGCTGGTCATCTAGATCCAGTTGGACAGAGGTGCTGTCATCACTGTAGGCCTCTTCTGTGGGTGGAGGGGACATGTCTGGACCCTCCTTTCTGGTGACGTTGGGTAGTGGTCCTGCAGGGGTGGAAAGGCATGTTTATTGTATCCGTGTGTGGCATGGTGTGCAATGGGTGGGTGACCGTGTACCCCCGTGCTGGCATTCCTGTGTGGGAGCTTGTGTGATGATGGTTTAGGGGGTGTATGGGTATGTGCAGTGGGCATGCTTTAGTGATGGGTGTCCATGCTTTGTTGTTGCATGCAGGGCTTGGTGTTGGGATGTGTGGTTTGTGATATTAGTACATTTGTGAGGAGTTGGAGTGATAGGGGTGAGGGCGAGGGTGGGGGTATGTGATAGCATGCAGGTAGGGTGGGGGATGTAATAGTTAAGATGTGACTTACCAGAGTCCATTCCTCCACCAACTCCTGCAAGGCCCTCAGGATGCAGAATCGCCAAGACCTGCTCCTCCCATGTTGTTAGTTGTGGGGAGGAGGTGGGGGTCCGCCGCCCGTCTGCTGAACCGCCTGCTGGTGTCTTGAGACCACGGAAAGCACCTTCCCCCGTAGGTCGTTCCACCTTTTCCTGATGTCCTTCCGATTTCTTGGGTGTTGTCCCACTGCGTTGACCCTGTCCACTATTCTTCGCCATAGCTCTATCTTCCTTGCAATTGAGGTGTGCTGCACCTGTGATCCAAATAGCTGTGGCTCTACCCAGACAATTTCCTCCACCATGACCCTGAGCTCCTCCTCCGAGAACCTGGGCTGTCTTTGCCGTGCCATGGGGTGGTGTAGGTGATGTGTGGGGTGGTGTGTGTGGTGATAAGTGTGGTGATATGTAGTGGTGTGTTGTGTGAGGTGCGTGGAAGTTGTGTGGGTGATGGTGTTATGTGCCTGTGGATGCTGTTGTACTTGCTGGTGGTGTCTCTCTCTGTGCTTCGTTTTCAATTTCTGGTAGTAGGGGTTTGTGAGTGTGTGTTTTATATTGTATTGGGTGTGTGGGAGTGGTGTGTGTATGTGTATCAGGTGTGTGTATTTTGAATTATCCAATGTGGCTGTGTTTTGTAAGATTGTGTTTATTTTGAGCGCGGCGGTGTGTACCTCCAATGGAATACTGCGGTTGAAAGTCCGCCACGTGGATTCGTGTGTCGTGATAGTGTGGGCGTATTTCTGTTGGCGTGACGGTGGAGGTTTTGTTATCGCCAGTTTATCACTGACCTTTGGTGTGGTGGACTTGTGTGGGTGTCTGAATTTTGGCGGGTTCCGAGATGTGGGTCATAATAGCTGTGGCGGAATTCCACAGCCGCGGCGGTGTGTTGGCGGTCTTCTGCACGGCGGTAAGCAGCTTTTACCGCCAATGTTGTAATGATCCCCTATATGTCCAGAATAATAACAGTGGACTGAGTTCTTTTGCTCAGTTTCAGAATGGGGTTTTGGAAAAATCAACTCCAACGCAAGAACAAAACCTGAATGAGACTAGGTCTTTATTAGATTTGTTTCCTGTTGGGAATTCTGGGATCAGATTCTGCAGTAATCAGGAAGAGAGATTATTGTCTCCAGAGCAATGTGCAAGTACAGTACAATGGCAAAGCTCGAATGCACAGTCAAATCAGATTTCTTTGAAGGGTCTATCTGCACAAGAAATAACAAAAGGGTTAGAATATCTAAGTAGTTCAAAGACCCTAGAGAGGCAGAATAGGGAGGAAGACTCAATAAACAGAGTGAGATCATCAATGAAAGGAAATTAGCTTTTTGAAGGGACAACGGGTGTGAACTGACTCGAGTCATATACTAAAACGCAATTGAGATACTTGTATAAGATCATTAAAAAGGGAGCAGGAAAGGTACACCAGCAGTTACAAGAAATAGCAGATGAGTATGACATCGATCTCACAAAATTGAAAAGCCTGAAAAGAAGTTATAGAGTAGATCTTGAAGAAGAAGATGTGGGGCACATGAGATCTGCAGGGATGAAGTCACATCTTAGGGAACTGCTTGACAGAGTAGAAGTTTGGAGAGCCTTAGATAAATGGGAAGGCAGACGGGTCAAGAAAAGAGAAAGACCGAAGAAAGGAGATGTGACGCAAACAGGAGAATCAGTGAAGATGTTATTGATGAGAGAAACACCAGGAGGGCATTTTGTACATGTACCCTGGAGTAGGAGTGATATCTTAAGTTTTACAACTGATTACCGAAGGTTAAGAGAAAAGCCAGTAGAATGGTACTAGCAGACAGATAGATTTGTGAAGCTTGCGAAATGTCTGTGGGAGCACCGGAATACTCTCTTTTATGTTGTTGTTCCAGCAGATTTGTGGACTGAGTGCAAAAGGAGTGTGGATTAGCCGAAAAGTGAGCCGCAGAGAGATTTGAAAAGAGGTGCACCATCTCCAGAAGTAATGAAATATTACTATAAAGTTGTTGAGTTCCTGAAAACAAAAGTTTCGCTGAAATATATTTATTGGCATTGCATAGATAGAACAGCACAGGAAGCAAAAGAATCAATTTCTGCATATTATGAAAGGTTGTTCACGGCATTCAAACATTTCAGTGGTACAGAGACAATTGAGAAACAGGATATGTATAATTTCGTGTTCAGGTTTGATGAAGGATTGAGACCAGAGATTAGCCAGATGATTAAGAATCATTTGAACTGTTGCCAAGCTAAACCAAGTGATGGGTTGTTGCAATGTGCAAAATACTGTAGTGACGAGATTGAAATGAAGCAGAAAAAGTTGAAGGAGAAAGCAATGGTGATGCAGATCAAGGCGGCACAGTCAGGAATGCAGGGAACTTTTCAGCAACTGTTGCTAGGAAATGGCATGTATCAGAGTCAAGGCAGAGGTAAAGGTCGAGGTGGAATGATGTTTCCGGTTGTCAATAGAAATGTGGATTTGAATTCATTGGTGATGCAGGATGAGCAGCAAATTAAAAGAGTGTTACCTTGTCATAATTGCGGGGCAATTGGACATTGAAAAAGACAGTGTCCGTTGTTCAATCAAGGTGGTATTGTCCAACAGACAAATTGTGTCAATTCTTTCAGAGCATGAAAGGACCTAGAGTGAGAGGTCAAAATCAGAATTTCCAGAATAATGTACATACTATGCAGGGTTTTAAACCTTTGCAGCTGAAGCAGCAGATGCAAAATGTACAAGCACAGGTACAACAACTACAAATGCCATAGGTACAACAATTGCAGCCACAAGTGCAGATGAAGATGATGCCTGCACAGCAAATTCCATGCTGAGACAAATTCACATGACACAGGGTTCAATGGATCAATAACAGGTGCTGCTTCCGCAGGTGGTCACGAATCAGAAATCAAACAAAAGTGAAAAAACAGTTGATCAAGTTCCATTACATAGTGAGAATGAAATAAACGATGAATGGCCGTTGAATAGTTCTGATGAGGAGGAGTGTGAGTTGGCAACATCTTTAGAAGTGGATCAGAAGGGTCCTTATGTAAAGGGTAAAGTACATGGTCATGAAGTTTCTTTTCTGGTTGATACAGGAGCTACACGCTCAACAGTAACATCTGTAGAAGGTCCAGATTTACCTTTATCCGAGAGGACAGTTCAGATTGTAGGAGTTGCAAACACGCATTTGACTAACACTCTTACAGAACCAGTTATTGTTAAATTTGGTCATTTTAAAGGTTTGCACAGATTTGTTGTTTGTGATTCCAGTCCAGTGTCACTTCTGGGAAGAGATCTGTTGTGTAAAATAAATTGTTCAATTGCCTGTTCAGTTGAAGGAATTGAGATTGAGACAAACAGTGATTGTTAGAAATTGGGTTTTTGGTTGGCAGTCAGGTTACCCTCTGTCCAAGCAAGAACCCTCACTCTAGTCAGGGTAAGTCACACAAAATCCAAATTATCCTGTGCCCACCCTCTGGTAGCTTGGCACGAGCAGTCAGGCTTAACTTTGAAGGCAATGTGTAAAGTGTAGGAGGCTGGCCTGGCTTGTAGTGGGTACCAAGGGGTACTTACACTCTGTACCAGGTCCAGTTATCCCTTATTAGTGTAGAAGAGGTGTTTCTAGCAGCTTAGGCTGATAGAAGGTAGCTATAGCAGAGCAGCTTAGGCTGAACTAGGAGACATGCAAAGCTCCCACTATACCACTGGTGTCATATACACAATATCATAAGAAAACACAATACACAGATATACTAAAAATAAAGGTACTTTATTTTTATGACAATATGCCAAAAGTATCTCAGTGAGTACCCTGAGTATGAGGATGCCAAATATACACAAGATATATGTACACAATACCAAAATTATGCAGTAATAGCAAAAGGAAGTAATGCAAGCAGTGTAAAGTTACAATAGATTGCAATAGGAGCACATAGGTATGGGGGCATCACAAACCATATACTCCAAAAGGGGAATGCGAACCACGAATGGACCCCAAACCTATGTGAGCTTGTAGAGGGTCGCTGGGACTGTAAGAAAATAGTGAGGGTTAGAAAAATAGCCCACCCCAAGACCCTGTAAGGTAGGTGTAAACTGCACCTACAACCCCAGAGAGTACAGAAGTCGTGATAGGGGGATTCTGCAAGGAAAACCAACACCGGAAAACCAACACCAGCTAAGCAACAACAGTGGATTTCCGGACCTGAGTACCTGTAAGACAAGGGGACCAAGTCCAAGAGTCGCGACAGTGTCGAGAGTGGGCAGATGCCCAGGAAATGCCAGCTGAGGATGCAAGGAAGCTGCCAGCGGGTGGAAGATGCTTGGTGTTCTGCAAGAACGAAGAGGACTAGGAACTTCCCCTTTGGAGGATGGATGTGCCACGTCGTGAAGAAGCTTGCAGATGTGTTCCCACGCAGAAAGACCACAAACAAGCCTTGCTAGCTGCAAGGGTCACAGTTAGGGTTTTTGGATGCTGCTGTGGCCCAGTAGGGACCAGGATGTCTCCACTTGGATGAGGAGACAGAGGGGACGCCAAGCAAGTCAGGGAGCCCTCACAGAAGCAGGCAGCACCCGCAGAAGTACCGGAACAGGCACTTAGAAGAGGAGTGAACTGGAGTCCACCCGAAGTCAGAAAGGGGAGTCCCACGATGCCAGAGGACAACTCAGAAGGTTGTGCACTGCCGGTTAGAGTGTGGGGGACCCAGGCTTGGCTGTGCACAAAGGAAATCCTGAAAGAGTGCACAGGAGCCGGAGCAGCTGCAAATCACGCGGTACCCAGCAATGCAGTCTAGGGTGGGGAGGCAAGGACTTACTTCCACCAAACTTGGACTGAAGAGTCACTGGACTGTGGGAGTCACTTGGACAGAGTTGCTGAGTTCCAGGGACCACGCCGTTGTGCTGAGAGGGGACCCAGAGGACCGTTGATGCAGCTTTTGTTGCCTGCGGTTGCAGGGGGAAGATTCCGTCAACCCACGGGAGATTTCTTCAGAGCTCCTGGTGCAAGAAGGAGGCAGGCTACCCCCAGAGCATGCACCACCAGGAAACAGGTGAGAAAGCCGACAGTATGAAGCGATACAAGGTTGCAGCAGTCGTCTTTGCTACTTTGTTGCGGTTTTGCAGGCGTCCTGAGCAGTCAGCGGTCGATCCTTTGGCAGAAGGTGAAGAGGGAAATGCAGAGGAACTCTGGTGAGCTCTTGCATTCGGTATCTGAAGAATTCCCCAAAGCAGAGACCCTAAATAGCCAGAAAAGGAGGTTTAGCTACCTAGGAAGGAGGATAGGCTAGTAAGAAAGGTAAGAGCCTATCAGAAGGAGTCTCTGACGTCACCTGCTGGCCCTGGCCACTCAGAGCAGTCCAGTGTGCCAGCACACCTCTGAATCCAAGATGGCAGAGGTCTGGGGCACGCTGGAGGAGCTCTGGGCACCTCCCCTGGGAGGTGCAGGTCAGGGGAGTGGTCACTCCCCTTTCCTTTGTCCAGTTTTGTGCCAGAGCAGGGCTGGGGGATCCTTGAACCGGTATAGACCGGCTTATGCAGAGATGGGCACCATCTGTGCCCATCAAAGCATTTCCAGAGGCTGGGGGAGGCTACTCCTCCCCAGCCCTGACACCTATTTCCAAAGGGAGAGGGTGTAACACCCTCTCTCTGAGGAAGTCCTTTGTTCTGTCTTCCTGGGCCAGGCCTGGCTGGACCCCAGGAGGGCAGAAACCTGTCTGAGGGGTTGGCAGCAGCAGCAGCTGCAGTGAAACTCCGGGAAAGGCAGTTTGGCAGTACCCGGGTTCTGTGCTAGAGACCTGGGGGATTATGGAATTGTCTCCCCAATGCCAGAATGGCATTGGGGTGACAATTCCATGATCTTAGACATGTTACATGGCCATGTTCGGAGTTACCATTGTGACACTATACATAGGTAGTGACCTATGTATAGTGCAAGCGTGTAATGGTGTCCCCGCACTCACAAAGTCCGGGGAATTTGCCCTGAACAATGTGGGGGCACCTTGGCTAGTGCCAGGGTGCCCGCACACTAAGTAACTTTGCACCCAACCTTCACCAGGTAAAGGTTAGACATATAGGTGACTTATAAGTTACTTAAGTGCAGTGGTAAATGGCTGTGAAATAATGTGGACGTTATTTCACTCAGGCTGCACTGGCAGGCCTGTGTAAGAATTGTCAGATCTCCCTATGGGTGGCAAAAAAAAATGCTGCAGCCCATAGGGATCTCCTGGAACCCCAATACCCTGGGTACCTCAGTACCATATACTAGGGAATTATAAGGGTGTTCCAGTATGCCAATGTGAATTGCTGAAATTGGTCACTAGCCTGTTAGTGACAATTTGGAAAGCAGAGAGAGCATAACCACTGAGGTTATCAGAGCCTCAGTGAGACAGTTAGTCATCACATAGGGAACAAATACAGGGCACACTTATGAGCACTGGGGCCCTGGCTGGCAGGGTCCCAGTGACACATACACTAAAACAACATATATACAGTGAAATATGGGGGTAACATGCCAGGCAAGATGGTACTTTCCTACACAACCCCCCACCCCCAAACGAAGGACAATAAGACTAGCCATGACCTGATGAGTCTTCATTGTCTAAGTGGAAATATCTGGAGAGTCCATCTGCATTGGAGTGGGTACTCCCAGGTCTATGTTCCACTGTATAGTCCTTTCCCTGTAGAGATATGGACCACCTGAACAATTTAGGGTTTTCACCTTTCATTTGTTTTAGCCAAAGTAGAGGTTTGTGGTCTGTCTCAACAATGAAGTGAGTGCCAAACAGGTATGGCCTCAACTTCTTCAGTGCCCAGACCACAGCAAAGGCCTCCCTCTCTATGGCAGACCAACGCTTTTCTCTAGGGGTCAACCTCCTGCTGATAAAAGCAACAGGTTGATCCTGGCCCTCAGAATTGAGTTGTGAAAAGACTGCCCCTACCCCTAATTCAGATGCATAAGTTTGAACAATGAATTTCTTGGAGTAACATGGGCTTTTTAGGACAGGTGCAGTGCACATGGCCTGTTTGAGCTCCTCAAAAGCTTTCTGACAGCTAGCTGTCCACAATACCTTTTTACGCATCTTCTTGGAAGTGAGATCATTAAGTGGGGCTGCAATGGAGCCATAGTTTTTAATGAATCTCCTGTAATACCCAGTGAGGCCTCACCTGGGTCTGTGTTGTAGGGGGAACCCAATCCATGATTGTCTGGATTTTCCCCTGAAGTGGTGCAATCTGTTCTCCATCTACCAGGTGTCCCAGATAAACCACTTTCCCCTGTCCTATCTGGTACTTTGAAGCCTTGATAGTGAGACCTGCCTTTTGCAGGGCCTCCAAAACTTTCCACAGGTGGACTAGGTGATCATCCCAGGTGGAGCTGAAGACAGCTATATCGTCCAGATATGCTGCACTAAAAGCCTCCAACCCTTGCAGGACTGTATTCAACAACCTCTGAAAAGTGGCAGGTGCATTTTTCAAACCAAAGGGCATTACTGTGAATTGGTAGTGCCCTCCAATAGTCGAAAATGCAGTTTTTGCTTTAGCATCCTCTGATAACTTGATCTGCCAATACCCTGCAGTCAAATCAAAGGTGCTTAGATACTTGGCAGATGCCAGTGTATCTATGAGCTCATCTGTCCTGGGTATAGGGTGAGCATCAGTTTTTGTTACCTGGTTGAGACCTCTGTAATCTACACCAAACCTCATCTCCCTTTTTCCATCTTTTGAGTGAGGCTTTGGTACTAGCACCACAGGAGAGGCCCATGGGCTTTCAGAATGTTCAACCACTCCTAAGTCAAGCATTTTATGAACTTCTTGCTTTATGCAGCCCCTGACATGGTCAGGGTGCCTGTAGATTTTACTCTTGACAGGCATGCTGTCTCCAGTATCAATTGTGTGTTCACACCAAGATGTGGTGCCTGGCACAGTTGAAAAGAGTTCAGAAAACTGACCTAGGAGATTTATGCAGTTGTCTTTCTGCTCAGCAGTAAGACACTCTGCCAAAACTACACCTTCCACTAGAGCATCCTCTTCTGTGGAAGAGAAGAGATCAGGGAGATAATCACTCTCTTCTTCCTGACCTTCATCTGTTGCCATGAGCAGGGTGAGATCAGCCCTGTCATAGTAGGGTTTCAGGCGATTGACATGGAGCACCCTAAGGGGACTCCTGGCAGTGCCAAGGTCAACCAAGTAGGTGACCTCTCCCTTCTTTTCAACAATTAGATGGGGTCCACTCCATTTGTCTTGGAGTGCTCTTGGGGCCACAGGCTTCAATACCCACACCTTCCGTCCTGGTTGGTACTGAATCAGAACAGCCTTCTGGTCATGCCATTGCTTTTGGAGCTCTTGGCTGGTCTGAAGGTTTTTACTGGCCTTTTTCATGTACTCTGCTATTCTGGATCTTAGGCCAAGTACATAGTCCACTATATCTTGCTTAGGAGCTTTTAAAGGTTGTTCCCAACCCTCCTTCACAAGTGTTAGGGGACCTCTTACAGGGTGTCCAAATAGGAGTTCAAAGGGGCTGAAGCCCACTCCTTTCTAGGGTACCTCCCTGTAAGCAAAAAGGAGGCAAGGTAACATGACATCCCATCTCCTCCTGAGTTTTTCAGGGAGTCCCATTATCATTCCTTTAAGAGTTTTATTAAACCTCTCTACCAGTCCATTTGTTTGTGGATGATAAGGTGTGGTGAATTTGTATGTTACACCACATTCCTTCCACATAGCCTTCAAGTATGCAGACATAAAGTTGCTACCCCTGTCTGATACAACCTCTTTTGGAAAGCCCACCTTGGAAAAGATTCCCAGGAGAGCTTTTGCCACTGCAGGTGCTGTAGTGGTCCTTAGAGGAATTGCTTCAGGATATCTTGTGGCATGGTCCACT
Source organism: Pleurodeles waltl (assembly GCF_031143425.1). NCBI lineage: Eukaryota > Metazoa > Chordata > Amphibia > Caudata > Salamandridae > Pleurodeles > Pleurodeles waltl. The sequence goes on along the minus strand of NC_090446.1, from coordinate 754,771,301 downwards.
ACCACCAAGATAAACCTATTGCCTGAAGCAGTAGGAGGGTCAAGGGGGCCAAATATGTCAACCCCTACCCTTTCAAAGGGAACCCCAACCACTGGCAGTGAAATAAGGGGAGCCTTTGGAGTGCCACCAGTCTTGTCACTGGCTTGGCAGGTCATGCAAGACTTACAAAAATCTTTAGTGTCCTCTGACATCCTAGGCCAGTGAAACAGAGGGACAAGCCTTTCCCATGTTTTAGTCTGACCCAAATGTCCAGCCAAAGGAATGTCACATGCCAGAGTTAGGAGGAACTCTCTGTACTGCAGGGGAATGACCAATCCCCTGGCTGCTCCAGGTTTTGGATCCCTTGCCTCTGTGTACAAGAGGTTGTCCTCCCAGTAAACTCTATGTGAGTCACTGACATCCCCATTTTGCTGTTTGACAGCTTGCTGTCTGAGACCCTCTAATGTGGGACAGTGCTGCTGTGCAACACTCAGCTCTTCCCTGGCAGGCCCCCCTCCACCCAAAAGCTCAGCAGTGTCTGCTGCCAGCTCATCTGGTGAAGGTTCTGCACAGGGAGGAAATTCTTCTTCCTCAGAAGTTGAATCATCTGTAGAGGGAGGGATAGTGGGTAGGGATTTACCCTTGCTACCCCTAGCTTTAGGGAGCACTTGGTCCATTGTTCCAGGATCCAAGTCACCCTATCTTTTTGCTTTTTGGCCTGAGCCCTTGTCAAAGCAAAAATATGCCCCGGAATGCCCAGCATTGCTGCATGAGCCTCCAACTCCACTTCTGCCTAAGCTGATGTCTCTAAATCATTTCCTAGAAGACAGTCTACAGGTAAATCCGAAGCAACCACAACTTTCTTTGGACCAGTATCCCCCCCCCCCCCAGTTGAGATTCACAACAGCCATGGGGTGGCTAAGAGTGTTGTTATGGGCGTCTGTCATTTGGTACTGGTGACCAAGTAGGTGTTGTTCAGGGTTTACCAGTTTCTCTATTACCATGGTAACACTGGCACCTGTGTCCCTGTAGGCCTGAACCTCAACACCATTTATTAGGGGAAGTTGCTTGTACTTATCCATATTAAGGGGACAAGCAACCAAGGTGGCCAAATCAATGGCACCTTCAGAGACCAACACAGCCTCTGTGGTCTCCCTAACAAGACCAACCCCAACTAAATTACCAAAAGTGAGCCCAGCTACTCCCTTGGATTGACTATTAGTAGGTTTGCTCCCACCACAACTGCTATTACTAGGGGCACTAGAGGTTGCAGTAGGGGTTGTGGTAGTGAGAGGTTTGGTGTTTTTCTTTGGACAACTGGCATCAGTTGTCCAATAGCCTTTTACTTTACATAAATAACACCAAGGATCTTTTACTTGATTAGAAGAGGATTTGGACCCACCACCCCCACCAGAGTGTTTTTGTGGGCCTGATGAAGACTAATTTTTAGATTTGTCCCCACCCTTGTCTGAAGACTTACCATCCTTCTTCTTGCCATCCTTGTTACCCCCTGTATGAACTTTTCTGTTCACTCTTGTTCTGACCCATTTGTCTGCCTTCTTTCCCAATTCTTGGGGAGAGGTCAGATCTGAGCCCACTAGATATTGGTGTAACAAATCAGACACACAGTTATTCAGAATATGCTCTCTCAGGATTAGATTGTACAGGCTTTCATAGTCAGAAACCTTACTGCCATGTAACCACCCCTCCAAGGCCTTCACTGAATAGTCAACAAAGTCTACCCAGTCTTGTGAGGACTCTTTTCTGGTTTCTCTGAACTTAATCCTGTATTGCTCAGTGGTTAAGCCAAATTCATCCAAGAGTGCATCCTTCAAAACTGCAAAATTATTGGCATCACTCACTTTCTCTCACAGTAAGGAGCCTATCCCTACCCTTTCCATTGAAAGATAGCCATAGGATAGCAGCCCACTGCCTTTGAGGGATCCCCTGTACCATACAGGTCCTCTCAAGTGCAGCAAACCACTTGTTAATGTCATCCCCCTCCTTGTAAGGGGGAGCTATCTTGTGCAGATTCCTGGAATCATGCTCTCTCACAGGATTGCTGTCAGGAATACTGCTGCTGCCACCATGGGGTCCAAACCCCAACCAAGGTCTCTCCTTCTCCAGATCTAGGGATTCCCTGTCTAGAGCCAGCTGTTGCTGTTCAAGCTTCTTCACGACGTGGGACATCCATCCTCCAAAGGGGAAGTTCCTAGTCCTCTTCGTTCTTGCAGAACACCAAGCTTCTTCCACCCAGTGGCAGCTTCCTTGCATCCCACCATTGCCACCAATGTAGGAGGCTGGCCTGGCTTGTAGTGGGTACCAAGGGGTACTTACACTCTGTACCAGGTCCAGTTATCCCTTATTAGTGTAAAAAAGGTGTTTCTAGCAGCTTAGGTTGATAGAAGATAGCTATAGCAGAGTAGCTTAGGCTGAACTAGGAGACATGCAAAGCTCCCACTATACCACTGGTGTCATATACACACTATCATAGGAAAACACAATACACAGATATACTAAAAATAAAGGTAATTTATTTTTATGACAATATGCCAAAAGTATCTCAGTGAGTACCCTAAGTATGAGGATGCCAAATATACACAAGATATATGTACACAATAGCAAAATTATGCAGTAATAGCAAAAGGAAGTAATGCAAGCAGTGTAAAGTTACAATAGATTGCAATAGGAGCACATAGGTATAGGGGCAGCACAAACCATATACTCCAAAAGTGGAATCCGAACCACGAATGGACCCCAAACCTATGTGAGCTTGTAGAGGGTCGCTGGGACTGTAAGAAAATAGTGAGGGTTAGAAAAATAGCCCACCCCAAGACCCTGTAAGGTAGGTGTAAAGTGCACCTACAACCCCCCAGAGAGCACAGAAGTCGTGATAGGGGGATTCTGCAAGGAAAACCAACACCAGCAAAGCAACAACAGTGGATTTCCAGACCTGAGTACCTGTGAGACAAGGGGACCAAGTCCAAGAGTCGCGACAGTGTCGAGAGTGGGCAGATGCCCAGGAAATGCCAGCTGAGGATGCAAGGAAGCTGCCACTGGGTGGAAGAAGCTTGGTGTTCTGCAAGAACGAAGAGGACTAGGAACTTCCCCTTTGGAGGATGGATGTCCCACGTCGTGAAGAAGCTTGCAGAGGTGTTTCCACGCAGAAAGACTACAAACAAGCCTTGCTAGCTACAAGGGTTGCGGTTAGGGTTTTTGGATGCTGCTGTGGCCCAGAAGGGACCAGAATGTCGCCACTTGGATGAGGAGACAGAGGGGGTGCCCAGCAAGTCAGGGAGCCCACACAGAAGCAGGCAGCACCCACAGGAGTACTGGAACAGGCACTTAGAAGAGGAGTGAACCGGAGTCCACCCAAAGTCAGAAAGGGGAGTCCCACGACGCCGGAGGACAACTCAGAAGGTTGTGCACTGCAGGTTAGAGTGTCGGGACGCAGGCTTGGCTGTGTACGAAGGAAATCCTGGAAGAGTGCACAGGAGCCGGAGCAGCTGCAAATCAGTCAGTACCCAGCAATGCAGTCTAGCGTGGGAAGGCAAGGACTTACCACCACCAAACTTGGACTGAAGAGTCACTGGACTGTGGGAGTCACTTGGACAGAGTTGCTGAGTTCCAGGGACCATGCTCATTGTGCTGAGAGGGGACCCAGAGGACCGGTGATACAGTCTTTTGTCGCCTGCGGTTGCAGGGGGAAGATTCCGTCGACCCACGGGAGATTTCTTCAGAGCTCCTGGTGCAAGAAGGACGGAGGCTACCCCCAGAGCATGCACCACCAGGAAACAGGCGAGAAAGCCGGCAGGATGAAGCGATACAAGGTTGCAGTAGTCGTCTTTGCAACTTTGTTGCGGTTTTGCAGGCATCCTGAGCAGTCAGCGGTCGATCCTTTGGCAGAAGGTGAAGAGGGAAATGCAGATGAACTCTGGTGAGCTCTTGCATTCGGTATCTGAAGAATTCCCCAAAGCAGAGACCCTAAATAGCCAGAGAAGGAGGTTTGGCTACCTAGGAAGGAGGATAGGCTAGTAAGAAAGGTAAGAGCCTATAAGAAGGAGTCTCTGATGTCACCTGCTGGCCCTGGCCACTCAGAGCAGTCCAGTGTGCCAGCACACCTCTGAATCCAAGATGGCAGAGGTCTGGGGCACGCTGGAGGAGCTCTGGGCACCTCCCCTGGGAGGTGCAGGTCAGGGGAGTGGTCACTCCCCTTTCCTTTGTCCAGTTTCGTGCCAGAGCAGGGATGGGGGATCTCTGAACCGGTGTAGACTGGCTTATGCAGAGATGGGCACCATCTGTGCCCATCAAAGCATTTCCAGAGGCTGGGGGAGGCTACCCCTCCCCAGCCCTGACACCTATTTCCAAAGGGAGAGGGTGTACCACCCTCTGTCTGAGGAAGTCCTTTGTTCTGCCTTCCTGGGCCAGGCCTGGCTGGACCCCAGGAGGGCAGAAACCTGTCTGATGGGTTGGCAGCAGCAGCAGCTGCAGTGAAACCCCGGAAAAAGGCAGTTTGGCAGTACCCGGGTTCTGTACTAGAGACCCGGGGGATCATGGAATTGTCTCCCCAATGCCAGAATGGCATTGGGGTGACAATTCCATGATCTTAGACATGTTACATGGCCATGTTCAGAGTTTCCATTGTGACGCTATACATAGGTAGTGACCTATGAATAGTGCACGCGTGAAATGGTGTCCCCGCACTCACAAAGTCCGGGGAATTTGCCCTGAACAATGTGGGGCAGCTTGGCTAGTGCCAGGGTGCCCACACACTAAGTAACTTTACACTCAACCTTCACCAGGTGAAGGTTAGACATATAGGTGACTTATAAGTTACTTAAGTGCAGTTGTAAATGGCTGTGAAATAACGTGGACGTTATTTCACACAGGCTGCACTGGCAGGCCTGTGTAAGAATTGTCAGATCTCCCTATGGGTGCCAAAATAAATGCTGCAGCCCATAGGGATCTCCTGGAACCCCAATACCCTAGGTACCTCAGTACCATATACTAGGGAATAATAAGGGTGTTCCAGTATGCCAATGTGAATTGGTGAAATTGGTCACTAGCCTGTTAGTGACAATTTGAAAAGCAGAGAGAGCATAACCACTGAGGTTCTGGTTAGCAGAGCCTCACTGAGACAGTTAGTCATCACACAGGGAACACATACAGGGCACAATTATGAGCACTGGGGCCCTGGCTGGCAGTGTCCCAGTGACACATACACTAAAACAACATATATACAGTGAAATATGGGGGTAACATGCCAGGCAAGATGGTACTTTCCTACAGAAAGTATTTGTGCAATAAATCATACAATAAAACAATATAGCACCACAAAAATACACCACACAGTGTTTAGAAAAATATATAATATTTATCTGGATAATTGGAGGTCAAAACGAATAAAGATGATATAAAGTGTCTTAAGTCTTTAAAAAGCAAACAAAGGGGGTCATTCCGACCCCGGCGGTCAAGGACCACCGGGGCCGGGGTCGGCGGGAGCACCGCCAACAGGCTGGCGGTGCTCCCCAGGGTATTCTGACCGCGGCAGTTCAGCCGCGGCCAGAAAGGGAAAACCGGCGGTCTCCTGCCGGTTTTCCGCTGCCCTGTATAATCCTCCATGGCGGCGCAGCTTGCTGCGCCGCCATGGGGATTCTGACCCCCATACCGTCATCCTGAAGCCGCCAGGAACAGGATGGCGGTATGGGGTGTCGTGGGGCCCCTGGGGGCCCCTGCAGTGCCCATGCCAATGGCATGGGCTCTGCAGGGGCCCCCGTAAGAGGGCCCCACCCTGAATTTCAGTGTCTGCTTAGCAGACACTGAAATTCGCGACGGGTGCTACTGCACCCGTCGCACATCCTCCACTCCGCCGGCTCCATTCGGAGCCGGCATCCTCATGGAGGGGTGTTTCCCACTGTGCTGGCGGGTGGCCTGTTGGCGGTCGCCCGCCAGGCCAGTGGGAAACCCAGAATACCCGCGGCGGTCTTTTGACCGCGCAGCGGTATTCTGGCGGTTCCCTCCAGGCGGGCGGCTCCCGCCGCCCGCCGGGGTCAGAATGACCCCCAAAGTCTCTTTCAAGCACAAAGTACCTGTTTTAAAATGGAAAATCTCCGCAAAGGGCCACAGAAGAAGAGATACGTGGCAAAATGGTGTGTGCGTTGATTTCTCCCCTGCACACACGGACTTGCGTCGTTATTTTTCACGCGGGGCAGTCGTGCATCGTTTTCAGGCGCGCGGACAGTCTCTCTCTGTGGTTCGCGGGATTACCAGATGTCCTAGGGTCTGTGCGTGGATTCCTAGGCTTGTTTTCCGGCTGCGCGTCGTTCCGGTGGGCTGTGCGTGGAATCTTCTCCCTCACGGCAGGCGTTGCGTCGATTTCCTTTCTGGAGTCGGGCTGCGTTGTCCAGGTGAGGCCATGCGTCAAAGTTCCGGTCGCACCGCAGGCGTCGCATCGAGCGGCGTCTTTCCGGATCAGCGTGCAGTTAATTTTTCACCAAGGAGCAAGCTGTGCGTCGAAGTTTTAGGCGCACAAGGCGTCGAAATGAAAAAAAGGTCTTTTTGGTCCTGAGACTTCAGGGAACAGGAGGCAAGCTCTATCCAAGCCCTTGGAGATCACTTCAGCAGCAAGGCAAGAGTTCAGCAAGGCAGCAGTCCTTTGTAGAAAGCAGACAGGTGAGTCCTTTAGGCAGCCAGGCAGTTCTTCTTGGCAGGATGCAGGTTCTGGTTCAGGTTTCTTCTCCAGCAAGTGTCTGATGAGGTAGGGCAGAGGCCCTGTTTTATACCCAAATGTGCCTTTGAAGTGGGGGAGACTTCAAAGAGTGGCTAAGAAGTGCACCAGGTCCCCTTTCAGTTCAATCCTGTCTGCCAGGGTCCCAGTAGGGGGTATGGCAGTCCTTTGTGTGAGAGCAGGCCCTCCACCCTCCCAGCCCATTCAAAATGCAGATGTATGCAAGTGAGGCTGAGTACCCTGTGTTTGAGGTGTGTCTGAGTGAATGCACAAGGAGCTGTCAACTAAGCCCAGCCAGACGTGGATTGTAAGGCACAGAAAGATTTAAGTGCAAAGAAATGCTCACTTTCTAAAAGTGGCATTTCTAGAATAGTAATATTAAATCCAACTTCACCAGTCAGCAGGATTTGGTATTACCATTCTGGCCATACTAAATATGACCTTCCTACTCCTTTCAGATCAGCAGCTACCACTTCAATACTGTATGAGGGCAGCCCCAATGTTAGCCTATGAAGGGAGCAGGCCTCACAGTAGTGCAAAAATGAATTTAGGAGTTTTACACTACCAGGACATGCAAACTACACAGGTACATGTCCTGCCTTTCACCCACACAGCAGCCTGCTCTAGGGGTTACCTAGGGCACACATTAAAGGTGACTTATATGTGGCGAAAGGGGAGGTTTGGTCTTGGCAAGTACTTTTAAATGCCAAGTCGAGGTGACAGTGAAACTGCACACACAGGCCTTGCAATGGCAGGCCCAAGACAAGGTAAAGGGGCTACTTAAGTGGGTGGCACAACCAGTGCTGCAGGCCCACTAGTAGCTTTTAATCTGCAGGCCCTAGGCACATATAGTGCACATTACTAGGGACTTATAAGTAAATTAAATAGTCCAATCAGGTATGATCCAAGGTTACCATGTTTAAAGGGAGAGAACATATGCACTTTAGCACTGGTTAGCAGTGATAAAGTGTGCAGAGTCTAAAAGCCAGCAAAAACAGTGTCCAAAAAGTGGAGGGAGGCAGGCAAAAAGTTAGGGGTGACCACCCTAAGGCTGTCAGGTCTAACAGTGATGATGAAGATTTAGGTTGTTATTACGATCTCGGTGGGTTTCCCTGCTGAGATCTGCGCTGAAGGTCGACAGAAGACCGCCAGCGGGAAGAACCCCCAGCTGGCCACATAATGAACATTCAGCTGGGCCAGTGGGTGGAAACAGTGTTTCCACCCACCGGGCCAGCTGGAAAAAGGGCCAAACATTGACACTGGCTCCAAATGAGCCAGCGGCAATGTGGCAGTGCGGCAGGTGCAGCAGCACCGTAATTCGGGCAGTGATATACGCAGCGGGACTTTGCATGGGGGCCCCTGCACTGCCCATGCCAACAGCATGGGCAGAGCAGGGGCCCCTAGGGGGGGCCCGAGTCACTAATTTCACCAGCCTTTCCCTGGCAGTATAAACCGACAGGGAAAGGCTGGTGGGATTTGATTCATTATCCGGAGGGCAGCACTGCTTGCAGCGCTGCCCTGTTGGATCTGAAACGCCGCCACTGCCGGGCTGCCTGATGGTGGGAGCCTGGCTGTGGTGGCATTTTAACTGTGGCAGTTCAGCCACGTTCATAATATGGCGGTCTGGACCACCATGCCGTTGGCGGCAATTACCACCACAGCCGGCATGGCGGTCCAGACCACCATGTTCATTATGAGGGCCTTAGTGTTTACTGCTGACTATGAACAAGTGTCCAGAGAGTTTCCTCTGATTAATTTTTATGAACCAGAAGATGAGGAGAATAATTGGCTGATTTGATTAATTTCTTTCCAGTTTTTGAAATAAAAGATCTTCCAGACAATTTGCAGGAAAGGGTTAAGTCTAATGCTTGGGATCTTTCAGGGAAAGTCATTGGTTTGAATGTGGTATTTCCACAGACTGCACAATACCTGATGATAAATGAAGCAATCAAAGGTATAAGACCTTTGATATAGCAGTTTTTGGAACAAGGAGTTCTGAAAGAAGTGATGTGTAGTCCGTGTAATTCACCAATAATGGGTTTGAGAAAACCAAGTGGAAAAAAATTAATCTTGTGCAGAATTAAAGAAAAATAAATGATATTGTGGTTAAATGTTGTCCAGTTGTGCCAAATCTAGATGTGATTATGTTCCAGATTCCGTGTGAATGGTTTACTGTGGGAGATTTATGCCAAGCATTTATCTCCATGCCTCTTCATGAGAACAGTAGATATCTCTTTTGTTTTAAATTTCTGACCAGAGTATATTGCTGGTGTTGAATTCCTCAGGGTTTTTCAGAGTCACCATCGATTTTCAATCACATTTTGAAAGAGCACCTGGAGTCATTTGTAATGCCTTACCAATCAACATTAGTGCAGTACATAGATGATCTACTGATTGCATCAAAGACAAAAGAAGGATGTAAGGAGGATACAATTGCATTGTTGAACTTTCTGGGACACAATGGTCACAAGGCGTCCCCTACGTATTGTCAAAAACAGGTGAAATACTTAGGTCACTTGATTGAGAAAGGGTCTAGGAGAATTTCAAGAGAAAGAGTAGCGGTGATTGTGCAAATGAAAATACCAAGTACTCAGAAAGAAATGAGGATGTTTCTAGGAATGGTAGGATATTGCCGTCAAGGGATTCTGAATTTTTCAGCGATTTCAAGACCTTTGCAAAAGCTGACACATAAGGATGTTTCAGATCCTATATCAATGGATGAGGACTGTATGAAAGCATTTACAGAGTTGAAAGAGAGTCTGTGCCAAGCTCCAGCTTTAGGTATGCCTGATTACTCAAAATGTTTGCTGTTGTTCTGTCATGAACGAGATAGATGTTGTTTATCTGTTTTGACACAGACACATGGTGGTGTCAGTCAACCAGTAGCATATTTTTCAGCTACCTTGGATCCAGTCGCAGCAGCCTCACTGGGATGTTTTCCAGCAGTTGCAGGAGTAAAGCAAGGTATAACCCAGAGTGAGAATATTGTGATGGGTTATCCTCTGACAGTAATGGTCCCTCATTCAATAGAAATTCTGTCAACATAATCAAAAATGCAATACTTGACCAATGCAAGATTAACACATTATGAAACAGTGATTTTGGGAGCACCAAATGTAACAATTATCAAATCAAATCAAATCAAATCAAATCAAAAACATTTATAAAGCGCGCTACTCACCCGTGAGGGTCTCAAGGCGCTAGGGGAAGGGGGTTACTGCTGCTCGAAGAGCCAGGTTTTGAGCTGCCTCCGGAATGCAGGGTGGTCCTGGGTGGTCCTGAGGTTGGCGGGGAGGGAGTTCCAAGTCTTGGCCGCCAGGTAGTAGAGGATTTCCCATCTGCCGTGGTGCGGTGGATGCGAGGGACGGCGGCGAGTGCGAGGTTGGCGGAGCGAAGTTGACGGGTGGGCGTGTAGAAACTGAGGCGACGGTTGAGGTATTCGGGTCCCTTGTTGTGGAGGGCTTTGTGTGTGTGGGTGAGGAGCCGGAAGTTGATTCTTTTGCTGACGGGAAGCCAGTGCAGGTGTCTCAGGTGGGCGGAGATGTGTCTGTTGCAGGGTATGTCGAGGACGAGGCTGGCGGAGGCGTTTTGTATTCGCTGCAGACGTTTCTGGAGTTTAGCGGTGGTTCCTGTGTATAGGGTGTTTCCGTAGTCCAGGCGGCTTGTGATGAGGGCGTGGGTCACAGTTTTTCTGGTGTCGGCGGGGGTCCAGCGGAAGATCTTTCGGAGCATGCGGAGAGTGAGGAAGCAGGAGGATGATACGGCGTTGACTTGTTTGGTCATGGTGAGAAGCGGGTCCAGGATGAATCTGAGGTTGCGTGCGTGGTCTGAGGGGGTTGGGGCGGTGCCTAGGGCTGTGGGCCACCAAGAGTCGTCCCAGGCGGACGGGGTGTTTCTGAGGATGAGGACTTCAGTTTTTTTCTGAGTTCAGTTTTCAGACGGCTGAGTTTCATCCGTTCTGCGACGTCTTTCATTCCATCCTGGGCTGGGAGGGTGGAGGGCCTGACACTTACATGTCAAAGGACAGTAGCCTTCAAAGAGTGTCTTAGAAGTGCACAAGGTCCCCTTTCAGTTTCATCCTGTCTGCCACGGTCCCAGTAGGGGGTGTAGCAGTCCTTTGTGTGAGGGCAGGCTACTTCCCAGGATTATTGGATTTACCTATACTAGGTAATTCTATTATCATCCTGAAGGGTATAGAATGAAAAGAGCACTTTCTGAATGAGGCATATCATGTTCAGAAAGATGCTGCACTGAGAAAAAAGATGAGGGGTAAAGGACAAAGCCATGGGAGATCCCCAATTAACGGAGCACTGCAGAACAGCGCCACCACACAATTAAGAAATTAGTAGGTGACATTACAAGTACACTGTCAGAGTTCCTACTGTTGGATAACACGAAAGCTGACCTTTTCTTAGGTCAGATTTTGAGCAATATGCTCAGCTGCTAGAACTGGGAGTGTCACAGAGTGAATTAACTCGCGGAAGGGCACCATCAGCTGCATTATCAGCAATACAAACAGGAACGAAATTAGCAAAGGTGCAGGCAGGCACTCTACCATAACCGATCAGAGGCAACAGTATATTACGAGGACTGCCTCCACTTGCTACTGTTCCATAATCCGGCCTACCCCTGTAATTAAAGAGAAATAGGCACTCAAGCACATGCCGGCAACTGTAATTAGCGCTGATAACTAAATGACAAGTAAACAATCCCAAATAGTCAGATTCGAAACACATCTCAACCATATGTGTGCCATGACTAACCAGATGAAGGAATGTCTAGCTGCTGCTTTCCAAAATTCAATATTTATTTGATTTTACTGCTGTATTGTTGCATGTGTTGTCTTATATCTTTGAATCACTTTCTTTTTGTTGTCTTGCATTTTTTCTTAAAGTCGTGTCTCAACAAAGTTCTGGAGCGCTTCAAATTATTAACGTATATGACTCTTCAGGTAGCTTTGCCTGCCTAATTGTTATTCGTGCAAAGGAATGTGTACAAGAGATGTTCCCTAGACTCTTTGAAGCAAGGGCAACTCCTTCTGGAAGTCACACTGTCTACAGAGGCATTAATTAGAGTAACAAAGGATATTTCCTGGAAAGTCATGCACATAGTCCCATAAGGAAAAAGCCACAAAAAAATAAAAATTCCTCTTGATCCAATTCCTTTTAGCAGGATTAGTTTTTTTAGAAGAATATTAGGGCTTGCAAGTAATGCAGTAAGGGGAATGATAGACATTAAGGGGCCACTTTGAGTGCCTCTGAGTGGCTCAAAAAATCTGGTATAACACAACACAGTGCAAATCGCTTCATTGTGTTACTCTGCCCTAGGAAGGCATTCCCTAGGAATTCCGTGGGTGTTCCCACACAACTCCCAAAGTTTTTGTGCATCCTCAGATTTATAACAACTTGGGGATGCGCCATAATTGTACACTTTCCCAGGTGAAGCGTAACGAGAAGAAACATATCTATTTCTCCTTGTTTCTTCCTCTTTAAATGTATGCTGCATTCTGCAGCACACATAGAAAAAGAAATATGCCTCCCAAGACTGTTTGTGCAGAAAGGTGTCTCTTCCTGCACAATAATAATCCTGCATGCAATGGTGCAAGGATGTCTGCATTGGAACTAGGCAGCCCACAGAGCACCAGAGCATGAAAAGGACATGAAGTATACCTAAAATGCTAGCACATTTAAGAAGTAGTAGCAAAACATTGCTCCTTGTTGATTCATTAGAAACACCTACAACAACAAGGGATCAATCAAGGTTTCCTAACATATTAAATCATAGAAACATGTATGCACACAGTTATGATCCACCAATAGAAATATGTAAATTATTGATGAGAGCAGTTAGGTGCTTCGAGTGACAAAAATGGCACGCAGCACATGAATTGTTCCCGTAGTGACAATGCAAATGAAAACAACTCACTGGTACAAAAAACGTTTTCAGGGAGGTGCTTAATATTAAATAGTTTATTTGCAAATAACACCAAAGTACAAAAATGCTCAGGTTTTGACTACCCAATTTAATTAGAAGCTCTGTCTTCATCAGGACATGTTGGTTACACCTCTATCCAGACAAAGGAGCAGGGCAATATTAAAGAAGAACAAGGGACATCCATTACATAGCTGTACTGGTAAGCAGAAACATTTAGAACATGGAAAGTGGTCCAAAAATCTAACCACAACATTATTTGAAGTCAATAATAAATAAGACTACAAAGAAAAAGGTAAAAAGTCCTATTAGCGGTGTATTGCATGCTTCAGACATCATGGTGTTACATAGAATTACCATGTTTTCTTACATAAATGGGGTAATAAATAGCCACAAATACCAACTCAGGTAAGATTCTGCAGAAATGAATTCAAAGAAATGATTAAATCAACATAGACAGGAGATTGTCACATCCTCCCTCTCCCAGGGTACCTATGTGCGAAAAGGCATGATTTGGAAGATTAGTCACTGTATCCCCAACAACATATATGATGCATGCCAACAATATCATGTGACATAGCATTGTGATTGGATAGCCATGACACCCAGTACACATCACAGCTGGCAACTACACAAGGGTCAAATGTGACCCCCATGGTTGTGAGCACATGTGTCCACAACATGGATTGGGGTGACACCCAGCTATCTGCTACACAATTGCCCCCTGAAATGTGACTGTATTTTCTGGCCGCCAAAAATACCAATAGTGGTGGTGGACACTGCACCACTGTTGTATGCCCTCTGTGCCTTGCAACACATTACATTGGTGGTTGTATAGTAGGACCTACATAACCAGACAGATTAAGGATTTTGTGATGATCCTACAGATATATTGTTGGTGTTATGTATTTTACAGGGCCATACACAGTATTTGAAACTGCCCAAATGGTTGATGTCTGACCTACTTCACTGAACATTAGGAACTGCCGCATCCGCTGGTGAAAGTTGTCTGTACAGTAGGCAGTTCCAACACTGGCAGATACAGCCATAGGCTAAGGATGTTGCCTGTGGCAGTCGCGGCCCAATGGTTATGTTTACCGGCCGTGATGACCGCCTACGTGATGTTCATGTCTGCAGTGTTGTGTAAAATCAGTCACTTGACTCCTGACACTACTGCCAGCAATACCTAAACTATTTTAGCTGCTGTGTGCCACCTCTGGGAGCACTCATGCCAGGTCCAGCAGGTGAAAGGTTCCCTGCCTTTACTCCAGAGAAGCTGGAGAGGCTTGTGACCAAGGTTCTTCCCCTGTATGGTCAGTTCAATGGCACACCACAGGAGCAGGTAAGTACCTCTGGTGCACAATTGACTTTGTTCAACACCATTGTTTTCCTCCTAACAGCCTACAATGTGCCCCTGTGTGCCAGTTGGACATCTTGTGTGCCTGTTGTTGCAGTTTGTGTGGCATCAATGGGATATATATATAGGAGGTATTGGTGGCCAGTACTATATGTTGTGCTCATTTTGTGCTTGGTGTTTCTGACATATGTGTGACATAACCATTTGGGAAGAAACTTGTTTGTAATCGCTTGATTTGTCTCTTGCACCCATACAGGTAAATGCCAATCAGAAGAAGAAGATTTGGCGAACCATTGTCCAGAAGGTAGGGATCCTGGGGGTTCATGGCTGGTGCAGTGCCCACGTTTGCAAGAGGTGGGAGAACTTGAGACGTTGGGCCCTGAAGATTGTGGAGTTCCAGCTGGACATCTCCCCCTGACGATTGGGATGGGCCATGTGTGCCACACAAGATGAGTAACTGTTTGTGTAGATATGCAACGTGGTGCCTACTGGTGTACCTTGCCTATTAGCCCAGGGACCTAGGACACAACTGAGTATAGTCCCCAAAAATTGCTCTCCAAGGACAAAACATGGCTGTGTACATTGATCAATCAAGTAATGTTTGTTGTTGTAGTAGGTGTATATTCTATGCAACAGACCACTACTCCCCAGGCCAAAGAAAAAGAAGCGATGGAATACTGTCCTTAGCCATGTGCCTGGTCAAATGAATAAATTAGCACCTGCCCCCCAGAGGCCACTTGTCTTCAGTGGGTGACAAGTGCTGGTGCCTCACTACTGTCTGTCATGTGAAGGTGGCCATCATACATGTGACAGAGCAAATAAAGATTTTTGGAAGCAGCCACAGATCAATACTTTTCTTTCATAAACAGGGAATGTCCATTAACATGATTTATATGCCATCACTGTTGCCAACATTCCTTGTGCCAACATGCTAGCATGTGTATCTTTCTCTGTTGAGAAAATGTATACAGGGCTGTTTCATGTGTTCATGGGGTGGTTTCTGTATTCCCTCACATAAATGTGCTAGCCAACATTGTTTGGAATTGGTCATATGCAATAGGGCTACATTTCATAGGGTGAAATAGACAGGAGTGCGTCACAATTGATTGTTAGCTCTCACATACCCTCACTTGTCATTGCATGTCATTTGCCATGTACATCTGCAGTAACCATGAGGGACAAGAAAGGTAGGACTAGAGGTTTTACACACAGTGTGCATTCCTATGCCATTGATGTGGCATCATGTGAAATAGTACACTCCACATGTGTAATGGGGAAGGTTTGTTACCTGACTGTTGGCATGCATCATTGAGTTACTTGTAGTCATGTTCATCCATGGATCAACCATGGATATCTGGGTTTGCAGGACCAGAATGGTGACAGTTATATAGCTTCCCATAGGGCCTCCCCAACATACAAAGGACTAATGGCTTCTACTGATGCAATCAGAGTATGGCATTGTGGGGGGTGCCATTCAGTAGTAGTGATTTCCCTCCCTGGGGATAGCTGATTCACTATGTTGTGAATTTTAGACCCATCTCCCTGGCACTTTGCACATTTTGTCAACAGCGTACATTTCTATGCCAAATGTGTAGTATATAACATTAGTACTACCTCCATGACTCCATTAGGACAATTTACACATGGTGAAGTGTGCATTGTTCATATGTTTCCAGTGTGACATGAGTATTTCCATGTCACCTTCTTCACGCTACTGTACTGCTGTTAGCAACATGGCAGGATGTTAGACCACCATTTTTTTTATTAATGTGTTATTGTGCATGTGACAAATAGATGTATGCATGACCTTGTGTGGGGTCTGTGGGAATGAACCTTGGTTTGTCCTACTGTTGAATGACAACAGGTAACTGAGATATGCTTCATGAGGCAAAGCATTGAAGGTGATGTGGTCTCCTACTTGTTTAATGGATACTGTGATTGCACAACTTCCCCCATGCAATTGTGGTTGCCTGAGATCCTGATTTTCCTGTGGGCAGCTGATGACAGAACATGTGGCATACATACATATGGTATGGTACATTTAGGAGCCACTTTGATGTAGTTTCTTGCTGGGGCCTACTTGACATCATGGTAATGTTTGCTAATCACATCTGTTGTTCAAGTGTGATCCGAAACATGTGGTGCCCCCTTTCCTGTATTTACAGAATCATCTCAGGCAAGCGAATGAGACAGGGTACAACCAAGTGGGGAAGCATCGGGCCATGGTATCTCCAGTCATGGCACAAGTGACACAAAGGGAAACAGTGGCCCGGAGGGTGAGGGGAGTGCCACAGAGGGCAGAGGATCAACCTCATCATCATTGGATTCTACCTCCAGTGGCTACTCCCTAGTGGTGGTGGACCCATCAGGACCTGCTCCTATACCATTCTTCTCTGCCACCCTCAGTTCTATCATCACCTTCCCTGTTGCTCCCCACCCAGATGACCTCACCCGCTCACCCAAGGGGGGGTGTCTCCTTTGCCCCAGGCATCTAGCCCCTGTAGCCCCTGCTGCCCTGAGTGAGGAGGCTATAGATCTCCTGAGGAGTATCTCTGTGGGCCAGACTTCCATTGTGATTGCCGTCCAGGGTTTGGCATGCCAACTTCAGCAGACAAATGCTTTCCTGGAAGGCATTCATAGTGACATGCCTGGCCTACAGAGATCTTTTCAGGCTCTGGCCTCCTCACTGACTGCAGCCATCCACCCCTCACAATCCTCCCCCCACCACCTCCCTCTTTCCAATCCAAAGTCCCTATTCCCCTACCTATGCCAAGAACACCGACACATCTGCACGCACCCACCTCAACACACATAAGCTGCACATATAGACACAAACACCCCAAGATACATCGGCATGGAGGCACTTAATATTCACCCACAGATACCACATCAGTCACCATTTCTACAGACACCGCCAGCACCCCCGCTGACCCACACACTACATCCACCATACCCACAGACACAACCACAACAGTCAGTGACACACCCACCACATCCACCAGAAACCCAGACAACAGCTCACAACCCACAGACCAATACACCTCAGACACCATACTCCCAGACACAAGTACAACACCCACAGACACATCCATCACATCAACTATACTTGCAAACACCGCCCCAACCCACACAGACACATCCACTACATCCACAATATCCATACACACTACCGCAACACACACAGACACATCCACAACATCCAGCATACCCACAGACACTTCCCCAACAGGCACACAGACACATCCACCACTCCCACATTACCCAGCACCTCCACCTCTCAGTCCCCCAAGACACGCAAATGCTACACTTACACACGCAACAGACACCACCCAAAAAGACGCATACCTCCCACACACAAACACACACACAAGGCATCTACACCCACACATAAGATGACCACTCCCATAACCTTCAAATACCTAACCCCTTCTGATGACCATATCCATTTTCCAAACAAGAGTTTCATTTTTGACCTTGCCATTTCCCGTGTTCCCTCCACCCCCTCCCAAACCCAAGAGTCTCCGACCCACATCAAAACCCATCCCTTCCACATCCAAGTCCTCCCCTGTCACACCTGCCCCTTGCAAGCACCAATACCCCTCACCGCCAAGAAGAAGCCTACGTCTCCAAAGATCCAAAGAAAAATACCCCTCCCAAACCAACCCATACCAAATACGACCCCACCCCACCCAAGGATGATCCCTGAGGTGAATGACTGCCCTCTTGATGCCTCTTCCTGTGGAGGTTCCCTGGCAGTGATTGGAGTCAAGGTTGGGCACAGTAATTTGCATGAACTCATGTGGCCTGGCCAATGGCCTTTGTTCTTAAGCATTTGGATCCAATAAACACATATTGTTGTTTTGTTGGGTACACATTTGTCCTGCAATTACTTTTCTACCTCTGTGTTGTTCCTGAATGATTTGTGTTGTATGCCTACAGTTGTGTGTGTTTCACCCTGAATGCTGATCCATTTGCTGTTGTTTTCCATATCTGACTTCGTGAGCAGTGCTGGTGTCACCCAGGACAAGGGTAGATATTCACTGTATGGATATTTGTTTGCTAATCCAATTGGGGTGTCATTATATTGTGTTATGTTTGCTATGGTAAGTATTTCATCTTGTGTTGTCCAACGTCAGCATGTACGGTGTGAGTTTTGTCCTCCTGATATGGATTGTACATTCATTTTATGTGTCGAAGCTTGAGTTGTGTTTGTCCACGCATGGAGGGAGCTCAATTGTGCTGGCTTCCTTTGCTGACTGACCACGTGTCCATTTTGATGTGTGTACCTTGCAGCTACCTCATCTAGAGGTATGGCCATGCTGTTACTGTTGTACATGCTTTCTTGACTTGCATTTACCATTAAGCAGATAGGCATTTCACTTGGCTCAAATTGTTTTTGTCCCTGAGATACACGAGGGGCCTGTTCCTTTGCAAATTTTGTTTTAGGGGCATTTGCAAAGTGAACTGTGTTCCAGGGCAGCATCTTTCCATGAATGATCCAGATGCCCCGTCCCTTTTGTGCAGGTATTGTTTGAAATGTGAGCTTTGGATATTTGTCTCTCAAAACATTGTGCAACCTTTTGACCTTCCATTGTTTTGCAATGTGGGTGACATGTGGGTCCATTACAGGGGTGTTTTATGTAGGGTTATTTGAGTTCCAAGGTCACATACATACATATGTATGTGTCTTCAATCTAACAAGGCATGTGAGGGTGTCAGTTGAATTGGTGGATGTGATGTTGATGTGGTGTTGCTGTTGGGAGACACAATGTTCTGTACACTTCACTGTCCCTGAAATGGGCAGACGTGTTATTGTGGAGTGTGGCAGTGTCAGTGAGCTGCCCAAAGTGGGCATTTGATAGCTGTGAATGTGTCATTCATTGTGAATGACTCCAACCCGGGACACAATGATATGTGCAATTAGTGCCGGTAGCATGAGCCCCATATCACGTGGACATTGACACAACCATCTGTTGTTGAGTTACACAGGAAAGTTTGTGTACTTACCATCGATTGCATCCACGGCGACATGCATTTTGGGCTCCATCGATGAACAGTAGCAGGATGTGTGTGATGGGCTCCGTTGCAGCACAGGATGTGTAACGGTGTCTGCAGGTGAGTTGTTTGATTTATGCTCTCAGTTTCCACCAGCTGGGATGTGATGGTTAGACTGCTATGGTCACATTGGCAGTGTGCAACATCATAATGTGTCTGGCGGAAATTCTGGCTGTGCTGGCCTGTTTGGCCTGCCTCAGCATTATAATACAGTGGCCCAACCTCCAAGCGAATGCCGGTTGGACCGCAGCCATGGCGGTGTGTGGGCTGTCAAATAAGTAATGAAGCCCTTAGTCTTTGTATCTTCTACAATCTCAATTTGTAATGTTGGCAATGTAAAACTAATATAAATGTGAGACTGTTAGAAAACAATCATGTTTAGGTTGCTTAGGTCTAGAGCTCAGGAATGAGATATTGCATTTTTTATTTGATTTTTGCTGTTTTTTATTGGCGAGCCATTAGCACTTATTAAAACAGAGTGCATACTGTTCAGAGAGTTCAGGATGACATTTCTTATGACAGCTGGTTTATTTCTATTGCATATTGTAATATCAACATTTTTACAGCAGGGCTGTTTGTGATGCAGTCCACTAAAAAGCAAAGAAACATGTATTTTATTTAAACTCAACAATATAAAAGTAACGAAAAAAGAAAACAAAACTTAGCTAACTTACTCCATCTGTGCTGGGCACCATGTCATTTTCCCTGTGCTTTCAACAAACATTTGCACTGTGGTATTTGAATTCTATTAGCAAAATATTTGATGATACTGATTTGTAAAGAGGAAGTCCAGTGCTTGATGCACAGTGTTTGAATGACTCAATCTTAATATTTTAACTGTCTCCGATTGATATTAAAAAATGAAGGTATTTAAACAAGGAGTGATTGAATGGGCTTGGAGACTAAACTATTCCATCATTCAGTAGAAGTGAATTTTTTAAAAGTCCAATGCTTGAGTAGTCACTGACAGCAACTGTTCATAAGCTGCAACTTTCATTCCACCAGCAAATTCTCTAATAGTTAGATGAATCTGTAACAAGCATTTTACATGGAGTAATTCATCATTCTGCCCAGTCGTTTCCCTAGCCATCAATGTATGCCTGATGTTCTGTCTAACTATAGCAGTTTTGCTTGAGATGGTATGTGTCCCTTTCTGTTTGATATCTGTTGTCCTTGTGCATCAACAACCATTCTGAACTCTCCATCATGTCCTAATTCCTTGCTCCTTTTATTCCCTTTGTTTAATAATCAGTTGTAGCACTCTACTTAGTGCAAATGTAGTCAGATGAACTGGAATCCGTAATGTAGGAAAGTCATCAAATCAATACATTCAAAATATGTGGAGATTTCAAACCATAAAGGGTTATTAAAGGTTAACATTTTTTTACAAATACAAAATCATCAAATTAGCATCAATCAGTAATCAGTAAATGAAGGCACTCAGTAATCATGAAGGTCAAATCAATCAGTCATGTAAATGACAGGAAAAATTAGTTTAAAGTTGTCCAAAAGGAAAGGGAAGACTAAGGGGGTCATTACAACATTGGCGGTAAAAGCCGCTTACTGCCGTGCAGAAGACCACCAATACACCGCAGCGGAAATCCGCCACAGCTATTATGACCCACATCTCGGAATCCGCCGAAATTCAGACACCCACACAAGTCCTCCACACCAAATGTCAGTGATAAACTGGCAAAAACAAAACCTCCACCGTCACGCCAACAGAAACACACCCATGCTATCACGACCCACGAATCCACGCGGCGGTCTTTCAACCGCGGTATTCCATTGGCGGTACACACCGCCGCGCTCAAAATACACACACATCTCCAAAACATCGCCACATTGGACAATTCGAAATACACACACCTGATACACATACAAACACCACTCCCACACAATCAATACTATATAAACACACACCCACATCACCCACAAACCCCTACGACCCAAAATGTTGACGAAGGCCAGAGAGACTACACAGCAGAGACAACCCCACCACACAGAGGCACACAACACCATCACACACACAAAATCCACGCACAAAACACCACACACCACTACACATCACCACAGTCATCACCACATACACCACCCCACACATCACCTACACCACTCCATGGCACGGCAAAGACACCCCAGGTTCCTGGAGGAGGAGCTCAGGGTCATGGTGGAGGAAATCATACGGGTAGAGCCACAGCTATTTGGATCACAGGTGCAGCACACCTCCATAGCTAGGAAGATGGAGCTATGGCGAAGAATAGTCGACAGGGTGAACGCAGTGGGACAACACCCAAGAAATCGGGAGGACATCAGAAAGAGGTGGAACGACCTACGGGGGAAGGTGCGTTCCGTGGTCTCCAGGCACAACATCGCGGTACAGCGGACTGGCGGCAGACCCCAACCTCCTTCCCCACAACTAACAACATGGGAGGAGCAGGTCTTGACCATTATGCATCCTGAGGGCCTCGGGGGAGTCGGTGGAGGAATGGACTCTGGTAAGTCAAATCTTAACTATCATATCCCCCGCCCTACCTGCATGCTATCACAGACCCCCACCCTCACCCCCTCCCCTCCCCTATCACTCCAACTCCTCACTAATGTACTAACACAAACCACCCATCCCAAAACCAAGCCCTGCATGACACAACAAAGCATTGACACCCCTCACTAAAGCATGCCAACTGCACATACCCATAACACCCCCCCAACCATCATCACACAAGCCCCCACACAGGAATGCTAGTGCCGGGGTACACGCTCACCCACCCACTGCACACCATGACACACACACATGCAATAATCATGCTTTTACACCCCTGCAGGACCACTACCCAACGTCACCAGACAGGAGGGTCCAGACATATCTACCCCAACCACAGAAGAGGCCCACAGTGATGACAGCAGCTCTGGCCAACTGGATCCAGGTGACCAGCCCGGACCATCGTGGGCCTCAGGACAGTCGGTTTCCCCCGCACAGGCACAGCCCACCACAGACCTTCCACCCTCTGGTAACACCAGCACAGCACCCACCCAGCGGGCCCATACATCCGTCCCCAGGACACGTCAACCAGCTGTGTGTCCACCACTACAGGGAACCCAGGATAACCCACCACCCCAACAACAACAGGGACCTGGGGGCAGTGGTAGTGGGCACACGGTCCAGGGGACGGAGGCCCAGGAACACGGGGGAACTAGGAGGGCTGCTGTGCGACAGGGGGCGGACAGGCCAAGGGAACCCACTCTCCACGAGGCCCTCTCCTCCATCATGGGAGCCTACCACCACTCCCAGGAGACGATGGCTACGGTCCAGGCCAAGTTTCAGGAGACCCAGCGCCTGCAGGAGGAACAGTATTTGGGCTTCAGGGAGGAACTCAGAACCATCAGCTCCGCCCTGGGCACCATCGTAGGGGTGCTGAAGGAGATACTGAACACCAGGAGGGACACCGTGGCACTCCAACGGGCCCCTGACACTACCATGGACGATGAACTGCCCACCACCTCCGCCGGCGCTAGTGGACAGGAGGCACTGCCACAGGACCACCACACCAGCACCCCACCCCCTGCAGACGGAGAACCACCCCGCAAGCGGTCCCTGAGATCCAGGAACAGGACAGAGCACGATGGCAAGACCCCCACCAAGAAATGAGACCACCCTGATTGTCCTCCCACTGCCCCACTTTGTAACCCTGTCCATATTGGAACTGCCCCAACTCCACTTCCTATGCCCATATGGGCAGTGCACCTGTGAGACTAATAGACTAGACTCTGCCATGGACATTCCTCCACCATCACCCCTCAGCATTTTACCACCCCCCTCCAATATTTAGCACTTCAATAAACACCCTTGAAGCACAAAACAATCTGGAGTCAGTCTGTGATTTTGAAAATGTGTATTAGCAATGACAGTGACAAAATCCGTTCTCAAATGTAATGTCAACATACCTATGTCACACATCACAAGTCCATGAGGAATGTAAGGAGATGACACATGTTGGTAACCACACCTGTGAAACCGTAATGGAAATGCACAACTCAGTTACCATATACTGGTTGAAATCGACAGACAGGATAGAGTTAGAAGTGTGAAAGTACTTGTAGTAGGCAGGAATGTGTTCTCACCAGTGTGTCACTGGAAATATTGCTGGATAACTGAGTCCCTGTTGTCAATGTCTTCTTCCTCTGCTTTCTCCTCATCACTGACCACAGGCTCCACAGCTGCCAAAACACCGTCATCTGGACCATCCTCCTGCAGAAAAGGCACCTGGCGTCGCAAAGCCAGATTGTGAAGCATACAGCAGGCGATGATGATCTGGCACGCCTTCCTTGGTGAGTAGAATAGTGAACCACCTGTCATATGGAGGCACCTGAACCTGGCCTTCAGGAGGCCAAAGATGCGTTCGATCACCCTCCTAGTCCGCCCATGGGCCTCATTGTAGCGTTCCTCTGCCCTGGTCCTGGGATTCCTCACTGGGGTCAGTAGCCATGACAGGTTGGGGTAACCAGAGTCCCCTAATAGCCACACACGGTGCCTCTGGAGTTGACCCATCACATAAGGGTTGCTGCTATTCAGCAGGATGTAGGCGTCATGCACTGAGTCAGGGAACATAGCATTTACCTGGGAGATGTACTCGTCTGCCAAACATACAGGGGGTTATTACAACTTTGGAGGAGGTGTTAATCCGTCCCAAAAGTGACGGTAAAGTGACGGATATACCACCAGCCGTATTACGAGACCATTATATCTGTCCCCCCCCCCCTTTTGTGCTCTCCCTGTTCTTGTGTGCATCAGCATCCTCAGGCGGAGGTACAGTGGCACCGGAGCACGAGGGAGCTGCATCCCACATGGCCATGGAGGGCCACACCACGGACTCTGAATACACCAGTGGGACGGAGGGTGAGGGGAGCTTCACGGCGGTCACAGGATCAGCAACCAGTGACACGGACTCGTCCTCCGATGGGAGCTCCCTTGTGGTGGTGGCAAAATCTGTGCCCCCCACTTCTACAGCCCCCCCGACCAGCACCGCCCTCCCAGCAGCCCCTCAGCCTTCGCCCCGTGCCCGCTCACCCAGGACGGTGGGCATCACCTTCGCCCCAGGCACCTCAGCCCCTGCCCCTGTCACCTCTGCCGCCCTCAGTGAGGAGGCCATTAACCTCCTCAGGTCACTCACTGTTGGGCAGTCTACCATTTTGAATGCCATCCAGGGTGTAGAAAGGGAATTGCAACACACAAATGCATTCCTGGAGGGCATTCATTCTGGTCAGGCTGCCCTTCATCAAACCCTGCAATCTCTGGCCTCAGCACTGATGGCAGCCATTGTCCCTCTCTCTAGCCTCCCCCCTCCAACTTCCTCCACCCAGACCCAATCCCCTGTACCCCAGCCTATCCCAAGCACACCATCAGACCAGCCTGCACACACATCAGCACACAAGGGAAGCTCAGGCAAACATAAGCACCACACATCCCACAGGCACTCACGCAAGCATCACACACATACAGACACAGCAACATCCACTGCCTCCACTGTGTCCCCCTCCTCGTCGTCTCCCTCCTCCCTCCCAATGTCATCTACACTCTTACCTGCATGCACTACCACTACAGCCACTAGGTCCTGCACCAGCACACCCACCACCACACCCCGCTCACCTGCACTCACCACCCCCACTACCATTTACACGTCCCCTGTGTCCTCTCCCAGTGTGTCTGTGACGCCCCCTTCCAAAGTACACAAACGCAGGCACACACCCACCCAACAGCCATCCACCTCACAACAGCATCCAGCGCATGCACCTGCACCCAAAGCCACAAAAGTTACACCTCCTACAACCACCTACTCTTCCTCCACTCCCATACCCCCTCCAGCTACCCGTCCCAGTGTTCCTAAGAAACTTTTCCTGAGCAAGCTTGACCTCTTTCCCACCCCCCCCTCCAATTCATAGGTCCCGTACTAGCACCACAGCCAAAAAATCGCCGGTACCAGTGGTGCCTGTTAGAGGTATGTGGAGTACACCGGGCACCAGGGCAGCCAGTGTGACACGGAGCCACAGCACAGCCAGTCCCCCCCCTGTGAAGCACCAGAAGTTGGACAGTGCCCGGCGGGAGAGGGGGAAAACTCCAGCCGGCAAAGCCGCTCACAATCGTCCCGGGGGGAGTGTCCACTCAGCTGTGACTCCTCCCAAGGTGGGGAAGGGGCAGAAGAAATCGCCAAAGTCTGGGAAGAGCAGCACGG
Source organism: Pleurodeles waltl (assembly GCF_031143425.1). Taxonomy (NCBI): domain Eukaryota; kingdom Metazoa; phylum Chordata; class Amphibia; order Caudata; family Salamandridae; genus Pleurodeles; species Pleurodeles waltl. The sequence continues at coordinate 754,746,022 of NC_090446.1, read as the reverse complement.
TGGAGAAGACCGCCATCATCCCCGCTGCCCAGGAGGCCACCGCCAGCCCCATCGTCACTTGCCAGGAGGCCACCGCCAGAGTCAGTGCCCAGGAGGGCAGCCCCATCGTCACTGGCCAGGAGGCCACCTCCAGAGTCAGTGCCCAGGAGGGCAGCCCCATCGTCACTGGCCAGGAGGCCACTGTCAGAGTCAGTGCCCAGGAGGGCCCCGGCAGCCACAGCCCCGCTGAGCAATGAAGGACCGCCATGGCAAGCACCGCTGAACAGGGCATGCACCGCTGAACAGGTCATAAACAGCAAAGTCAAGCACCGCTGAACAGGGCACAGACCGACATATCAAGCACTGCTGAACAGGGCAAGCACCGCTGAACAGGGCAAAGACCACCATGGCAAGCACGCTGAACATGGCAAGCACCGCTGAACAGGTCATAAACAGCAAAGTCAAGCACCGCTGAACAGGGCACAGACCGCCATGGCAAGCACCGCTGAACAGGGCAAGCACCGCTGAACAGGGCACAGACCGCCATGGGAAGCACCGCTGAACAGGGCACAGACTGCCATGGCAAGCACCGCTGAACAGGGCAAAAACCGCCATGGCAAGCACTGCTGAACAGGGCACAGACCGCCATGGCAAGCACCGCTGAACAGGGCACAGACCGCCATGGCAAGCACCGCTGAACAGGGCAAGCACCGCTGAACAGGGCACAGACCGCCATGGCAAGCACTGCTGAACAGGCCACAGACCGCCATGGCAAGCACCGCTGAACAGGGCACAGACCGTCATGGCAAGCACACCTGAACAGGGCACAGACCGCCATGGCAAGCACCGCTGAACAGGGCAAGCACCGCTGAACAGGGCAAAAACCGCCATGGCAAGCACCGTTGAACATGGCAAGCACCGCTGAACAGGGCACAGACCGCCATGGCAAGCACCGCTGAACAGGGCACAGACCGCAATGGCAAGTACCGCTGAACAGGGCAAGCACCGCTGAACAGGGCACAGACCGCCATGGCAAGCACCGCTGAACAGGGCACAGACCGCCATGGCAAGCACCGCTGAACAGGCAAGCACCGCTGAACAGGGCAAAGACCGCCATGGCAAGCACCGCTGAACATGGCAAGCACCGCTGAACAGGGCACAGACCGTCATGGCAAGCACCGCTGAACAGGGCAAGCACCGCTGAACAGGGCAATGACCGCCATGGCAAGCACCGTTGAACATGGCAAGCACCGCTGAACAGGTCATAAACAGCAAAGTCAAGCACCGCTGAACAGGGCAAGCACCGCTGAACAGGGCACAGACCGCCATGGCAAGCACCGCTGAACAGGGCACAGAACGCCATGGCAAGCACCGCTGAACAGGGCAAGCACTGCTGAACAGGGCAAAGACCGCCATGGCAAGCACCGCTGAACATGGCAAGCACCGCTGAACAGGGCACAGACCGTCATGGCAAGCACCGCTGAACAGGGCAAGCACCGCTGAACAGGGCAATGACCGCCATGGCAAGCACCGTTGAACATGGCAAGCACCGCTGAACAGATCATAAACAGCAAAGTCAAGCACCGCTGAACAGGGCAAGCACCGCTGAACAGGGCACAGACCGCCATGGCAAGCACCGCTGAACAGGGCACAGAACGCCATGGCAAGCACCGCTGAACTGGGCAAGCACTGCTGAACAGGGCAAAGACCACCATGGCAAGCACCGCTGAACAGGTCATAAACAGCAAAGTCAAGCACCGCTGAACAGGGCACAGACCGCCATGGCAAGCACCGCTGAACAGGGCACAGACCGCCATGGCAAGCACCGCTGAACAGGGCAAGAATCGCTGAACAGGGCACAGACCGCCATGGCAAGCACCGCTGAACATGGCAAGCACCGTTGAACAGGGCACAGACCGCCATGGCAAGCACCGCTGAACAGGGCAAGCACCGCTGAACAGGACACAGACCGCCATGGCAAGCACCGCTGAACAGGGCACAGACCGCCATGGCAAGCACCGCTGAACAGGGCAAGCACCGCTGAACAGGGCAAAGGCCGCCATGGCAAGCATCGCTGAACATGGCAAGCACCGCTGAACAGGGCACAGACCGACATGGCAAGCACCGCTGAACAGGGCACAGACCGCCATGGCAAGCACCGCTGAACAGGGCAAGCACCGCTGAACAGGGCACAGACCGCTATGGCAAGCACCGCTGAACAGGGCACAGACCGCCATGGCAAGCATCGCTGAACAGGGCAAGCATCGCTGAACAGGGCAAGCACCGCTGAACAGGGCACAGACCGCCACGCTACAACGACGACAGCCCGGTGTGAGCTCCAAAACGAAACTCCAGCAATGACCATCAGATATGCCCGACTGCATCTTTGCACTGCAGCAATGATCATCTGCCACCCCTGGCCTACTCTTCGTGCTATAGTAATGACCCTTCATGACATTATCCCTGGCTCTTGAGGCCTCCTTCTAACTGAACTGGACTCTTCATGCCAGACTTGGAGAAGGTAACTTTTTCTGAGGTACTAATCAGGCTCCAGTAGCCAGCCCGAATTCCATCGCAGTAACCCTAAAAATGTGATTTTCTCCAGGTGTAGCACAACCAGATGACTGGAAGAGGTGCTTTGTGCTTTTAGGTGCTAAACTAACTTAAACGTTAAAATTGCATATCTCTAGGACTGTTTTTTTTTTTTTTACTCTATTATCATTTTATTTATTGAACTTTACTCTATTATTTTAAATTGGTGTAAGATCTTTCTTGAGAGATTTTCACTTTATTATTGTTTGTGTGCTGCATTCATATATTACGCGTTGCCTCTAAAACAAACCTAACAGCTTTGGTGCCAAACTACCAAAGAGTTAAAGCACAGGTTAATTTAGTGACTTCTGTGGTTCATCCTGACAGGGATTATGATTGTTGCTTGTGAAGGCTCGTCACCTTCCTCAACCAAATACCCAGTTTCCTACATTTGTGCTCTGTGGCGGGAATTCACTTCTATTCCACCTGACTTTGTGCACCTGTGTCTCTGCCTGCTGCAAGCATGGAGTTGGAGCTCAACAGGCTGAACAGCTACACTACTGCTGAGGTTCAGGGACTCTGCAGGGAGAGGCGGGTTTCAGCAACCAGGGGCTTCAGGAAGAAGGAGCTCTAGAAGTCTCGTAGATTCTGGGAAGGGGCCCATCAGTTACAGTCTATGGCACAAGTGGAGGGTGAGCAGGTGGATTTAGAGGAGAGATAGAAGAGGAGAATGCCAATTGTCTGATGGTAGCCCCAGAGGAAAGAAGAGGGCTAACAAGAGCGATGTCACCTGCCAGATCAAGGGCAGGCAGCAGCATCTCCTCCCACAACCTGTCCCCTGAGGAACTGTAGACAGGAAAGAAGAAAGAGAGTTTAGGCTAAAGATGGTCAAACTAAAAGTGGAGGGAGCAGCAGCCCAGAGGGCTTCAGAGGAGAGAAAGGCTGAGGCAGGGAGAGCCTTGTCAAAGAAGAAGACTGAGGCAGAGAGAGCCTTGGCAAGGGAGAATCTGAGATTGAAAGAGTCTGGGAGGAAAGGAAACTCATATTGGCTAATGAAGTGGGTCTTAAGACCTCAAAGTCAAACAAAACAATAGGCTCAGCAACAATGGTTGCAGCTAAACTGCAGTGACCAATGGAGATACGAAAATCTAAATGCATAGGCTCCCGGAAGAGGATTCAGGGCGAGACTTTGAAAACACATGCCCACTGTGGGGAGGGATACCCTGCTTACAGAGGCAGATGACCAGCTGACCAGATGGAAAATCTCCCATGAAAGCAATTCTTGTTACCAAATTTGGACTCAGCCCAGGGAAACACTGCATGAGGTTTAGGGACAGTCACAATCTGTCAAGCTGGTCATGGGTGAATGTTATTGATTACTCCAGTAAGGCACTGAATGGTTGGGTAAAGGAAAGCACAGTGAGTGACTATGGAGGGCTGATACTGAGAGAACACATTCTCAATACCTGCTTTGCAGGGCTGTGTGGAAGCCTGATTGATAGCAAGCTGACTTCACCCCAAGTGCTTGCAAATGAGGAAGACCTCTGGATCAGCACCAGGATGTCCAGGCTCACACAAGACGTGATCACCGCAAGGGTGAACAGGAATCCCACCAGTTGAAAGAGGTGGGAGATAAAAATAAAATATCTGATTTCTCAAAAGTACCCCCAAAAGAGTTTCAAGGGGAATGATTCCCAGCCCAATACTGACCAGAAGAAGAGATGGTTCCATGGGAAGAAATCTTCAAATCGCTTCACCTCTGTGTGTTTTGAGTGTTACATGTACGGGCACTCAAAGGACGATCACAACTGCCCGAAAAGGCAGTAGCCCCCTACTGGTAGTCAGGAACTAGGAATGGCTAGAGTAATGCTTGGTGAGGATGTTGTCCTAGTTTATATGGGGGATCATAGTGTCCCTGGGAGAAAGCGAGATGTTACCCTAGACTCACAAGCCTAGTAGTACTAAGATACTAAGAAGTAGAGGCAGTGGAACCATGTCGTTGGGCATAGGATGGTGGCTCTGAGAGACACAGGAGCCAGTATGACTACTATCAGGTGTCATCTGGCCTTCTCAGAACAGGTGCTTCCCTGTTTTGTCCATCAGGTGGTTATTGCTGGGAGCCTTAAGAGTCGCTACTCAGTGGCTCCGATTTCCTTTAAATTGGGGGAAGTCTCAGGCTGTGAGTCCAGCCACGTCTGTGGATTGTCTTAAGGGTAATGCTGTGGTGTACACCATCTGGAAGGCGGTGAAGCTTCGGTCAGACTTAGAGATGCTAGGGTTTCCTGAAATGGTGAGCTTGACCACACCATGACTGCATCAAATGAACTATAAATCAAAAGCCTCTTTAATGGTAAAGTCATATTTTAAGTCACAATTCTGAAAACTGCCCGTTTTGGAAATTTATATTATAAAGGAACAATGGCCTTCAGAACACTTATTGCAAATATAATGGGAAAGCAATTATGCCCATATATGCCATCTAAAAACATAATCCACTCGAAATTGTTGTGCAGTAACAAATAGATAAGTGAGTGAAAACACAAACAGCAAACAATCGCAAAAACAAAGAGACACAGGCACTTATATGTGACAAAAAAATCAGGCAATGAGAGTAGTCGCAATTGACAGCAGCACTTATGCCCTTAATACAATAAACATTACAATAGGGTCAAAACGCACAGTCAACGATGTTTCGATCTCTACAGAATCATAGGATCATCATCAGGACCTTAGAAAATTTGGCTGAGAGTTTTATGCACAATTATACCCAAGAGTAGGCTGAAAAAGAACAAGAAGAAGTGACAGAGAAGAAAAAAGAAAGGAAACAAATTAGTTGCCAACCACTGGAGGATGGTTAAAAACCTCATCCATCCACACTGAAAAAAGGGTAAATAAATGCATTAGATTTATGGGGCCATGCATACATGTATTTAAAGCATGCACCAGTCAGGGGGTGCTGTCATGGGTTAGTGCTAGAGAGACATATCTTCATATCACACTAGTGAAGATGAGGGGCTCATACATATGTCAACCTTACTCACTAATCAGTCATCTTAGTGGCTAGTTACACCTTTCTGCCATTGATACCCAGTGTCTATAACCAAGCATGCAAGTGTTCCAAGCAGGCACTAATAAATATTCTGAGACAAAGAATAACTATCTTAACGTTAAAAGGTTTATATTTTATTGTGTCTATTAGACAATCTACATGAGCATAATTGGTTTCCCATTATATTACCAATAAGAGTTCTGATGAGGGACCATTGTTCCTTTAGAATATTATGCAACCCTGGTCTCTCAATATCCAAAGGTACATGACACCAGCCTATTGTCACACCAGATCCATTGCAGCCTGAGTAAGGGAAGGAAGGAACTTTCCAGAAATACATGTGAGGGTGAGCTAGGCGCTCCCCTACTTCAAAGGCTGGCACCAGGTCAGTTGTAAAAATGGGACCACTTGAGCCACTCATCATATCACCTCTGGACCTGTTTGAAGGCTTAGAAGAAGGGTCGTCCTGCTGCCTTGTTGCCATGCTGCTGGAAGGACTGTCCTATTGCCTGAGGAAGGAAGCCTGGAACTGCTCTTTGAATCCAGGACCATCAGAGTGTCTCAAAGAGCTAGCTGTCTGGCCTCTTGTTCTGAGCTACATGAATACAACAAGTTCCAGAGGCCCATCTGCAACTGCCCAGCTGACCTGCAGCAACTGGTCCTGCCTGGACCTGCAACTGGACCTGCCTGAGCTCTGCTGGCCTCTGATATAGTGAGTCCCTCATCTCCAGAGGTGCTTCCCCGAGTCTTGGAATCTTGGTAGGGTTCAGAGTGCACTCCTCTGCCAAAAATGGGAGAAATACTGATGTTTTGGTCTCCTTACCACCACAAACAGGCCTGTTCGTGCCTAGACCGTGCTGCCTGCGACAACTGCTAATCCAAAGCTCCAGTGAACCTGAAGCCTCGCACTATAGTGACAGACAATGCGAGATCTGCACTTCCAAGCACAGCATCACCAGTCCACGTTGAACCCCCCAATAAAAAGCTCCAGCTAAGACCAATTGAATGTTTGTTCTACAGCTATGACCATCTGTGATGTCAGGACTGCTCCTCAAGCTACATCGAAAACCATCCCCAATGCTCTCAATGCTCCTTATTGCCTCCTTCATGGCAAACTGGACTCTTTGTGCCAGATGTTGACAAGGTAACGTTTTCAGCAGGGCTAACCTGGTGGCTGTTTCTGGTCCACTATCCATCACGGTCATTTTGAACTTATGACTTTTCCCGGTGTAGCATTACCAAATGACCACAAGTGGTGATTTGTGCTTTTAGGTGTCATACTTACCTAAAACTTTGAAATTCCTTATCTGCAGTGTAGGAAATTGAGTTATTGGTTATGCAGGATGTGAAGCTTGTGCAAGTAATAGGTCCACAAATTCCCTTTACTGGGATCGAAGCACCCCATTGTAGTGCTTGGCTCTCTCAGGGTAGTGAAGCAAAGCAGTCCAGGGCCTCCTCAGGGGAGGTGGTGTTGGCTAGTAATTATTCGTGAATGGAACTCGCCAAATTACAATCCATGGAATTCCGTGGAGTTTCATAAAAACTCTGCGAGATTTAGCAGAGTTCCACCAACAGGCAGAAAATATGCATGTTACACTGTTTGTGCTGCAATTTAGCACGTGAAGTGCAAGCAGTGTTAAAAAATCTGTGAGAACAGCACCATGTGGTGCACAAGAGAGCCCAGGCATTCAAACTGATTTTGCTGCCGCTGGAGTAGCAAATCTACTCAGAGGGTAGCAAATCTACTCCAGAAGGAGCCTTCTGACTACAACCGCTCATTACCCCCCATTTTAGAGAATGGCGCTAGGTGACAGCAAGTCTCGCTATAGTTTCTGGAGTCTTGTGGGAAAAAATCCCAGCATGCAGCATTTGGCTGAATGTGGCCAGAAATCCACATTACAAGAGTAACACAGGGTTACTCAATCTCACCTGATAGTCGATACTTTAGATAACAATCTGCAATCACATTTGACCTCTAAAGGGTCATGACCCTCAAAATCATAGTACCTCCCACTAGATAGACACCACAATATAGGGAGCATCACATTAAAAGTCAAAGAATCCACATATTAAAACCACTACATGCCATGTAATCAATAATAATCATGTGCAAATGAAATAAGTATTGTTAACAAAGCATTTCAAAATTATTCATCAATCAGTGCCAACACAAATAGTTGATGAAACATTGAAAATAAACATAAGATGTGTCTATCTTTTTTATACATTTTCTGGCAACATAAAATGCATCCCTAGAAGGCACTACAATCCCAGCTGTAGAGCAAAAGCTCGAGCCTTGGGAGTGCTTTGGAAATAATTATGCAAATCCTGGGTTCCCAAATTCTGCGACCTCACAAAGGATGGTCAGTTTTCCAATGTTGAATTCTGGGGAGTTGCTGCAACTCCCACAACCCTCCTCATCACTCCTTAAGTTTGTTGGTGATGCCCCTGTCCTCCTGGTGCCACCACAATGCAAAAAATAGAATATGAGAATAAGTCTCTACTGAGACTTTATGAGGTGCTCTCTCTGGGAAGCAGTGAATATTTTAACAGTGGGTATCCCGCTCATCTTCTTCCTTTTTGTTTTTCTTATTTATGGGGTTGCTTGATCCTACCTGAGACAGTCCCAAGCCTTGGTTTAAGTTGTGGCAGCACGGAGAGCCCATTCTGGTGCTGCCTTGCCAGCTCCATGCCTGGCTAGCACTACTGGTTGCATTTGCAGAAGCCTGCATCCCTATTTTTCTTGCCTGTTCCGTGGGGCAGGGTTTTTGTCTGTGGTGCCTTTCTCACTCCCCAAAGACACAGTCATGGGGTGCAGGAGTTAGCACACCACCATGGTGCTCCCCCTTGCCTTACTCGCTTCAGGACCTTGGGGTGGGGTCTTGGGCCTCTGGTTATGATGGTCCCTGGGAATATGGGGGCTACTGGCCCCAGAAGCAAGTTAGGAATGGGAAGAGGGCCTCACCATGCCCTCTTTCTAAAAGAAAATAATAATAAATCATATGTGGACCACTGGGCACCAGCTCATCCCATGGTAACTCCTAAAAACTGTGGCAAAGCCCCATGCGCTCTGTTCAATTGCAGGAGTCAAAGGTCACCCACCTTTAAAAGGCCATAATCCAGGCTCGCTGGGCCATTTTGGATGATCTTGGACTAATTTTTCTTCTGGTGAGGTCTAGCCACCAGAAGCAGTTTCAGAACACCTCCTCAACTCCACTGTGGAATATTCGGTGGGGAGCTGGCTTTACTAGCGCCCTGCAACCAGTGTTTCTCCTTCCCTCCATTCTGGTGCTTCTCTCATCTTGATTGTGCACAAAAGACCAGATGCCCCCCAAATACACTTGATAGAGTGTAGGAGGGGCCACCCTGATTGTCCCTTGGAGAGACCCAGTGGTCCTATGGTCAACGCGGGGCAAAGGCCTTGGTCCTTTAGGGTATCAGTTGGCTTGACCTTCCACTTGTCATTGACTGTTGCTAGCATCCAGTTCCAGTAAGAATCAAAGAGCACTATATCTCCCTTATGCAATAATTTTTAAATGAGGGTGGAAGGGTCTGGAAGCCGCAGAAGCAGTGGTAATTAATCCTTTTGTTTGGGGATGCCTTTGCTCCGTCCGCTGGGGAGTTGAGTAATTAACTTGGCCCTACAGGGGGACAAAAGGCCTTGGCTCTTATCCTGAGCTGAGACAGAGAAGTATGAAACTTATGGATGACCTTTAAGGTGTGCATATATCTGCTTGGAACCCTCATAGTCAATCCTAGTGCACACTTTTCATCTCTTTTTCATCTCTTGCTGGAATGTGTAGGGCAAAGGGAAACAAAATTGCACTCTAAGGCTGATTTACCTATGTGTATAATAAAATGTCACTGCAGACAAAACAGTTGATCCTAGTGACTTCACCTATGTGTGCCAACTACCAGTATATAGTCTACCATAGGTCAATATCTAACCCTGCAGTGTCATCTCTGCACCAGGGTACCTGTGTAGAGTTAATGGGCTGCACACAAACGTAGTCTCACAAGCACAGGTCTCACTTGTGTGCAGGTGGTGTGCGCACATGTTCAGATGTAACCAGCCAAGTGCCCATTACCTTTTCTGCAGCCTTAACTTATACAGCAGGCACTTGCAATAAATACGTACAGTTCCTTTACCATGTGATTACCTTGAGTGAGACACCAGAATTGAGACTCACCCACCATAAAAAGTTCAAAACTGAGAGATCAAAAAGCAAAAGAAATCTGTGCATACTAAGGCCCGTATTTACACTTTTTTTTAGCATCGCATTTATGCCGCTTTTTGATGTAAAAATGGCGCAAACTTACAAAATACAATTGTATTTTGCAAGTTTGCACCTATTTTGCGTCAAAAAATTACGCAAATGCGGCGCTAAAAAAGTATAAATATGGGCCTTTATGGGCAGAAGCCAACTGCAACATCCGGAGCAACTTACTAGATTTTTGTCTCTGGTGTAATTTTATTTATTCAAATTTACTCTATTCTTCAAAATTGGAGTTGGGTTTACATATTATTACTGTTTGTATGCTGCAAAAATAGCTTAGATGTGGCCTCTTAGTTCAGCCTAACTGCTTTGGTGTCAAGCTACCAGAGGGTGAGCACAGGTTAATATAGAGACTTTTGTGGTTCACCCTGACAAGGATTTTGGTTGTTGTTTGGTTATTGCTTAATAGTGTCTTCACCCTCTCAACCAAAAATCCAACTTCCTGCAGCTCCTAATTGCCTTCTCCTGAACTCCATTGTAAATCCTTTGATATTATATTTAAAAAGAGGCCAGTGTTTCCATGCTGGAATTGCTGTGTTTGTGACAAGCAACCTCATGCCTTAGGAATGTAGTTACTGTTACACACCAAATGTGCACATCTCCTGATCCTTTTGCTACTGGCTTCACAAACAAGTGTTCTAGGCAGTAACAGTGCGTGTGTGTTTTTAGCATGCCTTAGGAATGTAGTTACTGTTACATACCAAATGTGCACATCTCCTGATCCTTTTGCTACTGGCTTCACAAACAAGTGTTCTAGGCAGTAACAGTGCGTGTGTGTTTTTAGCATGCCTTAGGAATGTAGTTACTGTTACACACCAAATGTGCACATCTCCTGATCCTTTTGCTACTGGCTTCACAAACAAGTGTTCTAGGCAGTAACAGTGCGTGTGTGTTTTCAGCATCCATGGACTGAAGTTCCTGAAGGTAACAAAGAAGGATGAACATGGCTGATAAAAACATTTTATAGAGCAAAATAACTAAAATATTTACTATATTTTGAAGCAAAATGCCAAAACATGTAAACGTTTGAAAAGCATTTCAATTTGCCAGCTTCATAAAAAAGAAAAATCTGTTTGTGCTGATTTCCATCTAGATGTTGTTACGTGTATTTCTTCACGGGCATAGGTTTCACGAGGTTTGTGCACTACGCTAATGTGTGCTTTTTCAGACCAAAAAAACACACATTTTTGCCTTTATCTAAGATTTTTTTCAAAGGGGGCCGGCAGCTTCCTGAACAATAAAGTTTCGCAAAAAAAAAGACAAAATCAAAACAAAAATTCCAAAAGGCTGACAACGACGGCTTTACCAATGCTTGGGACTGTTACCAATCTATACTTTTATATTCCAACAAAGAAAACGTTGACGGTCCAAAATTCCATCACTGATTGAAAGCCATGCATGTGTGGCAAAGTGTGAGTTGTTTATTCTTGCTTGTCTGTTTTCATGCTTTCCTCTTTTTTCGTGGTCTTCATGCATAGGTGTCTATGTGTGCGTATGTTGAATGTGCGTTTAGGTGCGGGCATGACTGTACGTTAGTTGATTATGTGCAATGTACCACCGTGTGTTGTCAAAGTGTAAAGGTGTCTGTCTGCATTTATGCTGGGCATTCACTGCATGATAGCCTTCAACTATATTCTCTCCCTCTGCTTACATGTCTCATTCAATGCGGTTTGTTTTGAGTACACACACTATCCAAAAGCCCACTGTTGTTGTTTGTCAGTTCTTGTTCTTGTGTGGGGGGGGGCGTTCAAAATTATGAACGCATGCTTTCTGATTGTCTAGGCATTTATGATGTTCCTTGACGAATTTGATGTGCTGTTCTACCTAGCAGATGCAATAACAGCTTACCAGGGCATTTGTCAACCTTCTCGAAATGTTACTGCAGGACAAACCCATTTCTTGAGAAACAGGAGCAGTTAGATAGTTGACAGACATTCGCCTTTGAGTCAGGAGCCGGGTAGCATTCCACTGACATCAATTTGACACAGTAATGCTGGTGATTTGAGTCACCTTTATTGTCTAATTATAGGTCAACACTTCCCTCGGTGTACTAACTCAAGGTTTTAAATATGACTCTTTGTCGTAACATTGCAGTCTGTTTTGGGTTCTGAAACAGCGCCACTGACATTCCAGGTCGAAGGACGTAGCTGGTTGGATTGCTTCTTTTCTTGCTTTCTGCTCGTGTCTTCAAATCAAACTCTATTATGTTGTGAATGTATGTGGCTAATTTGTTTTAGGTGGTTTGGGGAATGCTGTGTTCATTTCTAAAGATCGTCACATGCATTTTGAAAGAACTCTACCTAGGCAGGACGCCATCTTTATTAAAGAAAACCAGTGCATTTTGTTTCCTAAACAGGAGTCTTGTTAATCAGAAGCACATGCAGCCATTAGACTTTAAAATTGCGAAACGTTATTAGACCATGGCATACTCTACCAACATTAACAGCACAGTCATTTTAAATAAATTAAAACCTTGCTTGCCTGGAATCATGGCTGATTACTTCAATTTACAGCCTCGGGCCGCCCAGTCTTTGCTGTCTTGTTCTTCAGTGACATACTCACCCCGCAGGAGGTCCACACCCATTCCAACCGATTAATTGTTTTTTTCTCCAGGAACATTTAGAAATAGGGCATAGGATATCGTTTACATATTTGAAAAAAGATTGGAAGCAGTCTAAAGATCCTTTTTGCAAAGGCAGCGCTGTAAACGTTATGCTCTGTGCTGTAAGCAAAGCTCATTCAGTATTCATTTATTTTTTGCACTTTCAAGCAGACGGGTCTGGCACGTGCTTTTTGCTCTTGTGTATTATCCACATTATATGCATTTTTTGTTTGACTTTTTTGGTTCCTGTTTGCTTTCACCGACCATGTAGGCGTGATTTAGAGGATGGTAAGAGACATTCTTCAAATTTCTGCAGGAAATGCTAAATATGAAGCAGGTTTAACTATTTGGATGCTGTCCACTAAACCACCCCTATAAAAGGTAAAAAAAATCCACTATTGGTTATGTGCAGTGGTGCAGTGTGTGTTGTCTTAGTCTAGTTTGTTGGAAATGGCCTCTCTGCAGAAACCTTTTGCCTTCCTCCTTCTCTTTTTCTGACCTCATTTTTGCTGGCTTTAGGACTCTGCACACTACATGTGCCCAGGGCCTGTAAATTGAATGTTACTAGTGGGCCTGCAGCACTGGTTGTGCCACCAACATACGTAGCCCCTTAGCCATGTCTCAGGCCTGCCATTGCAAGGCCTGTGTGTGCAGTTCCACTGCTACTTCGACTTGGCATTTAATTAAGAGTACTTGCCAAGCCTTAAACACCTCTTTTTCTACATATAAGTCACCTCTAAGGTAGACCTTAGGTAACAAATTGGGCTGGGTGCTAACTAGGTAAAAGGCAGGTCACGTACCTAAATGTTTTATATGTCCCGGTAGTGGAAAACCCCTATATTCGTTTCCCACTACTGTGAGGTTTGCTCCTTTGATAAGATATCATTAGGGCTACCTTCATAAACTGTTTGAGTGGTAATTTCTGATCAGAAAGGGGTAAATAGGTCATGTTTAGTATGGCCAGAATGGTAATAGAAAATCGTGCTTATTGGTGAGGTTGGATTTTACATTATTATTTTAGAAATGCCACTTTTAGAAAGTGACCATTTCTCGGCACTTAAAATCCATCTGTGCCTTACAGCCTGTCTCCAATCAATGTCTGGGCAGGGCTGCTTGACAGCGTCCTTGTGCATTATACCCAGACAACCAAAAACACAAGATACTCAGTCACACCTGCATTCATCTGCATACTGAATAGGTCTTCCTGGGCTGGAAGGGTGGAGGGGCCTGACGCTTACATTTTAAAGGCTAGTGGCCTGCCCTCACACAATGGACTGCCAAACCCCCTACTGGGCCCCTGGCAGACAGACCCGTACTTAAAGGGGACCTTGTGCACTTCAAACCCACTTTTTGAAGTCTCCCCTAATTCAAAGGGATTTTGGGTATATAAACTGGGTCCCTGACCCCACCAGACTAAACTCTTCTGGACCAGATCCTGCAACCTGTCAGGAGGAGCTGCCTGGCTGCTCAAAGGACTCATCTGGACTGCTTTGCTGGGAAGGACTGCTACCTTGCTGCCTTGCTGGCCTCTGACTTTGCTGAGAAGTGCTCTCCAAGAGCATGGATGGAGCTTGCCTTCTGTTTCTGAAACCTCAGGGCCAAAAAGATTTCCTCTCTTCAAGAAAACTACTTGTGCACAGAAAATCGACACACAACCTTCCGGAAATGACATACAGCCTGCCCTGCGACGAGAAAATCACTGCATCGCCGACACGCAACGACACAGGCCGACATCCAGAGTGAAGATCGACGCAGAACCTGCCATGCCACAGAAACTCTGATGCATTGCCCACCGGATGGATGCAACACCTGTGACTTCATCCTGCACGCCCCGGATTTCCACGCTTCATTCTTGGGTGTCAAAAGAACCCTGCATCGCAGTGGGGATCCAAGAATGTACACCGGAAATCGATACAAGGCCCTTGCAGCGTGGAAAGTAGCAAGGCATCGTCTGTGCCACGTAGGGAAATCCAACTCACACCGTGCATCACCTCCTCTGCAGTTTATGTGCGTGTAACTTTGACAAAAAACTGGTACTTTGTGCACACAAGATACAACTGTTGATTTATAAGACTTAAGACTGCTCTTAACATTGCTAAAGTGATATTTCAACTAGTGCTTATCAAACCTTTATCATTTTGACCTTAATTTAACCAGATAAATATCTTATATTTTTCTAAACCTATGTGGAGTATTTTTGTGGTGTTTTCACTTTGTTACTGGATGGTTTATTGCACAAATACTTTACACATTGCCATCAAAGTTAAGCCTAACTGCTCAGTGCCAAGCTACCAGAGGGTAGGCACAGGATAATTTGGATTGTGTGTGATTTACCCTGACTAGAATTGTGGTCCCTACTTGGAAAAGGGTGTATACCTCTGCCAAATAGAGACCCCATTTCTAACATAGTTCTTTTGGCTTTAGGACTCTGGTTTCTTTACGATTGCTAACCAGTGTTCACAGGCTTGTGCTGTCTCCCTGAACCATCCATTTGCCATTACCTCCATTAATTACAGGATTCTCTATTAGCAGTGAATTGTTAATCACCTGGTTATCCTCAAGCCACACCTTTGTTGCATCTGCTTCAATTTTGTGCATCTGACTCCCATCTACTTTCAAAGTGTAATATACAACAAGGATGATGCCCATGTGGCCTTAGGATCTTTTGATATTTTAATTAATGATATTTTATTAATCCCACTGTTTAGATTTATTAACATGACTGCATTTGTTATAAATATTTTGGCTGTCAGAATAAAGTGTTGGACTGTACAAATAGCTTTTGAGTTAGTGTGAGGAAGAAATTACTGATCTTAAAACGATTGTATCTGTGAATCAAGTTTGACTCGTTGTTCGGGATGAGTGTATATCCAACATTACCCACTGGCCAGCTACTTAGTTTTAGGGAGATTATAGTAGTAGAAAGGGTTTTGGATGAGTGAAAAGCGAGATAAACGAGGGAGAATTTAGCATGGTTGTTTAGGATATCATAGTAATAAACTGTGGTTTGGATTGAGCCAGGAGCAGTAGAGGAGGGAAGAGCTTAGGTAGGGCCATTTTGGAGATTATAGTAGAATGGGTTTGAGATGAGTTAGAGAATGGGGATGGAGGATAGAGTGATAGAGGTATAGGGTTATGGGGAGACACAGTAAAGCTTGTGCAAGTGTAATTTATTTTTCTCTTGTACACTAGGACTAGAGTAATAGATAAATGGATATGTAAATATATAGTAAGGGAATATATGTGTAAGGAATATAATAATGGATATAATATTTTGAGATTTAAAGTTGTATTTTATAAACACAGACTTTTAAGGTTTGTGATATTTGAAGGTAATTTAATTGTGTACTTTTCTCACATGCTGTTATATAAAAATACTCAATAAATCTACTTTAACAGTGGTAGTGGTGTGAGACAAGACTGGCACATCCCCATGAACAGTATCCAAAATATTACAATCAAAAGAACAAAAGGCAGTGGCAATCAATGTATTTTATGCTAGTTGGTGTTCTGGCAGCAAGGAACAATCCAGTACCAGAGAGTGTTAAAAATGAATGTGAAAACCGTGAATCAAATTACAGCCTTTCACATATTCTGGAGCACATCATAGGAAGTAAAGTCAAACAGTAGTGGATAGACTACATCAAAAGAAGTCATAGAAGAATACCACTGAACGTTTTTATTACCTTTTACAGGTGCTGTGTATATCTCTGATATCAAAGATGTCAGTACATTTGCCAGGTTATTAAGGAACAGACAACACTTTGTTTGTCCACATTGGACTTTATCAATACTAGAATTCTGAATTTGAGCATTAATTCATGTTTTTGCATGACAGAGAGGAAATAATTTTGTAAAGTCTGAAACAAATACTCTATGTTAAAGTATTCCAGTGATGTGTAGTATGATGTCCTTATTGGCCAAGTTCAATGGACAATCGGTGATTTTGAGGTAGTCAGTACTGTAAAGGAATAGTAGTGGTATAAATTGTATTGGGCACAAGCCCAAACGAGTAAAAGTGTAGTGTGTCATCCAAAGCACCTTCTGCAACAGCTGACTGAGTCATTTAACCATTGAACTTTGACCATGTGTCACATGTCCTGCAACAGATTTCCCTAAACGTTAACTTCTGTTTCAAAAATGGTGACCTTCAATTTTGTTTGATTAATTCTGTTTGGATTGTTTGCAGCATTTATTTGATATAAAACTAAATAAATACTTAAAAATGTAAATACAACTGTTAATATCAAAAGAATGCTGTATACATTGAATGCAGAGAAGAACTGCTTGTTTTCTAGTATGTAGAGGAATAACAACCATTATTATAGCTTTAATTGGTGTCATGTGACATTTGAATAAAAAGGCAACTTTAAAAGTGTGTGGCTCCTATTCACAAAGGTGAACTCACATGTAAATATAAGTTTACAACCACATTTACCTTATACCTACCAGGAATTCACCAAAAGATTTCTGCCAGACAAGTGTGGAGATACTGGCCCTGAATGTGGAGTTGTTTGCATCTGTCAGTTCCACTAGAGCCATAGGAAGTGTGCATTCCAGGGTGTTGATTTGCTTTGGAAGTTTGTGAACACTTGCATACACTCTCTGTTGTCAGCATTCACTAAATCTTCTTAATCAATTTTCCTCCCTGGGCACTTTCCCACTGATAAGTAGTGCTAAAGTGCTTGCACTCTCTCCCTAAAAGATGTTAACACTGGAATACACCTAATTACTCCCAGCAAAAGTAGTACAGCGGTACTACTTGTACCCAGGACCTCTAAATTAAATGCTACTAGTGGGCCATGCTCTTTAACATAGAAACATGGTTCTGTGGACTCAACCAATACAACCCAAAAGGTAAAAAAACATGCCAATCATGATTACCTACAAATATCACAAATGTATTTTTCTTTTAACAAGGTGCTAGAAAATGAATCAATAAAATACTGATTGCATAGTGCTCACAAGTTCAATGGTGAAACAATTAAAATATGAAACTGTACGAGGGCCAGTGTGATGATATGTGAACAGAGTTCACAACCAAGTCTGCTTATGGATTTCCCATTGAAACTCTTTATTGTGATATATATATGTATGTTTATATCTCCTTTGTTATGATTACGTTTCAGTCTTTCACAATAATGGATTTCTCCTTTCCTGTCTTTCAGGTGGGTTTCGGTGTGTTGCCTTGCATGGTCTTCCCGGTGTGGATGTCCAGCGGTGTCGGGATTGAGGCAGAGTGATGTGGGATGAGAAAAAAATAATAAATGTAAGTCATGGAGTCCTCAGGATGGGGTCATAAGAGTTGTAGGGGAAAAGGGAGGGCGGTGAGGTGAAGGGAACTGCAGGGCGTCCAACCACCGGATTCGAGGGATCACCCAGTGATGTTAGGTGGTATATTTCCACGCAAGGCCCAAGCACAGAGAGGAGAAAGAGAAAGAAAAAAGAAAAAAATATATAAGGACACAAAGGAGAAAAGAGAAAAAAAAAAAAAGTTGGTTATACTACGTAAGTAGACACCGGTCGTGGGACTGTTAGTCTCACAGTCCCAGTGGCGGTTAGAGAGCTGTCTTAAGGTGAGTCACCAGTCGATTCACTCAGAAAGAAAACCCATAAAAAAATTTAAAAAAAACAAAAGAGGAAAGAAAGAAAAAGAAAGAAAATGCGGGCACAGACTTTAAATGTTACTTTTGGTTGTCTGCCTGGTCCCCCTCTCAACCTTGGGGTTGTGTTACTCCCCGTTTCCCCCTCCTATACCCTCCACTCCCTCCTCTCTCCCCAGAATGGAACGATAGCGGTGGTGCGAGCATGCACGTACCTGGCTTAGCCACGTCCCTACAGGGACGTGGCTGGAAATGTGTCCTTCAGGTGTTCCCTCTCGGCGCTTCCCCAGGTCAGGTCCGTCTCCTCCTTTCTCATTTTTGGCTTCTGGGCATCTCCCTCACGATGTGCGTTCCTCCGGCCAGTCTTCACTCTCCTCTTCTACGCCACGCGTTTCTAGTCCATCTTTTGTTGTCGTGGAAACCTGGACATCTGGGTTTCCAGAGGCTTCTGTTTCCGGGTGAGACTATGGAGTGCCCCCGGGGCAGTCTGTTTCGGAAGTGTCCGGGCTGCGTGGAACCGGGAACAGATACATATACTCATCATGAGTATTCACAATTTAAAATTTTCAGTCCAGCACCAATACTGTCCCAGAAATAGAAACTATTTCATGTTAGAAGATCTTCAGTCCAATGTTGATGCTTTGACCCACAATTGACCCACAATTTATTTTAAGTGGGTCTCCTCAGGACAAAAAAGCGATCTGACAACGCACCTAGGAAAGTTAATTGTAGGAACATCTATTAACCTCACAGACATATTACTTATGTCTGATATTCATCTAAATAATTAACCACATGCCTCTCAACCGTGTATATCTTGACCTTGTAGATGTTTCAGCTAGCCTCAACCACGCTCCCTGCTTTAATAGATAAACACATGTGTATCACAATGTGTCAATGTAGAGAACTATTCGTACAAGAGTATTAATCAATTACCTACAACACACACACAATGTAACCCCTCATCATCTCCTCCATATACTTGGTTAACCAATATATATCTCTGCATACACATAAGGTAGTTGTTATACAGTGTCACACTACATATTTGAACACACATATAGAGCTGGAAAAATTCATTCTGGCAATGTGATCACTCTCCCATAACACTTACCTATCATTGCCATCCAAACCAGAGACCACTGCTTTGGAATAGTATCCATGCGGCTCCTGTAAGGTATGCAGCTCGAACTAGATGATTTGAATAGTAAAAACAAGAGCACTATTCTTCCCTGCATTTGTTCTGTTCTGGAGCCATTTTAGCTATAGCTCCATGCACGTTATTTTAACACACTAGGCCAAGCCGCTGTGCACTCTAACCTAGATATATTTTATTTGGCTTTATTGTATTATTACAATGGCCACTTTTACAGTCGTTTTTTATTTTCTGTTTATCTAACTGTTTTTGCCTAGGCCAGCACTCTGTTCTCAAACAAGACATTCTGGCTCACCCTACGCTTCTTCCAAGGCTACAGCAAGGTACATTGCCGGTGAACGTGATATAAGTTTAGTCACCCACATTCGTCGAAAACACTCATCCTTACGTAGGGACATTTTCTCAGAACATCAGCTGTTTTATTATAAAAACACTTCCCTCTCCCTTACACATTAGAGGGAGATTCCAGCCAGAGAACCACAACTGTATGCTGATTGCTGAATGCTCTGCTACAGCTGTTTCGCAGACTTCAGGCCTTTGCTCAGGTATGGGGGATGATATTTTCCCATGGGAACCTGAAGGGCAGAATTAGAGCTTAACATGATGTGCACTATCATAGCCTAGGTAGGAATTGGTCTCCTGACAGTAGTGACAATATGGTAGCGTTATTTTTATGCTTCATTCTTCTTGTCACAATTTTAATATTGTCATGCTGTGTCATGCTGGTTATTGCAGCTCACGCTTTGCTATCTAAAATGCAGTCACTTCATTCAAATCATTATTGAAACGTATACTGCCTCTGTTTGTCATTGTATATATGAGACTAATCTAAATGAGAGAAACCGATGAGACCTGAGTGACCACGGCTTCCCTGAGAAAACAATTATGTCATGCGCTCGGCTGCCCAGTCATCCCTGCCCTCGGGTAGAGATGAGGCACTGCTAGTTAGCCGGAGCAAAACCCGGATTGGAGTGACAGGTGTCACCTGCAGTGGGTTAGACTTGGTCTCCAACACCGCGGGCGATTCTGCCCCTCAAAATCCGGTAGTCTCATTAGAATAATGAGAGCCTACATGACAGTTCTTATGTAGGGAATAACACACTGCATAAGTACCCAATTATTCTTATGACAAAGTCTTCACCTGATTGGAGGAAGGAGCAACCTCGCCATTTCACTGTCAATTATTTCACTGAACTACAAAACATGGTGGACATACTAAGGTGGTACGTGCTGGGAGTGATCAAACCTTATTTCAGAGGAGGAGATCTGAAAAAAGTGTTGAATCTCTGAGTATACAGAAGGATGGGCCTCCTTGAAAGTACAGTATGGATTAAACAATGTTTGTGAACTTAGATCGGTGGCTGCAACTCTAAGATATTTCCTGAGCATTCTCAAAATGCTAAAACAGGCATTTTACTGCTGTTTTAAGTGTAGGGTGCCCTCCTATAAATTCTGACCAGCACATTGCTGTTCAACTGCTAGAGTTATTGCCGACCACCATAACCTTTGTATTTTCCCCATTGAGGTTTAAACAGCTGACATCCATTCTGCTACTTCCTTTAGCCATGGGTTGAGCTGCACAGGGTTTAAGCCTGTGTCATGGGTGAAGGAGATGGTGATCTGGGTGTCATCATCAAATAACACTGTTGACAGGCCATGTGATTGTACAATTTCTGCCAAGGGGCACATGTACAGGTTAAATAGTGTGTCACTTAGGGATGAGCTTTGGGGAACTCCACACTTTAAAGAATAGGAATGTGAATAACAAGGCTCACCATAAACCTGAAAACTTCTGCTGTATAGAAATCATGCCAAAAACTGCAACCCTAGACAAATCACTCCAGCCTTTGTGATAAGCTAGAGTGTGATACAGTGCCAAGATTGCACTTAAGTCCGGTATAACTGCAGCTGAGCCAACTTGATCTAAGATTCCTCCTAATTCCTCCTAGACAGCTAAAATCTTACTCTCTGTGGCACATTTAGGGCAAAAGCCTGTTTGGGTAAAGTGGAGTTTGTTATAGTTTACAAACATTATGATAACTGTTCGTTATCATACTTTTCAAGCACTTTACTTGTCCCAGGCGATAAGGCTATTGGCCTAGAGCTCTGACTGTGTCGAGTCTAATGAAAGTTTCTTTAATAAGAAAGAGGATTTGTTACAGTTTCCATTTCATTAAGTACGAAGAGTGGGGCAAGACTGAGTGGAGGGCCAAATTTGACTGCCTTTATTAACCTACTTCATTTTCCCTGATGGAGAGGAGGAAAGGTAGAATTTCACTGGTCGAGATAGCTGGACAAGATGGAGCCAGCACCTTAGGCTGCCTCAGCGTGTCAGCAAACGTGGCATAGATATCTGTGATTTTGTTTAGAAGATACTGGCTAGTTCATGTGAGGTTCAGATGGAAGGGGCAAGGTTCCCATACCTGAAAGGTTTTTAAAAGATTTAATTATCTTAAATACCTCCTTATCTGTTTTAGACACATTCTCTATTTGTTTGGCACAATAGGTGGTGCTTGCACCTCTAATAATAGTGGAGTGATTTTTTTCACTGCCTTTTTAGAAATATAGTTATTGCTCGACTCATATATTTTTCTCCACTTCCTCTCCATCCCTTTACATCAAGTCAGATATTACACAAACTCTTCTGTTAGGATGTTCGTTATGAGGTAAAGAAGTTTATGAATCATGTGTCTGGCAGGTGTTTTATGCCAAATACTATCCCCACTCAACAAGATTTCATGATTGGTATTCTCAAACTATCCCCACCACTTTGCGCTGTTTCTCTGAAAACTATTTGTAGGTCATAATTTGAGGTAAAAAATGGTATCGCAGTGCATTCGGAAATGTAAAGATAGCACACTAAAGGCTCCATTATAAATATAAAGTGTTTAGTGTAACAATTTTAAATACTTGGGACTAGCAAATGTGAAAATATCCCATATCAGACTATATGAGACCATTATAATGATGTAACAAAACATCAAGGAACCCCAATCTCCTAATGAGTTATGGGTGGCAAACACACCTGTGTCTTTTCCCAAGAGAGATACTAACCTAGATAAACCATGTCACCATCGATTTCTCTGGTAAATAATTTTCTTGTACAAAACTAAGCAGAGCTTGGAACAATGATATGTATGTTATGGAATACCAACATTTTTATCATATAAAATCTTCTTTTCAGGGTAAGATGCATTTTACTTCACTTTTAGCCATGCAAGATACTTTTATTAAAAATTAATTTACAGGTACTTTTAATACGCTGTTATTGTACCCGATGAATTTAATGTGTGATAAATTCTCAGTACATCAGTTGTTCCATTAGGAGCGAAGGATGACCACATTGTGAACGTTAGTATGAGTATAGTCATCCTTGCATAAAGAGGGTTACACTATAAAGCCTGATCCAGGCAGCCAGGAAAGTATCACTTTTATTCCCACATGAGCAAGACTGCTTTCATCTTGAAAAGTTATGCAGCTGGTTCACATGTTCAACAGACAAATCTTAAAATGCAGCACAGTATCCAGAACACGTTTTTGTTTTGATGTTTCAAAATAAGCTCCTCGAAGATCCACTCGAAAGAGATTCAAATAAGTCAAAGCTTTTAAAATATCCACTTGTTACCGTAAAGACGACAATGGCGAATCATCTCTGCTGTTCCCACTCAATAGGTCCTCAGATAATGTATTTGATTTGCCAGCTACAGGCAGTTAAACTTTAAAAATATCGGCTATACACGTTACAGAAATATGTAAAAAAACTAAGAAAATAGATCTGCAAATTGGCAGCACACCTTAGGAAGTGCCTGATTTCTTTTCAATAGTAGACACTAAGAAAGCTAAGCAGGCTAATGTTATACGATAGATTTGGCACAATCCAAATACACATCCAACCCCAATACCGAGGTCTGAACTAGTCACCTTGAAAGTACTCTATCACCAGCAGAACTGCACGTCTATAAATTCATAAAAGAACATGAAGCTATCGCTAGGAGAAGAAAGCTGGGCTGTAATTTTGGGTTATGAAAATGATGCTGTTGGTAAATGTAAGATATAATCTCATCTATGTCCCCAATAAACTGTAAATGAAGCCTATATAATATTCACATTTCTAAACACACGTCTACGCCCTTCAAAGAATATGCTAATTCTTTAATGTTTCTCAAATCAATTTACGCAACTATCACACATTTTATCTGACATGCTTGTTGAGACTTTTTATTAAAAATTTCTGTGCTAATTATTTTAAAGTAACTTGCAGTAGAACTTGAAGTGGAGCTCTGAGAGCTGCTCAGCCAGTACAAATGTTCCATTTACTGTCTATGTCTGACATTAGAGGACCTCTAAGCATTCTGTGGCTAGCTCACTCCCAACATCCACAACTGGAGAAATAGGGAGTACAGTAGGAGTACAAGAGGCCTATCATACGAATGTTAAGTAATACAAATATTTGCAATGCAATAGGTCTCGCATTTGCTTCAGTTAAAGCTATTAGCATTGTAAACTCCTAACTGGACTTTTCTTGCAACATAAACTGAAAATGAAAAGTAAAACAGTTTCACATAAGCGAGCCGACGGCCACCATGAGTGCAAAGCAGACACACAAAAGGAAACAGAAGTTCACTCACAGTGAAACATATCAGCAAAAGTGCAATTATCCATGTAACCAACAAAAGTGCAATTAGCCATGAAACTAGTGAAAGTGCAAATATCCATGTAACTGGTTCGATGTCATGTGCAGCGCTCGACTACTGCCCGGCGAGATCAGGCTGCCTACGAAATAAAGAGAAAAAGTAGTCCAGAAACCTTACTGCAAACATTGAGCCTTGTATGTTTTCAGAAGTTGGCCGGTGCACTCGAGGAGGGCTAAACGCCAGAAAGGCATGATTTATGTATGCCTTCCACTAATGAAATCAAGCAAATTTTAAAAGGCAAGCCCACAAACCAATCAAACTAACGGGCGTGACATGGGCGCGGTTAAAAGCCCACAGAGAGATTACACCAGGGACAGAGCGCTTTGCACGCTTGTGAACGTTGAATTTTTACTAAGAATTGTTCATGTACTTTGAATTATGAATCTGCATAGAATTTGATTAACATAGAAAAAAATGTCTGATTTGAAAAATGTGCCCACCTGAGTGGCCGCGATTGATCATGAAGTGTCCTTATTAAATGATTATTAATAATAATTGAAGTGCCCATGTTTAGGTTATTGTAGTAGTGTTTTATACTAATGACTTAACATTATGTATTTGCTTTATTAATTGTAGGCTTTTAGTTAGCGAGGTTTGGGCCTAGTTTGCATAGCCTCATGTCAAGCTACACTGTTCAAATGAATTAGTGAGATTTTCTGCATAGAGAAATAAATTTGTGTATTTTTTTTTACTGTTTTGACCAAACGTTAGCAGATGTCTGTAACTTTCTCATGAGAACTGCTTGCTAGAAAATTGTGTATTAGTAGATGATATATTGTATAGTTTGATGCATGGGGCAGTAACATTCCCAGAATCTAACAATGGAAACACTGACTGGAGTACAGATGGATACAGAAATTTTACCTGACGAGCCTGACGGTGGGAACAGAAGAAGAGAAGCCAATCATCGACATGTGAAAGACTATATCTTAGAATTGTACTTTTATTTCTATTGGACTAATAGCAAACATACAATTCTTTGACCAATGGCCATGTGGGAAGTTCTTTAGATGATTTTACCTTAGCCCAACTACACAGAGAGGAGAGGGTTAGTTCCCATTGTGATTTCTTCCTGTTAGGATTCTACTTTAACTTTATTGCTTACATTCCTGATGCTGGATGCTGATCCTTAGTGTTAGACTTTTCATCCTAGGTGTGGTCTCCCTTAACGTTTTGTCTCTGTTTCCCAGGTTGTTGATGCGTGCTGGACTCTGTTTTTGCTGTTTTGGTACTCTGGGCACTTAACCACTGCTAACCAGTGCTAAAGTTCAAGTGCTCCTATACAAATTGGGTATGTAATTGGTTCATCCATGATTGACATATTTGATTTACTAGTAAGTCCCTAGTACAGTGCACTAGAGGTGCCCAGGGCCTGTAAATCAAATGCTACTAGTGGGCTTGCAGCACTGGTTGTGCCACCCACATTAGTAGCTCTGTAAACATGGCTCAGACCTGCCACCTGTAAATTCGACTTGGCAAGTGTACCCACTTGCCAGGCCTAAACCTTCCCTTTTCTTACATATAAGACACCCCTAAGGTAGGCCCTAGGTAGCCCAAAGGGCAGGGTGCCATGTATGTTTAAGGTAGGACATATGTGTTTTGTATGTCCTAACAGTGAAATACTGCTAAATTCGTTTTTCACTGTTGCAAGGCCTGTCCCTCTCATAGGTTAACATGGGGGCTACCTTTAAATATTATTAAAGTGTAAATTCCCTTTGGGAGTGGATAGACATGTGGAGTTTGGGGTCTCTGAGCTCATAATTTAAAAATACAACTTTTAGTAAAGTTGATTTTAAGGTTGTGTGTTTGAAAATGCCACTTTTAGAAAGTGACCATTCTCTTGCTTAAACCATTTCTGTGACTCTTCCTGTTTGTGGATTCCCTGTCTGAGTCAGTTTGACAGTTGGGCTGGTTGCACCTCTCACTAGACAGTTACACAAAGGGCAACCAGCCCAGGCTTGGGTGCAGTCTGTATTTCATGATGGGCCATCTGTGCTAGGAGGGAGGGGAGGAGTGGTCACTCACACCTGAAAGGACTGTGCCTGCCCTCACACAATGCAGTCTCCAACCCCCTGGTGTGTGTCTGGGGCCTGGCCTGGGCAAGGCTGGGTTTCACAAACAAGAGAGACTTTCCTTTGTAGTAGGCCTTCTTCAAAGAGCAAAATGGGTATAAGAAGGGCACCCAAAACCACAGACTTTAGAACACTTCTGTAAACCAAGAGGAACCTCTGACTGGAGAAGAGCTGAGGAAGAAGAGCTGACCTGCCTGTGACTGTGCTTTGTGGAGCCCTCCTGCAGTTGCTGCTTCTGCCTGTGCTAGAGGACAAAGTCTGGACTTTGTGTTGCATTCCTTCTCGTGAAGAACTCTCCAAGGGCTTGATTTAGAGCTTGCCTCCTGTGATTTGAAGTCTCAGGGACAGCAAAGACTTCTCTCTACCAGCACCTGGAGCCTTTGCTGAGACTCCTACTCTGCAAAGTGGTGCCCATCCAGTTCCTGGGACCCTGAATTGAGAAGCTGGCAGGCCAAGATTGAGAAATCCACACACTGACCGCCATGCAGGGAAAAGATTGACGCAACTCTGACCTGCAGCTGTAAAAATCGACGTTCTTCCGGCTTTGCAACTGAAAACCGACGCTCGCCGGCAACGCGACCGGAAGATCGACGCCCGCAGCTGGAGAAATGATGCGCAGCATCGCTGACGGAGGCTGGTGAGATCGCAACCCGCGCTGCATGGTTTTCAGATCAACGTTCAGCAGGATCTCTGACACAAGCCTCACTGGGCGTGCAAAAACGACTCAAGGACTGCCCGGACCCGAGAGTGCGGCTCGAATTGACGCATCACTCTCCCGCGGAGAGAAGAAATGACACACGCCGACTCATGAGTGATATCAACGCATCACATACCTTTTTGATGCACACTCACCCCTGCGGGTTATTTTTGACGCAACCAGGTACATTTTCACACTAACAGCATTAGCTTTGTGTTTAAAATTACATGAAGACTCTTTTTGGTTTTTAATTGATATCTTGACTTGTGTGTTGTGGATTTTTGTTGTTTTCGTCTTGGTTTGTTTAGATAAATATTTTCTATTTTTCTTAACCTGTGTTGTGTCATTTTGTAGTGTTTTCATTAAGTTACTGTGTGTGTTAGTACAAATACTTTGCACCTAGCACTCTGAAGTTAAGCCTACCTTTTCGTGCCAAGCTACCAAGGGAGTAAGCAAAGGTTAGCTGAGCGTGATTCTCTTTTACCCTTATTAGAGGTGCTTGGACAGGGGGTAACGTGACTTGCCAACCAAAGACCCCATTTCTAACACTTAGATATTGCTGTCCTTATGGTTCAGATAGCTTAGAGTCCTCAATTCTGAACCATCCCTTCCATGGCCCATTGCTGATGCTGACCAAACTGATGTCCAACTGACAAAGATAATCACAGCCTGCTGATCACTATGAGGAGAGGTATAACAAATTGCTTTTGTTCTTGTTGTACGTCTGTCTTTTGCTTCTAGGTACTAACCACTATTTTGCCAGAGCCATAGTTAGATGTTTTCCAAATCTTTGTTGACTAAATTGTTTTGCATGAAGCCCAAACATGTTATGCTAATCAGAAGGCTAGTTAGGGAGACCCTGAAATGTTAACAGGTGGCTAGTAATAAGATTGATGTTGCTCAGTTGCTGAACCTCGATGTATGCTATTTCTATTGCACAGTTATTCTTGCTATTGATTTGTACTGTGACTCTCGAATGTTTAGTAATTAATGCACTAATTAAATTGAGATTCTTTAGAAGGTTTGGTCAACCAGTGCTCTTCTAATATGGTTATCAGTTTGTGTTGAACTTAATTTACGTGATATTAGCATTGTTAATATAGGGAAATAACCATTCTAACTTTTATAGAAAGGTAAGGTTATTTATGGCCAAGTGGGTCATGGTGCATGAACATTACCGACTCCAAAGGTGTTATTTGTTGTTTCTAGATCATTTTGCATTGCATTTGGGATTTATGGTGGGAATCACTCTAAATGCAGTCAAAAGGTCCATCAAACCTCTAACACGTCCCCTTATAAATTAAAGCTAAAAAAACAAATAAGTTCTGACGCGCTAACACGCTCGCCCTAAAAAATTGTTCCAGCACTGTGACGCCCCCACCGCCTCTTCTTTTGAGCTGTCGCTCCAAATATTGCTGCCTAGGTTCCTCCGCTTGCTTTTGGTGAAAGGAAGCAAAACATCAAAAACAAAAATACAGTAGAAAAAGCAAACAAACATCACAGACATTACTTTTCTTGCCTGATTGTGCTTCCCTTCAACAAAAGCAATTGCGTGCACCCAGACAGCCATCTGCATAGTAGCGCCTTGATTATAAGAGGAAGAGGGGTGCCACAGGAGAATGACGCCCATTCAGGTGAGACACTGCTCATTCTTCTGAAGTGCGTCCTATTTCCTATGTGTGTGTGTGTGTAGTCTAGTAGCCTTATTTACCTCACATTCAGAGCAATAACGGATGTTAATTACTTCCCTTCATTATGCAGCCTCAGCTGTGGCTCGGACCAGTATCTACAGGAAGGGTAATTAACAGCCATTATTGCCCACATTCATTTTGTATGCTCTATTGTTAAGGTCAGTACCCAGTCTATGTCCAGATGAGCTCAATTAATTAACAGGGAAACATAGAGATTGTCTAAAAATTGCAAAACTTGCTTCTCATCCTTGAGTGACCACTCCAGAAGGGCCACACAAAACCTATTGACAGTTTTCCTTCTCCCACTCATCTGCTTGACAGGGACCTAGTCACGAGCACCAGGAGCTAGGGGCCAGATGTACAAAAATTAGGACTAGCGATTTCCAAATAGCGTTTTCATCCCAATCACTATTTGGAAATCCCTACCCCGTATGTATGAAATGTTTTGTTTCATACTTGTGATTCCATTGTATGGCAAAGAGACCTATTTCATGAATATTATTGAGTCTAGATTATTATCAGTGACTGTCACCAGCATGGGTTTATCCTAACACTCATGCACTATATAACCTTCACCATAAAATCCAACACACCCTTTGAGATCACCAATCAAGTCTCATGATCTTCTTACATAACTGAGAGCCACTTCCCATCTATGAAGTTCTAACCACGCTTTTTAAAGCTGCACCAAATCATAATCTATGGGATGATTCTGTAGAAGATATTTTTTATTTCTATGTTGTTTGTTTACGTTGTGGTACTGCTGCACAACATCTTTGTTTACTGTATCTTGGTCATCAAATGCTACAAATACTATATTTCGTGCTTACAACCCATCTAGTGCTTCAAGATGTTCACTCTTTCCACAATATATACAGAAGTCCCTAAAATAACATCCACCTGTATCGTCTTTAATTAAAGTAAAATATTTTACTATGAAATGTGTATAGGTTTTACAATATACTTAGATCTGAGGCATTTAAAGAACCTATTTCTTCGACATACAACTGAGCAGCATATCAAAAATTTCGAGAATGATACCTGTGGTGGCTCAGCCTAACCCAACCAGTTAATTTGCACCATTACTCAAAATTAATTTTCCTGTGAACATTCACCTTCTGCCATAATGCTCCGTCCACTACAAAAAGCTTTCTTAACGTTGTCAGCTTCTTTTGGATCACAGCTACTTATCAAAGCCTTCACTGATGTTTGCAGTGACATACTTTAATGTTACAATTTATTTGCTTGAGGTAGGATGATACATAGAAAAAGACCTGGAACAATTGAAAGAAGATAGCAGATTAAAAGTGATAAATAAAAGCATTATGATAGCGTCATATTAGCGTATATTTAGGCTAGTTCACGACTGTATAATGAGTAAGGATACAGTAATGCACATAGTAAGCATTTACTTATGCACACACTTTAACAAGCACAACATTCCCTACTGCACCAAGTTGAAGCACAATAGATTATGACGTCCAAGTGGATGAAACCAATAACATCACAACTTGAAATAGCAGAAAGAGAAATATTAGGACACTTTGGGCATATACATATATATACAAAATATATACATATATCAATTCTAAAGGTTTATTAGTTGTTTAGAATATATATATATGCGTATATATATATATGTATATATATATATATACATATCAATTCTAAACAACTAATAAACCATACAAAAAAGAAAAACTTACCTTATAATTAGTTGTTCAGGCAATCGTTATTGAGGCAAATTCGTTGTTTAGGCAGAAGTTGTTCAGTACTTTGTTGTAGAGACTTTTTAGTTGTTTAGCAGTAGTGGTTTAGGCAAGTAGTTGTTTAGGTCCTAGTTGTTCAGGATGTTTCCCTTCATGCGACAGTTTCAAGTGCCTGTTTACTCAGTTTCAGCACAGCTGCTGATATGAGACTGATCTCAGTTAACTACAACATGACTGTTCATCACAAAATAGTGTCAGTTCCCTTCATTGTTTCATGGGTAAGGAAAACTTAAGACTATGAAAGTACAACTACGTATTAGTGATGACATCCGTCCTGTTTCTCAAAAACACAGATGAATTGCATTTCATTTACAAGAAGTTGTTGAAAAGGAAATCCAATTACTACCTAAATGTGACATAATTGAGCGCCTTACTGGTCCAACACCATGGGTTTCTCCCATAATGGTAATACCCAAAAAGAACAGTAAAGGAGCTGTAGACATCTACATGGATATGCGTCAAGCAAACAAGGCAATTGAAAGAGAATCACATTCAGTTACACCTATTGCTAACATGATAACACAATTGTATGGTGTGAATGTCTTCTCTCGCCTTGATTTAAATAAAGGATATCATCAGTTGGAACTCAAGGACAATTGCAGGTACATCCCAACCTTTTCTACACATATTAGTTTATTTCGGTATAAAAGACTAAGGCTTGATTTAGATCTCAGCGGAGGGTTTACTCTGTTGCAATAATGATGGTTATCGTGTCCGCTGAAATCTAAATATCATAGAACGCATGCAACCTTGGCATCATCCTTGACTCCTCGCTCTCAATGAACTGCCAAGTCAATGCCATCTTATCCTCGTGTTTTAACACACTCTGCCTGCTCCCAAAGTTCTTTAAATGGATCCTGATCCAGTCCAGGAGAACAGTCAACCAATCACTCGTCACCAGGAAATTAGACTACGGCAATGCACTCTATGCCAGCAACACTCAAACACTCCAAAAGAAACTGCAGAGAATCCATAGCACCTTGGCCAGACTCATCTTGGACATACCATGCCTCAGCCACATCTCCGATCACCTGAGGGACCTTCACTGGCTCCCAATCAACAAAAGAATCAACTTCAAGCTCCTCATGCATGCATACAAAGCCCTTCACAACATCGGACCCACGTACCTCAACCACCGCCTGACCTTTCACACGCCCACCAGACACCTCTGCTCTGCCCAACTGACCCTCACCGCTATCCCAAGGATACACAAGAACTCAGTTGGAGGAAGATCCTTCTTTTACCTTGCTGGAATGCTCTTCCACCAGACCTCAGGCAATCGTCCTCACCACCTCAATTCAAAAAGGACCTCAAGACCTTGCTCCTCGTATCAACTAATTCTTCCCCCAGTTCCTTGAGACCCTCATGGGTGATTAGCCGAGCTCTATGAGAACCATTATTGATTCATTAATTGATTTACTGAAAACAATAGTACTTTTGGCGAACAGGATGTCCATCATTGTTGCGACAGAGTAACCCCTCCACTGAGATCGAAATCAGACCCTAAGTTTGGTTGTGTCATCAGTTGCAGAGATGTTTCGAGATGTCATTCGATGTATCAAGCAGCCTTTCTTGAATGCTTTCAACTATATTGATGACATATTAGTTTTTGGAGACGCACAGAAGGGGCACAATAAAGCTCTCAAGCAAGTGTGTCATTTACTTGTTGATTCAGGTTTATCTATGAATGCTGAAAAATGTGAATTCAATAAGACAAAGCTAAAGTTCTCTTGCCATATCATTTCTGATGGGGTATGACACCAGATCCATCTAAACTTCAAGTGTTGTCAACTGCCAGTTCCCCACAAGATGTTTCCATGTTACGTTCATCAAAGTTTGTCCCAAACTAAACATGCTTCATTCTCTACCTGAGAAAGAAAGACTAGCAGTGGTATGGGCTTGTAAACATTTCCACATGTTCTTATAAGGAAATTGTTTTCCGCTTGTGACAGATCATCAAGCATTGTTGACGATCTTTGACATTCCAATGGTCAAAATGCCTCCTTGGTTTGAACATTGGGGTCTACGATTATAAGAATACAACTGCACTTGTACATCAGTCAGGAAAATATCAAAACCCTGCAAAATATTTCTCCTGAGTGCCTATACAGTTTCATGGTACCCTTTAGAAGCTGGCTGAAGCTTACATGAACTTAATTGTGTAGTCAAACACACCAGGTGCCATTTTGTTGGAACAAATTGTCACTGCCATGAGTCAAGAAAGTAACATGTTAAAACTGAAAGACATTAGTCTTGGAAAAAACACACTGGACCTCTTGCTAGTGACAGTGAATACCAGAAGATTAAAAATGTCAAAGATTAATTGTCCGTGACTCAAGAAGGCATTATCCTGAGGTGCCTGAGAATTGTTATTCCTGGAGAGTCCGCAACAAAAGATAATTGAAGTGGCCCATGAAGGACATTGTGGACTTGTTGCCACAAAACAAGCTCTCTGAGACTGTTGGACTTGGGACCTTTCACAGGGTCATCCCCAATCTTTTTGCCTCCTTCCACATAGGTGTCTGACCTGTTTTTGTTGAATTTAGGACTCTGGGCACTTTACCACTGCTAAACAATGCTAAAGTGCATATGCTCTCTGTGTAACTTGTATTGTTAATTGGCTTAACCATGATTGGCATATTTGGTTTACTCGTAAGACCCTAGAAAAGTACACTGGAGGTACCTAGGGCCTGTAAATCAGATGCTAGTAGTGGGCCTCCCACATGAGTAGACCTGCAAACATGGCTCAGACCTGCCACTGCAGTGTCTGTGTGTGCAGTTGTGAACTGCCAATTCGACTTGGCAAGTGTACCCACTTGCCAGGCCTAAACCTTCCCATTTTATGCATGTAAGGCACCCCTAAGGTAGGCCCTAGGTAGCCCCGTGAGCAGGGTGCAGTGTATGTTAAAGGTGGGACATGTACTTATGTGTTATATATCTCCTGACAGTGAAATACTGCCAAATTCGGATGTCACTGTTGCAAGGCCTATCACTCTCATAGGTTAACATGGACACTGCCTTTAAATATGATTAAAGGGCAAATTCCCTTTGGGAGGAGATAGAAATAAGGAGTTTGAGGTCTCTGAACTCATAATTTAAAAATACATCTTTCAGTGAAGTTGGTTTTTAGATTGTGTGTTTGAAAATTCCACTTTTAGAAACTAGGCATTTTCTTGCTTAAACCATTCTGTGACTCTGCCTATTTGTGGAATCCTTGTCTGGGTCAGTTTGGTAGTTGCGCTGTTTGTACCTCTCCTCTAGACAGTGACACAAAGGGTGCTGGGGTGTAGCCTGCATATCCTGATGAGCCATCTGGGGTGAGGAGAGGGGAGGTGTGGTCACTGACACTTGAAAGGACTGTGCCTGCCCTCACACAATGCAGTCTCCACCCCCTTGGTGTGTGTCTGGAGCCTGGCCTGGGCAAGGCAGGATCTTGAAATCAACAGAGACTTCTCTTTGAAGTAGGCCTACTTCAAAGGCAGAAATGTGTATAAGAAAAAGACCCAAAACCCTTGTAAATCAGATTACTTCTGTAACCAGGAGGAACCTCTGCCTGGGAGAAGAGCTGGAGAAGCTGGAGGAGGAGTACTGCCCCTTTGCCTGTGACTGCTTTGCTGGGTTGGCCTGCAGTAGCTGCTTCTGCTTGAGAGGACAAATACTGACTTTTGGGTGACTTCCCACTGGTAAAGAACGTCCAAGGGCTTGAACTGAGCTTGCCTCCTGTTGCTGAAGTCTCAGGGACAACAAAGACTTCTCTCTGCCAGCACTTGGTGTTTATGCTGAGAGTCCTGCCTGCCATGTGGTGCCCTAACCTGTCTCTGGGCCCTTGAGAGGTGCAGCTGGTGCAAAAGGACAGAAATCCACGTAAAGACCGCTGTGAGGGGAAACCTTCGATGCACCACCCGCCTCCCGGCTGCTAAATGACACACCACCGGCCTCGTGGCTAAAATCAACGCTCTACCTGCATCGCGGCTGGGAGATCAATGCAACGCAGCTGGAGAAACGACGTGCAACACCCGCAGCAGCTGCTGCTAATGACGCAAGCCCCCAAGCAGTGTGGTTACGTGACACCGTGTGACCGGATTTCAATGCAACATTGCTGGGCGTGGAAAATCAACGCAAAGCCTGCCCGGACCCTAGGTGCCTGTCCGAGATCGATGCATTGCTGTCTTGCAGGAGAGAGGAAACAACGCACTCTGTCCCGACCGGAGTAGGAACAGCGCACGCTCTCTCTTGCAAGTGAGTACTCAACACATCTATGGCCTTTTCCGACACACACTCGCCCGTGCGGCTTTATTTTGATGCTACCCAGGTACTTTTGTGCAATAACAGTGTTCTCACCATTTTCTAAGGATTTAAGACTCTTTTTCTTTTAAAATGTATAACTTGATTTGTGTAGGTTGGACTTGTATTGTTTTGGTCTTGTTTTGTTTAGATAAATATTACCTATTTTACTAAACCTGTGTTGTCTTATTTTGTTGTGGGTTCACTGGGTTACTGTGTGTGTTAGTACAAATACTTTACACGTTGCTTTTGAAGTTAAGCCTGCCTGCTTGTGCCAAGCTACCAAGGGGGTGAGCGGAGGTTAACTGAGGGTGATTCTCCTTCACCCTGAATAGAGTGATGGTCCTTGCTTGGACAGGGGGTAACCTGACTGCCAACCAAAGACCCCATTTCTAACAGAGACCATGGCCCTCAGTATGATTTTGGCGGTATAAACCGCCGAGATCAGCGCTTGCGGTCAATAGAAGACGCCAGTGTGACTACCCCCCCCCGCCGGCCGTATAATGTTTTCCCTGCTGGGCCGGCGGGCGGAAACAGTGTTTCCACCCGCCGCCCCAGCAGGGAAAATGGCCGTTACATTGTCAGCGGCTCCAAATGGTGGTGTGCAGCGGATGCAGCAGCACCTGTCGCGCAGATCGCTGCCCGTAAATCAGGCAGTGACCTGCACAATGGGGCACTGCATGGGGGCACCTGCACTGCCCATGCCAAGTGCATGGGCAGTGCAGGGGCCCCCAGGGGGGCCCCAGAGCACCCCTTCCGCCAGCTTTTCCATGGAAAGGCTGGTGGAAAAAGGGATCGTTATCCGAAGGGCAGCGCTGCCCTGTCAGAAAATTATTCCCTCCACCGTCAGGCTGCCCGTCGGTGGCAGCCTGGCGGTGGAGGAGGGCCACCACAGACGGCCCCCACTGTGACCATTACATGGTGGTTCAGACCTCCATGCCAGTGGTGGTCTTTGCAGCCGGCACGGTGGTCTGAACCGCCAGGGTTTATAATGGCCCCCCCATGTCTGGTTTCCTCATCTCGATGAAAGGGTTGAAAGACAGCTGAAGGACTGTCATCTAAGCAACTGCCTGGCATCATAAATCACTCATCACCCCTTAACCCTGTTGGAGTTACCAAAGCATGTATGGAAAAAAATTGCTATTGACTTTTTTGGTGCTCTTGACAATGGTCATCACCTAATGGTGATTGTTAATGAATACTCCTGTTTTCCGTGGTAGAAAATATCTCATCTATCACTCAAGAGAGAGTCATAGAGAGATGAGGCCATATCTTTGTGACATGAGGCATTCCTGCAATCTTAAAATCTGACAATGGCCCATCTTTCAGCAGTCGAGAGTTGGGAGACTTCTCAATCATCTGAACGTAAAGCATTAGAAGGGTACACCTCGTTGGCCTCAGGGTAATTGGCTGTGCTGAATATTTTATGTGTAGATTAAATGTGAGTCTGATGATCCATTTGATGCATAACCATTCCTTGTGGTAACCAGCAAAGGACACATGGGGACCTCCCAACATCCTGGAAAATCCTTTACATGAAGATCCTCACATTTTAGACATGTTGCTTTCCACTCATCAGATACTGATGTCAATGTAGAGACTGGTTCAGGCAGAAAAATTGAAAATCCCAAGACTACTGTTGCTCCTGCATCGCCAACTTAGATCATGGACCCTCCTATTGCTACTTCCCAGTTTCCAAAGACACGACTGGGGTGAGTTATCAGAGCATCACAAAGACTCATTGAAGGGCTATGATTGTCTATATGTTTGTAAAACAATATTTTTTTATTTAACAAAGGTGGAGATGTAGTTTCCTGTGATTTATGGATTACAGAACCCTTTTGGCTCCTGAAGAAATCGTAGAACTGTGACGTAATTGTAAGAGCATGGTGAAGTAAATGCAGGTTAAGGATGTTGAGTTTGTGATTACAAGCAGATAAATAAAAGCATGTAATAGCCAGTTCTGTGTGTGGCATAGTTATTGGTGGGCATCGAGGCTAGGGAAGATGCTTCATCTTCTTTTAGGCATGCAAAGTCAATTGCCTCTTTTTAGTACTAGAATGCATGTGATTGGGAGTGACATAAAAGTGCATCAAGTACTGTAAAGTTACAATAACACACATGTGAATAAACAATTAAAACATAGCACTTATTTGTATCATTCAAAATATTTGTTGCAAAATCTGTTTGAAAACTCTTGTCTGGAGGTACAGGTTGTATCCTGGGATGTTACAGCTTTGTCGTTTTCAGGTGAGGCAATATAATCCTGCAGGGGATTTATATTACTCTGCATTCTGAAAAGTGGTGGTGCCTGTATCTTGGTCTCATAACTAGGGAAAATTCTTTTCACCTTTCCTCGCTCCTATACTGTGCAGTATGGGGCTGCTGACCAAACAGAGGAGGGGCCTGAGAGACTCCCTGTTCTCCTGTACGTGGATGGCTGGCATATTTATCTGCGTTTCACCTCATCAGTGTCTCGCACGGTACATTTAAGCAAAAGAAGTGCTGAATGCCACATACCTCTCCGAGTATAAACTCAACGAAGCACATTTCTCCTGTTTTAGGGGTGGGGGGAGGTCAACATAAAACCAAGCAAACAACCTGGTAATATCTAAGGTTTTTTTTGGGGGGTGACATCATCAGTACTGCCCGCTTACATGTTGTTAGTATATTTACTCACGTTTTCAGAGCAGATCCTGAACAGCAATAAACAAGAAATTAAAAATACACAAAAAAAGATAAATAACTTAAAAGTGTGAAAACTGTAATTTTCAGCTAGTAGCACATGAGCATGAATTTATTTTAAGCCGTTTGAACAGTTAGTATTTTGAAAATAAATTTGTTCCATAGATTCAAAAGGGGACTGTACATAAAATCATATTCTACATACACTATGGACTTTACAATCTCAGTCAGAAACCACGGATTGATTGGAAATTGGTGTATAGTGAATGGTTGTACTAACAGCAGGTCTTGTCTTTGTCGCAGAACTGGAGAGGTGACTTAGAGGTCACGTGATACCGAGGGGAAGACTACAGGATTTTGAGTTGATGAGCAGAGGACTGCACAGGCCTTTTATTTGAAATGAAATTATTGAAATTAAAATGAATTTAGAAAGCACATAGCTACTGCTACAGAGTGTCCCGGCGCTACAGTAAATTTGACCACTGATCTGCGGGGAGGAACAAAGCTAAAAAAAAACTTAATCAAAAAGCCAGGTTTCCGAACTACGTTTAAATGATGCTGCATCCTTCATAGCACGAAGATGCAGGGGAAGAGAATTTCAGCCTTAAGCCGCAGGCGCAGGAAAAGCGGTACTACCCCATCTCTTCCTCTTTGTCTTAAGCACCACTGCCAACAATGTGTCCGCCGAATTTAAGGCTCTAGAGGGACAATTTTACTGTGTGTTTCCTCTGTGGGTCCATTTGGAAAGCCCAGGGCCTCTACTGGTGCCTCTGCCTCGTTCCCCAGCTCCACGAGTTTAGTTGCAGCAGGCGCATGGATGCTTAAAGAGATAGAGGGCAGAGGAAGGTAGAACGAAAACAATTAGAAAGGGAGAAGAGAGAACGGTAAAGGAGATAGCGAAAATGAATGGATGGAAAGAGTGCACTAGCACAAGAGCATGTAGGTAGCAAGATTGATCTGAGCATTTTTTCCTGGGCTGCTTTTGGTTTCTCATCTCAGTCCGGCCCTTGATGAACATCTGTGAATGTAGAGGAGTGTAACTGCATCGGGCACGTAGAGGGTTGCAAGGTCCTGGATGTCATTAGAAGTAAGGGGCAAGAATTGAAGATGAACATGAACTGACACTTTAACTGCCTTGTTTGGTGGAGGTGGGTGTATTGGGTTTAGGATGGAGAATGAAGCATTGTATATTTTCAGAAAAGCTGAGAACCTATTCGAAGGTTTGAAAAAAGTACAGGGGGTAAATGAGGAGACTGCAGTATTAGTCATCATGATGTTATTTATAAATTTGCCAGAACAGTGACTGATGTGTAAGCGGACTACAAAGATGCTGAGCAGATGAAGACGCGATGCAGTGGCTGTGGAGATGATGACTGAGGTGAGGCTCATCTGGTTGTAAAAGATTCTAGAAAGAAGACGACAAAGTGGTGGGGGTTCTGATGCTGCTATAGGTAAGTGGTCACGGGATTTAGCATAAAGAAGCACAGTGCTACACAGGTCTTGATACTGGGGGGAGGTTTTCTGGGTTGGAGCTTGGTAAGT
This sequence comes from Pleurodeles waltl, assembly GCF_031143425.1. Taxonomy (NCBI): domain Eukaryota; kingdom Metazoa; phylum Chordata; class Amphibia; order Caudata; family Salamandridae; genus Pleurodeles; species Pleurodeles waltl. The sequence continues at coordinate 754,707,390 of NC_090446.1, read as the reverse complement.
AGTCAGTAATGGTAAGTGAGAAAGAACAAAATAAATAGATTGTGCTGAAAGAAAACTGGAATAGAGTTTGTTAGAAATGGGGTTTTTGGTTGGCAGTTAGGTTGCCCTCTGTCCAAGCAAGAACCCTCACTCTAGTCAGGGTAAGTCACACACAATCCAAAATCAGCCTGTGCTCACCCTCCGGTAGCTTGGCACGAGCAGTCAGGCTTAACTTAGAATGCAATGTGTAAAGCATTTGTGCAATAAATCATACAACACCATAGTATAACACCACAAAAATACACCACACAGTGTTTAGAAAAATATAGAATATTTATCTGGGTAATTGTAGGTCAAAACGATCAAAGTTGCAATACGAATTTGTAAAGATATCACTGAAAAGTGATATTAAGTGTCTTTAAGTCTTTAAAAAGCAATAAAGTGTCTTTCAAGCACAGAGTACCTGGTTTCTGGTGGGAAATCTCCTCAGAGGGCCACAGGAGAAGAGATGCATGGAAAAAGGGGTGTGTGCGTCAATTTCCGCTCAGCACACACAGACTTGCGTCGTTCTTTTCCACGCGGGGAAGTCGGGCGTCGTTTTCCGGCGCGCAGACAGTCTCTTGTTGTGGATCGCGGGGATTACCAGATGTCCCGGGTCTGTGCGTGGATTCTCCTGCTTATTTTCTGGCTGCGCGTCGTTCTGCGGGGCTGCGCGTCGAAGTTTCGATCTCACGGTAGGCGTCGCGTCGATTTCTCCTTGGAAGTCGGGCGGCGTTTGTCCTTGCGAGGCCGTGCGTCGAAATTTTGGTCTCACGGCAGGCGTCGCGTCGATTTCTCCTTGGAAGTCGGGCGGCGTTGTCTTTGCGAGGCCGTGCGTCAAAGTTTCGCACTCACGGTAGGCGTCGCGTCGATTTCTCCTGGAAAGTCGGGCGGCTTTGTCCTTGCGAGGTTGTGCGTCGAAGTCTCGATCGTCCCGAGGGCGTCGATCAGCGTCGGTGTGCGGCGTTTTTCTCGCCGCGAAACAAGCTGTGCGTCGAAATTTTCGGCGCACGGAGCGTCCACGTGAAAGGAAGAAGTCTTTTTGGTCCTGAGACTTCAAGGAACAGGAGGCAAGCTCTATCCAAGCCCTTGGAGAGCACTTTCACAGCCAGACAAGAGTTCAGCAAGGCAGCAGGGCAACAGCAAGACAGCAGTCCTTTGTAGAAAGCAGACAGGTGAGTCCTTTGAGCAGCCAGGCAGTTCTTCTTAGCAGGATGTGGTTTCTGGTTCAGGTTTCTTCTCCAGCAAGTGTCTGATGAGGTAGGGCAGAGGCCCTGTTTTATACTAAGTTGTGCCTTTGAAGTGGGGGTGACTTCAAAGAGTCTCTAAGAAATGCACCAAGTTCCCTTTCAGCTCAATCCTGTCTGCCAGAGTCCCAGTAGGGGGTGTGGCAGTCCTTTGTGTGAGGGCAGGCCCTCCACCCTCCCAGCCCAGGAAGACCCATTCAAAATGCAGATGTATGCAAGTGAGGCTGAGTACCCTGTGTTTGGGGTGTGTCTGAGTGAATGCACAAGGAGCTGTCAACTAAACCTAGCCAGACGTGGATTGAAGGGCACAACAAGATTTTAGTGCAAAGAAATGCTCACTTTCTAAAAGTGGCATTTCTAGAATAGTAATATTAAATCCGACTTCACCAGTCAGCAGGATTTTGTATTACCATTCTGGCCATACTAAATATGACCTTCCTGCTCCTTTCAGATCAGCAGCTGCCACTTCAACAGTGTATGAGGGCAGCCCCAATGTTAGCCTATGAAAGGAGCAGGCCTCACAGTAGTGTACAAACGAATTTAGGAGTTTCACACTACCAGGACATATAACTACACAGGTACATGTCCTGCCTTTTACCTACACCGCACCCTGCTCTAGGGGTTACCTAGGGCACACATTAGGGATGACTTATATGTAGTAAAAGGGGAGTTCTAGGCTTGGCAAGTACTTTTAAATGCCAAGTCGAAGTGGCAGTGAAACTGCACACACAGGCCTTGCAATGGCAGGCCTGAGACAGGGTTAAGGAGCTACTGAGGTGGGTGGCACAACCAGTGCTGCAGGCCCACTAGTAGCATTTAATCTACCTGCCCTAGGCACATGTAGTGCACTCTACCAGGGACTTACAAGTAAATTAAATAGTCAATCATGGATAAACCAATCAGTAGTACAATTTACCCAGAGAGCATATGCACTTTAGCACTGGTTAGCAGTGGTAAAGTGCCCAGAGGTCAAAAGCCAACAACAACAGGTCAGAAAAAATAGGAGGAAGGAGGCAAAAAGTTTGGGGATGTCCCTGTCAAAAAGCCAGGTCCAACATGACCCCCTACCAGCCTAAAGCCAGGGGAGAACAATCACTATCCTGATGTACTTCCCTGTTTGAGGCGACAGAACAAGGACCCAGGCCCACAACAGCAGGGGCATGCTCCAGTTCTTCGCCTTCCTGACTCCAATTGGATCACTCTGTCCATACTCTCAGGGCCCACTAAGCCAACCCATGGGGAACCTTTCTCCTTACCTGCGGATCCCATCTGTGCAGCACCTAACCTTACTTTGCTCACAGATGTATCCCAGGAGCAGGATAGTACCACCATGACCAACACAGTGGTGTTGCCCACTCTACCCCTGGGGTGTGACACTTGTCCCCTCCCCAGGGATAACTCTGTCCACCCGGACAGCAAGCCACAGTGATTACTGACAGCTGCCAGGGATGAGAGCCAGGCCCCAGGCCTCTCAAAGCTCTCCAACCACTGTGGCTGTGGAGAGTGGGGGGCGGTAGCCCCAGGTGCTGGGCACCCTTTAACCACTCTCCCTTCCACCAGGTCAGGGATGACAGCCTGAACCTGGTCCTCCCCTCTGGGGCTCTGTACCCTCCCTCCTGGAGCGGTACCCCCAGAGTCCAACATGGTCAGGGTGCTTACAGAAGTCACCCTGTACCATTCCTCCACCAGTGCAGGGCTGTTAACCTGCAACCGGCCCTCCAACCTGGGGCCTGTACCTTCAGGTTGGACTAGTGCCCGGGGTGAGGCTTCCCTCCCCCTGCCCTCCCTTCTGGGGTCCAGCACCCTCCAACTAGGAGTGGCCTCCTCAGAAGACAACATGGTAGGGGCACGGTTATCAGTAGCCCCTCCCTCCAGGTCCGGGGGGACACCCTGAACCTGGTCTTCCAGCCCAGGGTCTGTACCCTCAGACTGGATCACTGCCTGGCAAACCAGGACTTCCTGGGGGGCACACCTACCCCCCACCAGGTCAGAGTTTAACCTCTGCACCTGACCATTCAACTCAGAGTCACCACCCTGAAGTTGAACAATTGCCTGGCACGCCAGGACTTCCTGGAGGGCACACTGACCCTCCACCAGGTCAGAGTTTAACCTCTGAACTTGGCCATTCAACTCAGAGTCACCACCCTGAAGTTGAACAATTGCCTGGCACGCCAGGACTTTCTGGAGGGCACACTGACCCTCCACCAGGTCAGAGTTTAACCTCTGGACCTGGTTCTCCAACCTAGGGTCACCACCCTGAGGTTGGGCAACTGCCTGGCACGCCAGGGCTTCCTGGGGGGCACACCTACCCCCCACCAGGTCAGAGTTTAACCTCTGAACCCGGTTATCCAACCCAGAGTCAGCACCCTGAGGTTGGACAACTGCCTGGTACACCAGGACTTCTAGGGAGGCACACCTACCTCCCACCAGGTCAGAGTTTAACCTCTGAGCCTGGTGCCCCAACCCAGGGTCACCACCCTGAGGTTGGGCAATTGCCTGGCACGCCAGGACTTCCTGGGGGGCACACCTACCCCCCACCAGGTCAGAGTTTAACCTCTGAACCTGGTCATCCAACCCAGAGTCAACACCCTGAGGTTGGACAATTGCCTGGCACAGCAGGACTTCTTGGGAGGCACACCTACCTCCCACCAGGTCAGAGTTTAACCTCTGAACCTGGGTATCCAACCCAGAGTCACCACCCTGAGGTTGGCCAACTGCCTGGCACACCAGGACTTTCTGGGAGGCACGCCTACCTCCCACCAGGTCAGAGGTTAACCTCTGAACCTGGTTCTCCAACCTAGGGTCACCACCCTGAGGTTGAACAATTGCCTGGCACGCCAGGACTTTCTAGAGGGCACACTGACCCTCCACCAGGTCAGAGTTTAACCTCTGAACTTGGCCATTCAACTCAGAGTCATCACCCTGAAGTTGAACAATTGCCTGGCACACCAGGACTTCCTGGAGGGCACACTGACCCTCCACCAGGTCAGAGTTTAACCTCTGAACTGGGCCATTCAACTCAGAGTCACCACCCTGAAGTTGAACAATTGCCTGGCGCACCAGGACTTTCTGGGAGGCACACCTACCTCCCACAGGTCAGAGTTTAACCTCTGAGCCTGGTTCCCCAACCCAGGGTCACCACCCTGAGGTTGGGCAATTGCCTGGCACGCCAGGACTTTCTGGGGGGCACATCTACCCCCCACCAGGTCAGAGTTTAACCTCTGAACCTGGTCATCCAACCCAGAGTCAACACCCTGAGGTTGGACAATTGCCTGGCACGCCAGGACTTTCTGGGGGGCACACCTACCCCCCACCAGGTCAGAGTTTAACCTCTGAACCCGGTTATCCAACCCAGAGTCAGCACTCTGAGTTTGAACAATTGCCTGGCACGCCAGGACTTTCTGGGGGGCACACCTACCCCCCACCAGGTCAGAGTTTAACCTCTGAACCCGGTTATCCAACCCAGAGTCACCACCCTGAGGTTGAACCATTGCCTGGCACGCCAGGACTTTCTGGGGGGAACATCTACCTCCCACCAGGTCAGAGTTTAACCTCTGAACCTGGGTATCCAACCCAGAGTCACCACCCTGAGGTTGAATCTTTGCCTGGCATGCCAGGACTTCCTGGGGGGCACTCTCACCCCCCACAAGGGACACACCATCCCACCGCTGCCACCAATGTTAGAAATGGGGTTTTTGGTTGGCAGTTAGGTTGCCCTCTGTCCAAGCAAGAACCCTCACTCTAGTCAGGGTAAGTCACACACAATCCAAAATCAGCCTGTGCTCACCCTCCGGTAGCTTGGCACGAGCAGTCAGGCTTAACTTAGAAGGCAATGTGTAAAGCATTTGTGCAATAAATCATACAACACCATAGTATAACACCACAAAAATACACCATACAGTGTTTAGAAAAATATAGAATATTTATCTGGGTAATTGTAGGTCAAAACGATCAAAGTTGCAATACGAATTTGTAAAGATATCACTGAAAAGTGATATTAAGTGTCTTTAAGTCTTTAAAGAGCAATAAAGAGTCTTTCAAGCCCAGAGTACCTGGTTTCTGGTGGGAAATCTCCTCAGAGGGCCACAGGAGAAGAGATGCGTGGAAAAAGGGGTGTGTGCGTCGATTTCCGCTCAGCACACACAGACTTGCGTCGTTCTTTTCCACACGGGGAAGTCGGGCGTCGTTTTCCGGCGCGCAGACAGTCTCTTGTTGTGGATCGCGGGGATTACCAGATGTCCCGGGTCTGTGCGTGGATTCTCCTGCTTATTTTCCGGCTGCGCGTCGTTCTGCGGGGCTGCGCGTCGAAGTTTCGATCTCACGGTAGGCGTCGCATCGATTTCTCCTTGGAAGTCGGGCGGCGTTTGTCCTTGCGAGGCCGTGCGTCGAAATTTTGGTCTCACGGCAGGCGTCGCGTCGATTTCTCCTTGGAAGTCGGGCGGCGTTGTCCTTGCGAGGCCGTGCGTCAAAGTTTCGCACTCACAGTAGGCGTCGCGTCGATTTCTCCTGGAAAGTCGGGCGGCTTTGTCCTTGCGAGGTTGTGCGTCGAAGTCTCGATCGTCCCGAGGGCGTCGCGTCGATCAGCGTCGGTGTGCGGCGTTTTTCTCGCCGCGAAACAAGCTGTGCGTCGAAATTTTCGGCGCACGGAGCGTCCACGTGAAAGGAAGAAGTCTTTTTGGTCCTGAGACTTCAAGGAACAGGAGGCAAGCTCTATCCAAGCCCTTGGAGAGCACTTTCACAGCCAGACAAGAGTTCAGCAAGGCAGCAGGGCAACAGCAAGACAGCAGTCCTTTGTAGAAAGCAGACAGGTGAGTCCTTTGAGCAGCCAGGCAGTTCTTCTTGGCAGGATGTGGTTTCTGGTTCAGGTTTCTTCTCCAGCAAGTGTCTGATGAGGTAGGGCAGAGGCCCTGTTTTATACTAAGTTGTGCCTTTGAAGTGGGGGTGACTTCAAAGAGTCTCTAAGAAATGCACCAAGTTCCCTTTCAGCTCAATCCTGTCTGCCAGAGTCCCAGTAGGGGGTGTGGCAGTCCTTTGTGTGAGGGCAGGCCCTCCACCCTCCCAGCCCAGGAAGACCCATTCAAAATGCAGATGTATGCAAGTGAGGCTGAGTACCCTGTGTTTGGGGTGTGTCTGAGTGAATGCACAAGGAGCTGTCAACTAAACCTAGCCAGACGTGGATTGAAGGGCACAACAAGATTTTAGTGCAAAGAAATGCTCACTTTCTAAAAGTGGCATTTCTAGAATAGTAATATTAAATCCGACTTCACCAGTCAGCAGGATTTTGTATTACCATTCTGGCCATACTAAATATGACCTTCCTGCTCCTTTCAGATCAGCAGCTGCCACTTCAACAGTGTATGAGGGCAGCCCCAATGTTAGCCTATGAAAGGAGCAGGCCTCACAGTAGTGTACAAACGAATTTAGGAGTTTCACACTACCAGGACATATAACTACACAGGTACATGTCCTGCCTTTTACCTACACCGCACCCTGCTCTAGGGGTTACCTAGGGCACACATTAGGGATGACTTATATGTAGTAAAAGGGGAGTTCTAGGCTTGGCAAGTACTTTTAAATGCCAAGTCGAAGTGGCAGTGAAACTGCACACACAGGCCTTGCAATGGCAGGCCTGAGACAGGGTTAAGGAGCTACTGAGGTGGGTGGCAAAACCAGTGCTGCAGGCCCACTAGTAGCATTTAATCTACCTGCCCTAGGCACATGTAGTGCACTCTACCAGGGACTTACAAGTAAATTAAATAGTCAATCATGGATAAACCAATCAGTAGTACAATTTACCCAGAGAGCATATGCACTTTAGCACTGGTTAGCAGTGGTAAAGTGCCCAGAGGTCAAAAGCCAACAACAACAGGTCAGAAAAAATAGGAGGAAGGAGGCAAAAAGTTTGGGGATGTCCCTGTCAAAAAGCCAGGTCCAACAGAGTTTAAATAGCTGAACCCTCCAGGCTGTAACCAGAAGGGAGATATTTCCACGTTTCGGGATGTTTCTCAAATTCTTCATTCTTGTGAATGAGCTTTGCCTGGGTGGTCGGGCTTTTGTGCTGGCCAGACACAAAACAGTTAGGGCAATGTTAGTCGGCCTTCCAAAAAAAATCGTGGTCCCCGAAAAAACAAATCTCATTGCTAGCATGAGACTAACATTCGATTACCATCCTTGTCCTACATTGCACGAACTCAGTAGAGAAGCAATAACTTCTGTTATTTTCCTCGAATGGGCAAGCTTGTGCGGTGAGTGTCAGTGGGAATCCACTGATCAAACAAGATTCAGAACCCTATTTAGGATTCTTAAATGTAAAAAAGCAGCCCCAGCAAATGTTACTGCAAATAATTCTTATTATCCAGTTACCTATGGGAAATGAGTTGCATTAACACAGCCAAATATACCATTTTCGAATGATGCTAAATCCGGAAATTGTATTTGAATATAAGATTAACGTCAAATGCGGTAAAACTGGAGTGTTTTTAACATATGTCACCAGTACCCTTCTGGATGCAATAATAAACTTCTTTATTGGGTCACTGTTTACTAAGTATAGTGCCTCTTGTAAAAAATGAATTTAAAAACACAGAGTGCTTTGATAGGCATTCCGGTATTCCACATCCAAGAGGGCGAAATAATGATATTTGGAATAACAAGCCTTTCCGTTGACGTAAGAATCTTTCGTTTTCAGTAAATGACACCAAATAACATAATTATTTACATATTGCTTACAGGAGCTTTCACATTTTCATACAAACACCAGCGTCGCACCGTTGTAAAACTCACTGTTCATTTCTTGACGTTTAACAGGCCAAAAACGGTGAACAAGTGCACTTCTTTATAAGGTTAGAATAGATAAACAGCAAGCTTTAGTGACTTAAACTGCTGCTTTATAAGGTCTAGAGCGTCAAAAAAATGACCTCAGCCTGTTAAAAGTCATGGCATGCTTATCAGATATGCCATACAAATTCACTCTGGAATGAGAAAAATGCTTTCCTCTGCTGTGGCATCCAGTAGTTCCGACATTCTGTTCCCTCTCACGCAAAAACAAACACATTCCTGCCTCTCTCCAGCAAATTGATCGCACTGAACGCCCAATGCTGATCTAATGATTTTATTACACAGTTGCTGCGAAGCAGGCTCCTTCAACATTTCTCTATACAGAAAGGAACATAGCATTGATATGCTTTATTGGACTTGGCCCTTCATTCTCCTGTTGTCTGAACCCGTTTTTGTTGTTTTTTAGAACTCTGTGCACTCTACCACTGCTATCCAGTTAAAGTGCTTCTGGTCTCTCCTTTAAACATTGTAAAATTGGCATACACCCAGTTGCCACATTTAATTTACTTGTAGTTTAACTTACTTAATACAGGAGGTACTACATATACCCAGTGCCTGTAAATTTAGTGTTACTAGTGGGCTGGCAGCACTCAGAGTCCCACCCACTTAAGTAGCCTTATAAACATTTCTCAGGTTAGGATGCAATGCATTAAAAAAAGTTAGACATGTACTCTCAACCTTTACATGTCCTGGTAAAGAAGAACACTTAAATACGTTTTTTCACTGCTGCAAGGCCTGCCTCTCCCATAGAATAACATTGGTTTACATTATTACATTTATTAAGTGATAACTTTCAATTGGGAGCAGGTAGAAAAGTCAAGTTTGATCTCTAAATTTTGGACCTGGCCCTTTCTACAGGGTCATTCCCCAAACTTTTTGCCTTCTCCTAATTTTTCTGACCCTTTTTGGGTGACGTTAGGACTCTGGTCACTTTATCACTGCTAAAATGCATGTGCTCTGCCTTCTAAACTTGGTATACCTGATTGACACATTTCATTTACCTGTAAGTCGCTTGTACAGTTATATCCCTATACCCAGGGCCTGTAAATCAAATGCTACTAGTGGGCCTGCAGCGCAGCTTGTGCCACCCACAGATGTAGCCTTTCAAACCTGTTTCAGGCCTGCTAGCGCAGGACCTGTGTTCACAATTTACTGCCACCAGGACCTAGCATCTAAATGATGTCTGGAGACGTGCTGGACGAGAGAGGGGACACTCCTAAAACCAGTTGTAACTGGTTGGAACCTCATCTTCCCCTCTTTGTTAAACCTCTACAAAGCTGAGTAAAAGTACAGGGAATTGTCCCCATAAAGACACACAAGAAACCTACTTGGAACTGAACACAGAATGCTGAGGAGAGACTCACCAGGAACCGCCTTGGACTGGTAATGCTGTGCTGACCTGTGACCTGCTGGGTCACTAGGAGGAACTGCCACTGGCTGCATGCCACTTGTGCTGGCCTGTTTTAGGGCCCTGCTGCCCTGTGCTACATGCCCTGTGCTCCATTTGTGTCCTCCAGGGGCTGTGTGCTGTGGCCCCTGCTCCCTGCAACCATCCGTTTCCCAGCGCGAAGATATGGCTATGCAGGCTCCTGTAGTGGAGCAGAGGGTCTGAGGATCACTCCCCTTCATTTCCTTGGAGCGCTGGGAGCGGCGCCCTACTTGCTTCCTAATCACCTTGAAGGTGCAGTGCCCTTTTTTCCTTGGTACCTTGGGAGCGCTCTCTTTGGGTGGATGCAGCGCCTGGGGAGAGCATTACTGCATTGCCGCTGGGAGAAAAATCACTGCCACGACCCGGGCCGCTCGCGTTTCCAAGCGCGTCAGGAGTGTGTTGTGTTTCGTGCCCGCAGGGCTCTAGAAAGTGAAACCTGGAGCGAGAGCGCTCCATGTGGTGCCCCCGGGGTGAAGCGCTACGGAGAGCACCCTCAGGGCACCATCCGGCCCTAACTGTTGTCAGAATTCACTGCTGCAGCCCGGGAGGGACTGACAGCAGGCACGCACACCGCGTCGGGTGAGGCTGCCTCACAAGTGGGGAGGAAGCCTCATCGGAGGCCTCGCGCTCCACCAGGCCTCCCTTAGTGTTGAAAGTCTTGTGGGCGGGGTGTGAGCCTCATTGAGGCCCTCGCGACACTGAGCCCCTCTATTTTGATCACATGGACCCTAAATAGTGATGGTTCACCCCTCTATCCACCTTGGGCATGTAGGCTGATATATGTAGTGTCCCAGGGATAATTATGATGATATGTGCCTTCTTATGATTGCCATTATGTACAGATGTTCCTTTTATGGATGTTTATGAAGGTATGCTCCCTAGGGCAAATGATTTATTAGTAATGTGTTCATTATAACTCTATGCAATTGTGGTGATATGCGTTCTTACCCTGTTATGTGCATTTTGGTGGTGTTTTCCTTACTACTGCTTAGGTTTGCGAATAATCAGTACATTTGTGTTTTATGTGAATACTGCTGTTCTTGGCAGAGTAACAGTACTGTGTAAGGTTCTGCCAACTGCTTGGGTAGCAGGGTATTCCTCACATATTGCGTTTGGTCTAATGATGTTGTGTACAATACAGTTTATTTTTATATAACTTGATGTTGTGTTTCCTTTGTGGTGTGTGTTGTGCATCACATCTGTTTTGTGTGTTGACCAAACGCTTTACACATAGCCGCTGGGTTAGGCCTGACTACTCGTGCCAAGCTACCAAAGGGGTGAGCAGGGGATATCCTGGGTGTGTATCTACATCACCCTGACTAGAGCGGATGGGTTCTGCCTGGCTTAGGTTGCATACTCTAGCCAACCAGAAACCCCATTTCTAACACTAAAGAATTGTAATTGAAAAATTATTTATTGATAAAGTTTGATTTTAAGTCACAATTCTGAAAATGTCACTATTAGAAAGTTGGCATTTTCCTTTACTACCCTTTTGGTGTCTGCAGCCAGCGTCCTGGGTCATATGGCTAGATTTAGCTGGCAGTTAGTCTTTTCGTGAATTACTCCCAGGCAGTAAGAAAAAGGGGGAAGGTTAAACTGTCAACCACCACACTTGCACATCACAAAGGCTCTGCCTCAGCACACTCACAAAGGGTTTCAAACTAGTCTTTTGTGCCCCTAGACAAGCTAGGACCATGCCAGAGTGACAGGAAATTCCAAACACCTCTGTAAGGGGAGGACTCTAGAAGCGTCATCCACTTCAAAGTGGGCACCAGGTATAAGTATTGGATCCTCAGACCCAACTCTTCAATACAGTCCTGGAGCTGTATAAACTCAAAAAGACAGCTGTGCTGCTCTGGTGCAAGAAGAACTGCCCTGCATCCCTGCTACTCAGCTACCCTGATGCCTGAGTGAGAAGGAATGGAACTGCATCTTAAACCCAGGACACCAGAGTGACTACAACGGCTAATTGGCTGGCCTCGTGATCAGAGAGTGAGGGACAGGAAAGTCCCCAACCATCTTCAACCTTGTAGCAGATATGTGGCCTAGCCCTTCCAAGTAGTGCCCCTCCAGCCCTGGACCCTTGGAAATAGGCATGAGGGTGCTCTGCCAACCCAGCTGCAGACTCATCAGAACTGAGGCAGCATGATGCAAACCCAATGCAGCTCTTTGTATCGCCTCACTGGAGCCAACACAGCGCGATGCAACCTCAGTGCATGCCAGCATAGCAGCATGCTCAGCTGAAGCATACCTCTGTTGCACAATCCAAACTTGACGCAGACCTCACAGCTTCTCGTCAGAACCAATGCAGCATGATGCAGCCTTGACGCAAACCGATGCATCTTCCAAATGAACATTGCATCACTTTTTGGGACTGCTGCTGAATGGTATAACGGTCCTCAACAAGGATTTAGGGTACATTTCTCAGTGGGACTAACTTTACTCCTGTATCTGGCACATGCTCCATCATGGTTGGCCTGAACTTCTGACTTTGTGCGGTCCTGTGCACACCACAGTTGACACTTTTTACCTAAATATTTAAAACTGCATATCTCCAGTTCAACTAATTGGATTGTTTTCATTTTGGTGTCAACTAATGTATTGAATTTTACAGAGCTCAGGGGTTCCCCAGAGGCTTGACAAAGGCAAAAATAGATATTACTAATGCTCTATTTGTGGTAGTGTGGTCGAGAAGTTAGGCTTATCACAGGGTAGTGTTAAGCTTTTGTTGTACACACACAAGCAATAGAAGAAACACACTCTCAATGACTTAACTCCAGACCAATAGGATTCTATATAGAAAAATATCTTTTATTAATTTATTTTTAGAACCACAAGATTCCATTTGCAGGTCAGTACATAAAATGAAAGGTATTTTGCATATATATGATCAGGAACTTGAATAGAATCTACAATGTATAGTTTTTCTTGAAATGGCAAAAAGCTATTTTAAAAGTGGACACTGCATTTTTCAGAAGTTCCTGGGGTAAGAAAAGATAGTACAGTTTTGCAGTTAACCCCGAACACCCACCACCAGCAACACGGGCCCGGTCGGGTGCACAGGTCAAAGAGAAACCAAATTAACGTGGGCTCCTATGGAGACAGGGGGTATTCGGAGTTCGGTCAGCCAGCAGGTTAGTACCCGCGACTCGGAGGGCAGACTAGGGGGGATTAGAAGAGTACTGGGAGGGTCGCAAGTAGGCACCAAACACAGACCCTCAGCGGCACAGGGGCAGCCGAGTGCAGGGTGCAAACAGGACGTCGGGTTTCCAATGCTGGTCTATGAGGAGACTCCGGGGTCACTCAGAGGCTGCAGGCAAGGTCCGGGGGGGTGCCTCAAGCACACCTCTGGTCGGACAGGGAGGAGGGCCACCTGCTGAATGATGAGGCACTGGGGGTCGGTTTCTCCAAGGCCTGGGGCCTGTGGGTGCAGTTCTCCAGGCGTCGGATAGCTTCATCGCGGTCAGGGGGTTCCTCGGGATTCCCTCTGCAGGAGTCATCGTGGAGGGATGGAGAGGTCAACCCAAGGTGGGCACTTGCTTACAATCACCTGGGGACTCTTTCTTGCTGGGTGGACCACCTGGACACGGGCCGTGGGCGTTGGGTGCACATGGGTCAGGACTCACGCATCTGGAGTGAGGTGGAAGTCCTTAGTTGTAGGTTTCTTTAGACAGAGCCGCTGTCCTTGGGAATTCTTGGTCCTTTTGGGTGCAGGGCAGTCCTCTGGAGTTGGCAGAGGGCGCTGGACCCACCGCTGGTTCTTTGAAGCAGGAGACAGGCTGGTAGGGCTGGGGCCAAAGCAGTTGTCGTCTTTCTTCTTCTCTGCTCGAGGTTTCAGCTTATCAGTCCTTCTTCTTGTAGGTCTTCAGGAATCTGGTGAACTGGGTTCAGGGAGGCCCTTCAATCCTAGCTGTAGGGGCGTGTTAGGGGTCAGAGGGCAGCAGCCAATGGCTACTGTCCCTGAGGGTTGCTACACCCTCCACATTCCTTTCCCTGTTGGTCCCTGTCCCTGTCCTCCAAACCAAGATGGAGTATTCTGCAGGGAGGGGGTCACCTCAGCTCTGGACACCTCAGAGGTGGTCCTGGCTGGGGTGGTCACTCATCCCTGTTTTCCCTCATTTTCCCACCGGACTTGCCACCAAAAGTGGGGCTTTGTCTGGGGGGGGTGGGCATCTCCACTAGCTGGAGTGCTATTGGGGACTGTAACCTGAGGCTGCACCTTTAAGGTTCACTGTCAGGTGTTACAGTTCCTGCAGGGGGAGGTGTCAAGCACCTCCACCCAGGACAGGCTTTGTTTCTGACCACAGAGTGCACAAAGGCACTCACTCCATTGGTCAGAAACTTGTCAGAAAGTGGCGGTCAGTCCTACACTAGCAGTTGGGCTAACATACAGGGGGCATCTCTAAGATGCCCCCTGTGTGCATTTTTCAATAAATCCCACACTGGCATCAGTGTGGGTTTATTGTGCTGAGATGTTTAATATCAAACTTACCAGTATTCAGTGAAGCCATTATGGTGCTATGGAGTTTGTAATGACAAACTCCCATACCTTATACTCAATATGGCTACACTGCACTTACAATGTCTAAGAATGGACTTAGACACTGTAGGGGCATATTGCTCATGCAGCTATGCCCTCACCTGTGGTGTAGTGCACCCTGCCTTAGGGCTGTGAGGCCTGCTAGGAGAGTGACTTACCTATGCCACAGGCAGTGGTTTGTGGGCATGGCACCCTGAGAGAGGTGCCATGTCGACTTTGTCTTTTTCTCCCCACCACCACACACAAGCAGCATGGCAGTGTGCATGTGCTGAGGGATGGGTCCCCTGGGGAGGCATAATACTTTCTGTAGCCCTTAGAGACCGTCCCTGGCCACAGAACCCTTGGTACCATGGGTACCTTTAACAAGAGACTTAACTGTGTGCCAGGGCTGTGCCAATTGTGGAAACAAAGGTACCGTTTTAGGGAAAGACACTGATGCTGGGGCCTGGTTAGCAAGAGGGTCCCAGCACACTTTCAATCAAAGTTGGCATCAACACTAGGCAAAACGTGTGGGGGGGTTAACCATGCCAACAGTGGCACTTTCCGCCAGATGGGAATCAGAAAAGAGGGGGAAAAAACTGTAACTAAAAGTACCCAAGCCTTGGATGTAAGAAACATGATCCTAATGAAATGAGAAGAACAGTATACCAGCAATATTGGAGAAAAAAAGAAAATACAGATTAATAAACAAGCAGAAGCTCTAATAACAGTGAGTGACCAATTAGAAAACTGGAGCCTCCAAGCTGGGCTTCTACAGCGAATAGCTTGTGAGCTACTGGTAGCTCCCTAGCTACCTGTAGGTTGCTCTTGTGTGTGCAGTCCAGCCTACTCAATTAGAGGTTTTTGCTTGGTTGAAGTAATATATGTTTATCAAAGTTGAAAAACATGTATTTGAGGTAAAAATTTGTGTATTTTCAAAGTTGATGTTTGGAGAGAAATGGTTGAATTTCTAAAGTATACTTAAAGCTGACATTTGAGTAAAAAATCGCATTGTATATTGTGATATATTTCTGATAATATTGCTTTGGTGAAGAGGCATTGCAGCTATGACTGTTCGATATTGCTAATGTGGAAGCAATCCAAATTAATCATGATTTTTTAAATTTATTGCTGGCAACCATACCTGATGCTCTGAGGTTATCACTGCTGGTAATCTTTCACATAATGGCTATAAAGGTAATCTTGTCTAATATGGGTACTGTTGTAACACTAATAATATTAGGATGATTTTCTTTGAAAATAAGTAGCTCATATTACAAAAAAGTTTGAGGACCCTGCTCTAACGTGACACGATCACTACTTTTTTGTTACATTTTGATAGATTGCAAATCTAGCTAATCTAATCCTCTCTAAAATGTTGTCCATTTTAACATCAGTGCCAACATTAAGTGAGATAAACACCAAAGATGTCTCTCTGTTTTCTCTTCACTCTAAGGTGAAATACAGTATGACAAAAGACAATTATGCAATTCTGTTCAGGAATAGGGCTCACCAAATGCTAAAGGTCAACAACGAAATAAGTTGCAGTGGCTGTGACACATGAGAAGTAATTCAAAATAGGAAGACCTTGCATCTGCACCCGATTAGTATTAAATGGGGCATTCGGATGCCTCATTTTGATCGAGAAAGAATGGTGGTAAACCAATATTCCACCCTAGATTTCAATAAGCGGGTGGAGTCACGGATCTATGTTATGAAAAATAACTCATAGAGACAGATTTTTACAAATGTTACAATGAAGAACACTGACATAACAGATTAATACAAATGGAACTAGAAAGCAGCAGCAAGCAATCCAGACAATGCATTAGCAAAATCCTTCAATTCCTGTTATGTCGCAGGCATGAAAAGTAATTGGAACATTTTGATGTCTAAACTGGTAGAAAACCAAATTGCAATAGCTGTGTTGCAAGAAACAATGGTAGGAGGTGGCAAAGCCTATACGACATTCTACTCTCCCTGCTGCCATTAACAGAAATAGATTTAATCAGCATGTGAAGCTATTTCTCAGACATGTTAGAAGACAAGCATCTTCCTCTTAAAAGATATATTAAACCAGAGACGAAGGAGATGAATGTTACTGTTTAATTAATTCGTTCTAATTATTGTTTTTACATAGTTTTTTCCGACATCATGGGTATTGTATGTGACTTTAAATATTTAATTCCAATTGCCAAATAAAACTATCCAGCATTACAACACAGGTATTTCTCCTGCATGCCTTTACCCTCTGGACGTTACAATACTTTGACATTTACAACACATGGTGATACCATGCAGTGCTTGAAGATATACGCTTTGACCACGATTTGTAAGGTCTGTGAAGAAGGACTCTTTTCCATTAATGGCAGTGCTTGCCAGCGTATGCGGAAAGCACTAAGCCGAGCTTACTTCGCCAAAAAAAGTCAGTTCCTTCAACCGTTTAGTTGATTTACCACAGCCAATGGATGAATGACACATTTCTGATAACTAACCAACCTTGCTCATATTGGCCACCTTGTTTCACTCCATTTCAAACAATAATTGTGTATCCTGTCACATGATCGGAATGAGCATGTTACCCATTCTGTTTTCAGTGGTGGCCATCATGCAAAAGTCACAACATACTGTCTATATGGCTTTTCAAAAACTTAAGTATGTATTTTTACAGACTCCTGTTTCAGATTCTTTATTTCATAACTGTAAATTATAAAATCCTAATGTCATACCACATTTCTCCAAATGTCGTGTCCTTGTGGGCTCATTCTGGGCTGTTCTTAGAGCTTAATATGGCAGCCACCACGTACAATCATAACAGTTCCCGATCTACCCAATGTGCCGCCGCATTTCCTATATGTTCCTGTTTAAATGTGGTTGAATAATGCCAAAGTGGGCATTGTATAGCCATAATACTGCCATAAAATGTAATGTCAACAGAAAAAAACTCATGTATTATACAGTATTTCATTATTATCTGTCCATCATGGGGTCTTTTAGATATATTCTTGGTTATTTACACCATAAAGCGGAAGTGGGCATCGTCCATCCTTGATACTTAGATATTATTGATGTAAATTGTATAACAATCACGTGCTGATTACGACATTTTAAAAATCTTCTCACACACTCCTTGTTTTTCACTTCATCTTTGTGTACATACATATGTTAAGGAAGAGGAGAAGAAAAGGAAACAAGAATAAGTAAAAACGCAAGAAAGACTTGTTTGCCATGTGACAAAGGCAATACTAAAAACAGGTAAAGCATCGAATTATTCAGCAACCAGAAAACTAGTGAGTGATTTGTTTGTTAGCACATTATTCTCCAACAAATATGTCGAGTTCCACATCCATATCCAGAACAGACCTCGATTACAGCATAGTCCTGTGTTCTGTTGCCACTCCCGCGACTGTGTGGTACATTATCAAAGGCTATGTATCTCAGGTCCTTCATATCCGCTTCGTGTATTTTTTGGAACTGTTTCGGGACTGAATAAGAAAGGTCGTTATTAGTGATGGCAAATAAATGTTACACAATTCTCTTGTGTACAGGCAGTTCAGTGCTGCCTATATAATATTTAAGACACGGACATTTTATTGCGTTCACTACATGGCTTGATTTGTAAGTTAGTTGTATCTTGTTATCCCAGGCAATACTGCATTAACATGCCTTACACTTCTTACACATTACAAATCCCTTCTTCCTAGGTATAAATGTAGCCTGTTTGCTCTCAGAGTACTCACACTTTACTAAACTGTCATGTACTGATCTTAATCTTCTAAGCATGATTATAGGTCTTCTCGGGGTCTGTGCTCACTGTTCTACAATGTTTGCTCTGACCTTCTCATGTACAGCGCTGTATGTTGTACATCTAATGACTAAATAGAACATCCTCTCTCCTAATTTCTTTAGCATTGCACATCGCTATGTGTAGCCCTTCTTCTGAGTACCCAGTTTTTATCTATAACTTATCATGACATTCTTCATCATAATCAACCTCTCACTCTGGAGTAGGATAGTACCACTTCAGTGGACTCACCCAAACAAAACTGGCAGTTCTCAGGTATTTTTTTTACAGGACAAATTCGAAGGTCCAGATCAAAAGTAAAAAATACCCAGAGATATATCCAAAGGAAATTCCTTTGCTAATGGGTACCTCTTGTAAATAAACAGACTCTCTCTTGGTGATTATATGATACTGGAGAGGCTCAGCTTTGAGCGTTGAAAAAGGCAACTTGCCTATTCCCAAGTGGCATTTTCCTATATGAGTCTGTTTAAATCATGGGCAAAAGCCTTTCTTTTGATGATGAATAGGTCTCTTCTATTCTCTCAAAACCACCCCTTTTGAGCAGCACTGCAATTAAGCAGACTATTTCTAATGCAAACGACTAGAAGACACTAAAATAAAAGATCACAGATAAAACATTACTCCTGGTTGAGGGAATGACTGAGTATTTACGAGGGAATGATGCACCATGAGGACGTATCATGATGAATGAATCCTGATTTTCCTTGAAGATGCGGGGTTCAGAAAAAAACTGGCCCCTAGCTGCATGGAAATGCACCAGGGACTTGTTAGTATTGGTCATTGTTAGAAATGGGGTTTTTGGTTGGCAGTCAGGTTACCCCCTGTCCAAGCAAAAGCCCTCACTCTAGTCAGGGTAAGTCACACACAATCCAAGATTATCCTGTGCCCACCCTCTGGTAGCTTGGCACGAGCAGTCAGGCTTAACTTAGAAGGCAATGTGTAAAGTATTTGTGCAATAAATCATACAATACCACCATATAGCACCACAAAAATACACCACACAGTGTTTAGAAAAATATATAATATTTATCAGGATAATTGTAGGTCAAAACGAATAAAGTTGCAATGTGAATTTGTAGAGATATCACTGAAAAGTGATATAAAGTGTCTTAAGTCTTTAAAAAGCAAACAAAGTCTCTTTCAAGCACAAAGTACCTGGTTTGGAGTGGAAAATCTCCTCAGAGGGCCACAGAAGAAGAGATACGTGGAAAAAGGGTGTGCGTCGATTTCTCCCCAGCACACATGGACTTGCGTCGTTATTTTTCATGCAGGGAAGTCGTGCGTCATTTTCCAGCGCGCGGACAGTCTCTTTCTGTGGATCGCGGGGATTACCAGATGTTCCGGGTCTGTGCGTGGATTCTCCTGCTTGTTTACCGGCTGCGCATCGTTCTGCGGGGCTGTGCATCGAAGTTTCGCTCTCAAGACAGGCGTCGCGTCGATTTCTCCTCTGGAGGTCGGGCGGCGTTGTCCTTGCGAGGCCGTGCGTCAAAGTTCCGGTCGCCCCGAAGGCGTCGCGCCGATCAGCGTCGGTGTGCAGCATTTTTCTCGGCGCGGAACAAGCTGTGCGTTGAAAATGTCGGCGCACGAAGCGTCCAAGTGAAAAAGAGAAGTGTTTTTGGTCCTGAGACTTCAGGGAACAGGAGGCAAGCTCTATCCAAGCCCTTGGAGAGCACTTTTAGAGCCAGACAAGAGTTCAGCAAGGCAGCAGGGCAACAGCAAGGCAGCAGTCCTTTGTAGAAAGCAGTCAGGTGAGTCCTTTAGGCAGCCAGGCAGTTCTTCTTGGCAGAATGCAGTTTCTGGTTCAGGTTTCTTCTCCAGCAAGTGTCTGATGAGGTAGGGCAGAGGCCCTGTTTTATACCCAAATGTGCCTTTGAAGTGGGGGAGACTTCAAAGAGTGGCTAAGAAGTGCACCAGGTCCTCTTTCAGTTCAATCCTGTCTGCCAGGGTCCCAGTAGGGGGTGTGGCAGTCCTTTGTGTGAGAGCAGGCCCTCCACCCTCCCAGCACAGGAAGACCCATTCAAAATGCAGATGTATGCAAGTGAGGCTGAGTAACCTGTGTTTGGGGTGTGTCTGAGTGAATGCAAAAGGAGCTGTCAACTAAGCCCAGCCAGACGTGGATTGTAAGGCACAGAAAGATTTAAGTGCACAGAAATGCTCACTTTCTCAAAGTGGCATTTCTAGAATAGTAATATTAAATCCAACTTCACCAGTCAGCAGGATTTGAGATTACCATTCTGGCCATACTAAATATGACCATCCTACTCCTTTCAGATCAGCAGCTACCACTTTAATACTGTATGAGGGCAGCCCCAATGTTAGCCTATGAAGGGAGCAGGCCTCACAGTAGTGCAAAAACGAATTTAGGAGTTTTACACTACCAGGACATGTAAACTACACAGGTACATGTCCTGCCTTTCACCCACACAGCACCCTGGTCTAGGGGTTACCTAGGGCACACATTAGAGGTGACTTATATGTGGAGAAAGGGGAGGTTTATGCTTGGCAAGTACTTTTAAATGCCAAGTCGAGGTGACAGTGAAACTGCACACACAGGCCTTGAAATGGCAGGCCTGAGAAAAGGGAAAGGGGCTACTTAAGTGGGTGGCACAACCAGTGCTGCAGGCCCACTAGTAGCATTTAATCTACCGGCCCTATGCACATAGAGTGCACATTACTAGGGACTTATAAGTAAATTAGTAGTCCAATCAGGTATGATTCAAGGTTACCATGTTTTAAGGGAGAGAGCATATGCACTTTAGCACTGGTTAGCAATGGTAAAGTGCGCAGAGTCTAAAAGCCAGCAAAAACAGTGTCCAAAAAGTGGAGGGAGGCAGGCAAAAAGTTAGGGGTGACCACCCTAAGGCTGTCAGGTCTAACATGTGTCCCCCCCAGCTGAAAATGGGGAAAGCTACCCGACCTCCTGGGAGCTCTCATCGCTAAGGCGGAAGTATCTGGAGAGACCATCAGCATTGGCGTGGTCATCCCCTGGGCGATGTTCCACCGTAAAGTCCACCCCTGTAGGGAAATGGACCACCTCAAGAGTTTTGGATTCTCGCCCCTCATATGCATGAGCCATCTGAGGGGCCTGTGGTCTGTCTGAACCCAGAAGTGAGTCCCAAACAGGTAGGGTCTTATCTTCTTCAGTGCCCAGACCACAGCAAAAGCTTCTCTCTCAATAGCACTCCACCTCTGTTCCCGTGGTAATAGCCTTCTGCTAATAAAGACTACTGGTTGGTCTAGGCCCTCCTCATTTAGCTGTGCTAGGACTGCCCCTATGCCATGCTCTGAAGCGTCTGTCTGCACGATAAATTCCTGGGAGTAGTCAGGGGCCTTGAGCACGGGGGCCGTACACATGGCTTCCTTCAGGGAGTCAAAGGCTTTCTGACAAACCTCTGTCCAATTCACCAACCTAGGTTGTTTCTTGGAAGTGAGTTTTGTCAAGGGTGACACAATGGTACCATAGCCCTTGACAAATCTGCGGTAGTATCCTGTGAGGCCTAAAAAGGCTCTCACCTCAGTCTGAGTTCTAGGTGGTTGCCAGGCCTTTATAGTTTCAATCTTCACCTGGAGTGGCTGTACCTTGCCACCACCCACTAGGTGTCCCAAGTACACCACGGAACCCTGCCCAATCTGGCACTTACTAGTCTTGATGGTCAGGCCTGCCTGTTGCAGGGCCTGAAGCACCTCCTTGAGGTGGAGCAGGTGTTCCTCCCAGCTGGAACTGTAGACAGCTATGTCATCCAGGTAGGCTGCACAGAAGGCATCCTTGCCAGCTAGGACCCCGTTAACCAACCGTTGGAAGGTAGCGGGGGCATTTTTCAATCCAAACGGCATCACCCGGAACTGGTAATGACCATCAGGGGTTGAAAATGCGGATCTTTCTTTAGCCCCCTCAGTCAGGGCGATCTGCCAGTACCCTGAAGTAAGATCAAATGTACTCAGGAACTTGGCAGCGCCCAGCCCGTCAACGAGTTCATCAGATCGGGAGATGGGGTGAGCATCAGTCCGTGTGACTGAGTTGAGACCCCGATAGTCCACACAGAACCAGAGTTCTGGCTTCGCACCTGGGGCAGTAGTCTTAGGGACCAACACCACTGGGCTGGCCCAGGGACTACTGGATTTGTCGATAACCCTTAGAGCTAACATCTTTGAGGCCTCCTCCTTGATGCTGGCCTTCACCTTATCCGATAACCTGTAAATTTTGTTCTTCACAGGGAGACTGTCACCAGTGTCAATGTCATGAACACAGAGGTGGGTCAGTCCAGGAGTAAGGGAGAACAGGGGGGAGAACTGCTCCAACAGCTCACAGCAGTCTCCTTTCTGGTTTAGAGTCAGGGAGTCAGAAAGAATGACCCCTTTCACTGACCCATCACCTTCTTGGGCGGAGAAGAGGTCGGGGAGAGGTTCACTCTCCTCTTCCATTCCTTCATCTGTGACCAGAAGCATGTTGACCTCAGACCTCTCAAAATGAGCCTTTAGTCGGTTAACATGGAGCACCCTTAGGGGGTTCCTAGGAGTTTGGAGGTCCACTAGGTAAGTGGCCTCCCCTTTCCACTCCTTTACTTCAAATGGGCCGGACCAGCGGTCCCGGAGAGCTCTAGGCTCTACTGGCTCCATTACCCACACTTTCTCTCCAGGTTGAAACTCTACCAGGGTGGCCTTCTGGTCATACCAGCGTTTCATTACCTCTTGACTGGCCTCAAGGTTACTTTGGGCCTCTTTCCAGAAGCGGGTCATCTGGTTGCGGAGGGTCAACATGTAGCTGACCACATCCTGAGGGGGTGCCTTTGGAGCTTTCTACAACCCCTCCTTGACAATGCTTAAGGGTCCCCTGACAGGGTACCCATAGAGAAGCTCAAAGGGACTGAACCCCACCCCCCTCTGGGGGACCTCTCTGTAAGCAAAGAGAAGGCATGGTAAGAGGACGTCCCACTTACGCCTCATGGCCTCAGGGAGGCCACCAATCATGCCTTTCAAGGTCTTGTTGAATCTCTCCACAAGACCATTAGACTGGGGGTGTTAGGGTGTGGTGAACTTGTAGGTTACACCACACGCATCCTACAGAGACTTCATGTATGCAGACATGAAGTTAGTGCCTCTGTCAGACACTATCTCCTTTGGGAATCCCACACGGGTAAATATCCCCATCAGAGTTCTGGTCACCACCGGTGCAGTTACGGTTCTCAGAGGGATTGCCTCTGGGTAACGGGTGGCATGGCCCACCAAAACCAGGATGAACCTGTTGCCTAAGGCAGTTTGGGTGTCCAATGGTCCAACAATGTCGATGCCCACCCTTTCAAAGGGGGTGCCAACGACAGGAAGTGGAATCAGGGGAATTTTAACCCTTTTTCCTGCTTTACCACTGGCCTGGCAGGTAGGACAAGATCTGCAGAACTTATCTGAGTTTGTCCTCATTCTGGCCCAATAAAAGTGGGTGACAAGCCTGTCAAAGGTCTTGCCCTGCCCCAAATGTCCTGCCAGGGGAATGTTGTGAGCCAGACCCAGTAGGAAGGTTCAGTAACACTGGGGGACCACCAGCGTACGCGCTACCCCAAAGGCCGGAACCTTAGGCTCACTGTAGAGGAGATAATTCTCCCAATATATGTAGTGATCGCCAGAGGCTTCACTTGCCGCCTGGTCTGAGGCTTGCTTCCTCAGACCCTCCAGAGTGGGACATTCTTTCTGCGCCTTGCAGAATTCCTCCCTGGTGGGTCCACCCTCAACTTGCCAGCCAGCAAGCCTAGGTAGGTCACCTAGGGTGGCAATGTCTTCCCCAGTTGGCTCGGGAGCCTCCTCCTCAGGAGCCCCGTCAACCACTGCGGGAACTTCTGGGGCCGGTTTCCCGCACCCCTTGCCCCTCCTCTTGGCAGCTCTCTGGGCCATTGTTCCAGGCTCCAGACGCCCTTGACTTCCCTCTCGGTCAGCCATGGACCGTGTGGTCATGCAGACCCACTCAGGTAACCGTAACATCTCCAGGTGAGATCTGAGCTCCACTTCTTTCCAAGCAGTATGCTCAAGATCATTGCCTACCAGACAATCTACAGGCATGGCATGGCTCACAGCTACTTTCAGAGTACCAGAGACCCCCCCCCACTCAAAGGGAACCAGAGCCACTGGTAGGTGACTCTCACGATTGTCAGCGACTATGACCTGGTGGAATGTATTAGGGACTATCTGCTCTGTGGACACCAGCTGACTCTTGATAGTAGTCATACTGGCTCCTGTGTCACTCAGAGCCTCCACCTTCTGCCCATCAGTGGTGACCCACTGCCTGTACTTGTAAGTATTTTGGGGCATGTGGGCTTTGGGTACCATTTCTCCTTCTCCCAGGGACACTAGGGAAATCTCTACCTGTTCCCCAAAGCTATCTGGGTCCATCTCCCCCCAAGCGCTATACTAGTCAACCCAGGTGTCTGTCCGGTAGTGGACTGAGCTCTCTTGGAGCACTGGGGGTCGCCCTTATAGTGACCATACTGGTAACACTCGATGCATTTGGGGTTGGATTTTCCTGACCTATCATATGTCCCTGGCTTTTTCCCAAATCTGGAAAAGGAATGGTTGCCACCCCCTCTCTGGGAATTCTTTTGGGGGCCTTTGGAGAGTTCCTTATCTGTAAGTTTATCTCCCCCCTCTTTCTTCTGTTGGGAACCCTGACCACCTTTGTGGGTGTCCCCCCCAGGTACCTTCTTGGACACTCTGGTGCTAACCCAGAGGCCCGCCCCCTCAGCAAGTTTCGTGGGATCAGTCAGCTTACTATCCACTAAGTGCTGGCGCAACTCTGTAAAAGTAGTATTAAGCATATGCTCTCTCAGAATCAAGTCAAATAAACCTCTATAATCATCTACTTTGTTGCCCTGCACCCATCCATTCAGTGCCTTACTGGAGAAGTCAAAGAAATC
The DNA here is from genome assembly GCF_031143425.1 of Pleurodeles waltl. Taxonomy (NCBI): domain Eukaryota; kingdom Metazoa; phylum Chordata; class Amphibia; order Caudata; family Salamandridae; genus Pleurodeles; species Pleurodeles waltl. The sequence goes on along the minus strand of NC_090446.1, from coordinate 754,682,636 downwards.
TACCCATGTTTGTGTGGTTTGTTTGGTGCTGTCCCTGAACCTCTGACGGTATCCCTCAGGGGTCAGCCCAAACTTGGCAAGTAAAGTGGATTTCTGAAGTGGGTATGTGTTTTGATCAGGTTCATCCAATGTGAGAAGTGTGTCCCTCCCCAATGGCGGTACATAACCCCACATAGCTACCCCCCATTGCCCTTCAGGAACCTCATGAGCCCTTAGTGCAACTTCATAAGCAGCTAACCATTTATCTATGTCACCTCCCACCACAAAACTGGGCACCACATTTTTGGGTATACGAACCTTCTTTTCTCCAGCAGGTCCTGTCAGTATGCTGCCACCATTATTGCTGGATTCAGACTGCTTTGCCTTGAGATCCAGCTCCTTGAGACTCAGTTCATGAGCCAATAACAGTTTCTTTTCAGCCAAGGATCTCTCAGCTGAAGCTTCAGCTCTTTCAGCTTCAATCTGTTTGGCTGCTCTTTCAGCCTCAGCTTGCTTGGCTTCTCTCTCTGCCCTTCATTCCTCCTGTTGAGCCTCAATTTTCAGTTTTGCCATTTGCAATTGGAACTCCCTTTCCTCTCTCCTTTCCTCTGAGGTCAGGCTTTGCATAGAGACACTGCTCCCTGGTCTGGAAGGGGGCACAATTGCAGTGGTAACACCATCCACAGATAGTAACAGATCCTCTGAGGGGCCTTTTTCTGGCTCCTCTCCCTCATCATCCTCTTCTAAATGGGCTTCTGCCCAGGCCCTCAGCACCACTTGAAAGTCCTCATTTTTGGAGGCCCCTTGGGTGGGTACCCTCATTGCCCTGCAGAATCCTTTTAGTTGTTTGACCGTATATGTATTCAACAGGACTAGGTCAAAGTCTCCTATCTGAGACCCAGTCAGAGACATGTTGAGTGAGGATTTAGTTTTTGAAAATTGTCAGGAAAAAACGAAATTGCAAAAAGAGATAAAAATCAAGTTGTCCTTCAATTGTGGGTAGGTAGTGAAATACTTAGCTACTGTATGTCACTGCACAAATACAAGTCCTATCCTCACCGCTGATCACCAATGTTAGAAATGGGATTTTTGGTTGGCAGTCAGGTTACCCCCTGTCCAAGCAAAGGCCCTCACTCTAATCAGGGTAAGTCACACACAATCCAAGATTATCCTGTGCCCACCCTCTAGTAGCTTGGCACGAGCAGTCAGGCTTAACTTAGAAGGCAATGTGTAAAGTATTTGTGCAATAAATCATACAATACCACCATATAGCACCACAAAAATACACTGCACAGTGTTTAGAAAAATATATAATATTTATCAGGATAATTGTAGGTCAACGAATAAAGTTGCAATGTGAATTTGTAGAGATATCACTGAAAAGTGATATAAAGTGTCTTAAGTCTTTAATAAGCAAACAAAGTCTCTTTCAAGCACAAAGTACCTGGTTTGGAGTGAAAAATCTCCTCAGAGGGCCACAGAAGAAGACATACGTGGAAAAAGGGTGTGTGCGTCGATTTCTCCCCAGCACACACGGACTTGCGTCGTTATTTTTCGCGCGGGGAAGTCGTGCGTCGTTTTCAGGCGCGCGGACAGTCTCTTTCTGTGGATCGCGGGGATTACCAGATGTCCCGGGTCTGTGCGTGGATTCTCCTGCTTGTATACCGGCTGCGCGTCGTTCTGCGGGGCTGTGCGTCGAAGTTTCGCTCTCACGGCAGGCGTCGCGTCGATTTCTCCTCTGGAGGTCGGGCGGCATTGTCCTTGCGAGGCCGTGCGTTGAAGTTCCGGTCATCCCGAAGGCGTCGCGTCGATCAGCGTAGGTGTGCGGCATTTTTCTCGCCGCGGAACAAGCTGTGCATCGAAAATGTTGGCGCACGAAGCGTCCAAGTGAAAAAGAGAAGTCTTTTTGGTCCTGAGACTTCAGGGAACAGGAGGCAAGCTCTATCCAAGCCCTTGGAGAGCACTTTTACAGCCAGACAAGAGTTCAGCAAGGCAGCAGGGCAACAGCAAGGCAGCAGTCCTTTGTAGAAAGCAGTCAGGTGAGTCCTTTAGGCAGCCAGGCAGTTCTTCTTGGCAGGATGCAGGTTCTGGTTCAGGTTTCTTCTCCAGCAAGTGTCTGATGAGGTAGGGCAGAGGCCCTGTTTTATACCCAAATGTGCCTTTGAAGTGGGGGAGACTTCAAAGAGTGGTTAAGAAGTGCACCAGGTCCCCTTTCAGTTCAATCCTGTCTGCCAGGGTCCCAGTAGGGTGTGTGGCAGTCCTTTGTGTGAGAGCAGGCCCTCCACCCTCCCAGCACAGGAAGACCCATTCAAAATGCAGATGTATGCAAGTGAGGCTGAGTACCCTGTGTTTGGGGTGTGTCTGAGTGAATGCACAAGGAGCTGTCAACTAAGCCCAGCCAGACGTGGATTGTAAGGCACAGAAAGATTTAAGTGCACAGAAATGCTCACTTTCTAAAAGTGGCATTTCTAGAATAGTAATATTAAATCCAACTTCACCAGTCAGCAGGACCTTATATTACCATTCTGGCCATACTAAATATGACCTTCCTACTCCTTTCAGATCAGCAGCTACCACTTCAATACTGTATGAGGGCAGCCCCAATGTTAGCCTATGAAGGGAGCAGGCCTCACAGTAGTGCAAAAACGAATTTAGGAGTTTTACACTACCAGGACATGTAAACTACACAGGTACATGTCCTGCCTTTCACCCACACAGCACCCTGCTCTAGGGGTTACCTAGGGCACACATTAGAGGTGACTTATATGTGGAGAAAGGGGAGGTTTAGGCTTGGCAAGTACTTTTAAATGCCAAGTCGAGGTGACAGTGAAACTGCACACTCAGGCCTTGAAATGGCTGGCCTGAGACAAGGGAAAGGGGCTACTTAAGTGGGTGGCACAACCAGTGCTGCAGGCCCACTAGTAGCATTTAATCTACCGGCCCTATGCACATAGAGTGCACATTACTAGGGACTTATAAGTAAATTAATAGTCCAATCAGGTATGATTCAAGGTTACCATGTTTTAAGGGAGAGAGCATATGCACTTTAGCACTGGTTAGCAGTGGTAAAGTGCGCAGAGTCAAAAAGCCAGCAAAACTGTGTCCAAAAAGTGGAGGGAGGCAGGCAAAAAGTTAGGGGTGACCACCCTAAGGCTGTCAGGTCTAACAGTCATCCAAACAGTAACAAATCTGTCAGATGCTTTATAGATTTGTATATTTAGTTAAGTGTCCATAGAACAGTTATCAATCATTGTATTTAAAAATAAACTTAATTTAACTAACAAGGTAATCACTGAGTTTAAGGATTATTTGACAACATCTAAAATATTAAAAGTTCCCAAAAATCTGAAGAAGCTCTCAATGGAAGGGCTTTTTCCCTATTCAAAACCTGACATCCAAGTAAAAAGAATAGAGAAATCTGATAGCACAAATCCTCTTTTTCAGTCTCTGAATATAATGATACTCACTACATGACACCTAGGTCACGGGGCTCACAGTACCAAAAGGGACAACATTCACAGCGATAATTTGGTCCTCCTCATTATAAACAACTGTCCTTAGGATGGAATCCCTATGAAGGACACACAATGCATCACCCATTTGGGAATTGGCATTGGTTCCAGCCCCCTATGCCTTTTTTTAGCAAGGGGCGGGGGTAGAGGTACTGAAAATAAAAAAGATCAGAGAGTACAATGGGGGGAGCAGCAGGCAAAAGAACTGTCCTCAGAAACCGGGAAGAGCAAGGGACTGGTGTAGTGATTAATTTGAGTGACCACATGCTATCTGACACACAACTGCAGCCTCTTACCAAAGGTTTGGGATTTGTTCCTGCACAAGGACACAATATTTTGAAGTACTGAAAGAACGGGCAGAGTTTTTTGTAGTGATTTGCTTGAAAGTATTTTTCAATGATAAACCATTTGAAGAAGGGGAAGTCAATACAGGAAATCACATTTCAAACAGCCTACTAACACGATGCCTGTCGAATTGTTAGCTTTTGAAACTGCAGTGCCCAGAAAATTTGATGCCCTAAGACCCAATTTAGTGATAATACCAGCTAATATAGGTGGGGCAATTGTAGAAATGCCAGTTGATATGTACAGACAGGAGTGTTTGAAATTACTGGGAGGCATCAGGAATTACAAAAAGCTTAGTAGATATCCCACACAGGACATCATTGAAGATTTCTCCTACATGATAAAACAGGCAGTGGAGAATCAGTGGATCGCAAAACGAGGAAGATTTTCTTCTTGAACTGAATCCTAAATTCCCTTATTTTTACTTCTTATCAAAGATTCATAAAAGGAAAGTCCCACCACCAGGCTGCTCTTTAGTGGCAGGGATAGAATTATCATTAGAACCCCTATCTAAATGTGTGGACTTTAAAAATGTAGACCTCTTGTAATTAATATGCCATCATATGTAAGAGACACAACAGACCCTCAACATACTGGGAAGGATTTGATTTAACTCTGATACACAACCCCTGCTGACGCTGAACATTGAGGCACTCTATACTAGTATCCCTCAAGAAGAATCCCTAAAGGCCCTGGAAAACCTACTGTCTAAATTTGAATGTCTCTCAATAACATTCAGAGATTTTGCTTTGAACTGCTCACAAATAGTTCTTACCACTAATTATTTTAGGTATACGGATAGTTTTCATTTACAAGTCCATGGAACATCGATGGCACAGCACCTTTGCCCCAAGTGTGGCATGCCTCTATATACATGCATTTGAAAAATAATATATTTTCAGTGATTCCAGTCTATTTGTCGCTAAAATAGCATTATGGAAACATTACATTGATACTATCGTTGACATTCGGTTAGGCTCTGAAGAAGAAGCTGCTTTGCTTGTGCCCATCAGTGGAACAGGGATCTCCGTCTCAGACTTGATGGTAAAAGCGACTGATAATACTCTCAAGTGTGAGGTATATTTCAAATACACTAACTGTAATAGTCTTACAGTATGACAGCTGTCACCCCAAAGCTCTACAGGACAACCTTCCGGCTGGACAGTTTCTAATGCTGCATTGCAATGGCACTGAGAAACTAGACTACAGCTGTCAAGCACACCTTTTAGCTAAGAAATGCAGGAGAAGATATATCCAGAAAAGATTATACGGAGAGCCTCTAATGACCCTACATTAGCTCCAGACGTGATACTGCAGGTATCTGAAAACCTATTTCTGACCGTCTAATTTGGGTGACAACATTCCAAGAGATATCAAATTTTATTAATATATTAGTGGCACAGAAGTTAGTATATGGTGCCGAATTAACCTACGCTTAAAAGGTCTAACAGAGAAAATAACACAAGTTGTAAAATATGCATGTTTAAAATATGGTGGACATTGTGGCCACCATTCGTGTTAAACACTACATTGTAACATGAGATATTTGAATTCATATCAAATGAAGTACTAAAATGAGTTAAAGTTGAGAGTGATCTTATAAAGATATAGATTAAGAATTGAAATATTAAATGAATATGAAATACTCATACTTATATTGAATAAAATGGATTTTAATAATGCGAGTTACATGTGTGCACAAAAATAAATGCCCATTTGAAATCAATTCTAACATGTTATAAATAATGTTTGCATTTAAGTAATATTGAATTTTAAGGTACGCAAAAGGTTTGTTAATGTATTAAGTATATTAATGTGTATTAAGGCTTTCTTAGTTTGATTAGGTCTGAAAGATTCATTTTGAAGCTGAAGGAAAGTCCTTCTTTTTGCCCTGGTCACTCCCCAAACTTTTTGACTAATATTGGGGGTTACTGACTCTGACTGTGTCCTGGGCACTGCTACCCGGTCTTAGGGCTAGTGTTCTGTGTAAAATTAAATATGCAAAATAGGCTAATTATAATTGGCTGTGCCAACCTACCTATAAGTTTCTAATATATGATAGGGCATATAGGCTTAGGGACCCCAGCATAGATAGTACACCCAAAGGTGCACTTCTGTGGTGCCCAGTGTCATTTAAAGGCATGCTTGCCTTGCTGGATGCTTTTAGGTTAAAGTTACCCCCAAATTCAACTTTGGAATTAAAAGTATTTCCTAAGTTACCTCATTTTTGCATATACGTCACCTCTATGGTATGCCCTAAGTGCCCCAGGGTTGGGTGCAGTGTTGCTATATTCAGAAACCTTAAGCCCTGGTTGGAGTAAAATAACCAAATATGGTGGACATTACAACCTCAGTGGTCTTTTAACAAGACCGCCGAGGGACCGCTGTGGGGAAGACCGACAGTAGTGGCGGTTTGCCGCTCGGTCTATTATGACCGTTGGCAGCTCTCCGTCCTTTTACGGACGGAGAGCCGCCAACAGCCATACTGGCAGGCGGCGGGGAAGTGGAGGTTGCTCCACCTCCACCGCCACGCCAACAGAACCCCACCCAGCGAATCACGTCCTTTGATTCAGCGTGGCGGTGCTCTGTTGGCAGTGTGATGTCCGCGGAGCAGCCCCCATGGCTCCCGTCCCTCCCAGAGGATTGTCGGACCAGGTAAGTCGATCGTCCGTGAGGGGATTGGGTTGGGGGGGTGTTGTGTGCGTGCATGGGAGTGTGCGTATGTGTATGTAGAGGGGGTGTGTGAGTGCGTGTATGCTTGCGGGGGTGTTGTGTGTTTGGGAATGAGTGCGTGTATGTCTGTAGGTATGTCTGTATGGATGTGTGCGTGTAAGTTTGAATGTGGATGTGCGTGTCTGACTGTGTGTGTAGATGTTTGCATGTATGTCGGTGTGTGTGCGTGTATGTGTGTTGGTGGTGCCTGCATGCATGTCGTGTTTGTATGTGTGATGTTATGTTGGGGGTTGGGGTGGGGAGGGGGGTCCTGCCACCTTTTGGGGGTGGCAGGGGGGATGAGGGGGGTTAGGGGAGGGAGTCAGGGTGGGGGTGGGGGGTGGGTGAGACCCCTATCAGTGCCAGGGAAGAAATTCCCTGGCACTGATAGTGCTTACCGCCATGGATTTCATGGCGGTTTAAAACCCCATGAAATCCATGGCGGTCAGCCGGGTCCAAATACCGCCAGCGGTATAGTGACGGCCGCCGGGCTGGAGACCCTGCTCTCCAGCCCAGCAGTCATCTACGCCCTGGCGGGCGGAACAGAGAACCGGCGGATGACCATGGCGGAACCGCCATGGTCATAATACAAAAAAAAAAGACAGTCAGCCTGTTGGCGGTCTTACCGCCGCTTCTCCGCCTTCCTCCAGGGTCATAATGACCCCGTGTGTTTTCTCCATTGTAGTGAATGGGCTTTATAGGCTAACATGGAAAGACTTTATTTTAAAATAATACAGTCTTATTTTCCATAGGAAGGAGCTAAATATAGCAAGATTAGAATCAAATTAAAAGTTATAATAAATCCAACAACTTGCCATTGTTGAATTTAATATAACTTGTACCTGGAAGAAAATTTAGCACGTTTGCTAAAAGTTACCAACTTCTGCCCTATAGTGCCCGTTTCTGATTGGTCAGACACTGGCAGACTGAGCCAGGCTGCCTTGATGAAGTGAAGTGGCCTGGGCTGAAACAAAGGAAGCACCTGGTGGGAGGAGATCTGCCTCAGCAGATGGTAGAACAGGATGGTGGGAGAGCAGCTAAACTGGACTTTAGAGGACGGAAGGTCATTCGGGACAACAACTGTACCTTCCCATTTCCTGCAAACTCAGACAGCCAGGTGCCCCTCATTAGATCAAGAGAAGGCTAGAAAGGGGTGTGTTAAGGGAAATGTAGCCACACCAGTCATGGACTCAACCAGATCTAAACTCTAAAATGTAATTTTGTCATCTTGGATTTTGGAGGAATGTTGCTCCCTAGGATAGATTTTTTCCCCAGGAATTGGTCACTCAAGAGGGTGGTGGCCTGCACGTGATTGGACAGAGGCACCCCCTGCTTGCCACTCCAGGAGCATGGAAAAATATGGCAGAGCTGCCACACACTACAAATCCCTACTTGAAACAGACAAGAAGAAGAAGGACTGCCTTGCTGGAACCCTGGCCTGCGCCTGGACCCTGCAATAAGAAGGACTGCACTAGCTGCACATATTAGGTTTCACCAAGAGAAGGACTTTGCCTTACTTCTACAACTCTAAGAAGGGACTCCCTTTAAGCTACAGGTAGAAAGGAAATGATCAGAGTCCCCTGCATTAAGTCCTGCAAAAATAGCTCAGCTGACCAGTGGCCAGAGGTCATCTTAGGATTTGAAACAGGTGCATTCTGGGAGTTGGAGTACTGACCCCCCCAAGGAGCAACTCAGAGATACTGTAACCTTGTGTGAGTTCTGGACACCGAAAGGACCTTAAAAGTACTTCTGGAAGAAGATCCAGTAGTTTGGAGAACTTTGGAGCAAGTTTGAAAACAAACTTGATATGTAGACTGACCTGATGTTGTGAGTCAAGCCGGCCACCATCGATCATGACCCAGCCTGGCTTGCAGGTTTGTCCCACTAAAAAGCTCCAGAGCCCCAGACTTCCAGGACTTCACTAGGGGTTGATGGAGAGGCAATCCGATGACATTGCATTGAAATCAGCTTGCCGAGGAGGGTCGTCCAATGTCGGGGAAGAAAAGCTTCAAAAACGTTTATAAGTCCGAAGGTAAAGGTTTGACCAAGACTTCCCTCACAGTGTATCTGAGGAGGGCTCCATTGAGGTCGGCTTCAACTTTTGACTTGGTCCCAGATGAAGATTACCATCCCAAAAAAGTTTCTAAGTCCGAACATAGGAACCTGGACCAAGGCCTTCTGCAATATCTCTTTGAAGAGGGCCCCAGCGAGGTCGGCCTCAACTTGTAACTTCATCCCAGTCAAGAAAAATTCTTCAAGGAAACGCGTGAAGATAAGATTTTAACTGAGGCCTCCCACTCAGTGCAGCTGAGCAGGGCTCCATTGCGGTCGACCTCAGCTTTTGACTTTGCCCTGGTCGAATGTGACCAGATGTCTAGATTGGTGCTTTTGATTTCTAAGCGCTAAAAAATAATTAATCTTTGAAAATTCATATCACTGGTTCCCTTTATTGGATTCTTGTAATTTTGGTGTCACTTTAAAGATACAACAATAATCTATTGTCATAAATGTGTGTTGGATTTTTATTTTGTTTTGTGTTTTACTTATTTACTGTTTTGTTGATATTAAATGCTTTACTCACCTGTCTCCTAAATTAAACCTAACTGCTTAATCTCAAGATACAAAGGGCTGAGCCAGGATTAATATATTGAGGCCTACACTGGACCTAGTGGGGGTTTGAGTCTTATTGCTAAGTGTATGTACTTACCTGCCCTTAACAATAATCCACTTTCCAACAGCAGCAGTAGTGGTAAATCATGTTTACTCTGTTCCCTCCGACCTGAATTTTTTTTCCTAGGCTGTTAATGTGATGTTGAATGTCCTATTGTTTTGAAGACAAGAAATATGTTTTAAAATTAACAATGTTGCATTATTTGTTCTAGCTATCGAACAAGACAGAAAACACATGATTTCTATGTGAAACAGTTTTAGTTTTGTGAGAGAAAACTCCCAAGTAACAAATAAGTAGAAAATTTAATATTTTGTCGGAACTGTGTGAAATCATTCAGATGACAATGCACTTTTGCTGAGAAGATTTGGAATAGTTGCAAATTTGATGGTGCCGTCTGCAGACATTGGATACTGAATCCGCCATTTGGAGTGCGCCCATCTGAAGGACCAATTAATGGATCATGCATGCTTTTAATTAGTGTGGAACTTTGGAAAATTGCGAGTTAGTTCTTGAGAAGTCAGTCCCAGAGAGTTCTTCTTTCACCTCAAAGCTGTCCAGAACCGCGTTTGAGTCAGCTGTCACATTCTGTTTCTTTAAGACCCCATATGTCTTAGTCTTAATTGCCCTATTTTGTTATGCGGTTCAGTATTAATATGGCCAATTAATTATGAACTGCTGATCTGTCCAATGTGCAGACTGTGAAAATACAAAAGGCAACAATGACTCTATCTAAGCTGCACATTCCTACAAATTCTCAGTTCAAATGGAAGTGTTTGTGGTGCTAATACACAATAATACATCTGTTGCCAACATGTATGTACTGGCATCAAAAAGCAACACCAGTTTATCACAAAACAAAAACATAGTAGAACACACCATACCTCAAATGTAAAACATCTAATTATAAAGGATAATAGATAAGGTCAAATGAATCCTTATATGAAATGCTTCAATGTAAAAGGGAATATAAGAAGAGATCAATACTAAAGGCACCTGGGTGTATATTTTAGAAATACTTATTATCTTTAGTGGTTATTATTTACAGTTATGACATATGTTACATATCTATTTTTGAATTTACATATTCACAGAGACATATTCTGATACAGATACAAAAATATGCACAATTTATTAAAAAAACATAACAGTTGATGTCCAATTTGATTCCAAAGGGATATCAGGTCTCAAATGATCACACTTTGAGAGTTCCCAGCCAGTGTATGTAAGCTTCAGCCGACATGTGTTTCGCCCTGTCTCAGGACTTTCTCAAGGCTGATAGAATGGTAGCACGAGAGAATAATGTTAAAAAACTCATTCCATCAAATCACAAAAAATTATTAAAAATGTATTTTAATCATCATGACACCGAATGACAAAAAAGTCACACTACATGAATTGTCTAAAAAGCAAACACCTGGTGTCCCACAAAACATCACTTTTTCAAAAGTTGTCAACCAAGATTTTTGGGAAATGTGTTCCAACACCCTTAAAACCATGCAAAACATAAAAATAGACCTCAAAGAGAAAAACCCTGTGATAGTCAAAGGCCCTAGACCACAAAATATGAGCAAAACAAGCAATAGTTGAGAGACCCTGAAAACCCATGCAATAAAGATCCTATATACAGAATGTACCTTGTTTTAATCTCTAATCCATCATAGTTCCAAAGAATGCTAAAATGGGACAGAGAGTAAAAGGATTATCAAAAAATTGCATATTATTAATTATATTTGTTGTCCAATATGTGATTGCATATTACAGGTGTACCAACCTCAAAGATTTCCTCCAAATTTGTCATATCAAAATTCCAGAATGGCACAAATCCAATTTTATGTTTCCATAGCAAAGTCTCCAAGGTTGGAAGAAATATACACTAAAAGTATTTTGGCAGCACACATCAAAATAAATCGAACATCAGAAGAATAAAAGTCACTTTGAGGTAGGTTACTAAGACTTGCCCATAGTTGTTTCTAACAATTGAGTTTATTTCCGGTCCACCAAACCATATGTGTCAAACATATATTAGTCACGTCAAACATTTAATAACTCCAACCATGCAATTTCGGTAGTCTTAGCGTGTAAATCATATCTGCATTTCCAATACGTCCTATAGGTGCAGTGTCCCTTGATCTTTGTGACACTATTCACAACCATGAGCCTGTTTTCTGTATGCAGAACCTCCCATCAGCTTATCATCCTCCACTAATAAGAAAAAATATTGAGTAGATCAACCCCATCTCACAAATCCTAAGAGTTGATCAAAACCATACATATTACTACTAAACTGAAAATCTATAATATTTAAGAATAAACCTGCATATCGCGTATTATAGGCACTTGCTTTTTGACTAGTAGTCTTCAATAAAAAATATACGTGTTTTCATGTGTTTTTACTTATATGTCAGAACTTCTACTTGTGACCCCACATGGTATTCTCCATGCATATGAGCAAACCTAAGACATTTGTGTGGCATCCATTTAAATGACAGAATGTCCAATCCGGCAACAGTTTCTACAATCTAATTTTAACAGAAAATTCAAGCATTGCCAATTGTAAACGTGGTTGCCATGTTGGAACAGGCAAGGATCATGTGAAAGTTATCCATCTCTCAAATCCTCTGGACTGCACTGTCCTGATGCTGCTGTTAATTGATGCTGAGGAAGGTGACTGTCCTGTCCCATGAAAACATTGCTGTCTGCTTGTTGTAGAGCTATTTTAGCCATGTTTTAGACACATTATTTTAGCAAACTAGGGGGGTTATTCCAACTTTGGAGGAAGTGGTAATCCGTCCCAAAAGTGACGGTAAAGTGACGGATATACCACCAGCCGTATTACGAGTCCATTATATCCTATGGAACTCGTAATACGGCTGGTGGTAAATCCGTCACATTTGGGACGGATTACCACCTCCTCCAAAGTTGGAATAACCCCCTAGGTCTGCCATTGTGCACTGTAGCCCAATTACATTTTATTCAGCATTTCTTTATTTTTCTAGCAATCGCCACTGTGAGAAAACAGGGCTGATTGCAGAGGCCCCCTAACTTTTTGCCCCCATTTTCCACTTTTTGCTGGTGTTTTCCTGACTCTGATGGTGCCCTGGGTACTGCTAACCAGTCCCAGGGCCTGTGCTCTGTGTAAAATCAATATGCAAATTAGACTAATTATAATTGGCTAAGTCGACCTACCTATAAGTCCCTAGTATATGGTAGGGCATGTAGGTTTAGGGACCACAGCATAAGTAGTGCACCCATAGCTGGCTGCTTCGACTTTGGAATTAAAAGTAGTTCTAAAGTCTTAAACTACCTTATATTTACCTATAAGTCACCCCTATATGCCCTATGTGCCACTAGGGCTGGGTGCCATGTAACTATAAGCAGGGACCTTATAAAAGTAGTTTTATAAGCCCTGGTGAGATAGAAACAGCCACATTTATTTTTCCCTCATTATAGTGAATGGCCTCATAGGCTAGAATATGGAGACTTTATTTAGATTTTTAAAGTCCCCTTAAATGACAGATACAAAGAGTTTGGTATCAAATTAATTGTTATAATGAATCCCACAACTTCCAGTTGTGGGATTTAATATAACTTGTTCAGGTAAAGAGTTTTAAACTTTACCTGAAAAGTTGCCAATTTCAGCCCTCCATTGTTTTTGCTGCTGTGCTCTGATTGGCCAGCATCTGGCAGCCTGGCCAGGCTGCCTTGATGAGGTGTGAAGTGGCATGGCTTCACACAAAGAGATGTGTCTGTGGGAGGGAATCTCCCCTCAGCGGATGGTGAGGCAGGAAGGGGTAAGGCTGCCAAACTGGTCTTCAAAGGCAGAGAAGAACATTTGGAGCAACCCAGCAACACCCCCACATCCTGCAACCCTAGACAACTAGGTGCCCCCTTGATTAGATTAGGAGAGGGCAGGAGAGGGGTGTGTTTATGATTTTTAGCCACACAAGTGGGTGGGCTCAGCCAGATGTAACCTCCAAAAATCATTTTCAGCCATGATGGATTTTTTAAGAATGTTGCCTCCTGGGATTGATTTTTGCCACACTTCCCAGGAAGTGGTCTTCACAGGGGGAAGGACCCTGCACCTGATTGGAGAATCAGGACCCCCCTGTTTTTCACCCAGGATCAAGGATAAAACTGGCAGACCTGCACCCACACCTCAGTTCCCTACCAGATCCCCATCAGATTCCAACAAGGAAGAACCAAAGGAGAAGAAGGACTGCCCTGCTGGACTCCTGGCCTGCACCTGGAACCTGCACTCTGAAAGACTGCACCAGCTGCACACTTGGGCTTCACCACAAGAAGGACTTTGCCTGGCTTCAACTGGTTCAAGGAGGGACTCCCTGTTTGCTTCAGGTGACAAATTGCTAACCAGAGTCCCCTGCACCAACTCCTGAAGAAATCAACCAGCTGGCCGTTGCCCAGTGGCCAAAAAGGAGTTTGCACCAGGCGCATTCTGGGAGTTGTAGTCCACACCCCCAAGGATCATCTCAGAACTTCTGGACCCTCGGGGTGAGCTGTGGACCCCAAAAGAACATTAAAAGAACATCTGGGAGAAGACCCAGAAGTTTGGAGAAGTTTGGAAAACTTTTGAAAAAAAGATCCATAGAGGGACCGACCCGCCGCGGCAACTCTAACCGGCTTGCCTCAACCGCGACCCGGCCTGATTTGCAGGTTCGTCCCAATAAAGAAAATCTCCAAAAAAGAGACTAAGTCTGAGGTAAAAAGTTGACCGGGACCTCCCAGCCAGCGTATCCGAGGAGGGCTCCAAGGACGTCGGATCAAGATCCAGGTTTACCCCGGTCGAAGGATTTTCACCTCGAAAAAACAACTAAGTCCGAAGGTAAAAATCTCCACCGAGGGCTCCTGCGACGCGAATCCGGAGAAGAGTTCCAGGAGGTCGGATTGGACTGGCATGTTCGTCCCGCTGAAGAAAATCTTCAGAAAAGAGACTAAGGGCCTGATTACAACTTTGGAGGAGGTGTTAATACGTCCCAAAAGTGACGGAAAAGTGACAGATTTACCACCAGCCGTATTACGAGTCCATTATATCCTCTGGATCTCGTAATATGGCTGGTGGTATATCCGTCACATTTGGGACGGATTAACACCTCCTCCAAAGTTGTAATCAGGCCCTAAGTCCGGAGGTCAACTTTTGACCGAGGCCTCCTGCGAGCTGTAGCCGAGCAGGGCTCCATCGTGGTCGGCCTTAAACTTTGACTTTGCCCCGGTCGAGGTGCAACCAGATGACCCGATTGGCCCTTTATGTTTCTAGGCGCTAAAAAAAAAAAATTCTTTAGAAATTCATACCTCCGGTTCCCCTTATCTGATTTTATTCGTTTTTGTGTAATTTTAAAGATACAAATATAATCTATTTTTATAAACTGGTTTTGGATTTTTAAACTGTTTCCTGTGTTTTATTTAATTACTGTTTTGTGATATTTGAATGCTTTACACTCTGTCTCCTAAGTTAAGCCTTGTCGCTCGTTGCCAAGCTACCAAAGGTTGAGCTGGGTTTAATTTACTGAGACCTAAATGGACCTAAGTGGAGGTTAGTGACCTATTGCTATGTGTAGGTACTTACCTGCCCTTACCAATAACCCATTTTCCAACAGCCACATGTGCTGTGTTGTTTTATTTTCTCTCTTTGTTCTTTTGCCTAGGAAAGCATTATGTTCTTAGTATTGCATTCATTTCACTTTGTGCTTTCCTGAAGGCTGCAGTCAGATAGGGTTGCCAGCAAAAGTGGTACGCTGTGTCTCCAACATTCACAGAAACATACATATTCTTATGTGGGGATCATTTCTTAAAAATCAGTTGTTTTATTATAAAACACTTCTTTGTCCCATATACGTTAGCGGGAGATTCCAGCCAGATGACCACGGGTGCATGCTGATTGCTGAACATCTTTGCTACCGCTGCTTGCTTAGACTGCTGAATCCATGGCCTCTATAGGAATGGTGTCTTTATAGACAACAGGCTTCCTTGCTCAGGTCTGAGGGATGATTTCTTCCGAGGGGGAGAAACCTGATGGGTGGATTAGGGCTCATTACACTGTGCTCTAACATAGATTAGGTAGGGCATATTTATATAATTCCTAGTGACTGTATGGTGGTACTGTTTTTGTGTTTCACTCTCCTTTTCACAATTTTGCTTCTAGTGTGTTTTATCATCCTAGTTATTGCAATACATGCCATTTTATCTAAGATGCAGTTACTTCAAGAAACCTTATTGAAACATACTCTGCTTCTGTTTTTCTTTGCCTGTGTGAGACAAATGTAACTGAGAGAAAGGGATAAGATCTGATCGACCATGATTCCCCTGAGGAGTCCTCTCTGTCATGTGCCCGGTTTCCACAATCATTCCCACTTTCAGGTGGAGATGAGGCACTGCTAGTTGGCCAGAAAACCCCAGATTAGGCCTACAGTCATCACATGGTATGGGATTGTACTCAGCACACCACAATTCAGGTATTTCTGCTGCCCAAATCCAGTAGTGTCATTAGGGTAATGAGAACCTATGTGACACTCCGTCCCATGAGGAGAGCTATAACTAAATGTGGTTTATTTTCTAGGTAGATACTTACACCAGCATATTTTTATAGAGAGTTGCCCTAGTTAGATGTTTTTCCAAATTACTTTGTCTTTCTTTTGTTTTTGCTTTTGCTTGCATGTGATAGTCTGTTCCCAAATATGCATCTCCAAATTTGTGTTGGTGATAGGAATGGCCCAGCTTTGAAACCTGAAATCGGAAAATTTCAAGTTAAACTGTATTTTGATGATTTACTGACGTCACCATCATCTGATTTGAAATCTAACAGTAATGTGCATATTGTGTTGTTGCTGATTTCTATTAGTCTTTTGGAGTGTTTAACAGTTTTAATGTTTAGTTGGTTAAATCTTTTCAGACATTTTGGTCAGCCTTAGGTTTATATGTCTGTTTATAATTTAGTTTTGCGCACCATATATATGACATTGATTTTGGGATTGTTATAAAGCTTTGAAACTTATCCAGTTTGGAGTTTGCTTTGGTGTTAAAATGTTCATGATGATTAGAATTGTTTATGGTATAATGTTATTGATTTGTAATTGAATGATTCCGGCTACTACACTCTTTGTCAAGTCCAAAGCTCTAGTCAACCTCTATAGGTGAGAATAGTGATGGTCTCTCACCTGCGTGTTGGTGGTTTCTGAATCCGAAGCAGGGAGAAATTCCCCACACATATGTGACTTATTTGAATGCATTACAGAGAATTGTCAGCAGAAACTCAAGTATCTTACATCTGGGGCATCGAGGTTTGAAAAACCCATGTTTTCTTTCAAGCAGGGTGAATCCATTAAGGATGAGCTGGCACACACATGCCCTAAAAAAACCTAATCAAGAGTAACCTGATCACCTGGTGACATATTCAGCCCTTGGTAGGACATTCACATTTTGATCACTGCAATGTATGCAAGGTCATGAACATCAATAAAAGACTCTTATATGCTGAGCAAATGTGGATATACCATTTTGGGACATCAAATAGGAGCCTTAATGATGAGGTGCAATGAGCACAACTGTAATTGCATCAAGTTTTAGTGAGGACACGAGCACATCATTACTTAGCTGTTTGCATATATATATATATATTGAACTCCATTCTTTCTCTTAAACCTTCTACTTTTTGAGAGTTGCACTTCTTGGTTATCTAAACATTATTTGGACTGCAATCCTTCACCTCTGAACTAGAAATTATTTTTGATTGAGTTATTCCTCCATAAACACTTTTTAAAACATTTCTTTCCAAGTATTAACTTGTTCACAATTAGTGTGACTTATTTTATTTACTTTTTAACATTACTCCAACAGCGGTACCAAAATCCACTTTTTCAGTCCACTTTTTAAATTATTAGTGAAGCACCATGCCTTTTTGTTATGATATTGTTTAAGAATAGGGGGCATATTAATACTGTTTGCTCTGAATTAGCGTAATTTTTTTTAATGCTAATTCAGTGCAAACTCAACGACACATCTATATACCCATCTTGCGTCAAAATATAGGTGTTAACGTCATTTTCCGGTTGTGTGATACCTCCTTGTGTCACTGAGATGCAAGGTAGGAGTCCAAAAATGACTCAAACTCCCCAGGCCACATTTATCTACCTGGGCAAAAAAGATGCACAGGTGGGAGGCGGACCCAAAAAATGATGTTAACACTGATTTGCATCAAAATGTAATGCCTGGGTAGGGCAGGTGTTAAAATGAGGTAAACACACCACTTCTTAAGGAGAACACACAGAAGCAACATTATCAACCCACAAGAAAAGATGGAGGTGATAATGATGAGGCTTGCAGGAAGACGCAGAGGACAGCAACAACTCCAGCAATCACCACCACTACAACGCGGTCCACAAAGGCAACACAGAAGGGAGGAGAGGCTCTTCAGAACCAGGATAACTATCCTTGGCCTCAGGGACCTGGACTTTATTAGGACCTAAAGTCAGAACTGGCCAGCCTTACTACATCTGCTGCACCACGCTGAGAAACAAATTACAGCTAGCCTGCAGACCCCAAACAACATACCACCTGTGACAAAAGCTGCTAGCTGTCCTGCACATGCTGCCAAGTGGTTCCTTCCAATTAATGGGTGCCCTGGTTGCTGGTGTCTCACAGCCGTTGTTCTATGCATTCCTGCCAATGGTGTTAGATGCTATCATCTCCCTGACAACCTGCCACATCAGCTTGCCCAAACACCCAGAAAAAGCAGCAAGAGGATAAACAGGGGTTCTATCACATCCATGTCTTCCCGCATGTGCTTGGTGCACTTGACTACACCCATGTCCGGATCGTGCCACCTGCAGCAACAGAGCTCTTATACCGGAATTGCAAGCACACACATTCTATTAATGTGCAGGGCATAGTGCACCACCAGGGACTATTCATAAACATTTTGGCCAAGTATCCTGGGAGCGTCCATGATGCCTACATATTCCGGCACAGCAGGATCAGTGAACAATTCCAGGATGGACAATTTGGAAATGGCCTACTTGTGGGTAAGTCAGAAAATCTAGCAATATACACACAACACACCAACACTGTCAGACACACAAGTCATACACCACTACATTAACACATGGCCAGGGTAATACAGATGTGCAGGTAACAACACATGTTCACCATGCTGCAGTACATTACAATCAGTGCACACCACAAACACATACACCCACATGTATGTAACACACCCACAACTTTACAGGCACACAACGGGAAGGACAGGTGCAGACATGTACTGCTAGACTTGGCATCCTTTGTGTGGTCTCCCCTGACCTTTTGTCTCTGTTTCCCAGGTTGTGGATGTATGCTAGACTCTGTTTTTGCTGTTTTTGTTACTCTGGCCAATTTACCACTGCTACCCAGTGCTAAAGTGCAAGTGCACCTATGCAAAATATATGTGTAATTGGCTTATCCACGATTGGCATCTTTGATTTACCAGTAAGTCCCTAGTACAGTGCACTAGAGGTGCCCAGGGCATGTAAATCAAATGCTACTAGTGGGCCTGCACCACTGGCTGTGCCACCCACATTAGTAGCCCTGTAAACATGTCTCAGACCTGCCACTGCAGTGTTGTGTGTGCAATTGTGAACTGCCAATTCGACTTGGCAAGTGTACCCACTTGCCAGGCCTAAACCTTCCCTTTTTTACACATGTAAGGCACCCCTAAGGTACACCCAAGGTAGCCAATGGGCAGGGTGCAGTGTATGTTAAAGGTGGGACATGTACTTATGTGTTTTACATGTCCTGATAGTGGAATACTGCCAAATTCGGTTTTCACTGTTGCAAGCCCTATCTCTCTCATAGGTTACCATGGGGGCTGCCTTTAAACATGGTTAAAATGTAGATTACCTTTGGGAGCAGATACACATGTGGAGTTTGGGGTCTCTGAACTCACCATTTAAAAATACATCTTTTAGTAAAGTTTGTTTTTAGATTGTGTGTTTGAAAATGTCACTTTTAGAAAGTAGGCATTTTCTTGCTTAAACCATTTTGTGACTCTGCTTGTTTGTGGATTCCCTGTCTGGGTCAGTTTGACCGTTGGGCTGTTTGCACCTCTCCTCTAGACAGTGACACAAAGGGAGCTGGGGTGTAGCCTGCATATCCTGATGAGCCATCTGATCTGAGGGGAGGGGAGGAGTGGTCACTTACACCTGGAAGGGCTGTGCCGGCCCTCATACAATGCAGTCTGCAACCCCCTGGTGTGTGTCTGGGGCCTGGCCTGGACAAGGCAGGATCTTACAAACAAGAGAGAATTTCCTTTGAAGTAGGCCTACTTCAAAGGCAGAAAGGGGTATGAGAAGAGCACCCAAAGCCCCTGAAACTTAGATCACTTCTGGAATCAAGAGGAACCTCTGCCAAGGAGAAGCGCTGAAGAGCTGAGGAGAAGTGCTCACCCTGCCTGTGATTGTGCTTTGTTGAGCAATCCTGCAGTTGCTGCTTTTACCTGTCAAAGCGGACAAACACTGGACTTTTTTGTGCATTCCTGCTTGTAAAGAATCTCCTAGGGCTTGAACTGAGCTTACCTCCTGTTGTTGAAGTCTCAGGGCCATCAAAGACTTCCCCTGCCAGCACCTGGACTCTTTGCTGAGACTACTGACATGCCAAGTGGTGCCTTATACAGTTCCTGAATCTGTCAGACCAAGACTGAAAATCGATGTAGACCGCCGTGCATGGAAATCTTCGACGCACTTTCTGTGATGCGGCTGATAAACGACGTGCCACCTGCATTGCAGCTGGAAGATCAATGCAACATGGGTGAAGAAATGATGCGCAACACCTGCTAACGGAGGCTGATAATGACGCATGCCCCACGCAGCATGGTTTTGTGATACCGTATGACCAGATTTTCAATGCAACATCGCTGGGTGCGGAAAAACAATGCAAAGCCTGTCTGGACTCGAGGTGCCCATCCGGAGCAACGCAACCCACTTTTGCGGAAGTGAAGAAACGACATACGTCGACCTGACCAGAGAAAGAACGATGCATGGTCTCGCTTGCGAGTGAGAAATCGACGCATCGCTGGCCTTTTCTGAAGCACACTGACCCATGCGTGTTATTTTGATGCTACCCAGGTACTTTTGGATGCTAACCACGTTCTCACGGTTTTCTTAAGTATTTAAGACTCTTTTGCTTTTCAAACTCATAACTTGACTGGTGTATGTTGGATTGTTGTCGTTTTGGTCTTGTTTTGTTTAGATAAATATTCCCAATTCTTTATACCTGTGTTGTGTCATTTTGTAGTGTCTTCGCTGACTTACTGTGTGTGTTGGTACAAATACTTTACACATTGCTTCTGAAATTAAGCATGCCGGCTTGTGCCAAGCTACCAAGGGGGCGAGCCGGGTTAACCAAGGGTGATTCTCCTTTACCCTGACTAGAGTGAGGGTCCTTGCTTGGACAGGGGGTAACCTAACTGCCAACCAAAGACCCCATTTCTAACATGTACTCTTTACTAACAGAAGAACTACACAGACCACTATAAATGCCCACAGGTTGCCTGCTACATACACTTCACAAACAGTACACCAAACAAAGAATAGCACAGACTTGTCAATGGCATACACCATGCCCATGTCATGTAAGTTCCATACAGGCACAGATCCCTCAAGTCATGTTGTGCAAATCACTGCTAGAGCAAATATCAAATACCATACAACTTGCGCCTATACCAACTATATCTCATCATTACATACCTGACTTACCTGTAGTGTGAAGAGACATGTGCCTGACGCATTGGCTCACACACATAGGAATACAAGAACAATCCCCATCACATACCATGTGCCAGATGTGTGAAAAGTGGAACCACAGTTACTGCAGTGCCACCTCACATGCAACACTCACTGACTCACAACACCATCATGTCCGTACAAGATATAATAAATGGCCCAACATGGGGCAAAGTCACTGTCAGACAGTGCAGATCATGGATGCCATAGTGTGACCCAGTAGGAGAAAACACAACATCACTGACCTCACATGCACTGTGCCAAGGAACTCATATTCTAAGTAGCTGAGCTCCATCCCATAGCCTGCACTGTGCGTGTGTCGACAGCATAAAATCTGTTCAATGTTTTGGAAGATAGGAGAGACACTGATAGGTATGTTGATCATCCTGTAACAATGGGATACACACCCTTGGACACATCATGGCTTCCACAAACATTAGCTCCCACTTGGATCACCAAGGGTCCTAAGTAATAGCCCACAGTACCATTGTCATGGCCTGCACTGTATGTAAAACTTGGCAGATGACCATTTCACAATGACTTGAAGCCACATTGTAAATCGGCCACCCTCCCATGCTTTATGTAGTGTAGAAGGGGTGTGCAATGTGTGTCACTGCAGGTGTGTCACCACAAGATACATACCATGATGATGCTGACTCAGATGTAGCTGTCACCTAAAACCTGAGGAAGTGGCAACAACAAACACCACCCCAGGAGCGCTGTATGCAGGTTGCAATAGGGAAGTAGATTGTGCTTTGAACTCAGATGTTTGTGCCACCAATGCATGCTGCATACTGCTGCACACACGGAAAGAGCATCAAAACAGCATATGTATAGGGTGGTGTCCCTTCCTGCACATATACATCCACCTCCACAAGGAAGCTAGCCAAGTACCCTGGTACAAGGTAGGAAGTGTTGGTGCACGGCTGCATATGAGCAAGTGGCACAGGGGACAACAAAAGGGTTGCCAAGTAACATGTCACATACAGGGCTATCTAACATATTCAAAATGTTGCAGGATAGTGCAGCCAAAATGTGTTGTGTATTCTCACTTACCAATTTCAAAGGCCCTAAGTGTCACACATCATCTGCAATGACACATGTCAAAATGGATGGGATGTCCAAGCTCTGTAGTGCTACCATGTTGCCACCACATCTGACCCCATTTTGTTGTGAGGATGTGTCCTGTCACCTCTAGTGATAGCACACGGAGACACAGGTGCACTACACAACACACAGTACATGCATTATGACCATCAGTTTGGAATCCAAATCATATATCCCAGGTCCTTGAGCCAAACACAAGATTGTCATGTCCAACAACCCAGTGCTGAGGAGCCATTGCACAAGGATAGGAACTCACACCATACCTCAAACACATATGAGTCACAACCAGCTCAAAATATCAACTGCCATGCTACATGTCATACCTGTTGCAAGCCTTAACAACAACTTACTCCTTTAATCTTTTGCAGCGGATAAGGGTTATGGCATACAGCCATGGATAATGACCCCCTTTCCCAACCCAAGCACAGCAACAGAGATTGCATATAATGAGGTACATCGAAGGACATGGACTATTGTGGAGAGGACATTTGGTATCCTGAAGTCCAGATCATCACAGGAGGCAGCCTCCTATATCCCCCACACATCGTCTGCAAGATTATTATGACATGAGCTATCTTGCACAACATATGTGTGCGGATGAATGTCCCTTTATATGAGCAGGTTGATGGCATGAGTGACGACCAGGAGGAAGGTGGAGAAGAAAATGAGTGGGAACAGCACAACACAGCTGCTGGGATACGCCGTTGACTGCACACCTCACTTATTCACAGAATCCGGCTTTAGTCTCTTCAATCTACACACCATATACCTCAGGATTGTTAATATAACCTCAGGGAGCATGTCCCAAACACTAATCTGATGAGTACAGTAGCAACATCACATGTGATGCGTAATATTGAACTGCTACCATCACACATATCACAAATATCCTCATCAAGTGAATGTGACAACTGAAGTACACAATCTATGGACCACAACATATTATTTACATCCACGTTGACAACTTGTACAACAATAGCTCATCGCACACAACTACAACATGTCCAAATAGGAGGTAAACAAGGGGCCCAGACATGAGGCAGTGGATGTCAAAATGTTTGAATAGACCACTGACACAACTCAACTGTGAGAGTTGCAATGGCTGCATGAGCATGTGTGACAAGGAGGGGGACATAATTGGTGACAATGGTCATCATGATTAGCCCAGGTATGACAAGCAATGGAAGAAATTGAGCCTCTGCAATACATCCATGGAAATCAGTCCTGCCACTGCCATGAGGCCCAATCCTGACACATATACTACCATTTTACCAATGCAAGTCAGATGGTTGGTGAGTCATGCACATCCATCACTAAGTCACACATTTCAGGGACCATGGCAACACATGTGCCCCAGCACAGTGTCATGTATGACAAGCCAAGACACCACCAGCATACCGTATGTAACTGGATTGTGATAACAAAGTAGTGCAATCCATGTATAGCCCTACATTGTCATAATTTCACACACATTATCCCTGCCATTATGTAGCAAAGGGGGCATACCCACCTTAGGGGGCATTTGCAACTGGGCATTTGATACCATCAGACAAATTTGACACATCAGTCATGGGTACTCAATGCATGATCATTGCTGACTAAATATTGAGCCGCTTGTCCTTCACAAAGTGCCTCTGTGTCCCTTGCAGGACAAGCCAGAATACCTGAGTCAGTAGTCTTGCAGAGCACCAGGGTAGTGTCCTGTATCTGTCACCCAACTGCGCCTCATACCATGGAGTTCCATCTTCTATAGATTGGCCACATTCAGTTGTTACAGGGTATAGCACTACATGAGTCGTAGTCCCAGTGTAAGTGTGCAGATATGTGGCTCTCACTCACCTGAGTGTCAGTGTCATCATGAGTTTGCAGTGGTGTGTCTGTTGCACTGTCTACAACCTGGATAATTAGCTCACTCCTCTAAAATAGTACACACTATAATATGCTGTCCACTAGTAGTGACAGTGATATGATACTAACCATGGTTTTCCGTCTGTATCTTACAGGGGGACCTGACGAAGTGGCAAGATTTGAGGACCCGGATGTGTCCAGTAAGTGTGATTATGTCTGTCCTGTTTAGTGAGTAAGGCTTTTGTGTGAGTGAGTCATGTGTGTTGCATACAATGCTAGAAGTGATGAGCTGTCAAATGATCACATATCAAAGTAGGCTGGATGGTGACACTGTGTCCCATTTAAGGGTTCCCCATGCACGAGCAGAGAGTCATATCTTGTGTGGCTTGTGGTGCTCAATGAGCAGCATCATGTAAACAAGGTGATGACAAGCCACATGTAGGCCCATATGTGACTTAGATGAGCATCGCTGTGAACATTTTGGCACTGGGAAACACCGTCACTCTCACAACACAGTGATGCACCATTTTGTACACAAATTGGTGCATCCCTGTATTGTAATGTACATGTAGGACTAGGTGGGCAATTGTCCCCCAGCATGGTGCCACATATTTTGTACTCCACTTATGTGACACTAATATGGAATGTAATAGGCGTGCATGCAGGTCAAGTCCAAATGTGTGCTGGCATCAATATGGGTGTGTAAGGAATGGTATTGGCTAATAAAGTATTTATGGGTCTCTACACCTGTACACATGAATGTAAATGTAAAAGACCTATTAGTACCAGCTTCCTAGTTGTCAGCCCCCCTAACATATGGTCCACTCCCTGACTCCTTGTATGAGTGGGCATGCCTTGGTGGATGACCTGGACATTTGAGAAGATGGATTACATGACCATCCGCTCAAAGGCAAAGGGGGTGAGGAACAACAAATCTATAGGTAGATATAATGCTCATAGTGTAGGGGACAGTCATTTTGATTAGGCTTTCATGTGTACCTATCAACAATGACCACTTATGGTTGCCAACTGCATCCCATACTCCCAATAACAGATTCAAGTTACTGGTGATGAACAGATGATGAGCAATAGTGGCCCTGATCTATGTGAAGTTGATGCTGTCTTTGCATTATTACACATGGCACAAAATGAATGCACACCTAATTTGGTTTGTTTCCTAATCTTGTTGTGAGTGGCTTTGGTGTCAATGAAATGATGCTAAGGTAACATTGTGGTTTTATTCATCAGGGCCATTTGATAATGCAGAAAGTGAGTTGGAGTGCATATGCAATTTGATGTAGAGTGTAAGCTAATGATCTGTACATACGCCACACAACGCTGACACTGATGGTTGCCTGTCTCAATTCAACAGCTGCCATCATGAACAATGAGGAACTGCAGGCTTTTCAAAAGAGGGCAGTCCGCTACAGGTACATCATGGCAGTGGAATCTGAGTTCTGGAGGATGGCATGCCACTATTGCATGAAGCGATCCACTGGGGAGTGGCGGACATTCACCCAAGGGGGACCCACACTTCCCACACAGGGAGGCCCAAGCACCACAGCTGCCACCATCACAACAGGCCTGGATGCTTCACCCTCAACATCCGTGCCACACCTGACCCCACCTGCTGCCATGGACATGAGTGCAATTAAGGACCTACAGGTCCTCAAAAAGTTGAACACACATAGAGTAGTTAGGGTCAGTTGTTGGTTATGTGTAGTTGGGATAGGTTAGGTTAGCATAGGTGTTCTTTCTTCTTTGTATTTTAGGTTAATTCTAATTAAAAATCTTTGGGTACTCCCTTACTTCATGAGTCTTATGCTTGGTTCTCAGGGTCTTCCCATGGGTGTACAGTGAAAGATTTGTGTTGGCCTAGGGATTCCGTCCTGACACCAGATCACTCTCTTGCCATGTTCATCACCTTCTTACAACTGAGCTGTCAGATTGGCAACTACAACACATCTGCCATTCAGTGTATCCACCACTCAAGGTGACTATGTTGACCATGTATTAAACAGGTAGGAATGGTAATTCAGCTGCCATTGTTTGGGTTCTGTGTCGGAATGTTGGTCACTGTGGGGCATCTGGCAATATCCTACATTTCGTATCTATCCTGCTACACAGACCCGTGGCAATTACAGATGAGGTTAAGTCCCTCTGTTGCACACCATTGTGTTCTACTGGTATTCCCAGCTGACAATATTGCCTGAGAACTGTTTCACAGTCATTCCTGCCCTATGTAGTGGGTAAAGCATACATGTGTTTAACATTTTCGACATACTCAGTGAATTGCTTGTAGGGGATGAGACCAGCATCATGTAGGTACCATGTGCATAGATATGTGCCCGCATATTCCTGCACTCTTGTACTGAGACTCTGTTGTCGCATAGGCTCTCATTATTCTAATGAGAATACTGGATGTTGAGAAGCAAGATCGTCCACAGTGTGGGAGACTGAGTCTGGCCCATGGTGGGTGACACCTGTCTCTCCAAATCCGGGTTTTGCTCCGACTAAGATGATTTGGCAGCCAAGCGCATGACATATCATACTTCTCAGGGAAGTCGTGGTCACTCAGGTCGCATCCGGTTCTCTCATTCACAATTGGGTCACATATATAAATGACAATGAAAGCAGTATAAGTTTTAAAGACTAGTTTAATAAAACAACTGCATTTTAGATAGCAAAGCGTGTGCTGCAATAACCAGAACAACACAAAATAACAATATTAAAATGGTGACGATGAGAGTGAAGCATAAGAATAATGCTATTATATTGCCACTAAAGTCGATGTACTAATTTTTATCTGAATCATAATTTGAGCACAGCATGTTAAGCTCTAATCCTGCCTTTCAGGTTCCCCCGGGAGGACATCAACCCTCATACCTGAGCAAAGGCTGTAGTCTGCGTTAGCATCTGCAGCGAAGCATTCAGCATACAGTTATGGTTCCCTGGCTGGAATCTCCCTCTTAACGTGTAATGGGACTAGGAAGTGTTTTTATAATAACAGAGCTAATGTTCTAAGAAAATGTCCCTACGTAAGGATTTGTATTTTCTATGAATGTTGGAGACTAAACTTCTACTACGTTCACCGGTAATGAACCAAACTGTAGCCTTGACTGAAGCACAAAGTGATCAAGAATGCGTTGTTTGAGAACACAGTGATGGGCTAAGCAAAACAGTTAGATAGAAGAAATTAAAACAAGACTGTAAAACTAGTTATTGTGTATTAAACTAACGTGCATGGAGCTATAACTAAAATGTCTAAACAACATCCTCCCCTTGTCGGTTGAAAGTGGTTCAAGCCAAAACTAAAATTTCTCAACCTAAGATATACATAAAACCTTAGCCAATTTTGACAAGTTAAAACGACACACAAGCACACTACTTGGCAATTTAAAACATGAGCATGTGGCTAATAACCGAATACAGTGATAAAGTCAATTTAGAAAAGTTCCGAATTAAGTACGACTCATGGAAAGTAGGAGATCTTCCACTTCGGCAGATGACAGAACCGGAAAGTCTGCGCCAAAAATTATCGAGGAGCAAGTGTGTTCCATAGCCCCAATATCAACCAAGGCGGCATCCTGTGGAGTGCCCATTGATGAGTTGATAGCAACTTCCTCCAGGAAGGGTAACTCATAAGTAGCTTCACGTAGCAAACGCAGCCTCAGTGCTCATGTCTGGTAATGAACCCTCAGCGAGAACATCAACAGATCAGCATCTATTGCTGGGGGGCGCTGCTGTGAAAGACAAACTTCCAGTGCATGTTCAAAAGAGCACCAAAGGCACCGGATCACGAGCTGCACACAATACAAAACCGGTCTGAATGACAAAGACCAGTCACACTCCAAATGCTCCAGGAGTGTTGCTCCAAAATGCTGCATCATACGGTCACGACACAGCTGCGCTGATGGGAGCGCCATCATTTGCCCTTGTTGCGGCGAGTCAGCCATTGCGCATAAACAACAGCAACAGCAGGATGCCAGCTAAAGAGGCCAAAGTTATAGGAAATCCCCCAAAAATACTACCGAAAATTGAGTGGATAGCTGAAGGTATCAAACCGAATATGGAGGAGAAGGTGTCAACAAAACCAGAACCAACAGCTTTGGAAAAATGTGCTATTCCAGTCTTGCTGGACGCATTAAATATTCGTCCCAGGAGTTCACTAAAGTGTCTCGGAAAGTTCGTATTTAACAGGGACTGTATTTCTGCTGATGACCTTGCCACTTGAAGTGCGTAGGTCTCGCATGCAGATGTAAGGGCCACATGCTTTTGAAACAATAAAGCCTTGAGTCTACTTAACTTGTCAAAATTCACATTTGAAGTAGCAATGTAAGGCCAGATATCAGCTACCTCCTTAAATTTAGTGGGGGGAAACAGTATGTTCCCGCAGCATGTAATGACCTTAGAGACCGAAACAACGTAAACTATTCCGGCTTGCATGCCACAACAGTCTTCACTATTGAGAAGGACGTAGCTGCCGCTTGAAAGCTTCCGCGGTCGTTGGCCCTGGCGGTCGATGACCGCCAGGGTCAGAATGACCCCCTATATGTTGTAATAATACCTGCATGTTCTGGAGATATATAGCAAAGGTCTGGCCTACTCGTCCTAAAACCCCTGAGGAGTTAATAAAACATTGATGACACCTATTGGTATCTATTGGCCACAATAACCACTCGCCTGGACATGTCAGTGAAGCATTAAACGTACCATTCTGGACCCACTCATCGAGCTCATCTTTTGTTGCATTCGTGTATTTTTGCCATTTGTAAAATTTTGCAGGGGCAGGTATACTGGGCGTGTTTAATTCTCTCATTATTGCTAAGCCTAAGCAACTCGTTTGTTGCACAGTTTCATTTAGGAAGATCATCTGAACAGGAATAAGACATGCTCTAAACAATGTTTCTTTTCCCTTAATTTGCCAATTTTTTGTTCCCCAGACACTTTTCAGATCAATGGATTTGGAGCAATATTCATAACCTTCTATTGATAACTGGGAAACAAAGGATACTGAATATATACATTTCGTACTAGTCAATAACATGTGTATATCCTTAGAAGGTGGTACCTTAAAGTAATACGACTCAGCATTCTTTTGATTGTGCCCAGAAAAATATGCACATTTCTCAGAATATGTTTTAGAACTCCCTTGCGGTGGAGTTGGACAATGTTCCCATTGCGTGTAATTAAATACCATTTTGGGACTGCTTGCTCTATGTATGAAGTGGTGCCCAAAATAATTATAGCAAAACATATCACCATAATTTTCCTTGAATTGGTAAACATCTTCGTTTTCAAAGACAGTATAATATTGTAACTCTGTCATCATAGAATCAACTGTTTTTACATCCCAATCATCAGATACAATGCCTGGTATTACTATATCATTCATTGATAATTTGAACACATACGGTATTTGAATAAGTTCCGTGGGACCATATATATCAAACATTACTTTGTCCCAAGCAATCCCATCAGGAATTGGCATTGCGGAAATGTTCACAAAAGATAAATCTCTTCAGACTTTGTGTGATGAAAAATGTGGTTTCAAAACCTCCTCCACCTGTTCAACTGTTGATCTTTCAGGAAGAAAATGACCATGTATTAATAAGAAAAAGGTAATAACAAAACCAATCCAAAGTAGAAAGGCTAGGACAGTCAGAGAAAGCCATATATAGTTCCATGGAAAAATGAAATATGTTTCTTTAAATAGTTGACGTGCACTTGACAAATCAGCTGTTGAAGAGGCGAATGAGTCTGAAAAATCATTGTTGAAATCGGCAAACTAACCAGAGGTAGTTTGTGCAAATGGCGTAGCCGTTGTCAGTGGTGGAGTTGGTGTTTCCTGCCTGTGGTGACACACTATAGACAGCACCATCCGTTTGGCTTATAGTCGAGATGACTTGGTCAAATGTTTCTAAGTTAGTTGATGTTAGTGGAACTAATGCAAGATCATCTTCCACCCTCCCCAAGCTCGGAGAGGTATCAGTGTTGGTATAAACAACTTGTAGTGGAACTTCTTCACCAGTAGTGAGAGTGATTCGGGAACTACTGGATGTTCCTCTTGGTCGGCTGTGCAGAATCGGCCACATGGTGTAATTTCACATTGTCAATTGAGACAAAATGATTTTCTTTGGCACCTGCCAACGGTGGTAGAATAACAGTTCTGGTACCGTGTATCCCTAGTACAGGGACAGGTGCTCGATAAGAAGGGCCAAATTCCTTTTTCACTGCGACTTTTTCACGTACAAGATCCCCAACTCTGGGAATCCAACCGGTAGATCTTACTGGCACATCCTTAATTTCTGTGGAGGCGGGACTTTTGGAAGAATTATCATCACTGAACTGTTGCAAATCCTGGAAGTCAGTGACACGTTCATTTATGTCAAAAGGTGTTTCTGCTGCCTCCACGCCAGGACCATCAAGATCCGGAACATACATTTGAGTTCCAAACAGGCACTCATATGAGGCACGACCCCCAGGGACCTTCCAGGCAGGTTATTTAGTGCTCTCTGGACTCCATTCAGGTGATTAAGCCAACTACAACCTGTACCTAAGACTCTGGCTGTTAAGGATTGCTTTAAATCGCAGTTTAATCACTCCACGACACTATTTCCCTCAGGATGAAATGGAGACGAGTACCGTAGTTGGACCCCCAACGAAGCCATGGTGTCCCTGAATGCCCTTGAGGCAAAAGCAGGGCCCTGGTCCGAATCGAAGGCCGCAACTGCATATATACCGATAAATACTCACAAATCTTTAATAACAGTCCGAGTGTCAGCCGAGCGTTGTGGCCCACCCATACAAATCTGGAGCATGAATCAACAGTGACTAATATGTATTTGTATGCACTATCAGGTGATAGGGGACCGCAGTGGTCCAAGTACACACACTGTAACGGTTTGTTTGTAATTAAGAGGGGTGTCTGCGGCGGGCGGTTGGCCGTGGAAACTTTAATTTGTTGACAGATGTCACAGCAAAGGACATACTGCTTAGTCTATTTGTAGAGACCTGGCCACCAATAACGGGCCTGTAAGTTTGAAATTGTAGCCGCCACACCAGCATGTGCAGATGCTACCCCCGCATGCTCTGCTTTAATCAATTGTGGTCTTATATCTTTGTTAGGGATGTCTCGTACACCTACGCCTGGTATCTTAATTTCAGCGTTCAGCATACTTTCCACATGATAATGATATCTGTTAGGTAATCCTTTAGGATAGGACGTACTGTCAGCCGTAGCTTTCTCGGCAGCCCAGATGTCAGCGTCTGGTTTCAAACTCGAGCTAGTCACTGCAGCCACAGTGGCAACTGCCACCACTGACCTTGCGGCTTCATCAGCCAATGTATTTCCAGCAACGTGTATTCCAACGCGCTGGTGTCCAAGTGTATGTACAATATAGACATCAGGAGCATCTCTTTCAGGTCCGCTACTTTGCCCCCACAGTAGTCTGTGTTTAATGGGGTTGCCTTTGGAGTCTCTGAACCCATTCTGGCGCCAATAATGCAGGTATTCACTAAAGGACTGGACACAATAATATGAATCACAAACAATCAGCGTAGACTGTGCCGGATCCGTTTGTTCCTGTTCCATCAGCAGAGCTTTTAGCTCAGCCAATTGTGCTGTACAATCCCCTAGGGTCTGTGTAAAGGTATGTAGAGGGCAAAATATGTCCCCTTCCATATAGCCACTTACGACTGCCCAAGCAGCAGAATATAGATGTTTAGTTCCAATTGCAGGTTGTGCAGAGCCATCGATGTACACGACTCTATGATACTGATCAATAGGCAAGGTATTTGCTGGAACTGGATATTCTTCTTCAAATTGTAGGAATTCCTGAGTTTGTTACTTTGGGTCAAAAATGTAGTCTACATCAGTGGCTGTTAGAGATGTAGCCCATTGTATCCAACGTGGATGTAGTGCTTTTACATTCGGAACGCTAGCTTTAGGGCTGGGATTGGAGAAACGACAATAATGTCTTTTCCTTGGGCATGAGGTCTTTCTTTAATAACAGCCATCTGTACAGCAGTGAGAATTTTCTCTGTGGGATCAAAGCGTTGTTCAGCTGCTGAATACAAATGTGATTTGTATGCAATCGGGACTGTTTCACCTTCATTAAATGTCACATAGGTGAAACCGATGGCCCCAGCTATTACCCTGAAGACCAAATGTGTTTTGTTGTCCCTTGTGTGTAAATGTTGTGCTGCAAGCATGTTTGTCTGCAATTCTCTAAGGATGCATGTATGTTCAGTTGTCCAGAATTTACTTGAAAAATCGGGACACACGAAGTCATATAAAGGTTTTATGCGCGTAGCATAATTGGAATGTACGTTCTGCCAAAATTTAAGAAACCCCAAATGATTGGAGTTTTTTAATTGTATTCATTGGTTATAACTGTACGCACTTTTCTAAGAATTGTGGCTCTAGGCTCTTCCCTTCACATGACAGCTCATATCCTAGAAACAGGACACTGAGGAAGGCAATTTTTGTGTTTTTGAAGTTAAATTTGTAGCCAAATTCGGCAAACCCTACAACAATGCGGGCTACCCGTCTTAAATGTTGTAGTAATTCATCATCCATGAGATATATATCATCTACATAGGACAATGCTTCAGGGTCGATCTCGTGTAAAATCGCAGTGACATGAGCCGCAAACAGTCCTAGGCTGTTCTTATACCCGTGAGGTAAACGACAGAATTGTTTCTGAGAGCCTAGTGCGCTAAAGCTTGTTAAGTCTCTGCTTTCAGGTGCTATATTCTGGCAGAAAAACCCATTGGAAATGTCTAGTGTTGTTTTGTATTTTTTACGCACTATGTTGCTCATTAGTGCAGTGCTATGTGAATTTTGTATAGCAGAGGTGCGTGTAGGACTATTTAGGTGTCTGTAGTCTAAGACTATTCTGTATGAATGGTCCGGTTTAGCTACGGGGAATAAAGGGTTATTCATTGGCGAGACACAAGGTTTAATCACACCCTGGTACTCTAATTGCATGAGTATTTCTCTCACTGATGCTTTTGTGTCACGTTTTATAGGATACTGCGGTTGTGGCTGAGGTTCACTTTTAATGGGAAATACATGGTAGGGGGAGTCTCTATCCCATCCTAAGTGATTTTTGTATAATGCAGGTGCTAGAGCCCATTCAATGGAATAGGATTCAGCTAGTTCCTCTGGAACAAGGGGCGAGAAGGAAGGCTTAATGACATCTTTTCCATATGGGCAGGTACGGACAAAGTCAGACGGCCAATCTTGTTCGGCCAAAAAGACATCATACACCTTTACTATGCGATCCCAAAAGATTGCGTCTCTTGTGCGTTCAATGTCTCCTTCTAATTGCAGTGTTACTTTGTACACCCTATGAGGCTTGGAAACACTCATGTCCGCTGTGTCTACTTGTATAAAGTCATCAGTTGCTTTCACCTCCAGATGCTCTAGAACTATTGTGACCTCTGCCGCGCTGTCTAGCAATGCTAAAGCCCAATTCTTGTTCTTCAAGAGCACCCTCTTCCTGTGTGGCATGCTGGACTGTGACTGCTGCCACTTTTTTCTTTTTAAATTGTTGTTTTTGTTGGGCAGGTTTCTCTTTCTTTTTAACAGAAACCTCTGAAGAGCGTTGTGATTCCTGTCTCTGTTTCACGTATTCTGTTCTTCGCTCTGATCTCCCACCTCTCTCATTTCTCTTTTCCGATGAGTCCTGAAAGGAATGAGATTTGCGTGTATCCACAAAAGGATGCTGGACTCCTACCACTGTCCTCTCAAAGCTGGTCCCTGGGTCTTTGGAGTCCTCAGCTGTGTCGGTGCTAACAAGTCGTTCTATTGGGGTGCTTAGTGGGGACTGTGGGATGTCTGCTACATCAATACTGCTCCTTGCTCCTGGAGGTTTACCAGGACTTCTTGGAGGGTCTCTTGGCTTATGGTTGCCAGCTGGTCATCCAGGTCATCAGGGTGCTCCAGGACAGGCAGATCCGCAGGAGAGCCATCATCCTCTGCAATGAGATGATGTACAATCAGTCTATCTGTGCTGTGGCAGTTGATATGTCACATGACTGACTTAATATTTGAGGATCATTGTCATCTTCGGGCCAGATTTATGGAAAAGTGGTGCAGCAAAGTGCTGCGCACAAATTGGCAGTGCCGCGCTGGGTCACTTTAGAAACGCAGGGATTTACTGTATATAAGTGAATACAGTGCACTCCTGTGTGGTCCCTCGCGCTGATGCAAAATTCAGCTGCCAGCGCAGGGATCCTTGCACCATTGTGCAAGGATGATTGCATTGAGGGGTGTGATTGTTTATGTGCATAAAGGAACACCTTCACACATATAAACAATAATTTCTGGTATTTTCCTTTTCCTATGAATGCTGCAGAATACCACACGCATTAGAAAAGCAAAAAAAGAGGAGGTATAAAAATATTCCTCCTTGTTGCACCCTGCTAACACCACTCCTCGGGCTGGCGTAAGATTTTGGTGCTGCCTCAGGTTTACAAAATTCCATAAATCTGAGGCAGCATCAAAATACAATGGGTGTTGCTGTGGCACACCCGACAGCAACACCCATTGCATGCTCCTTCCACACACAGTGCTGCATGGGAAGAGGCCATATTTACAAGGTGACATTAGGCCACAAAAAGTGGCTTGACGCCACCTTGTCAATATGGCGTAGTGCTTAGCGCCACCGGAGTGTCACTAGAGGTGATTCTCCTGTGGCGCCAGGGATCTATGATGCTCCCCTTAGTACCAAAGCATTGTTCGTGTACATCATGGCTGCAGTCTACAGCCCTATGCCCCACCTGCACGTCACATGAAGGGAAGCTCAGCTGGCACAATTGACTGTGTTATATCTTCTAAGTGTGATGTCTATCCTTTTTGTTGCTTGACACCATCTTTTCATTATCCACCCTCCCTATTCATCCATTTGCATGGCGAGGCCTTGAAATAGGTGTTGCTGTGCTCATCCCTCAGCACCACACATGGCA
Source organism: Pleurodeles waltl (assembly GCF_031143425.1). NCBI lineage: Eukaryota > Metazoa > Chordata > Amphibia > Caudata > Salamandridae > Pleurodeles > Pleurodeles waltl. Next base: position 754,647,726 of record NC_090446.1, on the reverse strand, counting down.
ATTTTCACCTGTCACAGTCTTACATGTTTCACATAAACCCATGCAGTGCTGAGACCTTGCACCACCCCAGGGATTGCATTGCCAGGACACTATGGCCCTCATTATGATAATGGCGGTAAATGCCACCTATCCCCATGGCGACGACCTCCAAAAGACCGTCTCTGTGGCTACCTACCATCCACCATATAATGACCGTAGCCGGAATTCTGCCAGGAGGCTGGCAGAATTCCCACTATAGTCACGATGGCGGTAAGGTGGCGCTGCTGCCAGCATCAGAGCCATTCCAGTAGAATGCTGCCAACCGTACCATGACACATGATACGGCCTGGCGGTGTACTGCTGGTGGACGCTCCTGCTGGCAGCAGTGCAGAGTCACGTCTCTTGCTGGAGGACCCCCTAAGTCGGGTGCTCGGACACAAGAGGGGGGTGGGGGTGTTGTGTGTGTGGGGGGGTTTGTATCTATATGCGTGCATGGGGCGTGTGTAATGGGTGTGCGCATGAATGAATGTGAGTGTGTGTGTGTATGTTGTGATGTGTGAATGCATGTGTGCTTGTATGTATGTCAGTGTGTGTGGATGTGTGTGTGCATGGATCTATGCATGCGTGGGTGAATGTGGGTAGGTGTGTGTGTATGCGTGTGTATGTCTGTGTGCGCATGTATGTTTATGTTGGGGATAGAAGGGGGAGAGGAAGGCAGGGGGAGGACTCTGGGAAGGAGGGGCGGGGGGACCCCTATCAGTGCCAGGGAAGGAGTTCCCTGGCACTGATAACGCCTACTGCCCTGGTTTTCATGGCCGTAAAAAAAGCCACAGAAACCATGGCAGTGGGTGGGGTCATATTACCATGGGCGGCCTAGTGACACCCGCCAGGCTGGAGACTGTAGTCTCCTGCCTGGCGGTCGTTACCACCATGGCGGTCAGTGTGTTACATTGGCGGTTTGTCTTTTGCCAATGTCATAATATGGCAGTATGTTCCGCCAGCCTGTTGGTGGTACTACCGCCACTATAGTATTGACCGCCAAGGTCCTAATGAGGGCCTATGTTCTTGTTACCACTGGCTCCTCATTTTGTTGTTTGTGTATGTGTGCTACATTGCATGACACCCATGGACCTAGCAGAGCTCAATTTCATCTTCTGTCTGTGTAGGTGTGTTTGCCCTCCTACACACCAATGTCCCCACCCTCAATGCAGCCCTCCTTGCACTATGATTCATGAGTGCAACATGGTGACAGTGCAGCTCATTTGGCAGAAGCACAGTGTTAGACCCAGGGATGGGCAGCATGGGTATGAAATGTCTGCTGTGTACATCATTCCGTATGTGACAGTGCCTGATGGTAAATGAGTGCATGGACATAGCCAGTTAACAGGAGTTGTACTTAGGTCAGGGCCTGAAGCTAGTTAGTGGTGATTCTGCAGGTTGTCATACTGGTCCCTCATTTCAAGTGTGTCAGTCCTAAGGGCACCTGACTGCCATTGTGTATTTGACCACCCCCAACAGCACAGGTGGTAGTGGCAACTGTTGCCAATGTGGAATGCCCCATAGGCCAATGGCCTGACACTGGCAGGTTTCCAGCAGCTTACGGACTGGCAATGCATTCTGTCCTGTGACACCAGACCAGTATAAGTTTCAACCCTACCCTTTAGGTCTATTTCCAGATTTCCAACACCCTTTGTTTGGCAGTAAAAGCTCCATGCTAAGGTTGTTTGTGATTTAGTGTGGTGTGGGCCTGGGTGCCCCTGCACAGCCCATGCACTTGGCATGGGCAGTGCAGCGGGTCCCATGCCCTGGCCATTTACCCTTTCCACTGCCTGATTTGCAGGGCTGAGTGCACCGTGTCCTGTCACACCCAAGGTAGCCCAAAAGTCACACTGAGTCTATTTGATCCATCAAGAATGTTGTGCTAAGTGCCCCAGAGAGCTACCTTGAGCAGACAGATTTCCAGCCACCATCCCAATGTGTGACTCATACAGGAAACTGCAAAGGGTATACTACACTGGCAGTATTACCAACACTGACTTGCCCATGCACCATCCCCCCATCGTTGTGGAATTATTCGCCATTATTTTCACAGGCATACCCCATGTATTGTATCTGTGAGTTTATTTCTCTATTCCCTTGTGTCTGACATGGTTGTGTCAGAGTAGTTGTGGACTCAGCCTGTGACTGTTGTGACCTACTGTTTGCTATCTGTGGTACACATTTTCTGTAGTGGCACATTTCAGTTCAGCATCACAATGTGTGGTTCAACACTACTTCAGTTTAGTTGGTCTGGGTAGTGGCATGTTACCAATGGTACAGGTCCAGCCTGCTATTGCCCCGGCACCTGTTCAGTTCATTGTTTCATGCACCCAGGTGACACCCTGACTGCATGATGGAGTGGTGGCTGCCTCATGTGGATGTATTGTCATTTTGCAGTGTGTGGTGCTCCCGACACATGTCTGGGTACTGTTGAGACAGTTGTAATGACTTGTGTGCTGTGAGATGCAGCACATGCATTTGGGCAATGAGGCACAGCAGTTGCAAGGTATTACTCAAGGGACACCACTATGATGTATTCCCAGGAACGATATTGACTGACTACCTGGTCTCTGAGGTCTTGGTTGTGTTGTTAGTATTGATGTGACGATATTCAAGGGATGCTGTGATGACACAAACTGCGGCACAGTGATTATACATCCCATCCATCCCATGTGCTGCAAATGTACCTGCAGGTATTTAGGCCTGGTGTTCAACGTATATCCAGGAGTCCATTTCTCATGTTACTGGCAGCCAACCAGAGCATTTGATTCTGCAGGACTCTGACGCCCATGGGAGTGGGGTGGCCCAGGGGAAAAAAAGCTCCAATAGCCAATCGGAATGATTCATTTTAAATTGCCACTCCTGGGAGAGTCTCTTGAGACTCTCATGGACCCAACCATTTTGTCCCATAAAATCTCAAGAACTATGGAATGGATTTACACCAAATCACAAAAAAGACAATCTGCATACCAAGATCTAGCTTCATGCCAAGTTTGGTGTAATTCCTTTCAGCAGTTTTGCTGTAGCCCATCATATAGAAGTGTTCAGAAAATGCATAGGCTCTCCACCTAAACTTGGGAACTTCCCAGAGTTCTCTGCAACTTTGATGCATAATTTATGTGGCATGCTAAGCCAACTAAGGGGATTGGTTTGACTTATACGGGGTGCACCCTTCTGTCTAGACAAAGCTAAACTTCTCTGAAGAGCTATAGTGATAGTCCAGCACATGTCAGGGGTTGTTTTTGTTCATTCTAGGTTGGCTTGGATGTTATTTTACCAATCCAAGCTGTAATACTATGCCTGAAATGGTAAAAGGCTTTTGTCATTTTACAACTCGGTATTGATGGCACTGTGCTAATCCTATGTTTAAAATCTTTGCTGCAAAAAAGCCAATAGATTTTGGGCTTGATTTAGAGATTGGCGGAGGGGGATCCTGTCACAAATGTGATTGATATCCTGTACACTGTATTACACTTCCGTTTTAGCCTATTGTTAGAAATTGAGTCTTTGGTTGGCAGTCAGGTTGCACCCTGGCCAAGCAAGGACACTCACTCTAGTCAGGGTAAAGGAGAAAAACACCTTTTTAACCCCCACTCACCCTCTTAGTAGCTTGGCACGAGCAGAAACGCTTAACCCAGAATCAATGTGTAAAGTATTTGTACCAATACATACAGTAATACAGTGAAAACACTACAAAATGAACACCACACCAGTTCAGAAAAATAGGAAATATTTATCTAAAATCCAACATACACAAGTCAAGATATGAATTTTCAAAAGAATAAGAGTCTTACTCCATAGAAAACAATGGAAACATTGTTTTTACACAAAGTATCTGGTTTGCGTAAAAAATAAAGCCCCATGAGCAAGCATGCATAGGAAAAGTCACCACTGTGTTGATTCCTTACTTGCAAGTGAGGCCATGCATTGTTTTCTTCTCCAGTCAGGCCAGCAATGCATTGTTTTTCTCCCTTGCAGGAGAGTTCCGCGTATGTTCACGATGACTTAGACACCCAGCTACGATGCATGAGAAATCCGGTTGGACAGTGCTATATTACCATGCTGCGTGGGATTTGCATCATTATCAGCAGCCACAAGTGGGTGTTGCATTGTTTCTCCAGCCGTGTTGCGTTGAATTCCCAGCCACGATGCAGGTGGTGCACCGATTTTTTCAACAAAGCGAGTGGCATGCCATTTTTCATCTGCGTTGCAGGTGGTTGGTCGAAAATTTACCCACATGGTGTTCTTTGCATGGATTTCAGTCTTTGTCCTGCCATCCTCACCTCTCAAGGGCCCAGAGACTGGACAGGGCACCACTTGGAAGGGCAGGAGTCTCAGCAAAGAGGCCAGATGCTGCCAGAGGAAGATCTTTGATGGCCCTGAGATTTCAAAACAGGAGGCAAGCTCAGTTCAAGCCTTTGGAGATTCTTCTCAAGCAGGAATGCACAACAAAGGTCAGTCTTTGTCCTCTCTCAGGCAGAAGCAGCAACTGCAGGCCAACTCAGCAAAGCACCATCACAGGCAAATGGGCAGAACTCCTCCTCCAGCTCTTCAGCTATTCTCCTTGGCAGAGGTTCCTCTTGATTCCGGAAGTAATCTTGAAGAAATATAAAGTCTGGGGTTTTGGGTCCACTACTTATACCCCTTTCGGCCTTTGAATTAGGCAAACTTCAAAGGAAAGTCTCTGTTGTTTACAGGATCCTACCCTGCCTAGGCCAGGCCCCAAACATACACCAGGGAGTTGGAGACTTCATTGTGTGAGGGCAGGCACAGCCCATTCAGGTGTAAGTGGCCACACCTCCCTCCCCTCTAGCTCAGATGGCCCATCAGGTTATGCAGGCTACACCCCAGCTCCCTGTGTGTCACTGTCTAGAGGAGATTCACAAACAGAGCAACTGTCGGTCTGACCCAGACAGGGAATCCACAAACAGGCAGAGTCACAGAATGGTTTAAGCAAGAAAATGCCCACTTTCTAAAAGTGGCATTTTCAAACTGACAATTTAAAAACCAACTTTACCAAATATGTATTTTTAAATTGTGCGTTCAGAGACACTAAACTCCAGATTTCTATCTGCTCTCAAAGAGAAACTGCACTTTAAGGATATTTAAATGCAGCCGAGTGTTAACCTCTGAAAGAGATAGGCCTTGCAACAGTGAAAAAAACAAAATTGGCTGTATTTCACTGTTAGGACATGTAAAACACATTTTTACATGTCCCCCTGTTAACATACACTGCACCCTGCCCATGGAGCTACCTAGGGCCTACCTCAGGGGTGCCTTACATGTATAAAAATGGAAGGTTTGGGCCTGGCAAGTGGATACACTTGCCAGGTCGAATTGTCAGTTTAAAACAGCGCACACAGACACTGTAGTGGCAGGTCTGAGTCATGTTTACAGGGCTACTCATGTGGTGGCACAATCAGTGTTGCAGGCCTACCAGTAATATTTGATTTACAAGACACAGGCACCTCTAGTTCATTTTACTAGGGACTTACTAATAAACCAAATATGCCCATCATGGATAAATCAATCACCAATACAATTTACACAGAGAGCATATGCACTTTAAGACTGGTTAGCAGTGGCAAAGTGCCCAGAGTCCTAAAGCCAACAAACTCTGATCAGAAAAGTTAGAAGGAAGGAGGCAAAACGTTTATGGATGCCCTTGCAAAAAGGGCCAGGTCCAACACCTATGGAACTTCTAATACATCAGACGGGATATCTGTCACATTTGTGATGGAGGAACCCCTCGGACAAACTTTAAATCAGGCCCTTTGTCCCTTTCTAGCTTGGCGTGTATGACACTGTGCTATTTCTATGGATAAAAACTTTGCTAGAAAATCAGACATTTGAGGTGAGCAGATTCAGGGTGTCACTGGTGTTGCGGGTGCTCTTTACAGGAGCTTCTCTCCACCTAAACTTGGGAACTACCCAGAGTTCTCGGCTTCTTTTTATGTGTGAGTGTGGGTGTGTGTATATATATATATATATATATATATATATATATATATATATGTTTAAAGAAAACTGGCTGCAAATGAAAATATTGTTTTATTTAAAAGCAGTTAAAACGTTGTGGTCTGTTGACTCCAACAGGCCACCATCCCTGTGATGGCAACATTAGGGAATCCTACTTTTGTTTTTAGTTGATTTTCCTGCTCCTGCCAGTGACTATTTTGTTAATCGTGGCCAGTTTCATAATTAACTTATTCTTCAGGGCCTTCTAACTGTGTACACAAACACCACTACACTATTTGTGAATCCTTGCCGAAAATGAGTATCCAAACTGAGAACCTGCAAATAAGAATGCAATTAATATTAAATGTTGATACTTTGAAGCTATATTTCCAATGAACGAAACATTAGCCACACCAAAATCTGTTTTATTTTGCAAATCAACGTTATCATGTTGCCTAAACTACTTGATGAATATTCGGATAGTATACTTTTGCAGTGGAAACCGTTATCCCTATCAAGAGTTGTTTACTACCTTTTATTGAACAATTTTATCAGGAGCCATTCAATATATTGATTTCATACAGCATATGACTGTTAGGTTTTCTGTAGAGTTATAGTAGTATTTAAGAGCTATGAGACTTAGGGCCTCATTATGAGTTTGGTGGTCTATCGGGGAGACCTCCACAGTGGCAGCCACCAAAAGACCACCATCTTGGGGGTAATCCGACTGCCGTATTAAGAGTCTCACTGTGAAGACCACCAAAATACAGCCAAAATTCCAACACCACCAGGACACTGGAGAGCAGGAAGAGGCAGTCACTCCACCAGGACCACCAGCCTGACAAAAATTCACCCACCAGATTACAATCCACAAACCACCACAGCGATCTCTCCATGGCGGAAAACCATTGGTGGCGTGAACTGCCCTGGTCAGAGCGCACATCAGTCAGAACAACACACCACACTGGATAGTTTGAATACCCCACTCCTGATACACATCCACACACCTGAAACACCTACTCACTGCACTATATAACACACCCCTATGCAACCCATAATTCTTTGCAAAAAAAATGCCATTCAGATACCCAGAGAGTCTATACTTTTTTAGAGACAGCACCTTTACACAACAGGTACACATACACATCACACTTAGCACACACCCCACATCAGCACAACTAACACAATACACACATCACTAGCACACACAATCCTCCACAACTGTCTCACCCTTACAAAGTACCACCCACACCTCACCAATCACCCAACACTTGCACCCTTACACTCACAGCACCCCCAAACACCATCAACACAATCACTACCATGTCCCCACAAATGTTTCACAGAGTTGAGGGTTATGGTGGATGTAATTGTTAGGGTTGAGCTGCAACTGTTTGGAGCATAAGTCCAGCAAACATCAATTGCCAGGAAAATGGAGATGTATCAAAGGATAGTTGAATGGGTCCATTCAGTAGGCAGCCATCAATGCACAAGTGGGAACATCAGGAAGAGTTGGAACGACCTATGGGGGAAGGTGCGTTCCATGGCATCATGCCAGCAGATAGCCTTGCAGAAGACTGGTGGTGGGCCCTCACTTCCTCCCCCACAGTTCACATCATGGGAGGAAACTTCATAGACATACTACATCCTGATGGCCTGACTAGAATACCTGGGGGACTGAAGTCTGGTAAGTACCCACAACAGTTATGTCACACATTTGTTTTGTCCTGCATGCTACCTCATCACCCAAATACTCCCTAAATAAGTAAATGTCCCACTACACCTCCCACCTAATCACCTAATGCCCTTTCTCCTACATGCCACCACTCCACTCAGTCCAACTGCCCTCACAGTCCTTGGCAATGGCACGTTAATTACTGGCTAATCATAAAATTATGACTCTTAGTATGCTTTAAGCTGACCACTGCAAAAACCTGGAATGTGCAAAACACATCACATGCAATGCATGTACAACTAAAATACTAGCTACACCAACTTGATTGTTCTAGTGTGGACCAGTACATGGCAATGACAGCATTGCAATGGCTCACTCGCAATAGCATACAAAACAAAACACAGCCACAGCTACAGCTGAGTGACCATTCCTAATGACTACAGATCAAATATCCCAAGTCAGAAATAGACTGGCCTGGGTTGGAAAGTAAGATGGCTGAGTCAAAGCACATGCACATCATCTAGATACAGGACTATTGCCCTCGCATACTCACATACTGTGTTCCCACTGGGACACCACTGGGCATTGCGCAGCTTCATTGTGTGACATCTAGCATGGCTGAATACTCACTAGGTAACTGAAGTTAACAGTCATATCAATTATCAGACAAAACCAGAACCCATATGCAGTGCAATCTGCACCAAACTGGTATGACAGCTCCAAACATGGAGTATGGAAATCAAGCCACAGAGTTGTATGTACAACAAAAGTATGGTGTGCAGCATCTGTCAATGTCATTGCACGGAATCATGTAAAGCCACTTTCAGCAGCTCACAAAGAGGCATCCAAACACACAATCTAACCTGAACTCGGTGTCTCACTCCCTCTGCAGGCAACCCTGCCATTGCCACCATGGAAAGGATACCTGAGACTGCCAGTCCCCTTCAGGATGAAGGCCCCAGTGAATACATCATGCCTGGATGGCTGGACAATGACAAACAACCTGGCCCATCTGGGACACCTGTTCAGTCAACAACTCCTTGCCTCACCCTGGCCACACCAACCCCGCGCCCTTTGTGCATCCACATCATAGGTAACTATTCGTCCCCAAACTTGTGTCCCAAGGATTGTTCAATCTTTTGTGTGCCCTACAGTACAGGGACATGAGTTGAAACTTAACATCGCTGACAATGAAGGATCTGCTACCACTGGGACCAGGAAGTCATGCAGCAGTGGCACCATGGCTACCATTGCAAGGGTGCTGAGGGACATCAATACCACCCTCATTGGTTTCTCAACACACCATCAGGCCCTTCCACTAGCCACGTAACATCTACCCATCCACATCTGTCGCAACTAGCAGAATGGAAACTCTGCCAAGGGATCCACAAGCCTCTGACACCCCTCCCTCTGAAGTAGAAGAACCCCACCACAAACATGGATCTCCACCCAGCAATCCAACTGGAGCAGATGCCAAGACCAAACCCGCTGCCAGGAAGTGAACCTGTCCTGATTTGCCACTTTTATGTGCCACTGTCACACCCTGTAGACTATTCTGAGACATAACTCCATTTTCCTATGCTACAAGGACACTGGACCTGTGTAACCAATTGGTGTAGCAGCTACTCTGATGAATCCATCTACCATGACCTCACTCATCACCTTTTTTAATTTATAGACCTTTCTTTTGTTTTTTAGTATTCTAAGGTGCATAATAAATCACAGTTGAAAACAGCTACTGTATATGTGTATTTTATAATACATCAACAATTGTCATGTTTGTCAACTGTGGCCTGGTCAGGCCCCTGCATTAAATATCCAGTGTAATGGTCATCAGAGGGAGGCTCCCTCAGCAGGAGAGACATAACAACAGAAAAGTCACAGGTCAGATGTCAGAGAGGTGGAAATCCAAGGCAACACAATAGGACACTCAGTATACCAATCTGCAAATAAAGCATGAGAGTACCATCAGGATGGAAGGCATGGTGGCATACAATGCACATCTACAGGTAACAGAAGTCATGCCCTGGTCAACTACCTACAAAGCAGGGGTACCCAGAATGGACCTATATAACACTAGGTACAGGCTCTTCACACACCCATACCTTAGCTACATGATAACTTACCCGTTGGAGCACACAAAGAACATCACTGAGGAACCCAGTACTCCAACTATGCACTGACATAGGCAACAAACTTGTAGGATTGTCAGTCACCTTTGTCAGTATACAGCTACCTGCACCTTGACCAGCAACGTCAGATTACAAGCACAGTTAGGCCCCATTGTCATCAAAAAGTAGTGCACCTATTTTGAAGACAGAGGCCATGATCCAATCATAACACATGGGTCACAAACTTCAACTTACATGTAATACACCATTTTGCATCATGCCATTCCCACTGGTAATAGGAAAGGACTAAGATGTCACAATCCCACTTGTATGAAGGAAGTACTAACAAGGTACTATCCCGCTGTGGCTATATCCATTTAATTAGCTATCTATCAGGTACACCTCTAATGTCTGTCATAAATTACCATTGGCTACTGACAATGAATACCTCAAGCCTAGGTTGCAGAGGCAAACACGAAAAGGCATTTTCAGTAAGTGGAAGGAGAAGAGGATAGGAAAATGCAAGAAACATACCTCAATGCTGAGTAGTCCATTACAGAAATGCGTGTTAGGATCAGATATAACAATGCATGATATTGCACACCACATTAACTAGTACACTTTACAATCTATCAGTTTGCATCCACAACTCACACATAGGCATTGGAGCTCATGACAACCCCACTGATGAATCAAATCAGGAGGTGTAATGGCAGCCATCTACTTCAAGTTGTGCACATTCAACACATCAAAAGATCCACTTCACATACCTGTATGTCAGTTGAAGTACTGATTGATGAGACCTGCCCTAGAGTCACCTGTTCCCTCTTCCTCTGGCTTCTCATCACTTGCCATATCAGAATTTCCAGCCACTGGTACATCTGTCTTCCCCTCATCTGCTATCAATGGTATCTGACGTCTCAGGGATAGCCTGCGGAGTATGCAGCAGGCAACGATCATTTGGCATTCCTTGTGTGGGCGAGTAGAGGCAGGCACCTCCAGATCAGTCCAGGCACCTGAACCTTGCCTTCAGAAGCCCAAATGTTTGCTCAAATACATGCCTTGTTGTCCCGTGGGCCTCATTGTAACGGAGTTCCCCTGGTGTGGCCGGGTATTTCACTGGTATCAACAGCCAAGGATGGTTTGGATAGCCTGAGTCACTTGGGAGCACAATGGTAGAACAACTAAATAGTACCTGCGACTGGCTACATTATGATGACAGGAGAAATAACACACAAACACACACACTATAATGCAAACTTACCAAGCAGCCAGGCCCTCTCTGTTTGTAGTCGTGTCATCAGATGTGGGACATTGCTGTTCTGCATGATGTAGGAATCATGCACAGATCCAGGAACCTTGGCTGTAACTTGTGAGATGTACTGGTCTGCCAGACACACCACCTTTATGTTGATTGAGTGGTAGTGCTTCCTTTTCCTATACACCTGTTCATTGGCATTGGGAGGGACAAGAGCTACATGGGTGCCATCAATGGCTCCTACCACATGAGGAATGCGTTCCATCTCATAAAAGTCTGCCTTCACATAGACCAAATCCGTTTGTTCGGGAAACCTGATGTAACTGTCCAGGTGTTTCAACAATGCACACAGTACATCTTTCAACACCAGACATCATTAACACATTGTATAGCACCTGACACCTAAAATCTGTATAGGATGCATAGCACTTCAGACATATACAGTACTGCCCATGACTATGCAACTAAATCATCCTCATTGCTGCACATTGCCTAACACGTAAATTGGATTATACATTTGAAACTAAAGTTGGCTTAGATGTGTGTAAGACTTAGCTGTCCTGCACTATTCACACATACAGTATGTTGTGGATTCTACCAATATCTACCTGTGGCCTATGTACCTCAGAGTAGTTTTACTCAGTTTTCATCATATATACTTCCTCAACACGTCATATTGTCAATATTGGCACAATATGTAGCACTACCATGATTGTGCTACATACGGATTCACAGTATTTTGGGGTAGTAAGTGATTAACACAGATAAGTAAGCACATCCATCGGAGACAGGTGCCCAAAATGGCAGGCACCTGACCTATTGTAGTGGACAGTTGGATGTGACCTAAGTCCACTGGCAGAAGTCATCATGGCGGTAGGTGGTTGCAACCGCTGTGCAAGTTGCTATTGGTTAACATTGCTGTCTTTGGCTGACTTGGGCCAAAGGCCATGACCTCCGGCGGTGAAGGTCCTGTACGTGGCGGCTGTGACTGCCATTTTCTGCACTATTGCTCACTTGACTCCAGACACTGTTGCCAGCAAGACCTCCACAATGTGAGCCGCTGTGTAATGCCTCTGGGAGCCATCATGCCAAGTCCTGCAGGTGATGGGGACACTGCCTTCATCCCGGAAGAGCTAGAGAGGCTACTGGAGGGGGTCCTACCCCTGTATGACCAGCTATATGGCGCACCAGAGGAGCAGGTGAGTCCAATGATCTAGCCATGTGTGATAAATGTTGTGTGTGACATTGCATTGGGCATGTGAACTTGTGAGGGAGTAGATCCATGCAGACGGCAAAATGTAAAACTGTGTGAGCAGAGAGGATGTGTATGTATGCTTACTTGCTGTGACTGATGTGTACTGACCACTTCCACTGGTATGGTGCATGTGTACCTTGCTTTCTCCTTTTATCTGTGTCATCCATGCAGGTCAACGCCCATCAGAAGAAGGGGATGTGGCCTGCCATTGCCAAGCAAGTGCGGAGCCTGGGGTTCTATAGCCAACTGAGCACCCATTGTAGAAAGCGGTGGGAGTACCTGAGACACTGGGCCAGGAAGATGGCTGAGGCACAGCTGGGGATTATCTTCCCAATGTGGGAGAGGTGCCCATCAGACCCTGACCCCCCTAATGGCCCGTATTTTGGCAGTGGCCTACCCTGAGGTGGATGGACATTTGAGGGCAGCACAGCAGCCACAAGGGGGTAAGTACAGACTGTATCCTTGTACTTGGCTCAGGTAGTATGGTATTTGCTGTCACATTTTAGCAACCGTGACAATGTAGTAGATGCTACATGTATGTAGACTAGTGGGGGTACATAGTACTCACATTGCCTGACTAATAGAAGGAGATCTTCCATAGCAGTTGGCTATGTGTAAGTTTAGATCACCTGTGTCAAGGTATCCCTATGACTGCAAATGGAGATGCACAATTGACATTGCCACATGTGTGACTCCACCCAGCTATCTATATATGTATGTAAGCTGCTGTTTCATCCTAGCTATCTAGTATTTCCAGGTCCATACGTCTGAATATGTGATTATGTAGCTCTAAGGTGTCAGACCACTCCCATCTGTGTAGATCATGTGTACTAGCCACTGAGTGCTTGACATATATGGTACAGGTCCTATTTACCTTATGTCCTGTTACTGGTATTGACTCCATGTGAGATTGGCATCTCAATCAGCCAATTGTTATGGCCAGTATAGGATTATATATATATGGGTTTGTGGAGGTGCCCCCAATGTCCCTTCATTATCATGCTATGGGATATGTGAAGGTTATGGAGGAGGAACATCCAACTATGGCTGTCTGATTGTTAATAGTTGGCCTTACCATGCATTTCCATGCTATTGAACTGTAGCAATTCACAATTGTCCCAATGGCCTTTTTTCAGAGGAGGTAAGTGTTTAGGCTGTCCTGCCATATGACAATGTGCAATGTCCATCCTATGAGTGCCAATGGCCTCCCAATACTAGTGCAACATATGGAATAAACCACATACATAATTTCACAATGGTTACTTGGAGGCACTTGTTGTTGAGTGGGACAATCCTTGCTAAGCTTACCCTAGAGCTGTGGAGAGATTGGACAGCAAATGGTGTTGGGTCACTTTTTACTTAGTAATCTTATGGTTTGGCTGAACTACTTCTTGTCATACAGGTGTTGCTGTTGTGTGATACGTTGGAAGTGCAATTGCAGTCATGGAGGACCATGTGTACATTGGTTTTTCAGTGGGATATGTGTAGTGTCTGGACATAGGTACAGATAATCACATGTCAGAAATAGTGTGAGTGATGTTGGTTTACTCACGTTGTCATGCCGTGGAACTTTATCTGCATGTCAGGTAGAATGTCACGTGAACTATTAAGAATTAGCTGGCGGGCCTTTCTTTAGTTGTTCTTACACTGCTCTCTGTGATTGTCAGTGGATGTCTCATGTGTGCTGTGTAGGCCACTGTAGCTATAAATGCATACATGATATGATGTGGTGTATCTGTGTATAGTGACTGCAGATATTCATCAAAAAGTTGGGACATGTAGTAACATGGCTGTTCTCTAGCCAAGGATTCTTAACATCAGATAGCACCTGTATATGACTGCCATGTGTTGTGTCTTCATCAGAGATTGTATTCATTTTGTCATATATGTACAGATGGTTGAGCTAGGCATGTGTTGCGAATGGCAGGTGCTGTGTCGTCTATGAATATAGTTATCTCTACTTTCATGGGACATGACTTATGGACATGGACTGGTCTAGTGTAGAATCGAAAAATGCATGATATGGTGTGATCAGTCAATTGATTTGCCTAAAGGTGATAGGAGTATGGTGAGTAATGACGAGGATTAGGCCGGTTTTTCACCTTTAGCCAGGGCATGCTGAGCATGCTAACATAGCGTTAAGGGTGATTTGATGGAATGCTCCAGTTGTGCTACCTTAAATGGATTATGATGTTGGTGAGAGAGATGATATTAAGGGGCAGATAGAAGTAACAGGATGTGACATTATGTAGGGGTATGTGATTTTCTATGTGGAGTTGCCTAGCCAGGAGATGTATACCTACAGTTGTGCATGTTGTAATGTGTGTATGTGAAGACTGTGATGAACCTCTCTGTCTCTCCCTCACTCTCTCTCTATTTGTGTGCATCGGCAAGTAAAGGAGATGGGGCACAGATGAGTGGGGATGCTGCTGGCCATGGGACCGGAAGTGCTGCTACCAGCAACAGTGAGGGACCCAGTGGCCGAGAGGATGAGGGGAGTGCCACAGGGGAGACAGGATCATCATCATCATCCTATGACTCCTCCTCCAGTGGACACTTCCTGGTGGTGGAGGACCAATCTGAGACCACCCCAGCACCATCTTTGTCCGCCACCGCCCTTACTACCACTGCCCTCCCTGTAGCTCCCTACCCAGTTGTCTGTGCCCACTCACCCAGGAAGGTGGGCATCTCCTTTGCCGCAGGCATCTCTGCCCCTGACCCTGTCAGTGAGGAGGCTATTGACCTTCAGAGGTAAATTTATGTGGATCAGTCGACCATTGTGAATGCCATACAGGAACTGGCAAATCAAGTTCAGCAGAGTAGTGCGTTCCTGGAGGACATTCACAGTGCACTGGGTGGTCTACAGAGATCCTTTCAGGCTCTGGCCTCCACACTTATGGCAGTTAGTCACCCTTTTTCTCCCGCCCCCCCCTCCACCTTACTCTTCCCAATCCCAAACCCAACTTCCCCGACCTAGGCAAAACAGACAAGCATGCATCCACCTCAACATCCAAGGGTACGCTGACAAACACAAGCACCACAAGACCCACCACCGGCATGCACACAGACAACACCCTCATGTAGACACACCAACACTCACTACCTGCACTGACCCCACAAGCACCCCCGCCATCACAGACACAGCACCGGACATACCTGCAGACACAATACCAACATTCACCGGTCCAGCCACAACTCCTATCAGCACAGTAGCAGACCCTCAGACATCCACCCCAGTCACCACATCCGCAGACACCAAAACCATAAACACACCTACATGCATCACATCTACCATGCCTGGAGTCACCACCCCAACAGACAATCACCCATCCACCATGGCATCTTCCATCACTTCCACCCACCTCATCCCAATACACATAAACACCCACACTCATCCACCCAACAGACACCCAGCACACACAAGCATAACTGGCATACACATGCAGCCAAGACATCTACCAAAACACCTCTCACAATCACTCCCCCTCCGTCCACTCCCAAACCCCTTTTTCCACAACCACGCCATGTATCTAATAAGTTTTTCCTCTCAGAGATGAACCTTTTTCCTACTCCTCTCCCACCCTGTGTGACCCTCTAATGCTCTGTGTCCCTTACCAAGTCCAGCCCTTCCACCTTCAGTCCTCCCCAGCCCCCTTGCTTGTGCCCATGCCCCTCATCTGCCAAGAAGTCGACCCCTCCCAAGACTTCCCTGCCCTCCCCTAAGCCTCGACCTAAGCCCCCTACCAAGACCAAAGATCCCCCTTCCAAACCCAAGCCCAAAACCCCCTCCTCCCAATCCCTGAGCTGCCTGCCTGCCCTCTTGATGACCCTACCTGTGGAGGTTACATGGCAGTCAGGAGTCAAGTTGGGGTACTTAAAATTGCCATATGTGCATGTGGCACATATGTGTTTGGACTGGCCTATTGCATTCATCAATATACATATTTATGCATATATATATATTTTTTTTTATTTGACATATATCTTGGCCAACCCATTGTTGGTTCAAGTGTTAAATAGTTGTCCTGTATTAGCTGCTTTTGTTGTGTGTGGTGGTTGTGCTACCAGTTGTGTCTGGCCAGCATGTGTTGGTTTGTGCATTGCATTTGTCTAGCAGTGATGGGTGTGCATCATATGATGGCCATGTAAAAGTTGGTGACTTGTATTTGTGTTGGTATTGTGAATGTGTTGACGTGTTACTTGCAGTGCTTTGTGTCTTTGTGTGGTTGTACTGTGTGTATGAATGTGTGTGATGATTGGGATGTCAGATCCGTTGTGATGTGTGTTCGCGGGATATGATGTATGCCTCATTGTATGGATGTGTGATTGTGTGTGTTGGTTCTCTGGTGTTGTTACATTGTGTTGTATGTATAAATTGTCAAGTTGAGATGTGTTTTGTGGATGCTTGATGGTGCTTTTGAGGTGTTGCAGTTGTGGTGTTGTTGTGTCAATTGGTAGTGTTGTATGTTGTTGTGTGTGACTGTGCTGGTGCTGTGCATCTGGGGATTGGTGTGGGTTTTGGGCTTTTATGTGTGTGTGTATGTGTGTGAGATGGTTGTATTTGTGTGTAATATGTATGTGCATGTGTGTATGTGGCTGTGTGTGAGTGTGCGTGTTAGTGTGAGGTTACATGCGTGTGTGTCACCCTTGCCACCTGTTCCGAACGTGTATGTTGTGTGTGTATTGGTATATTGGCATTTTGCACCAGTGGTAGTGGCAGTGGACTCACGGTTGCTGTCATCATTGTAGCTGGCTCCGGAGTCGTTGAGCGAGCAGGAGCAGCGGGAAGACATGTAGTTCAGGTCCGTGGCAGCTCCAGACCAGTATGGCTTCCTGAAGGTGAGTGTCTCCTTTTATAAAGTTGGTTTCTGGCAGGATTTCATTGGTGGTGCGACCACGGCGGTGTGCAGGCTTGTAATATGTCCAGTGGGAACATGTTCTCTGCCGGCCTGCAGGTGGCCACTGTTATCCATGGCAGCCTGGCTGCTGTGCAGTGCCAGTGGTGGATTGGCTAGATTCTGTTGGGTATACCACCATGGTCACAATTTGGCAGTCTTCTCCACCAGCCTGTTGGTGGTACAACCGCCACCGCCAACCTGGTGGTCACAAGACCGCCAAACTCGTAATGCCCTCCCTTAATCATTGGGAACATTGGAGTGCTCTTTAGGTATTTACAGGTAATGTTGCTCCCTGGTGTTACAGGTTCAATCAAAAGCTTTCTTTATATATCTTGAATTCTGGGTTAAGTGGGTATTGTGGGTGGTTTTAAAGAATAGCTACCACTTACTCTTATCCTGTTTAGTATTACAGATGGCAGGGGCTTATCTAAGAGCCCACTTTCTAGAATGCTTGCAGCTGAGTTCCAGGGGTACCACAAGGAGATGTATCAAATATTAACTTTAACTTTATTTAGTTGAGCCTATTATGATCGGAAGAGGCTAATCATCCTCACACAGTATTATTTTATAAATATTTTAATTTCTCTGAATTGTATTAGAATTACAGATATTTATCCTGGGCATTTTGGTAGTTATCTGGAGCCTCAACCTGATCATATTACAAAAATATCACTCGCACAACACTGACTGCCAGCACATCTTCTTCCAAAGAGGTCCTAGACCCTCTTCTTTTTGTGGGTCTTTGTATCAACTTCTCTAAGTATAGGATTAGCTTTTCAGAGTCAGAGATTCAGGAGGTAACAATAATAGACAGTGTTCTTGATGTCTTTGTTGTTCCATGTAGGACTCTGAACTAAAAATGGTGGTAGTAGTATTATTTTATAAGGTTGACCTATCATTATCTGAATTAATGAAACAAATCATATCAGAATTCCCACAAAGTTAGCTCTCTTACTTTTACCCTGGGCAAAACAGTTGCTGTGCCTTTTCCACAATGCCCTGTTTTCCATCTCCACAATATAGCGGAATTAATACCTATCCAAGTTTCTTCCTTTCTTCTTTATAGTTGCTCCAAAAGACAGCCTTTAAAGGGATGGTGTAGCCCAAGAAGTCCTTTCTTCTACAGATGGCACAGGCCTGAAAAATATTTACACCTCACCTGGGCTGAGAAACGGTGCTGTTGAAACTAATTACTCATAATTCAAAGAGGGATGAACCAGGTCGTGTGGTTAGAGCCACCAGGCTTAAATAGGTTTAGATAGAGGCTGGAAAGTAGCAACATTTTAAAATATCTTGGTTCTGAAATGTAAAATAAAATTGGTTCTAATTGTTTAATTTTAATTAATTAGGTATGTGCTAGGAGGATGGCATTCCTATCTTTTTCTAAGCCAACGTAAGAAAGAATAGGCTTTTGACGGCTGCAGCCTTACTGTTATCATGGGATGGTAGGCCATTTAGGTACTGTTTGAACATTCAAGTCAACAGAAATTACATAATTCGATTTTTTGCACTATTTTGGTAGGCTTCTGACTCATTTTGTGATTAATTTGGAGCTTTAAGTACAAGGTCAGGTTGTCTTAGATTTTTTAGGGTCGAGAGCGCAAGCGTTCTGGCCCCTGTTGTAATATCTCTGTGGGCTTTTAACCACACTCATGTCACGCCCATCAGTTTCATTGGTTCGTGGGCTTGCCTTTTAAAATTTGTTTGATTTTATTTGTGAAATGTATGCATACGTCATACCTTTGCCGGTGTTTAGCCCTCCTCAACATCACTGTTAAACTACTGAAAACATACGAGACTCCATGTATTCCGCATGGCTTCTGGACTACTTTTTATTTTTGTTTCCTACGCAGCGCAATATTGCTGGGCAGTAGTCAAGCACTTTGCATGACATCACCCCTGTTACATAGATAAATGCATACCTGCTGATACGTTTGACTGCAAGCGAACTTCTGTTCCCTTTGTGTGCTCCTTCACGCACATGCTCATGGTGTGGTGCTTTAAATCGGCTCCCTTATGTAAAACTATATTTTCATTTTCAATTTACGTGGCAAGAAAAGTCAGTTTACGACTTTACAACACTAATAACTCTACGTTGAACAAATGCGAGACCCATTGCATTGCAAATACTTGTTTAATATGGAAGCTGGTCCCGTAGTGCACCATGTGCTGGATTTTACTCTGTCTGTCAGATGCAACATATTTCACTGTGGCTCAGATGGTATTTGACTTTTATGCAGACAAGGTGGTTTGTTTAACCTGGATAGTGATAGCGATGGTGCAGATGAGTTTATATTTTGTAATATTCTGCCCATATCTAAAATCATTGCTTCTCTAATGATGTCCAAATATTCTGTGCAGGCTTCACTAGCTGCAAACACCTTTG
This sequence comes from Pleurodeles waltl, assembly GCF_031143425.1. Lineage (NCBI taxonomy): Eukaryota > Metazoa > Chordata > Amphibia > Caudata > Salamandridae > Pleurodeles > Pleurodeles waltl. Next base: position 754,628,167 of record NC_090446.1, on the reverse strand, counting down.
CTCCCTTTACACTGTTTGCCTGATTTAGATGTCAGCGGAGGGATTACTCCGTCATAACAGTGACAGATATCTTGTCGGCCAAAATCTAAATCCCAAAGAAAGGGAGCACACTGCCTACACTCCAGCAACAAAGTTGTTTTCAATGGGATTTAGATTACGGTAGACGGGACGGAGTAGACCCTCCACCGAGATCTAAATCAGGACCATTGTTTTTTTTGGCTGAACTAAACAGTGCTCTGTCCCATTCTTGTGATAATAAAGACCATGCAAAACTGTGGAAATTACAGTATGCAAGAGTGGTTAAAGCAATGGAATTAGGGTACCCAAGGTCCACATAAGATGGTTTGAGCATGGCCATGAAACTCCAGAGGGTTTCCACTATTGCCTGCTCACTCTCAATACATACATGTAGTATGTTTAGAGATCACCTTTGTATGTGTCAACAAAAAAACACCTAGAGTAGTGCTGCATCATATGCTTTCCTAGTGTGATAGTAATTGCTGTATCACCCTGTGTGACAGTATAAATGATATTGAGTTTGGAAACAAATGATCATAGATACTTATGAATGGTGTTGATCCATATGCTACTGAACTTAAGACATATCTGCAGCAGGTGCCCTGCATTTCGGGGGGGGGATCTCAGCTCAGACAGATTTCCTGAAGAATAAAAAAGAATATCTGTTCAATCACCCCACTGGGCGTCTCCTTGGTGCATTATGAACATGCATGTGCCCTGTTGTAGTTTATCTTTATCTTGGAATAGTCTTTTAGGGTATCACTCACAATTAATGTATTTGATAACCATTATCTATTACAGAGAAAAGTGTTGAGCCATAAATGGTTGCCCTTTGGGTAGAGATGTGTAACAACATGCAAAGACACATGGTAGAACATATATCAGAGCTCTCAGGCATTTAGTATATTGGCATCATTTCAGGAGCCCCAGAAATCTTTGGAGTGTGAAGTAAAATGTAGTTGTGACTCACATTTGCATCGATGTTGCAGGTGATGGATAGTTTGTGTGTGTAGAGGACAAATGGGCATTTTGATGTTGAGTGATGTGAAAGTACAATTAGGTGTCAGGGAGTAGAAGTTTTCTGTGGTTTTTCTGTTATGTTTTGACATCAAAAAGTAATTGGAAATCATGTATATCACCTAGTAGTGTTTTAGATCTTTACGTAAACATGTTAGAAATCTGGTCAAAGATTCCAGTGCTGGTTCAGACAAACAGAAAATTCTTCAAAAGTTTGCAAATATTAAGATATTCAGTGTTCTGCTCCCAATCATATCAGCAGGACTTTTTATAGTTTAGCCCCATGCACTCTGAATAAACTATCTAGAAATTATAGGGCTCTTCAGCCTCTGTTTCATTTTACAGAAGAATGTAGAGAGAGTGTTTTATAAATGTTTCAAGTTTCAATCTCAATTAACCTGGTTCACAGTTACAACACGCTTGAGGCAATATTCCAACAGATGTAAATAAAATCCCCCTGATAGCCAGAAGCCAATATAGTGATCAGAGTTTTGTCACCTGCTCACATTTTTTCCAACCAAATGGACCTTGGCTGCAGTACTTCCAATATTTTGCAAATGAGAGGTATGGTTCAAAGGTAAACCTAAATAGGCATTGTCAGCGAAGTCTAATAGGTATTGAGAAAATAATCAACATCAGTCAATATCTGGAAATTACACTGAAAACAATTTAAGAAAGTTGAAGAAACTTTGACAAACAAGTGCAATGTGAGATTTCAAAATAAAGTCTGAATCAACCAGAGTTTCCATATTCCTTTCTACTATATTCAGTTCTAGGCACTCTACTGTGGCAAATGACCAAAGCCATTCATCCTATCAAGGTAAGCTAAGCTTCCAAAGCATTTGCTGATAATATTCTAGGATGTTAAAGATGAAAGCATCCTTTGTGTCATCCAAAAGTACACATACTACATTCCAGAGGTACATATCTCTTAGTAAACATGGAAGAGAATGAAGTGGTATACTACATGATGGATTTTGCATGCAAACAAGGTACTCTCTTGAGGGGTCTAGTGGTATGGTATCAAAGTAAAGACCTCAGCTCCGTCATGTTTAATACAGCAGGTGCCATATCACAGATACAGTGCATTTTCCATGTTTGTGCTGGGTGCACCTTTTAAAAGGTGTGCCCGGTGTAATCAAGGAAAATGTGCTGTATTAGGATGAATGGGATGCCCCGAGGCAGCCACAACTCATGCTCATTCATGTGAGAAATGGATCACCTGCACTTTTAGGGGAGATTAGAGATCCCCTTGCAGGATGGTGCAGTGAGTGACTGATCCCACCTGCAAGAGGATGACTGAAGGTCAATGGGACCCATGTCATGAAGATTCTTGTTATAGTAACGAGGCTGCTGGAATTGGGAGGGAGCACCACCAGGCACGGGGGACTGAGTCTGTCCTGCACTGTGTGGCAACCTAACCCTTCCAGCCAGCTAGCAGCACCTCACCAGTACCCAAGAGTAAAAGGTGATTTGTCCCAGTCTTTAGCATGTCATCTAGATTTTACAGGGACATTGTAGTGGAACAGATCTTACCCCTTTCTTTCAGTCACACATTTCTCACACATACAAAGGCAAAACAGAAGCAGGACTAGGTTCAATAGGTTTTATTGAATCAAATGCATTCTATGTACAAAGGCATATATTGTGATTATATGGGTGATAAAACATAGTAAAAGCAAGACAGTGACAAGAAAAGTGAAACATAGGAAAAGACCCACCGTATTGCAACAACTGTGGTTCTAAAATCCCCACCTGCACTACTAAGGTTCTCTATAGCAGCATGGCAGTGTAAGCCCTATTCTGCCCCTCAGGCCCCCAGGACAACCCCATCCCCATACCTGTGATTGTAGGTAAAGAAGAGGTCTGTTGGTCTACTATGAATTCTTACACATGGAGGGAGAGACTGCGTCAGGACTCAGCAGAAACTGGAAAGGCATCATGCAGTGTACGATGGCAACCAGTTGGAATTTCCCTTTATTTTATCGGGCAGTGAGGTGTTTTATAATAAAACATCGGGTGTTCTGAGAAAACTGCCCTGACGTGATGTGACAACACATATTTCTGTGAATAAGAGTTGGGGACATGATGAATGCTTTATGGAGGCAATTATTTGTAACTTATGACTTACAACCTTGAATAAAGCACAGAATGTGCAGAGAAAAGAATGACAGAAGTCTGTGTTAAAGGACACACTGATAAAATAATAAAAACATCTCCACTAAACTAAGGCTTCTTCTAAAATAATAGAGGAATAAAAATGCATGCCTCTGAGTGAAATGGCACAAGCTGCAGGCCGAGGCTAAAATAACGTGCCTGTGTAATAGCTAAAGGAACCTCACAACAACCTCCCCTTTGTTGATTCAAAGTGTAAAAGTCCCTAACAAAGCATAAAACAGAAAACTGCCATTTCTACAGCTATAACCTTAAAACCAAATCTAAAATGTACACAATGAACTGTCTATGTTATCAAGTAAATAGTCAGAAAGCGAGTCAAATTAAAACTAGTCAATTTAAAATGTAAAAAATGTAGCAGTCAAAATAGGGCCAAATGTCAGTAGGTCAGCAATAATCATGGTCCTTTAGAAAATAGTCAATTTCATCAATTTTAATAGCATTCAGAAAAGACCCAACTTCGGCATATGTTAATGTAACCGATTCATTGGCAAGGGTGAGAAAGCACTCATGTTCTATTGCTTCAGATCTCGCTGAGGTGGCAGCATCCCATGCAGTGCCAGGTGATGTAGCACCAAGAGCCACTTGGTCCTCACAGGGTGACTCCTAGGAAGCTTCCCGCAACAAAAGCAATCTCAATATGCATGTCTGGTAATGAGCCCTCAGCGAGAACATCAACAGATCAGCATTCAAAGAAGGTATGTGCTCCGCGCAAAACATAATTCCAGTGCACATTCGAAAAGGTACCACAAGCATTGAAGGTCAGACTGCACACAGTTCAAAACTGTCTGAATGACAGAGACCAGTTGATCTCCAGTCCTTTCAGGAGTTGTGCTTGAAAGTACTGTATCACGCATTCACTACACAGTTGGGCTGGTGGAAGCACCATCAGCCCTCCTTGTTGTGCAGGGGCAGCCATTGCAAAGGAAGAATAGCAACAGCAAAATGCTGTCAATTAGTACCAAAGTGATTGGGAATCCCCCGAAAACACTAAAAAAAAGAGTTTATGGCTGAAGGTATGATGCCAAATATAGAGGAGAAAGGTGCAGACAAAACCGGAACCAACAACCTTGAAGAAATGTACAATCCCAGTGGTAATTGAGGCAATAAATATTTGCCCAATTAATTCACTTAAGTTTTTAGGAAATTTAGTATTTAAAAAGGACTGTATCTTTGCAGATGACCTCGCCACTTGGAGATCCTAGGTTTTGCAGGCAGATGTAAGCACCACATTGAAACAAAAGAGCTTTCAGTTTCCTTAGCTTGTCAAATTTTACATTGGAGTAGCTATTTGAAGCCATATCTCTGCTACTTTTCTCCGTTAGTTGGAGGAAAAAGCACATTACTGCAATAGGTGACAATTTGGGAAAACAAACTGACATAGGCAATTCCGGCTCACATTCCACAACAGTTATCTTTGTTCGTAACCACATAGCTCCCATTTGAGAGCACCTGGAATGCTGGACGTATCAAAGGGAAAGGAATTCCCTTCAGATAGACAAAATTTGCTACTGAAGCATTAAATGATATGTGCAAGTGCTAAAAAAATACCTTTTTCATGCCATTGAAACATTTGCACGAGAAGGTCAGCTTCCCCCCCTCATCAATGTCACTATTTCCTAGCCTTTCACATCTGCCTACAGGAATGTTCTTTAAGCACAAGGAGAATTGAAGTGTGGCAATTGGCAGATTAATAAACCCATGAATTAACATACAGCAGATGGCATTTCTGCCACAGTGAAGGCAACTTTTCCAACTTTTCGATGTTAAGCATGACATAAGTTGCTTCTTTCTTAGCCATTATGTGTTACTGTGGCGTTAAACTAAAAGTAGCAAACAGGTCTTTCAAGCTAAGATATTGCCATGGTATACAACCACTTTTTAGAACTTGTAACGTTCAACCTAACTGCATCATGGATCTTAGTTGACTTTGTCCATGCTGTAAAGACGACATGCAATTTGTATAATGTTGATTTCAAAAGAAATGATGTTGTTGAGCATGTATGTGCAGTTGGACAATGTGTTTATTCCATTATCTGCAATGGCTAATATTTTCTGTATGTTCTCCTGATCTATTTGCCTTTAGCCTGGCTGTGGTTTCTCTTTGGGAAATTTTCCAAATTTCATTGTAAATTGCATATAGAAAGTGCTTTTTTCATTGTCTCCAGGGCCGAACAGGAAATCCTGTAGATCTGTGTCTTCTGATAGGAGATTGAGGTTTTATTTTACAGCTTCTAGTGAGGAACCTTTCAGCCACTATTGGCATAATTTCCCTATGCTATTTGTGGTGACATTCTCAGGGTGTTGTGATGATATGTAAGAGGGTCAGGTCGACTCGCTCTAAAACCCCCTGTGGAGTTTATAAAATATGCATGACAACCATTTGTGTCCATTGGCCACAATAACCACCTGTCAGGACCTGAAAGTGTTGTGTTAAATGTTCCTTTCTGGACCCACCCGTCAAGCTGTTCTTTGGTGACTCAGCATTTGTTACATCATGCCCAGTAAAATATGCAAATTGTCCCATATATGTTTTTGAATTCCCCACTGGTGGAGTAGGACAATGTTCCCATTGTGTGTAATTATAAACATCTCTCACAGTGCTCACTTTATGTATGAAACAGACCATATTGCCATAATTAGCAGTTATTCAGATATTCACTTTCAAATACAGTATAATATTAATGCTCAGAAAACATAAAACAAACTGTGTTTACATCCCAGTCATCAGAAACTATTCCGGGTGTTATAATATAATTCAATGCAACTTTAAACACATATGGTATTTGAAGAATCTCTGTGGGCCCAAAGACATCAAAGGATACTTTATCCCAAACAATCCTATCAGAAATCGGTACAGCTGAAATGCTCACTAAGGACAAGTCTCTCCAGACCTTAAGTGAAGACAAATGTGGTTTTAGGACCTCATCTACCAGTTCAACAGCAGAGCGTTCAGGAAGATAATGACCATGTATCAGCAAAAAAAAAAAAAAATAATGACAAAACCAATCCAAAGAAGAAAGGCAAGCACTGTTAATATGACCCACAGATAGTTCCATAGACAAATCAGATAATTAGTTTCAAAGTAAGTGAACAGCTTATGTGCTCATGATATAGGTACAGCAGAAGATGTATAAGAATCAGTGGAGGAATCATTGATGTTGGTAAAATATCTAGAAGCAGTTTGTGCAAACACTGGAGCCAAAGGCAGAAAGGCAGAACTGTCAGATGTGTCTCTTGGTGGTCTGTAGTAAACTACTCCATTTGTTTGTGTTGATCTTTAATAACCCTGTTCAGAATTGTGGGCATTACTTGTCGCAGACAAATTTAATGGTACTAATGAAACATCTTTTTCCACTCTGCCCAAGCTCCATAAAGTGTCAGCATTGTTGATTAAAACTTGTAGAGGTACATCCTGGTTGGTAGTGAGAGGGGGTCTGGAGCTAACCAGGAGCCCAGGAGTCCTCTAGGTCTGCTGTGTAGCATTGGCCACATGGTGTATCTTGACACTGTTGATGGCGACAAATCAGTTTCCTTTAGAACAAGGTGACAGTTCTGGTACCATGTATTTTCAAGACTGGAGCTGGTGCTATATATGAAGGGCCAATTTTTTTTTTTCACAGTGATTTTTTCTTGCACCAGGTCCCCAACTTTTGGAATCCGGCGGTTTGGTGGTATTGGTTCATCCCTCATTCTTAGGGTGGTGGCACCTGCAGATGAGTTTTCATAATAGAACTGCTATAATTCCTGCAAGACAGTGACACGTTCATTTATGTTTAGAAATTGTGTCTGCTGCCACCAAGCCAGAGCCATCAAGAACCAGGACATACATAGGGACAATCTAGGCAGATTATTGAGTGCTCTCTGTAGTCCATTTAGATGGTTAAGCCAACTACGGCCCTTACCTAATACTCTTGCTGTTAAGGATTGCTTTAAGTCTCAGTTTTGTTCCACTGTACTGTTACCCTCGGGATGATAGGGAGAAGAATAATGCACCTGGACCCTCAATGTTGCAATGGTATCCCTGAATGTCCTTGAGGCAAAAGCAGGGCTCTGGTCTGAATGAAATGACACAACTGCATGTGTCCTGACAAAGACCTGCAAATATTTAATAACAGTTCTTGTGTCAGCTGATCATTGTAGCCATACCCATAGGATTCTGGAGCAAGACTCAACAGCGTCTAAGATGTATTAGTGTACACCATCAGGTGTCAAAGGACCACAATGGTCCAGGTACACATATTGTAGTGTTTTTTGGGGGGAAATTAGCGTCTGCGGTGGGTGCTTGACGGTGGATTCCTTTATTTGTTGACACATTTCGCAACAAAGGACATACTGTTTGGTCTGATAATATACCTAGCCTCCAGTAATGTTTTTGCACTAAAGAAATTGTAGCCACCACACCTGCATGGGCAGAAGCAACTCCCTCATGTGCTACTTTTATTAACTCTGTTCTCTGCTCCTGGGTGAGGATTACATGATCACCCACCTCTGGCATTGTTACAAAGGCAATATTCTGTGCACTTGTGTGGTAGGAATATTTGGAGGGATATGCCTTTGATAAGGGTATGCTGTTTGGTGAGACTTTCACAGCAGCCAGTGTTTCATCATCCAACCTCGTTCTGCAATGAGTAACTGCAGCAACAGAAGCCATAGTTACTGCTAATTTGCCTGCTTCATCAGCCAAGGTATTGCCTGCAATGTGTGTCCCTGCACCTTGATGACCTATGGTATGGACTACATGGGCATTGGGTAGCATCTCTTTCAGATCTGCTACTTTCCCCCTAAGTAATCTGTGTTTGATGGTGTTCCCTTTTGAACCTCTGAACCCATTTTGGCACCAGTAATGCAGATATTCATTAAAGGAATGGACACAATAGTGCAAATCACACACTATTAGTGTTAGCTGTTCCATATCTGCATGCTCCAGTGCTGATACCAGAGCCTTAAACTCTGCCAATTATGCAGTGCTGTCCCCTAGGGTCTGCATGTAAGTGTTCTAAGGAAGGAATTTGTCATCCTTTATGACACCACTCATAACCGCACTGGCTGTAGAGTACTGTTGTTTTATGTCTACCGTCGGTTGTGCTGAACCATCGGTATAAATTACTGTTTTGTATTGATCAACAGGCAAGATATTTGTTGGTACTAGGTATTCAAGCTCATATTGAAGAAATTCTTGAGTCTGAAGTTTTGGGTCAAAAACATAATCTACATCAATGACAGTCAAAGACGTTGCCCATTGGATCCAACATGGATGTAGTGCTTTCTGGTTTGGGAACACTGGCTTTTGTAACAACTTCAATGGCTTGTGTGTGGGTTACAACAATAATGGGGTTCCCCTTGGCTAGAAGTCTCGATTTTATGATAGTGATCTGAACATAATCTTTTCTGTGGGAGCAAAGTGGTGTTCAGCTGTGGAGTACAAGTGTGATTTTTATGCTATAGGTACAGTGTCACCTTCATTGAATGTTACATAGGTAAATCCAATGGCTCCAGCATTTACCCTGATGACCAAATTTGTTTGGTTATCACATGTGTGTAAATGTTTTGTTTCAAGTATGTACTGCTGCAATGCTCTTAGAATTTGTATGTGTTTGACTGTCCAATAATTACAAAAGTCTATGCGATTAAATGCTACAATGGTTTGATATGTTGTGCATAATTTGGAATGTAAGTTCTGTCAAAGTTGAAAAACCCAAGTAAAGATTGCATTTTTTTAATGGTATTTGCTGGTTGTATTTGTGAGCATTTTTCTAGAAAGTCGGGCGCCAAGCTCTTTTCTTCATCAGATAATTTGTATCCCAAAAACAGCACATTGAGAAATGCATTTTTTTTTTAAATTAAATTTATAGCCTATTTTGGAAAATCCAAAACCAATGCAGGATACCCATCTTAAATGTTCCAAGAGATCATCATCTGCAAGGTAGATATCATCTACATAGAACAACACCTCAAGGTCAATCTTGTGTATAATGGATACTACACATGCTGAGAACTGTCCAAGACTGTTCTTATACCCCTGTGGTAGCCTTCAAAATGTACTTTGCAAGCCTAAAACACTAAATGCTGTTAAATCCTTGCTTTCAGGTGCTATATTTTGACAGAAGAACCTGTTGGAGATATTCAGAGTTGTTTTGTATTTTTTGTGCACTAATTTTTCTGTGTGCATTTAGGATAGCAAATATGTGCATATGACTATTTAAGTGTCTGTAATCTAAGACTATTCTTTAGGAATGGTCTGGCTTAGCTACAGGAAACAAGGGGTTGTTCATTGGTGAGACGTTGGGCTCAATTACATCCTGATACTCCAGATGTGTGAGGATTTCTCTCACTGGTGCTTTAGCCTTAGGTTCAATGGGATATTGAGGTTGAGGCCGTGGTTGTCATCTTACAGGTATTATGTGAAATGGAAAGTCTCTGGCCCACTCCACGATTATGATATAGTGCAGGGGCTTGTGCCAATGCCCAATCTACTGCATAAGCTTTCCGTAATTCCATAGGAATGAGAAGTAAGTAAGAATGCATAATAGCTTCTTCCCGAAATGGAAGATTACAGGCAAATTCTGGTGGCCAATCCATTATTGTTAATAGGATATCAGAGCACTCTCTCAATTTTTCCCAGAATATTACTATATTTATGTGCTCAATGTCTCCTTCGAGTTGAAGTTTCAATTTGCAAACTCTGTTGTTGGAAACACGTGTATCTGCAGTTTCTACTTCTACACAGTAGTTAGTTGCTGTTGCCTCCAGAAGCCCTTGAAGAATCTGATGAACTGTTGTGAACCCTGTTGCACTGTCTAGCAGAGTCAGTCCCACTTCCTGTCCTTCATTAAAGCTTTGTACATGCGTGGCATTTCTGGAAGAAATAGTTGTAACTTTTTTCTTTTTAAATAGTTGTTTCTGCTGGGGACGTTTCTCTTAATTTTTTTGGAAGTATCAGCTGAGCGTTGTGAATCTTTTCCTGGTTTCACATACTCCTTTCATTGTTCGGAAAGCCCACCCCTCTCACTTAGTTTATTCGGTGAGTCCTGAGAGGAACGAGATTGGCGTGTATCAGTATAATGAAATACATTGGGAGGTTTCTCAGAGGTCACTGGATGCAGAGATTCTTCTCTCTGTGATACATTATCTTTATTTTGTTTTTGTTTATCCCACTGCTTTTTAGAGCCCTCCTTGCTTGCTTGGTAGAATCCTTATTGGATTTATCTTGTAGTTAGGGTTTACTCGGTCTGGCTCCCAAACTGTCCCGACCTACACTAGAATAGGTCTTGGTTATAATATTTGCCAACCTGCACTCCTGTTCCTGTTCAGGACTATTCCGGAGCCGCATGCGGACTGCCAGAGCTACTGCTTCCCCCTTAAGGTTACTTAATATTATTGAGTATACTGCAGCAAAATTACCCTTTAATTGCATCCCCAAGACTAGGACCAGTATTCATTTTGAGCTTGTTTTAATACTTCCAGAAAGTTCACAAGTGTCGGTGTACTGTGTGAAGAGGTGTAGAGCGCAGCAAATACTGCACCACATGTGGTGCAATTGTCCATTAAGGGAAGAATCATATTGTGAGAATTCTTTGTTTATCTTGGGATCCAGTATGAGAAAAAACTGCTTCCAAAGAGCTTATTTTTTGTGCTAACCAAAACGGAATTTCTTCACATTTGGTGGGTACCTTACCCATGATCAAATGCTCTGTTGCAGGCTTAATGCCTGCAAGAACCATATGTGGTTGCATTGGAGCTATATTTAATGTTTGCATCACTAATTGTATTAAGCATCTTTATGGTTGTACTAAATTGTTATATAGGCGGCGCATTGCCACTACCGCCATGGTGTTAGCATTTGGGTGTTGTGTACATGTGGTCAGCTGGCCACATAGGGCCTTCATTACTTAAAGGACCTAGGGTCAGATTTCCAAGGCCCTTGCACCCCGTAATGCCACAACATTTTGGACGCCAAATGTGATGCCAATGGGCCACTACCATAGCGCCAGATTAACAAGGTGGCGCAAACTAGGTTTGCACACCTTGTATACCCTTTGCCTCACAGCATGCACAATATATGCATCACATATTCAAAGGGGGCGTTCCTCCATTAGAGGGTCACTAAAAAAAGCACAATTGAATCTACAAAATTCCATTGCACCATTTCTAGTGTCATTTTTAACGCCTACTTAAAGCTCTCTCAGCCTAGCCACAAGCAGTTTCATAATGAGATGTTTTCCCCAACTATTCTTCTGATTATCAAGAGATGCTTATTAAAAGTGATAACATTTAAATTCTAATTTTGCAACAAAGAGATTCTATAGCTAGAATTTATTATTTAAGTCCTAAAGTGAATGTAGTTTAACTGTTTGCCTATAGTTATCACACCGGACCCAATTCACAAAAGGCACTTTGGAGTACTTAAAATAGCACTAAAGTAGTACTACTTCGCATACTGTTACTACTAGAGTGCTACTTTACATACTCTAAAACTATGAGCTCATTTTTAACCCTAAAACCTTGGTCCCCAATTGATCATGTAGCTCAATTTTCTAGACACTGGCTTCATAAATCCCCGGATAACCCTTCTAGTGTTACACGTAAATTCAAATGCTTAAGATCTACCCTCAATAACAAGGCATGCTCTGCTAGCAAGGTGGACCCAAATCTGGTCTTCTTTCTTATCTACTTCAACCGTTATCCCTGGAAAACTCAACTGCAACTTAAAGAAACACAGCTGACACCTTAGCTAGACTGTTGGAAATGCTAGAGCATGGGACCTCATCCTCTAATCTGATTGAAATTTCTTCACCTTCGGAATGGGCACGGAAAGCTGTGTTCTATTTTGGGGATGCCAATACCTCCATCCCAGCCAAGTACAGAAAGTCTATCTTCATGCATTTTTACACATGATTGCAGATATGGGTGCTCACAAACAATATGTCTATCTAGATCAACTGATTTTTTTGTGATTCTTTCCTGTACCAAGTGCAGACTACTATCAATAAGGTTGTCTTTAATAAGTGTGTTTTTGACTCAGACAGTCATAGATGGGGGTTGCTCACAGCCCATCAAAGCCATACTTCTTCACACATGGCTAAGCCAGCCAAAGCTCCGATTTCTTTGGAGCCACATTGCCTGCTAGAAGAGCAATTAATGAGTCTCCTTCAAATCTCTTGATGCAGCATGTGGCCCCACCTCAGGTAAGCACTTCTATCTCTCCTTCTCGTCTTCCCTGTCTGTTCCCCTGGTAATCTGCATTGCCTTTTTTCTCCACCTATTGAGAAAAAAATACAGCTGAGCCCAGGATTTTGCAGAGCATCCAAGGTTTTCATATTGACTTTCTGCAAACCTTTCCAACTTCACTGTCTTTCCCTTTACGCCTTCTTTCCTTTCAAAGGTAATGCTTTCGAAAAAGGCCATCAAATCTCAAAGACCTACAGCCGGTGAGTAATTTAAAATCTATGAAATATTTGGTCTTCTAAGATGGAGGGCATCCAACTTTCCTGAGACACTCTCTTGCCTGGTGACTGAAAGATCTGCTTGAACTTCAAGGCTCTTACTTTTACATTCTGATCCATACTCTTTACCAAGAATATCTGACGTTCCAATTAAAATATTTCCTCAGGGAGTTACTGTACCTCCTCTTCCGGCTCTCCGCCTTTGTGTTTTACCAGGCTTCTAAAGATTGTTGGCTCCTTCCTGAGGATGTGAGACATCCTCTTAATTATCTACTTGGACAGCATTTTTCTGATGGCACAATCCCTGGGGACTCTTTACACACTGTACACAGATGTAAAATCATGCCTCCTACAGTTCGTAACAAATAAGCTTTGTCATATTCAGAAAAAACTTCACCAAGCCCTATCCCATACCTTACTCTCCCTAAAACAGCTGGACAGCCTTTTCTTCCATGCAAATTATATTACTGGGCCCTGTACACTACAGAGCCCTTCCGAGGTGGAAAGCCAACCAGGCTTTTGCATTAATGCTATATTTATGGGCCCCATACACTACAGAGCCCTTCAGAGATTGAGAGCTTTATACCTACACTCAGGCCTACAATACTCTGCTCGGATTCCCTTGACAGGGATTGTCACATCGAACAAGGAAGGTGGCTGAAAATCATGGAGGCCTGGAATGGCAAGGCCATCTTTTGCCTTAATTTGGACCTCATTATCAGATCCAACACAAAGATTACTAGAAGGGGCGTTTTCCTCCAAGGTCTCACTACTGGCAGCCCATGATCTATAAAGAAGTCTTCCATTTACATCAACTCTTGGCTGGTACAAGTTGGCACCTTCACCAACAAGAATTTTCAACCCCAAAAAAATGAATTGCAGTATCCTTTTTTAGATGATCAGCATTTGACCAGTCTGCTGTATAAACAAACTGAGAGGAATCAGGCCCACATCACAGCCTTCTCCCTCACTGGACTATTGGAACTTTTTTCCTTACAAAGGAATCTTTCAACCAAAGCAGAGTTTCTCCCGGCAATGCCAATGCGGTAACAGATTGTTTTTACTCCCATCTCCAGAATTCCAGAGCCTGTTTCACCAAATCTTCTCAGATATTTCTACTCTCTGAGGCCCATTATGAATAGACTAGTTCACCTTTCTGACTCAACAGGCAAGTTTACAAGTTTGTGTCCTGGTGTTCAGACCTAACTGCCTGGTCAATTGATGCCTTTCACAACGATTGAATCCTTTGACACATTATGATTTTACCTCTTTATGTCTGATTCTACATACCTTCCTTCACATCTGCCACTGCCAGGTGCTGATGCTCCTCGTACCTCTGATCTTGCCCTGTAGACTTGGTTTCCTCCTGTCCTGACATGCAACATATATCTTATTCTAATTTGAATATTCTTCCCAACCTACTAAAGGATCCCAAGAGAAACTATCACCCACTAGTCATGAACAACTATCTTTCCATGCTCTTTTGGCTATACTCCGAAACAACAGTACAGGGAACCATCTTGCAGGAATTTTGACCATGCGGGCAGGGCTTTCTGGGTTTGTTTGAGCCTAGAAGAAGACATGGAAATGGATGCCTTACATATCTTCATTGCCTCTCTTTTCAAGAAGGGACTCACCTTTTAGGCCATCAGTTTCTTTCACTCTGTAGTGTCTGCAGGATATCCACTTTCTAATTAATTTCCTTTTGGTAAAGCTACCCCTTCTTTGTAGGCTCATAATAGGTATTTGCCTTCCATACCCCTTTGCCCATTTTTCTGCCCACTGCATTTCGGTTAGGTATCTCCGCTTTCTAATCCAGACTTAACTCTTAAACCAAAATCTGTCAGGTTAACTATTTTTTGCTGTGTGAGCTTCATCAAATGTGTTTCAGACATCATGAATTTATCTGATCTCTGCTCCTTCACTCCTAAGGTATTAACTTCGTCACTTCTGAGAAACAAAATCATGTTAGTCTTCAAACTTTTAATCTTATTTCCCTGGGTTTTCACATGTCGCCATCACTGGATACCTCTAACCATGTGAAAGGTGCAAAAGTGTCCACGACCAACTCCTAATCTTCTATCGGAAACCTCACCCTGTGGTTAATGCCTGCACACTATGCAGATAGGTCTTTTGGTTACTTTACGAAATGGACACAAACATCTCAAGAGTCGATCCCCATGCTGCTCATGTTATGGGTCTCTTTACGGATGCAAAGACAATATTCTGGAACCAGCCAAAGCCTCCACCTTTCAAACATTCTACTTTAGGCGAATTGAGCATGTGGTGAAGGCCCTGATCACTAGGCATTCAACCAATGCATATAAGGAAAATTCCTTGATAAAATTAGGATTTCCTGGTTTGTGACAGGAACATCTAGATATTATTAAAAAACATGGAGGTGGAAATGATATGCCCTTCCTTGGATTATTACTAATAGGTGGTTGTTAGAAATGGGGTCTTTGGTTGACAGTCAGGTTACCCCCTGTTCAAGCAAGGACCCTCACTCTAGTCAGGGTAAAAGAGAATCACCCTCAGCTAACCCCTGCTTACCCCCTTGGTAGCTTGGCAGAGCAGTAGGTTTAACTTCAGAGCGCTAGGTCTAAAGTATTTTTACCAACACACACAGTAACTTAATGAAAACACTACAAAATGACACAACACCAGTTTAGAAAAATAAGAAATACTTATCTAAACAAAATGAGACCAAAACGACAAAAATCCGACACACAAGTCAAGTTATAAATTTTTAAAGATTGAACTCAAAATTAGCGTTTAGAAACAAAAATGCTTCAATGAGATGTTAACACGGCGTCGTGACGGAGTCGTTCCCAACAAGCCGACACCAGCAGCACCGGACATGGAGTCGTGTAGACCCCCAAGTACAGTACCTCTGGTGAAGAGTGAAAACAAGCCGATGCGCGAAGTCGGGGATCACAGCGTCTGTGCGAAACGTTGAATCCACGCGCTTCGAGCGGCGTCGTTCACGACGGGGTGCGGCGACTTCCATGGAGCTGCAGACTTCAGCGGGACTGCAGCGGCGTCGGGCCTGCGAAGAGCGTCGCGTTCCAGCGAAGGTCACGGTGTCAGATGCAGGCAGCGTTACCGCATTCAGCAGCGGCGTCGGTCCGGAGTCGCCCGAAGTCGGTTTTCTTGGACTTCCACCAGCTTTCCTTTCAAGGGCCCAGGGACTGGATAGTGCACCACTTGTCAGAGCAGGAGTCTCTCCAGAGACTCTGCGTGCTGGCAGAGAGAAGCCTTTGCTGTCCCTGAGACTTCAAACAACAGGAGGCAAGGTCTGAGTCAAGCCCTTGGAGATTTCTTCACAAGATGGAAGGCACACAAAGTCCAGTCTTTGCCCTCTTTCTCTGGCAGAAGCAGCACTGCAGGAAAGCTCCACAAAGCACAGTCACAGGCAGGGCAGCACTTCTTCCTCAGCTATCAGCTCTTCTCCACGCAGAGGTCCCTCTTGGTTCCAGAAGTGTTTCTAAAGTGTGTAGATTTGGGTGCCCTTCTTATACCCATTTTAGTCTTTGAAGTCACCTTTTTTCAAAGGGCACTCACACCTACTTGTGAAATCCTGCCTTGCCCAGGCAAGGCCTCAGACACACACCAGGGGGTTGGAGTCTGCATTGTCAGAGGCAGGCACAGTCCTTTCAGATGAGAGTGACCAATCCACCCCTCCCTCCTAGCAGAGATGGCTAATCAGGAAATGCAGGTTACACCCCAGCTCCCTTGGTGTCACTGTCTAGTGTGAGGTGAAAAACAACCCAACTGTCAAACTGACCCAGACAGGGAATCCACAAACGCGGCAGAGTCACAGAATGGTTTAAGCAAGAAAATGCTCACTTTCTAAAAGTGGCATTTTCAAACTCACAATCTCAAAATCAACTTTACTAAAAGATGTATTTTTAAATTGTGAGTTCACGGAACCCAAACTCCACATGTCCATCTACTCTCTAGGGGAATCTACACTTTAATCATATTTAAAGGTAGCCCCCATGTTATCCTATGAGAGAGACAGGCCTTGCAACAGTGAAAAACGAAGTTGGCAGTATTTCACTGCCAGGACATATAAACCACATTACTATATGTCCTACCTTATCCATACACTGCACCCTGCCCTTGGGGCTACCTAGGGCCTACCTTAGGGGTGCCTTACATGTAAGAAAAGGGAAGGTTTAGGCCTGGCAAGTGGGTACACTTGCCAAGTCGAATTTATAGTGTAAAAATACACGCACAGACACTGCAGTGGCAGGTCTGAGACATGATTACAGGGTTACTTATGTGGGTGGCACAATCAGTGCTGCAGACCCACTAGTAACATTTGATTTACAGGCCCTGGGCACCTCTAGTGCAGTTTACTAGGGACTTAACAGTAAAACAAATATGCCAATCATGGAGAACCAATTACGTACACATTTTACACAGGAGCAATTGCACTTTAGCACTGGTTAGCAGTGGTAAAGTGCCCAGAGTAACAGAAACAGTACAATCAGAGTCCAGCACACATCAACAACCTGGGGAACAGAGGAAAAAAGTTAAGGGAGACCACACCAAGGATGAAAAGTCTAACAGTGGTATATTGTTTTTTGTGTTAGATTACCTTCATCACTATTACCATGTTAGCAGTTCAGCTTTTGTGATGTTGACTTAAACTCCTTTTTGCCCTGTCATGCGGTGTCACATTGTCCCTTCCTGATGTCTCCCTCCATCGCCTCCAATTTATTACTCCATCATAATTCAATGTTTTCTCCCTTTGGTGGTTGCCTCTCTTAGACCTGCATACTGCTGTTCTTCCTAAGTTTCAGAAGTTTAAAGTTTCAGTTTCAAATTAATTTTTTTCATCTTCATCTAGTTACTTCAGCATACCTCATTGCTCAATCAAAAAAGGAAGAAACAAGATTGTAAACTCCTATGTACACTGACATCACAATGGTTCTCTTTTGATGTATAATGGCTGTTGGGACCAAGGAATTACCTAATTTCCATTTATACTACACATTCCTTTTTCATGTTTTTCGAAGAATAATAAACTTTAATATTTTTGTAATCTTTTCACGAGGAGGTTTCCACAGTGTTGGTGGAGATCCAGATAGGTATGTAAAATTACTACTGGTAACTTTATACTTGTAAATCCTGTTGTATGAGCCTCCACCCCATACTTTAATGAGGATAGATACATGTAAGTCTGCACTTGGAAATAGTGAATAACAAAACAGTGTAATATTACACCTGTGTATAGTAGTAAATATACACAGGAGTAAACATACACATGGATTGCTCATTAGTGAATGGGACCTTCTATAATCAGTTCTACAGAAGGGGGTTTAAGGAGGAAAGTGAAACAAATAACATTTTACATGCACTGAAATGCAGTGTAACTCTGCTATATGACTATGTTTGGTTAGTAATGTTTGTAGTTTAGGACACATAGTCCATGGTCATACATTCTGGAACGATTGTGCTTTGCCAACCATATAAACTACTGGTGTGTACTATCAAGCTCTTTTTCGCAATGCGTGACACACTTGTGCAACAGAGAAGGAAATTAATGCATTTATATCAATCCTATCATCATTAGTCCAAATTCTTTTAGATGATACTAGCTTGTTATCTGGCATGTGACAGCTGGGTTTCATTCATTTAATCTGTCACTGGTGATGAAAAAATAAATTAACGCAGTGAACACACTTTACTTTACAATAGTGTTTAGAAATCTACCCATGGATATGAAGTCCAGCTTTTATTTCTGACTGTATTCATCTGAAAATCTTTTTTTCTGCAATTCAGTGATGAAAACAAAAACTGTTTTCATTTGCACATTTTTTGCCTCTTTAAAATGTGTTTCATGTATCAGTTTCATCAAACACATAAGCTGTCTTATTTCATGAAAAGTAAAGATTTCCTTTCATCTCTTTGTAAGCTGCAGCAAATTATAGTAGTTACATATAATTACTTTAATAACTTTTATTCTGGCCCTCAGGCTGCTGCATCACCATGGTGACTAGCCAAATATAAATAGCTATACTTGTTCATTAAAGGAGAACTTGCACAATTGTAGTTTTGTATTACACGTTCCACATCCTCAGTTGAAGAATAAGTAACTGTATATATCATAAGAAGCAATGGTTGTCCCTGGATGTTTGAACAAGGTACCAATATGGGTGATTATTAGTACTCCTGCTGGCTAGGTTGACTGATAACTGAACAAACTCATATTTGTAATTATCATGGAGCCTATTAATAAACCACATTTTTCAGTACAGAAGCACTGTAGCATACAATAGCACTACTTATGTACTTCAAAATACTACTCGCAACCCTCTATCCAGAGACCTCTGACTCTGTCTCTCCTATCTTTTCTGTGCCTAGGAGAGCTCCACCATATATATATAAATGTTTTGGTTGTAATTGTCAGAGGCTCAAGGGCAGTGGCTGGACAATGGTGAGTAATTACTGGAAAGGTGAGATAGGGAATATTTAGTGGGGGATTAAGGAGGAACATTCTAATACAAAAGTACAGAAGAGTCAGGCCCTTGCTATTCACAAACTACAGTTGACACTCACACACTCACATATATCAATACACTCCCACAAAAACAGTAGATGCAGAGAAATAAAACAACACCCCACAGAAACTAATGTTAAGATTATAAATCAATATCTATATTGTATACAACAATTGTTTTATATTTTTAATGTAAAAATATATTGTGATGGACTTTACCCTCTTTTCAGGGTCAACCCCTCCCCCCAAGGCATTTTTCCTTCATCGCTCCTATTTTGGTGAATTTGTTTTTGTTGACCATAGGACACTGTGTACTTTACAACAGCTAACCAGTGATGAAGTGATTGTGCTCAGGTACCAATAAGCAAAGGCAGTGGCATTTTCAAAAATGTGGATTTAAAATTCAGCTTTATAATTAAAGATAATTTTATTTACAATTTCTCAGACACCAAACATGAAATATTCACCTGTTCCCAGTCAAAAGTAATCACTTATTAACGGTAGTAATACAATCCAGTATTATCCTACGGAAAAGGTATGCCTCATAGTAGTGAAAAACAAATTTAGGAGTTTTTCACTACCAGAGCATGTAACTCTTAAAAGGACATATCCAGTATTTTAATTACAATGCACTTTACCGTTTTGACTTCCTAGGGCCTAACTTTGGGTTGGCATATGCAATAAATGGGAGTTTAAGGCTAGGTAAAAGGGTTATATAACCAAGTTGAATTGGCAGTTTAAAACTGCATTCCAGACAAAAAGCATTAACTCTAGCTGGATAGATGCACATGATTCAATCAACAATAATACTTGAATTATTATTGGATCATATTGATATTTCTTGATACATTTTTCAGATAAATCCAACTATCCCAACACTTCTAACAATGGTGCTGTAGTCCAGCAAGTTCATTAGTGGATGCTTCTTATGAATTAAATGACAACACAAACTTAAAAACCCAACAGCACTCTGTCCCTGGATATCTTCATAAGTCAATGGATGGCCCAAAAGGTTATTGTTAGTAGGCTCCAACTAAAGGTAGTTCACTTTTCATTTAATTACCCATCACCTGATCAGAACAAGCTGGAAATCTAATGTAGTCAGGATGATAATTGATGCATCAATCTTCCAAAATGACAGTCAATGCATTTTGACCACATGAATTCAGCCTCCTCAGGACAATACAAGGTAGGGCTGTCCTGTTGTCATGTCCCCAAACTAATGGCAATTGGGCCCTTCATATAATAGAAGAATATGCTTCCTAAATAGGCTCACATACAAATTGGGCCAGCACGGTCTTGAGCAAGTGGTTCAATCGGTCACTTAAAGACCACCTTCCGAGCGGTGGTCAAGACACTCACAGGGTGCTCTCTAAAACCATTATGATGCAATCCTAGTAGAATTAATACCTTTTGTTTTGTTTACTATTGCCCAAACTCAAATGAGTGATTTGGGCCATTTCCACTACTCCCCCGATATACAGTAAAAATGAATTCAGGCTGCAATGGCAATTCTGGTATAAGTTTAAGGGGTTACTGAAGTGGGTGGCACAATGAGTGCTGCATGCCCCCTACCGGCATTTAATGTATAGGCCCTAGGTATATGGTATACCACTCAACAAGAGACTTATAAGTAAATTAAATATCCCAATTTGGCTTGAGCCAATGTTACCATGTTTAAAGGAGAGATCCCAAGTATGTTAGCAATGGTTAGCAGTAGTAGAGGGCACAGAGTAATAGGGCCAACAAAAATGAATTTAGGGCAAAGTGGAGGGTAAAGGCAAAAGGTTTGGGGGTGACCCTGCAGAAAGAGACAGATCCAACAGGTGGCACAATAAGTGCTGCAACCCCACCAGTAGTATTTAATTTACAGGCCCTGGGTATATGGTATACCACCCTACAAGAGACATCTATGTAAATTAAAGATGCCAAACAGCTGTGAGCCAAATTGGCAATATTTTATGGAGTGAGCACAAGCACTTTCACTGGTTAGCAGTAGTCACATGTACAGAGTCGTAAGCCCAGCAAAAACAAATTCAGCAAAAATAGGAGGGTATGGGCAAAAGACTTGGAGATGACCCTGCAGAAAGGGCCACATTCAACAGAACCCTGATCCAGTCAAAATCCAGGGGTGTCTAATCAATACCTTGATGGGCTACCCTATTTAGGTGATAGAACATCAACAGTGGCCCTCTACTGGATCACTGACAGACTATCGGAACCAAAAATATCATGTGGACAGAATATCATGTCAAAACTATCGAGGAGCAAAATATCAAGAAGGTAAGTACAAATAGTAAGTATAGATTTCCTATTCATAACTCCACATTTACGTGCTTTGTCAAGGTACATATATGAGGAGCTGTATATAGTAAAACTTTACTTACCTATAGAAACTTACCTTCACAATATTTTTGTCATTGATATTCTTGACACAATATTTTGGCCCATAATATTTTTGGTTCTGGTATTCTGTGTAAAAACACATCTACTGCAAAGGCCCTTGTCAGTTCTATGCCCCTCTGAATTCAGTTGGATCCCTCTGTCTTCACTCTCATGAGCCATTGAACTGAGCCATGGGGAACACTTCTTCTCACCTGTATACCCTATCTGTGCAGCACTTAAGTTGCTCACATCATCTCAGTAGGCAGACAGTACCACCATGGCCAACAAAGAGATGTGGCACAAACCACACCATGGATTATCCTTCTGTCCCCACCCCAAGGAAAACTCTGCCCATAAGGACAATGATCAACAGAGGATATTGACAGCTGTCAGTGTTGAGAGCCAGGATGTGGGCCATCCAGGGAACTCTGACCTCTGAGGTTTTTCAGATTGGAGGCAACAGCCTCAGGTGTTAGGCAGCCTTTTTCTACTGTCTTCCTTACCAGTCTAGGGAAGGTAGCCTGAGACTGGCCACTCTGCGCAGGGTCTGTACCCTGAGACTGAGCAAGGGACCGGAGTGAGTCTTTCCTCCCCTACCCCTCCACCTGGGCCTTCATACTCTCCACTTGGGAGTGGTACACCCGAACATCTAAGACTGTAGGGCACCCTGGGAGACTGCCCTTCACAGCCCTCCTGACACCAGTGGCATCTCACTTCCCAGAATACAGCCTTTTGGCATTTCAGCACTAACTAGCAACCTTCTCTGGGTCACCTTCCCACCCCACACAAGGTATTCCAGGGTCATAGGACAGAAAAGGCCCTGCCCCTGGGCCTGAGATATCCTATACACCAGGCCAGTGTACTGTTCTGTACTGCTCTGGGAAGACCAGTCTTTCTACGACCTTTGTCAGGCTAGCTCAAGTGTACGTCAGAGCAGTGACAGGGACCCCATTGACCTGGTGGAAGTGGTGACTCCCTCCCTGAGGGATCACAAGTCTATCCTCTGAGTTTGCCTCTCAACCAAGAGGTGATTAGGGCTTGATATATTCCTACCCTTAGGGACTACTTACCCTAAGGCTATATTGGTCACCCCTGCAGAGGTCTCACTGGTGGGTAATTTCTTAGGACAGACAGAGACCCCCTTCTTCTGTCCTAGCTAAGTACAGTGAAAGCAGCAGGGATGGAAATGGGGCACCCTAGCAACTGCACACCAGAACGTCCCTCTTTCTCAGAAGAGGAATGGGAACCTTTTCTCCCCACTTTGCTCTTGGACTTGTCTGTGTATTCCTTTACTTTGCCCTCACTGTGTTGGGAAGAACCGAAAAGTGCTGACCAGGTCCAATCCACTCTTTGTATCTGACCCACGCTCCATGGTAGTCAGCCATTTATTTAAACTTTGACTTGGTCTTGCACATCTAGGTGTCTGCTGTTGGTGCTTTAATCTTTTTGGGGCTAGAGTTTGCAAAAAAACTTAAAAAATTCAAAACTTTGGTTCTACTAATTGTATTTTTGTCATTTTGGTGTCAAATTATTGATTATATTTCCACTATTTTTCTAAATGGGTGTTGTGTTTTCACATTATTACTGTTTGAGTACTACACAAATACTTTCCACATTGCCTCTACGTTAAACCTGACTGCATATGTGCCAAGCTACCAGAGGGTTAAGTTCAGGGTAACGTAGTGACTTTTTGCAGTTTTGACAAGGATTGCGGTTGTTCCTTGGGGAGGGTTCACAAATGAAAACTCAATTTCCTCCATACATACTATAGCATTACCTTGATTACATTTTTTGTAGCTAGGCATGTTAATGCCATTCTTCCATGAACTTTGTACTCTCCATGTCAAATTAATAAAATGTTCAAACCACTATTTTGGAAAAAGATAAAGAAATTTGAATCCTGGCATTTGTTCTTGCCTCATCAATGGGTTTCAAATAGTTCAAACATTTTAGACATTCTTTGCAACTGGGGATGTCAAAAAGCATTCCAATTGTATTATAGGAACAACTGCAAAATTATTATTACAGAAGATTTATGAAACATGATGCAGCAAGGCCTGGGAAGCTACATTTGTCTCAGAGATACCTTGCAAGGTATGCCCACAAGAGAGGGGTATTCTGAGGAATCTATCCTTTTTTGACCATCCAAATAAACTGCTATTGATTCCAGTTACAGATTTAATTAATGTAATTCAGCAAATATAGTATGCAGATTCACTGCAGTGGATCTGTGTGAAACTAAATCTGATTGATCACTGGAAGTCCATAAATGATTCGCAGTTACCTTTGAAAGTATCTTGCTTTCAGGGGAAGGGCAGCGGGTGATATGACATACATTTTCAGGTATCCTTTCTGGGTTTGGTGAGTACGGTAATAAAGTCCATTCATTCGAATGAGGGGAGCTCACTGTCATTCATTGCATCAGTATAGACCTCACGCACATGTTGGGCTAACAGTTCTGTCTAGACTTTAGAGAACTCATGGGTAAAGTTATCAGATCTCAGTACTTTCTCTCTTGTTAGGCCATCAATTGCAACCCTTATCTCTCCAAAAGATATTGGCTCATTCAAGAAATGTTTATAGCTATGATCTAGCCAAAACAAAGCAATCTCAAGTTATTTTTCAGTTTGATCTTAAAATCTCTGCAACTTGTGAAGTATGTAATCACTCAGAGTATTTAAGAAATTCTTCTATTGTCTCTTTACTACCCACTAATTGCTCCCCGGTTCACATGGTTTCAGTGTCTGCCTCTCTTCTAAATCCAGGTGGGCATTTTACCAAGACTTTTATTCTCACCATTATTCTGACCGCCCGCCACGCGGTTCCCGCCGAAAGACCGCTCCGCGGTCAAAAGACCGCGGCGGTCATTCTGGCTTTCCCATTGGGCTGGCGGGCGACCGCCGAAAGTCCGCCCGCCAGCCCAGCGGTAAACACCCTTCCCACGAGGACGCCGGCTCAGAATTGAGCCGGCGGTGTGGGAAGGTGCGACGGGTGCAGTTGCACCCGTCGCGAATTTCAGTGTCTGCTAGGCAGACACTGAAATTCTTTTTGGGGCCCTCTTACGGGGGCCCCTGCAGTGCCCATGCCAGTGGCATGGGCACTGCAGGGGCCCCCAGGGGCCCCGCGGCACCCCCTACCGCCATCCTGTTCCCGGCGGGAGAACCGCCAGGAACTGGATGGCGGTAGGGGGTGTCAGAATCCCCATGGAGGATTCTCAAGGGCAGCGGAAAGTCGGCGGGACACCGCCGACTTTCCGTTTCTGGCCGCGGCTGAACCGCCGCGGTCAGAATGCCCAGCGGTGCACCGCCAGCCTGTTGGCGGTGCTACCGCCGACCTCCGCCATGGCGGTAATTACCGCCAGGGTCAGAATGACCCCCTATGTCTGTTCAATGCATGTTTCCCATGAATGCTTTATCGCTGTCAGCCGGTTGCTCATTATATTTCTACAGCAATTTATTCATGTGCCTATGATAAACACTTTGACTGTCCAGTTTTGATGTCTTACTGTATATACTCAAGCTGTTTTCTTATGTCTCAAAATCCCTCCATGATTTGATATTATTATACCCCATATGTAGACCTTGAGGGCCTCCCACAAGTTTCATACTTGGCTACTGAGCATGTGATTAGCTGCAAAAAGTGTATAATTGCATTGTGTAGTTCTTTGTTGAACACCAAATATAGCAGGGACTGTGAGAAAAAATCTCCAGCATGGATGTCTTAGTTAAAAGAGGGCAAGGAAATTATCCATTTACCAGATGAGAAGTCTGCCAAGGTTGGAGGGACATATGTGACCTCTGTGACCAACAGTGTTGCCTCACATGGGATTATCAATTACCTTATGCTTAACAATGTGTCATGCAGGGAGGAACAAAATGAATTCTCCTGTCCTTTACTGTGTCTATGTCTTCATATACCTATTAAATTTAAAATGTCAAGCTCTTTTAAATGTAAATGTTTGCTTCTGTGCAGGTGGCCGGGTATCCACAAAGGTGTCTCATTGAAACAGCTTTACCATTGAAATGGCACTTGTTAGCTTCAATCATGATATTGGTACAGCGGGGCAGGCCCAAGAGGCAGACTGCTGTCCCTCTAGTGTTTTTTTCTGGGGACTGTGTTTAGATAACTTTCCCAAGGTACCTGTCTAGTTCTGAGTTGAGCACAAGATTAAAGTCACATCCCCACAGCACCATTTCTACTTCAATATGTCAAAAAACCCTGTTAACTGCATGAACGAATGTCAGAGTGTCCACACACAGGACTTATGTATTAACTAGCATTGAGTTCCTGATATAAATGGTCACTGTATTAGCTATCAGAATCAGTGTAAAATCAATGAACTTTCGTATCAGCATGTACTGTAGGCTGAGAAATATCTGTGCTGTTCTCATATTTGAGTGAACATGGTGGGATGCTGTAGGTTGAGATGTGTCTCTGGGAACACAGCCACATCAATGCCATGTCTGCCTAAATGGGGCACTACTCTTCACACCTTCTGGGAGTTAATAAGGCCCCAAAGTTTATAGGATAGCAGTGATATTTTCCTTCTAGGAGTGGTCATTCTGTCAAGGGTGACATGTAGCAGTTCAATAATCAAGGATTACCCTGTTGTGATGGTGATATATGTGATCATCTTTATTTGACTTCGGTTGTGCATAGGAAGCCATGGGAGAATTTCAATTACATCAGAGTGATCAGAGTAATTTTGGTAATTTCATTTTACTCTTTGACGTGGGATTACCAAAAATAATGTGATTACTCCTGCTCATGTAATTAAGGGTAATTTAGGGGAAAGAAATCCTACTGCAAGAGCACATTTATCGAGCATGAGTGGCTGCTCTCTATTCATGTTCTGCTGCATTTAGCACTATTTCTTCATGCACAATGCATCCTTGCACCCATTTTGGACATGAGGGTGCATTGTGCTCCAAGAAAATAGTGCTAAATGCTGGGAGTGAGTTGGGGAAACCCTATCTTACTAGCGCATTTAGTGAGCATGAATAGGTGCTCGAGCTCACTATTCATGTTCTGTTGCATTTGGCTCTGTTTCTTAGTGCAAAATGCATTCTTACACCCACTTTAGGCACAATGGGGTGGAGGCACTTTTTCTAATAAAGAGTGTAAGTGCAGAATTACTCTACTTGTGTATTTATCCAGAAACTCATGGGACTCGTAGCTAATTCCATGTCATTATGCTACACTGATTTACACAAGGTACACCCACCCCTAGTGCATACCCAAGCATAATTCTCTCTCCCTCCCAACCATTCATGTATCTCAGAAATGATACACACCTAAGGCTAAGGTGTGCCAGCCAATGGCCACGTTCTTTCAAGAGTAAATTTATGCTGCTCCACCGGTGGCCGGGTGGCCCTAAAGAGGTCTCTTAGAAACAGCTTTACCTTTGAAATGGCACTTATTAGCTCTTATGAAATGTGTACAGTGGGACAGGCACAAGACTCAGATT
Organism: Pleurodeles waltl; assembly: GCF_031143425.1. Lineage (NCBI taxonomy): Eukaryota > Metazoa > Chordata > Amphibia > Caudata > Salamandridae > Pleurodeles > Pleurodeles waltl. Next base: position 754,601,148 of record NC_090446.1, on the reverse strand, counting down.
GCTATCCCCTGGATTCCTGTAGTCCTATTATGTCCACATTGCTTGTTATTCTTATGGAATCTGAGTGTTCCTTCATGAATGTAGACTTTCTGGATATGGTGTTTACCCCCTTATATTTAAATACTTTTCACAGAACTTGGTCACCTCGTTGGCATTCGCGAAAAAGTGTTTTGCCAATTCTCGGATTAGTTGTTTATTGCACTGCATACTGATGTCTTTGGCCAACAGAGTTTGTTTTATTCAAACAAATTTACATGTGTCCTCCTCGACAGCTGTGGTAAAATCTAAAAACATAGCAAGTGTTGTCCTTTGGCAGTGCAATACACCCTCTCTCTCACCATCTGGAGGGTTGTGTACTGGTCTCTAAAATTAAGCAACATGGCAATGATTGGCTTAGGGGAAGTGCCCAGTGGCAGCCTCTGGCCTGGAGACTGATGGACTCTTTTGGCCAAGATTGTCCTAGAGAAGCTGCCCAGTCAAAAGGTTCAAACAGTACATTTTTAACAAGGAAATCCATTTATCTCATGTTTATAGACTTAGGTACACTTGTAATCCTTGTCTTTTTCTGATGAGATCATCCTTCTAAATCTTCATTCTTGGCTGCAATGGCAGTAAGCAGCCTCACAACCTTCAGTAGTTTCTCAGTAGTCGCAATGGAGTCATCTCCCAGGTCTGTTAATCTGCACTCTGGCCAATCCAACTTGAATTTTTAGTGGTCAGTCACATGTCATGTTTGTTATCAATGATCTTCTGACTCCTTTAAGTTCTAGTAGGATAGCTGTTGTTTTGCTAGTGGTGGCCAATTGATCCATGTTAGCGCTTCCTCTATTCTCTCCTGTGTGACCCATTTATCTAGCCTGTGCTGGTCACAAACAGGCCTGTTCAGTTGTTGGTCCCTTAATCCTAGCTTTACAGCTCAAAATCAGTTTTCCTCCCTATTCTTGGGCTTCCAATTTGGGGTGGACATATTCTAGGGTCCAATAACAAGTGGGTAGGTGACTCCTCAGCATTGTCCAAATGTCCAGTTTTGATGTTTCTTAGGAAAGAGGATATTTACATATGGGCCTTGGCCCACACCTATTTTAGAGATGGACCATTCAGACTAGACGCACCACTAAGCTCGTCCCCAGTTCACATGAGTTCATGCCAGGCATGCCAGCCCCGGACGGCTCACATAGACTCAACTCCACATGATTAGACGAGCTCAAGAGGGATACAGGCAGACTGTGGCTCACGTTATACTCCCATGCATAAGGAGTGATATTTCTTCTCTCCAACACAATTGCCCCAACCAACAAGATTCAGTAACCATGCATACTAGGAACAGGCCGATTTGAGAGGCCCCCCAAGAGAGCTCCTGAAGTCCCTGGGTACCACGCAGTCCTCTACTTCAAACTGAGAACCTCCATCGCAGGTCCTGCTGTGGGCCACTTCGAGATCCACTCTAGGCTGCTGGGCTGCAGAAGTGAGCTGGACAAGCCCCAGTGAGAGATAAAGGCTTCAGACTCTCAGGCATCATATGTTGTGACAATGCTTTTGAGATGCACTCTTCTACAACGAGCAAAATTATTCCTCCATAGGCCCAGCAGTAGTACACACATGCCACCTGCTCACGTCAGCCTTTGAGCTGCCCATTCATTATGGAAAATATAGGATTGTGAGCCAAGAACACAGAGTATTGTATTATGGGATCATCTTTCCACCTGGTGAAAACAACCCCATCCGCAAATTCCTGTCTCTGAGCAGTTTATTACTGGAAAAGATCCATGTCATGATATCCTTTATTAAGGCATATTATGATCTTCGAAAATACACTTAGATCATCATAAACCCTTCAACTAAGCCTTTTTCACTTACTGTCCTTGCATAAAGTATAGCAGTTTAAATCATCTCCTTTCTCTTTAATAAGTGCTGCTATGGGAATTCCCACACCTTTATCCACCTCAGTATTAAAAATATTCGAAACCATTGTATCAGATAGTTTACTGTCCATATCCTCATCCATTCCTCTAAAGAAACATATGATTTTCCTTCTCGGATGGAGTCAACTTTATAACCCTCTTCCAGTAAATTACCAAGCATTCTTGTTGGACTTAAATATATTAAATGCATATTTTTTACTGTACATTAAGGAACTTCTACAACTGGCTTAGACTCACTATTTGTCTCCATTTGGAACCATTTGGAACGGGTACCCACCACTTTTTATTTGAACCAGTGTCAACAGTCAACCTTTAGATCTTCCCTTCTAATACACAAATACCTTTTAGAAATGTACTTATCCTTCAACTTGATTTCATCTACTGCTCAAGTTTCCTGGAGTAAAAAGGCATCAGATCTATTTATTAAGTGTTCTGATTAGCATTCTTAACCAGCCAGTTGAGGGACCTTTCCTGAGCATTAAATTAAAGCTCTCACGCTCAGAGCTTTCCCACCCTAAAACAACAGCTTCACCAGGACCTGGTTCAATGGTGATCTTTCCTCATGAAGCCCTCTTTGGCAAAAGCCTTCTGCCTTGCCCCGCTGAAGTCCATTTTTGAGACTCAGTCCCAAGGTAAGGCTTCCAAAAGGATGAAACCTAGCTGCAGTACCTGACCAATCGCAGTTGGCCCTCAAGTTGCGCCTAGACCACTGTCTACCAGGAACAGTTGACTGTGGCTGCAGCTTTACCCGTTTTGGCGCTATTGTTCTTCAAACATTTAAAAATGCATATCTCCTCTTCTCTTTATTGGATTTTTGTCATTTTGTTGTCAATTTAGTTAATAAAATTTACTTCATGTTTCTAATTCGGTTTAGTTTGTTATTGTATTGTTTTGACTTTATTATTGCACAGGATTTTTGGTTTCCACATTGCTCTAAGTTAAGCCTGTCTGCTCTGTGCCATAAGTACTAAGAGGTTGATCTCAGTCTCATTTAGTGATTTAGTTGTTCATCCTGACAAGGATTGTGTTTATTGCTTGGCGTGTACAGTCACCTGCCATAACTAATAACCAATTTCTGACACTAGCATAAAAAATAAAATACACAATGATGTAATATGTAATTGTCAAAGTTAAAAACCTTTTATCAAAAATGTATTAAAAAATGTATGTACATTAAGATACATTTCTTAACCCACCATTAGATTCTAAGTACAGTAAGATACTTTCAGACACCCGTCCTTAGTTTGTAAAATAAAATCATTAATTATTACACACTTTCCCTGATAGCTGTCTGGATAGCAGGAGCATATTCCCACTCACCAGATTTCAAACTCATATTGTTTTTCCATATATGGTGCCAACAATTCTTTGACCCAAATAACTTTAAAGACTGAAAATACACATGTGATAACTACTGACATAAACCAATACAATGACAAATGTAAACTCTTAGCTTGCCTTAATGTCTTTTCACTGGACAAAATTAATCAATATTCAGAGAAACTACAGGATTTGTGTCATGTTTGCTTTTAATTTTTTTTTTTAAATGTAGCATGCTGGTATAGAAACTTTGAGATGTCAACTGTAAGTGATGTCAAGGGATCCAGTTAACTTATTCTCAGGTTATTTTGATATGTAACAATTCCCAAGTTTAACAGTTTTGAATCACACATTTATTTCTAGAACCATGGTAAACTGTGCAGAAAAACAAAGTAAACATCTGTTTCCATAACAACTCTCCAAAAGTGACAGAAAGTCACTAGAATTGGGTGACGGTAGCTAAAGGGAGAGTACCAAGTCAAAATTAAATATGTAAAGGGTAATTGAGGTTTAATAAAAATCTACAATGTGCTCAAATTGCTATACACACTTTAGTAATGAAAACACTTCACTTAATTTATCAAGTTGGCAATACTAAAAGGTTCAATAATGGTCCAGTTCCTAAAGAACAACTTTTGTTCCTGTTAAAAACAACTATTTATAGATACCTGTGATGATCGACAAGAGCACGATCTCATACCACCAAGAAATCATGGATATAAGTGAATCACCTCAGTTTTCCGACATTCTTCAGGCTAAGTACATCTTGTAATGTTGTAGGGCCATCTGCCAACTAGGCCCCCTGAGCTTGTTACTCTGCTCCTGCACCTACACAATGGTGGTTTACTTACGGCAAGTGAACAACATTCCTGCAAACTGGGTAGCTCACCTATCTTGACACGGTTACCTGCTGGGATAGTGAAGGATGTAGTCAGGGTGTTCCACCACCTGGCACAAGCAACAGTGCTGCAAAGGCTTGAAGATGGCAGCTGGACATCCAGTCTCAACTAGCGCCCTGAAATAGGTAAGCAAGTGTGCCTCCAGGACTGAACATCATTCTGTGGACATTGGTGGTTGGAGTGGGCCAAAGAGATTCTGATCCCTTAGAACAGTTATCTGAAGAGGCGGAATCTTAGGTGCCATCCAACATCCAAATGACAGGCTATGAGCAAAGTTTTTCCCCTTTCCTTCCTAGAGAAGTGACTAGCTGTATGTGCTACACACATATGTATGCGGGCACCTGAGAGGGGATGAGCTTGGAGAAAGGGTGCCCATTTCCCTTTACACCCTCCTGCTTAAGAGGGGAAGAGCACATGGCATCCCAGAAGAGGAGGTCCACTGTTGGTCCCCTTGACACTCTGGATTGATATTCCTGACAGTCTCAGAGAGGTTCCACCCTCTGCTAGGTGTCTTCTATGCCACAGCACAGTAGATGCTAAGGGTAGTGGTGACAGACGGGGTCCTCTCCCTGGCAGTATACACCCCCATTTTTGTATTCTATGATGCACTTGCCCTGCTGACTAATGTCTGTGGATAGTAAAAGAATGTGTTTACCTTGAAAGATCATATCTCACTATGCTTTTGTGGTATTCAGTAATCAGGTTTTTCTCTTGCCATTGAGTGTGAGGGTGTACAGATTTTTTAGCGCATTAATAATTGAGCTTATTCATTTGGAAGGCACATCTTAGTTAATTTAGGACAAGTCAACATAATAATTATTCTTGCTTATTTGAGAAGGTGCATCATTTTTAACAGCCAACGTGTGTTTTGCCCTTCTTGGCAAACAGGCCTGGGTGTTTTTAAGGTTTAAAGCAAGAAATTAGTAAGGGTTTGACAGACCCCAAAGGGGCTGTTGATTTGACAGGCTTCTGAAAGAGTGAGGTCCTAGATTTTGGGCATTTGAAGAATATTTTTTATGCTTATATTATATAGTGTTGACTGGGCAAAAGACATCCATGTAATTCAATGTTTTTCATGTTCATAGCCTTAGTAATTTCTCGCTTTAAGACTTGAGAAAGCCTTAGGTTTGCATACCATGAGGGACAAAACACATATTGGCTGTTCAAAATGATGCACCTTTTAGAATAAACAAGAATAATTATTATTCTGAGTTGTCTGGAATTACTCAAATGCACCTTTTGAATTATAAGATTAATTACTAGTGTGCCAACAAACTATTTGTATACAATTCCATCAATGGCAAAAGAAAAACCTGATTACTGAATACCACAAAAGCATAATGAGATATGATATGTAAGGGTGAATTCATTCTGTTATATGAATCTCCTAATTTTATGGAACAGTGGACCCAACTCTCTTGAATGCATCACAAATCACTCACACAGAGATACATGTACTTTAACCTTAAAGCACTTTCTTTGGTATACGTTCTGCTGGGTCCAAAATTCTCATAACTTTTCTGTGGGTAACCTGGTAAGATAGGAACAATAAAGGAAGGTCAAAGCCCTGATACAATCCCCCTTGGAAGGCGACATGAGAAACCACCAAGCCATTACTAAATGGCAGGGTGAGAAGCTCTGCTCATACAATATTGGAAGAAATGGGGAGAGCCAAGGAGGTACATGTGAACAATTGATGATATGGAAAAGAAACAGACTGCCAACTGGCAGATGAAGAACATAAACATTTAACAGTGATGGAAAAGCAGTCTTGTTGGAACTGAAGAGTAGCCTCCCTGCTAAACACATCAAAATTGACAACCTCACCATTTATATGGAGGAAGGTGTTAATAAAAATGCGACCAGACTGGATGCAGACAAAAAGAGAATATAAGTCCTAGACAATAAAACCAGCATCTCCAAAGAAACACATTTGTTGAAGCCCGTATAATTGACCTGTTTGGCTAGGATTGACTCACCCCAGGATGAGGCATGCAGAACACTACTCTGTCCCTTCACATTGGTGATCCCTCAGGACCATCAACTCTAGATTACCAAATTATAGTGACTGTAATCCTACCCTTCAGTTGAACAGAGCAACAGTGGGACTGGTTTAAAAATGAAACAAGGTGGCTCAAGGTGCAAGGAGCATGGTATTTATAAGAAATTGGGTTACTGGTTGACTGAGGTATGAGCCCTGGTCAAGCAGCAACCACAATCTTTGTCAGAGATGGGCACAAGCAAAACCCAAATTAACCTGTGCTCAGCCCTCTGGTAGTTTGGCACAGAGCAGTCAGGTTTAATTTAGAAGCAATGTGTAAAGTATTTGTGCAACACTTCAAACAGTAAAACAGTGAAAACACCATACAAAAAGACCCCATGCCAAGTTAGAAAACAGAGCAACTTTAATAAATAAAACAAGAGCAAAACAACAAAAATCTAATCAGTAGGACCAGAGTTATGAATTTTTAAAGAATAAAGTAAAAAATAGTACTCAAAAGCATAAAGCGCAACCATGGCCATTTGGTTGTGGCGCAGCGGGTGAAAGTCAAACATTCAGGCTGACCACAATGAAGCGCGTGCCGTATATGGTTCCAGACTGGTCCAAATGAAGTTTTACCTTCTCAAGTTTTGCACCGAGTCCTATTTGCATTGGGGAGGGTCGTCGGAATCAAGGAGAGCATCGAAGGCAGTTGTCAGTGTGGTGTGAAGAGTAGGTCAGACATCATAGATGGGTGTACTGGAGCATTGCACTGGCGGTCCATGTAGGCTGTCGATGCTGTTGTGCGAAGAGATGGACTGGCAGTGGCTCACGCTGATTTTCGCTGCGAGAGATAGAGTCTTGGTGCGTACAGGACTGATCATGGTTGCAAAGAGCCCAAAAGATTGAATTATGAGTCCCTGAGGCACCCTAAGTGTCCAGGACCTGAGAGCCACCACTTGAGGGTCAGGAATTTGCTGCAGCTGGGTCTAGGAGCTGGTTGGGGAGCCTTCCATTTCCCTGAGGCTCACATCAGGATGCTAGGAGACTAGCCCTTTGAGTTACTGTTCTGTGCGGGTTCAAGATGAAGTTGCAGGCCTTGTTTTTTTCCCTAGGCAAGAGGGCAGCAAACAGCAGGTCAGCACTGCAGGACAGCAGTTCCATTAGAGCAACAGTCCAGCAGAGTGGCAATCCTTGACACAGCACATCGGCCCCGCTTACGGCATAGTATTCACAGGTCCAAAAGTGTACAGAAGAGTTGGTGTCTGAGGTTCTTTTATTCACAGTTGCAGATGCAGCTTGTGTTGACTTGAACTGTTGCAAATTGTGCTACTTTGCACATTTCCAGCCTGTTTATAAGGGAGGTTCAGAGCACCTGAAATGATCTTTCTCTATCTTTCAGCCATTTTCCCACTTCAGGGACAGTTAGAGCTGCCATTTTTCGGAAGAGCATGCTCTAGCTTTTTTTAAAAGGCCATATGTATTTAACGGGAGCCGCAACGCGGACGTCACTGTGCTAAATGGCCCTGCTCAGTTTGCACTAAGATGATCATTATGAACATGGCGGGAAACACCGTCGACCGCAGTGGCGATGGTGAACAGAAGACTGCCATTGGTGGTGAACAGCACAGTGTCAAATAATGATGCCAAAAACAGAAACCTCCAAAAATTCTGCAACCTCCAGCCACCACCAGGGCCCTTGATGGTGGAAACGCTGTACACCCCACCCCCCACTGCCAAGCAGACAAATCCTCCACCCTCTAAATAATTATGCACAAATCATCGCAATGGATAGTGGATGTCAAACAATCACTGACGGCATGGCCCGCCATAGCCAGCAATGGGACCCAACAGCAAGAAATGCACACATTGGCAAGTTTGAAACCCACACACCTGACACACATCCACAACACCATAGAACACCCACATACACACCCAACAATTCTTTGCAATGCCAATAGCACAACAGATATTGACAACACAACATGCATACACTGAACTAAACATCACAGAAGTCACACACCCAACCACACAACAGCACCCTCACCAATAATCCTACAACACACCACCCACAACACACACCGTGGCACCCCATAAGCACCCCCACTGCACAAATAGGAAGCTAAGGAACATGGTGGATGATATACTGAAGGTCGAGCCAAAAATCTTCGTGGCACAGGTCCAGCACACACCCATTGCCATGAAGATGGAGTTATGGCAGATGATTGTAAACAAGGTCAACACGGTGGGAAACCATTCACGCACAAGGGACAACATCCGCAAGAGATGGAACGACATGCATGAGAAGGTGAGGTCAATGGCATCCAGGCACAACATTGCGGTCCAGAAGACTTGGGGAGGACCCCCACCTACACCCCGACTACACTGACTGGGAAGAGAAGGTACTGGCTATCCTGCATCTGGAGGGCCTCACTGGACTCATCGGAAGACTGGACTTGGGTAAGTCATCTACAGTTACTTCATATCCACCACACCTGTAATGCATGTACCACCCCACCCCTCCAACTACCACCAGGACCACTACCCCACCCATGCCACAGTAACTACATCCAGTCACCCAGCATGCCCACAAACCCAGTAACAGGTCCACATCCATCCCCCTGTGCACATTCACCTACCCATGCAAGGAATCACAATGCATTACTGCACCCACAATGAACCTCCACATCCCATGCAAAATGTAAGTACAACCCAACAATAGGTCCCTGTATGGCCCAACATGGGACTAAACAGCACAAAATAGGGCAGAGCTGTGCATCCTTATTCGAATTAGTACATGTAACATACATGTCCATTCCCCCGCCACAGGCACCACCACCCATGCCACCCTGAGAGAAAAGGCCAAGGAGTGTCAGTACCCCGCACAAAGACAGAGGCCCCATTCAGGTGACTGATGAGGGATGCATGGACAGTGAGGATTACCCTGGGCCTTCACACAGTCCTGGACTGTCACCATCCAGCAGCCCCACCCAGGATACCACTGACACCCCTACCACCCAGCCACCACCATCAATTCGGGCCAAATGACCCCACACCAGTGTCTTCAGGCCACAGACTGGCAGACCACAAGTACAGAGGTCAGAGTCACCACCAACTAACAGGCAGGATGATGATGGCCCCAGTGCAAGTGGGACTGCCAGACCTGTGCAAGGGACACAGGCATAGGTGGCTAGGCCCAGTGGGAGGGCATCAGTGGACCAGGGATGTAAGGAACAGACACGCATGTGGGCAGGCAACTAAGGACTGGGATCTGAAGGCCCTGAATGGGGCCAATGACCAGGAAATATATACGTGGTGGCAGCAAAATGGCAGCCTCCTGCCATCCAGATATGAAGGAGTGGAAGTGACATCATGCCGCTGGAGGTAGTTGTCATGGCGGAAGGCGGTGTTCACCGCCGTGTACCAATTCATTGGTTTACATGGTTTTCAATGGGGAACCTGGGCCTATCATGATTGCCACCAGCAGTGACGGAGCACACCGCCGCGGAGCGTGTGCCATGTCGTCACCGCAATTTCACTTGACTCCTGAATCCCGGGCATGCAAGTACTCCACAGAGTGTTCTGCTGTGTCCTGACTCTGGTTACTCCCTCTGGTGTCACAGGGAAAATGGCCCCAGCCTTCACCATGGAGGAGCTGGAGAAGCTGGTGGATGGGGTCCTACCCCTGTATGCCAAGTTATGTGGGTGACCAGAAGAGCAAGTGAATTGGTGGATGTCTTGCATGGATGTGTGTGATGGTGTCAGATACCTGTATGCATGTGTGGTTGATTTGTAGCTGCACAGGTGTAGATTGTGTGGCAAATACTGTTATTGAGGTGGTAAAATGATCCTGTGAAGTTTCCATCTAATTTGGGATGACATGTCAGTTGTATCAGATGGGCATATCCTGACTTCTGTTTTTCTTTTCTGTGTGTCCAATCAGGTCAGTGCCCATCAGAAGGGGGACTCAGGCAGGCCATAGAGGTACAGACCTTGGGGGTCTACAACCAGTGGAGCACCCACTACAGAAAGAGGTGGGAGGACCTGGGGCACTGGGCCAGGAAGAACTGCGAGGCCCAGCTGGGGAAGGCCTCCCAACAAGGAAGGGGTGCCTGTCGGACCCTGACCACCCCTAATGTCCCGCATTCTGGCAGTGGTGTGGTATCTGCAGTGAAGCATGCTCTGCATTTTTTAAGTAGTGGAATGTAAAGGAATTCTAGATTCCTGTGGGGGAGAGACTGCAGAGAGGCTGTGGAAGGAGTTGAAGAAAGGAGAGCTGCTGTGGGAATCTATGTGGATGAAATATTGTTTTGGATTACAATAAAATACCATTTTGAAGATCTCAACTTTATGGGCCATCATTTTTATACTGGCGACGAGGGTCTGGACTTATAAGAATATCTCAACACAAAATTACCCATGTTGGATTACAGCAAGGAATTGGTTTTGAACTCATCTACATCTTCTTCTTCAAACCCACCTTGTTATAAGACTGTATTTATTGTGGTGAGTCTTATTCATCTTTTAACATTTCTATTAAACATTTTTTTTTTTAAGAAAAAAGGGGAAAAGAGCCTTCCTCATCCTGTGCTTACTGTTTTTTTTGTTTGTGGTTATGCTTCAAACGGAAAGACTTATAAGAAAACATGAGAACTAGTACTATGCGTTTCCTTTATCGAAGTAAAATGATATTTACAGCTTAAATTCTGGCATTGTGTAAATATCCGCTGTACGGCCGTCCTACAGGCATTTTTCAAATTCAATACAGTTGCGTGTATTCAAGCACCTTGGTGCTCGTGGACCGCTTGGTTACTAACGCGTGTAACCAAGCCATTTGGCACACGCGCTAGAACTCGTGCACGCCTTCGGAGCGTGTGAAAACATCTAACTGAAAAAAATGAAAGGACAATAAAAATAAATATCGTGCTTACCTTTGGAGCTGCAGTCTTCTTTCCGTGGGAACTGGTCTAAAGGGAAAAAAAAGTGCAAGCAACAATGAAACAAGCAGGAATTCCTTAGAAAATGCCTCTTTAGCATCTATCTTACCATAAGGAGGGTGATAGGCAACAATTTTTTTTTTTTTAAAGGAGAAGGAAAAGAAAAACCATTTACAAAAACCTTTTAAACAAATATTAACAATGCAGAATATACCTCCGCCTCCTTTTTTCTTAACTGTCCCAGGTGAAGCACCAATTATTTGGTCCAAATGGAAAAAGTATTTTCTTCATTATACAAGGGTGTGTGGTTTGAATTTATCAAATGAAAGAAAAACTTCCCTCCTTATGCATTGTTTGGAAAGTGAAGGACAGGAAATATTTGAAACTCTACCTAAACCGGATGATGATGGGACAGATCTAAACGAATTTGAATTATGCTTGAAAAAAGCTGGATTTACACTATCTGCCGAAAATCAGCACAATTCTGGAACGCTATCACTTTGATATGAGGGAACAGAAACCAGATGAATCTATTGAGGATTACATAACAGCATTAAGGAAGCTAGCGGCTACATGCAGATTTGGAATGACACTAGAGGAACACATAAGAGATCAATTCATGCTAAAATGCTCTAGCAACAAAGTCAGGCAGGAACTTTGGAGCAAGGATGATCCTTCTCTACAGGAGGTAGTGACAATTGCTAAGAGTGTAGAGCACACTTTAGCTTGTGTGGAAGAGTTGGAGAGAAGCAAGTGTCCAGCAGTAAATAAAATATCTCAGAAAAATGAGCAACAAGATGACCACAAAGACAGTGATGGAGGAAAAGATGAGGCGAAGCTCAGTCAAATTCAGAAGTCTAAATTCAAGGATACCAAGTGTTTTCGGTGTGGAAACCTAGGACATTATGCTTCTTATAAAAAGTGTCCTGCGGTCAATGCAATCTGCAAACTGTGCAACAAGCATGGACATTTTGCGAAGTGTTATAGGTCACAAAAAGTCTCTCCTTCAGTCAAGGTGGTGGAGGACTGCATATTGATGGTGGATGCACAAGGAAAGAAGAAGAAACATCCAGAGGACTTTGTAACCATGTGTGGGATCGAGTGTGAAGTCCTCTTTGATTCGGGAGCGTCGTTGATTTTATTGTCCGATGAAGTGTTTGGTAAGTATTTAAGTCACAGTGTGAAATTGAAGGATCCAGGTGTAATTCCAGGGTGTTATGGAGGACAAACCATAGATTTGAGGGGATACTTTGAATCAGAAATTACTTTCAGATCTAACACTATTTTTGGGAAAATCTATGTTCCGGTAAAGGGTGATAGTGTTTTAAGCTGGCCATATCAGAGAGAACTGAAGGTCATTGTAGATCCCAATAACCCAACGCCAATTATGCTTAAGAAGGACTTTGTGCAAATGTCAAGTGGTGTGTGTGAGATATCTACTTGTAAGAAAAATAATAAGGCTGAAGGTGTACCAGATTTTGTGTGTGGGTTCAAGGCTGTGTTTAGTGACACTTTGGGATGCCTAGCCAAATATGTGCATTGCATCAAAATCAAGGAAGGGACAGTACCAGTAGTATGCAAAGTGCGACCAATACCCACTTCAATGAGAGATGATGTGGAAAAAGAAATATGAAGGTTGTGCAGTGAAGGTATAATAGAACCGGTAGAAGCATCAGAATGGGTTTCTCCCATAGTAGTCGCACGTAAATCATCTGGGGAGATCAGATTATGTGTGGACTTGAGAAATCTCAACAAGGCAGTCATCAGTGACCAGTTTCCTCTACCAAACAACACGGAGATGGTAACTTTATTGCATGGGGCAAAGTATTTTAGTACTTTGGATTTAGCTACAGCTTACCATCAGGTTGTGTTGTATGCTGATTCCAGGGACCTCACCACTTTTATCACACCTTTTGGTACCTTTGGATTTGTAAGAATGCCTTTTGGGCTAGTGTCAGCTGCCTCAGTATTTCAGCGTTTAATGCACAATTTATTTGGCTCTGAATTAGGGGTAAAGTATTTTCAGGACGATATTTTAGTGTATGCCTGAACGGAAGAGGAGCATGAGGACAGACTAAGGAAAGTTTTGAGCACCTTAAGAGATCATGGCCTCACATTAAAGCTGAAAAAGTGTTCCTTTGGAAAAGAGGAAATTGAATATCTGGGACACAAGATTACTTCAACAGGGTTGTACCCAAAACGAGATTTGATAGAGAATATATTGAAGTTGCATTCTCCAGAAAAGAAAGAAGAATTACTGTCATTTTTTGGTATGGTAGAGTTTCATGCCAAGTTTCCACCCAACTTAGCTTCCAAAACAGAGTACATGGTAGCTGGCTCAGGAAAGGAGTTGAATTTGCGTGGGATGAAATGTGTGAGAGAGAATTTAATAGTGTCAAAAATGAGGTATCTAAAGTGGGATGTTGGAAATCGTTTAATCCAAATTAATTATGTGTAATCATGACAGATGCCAGTACCAAGGGTTTGGGAGCTGTTCTCTTACAAAAATGAAATGATCAGGAGTGTAAACCAGTGGTGTACAATTCACGAACACTGAGAGGCACAGAAGTAAATTATTCTACTATCGAGAAAGAGGCTTTAGGAGTTGCTTGGGCTATTAATAAATTTAAGAACTTTGTGTGGGAAAGGGAGTTCCATGTTTATACTGATCACAAGCCGTTAGTGGAAGTTTTCATGAGAAAGGGACTTGATCAAATCTCGACTAGAATCAGCAGGTGGGTTGTTAGCCTCCAGGACTTTAATTTCAAAATATTTTATGTGCCAGGAGCTTATAACAATACGGCAGATTGTTTGTTTAGACTCGCTTCTGAAACTGAAGAAGACTTGAACAAGTGTCAAGAAGATGAGTTTAGTGTGTGCAGTATCACAGAGGGTATAATTGAACAGGATGATTGGATGGAAGCAGTAGCTAATGATCCTGTTTTACAACATGTATGTCATTCTCTCAAGAACTCGTGGGATTCTGAGAGCTTGAGAGATTCTGAAACATTGAAAGGATTCTGGAAAGTAAGGGATGAGTTATCTGTGTCAGGAGAGTTATTGTTTCAGGGAGAAAGATTAGTAGTCCCAAGTGTTTTGACTAATAAAATAATACAACTGGGACACACAGGACACCAAGGAATAAGCAAAACTAAATCTAGAATGTGCCTAAACTATTGGTGGCCAGGAATGGACTTGAGTATCGAGAGAGTAATTAGAGAATATCCGGACTGTTGTAACAGTGATAAGATTTATAAAAACAAGAGTAACATCGATGTGTGTCAGGAGTTTGTCAAGCAGACCGTGGGATGTGGTAGCTATGGATATCGTATGACCAGTTTATGGAAGAGCAGGAACAGTTACATTTTAGTTTTAGTGGATCAATTTTCCAGGTGGGTCGAGATGGGCGTGGTCAGCAGTGTGGAAACTAAGAGGATAATTGGTCTTCTTGAAGAAATCTTTGCTCAGGAAGGATTTCCCAGCTCTATCTTAAAAGACAATGGTCCGCAATTCATTTCCAAGGAAATGGAGGAGTCTCTGAGGAAATTGGGGATCAAGCATAAGTTATGCTCATTGTACCATCAAGAAGGGAACAGAGTGGTAGAGAGGTTTAATAGGTGTATAAAAGAATGTGTGCAACTGGAGGTGGTGGCAGGCAGAAATTGGAAAGAAAGTTTAAAACTATTTCTGGTAGCATACCGTTTTACTCCACATTCGACCACCAGAGCAGTTCCTTTTGAGTTGTTCAGGGGTAGAAAGGCTAATACTACATTAGTGCCTGGATGGGTATCTGGGGACAAAAACAAGGCAGTTTCCTGGTCTCAGGAGGAGTATGACAGGAACAGTGAAAAAGATCGAGTGGAAAAAAGCAAAGAATATTTTGATAGAACAAAAAGGGCATGTTCTGTCAATGTAAAAGTAGGATATGTGGTTTTGATTAGGACACCAATGTTAGGTAAGAGTGGGAGTAAATATTGGGGTCCGTTTGTGGTCACTAAGTTGTTCAAGAATGCAGTCAAAGTTAGTGACGGAAGAATATGGAATCTTAATTGTGTTGTTATCTCTAGGAAGAAAGATGTTTCATTCTTCTCTGTTTGTCTTTGTTATGGGTTTCTTGGAAAAGGTTATTTTAAGAAATTTCAATATGTACTTTTATTGTATCGTTTTTAATTTACATAGTTTATTTAGTTTTATTTTTATAACTAATTTTGTTGAGGGAAAGGTGTGTGGTATCTGCAGTGAAGCATGCTCTGCATCTTTTAAGTAGTGGAATGTAAAGGAATTCTAGATTCCTGTGGGAGCGAGACTGCAGAGAGGCTGTGGAAGGAGTTGAAGAAAGGAGAGCTGCTGTGGGAATCTATGTGGATGAGATATTATTTTGGATTGCAATAAAATACCATTTTGAAGATCTCAACTTTATGGACCATCATTTCTACAAGTGGCATATCCGGATTTGGATGGGCACTTGAAGGCAGCACAGCAGCCACAAAGGGGAGAGTACCAACACTATTTCATACCACTTCGATGGATGTGTTTGGGTGCTGTGGTATGTATGCTGTCTAGTGCCAGGCACTCTGACAGGTGATTTCCAGCAGTCCTGTCCCCATGGGCACGGGAATAGTGTGGGGCAGGTGTATACAGGCACAATTGGCCCTTGAGGATTGATCTTCCTGTACTGTAGGGTTCTTTGTGGGCACATTGACTAGTGGGTGCATTGGTTGCCCATGGTCCCCCATGTGTGTAGTCCACACAGTTCATCAGGTCCGTGTTTCATGTGGTAAATGAGTTGTATGCTGGGTAGTGGCCACTAGTCAGGGGCATAGTCATGACCGTGGTTGTAGGTGCTGCATGTAGGTGTGTAAACTGGATGGGAGTGTGTCTGCGCCAAGTATGTACATCCATTCAGGTATTTACAGATTACCCTCATGTTTTGTCTTCCCACCCCTGTGCTACTGTGTTCTTTGTGTACATCAGCATCATCTGGTGAGGGAGCAGTGGCAACGGCGAGTGGGGATGCTGCAGCCCACGGTTCCAAGGCGGCAGAGTCGACCGATGCCAATGGGACCAGTGGGTTGGAGAGAGAGGGGAGTACCACAGGGAGGCAACTACTACTGGCGGCAGTGACTCTGATACCTCCTCCAAAGGGAGCTCCCTGGTGGTGGCGGACCCTAGTGGACTCACCCATTCTGTGTCATCTTCTGCCACTCCCATACCATCACCGCCCTCCCAGTTGCTCCCCATCCAGTTGCCTGTGCCCGCTCACCCAAAAGGGTGGGTGTCTCCTTCGCCCCAGGCACCTCATTTCCTTCCCTAGTCAGCTCTGCTGCCCTCATGGAGGAGGCTATTGACCTCCTGAGGACCATCTCTGTAGGGGAGACAACCATTGTGAATGCCATCCAGGGGCTAGCATCCCAGATGTAGCAATGCAATGCATACCTGGAAGGCATTCGTGGTGCCATGTCTGGCCTACAGAGATCTTTTCAGGCTCTGACCTCCTCTTTGATGGCAGCCAGTGTCCCTGGTCTTTCCGTCCCCCCTCCCACCACCTCTACCCCTTCCAGCACCCCACTCCCTTCACCCATCCCACACACACGTACAGACAGCCATGCACACACATCAGCTCACAAGAAGCACACAGAGAAACACAAGCACTACACTTCCCACCGCAGGCATACACACAGCCAACATAAAAAGGCACACACAACAACATCCACTTCCCCCAGTGTGTCCACCTCCCCCCCTCCCTCTCTGTCACCTCAACACGCACACCTGCATACACTGCACTTCAATCACTGCTGCTGGCCCCATTTGTGCAGTCACCACAACACCTGACATCCAGGCATCCACCCCAGACAACACATCTGTACTCATCACAACTACATTGACCTACAAATGCAGCAAACTCACCAGACCTGCAGACACCCTGACAACATCCATTTACATTGGCAACCTGTCTTGTCCCACTGTGTCCACCCCCTCCTCCCAAGACACTCAAACGTTCCCAGATACCCACTCAACACACATCCATCACACATCAACATACTGTACAGGCGCCTGCATCCACCTCCAGCACACTTATACCTGCTACAAGCACTGCCTCTACCTCCACTCCCACACCTTCCTCCATATCCACCCCAACTGCCCCTAAAAAACTTTTCCTGTCTCGTGTGACCTACTCGAACCCACTGGCCCACTCCATCTCATCCCTAAACGCGCCTATCTCCTTGCCCTATCCACTCCTTCCTCGTCTAACTCCACCCCAGTCCACCCTTCCCAATTGCGTGCCCCTTCCCCAGAGAGGAGAAGCCCTGTGCTGCCCCAGGTCCCTCTGCCATCCCCTGGTCCAAGCCCACTACCCCCCCTTCCAAGGGCAAACCCAAACACCTTCCACCTCCCAAACATAAGCCCAAGCCTGCCCTTCCAGACGTAAGTCCCCACCACCGCCATCCCCTGCCCCTGTTCCCTGAAGCACCTGGCTGCTCCATTGATGTCCCTTTATGGTGAAGTACCCTGTACACATGTGGGAGTCAAGTTCGGCCTACTTGGGCCCTTCAGGCTATTTAGCATGGACTGGCCAATGGCCTTATTTGGATTTTACTATATTAATTTTGTAATAATGTTTGTGTGCCCAGTGGTGCTGTTGGCACAATATGGAGACATGGTTCATCGTTTTGTTTTGGGGGTGTGGTGTGCACATGTGTGTGGGCAGGTTTTATTTGCCTTATGTTGGGTAACTACCTCTTATTCTTGTGTGTATGGCTTGTGATGGTGTGAGGGGTTGGGAGCGTGTTGCAGGGTGGGGTGGGTGGATGGATGTGTAACTGTTTCCCTTTCTTCCCTTGTTTACTAGGTTGTGGTACTTACAGTCGTCGTCTTCGTCGGTGGTCACGGTCATGGAGGTATAGTATATTGCAAGGAGCAGGACTGGCATTATTTGCAACTCTCTCTCCATGTCTGCTTCTACGTGTTGTGTGTGCCTATCAGAACTGATGGCGGTCTTGTGCTTCATTATTTGTTGGGCAGAGAGGGCCTTTCCGTCGGCCTGTGGGCTGACTCTTCCATTGTTGTCAGCACTCCAGCGCTGGCAGTGTGTGGATGGGCCACTGGCTGTTTCTCATGTGCTTCATTATTTGGTGGGCTGGACCGCCGAACTGTTGGCGGTAATTACCACCACCGCCTGCGGAGCGGTCATTGCTGCCATGTTCATAATGAGGGCCTAAATGTTCGTACTTGTTTTTTGCAGCAATTCATTTTTTTGTGTTGAATTGAACTATTGCACATCACGCTACTTTACACATTTATAGTTTGTTTATGAGGGAGGTTGGGGGCAGTTTAAATTACCCTTCTCTATCTTTTGGCCATTTTGCCACATTGTGGACAGCTAGAGCGGCTATTTTTGGGCAGTGCACAATCTAGCTTTTATCAAGGCCATATGTATTTAACAGGTGATGCTGCATGCATGTTGTGTGGACATGCTCAGCAGATGTGCTGCTGGTGCACCTTAGGTGCTCCTAAAGCAATCCAGTCGGTGCCTTTCAGCATCCCAGAAGTGCATTTTATCTCGCCATAAGAAAAGTATCACATATGCTATAATAATGAACAACTGCTTAGTCTAGCTCCTGCACTAAAATGACCTTTACAACCTTCAACCCCACTAGAGGATGGGTACTCTTGTTTGCAATGTGGGTTCCAAGTAAAACCTCCACTACAGGACAAGGTACTCACACTCACTCCAAAGATTGGGATAAGTAGGAATACACAATTTGTTACAGTCCTGATCAATGTCTGCTCAATGAAGAAAAATGCAGTCAAAATTGTTTTGATTTTCTATGTGAGGAAATTCCAGACATGCTTTTCATGACAGAAATGTGGATATCTGAGACATCTGACCCCATGATAGTCTCAGCCATTAGAAAAGGTTACAAAATACACAAAAAGGACTGACCGAGTGGAAGTGGAGGGGGAGTAGCAGTGGTATACAGAGAAATGTATGACTGTCTAACAATCCCTATTGATGATCTGAAAGGAGCTAAGGCTCTCGGTTTTTGCCTCATGGTGTCTCCTCATGAATCGATGGCTGGGGTACTAAAACACAGACTCTGGGCCCCGCTGGCCCCTTTCTCAATTCTCTGAGCAATGCTTTGGCACATGTGGCACTAAGATATGCTCATTTCACAATCCTGAAGGATTTTCTTCCTCAAATGGACAAAACAGAAGATAGTGAAGTAGTTACACTACTCAAAGTCACGTCTTCCCCCGAAATTACTCAACATATGTTCAGCTCTACACTTCAAACAGGTCATGTCCTGGACCAAATCTCCAATGTTACGTTGGTAATGGATGAACCTATTCCACAAATCTGGATGGACCACTCCTTGATTAAGTTTGACTGGCCAGTCTTAGTAAAAGCTCAACCTCCAACAGGTAAAACCATATGTGCTTTCAGTGCATTTCATAGAGTCCAGCCTGCAGACTACACTAGTCCCTCGAAAAGAATGCTCCCTCTTTTTTGGGTGTAGTGGAAGAGGACACTTGTCTTCTGAACAGCTGGATCCTCGACACTGTCTACAAGCTCGCACCAGTGACACACCATACATGGTGCAGATCTAAGCTGTCCAGCCTCTGGTACACAGATAGTCTCAGGGAAGGAAATAAATGGTGTAAATCCTTACAGGGACAATGGCAGAAACATTATAACCCCAGTGCCAAGGCTAAATACAAGGTAGGGCCCAAAAATATAAAAGTGAAGTCAAAATAGCCAAGAAGGTTCACCTGCAAGATAGAATAGAAAGAGAAGGAAATAAATCCAGGGAAATTATTAATGTTGTTAAAACTTTATGTCCCCTGAGGCTTGTTCAAGACTTCTACTGCCTTGAGCTGAGTGGTACGAGTAGCTAGCTTCCTATTTGTGAAATAAAGATGTTGTTCATCCAAGCTTTCTTTTCCTACGGCTTTCAGTCTGAAGTGGTTTTAATGAATGTTATGCAACCAAATGTTGCTACACAGCTATAGCGTCTTGCGTTAGTTTCAAACACATCTCTTTGGAGGAGTCTTTAGCAGTGATATGTAGTCTCAAATAAGGGTCTCTTTCTGATCCCTGCCCTCCCAACCTATTAACACTAGGGGCAAGTATTTTTAACCCACTGGCTAATAAGCTGCCTAATGAGTCACTATCTACAGTAACAACACCCCATTCCTAGAAGTAGACTAAAATCTTGCCCCTTCTCAACAATTACAGACCTATATCGCTATTACCAGCCCCGTTTAAAGTGCTGGAAAAACATGTAAATCAGCAGCTCTTCCATTACTTGGAAACTAATAAAATGCCCCACCCAAGCCAGTCTGGTTTTAGACTAAACTTCAGCACAGAGATGCCACTAGTGGAGGGTGCTGATTACATCAGAGGGACATTAGATGCAAATGCCCCCCCTACGGCAAACTCAAAGCGTGTATCCAACCCATCAGAATAGTTGGTCACGCCCTGGACTGGCTGGCCTCCTTTTTGGAGGGCAGAGTACCAGAGGTATTGATCCCTCCCTTTTCTTTGGAGTCCCATTAACTGTTAGTGGGAGTGCTGCCTAGTTTGGCCTTGAGCCCTAATTTATTCAATTTACATCTTACCCCATTAGCACAGCTGGCTGAAGCCTTTGGAGCAAAAGTGATATCTTATGCTGATGATACTCAGCTGTTGTTCTCCTGGGGCAGGAAAGCAGAGTTCCTGGGGAAATCCATCAGATCCTGCCTAACAGCTGTCTTCCACTGGTTAACCTCTAATCAACTTAAATGCAATGCTGATAAGACTGAATTACTATTCTTTGGTCTTAATGCCCAGGAGTCATGGCAGACCTTCTGGTCATATGATGCCCCCCACCCCTGTGGGTCCTCAGGGAGGAACAGTTAATAAGTTGGGGGTAAAATTCAATGACTGTCTGTTCTTTCAACCACAGATTAAAACAGTAGTACACACATGTTTTGGGCTGCTGCATATTTTAAAAGCATTTTTTTACATTTCCTGTCATTCTCAGCAAGGAAGCTGGTTGTTCTGGCACTTATAACCTTGATGGAAGTGCCCTATATCTAGGTCTTTCCACCCACCTTATTAATGGACTACATGTGGTCCAGATTTCAGTTGTCCCCATTCTCCTGGGCCTTCCTCTGAGAGTGCACATGTGATTGCATTTGGGAGCTCTTCACTAGCTACCAATAAAGAAGAAACTTTTGTTTAAAACACTTGTTATAGTCCACAAGGCACTCCACCATACAGGTTCAGGCTACCCCAGGACAAGGATTAGTTCCTATGTCCCCCCTAGAAATTTGTGATGAGTCAACACCCTCCTGGCAAGAATCCCTCAGATTCACCGCACCAGAGCTGGGGAAGGTCTTTCTCCTTTCCGGTAACTTTTACATGGAAAAAGGTCTCCCTGGAGTTAAGGTCAATTGATGCAATCAATTGACCTTAAGAAAAACTGAAACTTGGCTCTATAATCAGGAATAAACCACACCCTACCCAAGTATAAGTGGGGCTGGGCCCAGCTCCTCCCACCAATCCTGGGAGTGATGGCCCATATAGTCACACCTAACCTCCCCATTGTGTGCGGTTGTCTAGGAGACATACACAAACCCTAAGTTTCAGCTACACATCATCATGTGACCAAGTGTCAGAATCCGTACACCAAATGGCCAACGCAAGAAAATTCTAACTTTCTAAATGTAGAAGTTTTAGAACTGGAATTTTAAATGTGTCTTCACTTTAAGTTAGGATTTTAAATTGTGATTCCAGAGACACCAAACATTATCTGGTCATCTCTTCCCATTTGGAAATTACACTTATAAAATGTAATAAGGCGAGCCCAATGTTATCCTACCTAAGAGATAGGCCTTGAGTTAGTGAACGATCAATGTAAGAGTTTTTCACTATAACACTTAAAATGTAAAAGTACATGGCCTACTTTTAGGCACTCTGCCCTCTGGGCTTTCCAGGATCTACCCTATGGGTGACATAAGTATTAAAAAGGAAGGTTTGGGCCTGGCAAGAGGTTTTGCCATGTGAAATGACAGTTCAAACTGCACACCTAAGCTCTGAAATGGCAGGCCTGAGACATGTTTATAGTGCTACTTAACTGATGGCACAATATGTCCTGCAAGCCCACTTCTAGCATTTAATTTACAGGCTTTGGGCACATTGAGTGGCACCTTACTAGGGCCATACAAGTAAATTAAGTATCCCTTTTGGGAATAAGCCACTGTTATCATGTTTTAAGGAAAGGGCACAAGCACTTCAGCACTGGTTGGCAGTGGTAATGTGCACTGAGTTATAAGGACAGCAAAAACAAAGTTAGCAAAAACAGGAGGTCTGAAGAAAAAAAGGTAGTGGATGCCAGAAATAACCGAGAAGTGAAGAAGAAGGTAATAGCAGCCAATGTGAATTATGCCATGTTTCATACTGGAAGGAGAACATAATTGATGAGTTCAACTTTCTCATGGCACCTGCTGAAACTGCAAAAATAATAAAGACACAAGGTTGGCAGGATACAAATAATCAAAATAGAAGTATCCTCAGGATGAAATTATGTTGTCTCTATGATATCCTTTAAATATCCATATCTACCTTCTGAACCATAGAAAAGAAAAGAAGCACCCTTATCTGGAGTAGAGCCATGCTCAGATATAGCGCTTCACATCTACATGCAGGCTCAGAATACAGAAGGCTACCTTAACCACACATGGAATTTTACGGTTTGCACACCAACTTTTTCACATAAAACACCTACTTCTGTTATGCACTAATAAACCCCTATACAAAAGAATTGACAAGGCACTCCTGAACGTGAAACATAGCTACTATATACCATATGATAATGATAAACAGATGAAGAAAAAACATATCTGGTAATCTACTCACTAACATATGCATTGCGGAGAGCTCATGCAAAATTGGGCTCCTATCATGAATTATATGACAAGGTCCCCATGTTGGACAATGGGTCATTAATGATTGGTGACCACCCAATATCATGGAATACAGGGGATAATGGGAACCTGTGTCTTTGTAAATGATGGAAAATTTAAATCATTTGGGGACCTATGTAATGACCGTACCCCCTCTCGAATCAGGAAATACAATTAGCTGATACACAGTCTACAACAATGCTAAGGACATGACCAGACCCCATAATCTCAGATAAATCAGATGTCAGTAAAACATTTAACACATTGGGTACATTACAAGGGTACTGTCCAAGCTCACTACCAGTTAAGAGTTGAAATCTTCTACAGGCCAATATTTCTCAGGCGTAGGACAGTGGCACAATTGAATAGAACAAGGCTTAGACCTCTGCTTGCTGGTGGTGTGCAAAACCCTACTGCAATATTGTAGATATTTTATGAGAATGTACACTGTCTGGAAATTACTGGAGAGCCATCTAGGAAAGACTGAGTAAATGAATTGTGATATCCAAGAATCCAAATATAGCTGCAAAAGATAGATGCATTACAATCAGCATACAGGACAGCATCAGTGAGGAATTACAAATCTTATGGACATGAGTGTGATAAAGCCTGTCGAAGCAACTGAATAGTTAGCCCCCATAGTTCTTGCCAGAAAGGCAACAGTGATATTTGTCTATGTGTTGACCTGAGTGTTCTCAAATGAATGGCCAGTGTAGATAGAGTCCAGCCTCATAATGTTGTCAAGACAGTCTCTATGCTAGCTGGGGACAAGTATGTCACAACTTTCAATTTAACTGTGACATACTATAAAATAGAGCTTGAAACTTGTTCACAGGAGATGAATGCTTTCATTACACCTATGGGGGCTTAACAATTAAGGAGAATGTCACTTGGTCTTCTTTCCGCAGTCTCTGTATTGGAACAGGTCATGACAAAAGTGTTGCAGGGTATACAAGGCATACCTTGCTATCAGGATGATCTGTTGATTTTTGGCAGTATTATAGACAAACATGATAAAAAGTACATGTTGCTCTAGGAAGGTAAACGGAGTAAGGGTTGACTCTTAAGAAGGTCAAGTGCAAGTTTGGTTTGTGTAAGGTAAACTATTTGGGTCATCTTATTTCTGTAGAGGGTGTCATGCCTCAGAAAGATCTGGTGGGCACGATTGACAAGATGAAACAGCTGTGCTCCAAGTAACAGTTAGCCTCAGTTTTATGCATGGTTGAGTAATATAGTAAATGTATTACATTTATTAAAAACGGTACTAATAAATCAGTTCATTTGAGAGCTTTCCTCAGTAAGAAAGTGGACTTCTTGTGGGATCAAGCATGTCAATACAATTTTATTTTGAAGCTTTAAAAGTGGAGTTGAAAATGCATCATGCTTACAGGGCTTTGTGTCAGGTGACAAGACTTTAATTGTAGGGCTGGGCGGAATTGATGGAGATTCATTTCACAAAATTACAGAAATTACAGTAAAATTCTATGGAAGTCTGCCAAGAGGCAGAGTGGACACCGCAATATTCACTCCAGTACCCCTCAGTCAACTTCCATATTTATGTAAGAACACCCAGTGGTATGCAGAGCATTCTAGTGCAGTGCATATCCCTCTGTGTCTTGCTTAAGTAGATAAGGTCACCAAGGAATAGCGAGTAAACTACAAATGCAGTGCATACCCCTCCGTGACCCTACACAAGTTTGTAAAGACACCAAAGGGTATCCAGTGCAGCACAGTGCAGTACAAACCCCTTGATGCCCTTATAGTTATATAAGGGCACCAAGGGGAATACAGTGCAGGGCACTCAGGGGTATGCCCTGCATTACAGTTCAGTGCATACCTCTTGGTGCCCCTACATAAGCATGTGAGGGCACTGATGGGTATCCAGGGGAATCCACTACAGTGCATACCCCTCAATGCACTTCCATACTTATGTAAGAGCATCAAAGGGTATGCAGTGCACTATAGTGCAGAGCATACCCCGTGATGCTTTTACGTAGGTGTGTAAGGGCACCAAGGAATATCCAGTGCACTACAATGCAGTGCATACCTCTCGGTGACATTACATAAGTTTAAAGAACAAAATGTAGAGGGTCATTATGAACTTGGCAGTGGAAACTGCCATGCCAGCGGCAGTGGAAATTTCCACCACCGGCATGGCGGTCTCGTCCGCCACATAATGAACAGTGGGGACTGCCACAGGCACCCTGACGATGGCGGAATACTTCCTCTGACAGGGCAGCGCCTCTGGATAAAGAACCCGTGTTCCCCCAGCCATTCCCTGGTGGTTTCACGTGGCGGAAGGGGTGCTCCGGGGCCCCCGTGCGCAGCCCCATCGCCCAGGTCACTGCCCGATTTATGGGCAGTGATTTGAGCGATGGGTGCTGCTGCACCCGCTGCACAGGGGGCATCGGCAATGTCCCGGCCCAGCATTCCGCTGGCCCAGCTGAAGGTTGTTTATTGGGCCGACGGGGTCCTTAACAGACTGTAGTGTAGCCATTTTTTAACGTAGCTTTTGCGCGTTTGCTTAAAGTATTAGGCCTCTGTGCATTTTCTTCTATCACACTGCTTAGCTTACTTCAGCACTGGAGTGCTCAAACAATACATTCTTGCTCGCTCTGTGCTTCAGTCAAGGATACAGTCTGGTACATTGCTGATAGACGTGGTAGAAGTTTAGTCTTTAGGGTTCATAGAAAGTACACATTCTTACGTAGGGACGTTTCTTAGAACCCCGGCGTGCGTGTTAGTTATAAAAACACTTCCTCATCCTGGTATACGTGAGAGGGAGATTCCGACCAGGGAACCACAACTAGATGCTGACTGCCCTGTTGCAGATGCTGATCCCGATCACAGGCCTTTATCAGGTATGAGGGTTGATGTCCTCCCGGGGGAACCTGAAAGGCAGGCTTAGAGTTTAACATGCGGGGCTCAAAATAGAACTTAGAAGAGAGAACGTAATCTAGTAGCACTATGATAGCGTTATTCTTATGTTTAACTCTCCTCGTTACTATTTCAATCCTACTGTGTTGTATGGTTCTGGTTATTGCGGCTCACGCCTTGTTATCTAAAATGCAGTTGTTTTATTAAACCAATCTTTAAAACTGAAACTGCCTTTGTCATTTATATATGAGACCACACTGTGTATGAGAGAACTGGTTGGGATCTGAGTGACCACGACTTCCCTGGGAAGCACTAAGATGTCATGCGCTCAGCTGCCCAATTGTCTCTTCCCTTTGGGAGAGATGAGGCACTGCTAGTTAGCCGGAGCTCAACCCGGATTTGGGGTGACAAGAGTCCTTCGCCGTGGGTTAGACTTAGTCCCCCACACTGTGAATGATCCTGCCACCCAAAAATCCCGTAGTCTCATTAGGATAATGAGAGCCTACGCGACAAGACCACCAGCATGAACACGGCAAACCTTCCTGCCATGTTCATAATGAGGGCCTTAATCTGCAGTCATTTTTAAACTTGGAGAGACTGCTCCCTGTTCTATCCCTGTTATAACCAAACCCTTCTGATTCAATTTCACTGGCAGAACAGCAGAATTAATTAGTAATTCCTTGTAATATGAGTAACGCAGGGTTACTAAATTTACCCCAATAACACCAGTGGTATTAATAATGTCACCCAACCCCTACTTAATTGCCACCAATGGATGTTCATAAGGCCTTAGAGCAGACTTGCTGCAATGAAAACAAGGTTTGGAATGTTTGGTCACATGTGCTCAGTGGCTGCTCCTCTGCTAAGATGGAGGTGCGTCGTCCCACTGTTTTGTGCAGTGAAGAAAAGGTAAAAATGAAATGATAATAAGACACCGTTAATATCATTTTATTTTTCCTCAAGAGCAAGGTTAGGGGAGGGCTGGGCTGAGCTGGAGGAGGGCTGGAGGAGGAGTGGAGTGTACCATAAGTGTGCATGACCATTTGACCAGTCATGTGTGCCCAGCAAAACGGTCATGCGCACTTAATATTCCTCCACCCTGCTGTATTGCACAGTTGGGTGGAGAAGAGGCCAGGCTCCCACTCCCAGTTAGAGCTCCGAACCAGGCTGCTCAGACCAATCACAACTCTGCTGTCATGCTGGTGACAGCAGCATTGTGATTGGCTTAGGGGAGTCTTGTAGTCTGTGTGCTTCTGGGAGACAAAAAAGAGAAGAGGACGAAGGAGAGACAGAACTGTCTCTCTTGACAGAAAAGGTAAGTTTTTTAAAAAAAATAGTTTTTATTTTTTTATACCCCCACCTCCGCTGTGTAGTAGCCACCACTTCATGTGCTTCAAAATGTTTGTGAAGGTCTGAGGTTAACTACTCTGTAAATGAGATGGAAGCCCTGGCCATTCTTTCAGCATTGAGAGAGTTCACAAATCCAGTGTGGGGCACCACTTTTAAGGCTTGTACTGATCACAAACCTCTGAAGGAGGTCTTCATTGAGAAGGGTCTGGATTCCATCTTGACAAAGATAAAAAGGCAGGTGATTTTTTTGTTTGCTTTTTTGAGGATTGGTGGATGACATTCAAGGGGTCAGGAATTTTTCATCTGACAGTCTATGGGGGTCATTTTGACCTCGGCGGTCTTTTCTCAAGACCGCCGAGGGACCGCCGTGCGGAATAACGCCTGTGCAGGCAGTTTGCCGCTTGGCCTATTATGACCGTTGCCAGCTCTCCGTCCCTTTACGAACGGAGAGACGCCAACAGCCATACAGACGGGAGGCGGGGAAGTGGAGGTTGCTCCACCTCCACCGCCACGCCAACAGAACACCGCCCAGCGAATCACGTCCTGTGATTCGCCCTGGCCGTGTTCTGTTGGCGGTGTGGTGTCGGCGGAGCTGCCCCCATGGCTCCTGTCCTCTCCCGGAGGATCGACGGACCAGGTAAGTCGATTGTCCGTTAGGGGAGTGGGTGGGGGGGTGTTGTGTGTTGTGTGCGTGCATGGGGGTGTGCGTCTGAGTATGTAGAGGGGGTGTGTGAGTGCTTTTATGCTTGTGAGGGTGATGCATGTTTGGGAATGAGTGCGTGTATGTCTGTGGGTATGTCTGTATGGATGTGTGCGTGTATGTTTGAATGTGGGTGTGCGTGTCTGACTGTGTGTGTGGATGTTGGCATGTATGTCGGGGTGTGTGCGTGTGTGTTGGTGGTGCCTGCATGCGTGTCGGGTGTGTGTGAGTTATGTGATGTTGGGGGTCGGGGTGGGGAGACGGACCCTGCCACCTTTCGGGGGTGGCAGGGGTGGTGGGGGGTGTAGGGGAGTGAGTCGGGGTGGGGTGAGGGGTGGGGGAGACCTCTATCAGTGCCAGGGAAGGAATTCCCAGGCACTGATAGTGCTTACCGTCATGGATTTCATGGCAGTTCAAACCACTGGAAATCCACAGCGGTAAGCCGGGTCCAAATACCGCCAGTGGTATAGTGACGGCCGCCGGGCTGGATACCCAGGTCTCCAGCCCGGCGGTCATCTCCACCCTGGCGGGCGGAACGGAGAACCGGCGGATGACCATGGCGGTAACCGCCATGGTCATAATTCCACAAAGTAAGACCGCCAGCCTGTTGGTGGTCTTACCGCCGGTTCTCCGCCTTCCGCCAGGGTCGTAATGACCCCCTATATCTTTTGATAACTTGTTCAGATAAAGATGATGTCCAAGATGTGTTTACTGAGGAAGAGGTATATGTATGTGTGACATCACATTGTGAGCAATTTCTGAGGAGTTTTGGAAGAGTGAAATAGAGATAGATCCTGTATTGTTGGAAGTAATAAACGCTGCTCTGTTCGTTTGATAGGCAAGGCATGATTCATGATAACATATTAATTATCTATGGGCAAGGGCATGAAATTGAGAGGTACTAGGCGAATACCTCTTGTAGGTCTGAGGAGTATTGTGACTCAGGCTCATGAAGTTCACATGAGCATAGTTAAGACCAAGGAAACATTGTGAAGTAGTTTTCAGTGTCCTGGAATGGATAATCAGGTAGAGCAGGCTGTCAGAGGGTGTCTAGAATGTAAAATAGTGATAGGGTTTTAGCACCTCAACCTTGTACCTTTGATTTGGTGGAACTCACCAGTCATCCTTGGGAAGAAATTGCCATTGAGGAGTTGGACACTTAAGTAGGGAGCATCAAACACCTTAGCTTTTGGTACTTCTGAATTTATGCTCAAGGTAGGTGGAAGTGGCATATGTGCATGATATTACTGCTTCAGGGGTTATCAAATGTTTGGAAGATGAATTTAAAAAAGGGATTTTTCCTAAATTAATTCCATAAGACAATGGTTCTAGTGTAATGGTAGAATATTTTTGTGCCATCTATGATGAGAAAATCTGTCTATTATTCAGAAACAATGAGTCAGTGGAGAGATTGAACAGGATGATGAAGGAGAGTATTCAAATAGCCAGAGTGAACAGTTTGGACAGGAAAAGGGATTACAAAGGAGAATCACTGCTTATCACACATCTTTAAACTCCTCTCCAGGGAAGATTTCTTTTGAGCTCTTTTGAGAAAGATCACCGAAGCACTAAACTGTGCCCAGGGTGGATGAATTGAGAAAAAGGGGTGAAGTTCAGTGGAGTAGGTAGTTGGGACGATACAAAGATAGAAAATAAATGGAAGACACATTTCGACTAACGGAAGTGTGTCAGGAATTTACATGCTAAAGTGGGTGATTGTTCCAAGAGAAGAGCTCCTCTTGGGTGTGTCCAGTTGTTTAATTTCACTCAAAGAGCTCCAAAGACATTCATGAAAATAGCCAAAATTAATTCTAACCTAAACTATTGATTACAATCTCATGAAAATATTTACTCCATCACTTTTTACCACCCAACAAAGATGACCATTTACCTGAGAAATACTCTCATGAGAATTCTCCTTCACTTCTTTTGTTTGTCCTTTCATCACCTTGTTCCTGAAACATTTGATAAAATGCCTTTTCTTGCCAAAGCCACACTAATTTCTTGCGGTTATGGTGGTGGTGCTGGTGGCGGTGCAGGCAGTGGTGGGGGAAGGCTCCAGCCCTTCCCCTGCAGCCTGGGACGGCTGCCCACTGGGGCTGCTGCTGCTGGTGGTGGTGCTGTTGGTGGTGCTGGTGGCGGTGCAGGCAGTGGTGGGGAGAGGCTCCAGGCCTTCCCCTGCAGCCTTGGACAGCTGCCCGCTGGTGCTGCTGCTGCTGGTGGCGGTGCTGGTGGTGGTGGGGGAGGCTCCTGCCCTTCACCTGCAGCCTCGGACGGCTGCCCACTGGAGTTGCTGCTGCTGGTGGCGGTGCTAGTGGCAGTGCTGGTGGCAGTGCAGGCAGTGGTGGGGGGAGGCTCTAGCCCTTCCCCTGCAGCCTCGGATGGCTGAACTGCCATGGTTGGTGGTGGGGACTCAGAATTAGTCCCAGCACCAGGCCTCCTGTCCTTCCTGCCTGCAGGTGCAGGTCCCTTCCCTTCCCTTTCACAGCTGGTGGTGCCTCCTTGCCCTTCCACTTGGCAGCTGGTGGTGCCTCCTTGCCCTTCCCTTTGGCAGCTGGATGTGCCTCCTTGCCCTTCCCTTTGGCAGTTGGTGCAGGCACACTTTCAGTGCTGAAGGTTGGTTCCGTGGAGCCTCTCCCATATGCAGTAGCTGCCGACACTACGGTGGCCGTGGACTGGGTGGCTTAGGTGCTCGCCTGGGTTCTGACCTCCCTGGCCCGATATGAAGGATGGGGGTGGGGGGGGGTAGGGAAGAGGTCAATGGTGTAGAGGAAAAGCTTCTTTGGGACACTGGGGTGGGAAGAGGGAGAAGGTTTGGAAGTGGAGGAAGAGCAAGTGGTTGTAGGAGGTATCAGTCTGCTGCAGGTGCATGGGCTGGATGCTGTTGTGAGGTGGATGGCTGTTCGGAGTCTGAGTGCTTGCATTTGTGTACTTTGGGAGGAGGGGGGAAAAACAGAGTGTGAGAGGACACAGGGGACGTGTGCATGGATGTGGGTGTTGTGACTGCCAGTGAGGGGTGTGTAGTGATAGGCGTGATGGTGATGGAGGTAGTGGATGAGGATATAGTGCATGCAGGTGTAAGTAGAGAAGCTACTGGGAGGGTGGTGGACGAGGAGGAGGGGGACACAGTGAAGGCAGTGGATGTTGGTATGTCTGATTCTGGATGGTGTATGTGTGAGTGCCTGTGGGACGATGTGTGGTGCTTGTGTTTGCCTCAGCCACTCCTGTGTGTTTTCTAGGGTGCATGCTGGTCTGATGTGTGCTTGGGATAGGTTGGGGTTGAGGGGAATGGGACAGGGTAGAGGAAGTTGGAGGATGGAGGCTAGAAACAGGGACAATGGCTGCCATCAGGGAGGAGGCCAGAGCCTGGATTGATCTCTGTTGGGCCGCCATGCTAGAGTGAATGCCCTCCAGGAATGCATTTGTTTATTGCAAATGGGCTGCCAGCCCCTGGATGGCAGTCACTATGGTTGACTGCCCAAGAGAGATGGATAAAGGAGGTCAATAGCCTCCTCACTCAGGGCAGCAGGGCTACCTAGGGCAGAGCCTGAGGTGCCTGGGGCGAAGGAGATGCCCACCCTCCTGGGTGAGCGGGCACGGGAAACACGCTGAGGGGCTGCTGAGAGGGCGGTGCTGGTAGAGGGGTGGCGGCTGTACCTGTAGTTGGGGTGGGCACAGAGATGTCCGCCACCACCAGGGAGCTTCCATTGGAGGAGGTATCACTGCCAGAACAGTCCTCTCCAGTCTCCGCTGTGGTGCTCACCTCGCACTCCGTCCCACCGGTGCACTCACCGTTGGTGGATTCAGCCTCCTGGGCCCTGTGGGATGCAGTTCCCTCTGTTGCTGGTGCCTCTGCTCCTCCGCCGGATGATGCTAATAAATAAAAGGACAGGATGACAAAACAAAAAGGGGAGGATAGACAAAGGATACACTTGGTCAGTGGCAGCAAAAACACCACCGTTGGCATACACAACACACACACACACACACACACACAGGGAACAGCCCTATACACTACACATAGCACTACCAGACACAATGCTAGTCACCAGGCCATGGACAGGAATACCTAATGCCAATAGCAGCATACCTGAAACCCACAGACCCCTGCCCAGCAGTGGATGCCTACTAGCTAGGTAGGAGGTGGTTTTCATCAGCCACTGCCCAACACGGGACCTATCCTGCAATGTCCAGCCTGGCCTATGGGCACCCACAGACCCACATCCCCCACCAGGAGACCACCCCACCACGCGCAAGTAGTATTTTGGGAAACTGTACTCACCCCCTTGTGGCTGCTGTGATGCCCTCAAGTGCCCATCTAGGTCTGGGAGGCCACCGCCAGTATGAGGGCCATCAGGGGGGTCAGGGTTCGACAGGCACCCCTTCCTAATGAGAGGCCTTCCCCAGCTGGGCCTCCGCCATCTTCCTTGCACAGCGTTTCAGGTCCTCCCACCCTTTGCGACAGTGGGTGCTCTGCCTGCCGTAGACCCCCAGGATCCGCACGTCCTTGGCAATGGCACGTCATATACCTTTTTTCTGATGGGCACTGACCTGCAGGATAAGAAGCATAGAAAAAGGTGTCAGTCATACCGTCCGACCTGTCACAATCATGGCCCACTTTAGCCCTCCCATCCGCTTACGCACTGCTCACCATACATGCAGCACACTGTCCAGAACTCTTCCACCAACTCCAGTACACGAGGCCCTCACACACAACACTCCATGCATTCATGCCCCTTGCATCGTGCTCACAGTGTACTCACCTGTTGGTCTGGAGGCCCCTACAGCACTCGGTAATGGGGTAGGACCCCATCCACCAGTCTCTCCAAACCTGCAGCGGTGAAGGCAGGGGCCCTTTCCCCAGTGACATGAGCCATGGTCGATTCCAGACACAGGTAACAGCAGCACTTGCAGTGTAGTTCCTCTCCTGTTGAAGGTCAGGTAGCAAGTGAGTGAACAGAAAATGGCGGTCACGTCCATGACGGTGTGTACCGTCACTGCCGGTGTACATCACTATTGGCCACTGTAACCCATAGGGTCCAATGACAACCAATGAGGAGTTGCACGGCAGTACTTGACCGCCTCCCGCAATGGCACACAACATCAGCAGCATTACCTCATTTCCACATCTCCATCCACACAGGACAGTCAGATGCCATTTGTGGGGGGGCAGGCCATGGCACCGTACTGCGTCACAGTACACCTAGGCACCACTTAGGCCTATCCAACAATATACTGTTACAGTCACAACATGCAATGCAGTGTAGTGTTTGGAAATGTAGAATACTGACCAGCTGCTCACCCTTTTGCCCCCTAGTTTACAACTGCTGTGGATGAATAGGAAATGGAGACATCCCCGCGTGTACAGACCCCTGGTGTACTTGGCACATTATCCTCACCTATAGACTGGACAGGGCCACAATCACAGAGCTGTGTGCCAAATTGGAGCCTGACCTGATATCTGCTATTTGTCACCCCACCGGTATCCCCCCTCCTGTGCAAGTCCTATCTGCGCTCCGTTTCTTGGCAACTGGCTCCTTCTAAGTGACAGTGGGCTTGGCAGCAGGAATGTCTCACCCAATGTTCTCAATAGTGCAGACCAGAGTGTTGGTTGTCCTGATTAAACACATGCACAACTACATTGGTTTCCCCCAGGTGGAGGATTTGGCCACAGTGAAAGCTGACTTCTATAAAATGGGACATATCCCCAACATTATTGGGGCTATTGATGGTACACATATTGCATTTGTCCCCCCCCCCTCGGAGAAATTAACAGGTGTTCAGAAATCGAAGAGCTTCCACTCGATGAATGTGCAGATAGTGTGCCTGGCAGACCAGTACATCTCCCATGTCAATGCTAAGTATCCTGGGTCTGTGCATGATACCTACATCCTGAGGAATAGCAGCATCCCATATGTGATGGCTCAACTCCAGAGGCACCGGGTATGGCTAATAGGCGCGCCCATGGTTCACACTCAGTTGGTGTTGGTGTATGGGTATAGTGTAGGCCATACAGGTTAGTGTTTGGCTAATAGGTATATCTTGATATTTGCAGGTGACTCTGGTTACCCCAACCTCTCATGGCTACTGACCCCTGTGATGAATCCCAGGACAAGGTCAAAGGAACGTTATAATGAGGCACATGGGCGAACAAGAAGAATCATAGAAATGACTTTCGGCCCCCTGAAGGCCAGGTTTTGTTGCCTCCATCCAACTGGTGGATTCCTGTACTACTCACCGAAGAAGGTCTGCCAGATAATCGTGGCATGCTGCATGTTGCATTACCTTGCCTTACGTCGCCAGGTGCCTTTTCTGCAGGAGGATGAGGCTGGAGATAGGTGTGTGGCAGCAGTGGACCCTGTGGACAGTGAAGATGAGGAGGCAGAGGATGAGGATGAGGACAACAGAACAGCTATTATATGACAGTACTTCCAGTGACACACAGGTAAGACACTGTAACTTCACTTTGCATTGACAGTTTTAAATTTGACATTGTACATGGCAGGCAGATTCTCCCAATTCTATGGCCAATTATTGTACCCTTTGGCATCTCTATTTTCAGATATCTGTGCCCCACTCTGGCACCTGGTGTGTTGACTGCAGCCAACTACAGGTCATTCCTTTGTATACATTAATGTACAGTTGTATTGCAGATTTTAAACCTCGTTAAACTAATACATAGTTAAATCATTTGACAGAGTCCATACTTGTATTTATTCAAATGGTGTTTATTTAAGTGCTAATAAGTAGCGGGGTATGTGCAATGGGCTGGGGTGATGGTGGAGGAAAGTCCAGGATATATTCCACTCTATTTGTATCACAGGTGCATTGTCCGAGGGGGAATAGGTAGTGGAGCAATGGCAGTTCAAGGTGGACAGGGTGACAGAGTGGGACACAAAGGTGACAATCATGAGAGTCTTATTTCCTTGAGGGGGTCTTGGCAATATTCTCTGGCTTCTTTCTGGATTGCAGGGACTGTTTGTAGGGTGGTTCTCCTTCTGCAGAGGAGGGGTGCTAGTGGCCTGTTGGTCCTGTGGCGGGGCCTCCTGTCTACTAGCGGCAGCGGAGGTGGAGGGCTGTTCATTAGTGTGGCTAGTGTCAGGGGCCCGGTGGTGTGCCACTGCCTCCCTTATGGTGTTGGCCATGTCTGCCAGCACCCCTGCAATGGTGACCAGGATGGTGTGGACGTCCTTCAGGTCCTCCCTGATCCCCAGGTACTGTCCCTCCTGCAGCCGCTGGGTCTCCTGCAACTTGTCCAGTATCTGGCCCATCATCTCCTGAGAATGGTGGTATGCTCCCAGGATGTTGGTGAGTGCCTCCTGGAGAGTCGGTTACCTGGGCCTGTCCTCCTTTGTCACACAGCAGTCCTCCCAGCTTCCTTGTTGTCCTGTGCCTCTGTCCCCTGAACTGTGTGCCCACTGCCACTGACCTCAGGACCCTGATGGTCCTGTGTTAGTGGGGTTACCTAGGGTCCCTGTAGTGATGGACACACTGCTGATTGACGTGTCCTGGGGACAGAGGTGTGGGCCCGCTGGGTGGGTGCTGTGCTGCTATTTCCTGGGGGAGGAGGCTCTATGGTGGTGTGAGACTGTGCCTGGGTAACTGAGTGTCCAGAGGTCCCTGATGGGCCAGGTTGGTCATCCAGATCCAGGTGACCAGAGCTGCTGTCATCACTGTGGGCCTCTTCTGTGGGGAGACTGGATGTTGCTGGCACCTCTTCTCCGGTGACATTGGCTGGGGTACCTATGGGGATGTAAATGCAGTGTTGATGTTTCTGTGTGTGACATATTGTGCATGGGTGGGTTGCCCTTTATGGTTGTTATTGCCCTGGCAGCTTTTCCTTGTGTGAGTAGTGATTTTCTCTAATGTGCATGCTTTAGTGATGGGTGTCCATGCAGCGACGTGAGTGATGTTCATGGATTGGTGATGGATGCAGGGCTTGGTAATGGGATAGGTGGTTTGTGACGGTGGGGTGTATGTGAGGTGGTGGGGTGATGGGGGTGAGGGCCAGAGTGGGGGTATGTTATGGCATGCAAGTAGGGGGGTGAAAGTAGTGAAGAGTTGACTTACCAGAGTCCAGTCCTCCAGTTACACCTGTTAGGCCAGAACGTAGCTTCCCCCGTAGGTCGTTCCACCTCTTCCTGATGTCATCCCTTGTTCTGGGGTGCTGTCGCACGACGTTGACCTTGTCCACGATTCTCCGCCATAGCACCATCTTCCTAGCAATGGATGTCTGCTGTACCTGTGATCCGAATAGCTGGGGCTCTACACGGATGATTTCCTCCACCATGACCCTTAGCTCTTCCTCTGAGAACCTGGGGTGTCTTTGTGGTGCCATGGGTGTAGTGTGTGTGGTGTGTGTGAGGGTGTGTGAGGTGATGTGTTGGGGTGTGTGCTGAAAGGTGCATGGATGGTGTATGGGTGATGGTGTTCTGTGGCTCTGGTTCTGTGGGTGTTCTTGGTGTCTTGCTCTCTCTGGGTTGTGGGTAGTGTGTGTGTTTTATTTTGGTGTGGGTGTGGTGTGTGTATGTGTGTCAGGTGTGTGCAGTTTGAATTGTCCAATGTAGTGTTGTTTTCTTAGGTTGTGTGTATTTTGAGCGCGGCAGTTTGTACTGCCAATGGTTTACCATGGTTCAATGTCCACTGCAGTGATTCGTGGGTCATAACGCTGTGGGTGTAGTTCTGTTGTCGGAACGGTCTGGGTTTTACTACCGCCAGTTTATCACTGATCTTTGGTCTGGCGGACTTGTGCGTGTGGCTGTATAGTGATGGATTGCTATGTGTGGGTCATAATATGGGTAGCAGTAAACCTCTTTGGGGCGTTATGTTGGCGGCTGTCGGCATGGCGTTAAGCAGAACTTACCGCCAATGTCATAATGAGGGTCTATGTCTGCTGTAGCAGACCTGAAAAAGCAGCAGTGAGCACTAACAAGCACATAATTAGCCTTTCTTTTTTATCTTTCTTAGAACCAACAATAAGTGATTTACAATCTAGTGGTCCTTTGCTAAAGGTGTGCCTGTCACCGTAAAAGACAGGCTAATGAAATTTGTCTACGTCTGTATGTCACTCCTACTCATTGTATATCTTTGAAAATGAGTGTTTGGTACCACACTGGAAAGGCTAATGAAGTTCATCAAGGTGTGCCTGTCACAAGTCATCAAATTCCAACTGATCATTATACTGTCATCAGACAACAATCGTTTCCTTGTGTCACTTGCTGTGCTTCACACAGTAGATGGAGCTTGTTTTTTAACACAACAGTTTTCATCCAACTTTGGTCTGATTTCTTTCTTGTGGTGCTTGAGCTTGTTGTCCTCTTGTTGGAATGCAGCTTAACTCAGCGCAGGCATGCTGATGAGAACCCCCTCTTTCCGCTAGCCTTTTTAGGGCACAGACCCCACCATGAAAAGGCTGGTGGATAAGTAGTGCCCTGCCAAGCAACGTCAGAATGTGCACTGTCCGATTTGCAGACAGTGCTCATTCCGAGGGTGCTGGCCGGCCCCCTCCGTGCTACAAGATAGCACTTGGCTCCTTTAAGGGTGCCGAGTACAATCTCGTAGCACTGTTGGTCCTGGGTTGGGACCACCAAACTCATAATGAGTCCCTTAATCTTCATTATCTCCATGCTGAATTTTTTTCTTCCCACAAAGTGGGCCTCTATCCGACCATGTAACAAAGTGATCAATTGGCACAGGCACAGCATCCAGGGTAAATGTTGTAGAGAGGTTTAATGGAAACATCTCAGACACCAACAGCTACAGGCAACTGATATCTAGATCAAATGTTAATATTCCATTGACATCATTGCATTCTGTGGTGGATGGAATGGAATGGGAAACAGTACAAGGGAGAGGTATTAGCACAACTGAGTATTGTAATTGTGATGTCTAAAGGCACAGGCACATAATTAATGTTAGTACAGGACACATCTGAACTACCAGCTATCACATCAAAATATCGAAGAATGTTCTCAATAGCATTGCTGCTGGCTAAATTGGGATACTGAAGTACTGAAAATCAACAACCATACCAACTCAAGATACATGACTGTGAGATATGTTTAAAACGGCGCTAGGAGAGCAATTCCTAAGATTTATAATTTGGGGCCCCGTGTAAAATTATTTGGATTTGCGATTTCCTAATTGTGATTCCATGGAAATCGCAATTAGGGGAAGGCAATTTCAAATGTAAGAAACTCCATTGTAGAATGACCACCCATCCATAATTTTCACAGACTGCCCGTAATTTCACCCAGCCATTCGGTGTCCGTGAAGAAAGGCTTAACAGACAGCATTTGTTCGTAATTTTAGTCTTTCCCCAAAAGGACAGCGGACGGCAAGGCGAAATTACGGGCAGATCAGTTTCCCCAGCTGGATTGAAAGGCAGGGCGTCTCCTGTGCTCTGATGGAGGGAGGGGCAGAAAGATAAGAAAAGGGCTTCTTGCCAGGGGATCTCCTTCACTAAAAAAATGCAGATGCGCCCAACTGGTAAATCTGCAAATGCAAAGGGGCTTGGAAACCTGCATTGACTTTCTTCAAAGGAGTCACTTGAAGCTTTCTGATGACATGTGAAGATATTGTCTTTTAGAGAGGTACTGTAATGGTATTCCAATGTGAGCTGTGGAGTTTGTGGTTTAAAACTGGTTAACTGGTTAACTGTTATAAAAAATTTTAGTACTAGGCATAAACTGTATATTATTCAAATCTGTATTTTAGAAGGACTTTTTTATTTAACTGAAATGTATTTGCACATTTTGTAACAACCTATATTATGATGTAATTGTACTTATATAGCTCTTACTAGCCCTGACGAGGTGTCAAATGCATGTTTAAAATAAGGACTTACACATTCACAGTTCTTTCAGGGACCTCGGTACCTCATAGTACTATCAAACATTGGCAAAGCCAATAGGTCTTGTCTACACAAGAGTTATTGGCTTTGCCAATGTGTTTTAGCCATATTATACACCAAAGTAGCTGCTGTTCAGCATGGCTAAAAGTTAGTGGCATGGTGGTGTGGAGTGGTTTAGAGTGGCATAGGAGCAGTGGTGTAGAGCCCAGTGGTGCAGAGTACAATGCAGTGGGGTAAAGTGCAGTTGTTTAGAGTGCATTGGCATAGAGTGCAGTGATTTAGAGTGCAGTGGCATGGAGTGGTGTGGGGCAGAGTAGAATGGCATAGAGTGCAGTGGAGCAGAGTGGCATACAATTGAGTTGCAGATAGTGCAGTAGTGTAGAGTGGTGCAGGGCATATAGTGCAGAGTACACTCACATGGCAGAGAGTGCAGTGGCGTAGAGTATTGTAGATTAGAGTATAGTGCCTAGAGTGCAGTGGCATTGAGTGCAGTGATGCACAGTGCAGTGGCAAAGAGTGCATTAGCATTGAATGGAGTTGTACAGACTAGAGTGGTGTAGAGTGCAGTGTTGCAGAGTAGAATGTCAGTGCAGTGGTGTAGAGTGGTACAAAGAACAGTGGCATAGAGAACAGTGGTGCAGAGTAAAGGGCAGTGGCATACAGTGCAGTTGTTTAGAGTGCACTGGTTTGGGGTGCAGTGGCACAGAGTGGCATGGGAGAGTGGCATAGAGTGCAGTGGAATAGAGTGTATTGGTGCAGAATGTAGTAGAACAGAGTAGAGTTGTGTGGAGTATAGTGGTGACCAGTGCAGTGTTGCATAGTAGAGTGTCAGCGTGCAATGATGTCGAGTGCAGTGAACTAGAGTGCATTGGTCAGAGTCGCGTAGAGTGCAGTGGCGTAGAACAGACTGTTTCAGAGTAGAGTGCAGTTGCAAACAGTGGAAAGGTGCAGGGTAGAGTGCAGTGGCATAGAATGCAGTGACACAGAGTGCAGTGGCGTAAAGTAGATTTTTTCACAGTAGAGTGAAGTGGCTCAGAGTGGAGAGGTGCAGGGTAGAGTGGAGTTGCATAGAGTGGCATAGAGTGAGATGGTATAGAGTAAAGTGGTGTAGAGTGCCGTGGAATAGAGTGCAGAGGTGCACAATAAATTAGAGTGACGTACAGTGTATTGATGCAGAGTTCAGGAGCTAGAGATGAGTGTTACAAAGTAAAGTGCACTAGCATAGAGTGTATTAGCTTAGAGTGCAGTGGGGTACAGTGCAGTGTTACAGAGTGGCACAGAGTGGAATTGGGAAGACTAGATTGGTGTTGCCTAGACTGGAGTGGTATAGTGTGCAGAGGCACAGAGTGCAGTGGTGTAGAGAGGCAAAAATTGGCACAGAGTAGAGTGGTACAGAGTAGAGTAGAGAGGCATAGTGTGTAATAGCATAGAGTTCAGTGGCATTATGAGGAGTGGGTCAGAATGGAGAAGAGTGTAGTGCAGTGGCATGGAGTGGTGTACAGTGGAGTGATACAGAGTAGGGTACAGTGGTGTGGAGTGGAGCAGAGTGGAGTGGGGTATGCATGGGATGGTAACCCACTGCCATTACAGACAACACATTTCTGATTGAAATGACCATTACATTTGCACAGACATAAAGTTTTTCAAATCAAACTATACTGTGCACAGACAATGATGTGTGGAAATTTCATCACCCAATGCACTGATTTGTTTTAATTATAAAAAGGTATTTGTTTCCAGCACAGTTCAGAATTAACAAAAATGTTCTTCATTTGTACTCTTAATTCTGATATATTCTGAAGTTTATTTAAATGTTTTCATGTGATAGAAAAAACTCTTCCCTAACCCGAGTATCCAGCAAGATTGTCACATAAATCCTCTCACTTTGAAGTCAGAGAAAGAAAAGTAAACACTAAGGGCCAGATGTATCAAGCTCCTGGTTTGCATTTCTTAAATAGAAAATTTTAAGAAATCGCTACTTAAGAAATGCAAAATGGGATGCATGAAATTTGCGATTCGGTAATAGATATTTCTTAAAATTCGCAATCGCTATTACTGAATCGCAATTAGAGAATGGGACTCTATTCATCCCTACATAGGTGCGAATGGTTTTGCATTTCCCAATTTGCGAATTCCAGTTAGGAATTTGCAAATTAGGTAATGCAAACCCCAGGGTGCTGGGGGCCTAAGGCCCCCTCTGATGCACCCTAAATAATATTTGCAGACATGTGAAGCACACACATGCCCTAGAGGCGTGTGTGCGCTACATGTCATTTTTAAAAATGCATTTAAAAATTGCACATGCTTACCATCAAATTGGATTTGGTGGTAATTGCATTTCCTAAATGCCCAATTCACATTTAGGAAATGCCTAATACATCTGCTTTGGAAATCGCAAAGAGGAATTGCTTATTTGCGATTTCCTATTTAGAGAATCGCAATTTGTGATTCTCTAAATGGGGTTGCAATTTTAAGGAATCGCTATTTTTGCGATTCCCTAAAATTGCACAATGAATGACTTTCATACATCGTGAAAGGCATTTTTGCATTCGTAAACGGCCAAATTTTGCGATTTGCACCATTTGCGAAAGCAAAATTGCTTGATACATCTGGCCCCAAGTTCCCACCGAACACAGAGCCTGACATTTGACTTTGTTCTTTGAATGAACAGCAAATGTGATGTGATAAGAACAAGATTTACAGGCCTATTTACAGAAAGGAGCACTCAGGACGATACTGTAAATAAGATTTGGTCAAGGGAAGGGGCAAACTGAAGCTGCATAGCCTAAAACAAATAAAGCAAGCAAACTGAAAGCAAAAAATTTGAGTTACAAACCACAAGGCCAATTGCAAGCAACGGGTGGAATGCATTCCCATGGAAGCGCTAAGAATGTACTTAAAGTGACAAGCGTGGGATACTTTGTGGGGAAAGTCCAGTATTTTAGTCCAATCCGTATCTTGTAGAGGTGTGTCCACATCAATCTCCCAAGTAGTATGATGAGAAGACCTGGAGTGGTTTCCATGTTTCAGGAAAGGTCTGTGCACCCATTCCATCAGTTTGTCACCAGTTCCTATGGTGTAGAGCTTCTGGCACACCTCTTGTAGGGTTAGTGCTAGATGGCAGACATGAAATAGGGCATTTAATGATTATTTAAGGTGGCTGTAAGTGAGGAGTTTACCAGGGTCAAGATGGTAGTCTTCCACAAGGGTTTGAAAATTTAGTAGCTCGCCGTCCAGAAACAAATACCCCAATTTTAAGACACCTGCAGCATGCCACTGATGGAGTTGCTCTGAGCACAGTCGTCCTGTGCAAGTGGGAAGGCTTAGCAAAGGTAGTGCAGGAGCACAGGGTTTCTCCGTGTCAGTGAGTTTACAGGTTCTAGCATGGCAAAAGAAAGCTGTGCATGATAACCCTGGTTGGTGATCCACAGAATGGTCAGTAGGAAACAATGAGCAATTCATAAAGCCTTCCTTAAAAGTCCAGAGGTGGGCAGAAAGCCAGAGAGCCACCCACTGGACATTTGCAACTGAATAATAGCATTCTAAGTCCCGAAGACCTAATCCATCCGCAGTCACTGGTAGCATTAGAGTGGAAAAAGCTACCTGACGGTGCCACAGCCACCAAATCAGATGTGTTGCATGTCTGAAGAAGGAATGAAGTACAAGCAGGGGAAGGTTTGCAAAATAATACTATCATTGGGGTAGCACACTATCTTCCCTAGTGCCACGTGGCCCACTACAGAAAGCAGAAGAGAAGACCAAAAAGCAAACTGGGCTTGGAGGGACCGTGACACTGCCGAGATTTCCATCCTGCAAATCAGTGGAAGAATGGTAGATAATAATTACTAGGTATCAAAAGGTAACTGGTTCCCAGTTCAATCTGATATCTAATTGTACATAAAGGGGAAAACAGTGCCATATGTTAAAGAGACACTAATTAAATTTTAACATTTTTACATTTTGTTTGTGCAATTTACATCCCACATATTTTGAAGATTCTATTACTTGACACTTAGGGATAACCCAGATCACTAGTTTGGCTTTTTCTCAATTTTAAAACCATTTAAATACATGGACAAAGTGGGCAATTGCCTTGCACAACCTTGCAAGGTGTCTGGCCCCTGCTCACCCTTCAGAAGCACGAACAGCCGACCATTGCACCAGAATAATTTGCCAAGGTGGATGGGTGTTGCTTGTTCAACCACTTTACAGTGCCTCTTCTGTTTATCACCTGTGTGCAGAGACAACTCCCTAGGTACCAATACCTTCTGATAGTCTTGGTGGACCCATCTTGTCTGATTTCAGGAATTGTCCCACCTTGTTCTTTTCTTCCTTATTTATCCATTTCTCAGCAACAACCCTTTGAATCACTTGCCGTGGATCTCCCATTTGATATTGATTTCATCCTCCTCTTTTATTATCTTTGATTGGTAGTCCAGGCCCCAATTTCTGAGATAATGTAGAGTCCCAGACATTCACTCAGGTGCTGTGAGACTACAGACAAGTTGTGGGTACCTCACATTCTGACGACAGGTGTGAGACTGTCACCCACACCATAAGCCCTGCCTCATTAAAAAAAATGTAGGTTGAAAGTCCATGGGCGGTTGGGGTGAGCCAGATTTTTTTGTTCAATTTGTTTAAACTAGCATAATATTAATTACCTTGATGTTTCCCAAACTGTTTGCCAGGGGTTTTAAATGTTCAGAAATATAATCAAAATGTTGCTGTTACTTTCTCTTCAAGAAAGATTGGGTGGATTTGGGTAAGAGTGATGGCCTTGACACAGTGCTGAAGGGCATTAATTTACTACTGAACAAGGACGCAATGTGACACGTTAATGTAGCATACCAGGAAACAATCACAAAAAGACCTCAGTGAATAAATAGTGCTATGTTAAAAAAGAGTAAATAAATACACTGACAACATAGTGAGGCATGGCCTCTCTCGGGTGTGTCTGTAAAACTGACGCTTGTTCTTGAATTTTTGTCCTGAATTTTGACCCTTTGTCCTGAATTTTTGTCCTGAATTTTGACCCTTGGCCCTGAATTTTTTACAGTCCTTTCCAGAATTTGCCTCAATGCCAGGTGGTCACCCTACTCCATTGAGTTTCTTTTGCGATTCCTGGTGGGTCGCAAATAAACCTGCCTCATTAATATTAATGAGGTATGTCGCATTTTGAGACCCACTAGGAATCGCAAAAAAATCACAGGGATGGTGGCCTGCTGGTGTCATGACTGTGATTGCTTTTAAATAAATACATCTTTTTTTTTAAATGCAGTCCATTTACCTTAAAGGAAAACAGGCTACATTTAAAAAGAAAGAAAGTGAAATGTTCCAGTTTCAATTTTGAAGAGTAGGCAGTGATCCCCGGGACAACTGCCTGCTCTTCAAAAAAGTTTTTGCATTCATTCACAACGGGGAAGGGGTCCCTTGGGACCCCTTCCCATTTGCGAATGGGTTTGGTGCTAACTGCAATTGTTTTGCGACCGCATTCACGGTCAGAAAACAATCATATATACCATTTAGATTCGGTATTAAGAATGGACGCCCTGAAAACGCCCCTTCCTAATACAAAATCACAAACCCCAAATTGCGATTCGGTAACAAGTTAGCGAATCACAGTTTGGGCCTTGTACATCCCAAATAGCATTTTTCTAGCCGCAAACGGGCCGATACTGCGAAATTAACAGTTTGCGACTAGAAAAATGCTTTGTACATGTGGCGCCAAATGCTGAAAATCTAGGAGATATGGGAACTGTTCTTAAAAGTGTAATGTAATCAGGGATAGAACAGGGAGGTTGAGATTGTAAGCTAAGCAAATAAGGGAAACCTTCATGCAAATAATTTAAAGTAGTGGTCTCTAATAAGCAGCTAGTGGATTTATTTATCACATATCCATTGACAAGGATTGTTTCTCATGACATGCCTAATTTTATTTGACTTTAACTGTATCTACTTTTTACCCAATTGGACTTGTGATAGTGGGTCTTAACGATTCTGTACATTCATGTTTACTCAATAAAGAATTGCTAGATAAAAGGAGAATGCGACAGTATAAAGAATGTTAAATAATAAAATATACAAACATAAAATACACATTGGCAAAAAGAAACTGACTTAAGAAATTAACACTGCTTTGAAAGACTTGAGGCAGCACCAATCTTGGCTTCCAAGACAAGTGACT
Source organism: Pleurodeles waltl (assembly GCF_031143425.1). Taxonomy (NCBI): domain Eukaryota; kingdom Metazoa; phylum Chordata; class Amphibia; order Caudata; family Salamandridae; genus Pleurodeles; species Pleurodeles waltl. The sequence continues at coordinate 754,556,177 of NC_090446.1, read as the reverse complement.
AATAATGTATGTTGTTGTAGAGCAGTCCTGTACAGCATGTTGACGGCTACTGAAAGTTAAAACTCTTTGTGCAGAGGGGATAGTAACTCTAATTTTCTTTTCATTAAACTATCACATTGATGTTCGACTTATCATGCATCTCATTTTATGATTTACTTTATAGGCTATAACGCATGTTCAACGCTGTGTATTGCCACATGATGTGGGTGGCTGATGTCTTACCAGAACCACGTCTGAGAACAGCCGATTTTGCTATTTTTCACATTTGCATCATAGGTGCAGATTATTGGGATAAATTCACTGAATAGTTAGTTCTTCATTGTGTGAGGGTGGGTCGAATCGGGATGTCATGGAGCCGAATGCAGTACAGATCTTGCAGATAGGTGACACATTATTCACAAGTTGCCTATGGGCCTCGAAAGACTCGCTGCTGGTCCAATTCTATGTCTAGGAAATCCTCAATGCAGTGGTTCTTAACCTTTTGACTTCAGGGAACCCCCACCGAATCATTACTGGAATCTGAGGACCCCCAAAAATGTATTATTGGAAGGGAGGAACCCCTGGTTTAAGCAATGTCTGTGATTTGAACCTTAAAACAAAACACAAAAAAACTAAAGGTATACACAAAACATATGCCCAAAATGTAAATATTTTGTTTATTTCACAATCAATTGCTTCTTTATTTGTATATATTTTATACATTTTATTTTATTAAGTTTTTAAAACAGTCACAGACCCCATTGTGAACCCCCAGGTTTTCTTGGACAACAGGTTTAGAACCATTGACCTAAAGCATACACTCAAACCGGTCACCTGGAATGTCTCGAGGCTTAATAACCTGACTAACAAACTAAGATGGCCTCCATGAATTATACACACAAGCTTTTACATCTTAATTTTTTTAATACACTCCCCAATGAAGCTGCACAAAACAGATCTACAGGTAAGCAATCGTGCTGTTGATGTGGTTATCTCAGAGTCGGCTTTATGAGCCTAGCTTGGCAGTGCTCCATTATTTTTCACTTCTAGAAAGCGGTCTGCAAAATTATTAAATAGTGCTTGATTTGTAAAAAATAAGTGCTAGGGGCCTTATCGAAAGGCCACTACAGCTTCCACCACCAAATGCCCCTGCCAAAGCTGCTGGTTGCAGTGCAAACATAACTTTTTACAGTCACACTCCTACAAGTCTGACAATTCAGACTTTTAATATACATTAAAAGTACCTACTATCCAACTATTCTTGTAGTGCAGGGAAGCAGATTTTAGTCATTTTCATGTGTATGCACTTATTGAACAGCTCATGTTGTGTTCATCACAAAATTAGACAAACAATACCACAATGTGCCAACCTGTCAGAAGTTCCGGTGTTGACATAAAGTTCTGGTTCTGAACACCGGAAACCACCGGCTCAAATTAAGCACTAATCACAAATGTCACTCACGGCCGATTGGAGGTCTTCCCATTGGTGGTTTTGCTGGGCTAAGTGGTCAGGGTCAATCTTCAATCCAGGAAATTAACTGCCATGTTACTACTTCTACAGTCGCCATGGCCTGGCTGTGATGAGTCCTGCCAAGGGTAGTATGTTGGTTACTAAATGTATCTTACTTTTATGATTATGCTGACACTTACTCCTTCCTACATTCTGCTGTCAACAGACCACCACATGTATGGCATCCTTTATGATCCACTGCTGTAATTTTAGGTTATTTTAATGTTTGTGAAAAGTAAGGATTGGTGGCTTGTGAAATGGGTATATTACAGGAATGCCGGGTAATGTTGTGTTCCTGTTTTGTTAAGCGACTAGCCTTCACTAATGGCTACATGTAATCTCTCACGGCTGTTGGACCTGATGTTTAGAAATAAAGTTTAAAACTACGCTTTGTAATGTAGCTTGATATGGAGTCAATTATTCTGTGCTCAACATCTTACCCTGTAGTGCCTTCAGGGCATGCGGAGTCATGCACGTGTCTGCTGGAAAGTGAGCTTCCGAGAGGTACAGCAGACTCTCAGAGACAGCCGCATAACCCCACTGTTTTAGCCTTCCTGTTGCTCTTTAGTCAGTTCGTTGTCGCAGGACTTTTTCCTTCCCTATGCTTGGCATTCTTTTGGCTTCCGAGCACGAATCCTGTTCATGCACGCCCGTTCTTTTAATTGCCTACGGCGTGCCCCACAGACTCCGGAGCTGTTTCTTTCTGTAAAACAGATTGCATAATATGGCGCCTAGCAGCAACTAGAGGCAATTCAAAGAGGGAAAATCAGACAGAATATTATGGCCTTTAAATGTATGCTCGCTAATCTTTTCAAGTAACTTCTTTGACTTGACAAGTTAAGATTGATGCTAAATATTTCTTTACTTTTCCCCAATCCATTCAACATGGCCCTATTTCATGTGCAGTGTTTCCTCATTAACAGCAGGATAGCCAGTCATTCATTGTGTTGCAACTCAGTCTTTGTTTGTTCTCTCAACATTTACATCGCCTTTGTTCCGGTGTCAGTCGTTATGCACACCTGTGTCTGAATGTTCAGCAGTCCTATTTGTGATCGTTTCCCGGTGCCATTCTTCTGTCTTAGAGTCGTTTTCCTCCTGCATTAGGATCCCTTCCTGCAGACACCATGCTCTTGTCATAGGTTATTTTCTCCGAGAAGGTCAGAGTGCCAATTGAAGCGCATTGTCCATTCCTCTTCAAGGCCAAATGGCAGTGAAGGTACTCAGCTCCATGTCCAGATATTGACATACCCAGAGGGAAATTACTCTCCACTGGTTGATGGATTCTATATTGCTTAGCCCCAGATCTAATAGGACGGGTGGGCTCGTGGTGCTGGAGAGCATATGCCACAATTCAGAGCCTATGGTAGCCGCACTTGAAATTGTGCCTTTTAGTCCCTCAAGGGTAGAATGATGATTTTTTTATTAAGTTCCTTGCAAATCAGGTCAAAGCCCCTGCCCATCGCATCAAGTAAATATTAATTTTGGACAGCTGTTTCTGCCGTTTGGAGTCAGAGCTCAACCAAGTGCCGAGATAATCTAATTCAGAACCTCACCCGAGAAAACAATTATGAGATATAAATTGTTTTAAATGTTTTGTGAGGGTTGTACACCATAAGTGTGCCTTTTTATGTATTCATCATCAGCCAAAGTATAGAACTAAAGTCTGAAAATGTATTAAGTACAATTTAAATGCCCATCTGAATATGATACACTGGAAGTATGTCATCCATAATAACATGTTCACAATTTGTGATGCGTCTGGTAAAGGGGCATCAGTAAGACAATTTTCCATATAGGACACAGCACTATTATTATATTGAATAAATAGTGTCTAGCCAACATACACTTGTATCTCGCACTGTGGTTCACTGGAAATTATTTCATGTTCTCGCCCTTTTGACTCCATCTGACCTTTACAAAGTTATTAGTATGCATCAAAATTAGGATCTCCTGTACAGCTCACAACCACTGGAGGAACTCCAACAGTAATTGTCAAGACATGCTATCAAAGAGGGATTTTAAGTAAATGAAAACCACATACAAGGATTACGCAATTGCAGAAATGTAAACGCCTGGTCTTGACCTTCTTCTAAAATCCTGCTTGACAGCAGGAAATATTTGTATTGAGTATCCATTCTTCTAGTTCTCTAGTTTGTTTAATGCTATAAAAGATTTATAGAAGGTTATTTGGCAGGGTTATGGCATCCTTTTTTAAACATTGGACCAATCTGTGCCCTCAACCACAACACAGCAATAACCACCCATTGAAGGATATAGTCAGAACTGTGACTTAATCCCTAGAAGAGAAGTGTTGATTGCACAACCAAATTGCAGTTTTTTAGGCCAGGTGTCCCTCCATATCCTCTTCTGTGATGCAATAGCACATTGCTCTATTTCTATACTGAATAACTCAATGTCACACTCCCAAATGTTACTACGTTGTTGAACATAGTTTTTATTCGGAAGCTACACATTGTAAGCATGCCAGAAACGATCTTGCTGACATAAAGTGTTATGCAATGAGAAAGCCATGCCGCTTCTCTTTTATGGGTCTCTGGACTAGGTGCATTAACCTTGCGCCTATGGATAATTACTTACCAACATTTCTGAAATTCTCTATGCTGCGCAGTCTTCATCAGTTCATACTTCTATTTGTCCGCCCAGTCCTTTTTTGACATTCATAAACCATTTAATCTACTACTTTCGCTACCATTATTTTTAAGAATGAGTTTTTTTCTTAAAAGCAAAGCGCGTACAGGCATAGCAGGAAAGTGAATTGCCTGGCATTGGGTCCTTGGTTTGTATATGTGACCTAACAATTCTACTTAACTCTCATGTGAATGAGTATCCATGCTGAGTTCAAGGCCACGGGTAAATGACTGTTTCTGGCTACTATGTCCTCACAATTGTCTCGTGGAATCTAGTAAATTATCTAAGATAGTGATAAACGCATGATGTTCTTTCATCAATATAAGCGGTTCAAGATCACTTTTTGGCTGGTGTATGACCTTCACATCTAACATTACACACCAATCCACTAGCTTAGCAATAGATATTCAATACAGCTTTGATGGGAGGATGAATATATATATAGTGAACAGGCATTTTGGAGCAGGACCTCTTCACTGCAACCTCTCATCCGGTGTTGAAGCGCCAAAGTTTATTAGACAGAGTAGATAAATGAGGAATACTTCAGACCCACTTGTGCTTCCACCCAGTTAAATGAAGTCCAGTAACTCCATGTCTGGAATGATCTAGTCCAGAGTGTGTGGACCTGTTAAGGCAAGATATAGAGACATCAGGAAACTCGAGATTGAAAGCTGTGCAATTCCAGCCAATGTTACAGCTCCAGGTGTAATTCTGCTATTCATAATCGAGAGTAAATGCCACAACAGTGGGTCTGAGGTGTCCACCATGAAGCAGAGATGGCACGACCCAAAACTGAACCACAAACAACACAGTGGTAGGTCTATGATGTCCAATCAAAAGCATAGATTGTACAAATCAACGCTATGCCTCAGACGCCACCATAGTAGGCCTTTGTGGTCTCTTCAGAATTGAAGAATGTGCAACTCAAAGATAACCCACAGACACCACAGAAGTAATGTGGGGATCACACAGATCATGGAACAACCCAATAATTTCTTCAAACCAACGCCACAGGAGGTTTATAAGGTCACCTAGCAGTTGGAATGGAGGAACCCACCAATGTATGCTTGTAGGAGAAGTGTGGGTAGGTTTTAACGATAGAGGGGGTTGGCACTGAGAGAACAGTTAGAGGTGCACGGGCTCTGCTTTTAGACACTATCCAGGCACTAACAGGCACAAGAGGGAATTTGCCAAAGGAGCACTACAAAGCAATTGAATGAGGATCTGCCACATTCTAATGGTCCAATATCTAGCCTTCATTTTTCTTGCATATACGTGCAATACGTGCACCTTTCATGCAACTCTATCCTAGTAGACTTACACATGTAAAACAGAAGCTGTTATATGCAAAAGGCCTTTCCTCTGTATGAATTATAGTGAGAGAAAAATCTCTGTCAAGCCAGACTTGATAAGGGCCCTCGTTTTCAAGTGGGATAGTGTTTTTTACTTAAAAGTAAATGATATCAAATTTGAATTCGAATTTCAGAATCGTATCATTGCCACTTAAAATAGCAGCTCTTTTCTACAATGTTCTTATTTTATTTTACACTCTAACTCAGATGTTAATTGTGTATATTCTAAATGTAGTGCTGCTCTTAAAGGCCCGATTATTGTGGTCAACAAATACTCGCAAATCTTCATACATCAGAAAAGGAAATCAATTGAACACAAGTTTACTCACTGCTGATATGAAGTTTAAACACAGCTACCCAGTTATACAAAATGTGATATAGGCTTAGAAATATTTAACGACGTTGAGCTGCCAAGATCATTGTGATGAGATTGACTCTACTCCGTAACGTCAGCCTGAACAGGTTCAGTCTCCAAAGGTCACATCAAATGTATCTTTTAAATAGTCCAGATTTACCTGAGTGCTATTTTCTCTAACCTAGGGATGATATTAAACCCAAGGTGCTGGTTGAGACACTTTGAGCCTTATTTACAAGGCACATGGTGCAGGGTGGCACAGCAAGTGCCTTGCTGCGCTGCCCTGCGACACCGGTAAAGATGCAGCACATTTCTGTCCTCTTCCCTTGTGCTTGTGCACAAATAGCTACCATGCTCCAAAGTAGGCACCATGGTGCAAGAGTGCCTGTGTTGTGGTGATGATTATTTTGTAAAAACAATCACAAAAGGTGCAGAATGCAGCACACATGTATTTGGTGGGGGTTGGCAACAGGACCTAGCCCCTATAACCACCATGCCATGCACAGCATCTCACCACTCGCGTCTGGATTTTGGCAGCAGGGGCTTGCCTGTGGCCAGGCCCTGAAGCCTACCCCTATAGGCACCCAACCCCATGCCACATACGCCTTCAGCCGTGCGCGGCGGAGGTTGGCCACCGGGCCTGCAGCAAACCACCTATAGTCCTCAAACCCATTCACAGCCTTTGCCCATGCATAGAAGGGGTTGCCCGCAGGCCAAAAGCTCACTAAGCAGTCACTCTCGTGCCTGGCATGGCATTGGGTAACAAAAGAAAAGGGTCCAGGACTCAAATTCACAGTGGATTGAAAAAGATCTGTGGCAATTGTTTTTTTTTTTTTAAATAAGCATGCTCTCCCGAATTTGAGTACAAAAAAGCCAGAGGGCATGATTGTAATAATAAAAAATGGTCAAAGATGTTCAAAGGGCTCTTTTTAGCCCATGGGGAGCACCACTTTCCCAGGTCTTTATTAAGAAATGGGAGGGGGCTCTGAGAACTCCGCCTCCATTGGGCTCACTGAGAGCCAGAGACCATCACCTTCCCAAGGCTTTCTTTAACGACGAAGGGGTGTGACATGGGCCTCCTTCCTGGGGCTTTTATATGCCCCAGGGACCACCACCTCCACAAGTGGTGAGAGTGGTAGTGCAAGTGCCTGTTTGGCTGTGAGACGGGGTGTGAGGGTGTCTGTCTGGGTGTGAAAGTGGATGTGAAAGAGTCTTGGTGTGCGAGTTGCTGCCATTCTCTGTCTGGGTTTGAGAGTGGGTATCAGAAGTTCTGTCTGGGTGTGAGAGTGGGTATCACAGTGTCTCGGTGTGAGAGTCTCTGCCCAGGTGTGAAATTGTGTTTCATTGTGTGAGAATGGGTATCAAACTGTGTGCCTGGGTGTGGGAGTGTGTGCCAGGGTGTGAGAGTGTATATGAAACTATATGCTTTGGTGAAAGAGTGGCTGTGAGAGTGGCTGTCTGAGTGTGTGAGTGAGTGCAAGAGTGTATGTTTGTCTGTAGGTGTGAGAGGGTGTGCTTGGGTGTGAGAGTGTCTGTCTGGGCATGAGAGTGGGTGTGAGAATGTCTGGGTGTGAGAGTGGATGTGACAGTGTCTGTCTGGGTGTGTTTGAGAGTGTCTGGGTGTGTGTGTGGGAGTGGATGTCAGAGTGGGTTTCTGATTATTTATTGTTTTTATTTGTGGCAAGAACCACAGATCCACCCCTGGATCTACACTGGAGCTCCGCTGAGCCACACGGGTGGATCCAAAGATCTCAAAAACCATTAAAAAAAACCCTTTAAAAATGTTTGGCTCCATGGGGTCAGGGAAAGTGTACCCTGAGCCATTCATGTCCATTGCAGCCCACATTTCATCCCTGGGGACTGTTTCCCCATAACAAAAAATGGCTGCCTCAACTTCCCTGTCAGGTTGAAGCCAGACAAACAGATTCTTGCTTTCTCATGTGAATTAGTGGATCCACCGCAGATGGATATGTGGAGGATACACATTCCTAGATATCTATGTTTTTCCCTTTAATATTGCTACAACTACTGAACCAATTTACATTAAATCACAAAAAGCACGAGCTGTGCACCAATATCTAGCTTCCTGCTAAATTTAGTGTAATTCTATTCAGCTGTTTGGGCTGTAGGTGTGTCTGAAGACCCTGTAGGAAGCAGTGCAGGAAGGGGTCAGATGGAGAGCCAGAATGAATGGTGCTCATTACTTTGATGGTGTCGGCGTCGTTGACGTGTGTCCAGGAGAGCAGGAGGTTGGTGTGGTTGGGGGACGAAGAGTCGGAGGTGTTGGTGGCTGCTGGTGAGGTCATGTTGTTGAAGCTATCATGGATGTCAGCGATATTGCGGTGAAAGAAGGTGGCGAGGGAGTCGCAGAGGTCTTGCGAAGGTGGGATGTCGTTGGTGCTGGGGTTGGAGAGTTCCTTTACAATGTTGAAGAGGTCTTTGCTGTTGTGCGCATTGTTATCGATACGTTCCTTGAAGGAGGATCTCTTGGTGGCTCTGATGAGCTGGTGGTGCTTGCAGATGGCATTCTTGAGGGCTGTGTGGGTGGCTGGAGTCTTTTCCGGGCTCCACTTCCTCTCAAATTTTCGGCAAACCTGTTTGGAGTTCCGGAGGTCGGTGGCCTTACTGATGGTGTGGTTGTGAGCGGGTTTTTTGAACGGGGCGAGAGTGCTGGTGCAGTCTTCGATCCATTGCCTGAGGTTGCGGGCGGCTGAGTCAGCGTCGGTGGAGACAGCTGGTGGGGCTCGGGCGAGGGCGGAGATCAGCCAGGCGTTGGTGATCTCATTCCAGCTGCGGCCGGGGATCGGTTGTGGAGGAAGTGGGTGGTGGGTTTATTGAAGGTGAAGTGGCCGCATCGGTGGTCGGTCTAGTGGAGTTCGGTGGTGTGGCTGAAGGTGATGTGTCTGCTGGCGGAGAAGATGGGGTTGAGCGTGTGTCCGTCAGAATGGGTGGGGGATGTGACAAGTTGATTGAGTCTGAGGTTGGCGAGGTTGTCGAGCAGGGAGATCGAGTTGCTGTCATTGGTGTTTTCGAGGGGGAAGTTCAGGTTCCTGAGGAAGATGTAATCTGTAGAAGCTAGGGCTTGAGCACTGGTGATGTCGGCAATGGAGTCACTGAACTGAGGTCAGGGTCCGGGTGGTCTGTGGATTAGTGTGACCCCGAGGGTGGTCTTGGGGTCGATGTGGATTACAAAGTGCATGTGTTTGGCACTGCAGAGGGTGTCTTTGGTGTTGGTTCAGATTCTGATGATGTTCCTGTGGATGATGGCGATTCCTCATTCCGGTCTGTTGGTGCGGTCTCTGCGGGTGATCTTGTAACCATCTGGAATGGCGATGTCGGGGGCTGAGGAAGGGTTCAGCCAGGTCTCTGTCAGGAATGTGATGTCCCGGGAGGAGGAGACGAGAAGGTCCCAGAGTTTGATGGCGTGCTTGTGGACGGAGCGGGTGTTGAGAAGGATGCATCTGAGGTGTTTGTGTCCGGTTCTTGCTGCTGAGGTGGTGATCCGGAGGGTGGAGAAGTTGCATCTCCAGCATGAAAGGGTCCGTGGGCGAGCTTTGGTGAGGCCTGGAAGCAGGTGGTAGAGCGGCCAGGGTTGAGGGCGTGGAGGGCATTGGCGTCGTAGTGGCATCTGTTGTAGGGGGATCTCCGCAGCCAGGGGGACTGGTGCTGGGCAAGGACGGAGACAGACGGGCTTGCCTCTGGCACGTCTCCGGCGCACCAGCGGCGTGACCGCCAGCGGCGACATTAAGAGGGAGAGGTGGGAGGGAGGAGCAGCTGAGAGGCAGGAGGGAAGCGTGAATGGGCACGCGAGGGGCCACGGGCCGCGGGGGACGCAGCAGCAGGGGAATCCTAGAAATGGAAAATAGAGGAAAAAGGCACAAATAGAGGCAAATGGCACAAAAAGAGGAAAAAGGCACAAAAACAGGGCAAAATAAACAGAGAAGGAGAAAAAAGAAAGTGAAGGACAGACACAAGGCAAACAGACAGACGATACTTATGGCACAACTGTTCCACCAGGGGTGAGGCGCAGGCAGGGCCTGCGGGTGGAGGAGGGCCTCAAACTCACAGTAGCAGCTGCGAGGGCGGTGAAAAGGACGCGGACACAACAGTGGAGCTGTGCAGCGCGGGGAGCTTCTCCCGACCAAAAAGCAGGTCAGGGGTTGGTGACCTCACTGCGCAGTGGGCGTCATTAAGAGGGGGAGGTGGGAAGGAGGAGCAGCTGGAAGGCAGGAGGGAAGCACGAATGGGCGCATGAGGGGAATGGGGCCACAGGGGACACAGAGGCAGGTGAAACCACAGGGGAAGCCTAGAAATGGAAAATAGAGGAAACAGGCACAAATAGAGGAAATTGGCACAAAAAACGGGGCAAGATAAACAGAGAAGCAGAAAAAAGAAAGTGAAAGACAGACACAAGGCAAACAGGCAGCCAATACTTGCGGCACCACTGGACCACCAGGGATGAGGTGCAGGCTGGGCCTGCGAGTGGAGGAGGGCCTCGAACTCACAGTAGCAGCTGCGAGGGCGGGGAGAGGGATGCGGTACAACGGTTGAGCTGTTCAGTGCGGGAAGCTTCTCCCGACCTAAAAGCAGGTATATTTTTAACATATATGTATATATATATATATATATATATAAATATATATATATATATATGTGTGTGTAGCAACAGGACCTTGCAAAAAGGACATGCTCATCCTTGTTGTAAGGTTCTGTCACTACATATTACAGGGCTACAAGTGCCGTACACAGACCGCCACAATTTGCATTTCTCAACACTGCTGGAGGAAGGTTTGTTAAATATATATATATATATATATATAAACACAGATATATATATATATATATATATGTGTGTATATATATATATATACATATTATATATATATATATATATATATATATATATATATATATATATATATATATATATATATATATTACCTAGTGGAGGTCGCAACTAAGTAGCTATAGTTAGGACCTAGGCCCTTATTACGGCTTCCGGGTCTTTTTGGAAGACCGCTGAAGCCGCTGCAGGTAACAGACCGCCAGTGCTGGTGGTCTGCTGACTGCCATATTAGGAGTCTTTGGGTGACTTCCACCTATTTATGGGCGGAAGTCTGACTCCAAAGAGGTGGTTGTATCGCCAGGACCGCCACTGCAGCAAGAGTCCGCCTACCATATTACAAGCCGTAATATGGCTTGGCGGAGTCTTGCTGGCATGGTGGCGCTGGCAGTGTAAAACCCCCAGGACCCATCCACTCCCAGATGACCTCCTCAATGAAGAAGGTAAGTTATCATCCGAAAGGGGGCAGGGGGTGGATGCAGGTGTCTGTGTGTGTGAGTGCATGTGTGGTAGTTTGAATGCGGGTGGGTGGGGGGTGTCTGCGTGTGTGAGTACACGACTGCGAGTAGGGGTGAGGGGGTGTAGTTGAGTGCGGGTATGCAGAGGGGGCGGGGATGTAGTATGAGTTTGAGTATGTGGAGGGGTTGTGAATGCATGTGTGTATGCAATGGAATGTGAATGTTTGTGTGCGCGTGAATGGGGGTGTTTGTGTGCATGTGTGCGTTTGCATGGGTGTGCCTGAGTGCGTGTAAGTGCATGAATGCGTGTTTGAGTGTGTATCCAAGTGAATGGGGGTGTATGTAGGGAGTGCGTGGGTGAGTGGGGTGCATGTTTGTGAGAGTGTGGACGTGTGTGGATGCATGTGTGCATGTGTGTGACGTGTGGGGGTGAGTGTGCTAGCAACAGGAATGGGAATTCCTGTCAGTGGGTGCATTACCGAAAGGGTTTTCGTAGCATGGTGACCGCCACGGAAAGCCTGGTGGTTTGCAGCCTTGTAATCTGGCTGTCAGGCTGAGGCCTGCCACCGGGCTGGAGGTGCTCACCACTAGCTGCGTTGGTGCAACCGCACCTGTGGGCCAGGCGGCGTTGTGGAGGTTTGGTATCTGCTAAACCCCACAACTTGTAATGTGGCGGTCTTTACCACCGGATCTGCGGCAGTAAGACCACCGCAGCAAGGCTGGCAGTCTGATGACCGCCAGCCTCGTAATGAAGGCCCTAGTTTCTATATAAAAAGTGTTATTTTTACTTGTCTATATCTTTGGCTCCACTTGAGGGATCTTCACGAAATTTTCCAAAAACTGTTGCTGGTCCCTTCAGCTCCTTCCTGTAAAGTTTCAGGATGGGGGTGATCCATCCAGGGGGGGCAAAGAAAACAGGGGCCTCCTCAAGCACATTTTCCCCATTAATTTTTCCATGGGGATTTTGAAAACTACAGGATGGAATTACACCAAATTTGGTAGGAAGGTAGGACCAGGTCTAGAAAGATAGCTTTTTTGTTTTGGTGTAATTCTGTTAAGTAGTTTTTGAGAAATTAAGGTGAAAACAAATAGAATTTAAAAAAACCATAGATATTCACTTAAAAAAAAACAAAGCTTACAAGGACGTTATAGTCAGGCTCAGATTGTAACCGTATCAAACCATAGAAATTCACGGCTTATAGTTAGAGTTATCTCAAGTAACTATAACTTGTGCACTATGGTAACTATAACTGGCGCCCTCGCCATGCACTGCCAATTACCCCAAAAATTAAGACACTCTTGACATCTTTGATAACTTCACAGATAATCAATGTACTATTTGTAGTAAAATCTTTGACAAAAAAACTGTGCAAACATGAATGGGATTTCTTTAATTTACATTATCCTGATCCTGACTATCTTGGTGTCTTAGATTTGGCAGTGTAGGTGTTGATCCCCATATAGTGATTCCAAAAATGTTGCAAGTTGAATTGAAATTCTCACTTTTTTCAAAACTGAAAATAAACATTTCTATCTCATTTGGTCACATGATTTCTCCACCTCTAAGAGTTTAATTTCTGGTGGAATACTTTTAATGGTACATTAAAATTAGCTTTTATTTAAATAGTTAATATTCAGAGCCAAATTGTAGTTGGTAATAAATCCATTTTGATCATTGATTAAATCTTTTGCCCTGCACGCTGAACCGAATGATGCTGCCCGGCTCCTCGAAGTGGAGATTGACACAGCACCAGTGTTGCGAATGGAACTTTGACGTACGGCCCACGGAATCGACACAAAGCCAAGCCAGAATGGTGCAGCCCGACTTCCTGAGAGGAATCGATGCAGCGCCTACCGTGTAGCAGAAATTTCCACGCATCTCCCACCGAATCGACGCAGCCCCTGTGGCTTTGTCCTGCATGCCCAGGATTTCAACGCATTGTCCCAGGGCATCAGAAAACTCCGCAACCCGAAGAGGATCAAGATCAGCATGCCAGAAATCGACACAAAGCCTTCCCTCCGTGAAAACTCAACCAGGCGTCTGTGCGTACCGGAAAAATCAACGCTAACCTCCCCGTTTTCCATGCATCTCCTCCTCTGCGGTTTCTTGCAGAAAATTTGAACGCAAACCAGGTACTTTGTGCTTGCAAGAGACATTTGTTGCTTTTTAAAGACTAAAGACTTCTTTTATAATTTCCTAAGTGATATCTCAACCCATACTTATTGAATCTTCATCGTTTTTGACCATCATTTAACCAGCTAAATATTATATATTTTTCTAAACACTGTGCGGTGTATTTTGTTGTGCTACACTGTGTTATTGAATGTCTTATTGCACAAATACTTTACACATTGTCTTCTAAGTAAAGCCTGACTGCTCAGTGCCAAGCTACCAGAGGGTGGGCACAGGATAATTTGGATTGTGTGTGACTTACCCTGATGAGAGTGAGTGTCCTTGATTGGACAGGGGGTAACCTGACTGCCAACCAAAGACCCCATTTCTAACAATAAGCTATTAACAGTCATTGAAGAATTGCATGCATTCCTCAAAGTATAGATTTGAGCATTATTACTTTCCCCAGTCTTTCACTATCCTAATGTTTCAAAAAGAGTTAATTTGGGAATGACTCAATTCTTATTATGAAAGAAAACTTCCAACCATGGTGTTACCTCTGAGTTTGTGATTCCCCAGACTGAACACACCTAAACTATACAGCCCACCAGTATGGATGACGTGACTCCTACATCTTTTAGTGCTCTGTCTCATGTAACATTTCTTATACACTGATTTGCAAACTTATGATTGATTGTCTCTGTGTAATGTGTGTGCAACGTAAAGTGCTCTGTAACCCTAAACTGAAATGTGTAGTGCTACAAAACTAAGTAAATGCATCTGAAAGAAAGTAGTTATGGAGACTTGAGGTGCACTGTTAAAAGGTGGTAGTGAGGGAATCCATGACATAGGTGGTCTTTGGGGGATGCCAACAAACATTGTCGTACCGGGTGCCGCCAGCACTAAGGCTGGTCCTGACAGTGGGGCACAGTCCTCCCCTGCTGACAGTCATTTTGGCTATTGGGATATCCACTAACATTTCTAGGGGGAATTGTGTTGCACATCTTTGAGTTTGGGCCAGATACATGTTGTGCACACGTGTGTAAAACCATGGGGGTCACATGTGACCCTTGTGTTATTTGTAGTTGTGATGTGTACTGGTTGCCATGTCTATTCCTTCGGAAATGCCTTGTCACATGATACCATTGTCATCCATCAAATATGTTGCTGTGGACCCAATGGGAGAGGGAAAATGTGAGAACCTCCTGTCTACTGTCCACTGCCAGACCTCAGACCATGGAAGAATGACACATCATCCTTCTATTCTGTCTGAATTTGCAAACAATAGTGGGCTTGTGTCGCCAGTTGGAGCCAGATCTGATGCCAGTTTAGTAATGCAACCAGCATACCACCCATTGTACAAATCATGTCAGTATTGCAGTTCCTAGCCACAGGGTCCTTCCAACATATAGTGGTCTTTTCAGCTGGCATGTTCCAACCTATGTTCAGTCTGGTGTTGAAGAATGTCCTCTCAGCAATGTTTAAACACCTCAACAGCTACATCCAGTTTCCCGACATCAGGATTTAGCCCATGTGAAGGCTGATGTTTATGGTTTTGCATGTCTCCCACATACATTCGGGGCAATTGATGGCACACATGTTGGCTTGTCCCACCACATGGCAATGTGCAAGTATAATGAACTTCCATTGCATCAATTTGCAAGTTGTCTGTTTGGTGTATCTATACATTTCACAGGTCTGTGCTCATTACCCAGGTTCAGCTCATGATTCCTTCATAATGCAGAACAGCACCATACCCCAGCTGATGTCACATTTGCAGCCAGAGAGGATCTGGCTGGTTGGTAAGTCACATCTGTTCTGTTTGTGTGTGTGTGTAATGTCAGGTGCTACATTCTTGAAGTGGAGGACTCATTTGTGCACATATGTCCCATTACTTAAGAGGAGACTCCACATATCCAAACCGTCCTTGGTTGTTGATGCCAATAAAGAATCCAACTATGTCAGGGGAAGTCTGCTTCAATGAGGCCCATGGAAGAACACAGTGGGTAGTGGAGCAGGCTTTTGGGCTCCTGAAGGCCAGATTTGGTAACTAAAGAGGACAGGTGGAGCCCTGCTCTATTCACCTGGTAAAGTGTGTCTGGTCACTGTGGCATGCTGCATGCTCCACAACATCGCTCCGAGAAGGAATATCCCATATATCCTAGAGGAGGGGGAGCCTGTAGTGCCATCAGGTGAGACTCATGAAATGCCAAGTGAGGAGGACAGTGGTGAAGAGGAAGGAGCTGACTTGCAGGACAGTCTCATCAAAAGCTACTGTTCATGAGTGTAAGTATGTCATGTGATGGCATGACTGTTACTGTTGAAGAACTGTAGTTGTGAGAATGTGTGGAGTTCAGTGTTTTGGAAACAACTATGGAGCAAATACTCTGCAGTATTCAGCCAAAGTGTGATTGAACAGTTACCATTCGACATATCCTCACCTTAATTTAGCTACTTTGTTTGTGTCAGTCTCTTTGCAATGTAATTTCCTTTCCTGATGCTTGCTATGTGATTTGTGTAATAGGTGAGTTTTCAAGACTATACTCCTTGCTTTTTGTTTTACAGGTACCTTCACCATGACTTCTTTACGTGGGCATTTCACAGTTATGACATTGGCAGTATCTGATACAGTTCTTACATACAAAGTGGACATGGAATGTTCCAGGTAATGTAGGTGACAGATTTGGGGTGTATGAGACCTGTGCCAAGGCAGCTTGAACAATGTTTGGGTGGAAGATTTAAAGTGCACATTGCTGTATTGGGCCATTTGTGTGATCATGTGGGCATGAAATATGTTGTCATCAATTACAAGGAAGGCATTCACCCTTCACATAGGCTAATCACTATTCTTGTATGACCTGTATGTTGCTGTAGATGTGTTTCATCATTGCAGGCCACAGTTTCTGTGCAGCAACACTGACATATGTTTGTGTCACACCACTAGATGCATGGTCATTGGATTATGATGGGCCTGTGATCAGAAACTGTTTTACTGCCCTCTGCCTGAACTTTGGTCTATGTTATGTTGGATTTCTTTGGTGTGGTATGTGATGGGGCACAGCTGGTAACACTATCCACTTTTTTGTTTGCCTATGCTATAGGACAATGTCAGGCGAGGCCCTCCCTTCCATCGTAAGTGATACTACAAGTGATGTTACATATAGGGTATTATTGATATTGTGTGAGATGCAGACAGTGTCTTCACATCATCCTCCCAAAAAACAATGACAGCTGCTGCACTAGACTACTTAGTACAACATGTGACTCTGTAATTTCAATACCATACACCATGCTTAGAGCTGTTGTACTATGTTGGTAGGGATTGGACTGCCAATACCATCTTATGTTGTTTGATTATTCACAGGTGTTCACCTTTGTTGCCTAGTGAAGTGTCTGAGATAATACATGGCACAAAAAAGAGCTGTACAATGCACAATAGTGTCAGAGTAGGGGCACAGTATGGGAGTACTTCAGTCTGGTATTGTGTTCAGTGTGATATGAGTTGAGACCTCTGCGATTCGCACCGCCAATGGTTTTCTGCCATTGAAGAACCGCTATCTGATCGGAGGATTTTTGTTGACCTGGTGGTGCTGGTGGTGGGACCACATCTTTTCTGTCCTCCAGTGTCCTGGCTGTTTCGGAAATGTGGCTGTCTTTTGGCGGTGTTCACTGTGTGACTCAATACAGCGGTCAGATGGTGGTATTTTTGTGGTCTTTTGGCAGCTGCAACTGTGGTAGTCTTACTGTCAGACCGCCACAGTCGTTATGTGGCCTTTGGAGCTGCTTTTTGGAAGTGTCTCTATATGCTGTGATTGAAATGATAATAAAGACTTGCATAGCTGTGTGGCGGTTCAAATGGTTTAAAACATGGGTTACTAAAAGTCTATGATTGTTTTGTGTGGGTAGTAGGTATTTGTTTTATGTTTTATATGGTTTACAAAGCTTGTACTAAGTGCTGCTTTGTTTATTTGGTAGAAGGGCATACATAAAAAAGATATTTGTAGTTTGCTATTCACCATGTATGTTGTATATCTGAGTGAAGGATTTGGACACATTATGAAAGTCCATCCATCATCAAGGTTTGACAATTGTTTAGTTCTAGTAAGTTATTTGCTGTAGAGAATATTAGGGTGTGGAAGGGACGGGAAGCCGAGAACTGATGCGCATTCACTATGGAATTGAACCTTGTTCCCGCCAAGCGGGATCCGCCAGAAGACCGTACCGCGGTCAAAAGACCGCGGCGGTCATTCTGGGTTTCCCACTGGGCTGGCGGGCGACCGCCAAAAGGCCGCCCGCCAGCCCAGTGGGAAACACCCTTCCACGAGGAAGCCGGCTCCTAATGGAGCCGGCGGAGTGGAAGGTGTGCGACGGGTGCAGTAGCACCCGTCGCAAATTTCAGTGTCTGCTAAGCAGACACTGAAATTCTAAGTGGGGCCCTCTTACGGGGGCCCCTGCAGTGCCCATGCCTTTGGCATGGGCACTGCAGGGGCCCCCAGGGGCCCCACGACACCCCATACCGCCATCCTGTTCCTGGCGGCCGAAACCGCCAGGAACAGGATGGCGGTATGGGGGTCGGAATCCCCATGGCGGCGCAGCAAGCTGCGCCGCCATGGAGGATTCCCCTGGGCAGCGGAAAGCCGGCGGTACACCGCTGACTTTCCGTTTCTGGCCGCGGCTGTACCGCCGCGGTCAGAATGCCCAAAGGAGCACCACCAGCCTGTTGGCGGTGCTCCCGCAGACCACGGCCCTGGCGGTTTTTACCGCCAGGGTCGTAATCAGGCCCACAGTGTTGATTACATGAATAGTGGTGGAATGACTGATCTTTGGAAACTCTTGAACAGAATTTGGGATTAGTTTGAAATTGTTGGAAAAATACATATATTGGACTCTGTATAATTGGATGAAGGCAGTACCTTGTGAAACTGAAATTAGTGGATATCACCCAGACAAATGGCAGTCCTGATGACATTGTGAGCACATAGAAGCACGTGTTGGCTAAAGCTGGGAGACTCTGAACAATAAATCTACATGTAGTCATAAGATTGAAAATTCTGTGACTGAAGAAATTATTATTAAGACTGCATATATGCTTGAGGGTGTGCTGAAAGCTGTATGAATGTTGATTTAAACCTTTTGGTTTTATAGGAGGATGTTGTGTGGATATCCCTCTTTTTAAGCACCACAATACTAGGAGACTGCTAGGATATAGGGCCTGATTGCAACCTTGGCGGATGGAATACTCCGCCACAAATGTGATGGATATTGCGTCCTCTGTTTTAAAAGTTCCACTATATCCTATGAAACTTGTAAAACGGCAGGTGGGATATCAGTCACATTTGTGGTGGAATATCACCTCCACCAAGGCTGTAATCAGGCCCATAGTGTCTACTAATAATTGAGTGCCTGAAAACTTAATTTCACCCTTTTCTAGTAACAATTAAGATGTGTTTTTCATAGTTTAGGTTGCCATATAAAAGGAAGGGTTCCTCATCATGTTTCATTGTTAAATGTTCCGGTATTTCTATATCTTGGTATGTTCCAGAGGCAGGAAGAGCATCACTGGTAGCTTTTATAGTTCATTCAATTAAATGTTTTAAAATGGGCATAGGTGGTAGTTGGCCTGTGATGTGTTTGGGGACTTTAGGCAGTATAATTTTGAGGAATTTTAGTTGTGGATTCCTGGGAGCTAGTGCTTGCTTTAATATCTTATATTCCTGTAATACTTCCTTTAGTTCTATTTCTGTCACATACAGGGGTGTTTGTGTTGTCATCTGTTGTAGTGGCCCTCCCATATCATTCATTAGAATAGTATTTTGTAAATTTCCAATTTATATCTTCTATTAATGCACTTTCTTGGTTGTAGGTGTGGCTCATGTTACTTGGTAATTGCTTTCCTTGCTGTTATATTTTGTACTTGACTCTCTCTCTCTCATTGCATCTGAATATAGCACAATAATATAACTATATGGAATATTTTGAAGATTGTACATTTATTCTTTACATTTAAAATTATGCAGCTACTTCTATTTTATATAATTACATGTATGTTCTTTTTATATGTTTCACAAAGTTTTGCAGCATTTCACACAGTTGTGTTCTAATGTGTATCAGGGGCTTTTTTCTGCTGGATAAAAAAGGCATCACTTGCATTTTATATATTAAGTTTGTTGGCAGTTTATAGTGGTTCAACTTGTTAGGTTTGTTTTTACTCACTATTGGGGTGAGTTTACGTATTTTTTGTTTATCATTTATGTATACTTTGTTATATCGTTTTGCTGGTTTGTGATAGCTGTTTTTTTCTGGCATTTTATCACTTTTCCAACCTACGGTGTTGTCATTTAGGAAGTATATGCAAAGTGATGTAAGGAGATAGAAGTTGGAGAGTTTTTATTGATGAACTTTTATTTCACACTTAAAGTTTATTAATAGTAAGTTTTGAAATAAGTATCGGTCTTACTTGGTTGGGTAGTTGTTGAGATGTATGCCTTTATTCTTTGAGGGTCTGGTCAGAGAAACAAGCACAGTTTCCTCATCTTGCAGCATTTTCATTTTTGAAATATTTAGTTCATTAAGATGGTGGTTTTTTATTTTAATTTAATTGCTGGTCTGATTTTATTGGCTAAAGTTGTTTATAGTTTAAGTTTATTGGTTAGTTTAATGTAAAACATTTTTATTAGTTATGTCCTATGGTACATGCTAATTTAGGTTTCGTTTTGTAATGTTTGACATATAGTTTGATTGTCTCAAAAATAAGTTTATTTATATATACATATATATTTATTAATATTTAGGTTGTTGTCTAAATGCTTTTAGTTAATGCAAATATTCTTTTTGGTTGTATTGCTGTTATTTTTGTTATATATTTTATTAGGATGAATTGTAAATTTGTTGGTGTTGGAATATATTTACGTGCAATTTTAATATGTATAAAATGTTTTCGGTTTGTTTCAAATAATTGTTTTACATACTTTTTTATATATATTCATTAGTAGTAATGTAATTAATTTGGTGATTTTATTGTAGTCAATATTTTGTGAATTGATAATATTGAAACATTACATGTTCATTTAGAGGTGACAATATTTTTTTTTCTGATAACTGTGTTTTTGATATATATATATAGATATATAGATATATATATCTATATATCTATATATATATATATAATAATATTTTTAACAATGCTATTAATACTCTCTATATTTGTCGTTTTACTTGTTAAGTATAGAAAGTCAATATTTTTGTGAACAATATTTATTTTCTGATAATTTTGTGTTTCAATATTGTACACATCAATATTATGTCAGTGAGCCTTATTTCATTGTCTTTCAAATGCTAGGCAGGGGGCAGTCTTTGTGTGATCATTTCATATTGCTCTCAACCTTGATCCACAGGGGTGAGTGTCTTATTATCCTCTACATTTACAAGTTTGACTTCCTGAAACCAAAGGATGGAAGTGAAGGTGTTCAGGAAGTAGTCTATTATTGAAAAGAAAAGTAGGTGCCTCGGAGTAGAACTTCTTCTTTAGTGCAACGGAGAGCTGTACTTCATCAGTAAGATAAATATATCACAAATCAGAATGCACGGGTGTGCTTACAATAAAGGTTTGGTCAATACATGCACAGTGCAGAAGAAAAATAAAATTGTATTTCAAAAGGAAAAAAACAGGCAGAGAGAGGAACGGACATTGTCTAAGAGACAGAAAGAATGTAAAGTGGTTTGTTTTGGTTTCTTTACCGAATGGTGCCAAGGAGGTAAAATCCAGATGTGCAGATGGAGGTCATTACTAGTCGTGGGCAAAATCAAGATTCTGCTGTTGTAAATTGTGCAAAATTGGGAATTTCTTGTTACGCTACTTACATACAATTTCTTAGATTACACCTTTGCACCACTCCACATAATTATGTGCCATTTGCTGTACAAATTTATAGTGAAAGTTCAATTTGAGGTAAACAAATTCACCATTAACACCCATGAACAAGAAACCTGAGTGGCTACTGTTCACACTGCTTTTGTTTAAATGTGTCCATGCACAAAAAACTGATGCGAGCACAGTTCATGCTAAAATATTTAACATTAGAATGCAAGTTATGTGACTTTCACATACCTATCATCTTGTTTCATATGATGAAAAGGGAGAAGAAACAGGAATACATTGCCATCACATATTATTAGATTAGATTATCTGCCACTGAACCTGAGTTTTCAACACAAAGCACTTTCACTTAGTGACACTATGTTCTCATCACATACAGGTAAACAAATTGACCAGTCAGCCACTGAATGCTGCTTGTGGCGGTCCGTCCAGGCACACCATATTACATAGCATAGTCACACCATGTCACAACACAAAGACAAGGCAAATCTTTGTGCCTGATCTGGCCTAGATGACTCCCTGCTAAGCAAGCATGGATACCTTGCTGTAGAAGATATCCTGTCGGAGGCTGATATGCAAGAGCAGCAGGTGATTGTCTGTAAAGTTCAAATTACTACATTTGAACATGCTAATAATCAATCTTCTAAAACCAAGGTCATGAGCCTGGGCTCACCAAAGAGGGGGCTCACTAAAACTCTAAATCAAGGATCCTACACAGTCGCTATGACTATAGAGTTTGATTACATAGAGGTAGTTATGTTAGATACCATAAGTTAGCGATATCACACTGACTAAGTCTGAGCAAGAAACATGCGTGATTCCCCGGGTATCTGGTTCTCTGAAAAAAATCTGGAAGCATTAGCCTGAAACTTTGGTCAAATTATTCAAGAGAACATTGGAGGAATTTTAAATATGGATCTGAGATTTGGGGTTGCATAATTAACTGCTTTGGAATAGGATGGCTAGAGTGACAACTACAGACACAAATACTAAGCCTCTGCCAGTCTACACTAACACACCTCTTGAGGGTCCACCTAGTATATACCTTACAATGAAAGGGTAGCTAATGGTCTGCTGTTCTATACTGTAAGATGTTAAACAAGGTCTTTGTTCACTCATTAGGTGTAATCACTCCATTCTATTGGGAAAACATCAAACAATATTGACCATTTGACCAATAAGTACAGAAAGTGTCAATGGACAAAAAGATCGCTTATTAACAGCATTTGAAAAAAATAGCTTGCCAGTGTGATTTGAGAAGGTAGTCCTCAGCCAGATCACAGTTCAGGCATTGGTAAGGAGGCAACAAAACACCCAATAAAACAATCCCTAAAGGAAAGGAGACTTGAAAAATCCTATGCAACAGTTAAAGCAATGAACAGTTTACCACAACCAGATATCTTTGTGTGGAACAGACAGCAATACTTGTACATTGAGATAGCTGTTAGTGTAATATTTAAGTGAATCGCTCCTCCTAGCACACTAGACATTCTTCCCACCAAAAATCCTGATCAAAAGAGGCCTAATAATGACTTCTACATGTCCAAACTTTGAATCAACTTGGAATCTGTCAGCCACACTACATCATTGTTTTTAAGAAGCTAGCCATGACAATCTGTGTTTCACTTGTTATAGTTAAAGTTGCTTATTTTGCTTGGTAAACTACTAGTGGTTTCTGAGCACAAAGTGGCATGTGCAATTTTGTCAATTTGACAACATTTTAATTCTTAAAGAACCATATACCTGATTCAATCCTTTGAATGACCCAAAAGTGTCCGTGAAATGATATGATAAGCTTTTGCACCAGAATTCATAGCAAACTCTAATTTTCACAGAAATGGCAAAAGGCTTTCCTAATTCATTTGAGATTAAACTTGGTGTTTCTTGCAAATGAAGGCCCTGATTTATACTTTTTGGTGAAAACTGCACTAACACAGTTTTGCACCAAAATGTTTAGCACCGGCTTGCACCACTTCTGTGCACCAGCCGGGCACCATATTTATGGAATGGTGCAAGCTGTGGCAAAGGGTAGACTAGCGTAAAAAAAAAAAAAAAATTCGTCGGGTGGGGATGGCGGTATGGAAGAAGGGGGTTTTGCACCAAAAAATGACGTTAAGCAGGTTAGAGTAAAAAGAAATGACTCTAACCTCCATACCACATGACTCCTGTCTTAGAAAAGACAGGAGTCATGCCCACCCCCCCAATGGCCAGCAGAGGGGGCCAGGGTCCCCGGGCATGAACATTGCACCCAGTGCCATGTAGGGGGGCCCATTTTAGGACCCTCAATGGCACTTAAAAAAAAAATACTTACTTGTACTTAGCTATACTTACCTGGGATGGGGTCCCCCCCAACCTCTGCTGTCCCTCTGGTGTGGGTATCTCTAGGGCCTGGGGAGGGCACCTGTGGGCTTATTTCATGGTGTTCCACCATGGAAATAGGCCCACTGGTCCCATAACGTCTGCCCTGACCCAGGCGTTAAATAATGGGGCAAAGCAAGCTTTGCCCCATTATTTGACCCCTCTTCCCCCTGTGCCTGATTTTAGCACGGGTGTATAAATATGGCACTAAGGCCATAGAGTAATTTTTTGCACTGGAACGCCTACCTTGCATCTCATTACCACAAGGTAGGTTTCCAAGTCCAAAAAATTACTTTAACTCCATAAATGTGGCACTAGATGGGTCTAGCACCAAAGTATAAATATGTAGTTAGTTTTGCACCGAATTTGCATTAAACAAATGACACAAATTCGGGGCAAAACCAGTATAAATATGCCCCTAAGTGTCACTATTGTTTGGCATCCTCTCAAGCCAATGGCTGTAACTTTATTTTGCATCTAAGTAGTTGTATTCCACACCACATCTTGCTTACGTTTACGTGCAAAAATGTAGCACTGGTGACTCTAAGTGGCACATTATGTTGTCTATTTCCATTTACATCAAACCACTGGGGGTACAAAACGTGTTCCTTATCCTGTGTCTTCACACAACTCATAACAACTTCCTCCAAACTGTTTAGTCTTGAAATTGTAGCTCAAGGTAGTAGGTTGCGAAATATGGGACAGATGTACGTACCATTTTTTCTATCGTAAACGGGCAGATTCTCAGAATCGGACCATTTGCGACAGGAAAAAAAAATTTTGGTATGTGCAGACCCTATTTTGCGATTCGGTAATCTATTTACAGAATCGCAAAATAGATTTGCGAGACGCAAATTAGGTAGGGGCGTCACAAAACAATCGTAGTTAGCACCAGTTTGAAACTGGTGCTAAACCATTCGCAAACTGTAAGGGGTCCCCATGGGACCCCTTCCCCTTTGTGAATGGTAGCGAAAATATTTTTTCAGAGTAAGCAGTGGTCCCACGGACCACTGCCTGCTCTGAAAAAATGAAAAAAAAACAAAAACAAAAAAAAACTGCTTTATTTAAAAGCAGTCACAGACATGGTGGTCTGCTGTCCCCACCAGGCCACCATCCCTGTGAGGGCGGCCATTCCCAATGAGGTCTTAAATTGCGACCTACCTCATTAATATTTATGAGGTAGGTCACTTGCGACCCCATTGGGAATCGCAATCAGGGTCATTGACACTATTGTACATCAGGTTTTGCGACTCGCAATTGGCGAGTCGCAAATCCTAATATTCGTACAGGTGGCCCTATATTCCTTGTGGTTCTCTCTTCCCTTACTAAATCCTGTCTACTCTCTGGTACTAAGAGTTGTGTCTTTTTAACTGTTTATAATATACTAAATATATTTTCTCACTTATGTACCTTAAAACTGTCTTTTCCAAACTGATTCATCAATCAACTTTTTGAGGTGTTAAGACACAAAATAAAGCACAATGCAGTTAGAATATAATACCCATGCACAAAAATGCTCTAGCATGCTCTCAATCGCTCTCTCTCACACACATTATTCTTACCATTTGAAAGTCCCACTTTCCTTCCTCATCAACATACATACCAGCTAGTCTATTACTCAGACAAATTTAGTCATGATGCTGAACAGTGAGTAAAGTAAACATATAAAATCCTCAAGCTAGGGAAAGTATCTGGATACCATTGTCTTTATATGATGACGTGTATTCCAGAAAAACAGGGCACACTTTATTTAAAATCCACTCCTGCGCCGGAAAGTATTTTTATTGTGGTCTGCGGTTACCAAAAGGGTTGGAATGCAGATTGAATAGCAGGGTTTACCGCAGATTAAACTAACTAGAAAAATAAACCACGCAATCCCCCAGCCATTGGACCGCCGCAATTACATGGATGTCTGGGGAATTAAAATAAAGCACTAATCTTAGAGGCCTGCAATCACAGACAACAACTTTATATCTTTGACGTTAAACAGCAAAGCTGTGAGTATGACAAATGTATGCCGACAGCTAGAGATCTGAACACTTGAGTCTGTGCCACACTGAAAAGGTCGTTAAAAGAAACCCCAGTTGAAAACTGTACGGAAACACTCCTGCTAAGAGAAAAATAACAAGTATTGCACTGCCAGTTTTAGAATTTTTGCTTTGTTACTCAGAAGACAAGAACTGCTGGGGCAATGCGAAAAAGGAGTAATCATTTCAACTGAATGTTCTTACATTTGTTACAATTTCTGAAAAGTAAACACATATTTAGTATACACTGAGAAGAAATTGTGGAAATTGTATACAAATATCTTTGTCCTTTTCATGGGTAAAAGAAATGCAAATACCGTTTTTACGCGCCTTAAAGACTAGCTAGGACCTGAAAGCAAAAGTCTAATTTAACAATCATTATTTAGCGGCTGTAATAAATGTGTATGTTTTTTAATAAATAAATGTAATCCCTTCGCTGCCAGGCCTTTTCCCCTCCTGTGCCGAGCCTTTTTCTTGGCTATTTGGGGCAGTTCGAGCTTAGGCCCTCATAACGTTTTGTCCACATAAGCTACCCACACCAAATTTGCTTCCTTTTTTTCCAGCATCCAAGGGATTTTAGAAGTACCGAGAGTTCGTGGGTTCCCCTGGAGGAGACCAAAAAATTAGCCAAAATACATCAAAATTGTTGTTTTTGTTTTTAAAAATGGTAAAAAGGGCTGCAGAAGAAGGCTTGTGTTTTTTTCCCCTGAAAATGGCATCAACAAAGGGGTTGTGGTGCTAGAATCACCATCTTCCAAGCTTTCAGGAACAGGCAATCTTGAATGAGAAAACCACATTTTTCAACATAATTTTGGCATTTTACTGAGACATACCCCATTTTTTACTATTTATTGTGCTTTTAGCCTACTGCCAGTTAGTGACAGAAATGGGTGTGAAACCAATGCTGGATCCCAGAGAGCTAAACATTTCTGAAAAGTAAATACAATTCTGAATTCAGCAAGGGATCATTTGTGTAGATCCTACAAGGTTTTTCTACAGAAAATAACAGCTGAAATAATCAATATTGAAATTGAGGTAAAAAAACTGCCATTTCTATCCAGTTTTACTCTGTAACTTTTTCCAGCAGTTTCAGATTTTCAAGAGCAATATACCATTTTGTCTGCTAGTCTCTTGCAGGGACATATAGAGCTTGTAGGTTCATCAAGAACCCTAGGTACGCAGAGCCAATGAACGAGGTGCACATTGCAATGGGTTTTTTAATTGTATACTGTGTATACAGCAATTTATTTAGTAAAATATAAATAGTAAAAAATAGGCATCAAGGAAACCTGTGTATTTCCAAAATGGGCACAAGATAAGGTGTTGAGAAACAGTGGTTATTTGCACATCTCTGATTTCTTGGGTCCCGATACTAGCATGTGAATAACAGGGCATTTCTCAAACAGATGTTTTTTTTACACACTGTCTTACATTTGGAAGGAAAAAATGTAGAGAAAGACAAGGGGCAATAACACTTGTTCTTCTATTCTGTGTTCCTTCAGGTCCCCAATAAAAATGGTACCTCATTTGTGTGGGTAAGCCTAATGCCCGTGACAGGAAACACAACGTGGACACATCACATTTTTACATTGAAATCAGGTGTGTTTTTTGCAAAGTGCCTAGCTGTGGATTTTGGCCTCTTGCTCAGCCGGTAACTAGGGAAACCTACCAAACCTGTGCATTTTTCAAAAATAGATACCTAGTGGAATCTAGGATGGGGTGACTTGTGGGGCTCTCGTCAGGTTCTGTTACCCAGAATCCTTTGCAATCCGCAAAATTTGGCAAACAAAACACTTTTTCCTCACATTTCAGTGATGGAAAGTTCTGGAATCTGAGGGGAGCCACAAACTTCCTTCTATCCAACATTACCCCAGGTCTCCCAGTAAAAATGGTACCTCACTTGTGTGGGTAGGCCTAGTGCCCACCACAGGAAATGCCCCAAAACACAACATGGACACATCACATTTTCCCAAAGAAACCTGGCCTGTTTTTTGCAAAGTGCCTAGCTGTGGTTTTTGGCCTCTAGCTAAGCCGACACCTAGGAAAACCTAGCAAACCTATGTATTTTTGAAAACTAAATACGTAGGGGAATTCAGAATTGGGTGACTTATGGGGCTCTCACCAGGTTCTGACACCCAGAATCCTTTGCAAACCTCAACATTTTGCAAAACAACACTTTTTCCTCACATTTCGGTGATGGAAAGTTCTGGAATCTGAGGGGAGCCACTAACTTCCTTCTACCCAGTGTCCCCTCAGGTCTCCCAATAAAATGGTACCTTACTTGTGTGGGTAGGCTTAATGCTCGGGCAGGAAATGCCCCAAAACACAACATGGACGCATCACATTTTCCTAATGAAAACTGGCCTGTTTTTTGCAAAGTGTCTAGCTGTGGATTTTGGCTTCTAGGTAAGCTGGCACCTAGGAAAACCTAGCAAACCTGGACATTTCTGCAAACTAAACACCTAGGGAAATTCAGAATGGGGTGACCTGTGGGGCTCTCACCAGATTCTGTTACCCAGAGTCCTTTGCAAACCTCAACATTTGGCAAAAAAAACACTTTTTCCTCTCATTTCGGTGATCAAAAGTTCTTGAATCTGAGGAGAGCCACAAACTTCCTTCTACCCAGCGTTCCTCCAGGTCTCCAAACAAAAATGGTAACTCACTTGTGTCGGTAGGCCTAGTGCCCTGACAGGAAATGCCCCCAAAACACAATCAAAGTGATCTATTACAAAACTACCTGTTTTTGCAAGGGGGTGGGGGTCACCTGCTTTTTTGGTCATGGGTGCGGCAGTCATCTAGGGCAGTGGTTCCCAACCTGTGGTCCGGGGACTCCTGGGGGTCCACAAAGCTTCCTCAGGAGGTCCCTGACTGCTTAGAAAATGTAATAATATTAACAGATTAGGTCTCCAGCTTTCAGTAATGACTCATTGGTTGGGCCCCAGGTACAAATAATTAATCTGTCGGGGTCCCCGGGTTCCAGTACTGATGAAGCGGGATCCACAGAACTCAAAAGGTTGGGAACCACTGATCTAGCTGTGGATTTTGGCCTCTAGGTCAGCTGGCACCTAGGAAAACCTAGCAAACCTGGACATTTCTGCAAACTAAACACCTAGGGAAATTCAGAATGGGGTGACCTGTGGGGCTCTCACCAGATTCTGTTACCCAGAGTCCTTTGCAAACCTCAACATTTGGCAAACAAAACACTTTTTCCTCTCATTTCGGTGATCAAAAGTTCTTGAATCTGAGGGGAGCCACAAACTTCCTTCTACCCAGCGTTCCTCCAGGTCTCCCAACAAAAATGGTAACTCACTTGTGTCGGTAGGCCTGGTGCCCTGACAGGAAATGCCCCCAAAACACAATCAAAGTGATCTATTACAAAACTACCTGTTTTTGCAAGGGGGTCGGGGTCACCTGCTTTTTTGGTCATGGGTGCGGCAGTCATCTAGGGCAGTGGTTCCCAACCTGTGGTCCGGGGACTCCTGGGGGTCCACAAAGCTTCCTCAGGAGGTCCCTGACTGCTTAGAAAATGTAATAATATTAACAGATTAGGTCTCCAGCTTTCAGTAATGACTCATTGGTTGGTCCCCAGGTACAAATAATGAATCTGTCGGGGTCCCCTGGTTCCAGTACTGATGAAGCGGGATCCACAGAACTCAAAAGGTTGGGAACCACTGATCTAGGCAAACCTACCAAACCCAGACAATTTTTAATACTAGACACCCGGCGGAGTCCAGGGAGGTGTGGCTTGCGTGGATTCCCCCAACATTTTCTTACCCAGACTCCTCTGCAAACCTGAAATATAGCACAAAAAAATCAAATTTTCCACACTTTTCTGTGTAAGTTCACAGTGCTGGTACACAATCCTACCACCCAATGTTCCCCTCGGTCTGCTGCTAAAAAGGACACCTCACTTGTGTGAGTGGCCCAGATGCCTGCAACAGGTAAAGGCCACAAACATGTAGAGATTGAGGGGATAGCACAGCGAGTTGATAAGCCCAATTTTTTTTAATGGATTTTTAGGCTGATTCTTGTTTGGGGACCCACACAAGTGAGGAATCATTTTACTTGGGAGACTGTGGGGAACGCTGGTTGGTAGGACATTTGTGACGGCGTGGTGATCCTACAAAGAAAAGTGAGGAAAATATGCATTTTTAGGCAAATTTTGAGATTTGCAGGGAGTATGGGTAAGAAAATGGTGGGGGATCCACTAAAGCCAGATCTCTCTGTACTCCACCGGGTGTCTAGTTTCCAAAAATGTCTGCGTTTGGTAGGTTTCCCTAGATAATCGTCGCATCCGGGACCAAAAACGAAGGTGCCAGGTGCGTCTCTTGCAAAAACAGGTTGTTTTGTAATAGATCATTTTGATGGATCCACATCCTTCTGTGATGTTCCAAACAGTAAAACCGTGAAAAGAAACCCACTTAGGTTCTGTTTAAAAAGACCCCTCACCCACCAACCAAGTTGGTGGCATGATTCATCATCTGGGCCTTACCCGAGACACCTATCATGTCACGGGTGTGCTGCGATGCCTAATTACAGCAGAGCAAGTTTTGTCATTTTTCCACGCATACTGGTTGGATTTGGCACGAGGGTTAGTGATGGTTCAGCAGATCAAAGTTTATAAACAAGAGATTTCACAAAAATGAAATGCACTGTTAGTAACTGAAAGGCCAAAAAACTAAACCAATGACTCTCAGCTCGTGAGCTGTAAAGCTGCGACAAGGCACCAACTGCTTTACAGTCCATTCACACACCTTTCATACATGACATACACATGACCATTCGGGCCCAGCATATTACAACACTCACATCAACAGTCAGCAACATTCAAGGGCCTTTCACTTTCACACGCCCACATGCCTGATACAGCAATCACACCAGCTGACGGGAGTGTGTGGACTGGCGTTTGGCTGGCAGTGTGTTGCGGTGGCCAACAGCAAGTTACTATTTATACCGCAAGCCAAGCGCCACTCCATGGACACCACCAGCTAAGTGCCACTCCAAGCACACTGCCAGCCAAGCGCCACTCCACGCACACCGCCATAACTTTTTTAGTTTTCTAAACAACAAAGAAACCACTAACTAATTAAAATAAGTACAAAAAGACAAAGACAAAAGCTCTAACTGAATACATGACAGTAATGCCAACTGTGAAACTGAACATATGAAAATATAAAACAGGCAGTTTACACTCACAGTAGTTACCAATATTTTTTTTTAGAGCGGTAACTCCTGAAAAAGCCAGCCACACACAACCCAGGCTTTGAAGAACAATCTGGGCAGTACATACGAGTCTCTCTCAGGATACCTCTTTGAGCACAGACTCTACATTTCTTAGCTGGAAAGTTTTTTTGGGGCGTGGGAGAACTGTGCTCAGCAGAGTGTTGATCTTTCAATCTAGACACATCCTTCACCACTGCTTCTCTAGGAACTCTTGCCAGGTCCACCACAGTAAGGATCTCTATCACTGACTCCT
Source organism: Pleurodeles waltl (assembly GCF_031143425.1). NCBI lineage: Eukaryota > Metazoa > Chordata > Amphibia > Caudata > Salamandridae > Pleurodeles > Pleurodeles waltl. The sequence goes on along the minus strand of NC_090446.1, from coordinate 754,525,181 downwards.
GAAATTTCACAAATGTCATCTTTGACTCTGGAGAACTACCCTTGAACACAATAAAAGTATTAAAAGTGGAAGAGGGTAATCACTATCTTCTTATACCAAACGTAAGACTTACGAACAGCAGTAGGAGGAGGTTCCAACCACTGATCAACTCTATCTACACCTCCCATGTGCTTATTATAAACAAAAATGCACACAGGTTTGCACACTTTGGCAAACTGACCGCAAACAGTCAGGGGGAAGTACTCTCATCATGGATAGTAGTTAGCATGTAGACAGCCCTCCACTCTGTAAATTTCAGAGCTAACAGCTCATCATTCCACAAGGCACTGCACTGCCCCCTCTCATGTTTTTTGTAGACAAGCTCCCTTGGATAGCCTTTCCGGGTTAGAGCAGATTGTGCCACAAGCAACAGTGTCCACTCAACAATTCCTTGAACAACTGCACTCCAGTCTAGAAGTTATCTGCGTACAAATAGTGACCTTTGTTAAACAGTCGTCTGCCAAGTTCTCACACAATTTTCTCACTAACTCTAAAAGTAGGTGGACCACCAGGGGGGTCAATACTAGAATCCCTACCAGTGTAGACCTGGAAATTATACACATATCCTGTACTATTTTCAGTCAGCATATTCATTTTAATTCCATACCGTGCCTTCTTGCTAGGAATGTACTGCCTAAAAACCAAACGACCCTTGAAAAGGATCAAAGACACGTCCACAGCTATTTCTTTGCCTGGAACATAGATCTCTGAAAACCAATCTACAAAATGATCAAGGACAGGCTTTATCTTAAAAAGACCTTTCAGAATCAGGGTGATCTCGTGGCAAGGCTAAAGCATTGTCAACAAAATGTAGCACCCGAAGAAGAAGAAGAAGAAGCAAATACCGATTATGACTCATGGTTGCTGGAAATATAACCGTTGCCTCAAAGGACTAGTAGACCAATAAGAAGCCAGTGACAGCATCCTTATCAACCCCATCAATAAAGTCAAACCCAAGAACTTTGTCATCTCTTCCAAATTTGTTGGAATCCACTGGGTAGCTCTAGAGTGTGGCCTAAGTCTGGCAGAGTTGCCCCTCAAATACTGCTCCACATACAAATTTGTCTGCTCAACAATCTCTTCCAAAAATACATCGTCCATAAACAACTGAAAGAAACTGACAGGCAAAATGTTTTCTGAATTGACTGTACACCCCAGGAGACCAGTAAAGGTAGGGAACTCTGGCATGTTTGGGGAGCCCAGAGTTCAGGTCTTCCAATGGCAACCCTTTCAGCTCCAGGCTGTTGCACTATTGGCACATGAGTGTCCTCATCTAAAACAGGCCCTTCATCTGCACGGAGAGTGGCTTCATCATCAGAAGATTCCTTTTCAGCAGAAAATTCACTGCCAGAATCTCTCACTTCCTCCTCTGCCTCAGATGCAGAGTCAGTCTCATAATCATGATCAGACGATGACTCGAAAAGCATGCCAACAACCTGCTGAGCAGTCGTCCTGTGGCTAGCCATGATCCTTCCTACGAAAAGTAACTAGGCAAATGGACCTGCAGCAACCAGCACTGTGTAAGATAAGTAATAAACAAAGTGTAGCTTTATCACAAAGAGTTATGTAATCAAAAACTATACCACTCACTTGCCTGAAAAAGCTAAACTCACCAGCAACTACTTTGCACAGACACAGCAATCACCAATGATATCACACTAAAATGAAAAAAGAAAAACAAATTAGACATAAGACAACACAATTATCATTGTGCACAAATCTAAGGACAATTTTACACACAATACTACATTTAGTATACCACCTACAAACATGTCATTTGTGCAATGCAACAATACTCCTTTGGAGTAAATTGTTTTTACTTACTTAAAACATGCAACTACACAAACAAAAAGGAAAACTAAACTGTTATTATCACTAATGCAAATACTTCGCCAGATGACAAACACCCCACCACCAAGCATTTGGAAATTTTCCCTTGAGGGCAGATGAGCCTAAAACAATAGGCTGATCTGCCCCTAAGTGCAGCAGAAATGTCAACAGTTCTGTGTCCCCTTTGGAGGGCTAACCTTTCTCAAGTGATGGCTCCGGTACACATAAAAACCAAAACTAAAACAATCCCTGGTGACTAAGTGGCTTCTACCCTCTACAACAAATAGGCCAAGGGGTCAGAAATGGCCAACAGTTCTATGCACTCCTTGGGGGGGCAACTGTTGCCCAAGGGGCCACCCCCACACAAAAAAAAAAAACAAAGACAAAAAAAAACTGGTGTTCCAGTGGCTTCTGCACCCTTGGGGGAGCTTAAAAATAATAGGCTGATCTGCCCCCAAGGGGTACAGAAATGGCCATAAATAATGTGCCCCCAAGGGGAGTGACCCTTGCCTAAGGGGCTGCTCCCCTGTAATGAAATGAACAAAAAAAGAAAATCCCTGGTGTCTAGTGGGCATTCCTGCTGCCTGATCTCAGGAATGTTAAAAGAGACATTGAGGGGAAAGGAAAACCTTTTCCTTTCTCTTGATGCCCCCTCCCCCCCGGCAGGAGAAGAAACTCACCATCTCTGAGGTCACGTTAGAAGCAAATGGCTTCCAGCGCAACCAGCCCAGACTGATGTCATTACATAGGGGTTAGGGGTGGGTGGGAGGCCCACAGGGGAGCACTTGCACTCTCCTCTTGCTCCAGTGCCAGGATGTAATGGTTATGTCCTCAGCACAGGAGCACTGTGCCACAGGACGTAACTATTTCGTCCCTGTCACAGAAGCAGTTAAAATGCATTATTGTACAAAAATAATTTCCATACTCAAAAAGGTTTTTAGAGCAAAACAACATTTGAAAATATTTTGCATGTTATTTCTGTAAGCCTTATTCTGAGGTATTCTACTTTTTACAAGTATGCATAAGAGAACATAAGTGCCCCCTCCTGCCACCATATGTGTACCGTATTAATCATAGTGCATAGGTAGGGGACAATATCATCATTATTTTTGACGCTGTTGAAGGACCTTTCAGGGTTAGTGCCCAAATATTGGCGCAAACCCTGAACAGTACATAGGGGCCCATTATAACCAGTGGTATGCCCCCTTTTATTGTCTGCTTTGAGCAGGCATTAAAATGCAGAAAAAAATGGCATAAAGAAATCTTTTAGATTTCTTTGTGCCATTTATTTGGCCCCTGTAACTCCCCTATTGCATACATTATGCGTGGTGCAGGCATAACATGGCACAAGGGGTTACAAACTTGGGCAAAGCATGCATTATGCCACTTTGTAGATCTGGTGCAGCGAATGTGGCATTGTTGGGCCACAATAGCTTTAACAATAAAATTACACTAATGTGGCGCAAGGATGTACTAACCCCTCTTAAATGTGGGCCATAGTTTTAGATGTCCACTGGATGTCTTAAGAAAGGGAACTAGTGATGGATACGCTATTTTTTCTTTTTACAAGGATGGTGTTACTGAATTAGAAATGCACATTCCCATGGCATGCATTTTTTGCTTGGAACCGAAGAATATTTTTCTTTTTTTAACTTTGCGTCTAGGCACAGGATGCAAATACCCCCAAGTGATTTCTGCTGAAAAGAACAACAAAGCTAGTTAATGAATATTGTTTTTTGTTAAAGATAGCATATTTTGAGGTTTCTCTGAATCCATTTGTGAATCTTCACAGGCTTCATCCTTTTTGTCTCCTGTGTTTGAATTTCAATTAAGGACTTAGGCCCACATACCTGGTCCAGCCCTAATGTGGATTTAGAGTTTGACAGACAGGGTATTTTGCACCAAACCTGGCAGAGCACCATATCTGCCAAACTGATGTTCTGTGTGGATGAACATGTTTATGCCAGCGGTAATACCACTGGCTCTTTCAGTGGAGAAGTTAGACTGATGGCCCGATTCACATGTGGTCTTCAGTACAAATACATCAGACTGTCCACCTATGTAGAGCAGACAAGCAGATATACTGTTTTTGTACTTTTTACGACCACCAGTAAATGCCTAGTGGTCCTGAAGAGAAAGGAAAGCACAATGACCTCCAACCCCAGAAAAATCTCCCATAGTGTCAGGGTCATTAGTTTATTTTTATTTTATTTTACAGAAACCTTCACTTTAGAGCTTGTTTCTGCAGAAGAAAAATGTGTGCTTAATAGCTCTATGAAACAGGGCGGATGCTGAGAAGTACCCAATGCCTTCAGGGAAGATACCATGATGGGTGCTCCTCTGGACGTATAGAGATCATCCTTTTGTGTTGCTAAAGTTGCCCTAAGTGGGAAGGGTATGCCCAGACGTGGGTCCCTTGCTCACTATGCCACTGGATTCAAGCTGGCCTGGCAGATGAAGGGTGATACCCTGAAACAGGTCCTAGGATGTTTGTTTCCGGTCCAGGGAGGACCTGACTTGGCAGTTCAGGCTGGACTGTTCACAGGTGGAGCAGGGTCAAGACTGATTTGTGTATGACTGGGTCTGACCTGGGGTGGCATGGTGAGCAAAAGAACAATGGATTAAACCCAGATCTGTGACTGGGGGTGAGTGTTTGAAAAGTTTCAACACTCTGCCCATCATCCTTTTGTGTTGCTAAAGTTGCCCTAAGTGGGAAGGGTATGCCCAGATGTGGGTCCCTTGCTCACTATGCTACTGGTTTCAAGCTAGCCTGGCTGATGAAGGGTGATACCCTGAAACCTGTCCTAGGATGCTAGTTTCTGGTCCAGGGAGGACCTGGCTTGGCAGTTCGGACTGGACTGTTCCCATGCATAGCAGGGTCAAGACTGATTTGCATATGGCTGGGTCTGACCTAGGGTGACATGGTGAGCAAAAGAACAATGGATGAAACCCACATCTGTGACTGGGGGTGAGTGTTTGAAAAGTTTCAACACTCTGTCCATCATCCTTTTGTGTTGCTAAAGTTGCCCTAAGTGGGAAGGGTGTGCTCAAACAAGGGTCCCTTGCTCACTATGCCACTGGATTCAAGCTAGCCTGGCTGATGAAGGGTGATACCCTGAAACCGGTCCTAGGATGCTTGTTTCTGGTCCAGGGAGGACCTGGCTTGGCAATTCAGGCTGGACTGTTCCCATGCAGAGCGGGGTCAAGACTGATTTGCTTATGGCTGGGTCTGACCTAGGGTGGCATGGTGAGCAAAAGAACGATGGATTAAACCCAGACATCTGACTGGGGGTGAGTGTTTGAAAAGTTTCAACACTCCGTCCATCATCCTTTTGTGTTGCTAAAGTTGCCCTAAGTGGGAAGGGTATGCCCAGACGTGGGTCCCTTGCTCATTATGCCACTGGATTCAAGCTAGCCTGGCTGATGGAGGGTGATACCCTGAAACCGGTCCTAGGATGCTTGTTTCCGGTCCAGGGAGGACCTGGCATGACAGTTTGGACTGGACTGTTCCCATGCGGAGCAGGGTCAAGACTGATTTGCATGTGGCTGGGTCTGACCTGTGGTGGCATGGTGAGCAAAAGAACGATGGATTAAACCCAGACATCTGACTGGGGGTGAGTGTTTGAAAGGTTTCAACACTCCGTCCATCATCCTTTTGTGTTGCTAAAGTTTCCCTAAGTGGGAAGGGTATGCCAAAATGAGGATCCCTTGCTCACTATGCCACTGGATTCAAGCTAGCCTGGCTGATGAAGGGTGATACCCTGAAACCGGTCCTAGGATGCTTGTTTCTGGTCCAGGGAGGAATTGGCTTGGCAGTTCAGGCTGGACTGTTCCCATGAGGAGCAGGGTCAAGACTGATTTGCATATGGCTGGGTCTGACCTGGGGTGGCATGGTGAGCAAAAGAACGATGGATTAAACCCAGATCTGTGACTGGGGGTGAGTGTTTGAAAAGTTTCAACACTCTGTCCATCATCCTTTTGTGTTGCTAAAGTTGCCCTAAGTGGGAAGGGTATGCCCAGACGTGGGTCCCTTGCTCACTATGCCACTGGATTCAAGCTTGCCTGGCTGATGAAGGGTGATACCCTGACACCGGTCCTAGGATGCTTTTTTCCGGTCCAGGGAGGACCTGGCATGGCAGTTCCGGCTTGACTGTTCCCGTGCAGAGCAGGGTCAAGACTGATTTGCATATGGCTGGGTCTGACCTGGGGTGGCATGGTGGACAAAAGAACAATGGATTAAACCCATATCTGTGACTGGCGGTGAGTGTTTGTAAAGTTTCAACACTCCGTCCATCATCCTTTTGTGTTGCTATAGAGATCTCTGCCCGGCTGGTAGAGATCAGTAAATATGGCAAGCAGTAGACCACCATTGCAGCCGAGGTTAGTACCTCAGCTGCCCAGTGCTCACTGGACCCTTCTCAAAGGCTAAATCAGGTGGTACCTCTTCCTTCTCTGTGCAGGTCATGAAAAGAAAATGAGGCTAACCTACCACCAGTCATGACGAAGAGTATGTCCATGAGCACTCCTTGTCAACTTTTCTTTGACTGGTGTTTTTCTTCACATGCAGCCAGTCAAACATGTGCAAATTTTTCTTTGGTGAACATCAACATTGTAAAATCATCTTCTTCATTTTCACTTGATATTGATACTGATTTGTCTTCTTTCTGTGACATACACACTTTTTCCTTTACCCTGCAAACCACTTCAAAATGGGTCTCTTTCTCACAGCCTTTTTATATCTGTTTAGTGGTGTGACATTTATCTTCATATGGAAACGGAAATCCACACCTGAAATACAACTTCTTTTTCTGTGGAGACATTACTGTGCATCCTTCAGCATTGTGCTTCTGTCTACTTTTCATATTCATGACTGAATCACTTTGGGCCTCAATGTCAGCAGCTGGTCAATCAGCATGCTCTTCAGCTCTGGCGGCCATGAAGACTTGCTCCAGACTAAGAGCCCAATTCACAGAGGTAAATGTAGACAATATTCATGAGGTGGGCATTTGTGATCCCCTTGCGAATCGCTAACAGTGTCATGGACACTGTTGTGCATAAGGTTTTGCGACTTGCAAATTGCGAGTCTCTCCGACTCGCAATTTGCAAGTCGCAAAACCAAACGTACGTACATGAGGACCTTGGTGTTTTTTTAACTTTGATGCTGAATCCTGATGCCTTGCTGATCGAATGGTGTCCTGAGGATAAAGACTGACTCTGCTTGCTGATCTACACAGAGGAGAGGAATGATAAATTAGACTATTGATTATCATGCATGTTTGCTTTTCCTTTCTAGGTACCAACTGCACTGTTTTGACAGAGCTTTAGTTAGATGTTTTTCCAAATTTGTGTTACTAAATTGTTTCGTATGAAGCCCAACTTGCTGATATTAATCTGATGTTAGTTAAGGATCCTCACATATGAAAATCTGCTAGTAGGGAAAATTACTTGATTAATTTCTCTGCTTAACTCAAATGTATGTAATCACTTTGATTTTGTTGACTTGTTATTAATTTGCACGATAACCTTAGAATGTGTTGTGGTTCAAGATTTGATTAGATTATATTTCTTCCGCTACGTTGGACAGCCAGCATTGTTTCTGTATGTGTTTCATATGATTTTAAGAATAATCTACATGACCTTAGCATTGTTAATTTAGGGAAATAAATGTTCTAACTTTTACTAAAAGGTGTGGTTATTCATGACTGAAAGGTCCTGGTGCATGACAATTACTGACTCTAATGCTTTTACTGTTATTGATTGTTGTTGATTATTGATTTGCATACTGGAGCTATGGTGAGAACATCTTAATTGCGAGTCAAACGTTAGTCAACCTATTCTCGTCCCCTTGTAAGTTTACTTATTAGGGTCAGATGTGCTAACAGAGATGGTAGCCGAGGTAATGTTTAGTCTCCTTAACAGCTTATCATAGTTGTCCGGTACAGGATTACAGGTGTGAACAGTGCTGGTAAAGAGAGGTGAAGGTTTGCCTCCCTAAGAGCCCATGACAGATGTCCAGGGATAGTAATAAAGGTGAAGGTTCATTATTATTGAGATTTGGATTTTATTTTTGAATGATGCTAATTGGAGAGAAAATGATCCATTAAGCCCAGAAATGACTTTCCCAGAATCCTGGACCCTGTTAATGGTTGTTTAAGGGAGCTCTCGGCATTCTAATGACAGTGTGAATAAAGTCGGTTGCTCTTGCACAGCTTATCCGACTCGCAGGATTGTGAGGGTTTAGGGAGTTTGCGTACTCCAAATTAAGTTGTAGAAGGAGTGTGTGTACTCTGCAGTGTAAGAGTAGGGAAGTCGTCGAACTTCATATGTGTGTGGCGCTTTGTGCTAAAAAATTGTCTACATGGTTGTTGATGTACGGACCCTGCATGGTCTAAGACTCCGGAGTATATTGAAAAGTGCATAAGACACTTGGTTTTATGTTGTAATCTGTTTGGTTTAGCAGGTTGATCGGGTGGGGTCAACAAGTCAGTGTGCTTTAAAGTAAGTGAAAGAAAATTTAAACTGAGATTTGGCGAGTCCTATGTGCACCAGGACAGACCCACTGATCAGTTGAGAGTAAAATTTGCAGGTCGAATTTTGCTTGCAAACCTGGGAGACAGAGAAAGAAGGAGTAGCTGCAAGAGCACTCAGTGAAAAATCTATAAGATTTCTGAAGCGATTGTGTTACCTTTCCTGTAGTAAACCAGCAGATTTGGTTTTTGGGTTTTGATTTGTGCATGCTCGCAATTTTTGCATTCGTTTGTGTGATTCAGAGTTTGAGAGGACAAGCTGCAAGAATTTGTCAGCCGCAGTACATGTGAGTGTGACGTCATTGGAGCCACGCTGGGATAGGTCGGTTAGTGAGAAGGGTCGCACACGGATTGGCAGCCGTCCGTGAGAGGCGATTGGTTGAGAAAGTAGGTGAAATGAATTTTGGGATTAAAAGTCACTTTCTGATTTGATTTTGAATAACAAAAAGGTTGAAAATATGAAATTTCTCAAAGCTTTAAAGAGTGCCTTAAGAGGTGATACGTATACTGCAACAAATATAGGCAAGGCTACACCGCCAGAAGGTACACCAGCTTACATTGTAATAGAAGAGAAGGGTGTCACGCCATGACATTGACTAAAGCAATGGTGCAAAGTGACAGAGAAGGATGGGAACGTAGCATTTCCCATAAATGGGACGTTCAGTTTGAGGGTTTTGGAGCATTTAAGGATGGTGCTATATGAATCGAAGCCCCTTCCGACACCAGCACAGTTTGAGGCATTAGCGATTTGGGAGCTAGTAGCCAGACAGCACCAGCAACAGAAATTTGGGAGGAGAATGAGAAAGGCAGAAGAGTCTTTAGCAGAGGCCAGGTGGGACAGTGATCAGTGAGTTTGGAGGATGGAAACTTTGCACGTAATTATGTTGTTTTCGGAAATTGCCCAGGACCATGAGAAGAAAGGAAGGAAAGCTACTAGGAAGACTAATTGAAATCTGTCTGAAAGTAGGGAGACTGTTGATGAGTTTATTACGCAGTTATTGAGAAATTGCCCACCACCATATACAGCACATGAGAGTGGTCCGAGTACCAGTGCTGATCAGACAGCCCTGACACGGGTTAATGGGACAATGAGTCTGACGCACGTTAATGCTAGCCTGACACAGAATGCGATGCAGAGTGGTCTTAATATACCTACTACTCCTGTAGTGCAAAATCAGATGCAACCACCACAGCTTGAGAGATTTTATCCTGACGTGCCTATTACGGAAACAACTTCGAACCTAATGGTGCCTATGGAACAGATTTACCCGAGACGGATGTTTGTTCAGACTGAACCAACTCCACTTTTACTGCCTCAAGTGCAGCTGCAGGTAATGCCAAGATTCACTCCAGTAACAGGGACACAGTCAGATATGACTCCAATGATGAATCAGAATATGGGAGTTACACTCCCACGGACCGCAAGTGCCAGAGCAGCCCCTGATGCTCTATCGCTACCTGTTACTGTTGGTCCAGCCGTACCCTTATTTGCACAGAAGAAAACTACTGTGGGTGAACAAGGAGCAATGTCCCAGAGTATTACGAGGGGAGGACATAATGAAAATGCTCGAGTAGTCTCTCCTGTTGGACAGACGTTTGACGGATCAAGATCATTGTTAGACCTCACTCCATTTGCAGCACTTCCAGATACTATAGCAGGGTCATACGTTAGTCAGAGTTTGAAATTGTTGACACCACAGACCCCCAAATGCAGTTGCACAGCAGGTGCCACCAGTCCAAGCAAGTAACATTTTGCTGCAAGGATTGACAGCTCAGCAGTTGACTGAATGGTTAGACAATCTGAATACCCCACAGAGTGCTCCTAAGGGAGAGGAGTGTTCGAATTATGCTAGGCTAAGCATAGAAGCGGTTGAACTCATTGCGGGAACTATGGCGGTGAACAGGCCAGAATCCTACACGGAGGCAGAATTGAGATATTTGTGCCCAAAGATTACGAAGGAAGTGAGCAATGTGCATCAGAAATTAGCAGACCTGGCAGAGAAGTACATCATAGCAATAAAGAAAATGAAGCATTTGAAAAGGAGTTACAGATTAGATTCTGAGGCTAAAGATTTTGAACACATGAGATCTGCAGGAATGAAGGCACACCATAAGGAATTACTTAAAAGTACCCAGATCAGGGGAGCAAAGTGGGAAGGCAGATGGGTCAAGAAAAGAGACAAGAGAAAAAGGGATTATGTGGAGCTGATGAAGATCCAGTGAAAACTTTACAAATGAGAGAGATTCCAGGATGGAATTTTGTCCATGTCCCTTGGAGCACAAGTGACATTCTATAATTTACAAATGATTATCCAAGATTGAGAGAGAAGCCAGTAGAGTGGTATCAGCAGACAAACAGGTTTGTGAAACTTGCTTAGTGCCTGTGAGAGGACTTGAACACATTACTAGAGATAGTGGTTCCAGCTGATCTGTGGATCCCATGTAAGAGGAGTGGAGATCAGACAACAAGAGAGCCAGAGAGTAATAAGAATACAGGTGCACCATCTCCTGAGGTAATGAAATATTACTATAAGGTGTTTGAGTTTTTAAAAACGAGAACCTCGTCCAAGAATATTGATTGGCAGAGTATTGACAGGACAGCTCAGGAGGCAAAGGAGTTGATTCATGTGTATTTTGAGAGATTGTTGCAGGCGTTTAAGCATTACAGTGGAACAGAGACAATTGAGGCGAGAAACATGATTCATTTTGTGTTCAGATTTGTCAAAGGGTTGAGTCCTGAAATTGGCCAGATGATTAAGCATTTTGATTTTCGGCCAAGCAAAACCGAATGATGAGGTGTTGCAGTATGCAAAATACTGTAATGAGATTAAGTTGAAGGAGAAAAAGTTGAGAGAGAAGGCAATGGTGATGCAGATTAAAGCAGCTCAAACAGGAACGCAAGGGCATTTTCCACAGCAGTTACCACAGCAGCAGCAGGGAAACATGATTTTTCAGCCCCAGATGAGAGGTAGAGGTCGTGGAGGAAATATAACTTGTGGTCCAGACTTAGGTAGTGTAGGGGTTTCGAATGATGTGCAGGGAATCAGAGAATGAAGAAGGTCATGTCATTGCCATGTCACTTTTGTTGAGCCATTGGACATTGGAAACAGGAGTGTCCAATGATGGTGCAGGAAGGTGTCGTTCAGCAGAGTAATTACATCAATTCATTCCAGAATATGAGAGGGGCGAAAGTGAGAAGTCCTAATCCAAATTTTCAGAATAATGTGAATCAGCCGCAGAATTTTCGGCCCATGCAGCTGGTGCAAATGCCATGTGTACAAATGACACAGTTGCAGCCAGTGCAACAGCAGATTTCCATGGTACCTAGACAGCAAATTCAAATACCTCAAGCCCCAATGGAACAACAACAGATGATGCTTTCACAACAGGTCACTGGTCAGAGCCTTAACTAAAGTAGTAGCACAGTGCACCAATTCCCGTTACACAGTGAAAATGGAATAAATGATGTTTGGATGAGCGACAGTTCAGATGAGGATCCATGTGTGCTTGCAACTTCCTTAGGAGTAGATCAAAAAGGTCCCTATGCGAAGGGAAAGGTTATGGGTGACAGAGCTTCATTCTTGGTTGAAGTGGGAGCTACACGCTCTACAGTGAGAAGTGCAGAAGTTCAAAATGTGTCCCTTTCAGGTAGAACAGTTCAGATTGTAGGAATAGACCAACCCAGTTACAGAGCCAGTTCTCTAAAATTGGCTACTTTCAGGGATTGCACAAATTTGTAGTCTGTGATTCAAGTCCGGTATCCCTACTGGGAAGAGACTCGCTGTGTAAAATGAAATGTTCGATTACTTGTTCAAATGATGGAATTGAGATTCAGATGAATAGTGATGATGAAGATGACCAAGCCCCAGAGATAGAGGGAGAAACTATAAATGATGAATACCCTGTGACTGAATTTTTCCCGATGTTTATTGTGAAAGAGCTTCATCCTGATTTGCAGGGAACAGTAAAAGAGAAAGTGTGGGATTTGACAGGGAAAGAAGTAGGTCTGATAAAGGAAGTTGAGACAGTTCAAGTTACTGTGAAGCCGAATGCAGTTTTTCCTTAACTTCCGCAGTACCACATGCTGAAAGATATTCTTATAAAGGTTGCACAGGTAATTGCAGACTTTGTAAAGCAAGGGATTTTGAAGGAAGTATTGAGCAGTCCATGTAACTCACCGATAATTGGTTTGCAAAAGCCCTGTGGGAAAGTTTGAATTGTCCAGGATTTGAGGAAAATAAATGAGATTGTGGTCAAATGTTGTCCCGTAGTGCCAAATCCAGCTGTGATAATATTTCAGATTTCATGTGATGCTGAGAGGTTCACTGTCATTGATTTGATGCAAGCCTTCTTTTCTGTGCCTCTTCGTGAGGATAGACAATTTCTCTTTTGTTTCAAATTTCTGGATCGAGTTTACTGTTGGTGCTGAATTCCTCAAGGGTTTTCAGAGTTACCTTCCATATTCAATCAGATCTTGAAGAATAATTTGGAGTCGTTGGAATTGCCTTTCCAATAGACCTTGGTGCAGTACATTGATGACTTGCTGATTGCGTCCAAAACAAGTGTGATACGATTGCCTTATTGAACCATTTGGGAAAGAATGGTCACTAAGACCCATATTTATACTCTGCTTCCATCGGATTTTCATCATTTTTTTACGCAAATTTGGCTCAAAACTAACACCACATTTATACTTTGACGCTAGACCCCACTAACATCAAAATATCGCAGTATGCGTCATTTTCTGGATGTGTGGTACCGCCTTGCGTTAAGGAGAAGCAAGGGAGGCGTTCCCGTCCCAAAAATTACTTAAACACCCGTGCGACATATTTATCCAACCGTGCAAAAATGCTGCATGGCTGGGAGGCAGAGGCGGAAAATGGCTCACATCCTGATTTGCGTCAAAAACTAATGCCTGGGTCAGGGCAGCCGTTAAAATGGGGCAAACACACCAGTACTTAAGGAAAACCCACAGAAGTAACATCAGAGCTCCAAAAGGAAGACATGGAGGTGCTATTCATCCAGCATGCACGAATATGCAGAGCACAGGAGCAACAGCAGCAGCTTCCACCACACCAACAGGGACCACAAATGCAACGCCGAAGGCAGGAGAGGATATTCCGGACCAGGACAACCCTTCAGGGCCTCAGGGAACATGACATCCTCCAGAGGTACAGACTAAACTGGCAAGCCATACAGCAGCTGCTGCACCACATTGAGCCACAGTTGGCACCCAGCTTGCAGAACACCCCACATCATTCCACCAGAGACCAAGCTGCTAGCTGTCCTGCACATGTTGGCAAGTGGCTCTTTTCAAACCATTGGTGCCCTGGTTGCCGGGATCTCACAGCCCTCATTTTCTGCCTTCCTTCCCAAGGTACTGGATGCCATCATCTCCCTCACACCCCACCACTTCAGCTTCCCAACACACAGCAGAAGCAGCAGGAGACCAAACAGGGCTTCTATCAAATCAACGGCTTCCCACACATGCTTGGTGCCATTGCACACATGTATGGATTGTGCCACCTGCTGCAACCGAGCATCTATTCCGCAACAGGAAGCAAACACACTCCATCAATGTGCAGGCCATTGTGGATCACCGGGGATTGATCACCAACATCGTGGTAAAGTATCCTGGGAGTGTACATGATTCATTCATCTTCCGCCACAGCACCATTAATCAACAATTTCAAGATGGGCGATATGGCAATGGCCTACTTGTTGGTAAGTACAGAAACCTAGTTATATACACACAGCACAGCAACCCTGTAGGACACACAACACATACACCACTACATTGATACGTGGCCAGGAAGACACTGAGGTTGTGACACTGCTAGTCATGTTTGATATCCTGGCCCAATGGGATACACTCCTATGGACAAATGACAGATACAAATAACAACAGATGACACTCCAGAGCCACAAGGGACCAATTTAAAACCATACATTGACAATGACATGGCCTTCACTGGCAGTACAACTTGGAAGATGGATCTTCCAATATCACATTAACAACATTCAGTCACACACCCTTCCAAGCAATACGTACTGTGTAAGGGGTGTGTAATGTGTTTTTCTGCAGGTCAAACACCATGACACACATAGCATGATGATGCTGACTCTAATGAAGGTAACATGGAATCATTGAGGCTGTACCAGCATCTCACATCACTCCTGGGGTGACATTCCCTGCTAGCAATTAGGAAGTGGACTGTGCTATGAACACATATTGATGGAACACTAATGTAAAGTGCACACTGCTACACATACGCATTGAGACAATTACACATATACATAACAGATGTACAGGCACATGGACCTTCTGACACTTAAACTTTCACCCCCACAACCAAGTTAGCCAGCTTACCTTGAGCAGGTTCAGTGTTGTAGGTACACATTTGCACATGAGCCAACTCTGTGTGGGCACAAAATTGGTTTGCCTAGAACTTGTCACACATGGGATATTTTTGCATTGTCAATTGTGAACACTTCAGTGCTGCCAACCCTTGGAAATGTGTTGTACATTGTCATCTAGCCAAATCAAAGGGCCACACTGTTGTTTTTCACATGCCATTACATATGTTGAATTGGATGGGATGTTCAGGCCATATAGTGCAACGTGTTACTACCACAGTGGAATTGATTTTGTGTGTGGAAGTATTGAGTCACCTCCAGTGAAGGCACATGGACACTTCTTTCACATGACATAGTGCTAGGGTGATACACAATGAACTGCAAGTTTACAAATATACCGCTGATATCAGGTCAATCAGCCAAACACCAGTTTTGATAATTAAACAGCCCAATGCAGAAAGAACATCCTAGAAGTCTAGGATCCCATACAATAACACAAACACAGATGAGTCACAGACGACACAAGATAACAACTGCCATGCAAAGTGATAATCAAGGTGCAACCAACAACCAAATATTTACCCTCATTTTCTCTTTCAGCTGATCAGGGTTATGGGATCCAGCCATGGATCATGACCCCATTTGCCAACCCAAACACAGCAGCAGAACGTGCCTATAATGAGACACATCGGAGGACACGCACCATAGTAGAGAGGACTTTTGCCATCCTAAAGTCCAGATTCCGGTGCCTTGACATCACCGGAGACAGCCTCCTTTATTCACCTGAAATGGTCTGCAAGATCATTTTGACCTGTACCATCCTGCACAACATTTGTGTAAGGAGGAATAGTCCCCTTTATGAACCAAACCCACAAATGCCTGAAGAGGAGGAAGAGGAGGATCCTGTTCGTGAAAATTAAGGGGGACCATCCAAACACTGCAGCAGGATTGCGTAGGAGACAACACATTGTACAAAACTTCTTCTAACTATAGTCACCATCACCACTTTGTTATCATATATCATTAAACATCTAACTTCATCACTCAATCATGCCCTGGGTAATTTATATTCTTCACATGATCCCTAGGAATCATAATCAGAGTTTAGCCTCATGGAGCATTGCAGAAATAAAGATTAGGATGCAGAAAAAGCCACATCACATTTGATGGGTATGAATGTACACCCAACATCACACACAGTGTACATGACATATATCCTGTCTATTTCACATGTGAAGGGCAATATCAGAGGACCACAGTTATGACACAAATCCTTGTTGCCAACATAGTCCATTTCAACACATGACACACAACTAAAACACCATCAATCATAAGGAAAATAAGTATCTCATAACTGAGGCAGTGGATGTGCTATTGCATTACTAACAGGGATGTATGACCAGACCCTTGACAGCAGTAAGTTTGACATCAGCTATCTTTACAAGGAGCATGTGTGACAAGGAGCCCATCTAAGCAGAAAATGGATAGCACGAGTGCTCCAGATATGACAAGCACTGCTCACTAAACATGACCTGCGCAGTCTATCCCAGGGAATAAGTCCTGCCACTGCCATGTTTTCAGTCTCTGCCCATCCTTCTCTAGGGGGCCCTGTAAATGGACTATGTGTACCCTGAGAATCTTCCTCTACACACACACACAAACTCCCATTCTGACTCCTGTGTGCTTCCCTCTTCAGTATGGCATGCCATAGTCATAGTTCATCAGTGTGCATGGTCTTCAGGTTCGATAATGCACTGCCTGGTAGTCGGTAGGACCTGTAATCAGCTGTCCATTGCTTCCCATGTGAAAGGTCCAGTTGGCCCTTTGAACTTGATTCTCAACTCCAGGACTTGTGA
This sequence comes from Pleurodeles waltl, assembly GCF_031143425.1. Classification (NCBI taxonomy): domain Eukaryota; kingdom Metazoa; phylum Chordata; class Amphibia; order Caudata; family Salamandridae; genus Pleurodeles; species Pleurodeles waltl. Next base: position 754,508,572 of record NC_090446.1, on the reverse strand, counting down.
GAGACTGAAGCTGCACAGACCTGTGAGCACTTCCATGCAGACCAGCCATTTGAACCTGCCCTGCCATTGCTGCTGCCTGGAACTGCTTAGAAGCTGCCATTTTCAGAATCTCCTTGTTGTGCATAGATGTACAAATCACTTGTGTAACAGAGCCCTTGGGGAATTGTGTAATGTTGCAGACCACAGCACAAAAACAGTTTTTAGTTCCAACAGTGTTGTTCCAGCTTTTCTCAGTCAGAGTCTGCTCACTGTGTATTTGCCATATTCATGTTAGTTCCTGACAAAGCCTGCATCCTGTTAGCCTGACTGGTCCTGTCTTTGCGTTAACCATAATGGTTCCCTGTGGCTACATTTGTCCCATAGTTGCTTTCCATGACCTCTCTTTCCTCCTGGGGTATTGTGTATGGTAGGTCTATGATGAATCCTCAAATATATAGTATAGTTTAATCAGTTTTCTTATCGTATCCTGTTCTGGGACATGTATTCAAATTGCCTAATCCAGCCCCCATCCCTTGTCTGGTTTTGCATGTATTCATTAGTGCCAAACAGTGACAGTGTGCTATGGCTGTATGCATGGTTTCGGTACGGTGCCTCCAGCACAACAAACAAGGGTTGCCAACGTGTATGTAAGGACCAAACATGTTTGTGTCCTGACGGTCCACACACAGATTCACTTCTGCCGCCACCTTTTGATGGTGCTTGATGTTCCCTATTGCAGTGGGAAGTTTTATAGGTCAGCCTGTGTACAAATGTTGTGACGAAACCTGCCTGTTTCCTATTACTGATCCATAAAGTTTTTAAGCACACCAAGGTTGCCCTATCGTCATCGGTCTTTGGCTTTAGTTCAAATCTGCTTTGAAGGATACTCTGTTAATTCAGGGAATGGCTCCACAGACTCATGACTAGACCTGCACGTAACTGTGACAACACGGAGGCCAATACTGACACAGGGTAAACACTTGAACTGGACACCTTTATGCACTGAACCACCGGAAATATGTGAACACATGCAGCATGGTCTGCTGGTCCTCCACAGCCACTGCAGAAACATAGGTCATTTACATGACTCAAACTGTGCTGTACTATAACTTTTTTGGATTGGAGTTGGGACTCTGTGTCACAAACATTGTAGCTACCTAGCATGTTCAAATGCCTGTCTCATGGGTAGAATACACACAAGTGACCCTGAAGTGGTATCCAACATTCCAAAACATGTGATCGCTTACATTTGTAACATTGCCATTATCAACCGTCCTCTATCTATCCTGTGTACAGTTTGTCATTGGAGATGTTTTGTCCCCAAAGTCAGGGAAGTTCACACAGCATAAGACGCAACAGATATGACAAACACATATCATGACTGATGTACCTCAATGAATGGCATCTGATGGTTATACACAATTACAACACATGCATATGAGCACATTATGCAAAACACGTCTTGTGACGTTCACACAAAGGCCCAACAACAATTGAAATAGCCAATTCACAGACATAAACACACAGGCCATGAGTGAATTTTTTTAAGTTGCGTAGCCTTGCTTTCCTCTATTGATGCACCACCTGCTCAAACTAGGGATTACCAATTGTTATTCAAAATGTTTGGGTTGCTGTTGCAGCAGTTAAGAGTGCTAATTCGGCACAACAATATGAGAATTATGGTCCGCAGTAGTGTGATCTGCCACATGTGCCCAAACACTAGAACACACACAGCAGGCCCGAACGGCCTATTTTTGTATAGTTATACCCTTCATGTGTGTAAAAAATGAGAAAAATGACATAAACACAGTTAAAGACAGATATTTTTACGCAAAAGCATCTAAAAAGACACATATGCGTCAAAATGTGACGCTCACATCCATTATACATCAATTGGTCCCTAGCGTTAATTCCAACACTACACTCCATGAAATAGGTTATCAATGAAAAATATATTGATCCTTGAATGCGGGGGAATTTTTAAGCATATGCGTAAAAAAATATAGACACAAAGTCCGAAAGCGTCATAAAATTACACACATCATAATAAGAACGCACCTCATTTGAGACAGGAAGTCATGTAATAGGATATCCTGTTTACAGAAATGGTACAATGGGTGTACTTTCACTTTCACATTGCAGTCTGTGATTCTTCTAGACTGTGTGTCTGTGTTGATAGTTGTTTCTGTCCAAATTGTGCTTTTGTCTCCTGTGTGCCATTTCAACTGTCATCTGTTTTTGTAATTGTCTCTGTAAATCAGTGTAAGTGTGATTTTGTCATTTTTGGTGTCTAATTTTGTCTTTGTACTGTTGGGAGTGTGTAGTGGGTATTGTTAGTTGGGGTATTGTTGGGTTGTTTGTGGGTTCTTTAAGTTTCATTTTCATACCTCCTTTCCCTGTATTTCCCTGTTTTCCCTTTCCTATCTCTAATATTTTGTGATTTTAGGAAGACCTCGTCTGGGGAGAATGGGTGAGGAAGAGCTGGGGGCTTTCATTTGGCTGGTGTGCCACTTCCTTCCCCTGATGTTAGAAGCTGGTGGCAGGGTGATACAGCGGTATCACATCGAGGCGAGCAGGCTCAGGTGGTCCAAGGTGCTGTTCCACCTAAAGAGGGTGTTCAACAGCCAGCGCAACGACCACCAACTAAAACATCACTGGGCTGACCTTGTGGCCAGGGAGCAAGACCTGCTGGACCACCTGGGTGTGGTGATTGGTGGCCCTGTTGATGAGTACAAATCAGACTAATGTGTACAGTAAAATGCTCTGTAGTGACAGTAGCAGATTTTGGGACATGCTGCATGCAATGTTGTAGGAAAGTACCATCTTGCCTGGCATGTTACCCCCATATTTCACTGTATATATGTTGTTTTAGTCTATGTGTCACTGGGACCCTGCCAGGCAGGGCCCCAGTGCTCATAAGTATGTGCCCTGTATGTGTTCCCTGTGTGATGCCTAACTGTCTCACTGAGGCTCTGTTAACCAGAACCTCAGTGGTTATGCTCTCTCTGCTTTCCAAATTTGTCACTAACAGGATAGTGACTAAATTTATCAATTCACATTGGCATACTGGTACACCCATATAATTCCCTGTATGTGGTACTGAGGTACCCAGGGTATTGTGGTTCTGGGAGATCCCTATGGGCTGCAGCATTTCTTTTGCCACCCATAGGGAGCTCTGACAATTCTTACTCAGGCCTGCCAGTGCAGCCTGCGTGAAATAACATCCACGTTATTTCACAGCCATTTACCACTGCACTTAAGTAACTTATAAGTCACCTATATGTCTAACCTTCACCTGGTGAAGGTTGGGTGCAACGTTACTTAGTGTGTGGGCACCCTGGCACTAGCCAAGGTGCCCCCACATCGTTCAGGGCAAATTCTCCGGACTTTGTGAGTGTGGGGACACCATTACACGCGTGCACTATACATAGGTCACTACCTATGTATAGCATCACAATGGTAACTCCAAACATGGCCATGTAACATGTCTAAGATCATAGAATTGTCACCCCAATACCATTCTGGTATTGGGGTGACAATTCCATGATCCCCCGGGTCTCTACCACAGAACCCGGGTACTGCCAAACTGCCTTTCCGGGGTCTCCACTGCAGCTGCTGCTGCTGCCAACCCCTCAGACAGGTTTCTGCCCTCTTGGGGTCCAGGCAGCCCTGGCCCAGGAAGGCAGAACAAAGGATTTCCTCTGAGGGAGGGTGTTACACCCTCTCCCTTTGGAAATAGGTGTGAAGGGCTGGGGAGGAGTAGCCTCCCTCAGCCTCCCTCTGGAAACGCTTTGATGGGCACAGATGATGCCCATCTCTGCATAAGCCAGTCTACACCGGTTCAGGGATCCCCCAGCCCTGCTCTGGCGCAAAACCGGACAAAGGAAAGGGGAGTGACCACTCCCCTGACCTGCACCACCCAGGGGAGGTGCCCAGAGCTCCTCCAGTGTGTCCCAGACCTCTGCCATCTTGGAAACAGAGGTGTTGGGGGCACATTGGACTGCTCTGAGTGGCCAGTGCCAGCTGGTGACGTCAGAGGCTCCTTCTGATAGGCTCTTACCTCTCTTTGTAGCCAATCCTCCTAACCTGGTAGCCAAACCTCCTTTTCTGGCTATTTAGGGTCTCTGCTTTGGGGAATTCTTCAGATAATGAATGCAAGAGCTCACCAGAGTTCCTCTGCATCTCCCCCTTCACCTTCTACCAAGGATCAACCGCTGACTGCTCCAGGACGCCTGCAAAACCGCAACAAAATAGCAAGACGACTACCAGCAACATTGTAGCGCCTAATCCTGCCGGCTTTCTCGACTGTTTCCTGATGGTGCATGCTCTGAGGGTAGCCTGCCTTCACCCTGCACCAGAAGCTCCGAAGAATCTTCGCAGGCACCAAAAGACTGCAACACTGGTCCTCTGGGTCCCCTCGCATCCTGATGAGCGTAGTCCCTGGAACGCAGCAACTCTGTCCAAGTGACTCCCACAGTCCAGTGAGTCTTCAGTCCAAGTTTGGTGGGGGTAATTCCTTGCCCCCCCACGCTAGACTGCAAAGCTGTGTACCGTGTGATTTGCAGCTGCTCCGGCTCCTGTGCACTCTTCCAGGATTTCCTTTGTGCACAGCCAATCCTGGGTCCCCAGCACGCCGTCCTGTGCACAACCTTCTGAGGACTCTGGTTTACTTTTCTTCTAAGTGCCTGTTGGGGTACTTCTGCGGGTGCTGCCTGCTTCTGTGAGGGCCCCCTGAGTTGCTGGGCGCCCCCTATGTCTACTCCTCCAAACGGCGACATCCTGGTCCCTCCTGGGCCACAGCAGCAACCAAAAACCTCTACCGCGACCCTTGCACCTAGCAAGGCTTGTTTGCGGTCTTTCTGCGTGGGAACACCTCTGCAAGCTTCATCGTGACGTGGGACATCCGTCTTCCAAAGGAGAAGTTCCTAGTCCTCTTCTTTCTTGCAGAACTCCAAGCTTCTTCCAACCGGTGGCAGCTTCCTTGCATCTTCAGCTGGCATTTCCTGGGCTCCTGCCCACTCTCGACACTGTCGCAAAAATTGGACTTGGTCCCCTAGTCTTACAGGTACTCAGGTGCAGAAATCCACTGTTGTTGCATTGCTGGTGTTTGTTCTTCCTGTAGAATCCCCCTATCACGACTTCTGTGTTCTCTGGGGGTAGTAGGTGTACTTTACTCCTACTTTTCAGGGTCTTGGGGTGGGGTATTTTTCTAACCCTCACTGTTTTCTTACAGTCCCAGCGACCCTCTACAAGCTCACATAGGTCTGGGGTCCATTTGTGGTTCGCATTCCACTTTTGGAGTATATGGTTTGTGTTGCCCCTATACCTGTGTGTTCCTATTGCAACCTATTGTGATTCTACACTGTTTGCATTACTTTTCTTGCTATTACTTACCTAATTTTGGTTTGTGTATATATAACTTGTGTATATATATTACCTTCTTACTGAGGGTACTCACTGAGATACTTTTGGCATATTGTCATAAAAATAAAGTACCTTTATTTTTATTAACTCTGTGCATTGTGTTTTCTTATGATATTGTGCATATGACATAAGTGGTATAGTAGGAGCATTACATGTCTCCTAGTTCAGCCTAAGCTGCTTTGCCATAGCTACCTGCTATCAGTCTAAGCTACTAGAAACACCTCTTCTACACTAATAAGGGATAACTGGACCGGGCACAAGGTGTAAGTACCTCTGGTACCCACTACAAGCCAGGCCAGCCTCCCACAAATGTTTGTGGACATGTGGAATGCAAGTTGGACATACAGTGGCCCTGATTTATACAATAATTGCTACACATTGCCGTCATTTGTTGATGCAAAAGCTGCACAAACTTACTAAAGACAACTTGATCTTGTAAATTAGTGCCGCTTCGACGTCAATAGAGGATGGTAATGTGGCACAAACAAAAGTATCATACATGGCCTGTGAGTGTACCAGGAATGAGATCTATTTCACATGCTAATGCACAGAACAAATGTAGTTCCCAATTATTTTGAATACATGTCTGAACTGTATTCATGGCCATATGTACAAATATCTTCCTAACCTCTGGTAATAAATATCTCAGGCTGATATTTTGTCTTGGTTTGTGCAGCATCTAAATTGATTATGGATGCCAAAGTAATGCACACTTGATAATATCTAAATGTTTGGTGCTACTTTCCATAGCTGTAGCGTAAAAAAATTGAAGCAAATGGTACACATATTAAAAAAAAAAAAGATCTGGCCCTAAGTTCATTGTTCCTGTGTGTTTTATTTTGCCTTGGGTACAATTGCTGGTACATAGCTGATGCATTTGTCATCTGTGTCACTTTCTAGCCAAGCAGTTTTCTAAAGTTAATGGGTCATCATGGGATCCCTGAACTTTGTGAATGCATGGTCACAAATTGTTTATTTGCATTATGTTGTGCAAGGGACCCCTGACTACTTCCATCATACATTTAAAGTGACAAAATAGTTTGCTAGTTTACGTTTGGTACACCCCTGCTGATCTAGTGCAGCATATGTCCAATTGTTAAGTTCTCAGTATGAAAGCTATCACAGACATGGGTGTATGCTAAGATCAGCAGGCCAGCATTCCTGTGAGTGCTGCCATTCCCAAGGTGCATACAAATTGAGACCTACCTCATCAAGATTGCCAAAGTAGGACATTTGCTAAACCATGTTTCAATTAGGGGACAGTGTCAATTCGTTGTATAACCACTGATCACCCAACTTGGCAAATGTAAGATAATGAATGTCGCTAACTGAGATCTGCAATACCTGATATAGGTACACAGGGCCCTGAGTAACACATTTCAGGTGCAATGACTACACCCGGTGCCCATGCATTCTGTCACAGATGATCAAATTAGACACTGTCAGCATATATTTCTTTTTTTTTTTTGTTTAGGTAAATGGCCAATCCATGTTTATCGTAACATTGTCATCAAGTAACACACAGGATCCCTGCCATAATGGTGTTATAGGAGGCATATGCCGCCCTGGGTATACTGCCAATGTGGCATATGTAACCTACATAAAACACAGGCACCCATATAATGGAGCATGGAAAGCACATTACTTTTGGAACTAAACTCATCCCACATGAGCATCACACAGTAACTCATTGTCCCTTGATGCACACGCCACAATACCTGAATGACTGGTATTGCAGTGCACCAGGAATGTGGCTTTGCATGTCTCTCATAACAACAAATGAAGAAATGGAGTTCCCGCTAGAAATAATTCAGCACAAAACTGAGTAATCATGTTTGGCACCACATGATTGTTAGGGCCAGTGCATGTGTGCATATGTGAGTCTATCACTCACTGGAGTGACAGGGTAAATACATGTTTCCAGTAGTATGTTTGCTGGGTGTGTACATGCCTGAGGTGCTGCTCTATCATATAAAATGTCACACACAGTGATTTGTTGTTCAAAGTTTTGTACAGTGAGCAGACATTGAGCACATTTCACCATTCCATGTTTTACAGGTGGACCAGCCCCCTACACAGTTGGAGAAGTGGCACAATTTGCGGACCCAGACATATCCAGTAAGTGTTGATATGTTAGTTCTGTGTTCTGTCTGCAGCTGTTGTGTGATTGACTCTTGTGTGTTGGACACATTGCAAGGTATGATGTGCTGGCACATGAACCGATATGTGACTTGCCTGGAGTTTGACATTTTGTTCTATGTTTGAGTTGGACAATCAGTGGCGGAGAGTCATATTTTGGGATTCTACTGCTGCGCTATAGGCATGGGCAGGTGAACAGGGTGATATTTGTAGGTACATTTATGCCAATGAAAAATTTGGAGGTGGCCATGTTCATGATTTAGTCAGCAAGTCATACCCTGATTCACACAGACCAGTGTTGCCGAAGTATTACCCACAGACTTGAGCCTCCCAGTTAACTAATGAACATGTTGGACTGTATGTTTGACTTCCTAGCAGCATTAAGCTCCACATGTTGTGCTACGTTTATGTGGCACTTGAGTAGAATGTCATAGGTGTGCATGCAGCTCAAGCCCAGATGGGTGCTTGCATCTATGTGCTTGTTTTTGGAAAGGTATTAGTGAGATCAAATGATGTTGACAATTGGCCGCAATTAGGAAGATAAATGTGAATGTGATTGTCCAATGTTTGAGTCAATCCTAGTTGGCAGCCCTGCTTACCTATGGTGGACTGACTAAACCCATGGACCGCTGTCCAAAGCTTCCTGGCTGTCCTTGATGTTTGAAAGTATGTCTTGAATGTCCATCACCCCCTGAAGCACAGGGTTAGGGTTATGAAATATGTGTACATTGGTGTGAGGATCCCAGTGTAGAAGACAGGCATGTAATTCCAACATTAATTTGTTGCAACCTAGGATACCCCTCATGATTAACAACTGCATACCGTCCAGCAAATTACATTTACAAATTAAAGATCTTGTGGGCCTTGATTGTCATCCAGAAGATAGTCATTAGTTGGCCTGTCACATGTGGAGTACTTGCAGCATTTGTTATGTGACTAATGGCAGTACAAGGATGCACAGATCATTTAAGTAGGTACACATCTTTTTGAGGATTGCTGTGCTGTTAGATAGTAGATGTGTAGGCTGCATTGGCCTGTCATTCATCAGGGACATTCTATGATCTGCACTGTGATTTGGACTGTTTCAGCTATTTTTGAGGAAGTGTTACATTATCATCTGTAGATGTATCACACAACGATGTCACTAATGTTTGGCTTTCTCTATTTTTACAGCTGCCAACATGAATGCCCAAGAGATCAGGGATTTCCAGAGGCGGGCGATGCGTTATTGCCACATACTAGATGTGGAGCCTGGGTTCCGCAATATGGCATGGCATTATCGCCGTGAGAGAGCCACAGGGGTCTGGAGGGCATTTGCCCAAGGGGGGCCATCCTTGCCCGCAACAGCCACCACCACCAGCACAGCCACTCAGACCACAGTCGCACAAAGGATGACAGCCACTGTTGCAGATCCGTCAACCTCTTCAGCTCCAGGCCCTCAGACAGCAGCTCCTGCACCTCCCCCTCCAAGCACAGCACCGGCACCAGCAGTACCATCGACTAGTGACACACAGATAACCCCAGCTGCAGTGATAGACAAGGCCGAATTCCAAGGAATGAGACGTGACATGCAGCAGATGTTGCGCAGGATGGACAGGCTGCAGCATGAGGTATCCCGCAAAATCAGGAGACTGCAGAGTATAAATAAGGTCCTGAGGAGGGCAAATATGTGACTTTTGGACTCTCAGCCATGACTCCCTCCCCTCCCTCCTCTTTCCTGGTTTTTATATTTTGTGGGCTTAGGAGGCTCGGTGATAGGTTTGAGTAGACTGTTAGTTTAGTTAGTATAAGTGGGTTGGGGGGTGGAGGGGGTTATATTATTACATTTTTTATTTTGTTCAATGAAATTGGGGTTTATGTGTATAAACAAAATAAAAAAAATAAAAAATAAAACATAGAAAAATATAAAAAAATACCAAAAAAATATATATTTGTTTAGGATAAGATAGTATGTGTTTAGGTTAGTATATGTTGTCCTACATGTGTCCCGTCATATAATGGGGTGCAGGGTTGATGTTTAGAGTGTTTAGTAAATGTGATAGGTAGGTTTAGATTAGGGTAGTTAGGGCCAGTTGTGGGTAATGTGTAGTTAGGATAGGTTAGGTTAGTTAAGGTGTTTCCCCTAGTTTTAGTATCCTTTTTTACTGTTGAATACATATTTAAGTCCTCCTTTACAATACGTGTCATATGCTTGGGGATCAGTGCCTTGCCATGGGTGAACAGTGTCAATTTAGTATTTGCCTTTGTGTTCAATCCTGCATCCCAATCTCATTATTGACATGGTTATTCACAATTCCTAATGTGCTGTCACATTGGCAGCTACACCCATGCTACTTCTCGATGCATCTGCCATCCATTGCACCCACCACTCAGGGTTACTATGGTTCCCAATGTGTTGTGCAGTTTAGATGTGTTTTTTAATCTGTCATCGTTTGAGACCTGATTTGGAATCTTGGGCACTGTAGTACGTCTGCTTGCAGCCTGATGTTCATGTGAACCCTGATAAGCTGAATGATGTTATAATCTTATGTAGTATTGTATACATAAATCACACCTATCATTTCTTACTTTGTACTCCCAGGTTACATAATTGTCCATACACTCGTACACATCCATTCCTGCTGTATGGTGTGTGTGTATGATGAAAGTTTATAGTCAGATATCACATACATAAAGATTGTCTTAAAGGGAATGTTGGACACATTGATTTTCAGCGTATACATACCTTGAAGCGGACTTTTTCAGTCCAACACAGCATTACACTGTTAGTTTACAATTTACTTCAGAAATAAGCCTCAGGAAGCGCAGATGATGATACCATCCAGACCCCAGTGCATAGTTATCAGCCCACAATCTTTCAACGCAGTTGTATTGACATTCTACGGCCAGTGACATGTGGCATACATCACTAATCTCCTACAAAGTTGATGTGTCACATTACATAGAGACAAAGTGGTTGTGTAAGTGCTATTTATTTTAAAGTGCTGTAGTGCAATATTTACATAATCCACGATTTTGAGTCCATTAGTGTGACACCTTCTATTGTGATGCTACACAAGTCCAATGGGACATGTCATTGGACATGCCGGGATGAAGTGTCATACAGTGCAGAGGAACATGAATTGCCAATGAGGTAGTGAGAGACAGTCACACAGAGCAGAGTATCAAGGTAAACAGTGTGCTGGAGAACAGTGCATGTGACCAACTTTTGCAAGACTGGCATGTTAACAAGCACAGGACCTAGGATATCAGTGCCCATATGGCATGGACTTGTACTACCAGGTAATCCTACGTGTGAAGGTAATCTGTTCCACGTCTTCATCTTCTGATGTGTGTATTGTCTCCTCTGCCCTTGGTGGTGGTGGGTTTGAAGGGACAACACACACTTCAGTGTGTTAAGACGTGGAGTCAGAAATCCTGGTAGCTGCCAACTGTGGGGCTTTGAAGGGCATTACTGCAGTAAGGAAAAGCTGCTGGTTCTTAAGAATAGCAGCTACATCACTGTGGTAGGCAGGCAGGTTGGCCCTGAGGGGGTCATGATTGCATTCATGCACCTAATGAAAGGTTTAGGGTGTCAGGTGTTGTAAGAACTCCCTTACTGCAGTGGTGAATTCCCTTACACTTTATTGTAGTCCTTGCAGGATCGATGTTAGCGCTTGCATGGCTGCTGCCTGTTCTGCAGATGACATCATGCATGAACGCATTCACTCAACGCTGGCTGCCATATTTTGCATCCCCACCAGCACCTCCTTGGCCAGCTCCCGCAGTACTCCAGCTACAGTCCTCTCAAAGGTGGTACTAGTGTCCTCAGAGTCCTCATCTGGGTTGGAGCTGGAAGGTCGTACTATTAGGGTGGTGGGTGGGTCCTCTGTGATGGCTGATACTTCTGTGCTTCTCCTTGCGACTGAAGGTGGGGTCTGGAGGGTTCCAAGGACATCTTGGAGGGTCTGCTGGCTAATGTTTGTCAGCTCGTCATCCATGTCATCAGGAAGTCCAGGAAAGGCATATCCCCAGGAGAACCTTCGTTCCTCTGCAATGAGATATTGTACAATTAGTGTGTCTGTGTTGTGGCATTTGTAATGTGACATTCCTGACTTCCTATTAGTTGAACATTGTGATATTGGTTCCTGTTCATTGTTCCTGTCATTAATATTAGCATTCTCACAGGCCTATGCCCCACCTGCATGTCACATGTAGTGTGGGCAGTTTGGGGAAATGTCTGCGTCACATCCTCTAGGTGTAGGTTCTGTCCAAATTGTATGTTGACACCTTATTGTACTACTCAACCCTCTGTCTACTTCCATTATCATGGTGTGGCCTTGCACTGGCTGTGGGTGTTCTGATGGCACTTGCACCAGACTTAACAATCTGGAACTGACCCAGTCTCTGTTATTTCACATCCACCTATATGTTGCTGAGACCTAGCTTTTACTATGTATAGCATTGGCATGGCATGATAAAGGTGTCAGCATTGGTAGTGTGTACTGCTGATGTTGGGGAATGTGTGCTACATTGGATTGCACTGATGGTCCTAGCAGTGTTCCATTTCCTCTTATGACTGTGCGGGTGTGTTTCACTAGCTAGACATATATGTCCTCCCCCTCAATGCTGTTGTCTTAGCACTATGACACTTGAGATGTTGCATGGGGACATTGCAGCTATTGTAACACAGGCACAGGGTAGACCCTGAAATGTGCAGCATGGGTATAACATTACTGCTGTGTACCTCATAATGTCAATAACAATACCTGATGTTTATAGCACCTGTAGACATGAGCAGTTGACAGGATTTGCACTTTTTTAGGAATTACAGGGGATTGATAATGTCGTCATCCTGAGCCCTCTATTTTGTGTGTGTTTGATCCATAGGCATATAACTGCCATTGGCTACTTGACCTACACACAGCACAGGCGGTAGTGGCAACTGTTGTCAATGGTAAATACCACTTGCTGATATGGCCTGAGACTGGAAATTGAGCCCTAGTTCATGTAGCGACAATACCAGCTGTCGTTTGACAGCAGGACAGTTTTGTGTTGTACCCTACCCTCCTGGACTGGCTTTGCCTTTCCAACATCCTTGGCATGGCAGAGTACCCCCATGAAAAGGTTGTTGGTGTAGTGTTTTGCTGTGCCCCAGGTTTCCCCTGCACAGCCCTTTCCACTACCTGATTATAATGGCTGACATGCATTGTGTAGTAAGTATGCCTCCCCTGCTTGCAGTTAACAATTAGGCATTTTTTACCCCTATGCCACTTACCCTGCATCTGTGTTGTATACTGGTAGTCTGCGTTGTCCTGTCCTTGAATCCCTGTTATGATCTCCTCTAAGATGACGGCTGCCACCATCTCCTCCATGTGGTCCAGGGCCTCCTGCGGTGCTGGACTCCCACCTCCAGTCTGCAGTGCTGCCTTCCTGTTCCTTGCCATCTTTTCCTTGGTCCTGCACTTGCAGTCATGCCAGCGTTTCTTGCACTCTGTGACTGTTCTCCGTACTTCTGCCACACGGTTGATCTTATCGCCAATTTTTTGCCAAATTGCCTCTCTCCTCCCAATTGGCAATTTAGAGGTGACAAAAAGTTAATGCTGGTGTTCGGTCACCACTTTCACCAGTATTTCCTGCTCATCTGCACTGAACGGACACTTCCTTTTCTTCTTCTCCCTCTCCTGGGTCTTATCTGGGTCCTCCTGGCTGGTTCCTGGTCAGTTGTAGTCTTCCTGGGGGCTCTCATGACTTCTGGGATCCATTTTGGGTCTCCTTTGCACATTTTGCTGTGTTTGTGCCTCTTTTTGACACTATCGTGGCAAAAAATGGCACGTATCCGGTTTGCGACATCGTAAACCGGATTAAAGTCATTTTTGCTGCATTAACGTCATCTTTCTTTACGATGTGGCGCAATGGTTTGAGTAAAAAGAATGACTCTAACCCGTGGTTTGCACCACAGAGCGTCAACGTATAAATTTGATGCCCAGGTGGCGCTAAGAAATGGCGTTAGTTGGTGCAGTTTTGCGTCAAAAAGTATGAATATGCCCCAAAGTGTCTCCACTTAAATTGCAGAATTGCCATAAAGTAGTGAAATACTTGGGCCACCAGATTGAGGATGGATCAAGAGCCTCTCTCTGGATCTCCTTTGGAGTCCTTCATTTTTCTGGTGACCTCTGGAGATGTTCTGAGCCACCACCCAGCAGCTTTGGTGGTGTGCTGCTTCAGCTATCAGACAGCTCAGAAAGCACAATCCCTTTGCTTCTTCTTGGGTCGCCTAGCCTGCCACTGAGGTTGTAGAGTGTTTCTTATTGAAGCTCTGGTAAGTGCAATGACAGTATGCTTTCTTCTCAATTATTCTTTCGGGCAGTGCTTTTGTGTATTCTACTCATATCTAACTATGGTAATTTTCAGTGCTTCTATTCTGTATCTGTTTGTGTCTGTATTTAGCATTATCACTCCATTTGACGTATAGCTTTACATTGCGTAGTACCGTGGTACCTCTCTTTACCGCCTTGCCAGTGGGTTCTTGGCTAACATTGTGTGGACTTCTAAGTGAAGTTTTCATTATCTTCAGTGCTTTACACTGGCTGGAGTTGCACTTTGACTCCACATATGCCAAACGTTGATTCTGCACTTCAACAGAGGCAAACTTGGCACTCAAAAGCAGTTTGCTTGGAACAATGCAAGCTCTCTGGGAGCGCACTGTTGATCCACGGGTTACTTATCCAATATCCCACTGCCAAGTGTAGTGAGCTCCCCAGCGTGGGTTCTTGTCAATAACTACATCATACATGGTGCTATTTATTACATTTCTTTATTAGTTTGTGTGTAACTGCAAACTCCATATTGTAAACCTGCATTCACTTCACCACATTCTAACACTTACATCACAATTCTACGGAGTCCATCAGGAGCCAAAAGGGTTTTGTCATTTATAACTCACACAACACTACAACCTGGAGGCAGCTCCTACTGCAACAGCATATTGAATATTACACAACTCTCATGATACTAATGCAGCTCTATTTAGGATCTTAGTCCCAAATCATATTTGTAGCAGAGTGTAAACTATAATTTTAACACACCTATATGTAATATAAATTTCGAAATCTGTGGTAATGACTTGCAAATAAATCCGCCAGTAGAATTTCTCAACTTGGCTGTGTCTAAGATGAACTACTAGCCTCAATTACCAACCTGGTGCTACCTTTGGTATTCCTTGTACCATAGCAGCTGTGTTTGATTTGATCTGGTTCTGATCTGATCATAACATTTTCCTGTAAAGTCAAAAAAGTAATCTTAGTCTTTGAGCTAATAGGTAGAAGAGGATGTTCAGGCTACTACAAACTTAGCTGAATAATATAGATGGAATTAAATGCAAGACTGATAGTGTACTTTGTGCTACGCCCCTAGGCTTCTTCCTGTACGAGAACTGCAAACCATAGGTCTCACATCAACTGAGACTTCTAAAATTTCCCATAATTCAAGCAATCACTAGTGCCATAGCGACATAACGATTATTACTCTTTTCTGAGATAAGTCCTAAAGATTCATCTAGCACAGCTCAACACAGTGCTCGTGGTGCAGCCAAGTTGTCCTCAACAACAATAAAATATGATCAGAAATTGACCTAGTTTCTCTTTGCTCTCGAATAGACACGTACCATCAGGATAGTCCCACAGAGGGTTTGGGTCGATAGATTTAGGTGAGATTTAAGGTGTACAATCAAGAAAATTCTCTCTACCGTCTAGCAGTCATAACCTCATAGAGATATCCAATATAACTTTATATATGGGGATAAAAACATGAACCAAAACTAGCTTTAAATCTATTGCTAGATCCCTCGTGCTATTTTCTCATTCACACTTTGGAGGAATTCATGATGAACCTGGCCTTCAATAAAGCAGCCTTTTAAGGAATATATTTACTGCTATAAAAATGGATGTGCAGTTAGACTTATTTCATAATTATTAAGTATGGACGGTGAACTCCGCAATTACCATAGAGCCTAACACCCAAATGAACAATAGCTAGTTAGAGTTTTTGTCTTGCTCATATTTATCATGAACTTCTTGGTCCTGCAACAGCCTTTGAAGGCATTCCGTTGTGCGTACAGGCACATATTCATCAGGATGCAGCAACAATATTGAATTTGAGGAATTGTAAAATCAAGACTACAACATCATTTTACAGGGAGTGCAGAATTATTATGCAAATTAGTATTTTGACCACATCATCCTCTTTATGCATGTTGTCTTACTCCAAGCTGTATAGGCTCGAAAGCCTACTACCAATTAAGCATGTTAGGTGATGTGCATCTCTGTAATGAGAAGGGGTGTGGTTTAATGACATCAACACCCTATATCAGGAGTGCATAATTATTAGGCAACTTAACAAAAAACAAATATATACCCATTTCAATTATTTATTATTACCAGTGAAACCAATATAACATCTCAACATTCACAAATATACATTTCTGACATTCAAAAACAAAACAAAAACAAATCAGTGACCAATATAGCCACCTTTCTTTGCAAGGACACTCAAAAGCCTGCCATCCATGGATTCTGTCAGTGTTTTGATCTGTTCACCATCAACATTGCGTGCAGCAGCAACCACAGCCTCCCAGACACTGTTCAGAGAGGTGTACTGTTTTCCCTCCTTGTACATCTCACATTTGATGATGGACCACAGGTTCTCAATGGGGTTCAGATCAGGTGAACAAGGAGGCCATGTCATTAGATTTCCTTCTTTTATACCCTTTCTTGCCAGCCACGCTGTGGAGTACTTGGACGCGTGTGATGGAGCATTGTCCTGCATGAAAATCATGTTTTTCTTGAAGGAAGTAGACTTCTTCCTGTACCACTGCTTGAAGAAGGTGTCTTCCAGGAACTGGCAGTAGGACTGGGAGTTGAGCTTGACTCCATCCTCAACCCGAAAAGGCCCCACAAGCTCATCTTTGATGATACCAGCCCAAACCAGTACTCCACCTCCACCTTGCTGGCGTCTGAGTCGGACTGGAGCTCTCTGCCCTTTACCAATCCAGCCACGGGCCCATCCATCTGGCCCATCAAGACTCACTCTCATTTCATCAGTCCATAAACCTTAGAAAAATCAGTCTTGAGATATTTCTTGGCCTAGTCTTGACGTTTCAGCTTGTGTGTCTTGTTCAGTGGTGGTCGTCTTTCAGCCTTTCTTACCTTGGCCATGTCTCTGAGTATTGCACACCTTGTGCTTTTGGGCACTCCAGTGATGTTGCAGCTCTGAAATATGGCCAAACTGGTGGCAAGTGGCATCGTGGCAGCTGCACGCTTGACTTTTCTCAGTTCATGGGCAGTTATTTTGCGCCTTGGTTTTTCCACACGCTTCTTGCGACCCTGTTGACTATTTTGAATGAAACGCTTGATTGTTCGATGATCACGCTTCAGAAGCTTTGCAATTTTAAGAGTGCTGCATCCCTCTGCAAGATATCTCACTATTTTTGACTTTTCTGAGCCTGTCAAGTCCTTCTTTTGACCCATTTTGCCAAAGGAAAGGAAGTTGCCTAATAATTATGCACACCTGATATAGGGTGTTGATGTCATTAGACCACACCCCTTCTCATTACAGAGATGCACATCACCTAATATGCTTAATTGGTAGTAGGCTTTCGAGCCTATACAGCTTGGAGTAAGACAACATGCATAAAGAGGATGATGTGGTCAAAATACTAATTTGCCTAATAATTCTGCACTCCCTGTATTGAGAGCATCTTTTAGCAAGGGACAAAGCAGGGAATGTTGAAAGGGGGAAGAAAATACCCAGGCCAAAACATATACGTTCCTTAACTTCAACTCTTATTTGGAATGGTTTAAATGATTTCCCCATTAAGGCCTTAGCAGGCCTGAGTGATTGTTTCCTGGCCAAACCGGTTGCAGAAAAGAATCAGTGGCAGAACCAAATAGACAGCTATTAAAAGGAATGCTAATGTGGTCGTTCCATAAAGGAAATGAAGTAAAAAAGGCTGAATGAGAAGTAGTTGCATATCCTGTCATGCGAGATGAGCTCAGCACCTGAAACAGCATCCACAAAGATACACGGACATACTCCTCCAGAGGGCAGTTGTTCCCTGTTTTAGCTTTGGATATGATGTGCCCCTAGACACGCTTACAGTGCATGGGGTTAATTCCCTAATCTGTGATGTTGGCATTGGAGTAGGTCTCCAGAGGACCTCTTGTTGGATTAAGGCCAGACACGACGATTTGCAAGTTTGTCTTGCTTTGCTAAACGGACTTTTCTGCTTTGGATGATTACTCATATTTGTGAGTTCCTTCTCCTACACCAGGTTTTGTCTGTGCCTTTGGTTCAGGACATATTTTTCCACATTTAGAAATGTGTGTACTCTCGCAGAACTCTTTAGGTTGTGCTCCCCTAAATGTCTTTTGACAATTAGTGGCCCCGGTCAATTTAATCCTGGTGGTTGTAATGTTACTTTAATATCCTAATATAGACTACATTATTTGGTTGAATATCTATTTTACATATTTAGAAATTATTTTCAGTTGTTGAGAATTTTTTACATTCCATTACTTTTTATTTTTTGTCTTTTTAATTAACCAGGGCCCTAGTGGTTATGCTCTTTCCATTAAAACTTGGTAACTGTCCCTTTTTCTCCCCACATTTGGCATACTGGTCCCCCATGTAAGTCCCTAGTATAGGGTACCCAGGTACCCAGGGCACTGGGGCAACAGGAGATCCCATGGGCTGCCGCATGTATTACGCCACCCATGGGGAGCCCATGCAGTGTTCTGCAGACCTGCCATGGCAGCCTGCATGAAAGGGTGCATGCACCCATTTTTCACTACAGGTCACTGCACCAGGTCATTGTAAGTCAATCCTGCAGCAGGCCCTCTCAGCCCAGAGGGCAGGGTTTAGGTGCCTCTGTGTGTCCATTTTCCTGGACTTCGTGAGTACAGGGATGCCATTTTACACTTGTACTGGACATAGGTCACTACCTTTGTCCAGCTACATAATGGTAACTTCGAACCTGGGCATGTTTGGTATCAAACATGTCACAATCATACCCCAATACTGTTACAAGTATTGGAAGTATGATTCCCTGCCCTCTGGGGGCTCTTTAGAGGACCCCCAACCTTGCTACCACCAGTAATCTAGAGTTCCCCGGGCAGCCCAAGCTGCTGCCACCCCTCAGACAGGTTTCTGCTCTCCTGCTGCTTGATCTGATCAAGCTCAGGAAGACAGCGCAAAGGCTTTCCTTTGGGAGAGGGAGATAAAACCCCCTCCCTTTGGAAATAGATGTGACTGGCTTGGGAGGGATAGCCTCCCCAAGCCACTGGTATGCTTTGAAGGGCACATTTGGTGCCCTCTGTGCATAAACCAGTCCACACCGGTTCAGGTACCCCCGATCCCTGCTCTGGCACGAATTGGATAATTGAAAGGGGAGGTACCACTCCCTTGTCAATCACCACCCCAGGGGCTGTGCCCAGAGCTATTCCAGAAGGTCTCTGGGTTCTGCCATCTTGAATCCAAGGTTGGCAGGGAACTCTGGGAGCATCGGAGTAGCCAGGCAGGTGACGTCAGAGCCCCCTCCTGGTAGGTGGTCACCTGACTAGTTGACCAAGCCCCCTCTCAGGGCTATTTGGGGTCTTCCTCTGGGGTGGCCCCTTAGATTTGGCTTGCATGATTCCAGCAGAATTCCTCTGCAACCTATGCTTCTATTCCTGGCCTCCACAGCTGTGACTGGACCCTCCAGGACCTGACAATCTGCCTCCAAGAAGAAGAACTCTTCTGCAACATTGTTTCCACGGCTCCTGCCAGCTTCTGCAACATTTCCACAGGCTGTGCATCCGCTGAGGGCAGTGCGTCTTCAGCCTGCACCAGACGGAAGAAGGAATTTCCCTTGGAGTGAAGGAGTCACTCCCCTGCATCCATCCGCAGACACCTACTGCAATGACGACTGGCTGCGTGGACCTCCTTTTATCCTGATCTGTATGGATCCTGCATCATGGGTGGTAGTGTGGAGTAGTCCTCTTTGTTCTCTCTGCAGCTGCCAAAGCTTGTTTGCATCTCCTCCAAGGGAACTTCAGGCTACGTGTAGTTCCAGCCCCCAGCATTCGTTCCTATGATGCACAGCATTCTGTGTGGTTCTCCTGCAGTGTGGGACCCATCTTCTGTGTGCTGCATGGGCTCCTTCTGCAACGCCTGTGTCCCCGTCCTGTGGGACTCCTGTGAGTGCTGCTTTTGCTTCTGTGAGCTCTCTGTGTTGCTGAGGGTCCCCTCTGACCCCACCTCCTGGGTTGAGTCCTCCTGGGCCTTGCTGGTTCCTGGCATTTCCACTTTCTGCCAACCGCTATATTTGTCTTTGCCAAGGCTTATTTGTGGAATTCCTGCACAGACACCTGGCTGCAATTCTCCTTCCATGGGATGTCATCTGTATCCCTCAGGAATTCTTCTCCCACTCCAGGGCTGCAGTGCTGACCTTCTTCTTATCACCATCAACCAGATCCTGCAACTTAAGCTGGGTGGCTAGTAGCTCCTACTCCTCCTGGACTCCAATGTGACTCTTGGAGTTGGTCCCCTCCCTCCACAGGTCTTCCGCTACACTGCTGGTTTCTTCTAGTCTTGTCTGGGAGTCTTCTTTTCTTCTTTTCCTTACTTTTGGGTGGGTGGGGAAATTCCAGCGATTTACTCCTGCTTTCCTGGTCGCTGGGTGTTCTGTTTTACTTACCTCTGTGGTTTTCTAGTACTCCAAGCAAATCTCTACACATTCCTCTTATCTAGGGGGGTCCTGCATTCATATTCCATTTTTTAGTATATAGTTTGGGCTCCCACTATTTGCAATTGTACTGTTTTCTAACCTTTACTATGCCTATTACTGTTTACTAGTGTATATAATTAGTGTAAGGGTTGCCCTTCTAGTATCTTGTGGTATTGTGTCACCAACAATGAAGTACCTTTATTTTTGTTCAAATTAGTGTTTCCTTTCATGTGGGTAAGTGACTGTGTGTATATAGTGGTTTTGCATGAGCTTTCCATGTCTCCAAGATAAGCCTTGGCTGCTCATCCACAACTACCTCTAGAGAGCCTGGCTTCTAGACACTGCCTACACTTCATTAATAGCGGATACCTTGACCTCGTATAAGGTGTAAGTACCTTAGGTACCCACCACACCTACCACCAGCTTCCTACACTGATCCTCAGAAGTAACACATCCATATGGGAGCACAACTGGACCCACCCCATGCCAACAGACCACACACGCATCCTCAGCATCATCCCCTACAGTGAACTGACAATGAAGCAACAGATCAACGGAGTCCCCTCCTCCTGGTTCCACACATTCAACATGCTCTGTAGAATCTTCAGATGGATCCCAGTCATCATCAGAAAGGCCGTCATCCAGGCCCTCATCACCAGCCACCTCAGTTATGGTGATGCACTCTATACTGCCATTCCACCCTGCTCCTCAAAAGATTGCAGACCATACAGAAAGGTGCAGCCAGACTCATCCGGGACCTCCCCAAACGGGTTCACATCACCCCCCACCTCAGAAACCTCCACTGGCTCTCCATCTGGAAGAGAGATGCCCGTTGTAGAAATCCTCAGCACACCTACAAGGCCCTGCATAACCAGGGACCCTCACTGTGCATGTATGTTTGGCCGGACACACATACATGCACGGTAGGCTCTCTCCAGCCCGGCAACTGTGTTGCCTGGCTGGAGGGAGGTCTGCCTGGGAGAGCCCTAGTTGGGCACTCCCAGCCAATCCTGACATTGCTCTGAGCAGCATCAGGATTGGCTTCAGGGCAGGCTGGGAGCCTGCGCCTTCACTGCAGAACAGAAGAGAGGAGCGCTGCGGCAAGAAGCGTTGTGGAGATAAGTTTTTTAAAAAAATTAAAATTCTTTTAATCCCCGTCCACCCCTCCTAACCCCCAGTGTGCCACCCCACCCCGCCCCCTGTAACTCCAGCAAGCCGTTCCTGGAACAAGGTAAAATTATGAGTCTGGGTTAAGCATGGACATCATTTCGAGGTCGCCATGGGTTGCAGTTACAGAAGACCCCTGGCTTCAGAGGTGGCAAGTTCAGCGCCAGAAATACAACGGCAGCTCGTCCGTTCGTTGACATCACTCTCTTTGTTTTCTAGCATTATTTATTATACTAATAGCGAATGATAAAATATAAAATATTCTTCACTATTAGTGTAATAAAATGGGGTACAATTAGCTGTAATATGCCCTTCACTGGCAGCAGAGGTACGTAAAAATGCTTTTAAATGTATGGTGTATGCGTGCTTGCGGGTGAGAGGATGTTTATGTGAGAGAGTATGTGTTTAAGTGTGAATTTGTATGTGTAAGTATCTGTGTGTGATTGAAATTGGAGGTCAAAGGGCGAATGATGTCACTTCTGCTACCCCTAGCATTTTGGTGAATTGGTGTCCTTGGGGTTAAGCCGGTTCATTAAAAGTATGGAGAGAAAAAAATTAGCTGGCAAAGGTAACACATTCTTTCACTTGAAAAATGGCGTTGCCATGCAGGATTAAATATAAGTGTGAACACTAAAACATCCCTATATCACACATCTGAAAAAGTATTATCATGCCCAACATTTTTGAAGGAACAGTGGAAGAAACTGACGTATTAGGCATCATCTTTCTTCTGAGACTACATTTCTGTTTGACTAGCTGCTTAGTATTTTTTTTTTTGCTTCTCTTACATTCACAACCACAGGTACTTTCTTCCACTATTCTATCATTAAAGTTATGATGTAAGCTATCTCAAAGTTATGACAGTATAACTATCTACGAATGAGATGCATCTCTTACCCCCACCTTTCGAAGCAGGCCAGCCTCATGAGCCACAACTGAAGACATCTTTATCCTTATTACAGCTCACCCTCAAATTACATATAGAGGGGTTAATGTTTAGCCCCCTCAGACGTTGGTTGTTGTAAATATCATTCACCAGGCCATGGCTTCAGAAATTGGTTAAATGAAACTGTCACGTGTGATGCATAGAAATTAAACTATGCTATATGAGGTACGGGCGTTTCGTTTGTGTAGCAGGACATGACTCCACATAAGAAGCGCTCTGTCATTTTTGGCCATGACCATAAACCTACAACACAGTAAGAGAAAAGGCATTAACAAGTCACACTTCTGTAACTTGTAAAACAGTTAAAGTACAGGAGACAGCGGTATATCTTTCATCACACTCGTGTGCTGCTGCGAAAGATTCCTCATATGTAGGAAATAACCAGAGGCCCATATGTTATTTTTTCTGTACATTATGTAATCTAGTGAAGTTATTTTCAATACTGACCTCAACATATTTCTTCAACTTAACACAAAAATGTACTTTCCCTGTACAATTGTCCAAAAATGTTTTAATGCAAATAACATGCAAACGTTTTATATCTGTGACACTACAACCCCGAAAGCACCCCCACCTCCAATATTTTTAGGTTTTCAACACATTATATAACATGTATGGAAAAATATTTTTTTCTATAAGTAGCATCACAAAAACAATGTAACACTTAACGACACCTTCTGTGATTTTTTCATAAAACTGTCATCATGCAGCAATCCCCGTATGTTGTCTCCTTTTCATTAATGCCTTAACGTGCATGTCTTCATGTACACCCTCAAAGACGGATCTTTTGGCTTGTTCGGTGCTGTTTTTTCTTCCTATTCTTGTGTCATGCAGATATCATTCAGCTCATGACTCAACTTTAAAAGGCACTTGACTGGCATGATGATTGACCAGGAGGTCACAAAAGGTTTACTGTTGCTTTTGCGGAGGTGGTGTGATGTTGGCTGACAGGCTCAGCAGCATTTTTCAAGTTCTAGCTTTGCCGATTAATCCCTTTGCAAATATTCATTACAGAGATTACTTGGGCACTGATTGCAGAGATAGGGACTAATGATTATATGTCTCGGCCAAAGGGTTTTGGTAGCTTTTTCCATGCCGTCAAAGGTACTGATTTTGACAAAAAATGACAGATGTCTTTCAATTATACAGTGTTTTTTATATCAAGTGAGTGACACTAAACCCTCGTACTTCCTACTAGTTATAGTCTCATCCGTTGACTATTCACAGGACTTCAACAAGGAAGCTTCAGTGGTAATCGTGTCCTTTGGTATGCTGTTATCATTTATTTGTGCCCAGAAGCAGATGAAAGAATAATAATTATATTCTCTGCTCTGTTGCAGATACTTGATATACTGGGAACCAGGTAAGAGGGGGCCATATGGTAACTGTAATGTGGCTGAGTACAGTCAGAACTGTTCACTTCGATATCCCATGATCAACTTTCTACTGCATTATTGAAAAATAGAATGAAATATGTTTTAACAGTATTGGGCTCTTTACAAAACTTCCAAAAGGCACCAAGGTAAAACACACAGGTCCGATTAACGTCTGAAACTAGCAGGAATTTATTCGAAAACAAATCCCAGGTTTCTTAAAAAAATTATACATTTGTAAGTACTCTGCAAATGTGAAATTTGTAAGAACGTGAACATTCCATGAGTCTTAATTTGTGAAGTGCAAATGCACCTGTGTAACGTGCGCTGCATGTGCACACCTTAAAGAAAAATGTGGCAAATGAATTGGTGTGCACCTCGCTTATCCACGAAGGATTTCACTTGCATTTGTACACACCAAGACCCATGCACAGAAGAAGGAGAAGAATGAACAAAGCAGATTGTGGTTTCTGACTCAGTCTTGATATCATTCAGCCCAGTACTTCAACGTTCATGGATGTGCATGTTTACCTTTACAACCCTTTTAACACAGGAGTGTAATGTACACACAGCATTCAACAAGTTCCCCTTAAATACACAACCTGACACAAGTCGGTGGAGGACTGAGGCCAGCTGTCATTGCCATTTTTACTCCAATCACCTTGCTAAAGCAGATATGATAATTAAAATTATGAATGAATGTTTCAGTATGTTGAATAATAAAAAAATGTAGAAATAAATAAAAATAATGTACACGTTTGAAAATGTGCCTTTGGCGAGTAATCACCTAGATTCACAAATGTACTGATAAAATGAAAAACATGTATGAAATATAGAAAATCTGATTGAAAAATGTAGTAGTATGTCATGTTAAGATATATAACATATGTTTTGCATTATATTGTAAAGTTAGCTTAGCTGAAGTTGTGGCCTAGTCTTGCCAGGCCTCATGCAGAATCTGAATTATTAATGCAATGTAGAGAAGCTAATGTCCTGAAAAGACCATGAACTGGTTATTGTTTAATAAAATTTGCTCAGCAAAAATCGTATGCGTGAACAGATGAACTGGAGATGACGAATAAAAGTTTGTATCCAAATTGGTGTAAAGTAGATGGGATGTACTTTCCCAGGACTCAAACAATGGAGACACTGACTGGAGAAGAAGATGCAACATTTTTGATACCTGACGGGCCGGATGATGAGGACATCGTACAGTGAACCAATTTACACCTTGAGAACTGTGTAGTATTAGAATTCATAGATTTGAAAAACTGAGATTATTGGATAGAGTCATAACTGGTGATTAAGTGAACAATTAGGAATTGGGGGATAGTCTGGGTGACTGTGATATAATGTTGTGACAAAGGGAAAAAACTTCAGATGAGAGATGTTAGGTGCAGATGTCCAGAGAGATACCTTATTCTGAAATTTATGCAATATTGGGGCACAAGAGATTCGAGATTCTGTCATTGGACTCAAGCTCTTGAGAGCATGATGAGCTGCTGATCGATTGATAACCTGAAGATGAAGACTGACTTTGTTGCTGATCCATACAGAAGATAGGTAGCTATGACAATGTGACTGAATTGCCTTGTGCCTTTTCTTTCTAGGTACCAATTGCGCTGTCTAAATATTTTTTTCTCCTAAGCTTGGTGTTTTTCCAAATTCATATTCTAAACTGTTTTCGCATGAAGTCCCACATGCTAATGCTGATCTGGGATAGGTAGGTTCCTATTCTAAGACGTTGACATATACGGTGACAAATGATTGACGGACTGATTTGCTGAACTCTGCTACTCATGTTAACATATTCATCATCATTGGCTTATGTTGAAGCACTAGAATGCATGTTTCTCAAGTTCTGATTAGATTATGTTATTGGTGGTCACTAATGAATTAATTTTGAGTTGATTTGAATAAAGTTTGAATTAACCTCATGAATTAGTATTGTAACTAATAGCGAAATAAAATTGATAAAAAGTATATTGAGTTCTGGTTATTCGTGACCGAATGTCATGGTGTGATATTATTAATTGCTGATTAATGTCTTGCTTAATGATTATTGATTTGTGTATTGATTATTGGTTACAGCATAGCTAGGATACTCCATGTGAATCGAAAAGGTTCATCGACCTATACGCGTCCCCTTATAAGCTTACTTATTAAGGACCAGGCGCGCTAGCAGTTTTTGGTAGCAGCTTGATGGTTTGTTTCCTTGGAGAACTAGTTATGTGGTGACCAATGGTTATGGTGGTAGTTTAAATTAGGGTTCGTTGTTCATTATTATTGTGATTTGGATTTTGTTTTTTCGTAATGGCAATTGTAGAAATAATGATGTCCCCTCAAGCCCAGAAATTACTTTCCCAGATCCTGGATCCTGCAAGTAGAGTTGGGTATGTTCTCTGCGTTTTAGTGATAGTGTGAAAGTGGTAGATTGTGCTTGCAAAGGCTTATGCAAATCGCAGGTGAATTGTGATATATGTGAGGAAAGTAGGGAGCCTGCGTATTCCAGTTGATGTTTGGTAGGAGAGTGCATACTCCGCAGTATGTGGCGCTTTGTACTCAAAAATTGTCCACGTGGTTGTTGGTGATGTACAGACCCTGTGTGGTCTAAGACTCCGGAGTATATTGACAAGTGTAGGAGACACTTGGTTTATGTTGTAATCCGTCTCGTTTAGTAGGTTGATCGGGCGTGGTCAACAAGTCGGTGTGTGAGTTAAGTGAATAAGAGAAAACTTCAACTGAGATTTGGCAAGTCCTATGTGCACCAGGACAGACCCATTGATAAGTTGAGAGTAGAACTTGCGGGTCAAATTTTGCTTGCGAATGTGGGAGACTGAGAAAGAGGAATAGCTGCAGGAGCGAAAAGGGACATCAGTGAAAATGTGTAAGGTCTCTGAAGCGATTGTGTACCTTCTTGTAGTAAACCAGCTGATTTGTTTTTGGGTTTTTGTTAGTGCTTGCAATAATTTGCATTAGTTTTGCGTGAGCCGGAGAGTAGGAGGACGAGACACAAGACTTTGTCAGCCACAGTGTGTGAGTGTGACATCAGAGTGGGTCACGGTGCGATAGTTTGGTTAGTAAGAAGAGTCGCGAACGGATTGGCAGCCGTCCATGAGAGACAATTGGTTGAGAAAGCGGGTGAAGGGAATCCTGGGAGTAAAAGTCATTTCCTTAGTGAATCAAGTAAAAAAACTACAGAGAAAGATGAAGTTTTTCAAAGTGTTTAGGAGTGCCATGAAGGGTGATACATACATTAAGGCGACAGTGGGGGAGCCCAACCCCACCGGAAAATTCCCCGGCTTATATTGTAATGGAGGAGTGAGGTGTCGCGCCATGTCTTTCGTTAAAACAGTGGTGCAAATTGACCGAGATACAGGAAGCTTCATCGTTTCCAGAGCATGGAACATTTAATTTGAGAATTTTGGATCAATTACGGATGACATTGTTTGAGACTAAGCCTCTCCCGAGACCAGCACAGTTTGAGGCATTAGCAGTTTGGGAGCTCATAGCGAGACAGCAACAAGAAATCAAATTCCAGAGAAGAATAAGGAATGTAGCGAAGTCTTTAGCAGAGGCAAGATGGGATTGGGAGCAGAAGAGGTGGAGAACAGAGACATTGCAGGATATTAAGTTGTTTCCTGCTATCTCAGAGGAAGATGAGTTGGAAGGGAAAGAGGAAACTAGCAAGAGTGATAAGAATTCATCAGGGAGTAAGAAGAAGAAAAAGACCTATTTAGAAGAGGAAGGTTCAGATGTTGAGGATATTATTACTCAGATGTTCAGGGACCGACCTCCACCGTATGCGGTGCATGAAGGGGGTCCAAGTACTAGTTCTGCTCCAATGCACCAGCTCAAGTGTTGGGGACAGCGGGACCAGTGCAAACAGATAATGGACAGGTACAGGGGGTAGTACAGAGTACTCCTAATCCAGTGACTACTTTGGTAGTCCAAGCGCAGATGCACCCACCAACGATACAGAGAATTTATCCAGAGATACCGATTCTCGAGACAACCTCGAACTTAGTGATAACTACAGAGTTCCGAGACCGATGCTAGTTCAGACCGAGCCGACTCCAATGTTGATGCCTCAGACACATCCACAGGGTTTGTCAGATGTGACACCAGTAATGAATCAGAATATGGGAGTAGGCCTTTCACAAAATACGGGCGTCAGAGGAGCACCAGATGCAATATCGCTACCAATTACTGTTGGTCTAGCAGTACCATTGTTTGCGCAGAAGAAGCCAAATACAGGAGATCAGGGCGAAATGTCACAGAGCCTCGTGAGGAGGGGGCTGAGAGGCCATGTGCAGGTAATATCATCTATGGGGCAGACTTTTGGTGGATCTAGGCCATTAATGGATCTTAGTCCACTTGTTGCGCTTCCAGATGCCGTAAATGGCCCAAGTGTAAGTCAGAGCTTGAAGCTTTTGACATTGCAAACTCCAGGTGCAGTAGTACAACAGGTGCTATTGCAGAATGCAAGTAATGTTTCATTACAGGGATTGACAGCACAGCAGTTAAAGGAGTGGTTAGACAGTCTGAATACCCCACGAAATACGTCTACTGGTGAAGAGCAAATTGATTGCATAAGGCTGACTACGGAAATGACTGAACTGGTTGAGGGATCCATGGGAGTGAATCCTATACCGAAGAGCTGAGATACTTATGTCAGAAAATTACCAAATAAGTGGGCAAGATACATCAGAAATTGGCAGATCTGGCAGATAAACATGACATAGAAATTGAGAAAACAAAGCACTTGAAAAAAAGTTATAGGTTACATTTTGAGGCAAAAGATTTTGAACATATGAGGTCAGCTGGGATGAAAGCGCATCTCAAAGAATTATTGCAGAGTGCTCAGATCTGGGGAGCATTAGAAAAGTGGGAAGGCAGATGGGCAAAGAAGAAGAACGAAACGGAAATGAGGTTCACAAGAAGGGTCTGAAAGTGTTCAGAAAGAAAAGGATCCAGTAAAAATATTACCAATGAGGGAAATTCCAGGAGGCCAGTTTGTTCACGTTCCGTGGCACAGAAGTGATATTCTGTAATTCACAAATGATTATCCAAAGTTGAGGGAGAAACCGGTTGAATGATGCCAGCAGGCAGATAGATTTGTGAAGCTTTCGAAATGTCTGTGGGAAGACCTGAATACTCTGTTGGGGATAGTAGTGCCAGCTGATTTGTGGGCTGAGTACAAGAGAGCAGTGGATTGGCCGACAAATGAACCGGAAAGAAAGAGAGTTACAGGTGCACCATCACCTGAAGTGATGAAACATTATTATAAGGTGATTGAGTTCCTGAAGACAAGAATCTCGCCTAAAAATATTGACTGGCAGTGAATTGACAGGACCGTGCAGGAAGTAAAAGAGTCGATACATGCGTACTGTGAGAGGTTGATGGAGGCGTTCATGGAGTACGGTGGCAAGGAAGCGATTGAGCCGAAAGACATGCTACACTTTGTGTTCAGGTTTGTGGAAGGATTGAGACCTGAAATAGGTCAGATGATTAGGAGTCATTTGATTGTTGGTAAGCAAAACCGATTAATGAGGTGTTGCAGTATGCAAAATACTGTAGTGATGAAGTTGAGTTAAAACAGAAGGAGCTGAAGGAAAAAGCGATGGTGATGCAAATTAAGCCAGCTCAGACAGGAGTGCAGGGAGCTTTAGTGCAGCAGGTGCCGCAGCAGCAGGGAACTGTTATGTTCCAACCTCAGGTGTGAAGTAGAGGCTGTGGAGCTAATATGAATCGTGGTCCAGATTTGAATACGGTAGTGGTTCAAAATGATGTGCAAGGGATGAAAAAGATGTTACCTTGGCATCTTTGCGGAAATGTGGGACACTGGAAGTGGGAGTGTCCGATGATGGTGCAGGATGGTGTTGTTCAGCAAGGTGGAGATGTCAATACGTTTCAAACTGTAAAAGTTCCAAGGATAAGAGGTCTTCATCCGAATTTCCAGAATAATATGACTCAAGTGCAGAATTTTCAACCCATGCAGCAGGTGCAAATGCCTTGTGCACAAAGCAGGTTCATATGGTACCTATTGTTTATCATATGGTACCTAGACAGCAAATGCAGATAACTCAAGTCCCAGTGGAACAGCAACAGATGATGCTTACTCAGCAGGTCACAGGTCAGCGACGAGACAGAAGTAGTGACACAGTGCACAAAGTCCCATTACATAGTGAGAAAGAAATAAACAACAAATGGATGTGTGATAGTTTGGATGAGGAGTCATGCATGCTTGCAGCATCCCTAGAGGTAGATCAGAGCAGGCCTTTTGTGAAAGGAAAGGTGATGGGTCATAGGCTCTAATTTCTAGTGGACACAGGAGCTACGCGCTGTACAGTAAGAAGTGCAGAAGTTCAGAACTTATCTCTTTCAGACAGTTGATAAATTCGATCACAGATCCAGGTTGAGGTCACAGGTTGAGATTGGCAATTTTCAGGGACTGCATAAGTTTGTAGTCTGTGATTCAAGTCCAGTATCCCATGCAGACTTGCAGGGAACAGTGCAGGAAAATGTGTGGGACCTGACAGGGAAAGAAATGGGTTTGATTAAGGGAGTGGAGCCGATTAAGATCACTTTGAAGCCGAATGTAGTGTTCCCACAGCTTCCACAGTATAACATGGCACAAGATGTTTTGATGAAGGTGGCGCAGATAATTGGAGATTTCCTGGAACAAGGGGTTTTGAAAGAAGTGTTGAGCAGTCCATGTAATTCACCGATAATGGGCTTGAAGTAGACTTGTGGAAAAGTACGAATTGTGCAAGACTTGTGAAAAGTGAATGACATGGTGGTCAAGTGTTGCTCTGTGGTGCCAAACTCAGCGGTAGCATTGTTTAAGATTCCATGCGATACAGAATGGTTCACAGTGGTTGATTTGTCACAAGCTTTCTTTTCCGTACCTCTTCATGAGCATAGTCAGTTTCTTTTTAGTTTCAAATTCCTAGACAGAGTCTACAGCTGGTGCAGGCTTCCTCAAGGGTACACAGAGTCACCGTCCATGTTCAATCAGATTTTGAAAAAGAATTTGGAGTTATTGGAATTGCCATACCAATTGACTCTGGTGCAGTACATTGATGACTTACTGATTGCATCCAAAACGAGGGACGAGTGTAAGTATGACTCGATTGCCCTATTGAATCATTTGGGAAAATTTGGACATAAAGTTTGACCTTTGAAACTGCAGTATTGTCAGAAGTCAGTGAAATACCTGGGACACCAAAATGAGAAAGGGTCAAGGAGAATTTCCAGAGAAAGGATTACAATGATACTGCAGAGAAGTCCCCCGACTTCACAGAGAGATGTCAGGATGTTTCTGGGAATGGTAGGTTATTGTCGTCAATGGATTCCAAATTTTGCTGAAGTTGCCAAACCATTGCAGCAGTTCACACATAAGGATGTTACAGATCCCATTACCTTAGATCAGGATCAGATGAAGGCGAAGTACTGAGTTGAGAGAGAGCTTGTGCAGGGCTCCAGCATTGGGAATGCCTGATTACACGAAGCCATTAATATTGTTTTGTCATGAACGTGATGCTTGTTCTTTGTCTGTCTTGACACAGGCTCATGGAGATGCTTATCGCCCAGTAGCCTATTTTTCAGCAACCTTATACCCTGTTGCAGCAGCCTTACCAGGTTGTTTGCATGCAGTTGCCGCAGTTGGGCAAAGCCTTTCACAGTGTGAGGGAGTAGTGATGGGATACCCTCTGATGGTAATGGTACCTCACTCTGTTGAGATCTAAACACAATATTTGACTGGTGCCAGACTGACAAGGTATGAGACGAGCATTCTAGGTGCTCCAAATTTAACATTGAAAAGATGTACAGTGCTGAACCCGCCAACATTACTTCCAAGTGGTACTGTTGAAATTGAAAAGGAAGAAGACATTGAGCATGATTGTCTTGAGGGAACTGAGTTGTGCATGAAACCCAGACCTGATATCAGAGATACGTAATTGGAAGAAAATGACCAAGTTGTCTTTCTTGATGGATCATGTCTCAGGGATGGTACAGGAACATTGAAAGCAGGATAAGCTGTGTGCACAATTACAGGTACATTAGAAGCTTCTTGGCTTCGAGGTGTATATTGTGCACAAGTAGCAGAATTGATAGCTCTTACTAGAGCATGCCACGTATGTGAAAGACTGAGAGTTACTATCTACACAGATAGTCAATATGGATTTGGAATTGTCCATGATTTTGGTCAGTTGTGGTCGCAAAGAGGTTTTCCTAACCTCTAATGGTATACCAGTAAGAAGCGGCGACAGAATAAAGGAGCTGCTGTATGCAATACAGTTACATGAAGAAATTGCCGTGGTGAAATGCAGTGCACATCTAAAAACACAGGATTTCATGTCACTTGTTAATGGATGTGCGGATCAAGTCGCAAGGTTTTGCGCATTGAACTGTATATCGTTCAAAGACAAGTGGGAACTGATGTCAGAAGAAGATAATGCATGTACAAGTTTTGCATTGAATGTGATCAATACTTTGGAAGAGTTGAAAACACTGCAGGGTAATGTTGACAAGGAAGAGAAACGACTTTGGTCCGAACTAAAATGTGTTCAGAGGCCTGTTAAGATATGGGTTTCTGTAGAAGGTCAGATGGTCCTGCCAAATAGTTTTTTATTTTTTTTTATTTTTATTTAGAACACACAGCGGGTTACATGTTTGCAACATAAAAGAAGAGAAACAAAAATAAAAAAAGTCGTAAGTACATCAAAGTTGTCATACAGGGGAAACATGCATTCTATTCTAAATCAATAGTCATGGTTTCTGCTTTTAAAGATCTCATATAAGATTACTTATTTAATTAACATATTGTCAAGGCCCCGAGAGCCATGCAGAAAAGGGTGCCCAAACTCTAGTGAGTCTTTTACCAGCCGCTGCTCCTTTTAGTTCATACAGGCTATTCTCCAAGTGATACATAGATAAAAGTCGTGAAAACCATTGATTAAATCGTGGGGGGTCTACATCACGCCACAGGGATGCTATGCAGCTGCGAAATACCGACTTTGCTATGAACAGAAAATATCTATCTCGACTATTACAGGCTGCATGATCAACTCCCAGCAAAACCATTTGAGGTGTAAGATAGATAGTCTGTTTCAAGATTTTCTTCAATATATCGGATATCCCGGTAATCAGACTTTCCAGTTTTACACATTGAAAAAACATATGACAGAGATCTGCATTCGGGCAACCACATCGTGGACACATGATTCCCATCGTTTTACCCCAGCTCGCAATCTTAGCAGCTGTATAATATAAATTATACAATACCATAAAATGTTGAGCTTGCGGGCTCGCAGACAATAAAACAGTCCGTGCCATTTCCATAGATTCACAAACCTCTATCTCTTTAGCTCCAACCCGTCCTTCCCATTTTTTAACAAGTAAAACCGGGTCGTCCAATATAGTATTTAAAAGCAGCGGATACAGGTTTTTAATGCCGCAGCTAGTGGGGTGTCGTGAAACTTCCATTAGTTTAATCTTGTCTATGTGCCAGCCTTGGGTCATACTAGTTAGTAGAAAAGCTCTAATCTGTAAAAATTTAAAAAAGTCTGTTTTTTCCAGCGCAAATTCCACACTCAGTTCCTCAAATGATTTGAAGTGGCTGCCAGAATGAAAAAGGTCCCCGACTTTATGAATACCCCGGTTACTCCACCTCAAACAATAGTGGTCTTTAAATTTCACCGGAAACGGGGAGTATTCCACAAGGGAGTGTAGTAGCAGATTCGTCCTATACCTATCTTGCGCTTAACCTGGGTCCATGCCTTAAATGCAGCATAGATTACCTTAAATTTAACCTTTTTGTAGTAGCTGGGTTCCAGAATCCGCAGAAAGACTGCATCTGCTTCTTTGCCCAAAATCAGGGTATATATCGAAGGGAGAGCATCTTGCCCGGATCTATCTGTGACATAAAGTGTCTGTGCATACTGAAGCACTGCTGCCAGATAATAAAGTTTAAAGTTGGGAAGTGCCCACCCCCCTTTCTCTCTAGGAAGAGTCATATAGTGGAAATAGTTTATTGTCACAAATGGCCAGGTATTACCATGGTCAGGCACACATTGGAAGGGATGCCATGGTGCGTCTGTTTAAAATTGACTGGTTCAATCCTAAATTTAGGCAGACAACAGAGGCAGTATGTCATCGCTGTATAATCTGTCAGCAGCTAAATGTGGGAAAAGGAACAGTGGTGAATGTGAGCCACATTGGAAGAGCAGGAGGTCCATTCAGCAGAATGCAATTGGATTTCATTGAGAGGCCTGCAGGTAGAGGTTTGAAGTATGTGTTTGGTGATTGTATACATTTTTAGTCACTGGATTGAAGCATACCTCACAAGAAGGAATGACAGTCTCACAGTAGCAAAGTTGTTGCTTAGGGAGTTGATACCACATTTCGGGAATCCGATCTCTTTAGAATCAGATAGGGGAACCGTTAGACCTGACAGCCTTAGGGTAGTCACCCCTAACTTTTTGCCTGCCTCCCTCCACTTTTGAGATACTGTTTTTGCTGTTTTTTAGACTCTGTGCACTTTACCACTGCTAACCAGAGCTAAAGTGCATATGATATTTCCCTTTAAACATGCTAACATTGGATCACACCCAATTGGGCTATTTAATTTACTTATAAGTCCCTAGTAGAGTGCACTATATGTGCCCAGGGCCTGTAGATTAAAAGCTACTAGTGGGCCTGAAGCACTGATTGTGCCACCCACTAAAGTAGCCCTTAACCTTGTCTCAGGCCTGCCATTGCAAGGCCTGTGTGTGTAGTTTCACTGCCCAAATTGACTTGACATTTAAAAGTACTTGCCAAGCCTAAAACTCCCCTTTTTCTACATAAAAGTCACTGCTAAGGTGTGCCCTAGGTAACCCCGAGGGGTGATGTCCTGGTAGTGTAAAACTCCTAAATTTGTTTTTACACTACTGTGAGACCTGCTCCCTTCATAGGCTAACATTGGGGCTGCCCTCATACATTGTTTGAGTGGTAGCTGCTGATCTGAAAGGAGCAGGAAGGTCATATTTAGTATGGCCAGAATGGCAACACAAAATCCTGCTGACTGGGGAAGTTGGATTTAATATTACTATATTTTAGAAATGCCACTTTTAGAAAGTGAGCATTTCTCTACAATTAAATCTTTCTGTGCCTTATAATCCATGTATGTCTGGGTTTAGTTGACAGCTCCTTGTGCATTCACTCAGACACACCACGAGCACAGGATACTCAGCCTCACTTGCATACATCTGCATTTTGAATGGGTCTTCCTGGGCTGGGAGGGTGGAGGGCCTGCTCTCACATAAAGGACTGCCACACCCCCTGCTGGGTCCCTGGCAGACAGGATTGAACTGAAAGCAGACCCGGTGCACTTCTAAGCCACTCTTTGAAGTCTCCCCCACTTCAAAGGCACATTTGGAGAAGAACCTGAACCAGAACCTGCACCCTAACACGAAGAACTGCCTGGCTGCCCAAAGGACTCACCTGACTGCTTTCTGAAGAGGACTGCTGCCTTGCTGTTGCCCTGCTGTCTTGCTGCTCTCTTGCTGTGCTGCAGAAGTGCTCTCCAAGGGTTTGAATAGAGCTTGCCTCCTGTTCCCTGAAGTCTCAGGACCAAAAAGACTTCTCTCCTGCAGCTGAAATCCCCGTGCGGCAAAACTTAGACGCACCCCCTGCCAAGAACGACGCACAGCCTGCTCGCGGTAAAAAATTCACCACACGCCGAGTCCGGAACGACGCAGCCCCGACTTCGTGACAGAAGATCAACGCAGCGCAGGTGACACGACCGGAACTTCGACACACAGCCCTACTGGATCGACCCAAGCTGACTCAGAACAACGCCGCCCGACTTCCTGAGAAGAATCAACGCAGCGCCTGCCATGTGGAAGAAAATTCAACGAATCACCTACCGGAATCGACACAGCCCCTGTGACTTCGCTCTGCAAGCCCAGGATTCCACGCATCATCCCGGGGGCATCTGAAAACCCCGCAACCCAAAGAGGATCCAAGTCCGGTCGCCGGAAATTGATGCATCGTCTTCCCCGTGTGGAAAAAAACGGCGCAAGTCCGTGTGCGAAGGGGCGAAACCGACGCACACTCACAGTTTTCCACGCATATCCTCCTCTGTTGTTCCTTGCGAGGATTTTTCAATGCAAACCAGGTACTTTGCCCCGCAAGAGACACTTGTTGTTTCTAGGAGAACTTAAGACACTTGTTATTGCTTTTACAGTAATATTTCAACTCTAGAACACTTGATATCACTTTCAGTGATATCCTACATTTGCTTATGTCATCTTTAATCGTTTTGACCTGCATTTACCCAGATAAATATGATATATTTTTCTAAACACTGTGTAGTGTATTTTTGTGGTGTTATATTGTGGTATTGCATGATTTATTGCACAAATACTTTACACATTGCCTTCTAAGTTAAGCCTGACTGCTCAGTGCCAAGCTACCAGAGGGTGGGTCCATGATAATTTGGATTGTGTGTGACTTACCCTGACTAGAGTGAGGGTCCTCGCTTGGACAGGGGTAACCTGACTGCCAACCAAAGACCCCATTTCTAACAGGAACTCACTTCACCAACAAGGTGATTAAACTCTTGTGTGCAGCAGTAAACATTGAGCAGAAGTTGCATTGTAGTTATCGCCCTGAAGCATCAGGACTAATGGAACGGATTAATGGTACCCTGAAATCGAGAATTGCTAAGATGTGTGCAGCCACGAATCTGAAATGGCCAGATGCATTGCCTTTGGTGTTGATGTCGATGAGAAATACAACTGACAGGAAGACAGGGCTGTCGCCCCACGAGATCCTCATGGGCAGAGCAATGAGATTACCAGCAATTCCAGCCAATGCACTTGTAAACATTACAGATGATACGGTGTTGGACTACTGCGAGGGTCTGGCTGATGTGGTTCGCTCTTTTTCTCAGCAGGTGGAGGCCACTACTCTGCCACCCATTCATGATTCAGGGCACAATCTGAGAGCCGGTGACTGGGTCGTTGTGCAAAAACATGTTTACAAGACGTGTTTAGAGCCAGGCTGGAGAGGGCCTTACCAGGTGGTCCTAACAACTACGACAGCTGTGAAGTGTGCAGGACTCCCAAACTGGATTCACGCGAGTCATACAAAGAAAGTGGCATGTCCACTGGATCATGAAGAAGCATTGTTGAAAGCACCAACAACAGTGAAACAGGTTGTCGCACCTGAGCCAGAAAAAGGACCAAGAGAGCCTGAATTTGAACAAGAGCTTGTGGAAAATGAGTCTATTACCCCTGTAAGAGACAAAGGTGAGGAATTACAGGAGGATGCAGAAGAAACAATCTCCATGGATGCAGCAGGAGAATCTAGCTCAGCAGGGATTCTCCCAGAAGCAGACGGTGCTGAAAAGCAGAAAGAGCAGGTGCCAGACCAAGAAGGGGAAAGAGTTGAGACAGATCAAAGTCAAAGTGATCTGACTCCTCCTGAGCCTGTTGCAGGTCCATCAAGAGAAAATACCATAGAAAAAGAGAAGGAGAAGAGTCCAATGTTGAAAAGAATATTAACAGAAGGATTGCGAAAAGGAGATAATTGGCTGGAATCACAAGTTGAGAAAAGGAAGGAAGTGGTCCTAAATGAAACGATAGAAGAAGAAGTAGATAGTACGAGAAAAGAAGAATTGAGTGAAGGAGAAATAAGTGATTATTATAATTTGAAAAGAAAGAGAATAGCAAGTCGGCGTTACACAGGTCCTGAATGGGCATATGCAACTACTAATGAATGGCAACACAAGTTTATGTCCTTTTGCTTTGATAGAGAGGTTCCGAGTCAGTACTTTGATGTAACCTGAAGGTGAACAAGAAGCTGAATTGTTGAACCAATCTCAAATACCTTAAAGAGACTGTTGAAAATAAACCAGAAGAGATATTGATAACCTGATTTGAAATTTAAAAACCGGGATGTGACAAGCTGCTAATCGACTTTGACAAAGGAAAAGGGTTCTTGAATGTGAGACTGAACTGTGAGAGAAGATTTTTTTTCCCCTTATTTTTGGTTTTTACTGCACATATATAAGAGTTGCTTCTGCTTTCTGACTCTTTAGAGATCATGGCTGAGTTAAATAACCAAGTTAGGAATGCTAGGCGCTGTAAATATATGAGCATTGAATTGGCGATTATGGGGGTCATTCCGACCCTGGCGGTCAGGGACCGCCAGGGCCGGAGGAAGCACCGCCAACAGGCTGGCGGTGCTTCTGGGGCAATTCTGACCATGACGGTAAAGCCGCGGTCAGAAAAGGGAAACCGGCGGTTTCCCGGCCGTTTTCCCCTGCCCCAGGGAATCCTCCACGGCGGTGCTGCAAGCAGCGCCGCCATGGGGATTCCGACCCCCTTCCCGCCAGCCTGTTCCACACCGCCAGGAAGAGGCTGGCGGGAGCGGGTGTCGTGGGGCCCCTGGGGGCCCCTGCAGTGCCCATGCCACTGGCATGGGCACTGCAGGGGCCCCCTAACAGGGCCCCATTAAGATTTTCAGTGTCTGCAAAGCAGACACTGAAAATCGCGACGGGTGCCACTGCACCCGTCGCACACCAGCAACTCCGCTGGCTCCATTCGGAGCCGGCTTCATCGTTGCTGGGGCTTTCCCGCTGGGCGGGCGGGCGGCCTTTTGGCGGTCGCCCGCCCACCCAGCGGGAAAGTCTGAATGACCGCCGCGGTCATTTGACCGCGGTACGGTCTTTTGGCGGTCTCCGCCCGGCGCCCGCCGGGGTCGGAATGACCCCCTATGTGTGGGATTTTGTTTATTGTGTTGATTGTTGGTATGTCTGTTCTTCATGCAAAAGGAGCCATCCATACTACTGCTTTTGAAACTACTACACTAACAGCTTTGGAGAGGTTTAAGTTAGATGAAAAATATTTGCATGACTATACTAATGCTCAATTAGAGCTTTCTTCTAATGTCTTCTATTGCTTGTTGAGTGAATATGTTGAGACGATGGATACAAGGGATTGTCTTGCAAATTCCTTCGTCAGTAGAGGAAGGAGTTACGTAACACAGTCTTCCATTAACCTATGGAATAGGCTGTAGTCTGCTACAAACAAGGTTCTATAATCAAGAGTATATACAGTATTTTTATTCTAACTACGACTTGGTGTTTTCGTTTGTTCCTCTTATTAGGTATTTGAGTAGAGTAGATAAAGATCATTATAAAGTATTAGTTAGAGGATTATTTGAGCCTACACTAACATTTGGAACTGCTTACATGCATAGAAATAACCTCACATGCTTGCTTACACCTTCAGAGAAGCGCTTTATAGAGCATACTGATGACAGGAGAAAGGCATTAAAGGAGAAAGTAGAAAAAGGTTTAGACAAAAGGACTTACAAGAATGATTATGCTTATACTGCACTTAAGACGCAAGGGAACTTAGATTTAGATGCATTACATGTAGGAAAGCTTTGTATATACAGGCCAAAATCACACACTGACACTTTATTTGTGGGAAAGAGTGTTGAATGTAGGCATGTGTTTTTGTTTCAGAGTAAATGGACTTTTGAGTTGAATGGCCAGGACCATGCGATTCCTGGTATCTATTATATTTGTGGACTTAATGCTTATTACCGTCTTCCAAGATGATGGTATGGGACATGTTATTTGGGGATAGTTTTCCCAAAGATTTATCAGATAGATGACTTAAAGAAGTGTCCAAAATTGACTGAATTACATCATAGGCGACTGAGGAGGGAATCCTCTTCTGCAGTTGTGGCAGATATATTTGGTGCAGTAATTCCTTCACTAGGAGTCATCCTGAACTCTATCAAGATACGGAAGTTGTCTACTATTGTGGATAACATGTTGATAAATTTTACAGGGGCAATGCTCCTGAAAGATACAGAATTAGCTGCGGATAGAGCTATGATGCTTCAAAATCATCTTGCGTTAGACATCCTTCTAGCAAAGGACTGTGGATTCTGTAAAATGATTAACTCTAGGCATTGTTGTTCTTACATATCTAACAATAGTAAGGAGATAAGAGACTTAGGCCCATATTTATTATTTTTTAGCGCCACATTTGATGCTAAAGCGGCATGAACTTACAAAATACTGTTGTATATTGTAAGTTTGCGCCTGTTTTGCCTAAAAAAATGACACAAATGCGACTCTAGAAATTTATAAATATGGGCCTTACTTACTAACCTGATTAACTAAAGTGAGGATTTAGAGGAATTGAAAGAACCAGGAGTTTGGGAAAAGGTTGGAAAGGGTTATGCTTCAGTGGGAAATTGGCTTAGTAACATTTGGAGTGGGATATTATTAAAAATTATACAGGGAATATTAATTGTGATTGCTTGCATATTAGGATTATGGGACTCATGTAAATTGTGTCAAAAGATTACACCGAAAAGGTCTAAAAATATTCAGAGGAGGAAAGAACGAAACAGGGAAATAATTTATAGAGAAGACTTGAGAAGGAGACACAACACTGAAGAAATTGAGCTATGAAAATGTTAATGCTAAAAGTAGTGTGATGACATATTTAGTCATCAGAGGAGGGATTGCTAAAGCAGATATGATAATTAACATTATTAATGGATGTTTATGTATGTTGAATAATAAAATAATGTAGAAATAAATAAAAATAATGTACACGTTTGAAAATGTGCCCTCGGAGAGTGATCACCAAGATTCACAAAAGTACTAATAAAATGAATAACAGGTATGAAATATAGAAAACCGTATTAAATAATTTAGCAGTGTGTCATATTAAGATATATAAGCTATGTTTTGCATTATATTCTACAGTTAATTTAGCCGAAGTTGTGGCCTTGTCTTGCCAGGCCTCATGCAGAAGCTGAATTATTAATGCAATGTAGAGAAACTAATTTGCTGAAGTGACGATGAACCGCTTATTGTTTAATAAAATCTACTCTGCAAAAATCTTGTGCATGAACCGATAAACAGGAGATGACGGAATAAATGTTTGTATCCAAATTGGTGTAAAGCAGACGGATGTACTTTCCCAGGGCTCAAACAATGGAGACACTGACTGGAGAAGAAGATGCAACATTTTTGATACCCGACGGGCTGGATGATGAGGACATAGGACAGTGAACCAATCAACACTTTGAAAACTGTGTAATATTAGAAATCATAGATTTTAAAAACTAAGATTATTGGATAGAGTCATAACTGGTGAGTAAGTGACCAATTAGGAATTGGGGGATAGTCTGGGTGACTTTGATATAATACTGTAACAAAGGGAAAAAAACTTCAGATGAGAAATGTTAGGTGCAGATGTCCAGAGAGAGACCTTATTCCGAAATTTATGCAATATTGGGGCAGAAGAGATTCGAGATTCTGTCATTGGGCTCAAGGTCTTGAGAGCCTGATAAGATGCTGATCGATTCATGACCTGAGGATGAAGACTGACTTTGTAGCTGATCCATACCGAGGATAGGTAGCTAGGACAATGTGACTGAATTGCCTTGTGCCTTTCCTTCTAGGTACCAACTGCCCTGTCTAAATAGTTTTTTCTGCTAAGGTAGATGTTTTGAAGTCCCACATGCTAATACTGATCTGGGTTAGGTAGGTTCCTATTCTAAGATGACATATACGGTGACAAATGAATGACGGACTGATTTGCTGAACTCTGCTAATCATGTTAACATATTCATCGTTATTGGCTTATGTTGAAGCATAAGAATGCATGTTTCTCAAGTTCTGATTAGATTATGTTATTGGTGGTCACTAATGAATTAATTTTGAGTTGATTTGAATAAAGTCTGAATTAACCTAATGACTTAGTATTTTAACTAATAGGGAAATAAAATTGATAAAAAGTATATTGAGTTGTGGTTATTCATGACCGAATGTCATGGTGTGATATTATTAACTGCTGATTAATGTCTTGCTTAATGATTATTGACTTGTGTATTGATTATTGATGAACAATGGTTATACCGTAGCCAGGATACTCCATGCGAATCAAAAGGTTCATCAACCTATCCGCGTCCCTTATAAGTTTACTTATTAAGAAGCAGGCACTAGCAACCTGTACTAGAAAATACTATGCATAGAGTGTATGTTTTGTTGTAAGTTATTCAAGGAAGGACAGGTAGCACAGTACTTGCATTACATTCAAGATTTTTCTACCTATCATTCTTTCACGAAGCACAATGCAGCAATTCACCTTGATGTTGTTGGCGCACCCATGGATATCTTCTTCCCGTCTTGGGTTCAGAAACCTCAAGCAAGCTGGTAAGACACCATCCGCAATTTCAAGTATAGCAGTTGACTCAATCTTTGGACTTGGCGAAGACGGTAGTAGCCAGAATCATTTAATCACAAATCAATTACATTATACCATAAACAATTCTAAACAACATGAACAATTTAATACTAAATCAAACTCCAAACTGAATAAAGTTTCAAAGCTTTGTTACAATCCCAAAATCAATGTCACATAACTGGTGCACAAAACTAAAATATAACCGTATGTGAAAACCATAGGCTGATTAAAACGTGTGCAAAAATTTAGCCCACTAAACATCAATACTGCTTGACACTCCAAAAGAATGATGTAAATTCACAACAACACAATATGCACATTATTGTTAGATTTCAAAGCGGATGATGGTGACATCAGTAAGTCATCAAAATACAGTAAACATTGAATTTCAGATTTCAGGTTTGAGGGCTGGGCCATTCCTGTTACCAGCTCAAATTTAGACTTGCATGTGTGGTAACGGACTAACACGTGCAGACAAAACAAAAATAGAAAAAGGAAAAAAACTATTTGAAAAACATCTAAACTAGGATGGCTCACTTTGAAACTATCCTAGTGTAAGGGGATACAGCCTTTACTACACAAAAGGATCAATGCATTTCTTTAACCATGCAGTCTCAGCAATGATTGTGTCTTTACAACACATTCCTGAACCACACAGGTCTTTACAATAACTTGTTTTAGAGAACGCATTGTTTGAAGGGTGCTGGATTTTAAGTCCACCACCTTCACTACTGTAACGTCGACTAGAGTTGGAATAGTAAATTATACAATTCCAGAGTCCAGCACCCCCTAAAGTAAGACACCATAAAGATCTGCATGGTTCAGGTATGTATGTAAAGACACATGTTTTGTTTAAACCATGTTGTAAAAGCACATGTTAAAAAAGCCTGTGTGGTTCCGTCAGACAACCTGATGTAAGTGTCTAACTGAAAAGAAAACAAGAAACCACATTTAGTTTACCTCTCCTCATGGGAAAGCATACAATAGTAGTTCCTCAGGCAGGATGGTCACCTTATTCCGGTGTCCATTGATAGCAGCATCAGGCCAGTGCAGAACATGGGCCGCACATAGGACAAATCAGCAGTTCAGGATTAGTTGTCTACATTAGTACTGAATAGGGCAATTGAACTAAGATGAGAAACTCATCTGGGGACTTAAAAGACAGAGGGTGACAGTAGACTGAAGCTGGGATCTGGACTGATTTAAAGCAGGAGAAGAACAATGCTGACTTCAATTTCAAAGTTTCTCACTTATGAAAATAGGCTCAATCCATTCATTAGTCCTTCAGGTGGGTGCTCTTCTGACGTCAGATTCAGTATCCAGTGGCTGCAGATGGAACCATCGAATCTACAACTTTTATGAATCTTCTCAGCAAAAGTGCATTGTCATCATATGATTTCACACATTTCTTAACAAAATATTACATTCTCTAATTATTTGTTACTTGAGATCATTTCTCACGTCACATATGTTTCAGATGAAGGCAAGAAACGTGTTTCTTGCCTTCAATACAATAAGTCATTCAACATCACATTAGCGATGTAGGAAAATAATTCAGGTCAAAGAGGACAGAATAAACAAGTGATTTTCCATTATTGCTGTAAAATGAATCTTTCACGCCTAGTCAAGCTAGGAAAGCCTTAATATACATTAATTCATTAATACAATAATAAACCTATTGTCCACCTTGCACTCCATATGCAAAGCAAATTATTTATTTTAAAAACATTATTTATGACACGTTAGAGCAAATTTAAATGTACATTTAGTTTTCTGCGCATATGTAACTCACGTTAATAAAATGAATTTATTCAATATAAGTGCATATAATTCATATTCATTTAATACTTTCAATAATACTCTTAATATGAAATCACAATATACTTCATTTAATATAAATGCAAAGTCTCATGTTAAACGTGGTGCACAGTACGAATGGTGGCCACATGATTCGTCATACTTCAAGAGTGCACATGTTATTTTCTCCGTTAGGCCTTTAAATGTAGATTAATTCGTCACCATATGCTAACTTCTATACCACTAATTCATTAATAAAACCTGATCTCTCTCAGTCCCTCCTCCGACAACAATTTATGCTGTTACAAAATAACTTTTCTCATTTACAACGAGACTCAAACCCTTGTAGTTTGATGATGCATGTATCTAGGTTTGCAATCATTGTTAATTCTCTTTATTGTTTGATAATACCTGTTTCTCATATTTTCCATTTCCATTTCTTCCCTAGTCTGTTTATTCTTTTCTCTTTGTCTTTTACAGAAATTGTAAGCTTTGTAAAATCCAAGTGCACAAAATATGCCCACTGTCACAACTAATAAAGGTATCAGGATCATGCTCAGAAAACCATTTCTCAAGTTTCCAAGCAAGTTCATACTTTCGAAAATCCCTCACCTATTGTCTCCCTAACGTTTGTCACGTTTAGGTCATTTAAGTCAT
This sequence comes from Pleurodeles waltl, assembly GCF_031143425.1. NCBI lineage: Eukaryota > Metazoa > Chordata > Amphibia > Caudata > Salamandridae > Pleurodeles > Pleurodeles waltl. The sequence continues at coordinate 754,464,073 of NC_090446.1, read as the reverse complement.
TTTTCAGACTAATCAAACTAGATAAATATCTCCTTATCTCCTTGCTGTTATTGGGTATGTAAGTGCAGCAGTGCTGTGACTTCAAAACTCAGCAGACTCTGCCCACTTTTGCTAAAAGGATGTCTAATGCAAGGCAATTCTAAAGAATCATTGACCATGCCACAACCATCCTTGTGTCCAATAGGAGCAGCGCATCTGAAAAATCAGTTGAAATCTTATCTGCAATTGTTGATAACTTCCTTATCTTTATGCCATTCAAATCAGACCCAATATTCTTGCTCCTATTTTAAATCTCATTTTAAATCCCTCAATCCCTGCTAGATTGTCAATGTTGTCCACTTGACAGACTTTAGGAAAAAACTCTCCTAAATAGCATGTGCCATACCAGCCTTTCGACAACTTGTAATAAACGTTCTTACCACAGAGGCAATCAACACCAGGTACAGATGGTTCTTGTCCATTTATCATAAAATCCCATACACTCTTGAACAGGACTACATGTCTGCATTCACTCATTTTTACAAACTTATTGTCAGATTTTCATTTTGGTCCATATATATATATATATATATATATAGCTTACCTACTTGCTGCCAATCTAAAGCTAAGTGTCCCTATATATCAGGTGTGTTGTGTACTTTTTCCTTCTTGCTAACTATACCCTTATCTTTCCGTTCTTTCATTGCCTTCCTTCTATCATCTACTTGATTAATAAACTCCTTTTCTACCTGTGTAAGAATACATGTTAAATTATTCTGATGTGCATTTGCTGTGCCAAACATCAGTGAAGGCTCCTGCTACGATATCTATGTTCCTAGCCTTTGCAATGCTGCTCAACTGCTCATTAATGGGAACAAAAGAGAAAACGAAATCATATTTAGAATAAAAATACTAAATGTACTCTTCATTGTACATGTTAATGATAAACTGCAACTAATGCCATAAATTAGTGGTAAACTAATAAGTGATCCCCTCTTGTACTGACAAAGGAATTTGTGTACACACATAACAACCACACACATTCATTGTATCTATGTACTTATACAGCAAAATATAATAAACATTGGAAGATAAATCTCCCTTTGTGTCATTTACATTAGGCAATCCCTCATCCCCTTAAAGAACTCATCCTGCTTGGATGTTGTCGTTCTTGGCATTGGAGTTGCTGTGCTTTGCACCTCTTGTTTCAGTGAAACATTTATTCCCACAATTCAAAACATGCACACAATCATACGTACTATTATTAAACCAATGCACACATATTTACACCTACTGTGAATGCCCTGAACAGGATTCATGGCTTCTGAAGAATCAGAGGAGGAATAAAAGAAAAATATATAAGCAAAAGCAAGCAAAATCAAATACAAAGTGACTTTTCAAAGTCTTTGCCCTATTCACAATAATTCATTATCGTCAAGAAAGTTCTTCAAGATTCAACAAAATGTTCAAACTTCAATGTTCGTTTTCAACATAGCACAGTCTGATGATCGCTTATTATTACCTCCAGAGTGTAATGTCTTTGTTGGTCAATTGGCAGGGTCATTTAAAAATTCTGTTCAAATGTGATTTCAAGTTCCAGAATGTTCAAATGAATTATCACGGTCGAAACAATGGGCCATAAACTCACTCTCCCATTCATTTTTGACAAGGTAGATCCATTCAGGTGAAGAGTATCTGTGACTTGGCACTCTTTTTCTTTTCGTCCTCATTACAGCACCATCTTCATATTCACTCTGATTTGTCTCTTTGACTGCTTCTGTTATTGATGGGAATTTATCAGCAAGCAGTTCATGTGCAGCTGCAGGCCATTCATCTCCTTTCACAGTTCTCTTTTCAGGTGCAACTGCTTTCACAACGCTTGCTGTGCTGGCAGGGATTGGTTGACTTTGCTCTCCTGCACTTTTGCCTACATGCAGGCTACTTATACCTTCACCATTTTGCACAATTTCTGCTTCAGCCACTGATTCTGGTCTCTTGCAGGATCAGACTCTGTGTTTTCAAGAGGACACAGAACTTTATTTTGGTGGCTCGCATAGATCCAGTTAGGAAGACTAGCATACTTCACAGCATTTGTTGTGACCAAGATAACCTAAAATCGTGCTTTTCACCATGGCTCTAAGCAAGTCTTCCTCACATGCTTCTTTACTACAACCCAGTCTCCAGCTTTCAAGCTGTGATACTGTTCTTGGGCCCTTTGAACTGTTGCTGCTTAACCTGATGATACAAAGAGTGAATCACATCAGCTAGACCTTTGCATAATCCAGCATTAAGTCACAAGGTATGTTCACAAGTGCATTTGTAGGTACTGCTGGTAGCCTCATTGCATGACCTATCAAAATCTTTTGGGGAGACAGTCTTGTCTTCCTGTCAAGGGTGATACGCATGCTCATTCGGAAAAGTAGTAATTCATCAGGACACTTCAACACTGTAGAGGCACAAATCATTGCCAATCAAGCTTTCAGTGTTCCATTAATTTGCTCCACCAATCCAGATGCCTCTGGTCTGTAACTGGAGTGCAATGTTTGCTAAATGTTCAGTGCTGCACACAACAGCTTTATGATCTTTTTATTAAAATGAGCTCCTCGAGCTGATTCCAAAGATGTTGGGAATCCAAACCTTTCCCTGACTAGTAGATTAGCTACAATGAGACTATCATCCCTATGTGTTGGATAAGCCTCAAACCATCTGGAGAATATACACACAATGACCAATACATACTTCAATTCATGACAAGCAGGCATCTCAACGAAGTTAGGTTGCATTCTGTTAAATGGACCTCTTGATCTCCCTATGTGGCTCAAATTAACCACTGTGCATTTCCCTACATTCATTTGTTGGCATGTGACCCATCTGTGAGAAACCGCTTCTGCAACAAATCTAAATCTGGGATTGTACCATATCTGTTTGATTGTGCGAATCATTGCATCTCTGTCGAGATTAACCTGACCATGATAATACCTACCACTGAGTTCAACAAACAATCTAGCAACAAAACTTTCTTTTCATTTGAAATCCAGCCATCATCTCCCTCTCTTTGAGCACAGCCTGCATTTATCCAACATCTGTGTTCTTCCTCTGTTGCTTTTTCCCAAAGTTCTTTGTATTTCATCCCGGGTATCAACCACTGACATCAAGAAATTTTGATTTGTTTCACTTTTGTCTCTTTCATTACTCCACTCTTCATAGGAGGTGACACAATATCTGGCAATTTGGTCAGCATAGGCTTTGGCCAACAATACATAATCATTAGACTTCTGGTGTGCTACACACTTCACAACAACAATCCTTCCAGGTAACTGTAGGGCATTCAACAAATTGTGAATTATTTCACCATTTTAAATGGGTGATCTAGACAAGGTCATGAGAACTCGCTGGTGCCATAGCTGCCCAAGTCGTGGGCATCACCAAATCCATATTGACTATCTGTGAATGTTGTCACTTTGAGCTGCTTGGATATGCAGCATGCTATTGTGAGAGCAACCAATTCGGCTACCTGGGCAGAAACGACTCCTTGAAGCCATGAGGCTTCGACCACTCCTGAGAGGGTGGCAGACTGCGAAACCTGCTCTCAGAGTACCTTCACTATCTCTTAAATAGGAGCCATCAACAAAAAAAAACTTGGTCATTCTCCTCTAAAGGAGTACCCTGAATATCAGGTCTGGCTTTAATGCACAGTTCAGTGACATAGAGGCAGTCATGTTCCATTTCACTAACATAATTTCATTCATCAACATTTACAGGCATTAATGTTGCAGGGTTTCAGACTGCACGCCTCTTGACCAAAATATTTGGGGATGCAAGAATAAATAACTTATAATGAGTAAGGCGTGTCAAATATTGTTAAACAGTTAAAAGGTGTCCCATCACAATGCCTTCACATTTACTGATAATCACACCAGCCGAAGACATAGCTTTTAAACAGCTGGGCAAAGCAGCAACCAAAGGGTCCAAAGTGTTAGAAAAATATTCCACTGGCCTGTTTGTTGCTCCATGTGGCTGCATCAAAACAGAAATAGCACAACCATCACATTCATGACAAAACAGAACAAAACCTTTAGTATAATCAGACATTCCCAAAGCTGGAGTGCTACAGAAACTCTCTCTCAACTCATTATAAGCTTTCATACATTCTTCTTTGAAGGGGACTGGAAGTGTTACTTCTTTATGTGTTAACTTCTGCAAAGGTTTGGAAATTACTGAAAAATTTGGGAGTCATTGATGACGATAACTTGCCATGCCCAAAAACATTCTGACATCTCTTTGTGATTCATTTGCATAACTGCTGCAACTCTTTCTTGAGACACTTCCCTTGCACCTTTCTCAAATTGGTGATGCAAATACTTCACTTCTTTCTGACAATACTGTAATTTAGCAGCGGAAACTTTGTGTCCGTTCTTACCCAAATGGTTCAAAAGCGTTATGGTATCTTGTCTGCAAGCTTCTCGTATATTGGACCCAACGGTCAGGTCATTAATGTACTGCACTAAAGCAGACTGAAATGGCATGTTTAAAGACTCTAAATTCTTCTTCAAGATCTGATTAAAAATGGATGGAGATTCTGAAAACCCATGTGGAGTACAACACAATGAATACATATGATTACTGAATTGGCAAGAAAATAGGAACTGACTATCTTTGTGCAATAGCACTGAGAAAAAATGCCTGTGACAAATCAATAACTGAAAACAATTCTGCTTCACATGGAGTCTGAAATAAAATCACTGCTGGATTTGGCACAATGGGACAACTGGATACCCCAATTTTGTTCACCTCTCTCAAATCCTGTACTATGCAATATTTCCTACTTGGCTTTCGCAATCCCATTACTACTGAAAATGAAGGGCTGCCCATCACTGCTTTTTAACACTCCCTGCAACACAAAATCTGCAATTACTGGTGTAATACCTTTGATCACCAGTGGAGTCATGTTATAGTGTGTCATTCTGGGGAAAAAATGCATTTAGCTTTACAGTTACCTTGACTGGTTCAACACCTCAAATGAGTCCAATATCTTTTCCAGAGAGATCACAAACTCTCAATGTTACTGTCTCTTGTAATTCATCAGGAAAGTCTTTAACTGTTATGGCGAGAAACAATGTAATGAGATGATATATCTCATCAGTTTTACTGGAAGTTTCAATAACGCTATTGGTTTGAATTGCTATCTCTTCATGTGTACAAGTGGTGGAACATTGTAATTGGCGTAGCAAGTCTCTTCCTAACAGACTCCCCGGACTTGAATCAGAAACTACAAATCGATGCAGACCTTCAAAGTTTTCTGTTTTAAATAGAATGTGCTCTCTAATGGAGTTTACCAAATGCTGGTTTGATGGTTTATCTCTGAAGAGCCTGTCATAAGTGTCTGGTATAGGGTGTGAACAGTTGTGGTAAAGAGACTGATGGGTTTGTCTTTTTAGGAGCTTGCTTTAGACGTTTGATACAGAGTGACAGGTGCTGAAAGTCATTGAGAATTCAGTATTTTTGAGATTTGGATTTTATTTTTTCACAATGATAATTGGAGAGAAACTGATGTCCCCTTAAGTCTAGAAATGACTTTCCCAGATCCTGGATCCTGCTAGTGGGGCTGGGTGTGTTCCTGGTGTTCTAGTGATAGAGTGAGAGGGATAGGTTGCGCTTGCACGGCTTATGCAAATCGCAGGTGGATTGTGACGTATGTGAGACTTTGGGGAGTTTGCGTACTCCAAATGTAGTGGAGTGTGCATACTCCGCAGTGTGAGAGTAGGGAAGTCGTCGAACTTCACATGTGGCGGAGCCGTGGACACTGGAAGCGGGAGTGTCCGATGATGGTGGAGGAAGGTGTTGTTCAGCAAGGTATTGACATCAATTCATTTTAAAATGTGAGAGGACCATGATTAAGGGGTCTCAATGCAAATTTTCAGAATAATGTGAATCAAATGCAGAATTTCCAGCCCATGCAGCAGGTGCAAATGCCCCATGCACAAGTGTCACAGTTGCACCCGATGCAGCAGCAGGTTCCCATGGTACCGAGACATCAAATGGAGATACCTAAAGCCCTGATAGAGCATCAACAGATGATGCTTTCTCAACAGGTCACAGGTCAGAGACAAGACAGAAGTAGTAACACAGTGCACCAATTCCCGTTACACAGTGAGAATGAAATAAATGGTGAATGGATGAGTGATAGTTCAGATGAGGAGGTATATGTGCTTGCGACCTCTTTAGAAGTAGATCAGAGAGGACCTTGTGTGAGGGAAAATGCTAATGGGTCACAGAGTCTCATTTCTGGTAGACTCTGGAGCTACATGCTCTACAGTGAGAAGTGCAGAGATTCCGAATTTGCCCCTTTCAAGAAGAACAGTTCAGGTTGTTGAGGTAGAGAATCAGTATTTGAAAAACACGATTACAGATCCAGTGCAAGTTGAGATTGGCAACTTCCAGGGACTGCATACATTTGTAGTCTGTGATTTGAGACCAGTATCCCTACTGAGAAGGGACTTGCTGTGCAAGACAAAGGCAGTCATTATGAACATGGCGGTCGGGACAGCCATGCAGGCGGTGGCGGTAATTATCGCCACCAGCATGGCAGTCTGGACTGCTATATAATGTTAATAGCGAGACCGCCACAGGTAGAACTCCGCCACCGCCAGGCCACCGCCGCAAGGCAGCCTGACGATGGCAGAGTTCCTTATCCGACAGGGCAGCACTGCAAGCAGTGCTGCCCGCCGGATAAAGAACCTGTGTCCACCAGCCTTTCCCTGGTGGTTTCCCCCACCAGGACAATGCTGGCGGAATTGGGGCCCCTGCACTGCCCATGCATGATTTACGGGTAGTGATATGCACGACGGGTGCTGCTGCACCTGCTGCACTGCAACATTGACTATGTCTCCATGTTGAGACGCCATGTGGGAAGGTTCGGATTGTTGAGGATTTGAGAAAAAATAAATGAGATTGTGATCAAGAGCTGACCCATAGTGCCCAATCCAGCTGTGATAATGTTCCAGATTCCATTTGATGCAGAGTGGTTCAGGGTCATTGATTTATCATAGGTGTTCTTCTCCGTGCCTTTTCATGAGGATAGACAATTTATCTTTTGTTTCAAATTTTTGAATAAAGGCTTATTGCTGGTGCAGGCTTCCTCAAGGGTACACAGAATCACCTTCCTCATTTAACCAGATCTTGAAAAAGAATTTGGAGTCATTAGAATTACCTTTCTAGTCGACTCTGGTACAGTACATTGATGACTTATTGACTGCGTCCAAGACAAGGGACTAGTGTAAGTATGACTCGATTGCCCTGTTGAACCATTTGGGAAAATATGGTCCTAAGGTGTCTCCACTGAAATTGCAGCACTGCCAGAAGGTAGTGAAGTATTTGGGTCACCAGATTGAGAAAGGGTCGAAAAAAATATCCAGGGAGCGGATTACAATGATACTGCAGATGAGTCCCCCGACTACACAGAGAGATGTCAGGATGTTCCTGGGAATGGTGGGCTATTGTCGCCAATGGATCCCTAATTTTTCTGAAATTTCAAGACCACTGCAGAAGTTGACGCAAAAGGATGTTACTGATCCCATTGTGGTAGATCAGGATAAAATGAGAGCATTCACTGAGTTGGGAGAGAGTTTGTGCAGAGCTCCAACAGTGGGTATGCCTGACTACACGATACCTTTCACATTGTATTGTCATGAACGTGATGCATGTCCATTGTCTGTCTTGACTCAAGTCCATGGAGGTGCTCATCGCCCTGTAGCATATTTTTCAGCTACTTTGGACCCAGTTGCAGCAGCCTTACCAGGTTGCTTGTGTGCAGTTGCCGCAGTTGGTCTGAGACTTTCACAGTGTGAAGGAATGGTGATGGGATATCCCCTGACTGTAATGGTCCATCACTCGATTGAATTTGTACTGACAAGAATGAAAACTCAATACTTGACTGGTGCTAGGTTGACAAGGTATGAGACGAGTATTTTGGGTGCATCAAACGTGACACTGAAAATATGTACAGTGCTGAACCCAGCAACTTTACTTCCAATTGATACTAATGAAATTGAGAAAGAGGAAGAAGTTGAACATGATTGTCTCGAAGTAACTGAGCTGTGCACAAAACCGAGACCTGACATTAGAGATACATGATTGGAAGAGAATGATCAAATTGTTTTTGTTGATGGTTCCTGTCTAAGAGACAACACAGGGACACTGAGAGCAGGATATCCTGTGTGCACAATTACAGGTGCCTTAGAAGCTTCCTGGGTTTGAGGAGAGTATTCTGCCCAGGTAGCAGAATTGGTCGCTCTTACTAGGGCATGCAATGTTTCTGCTCGATTGAGAGTCACTATCTACACAGATAGCCAATAAGGATTCGGAATAGTTCATGATTTTGGTCAATTGTGGTCGCAGAGAGGTTTCCTGACCTCTTCTGGAACACCAGTGAGAAATGGTGAAAGAATAAAAGAGCTGCTATGTGCAATTCAATTACCTGAAGAGATTGCTGTGGTAAAATTCAGTGCACATCTAAAGTCGCAGGACTATGTGTCATTGGGAAATGGCTATGCGGATCAAGTCACAAGTTTTTGCACATTGAACTGTATATCATTCAAAGACAATTGGGAATTGTTACCTGAAGAAGACACCTCATGTTTGAGTTATGCATCAAAAGTGATTGACACCTTGGAAGAGTTAAAATCATAGCAGGGTATTGTCGACAAAGAGGAGAAACGTTCATGGAGTAAAATGAAATGTGTTCAAAGACAGGATGAATTGTGGGTTTCTGAAGAGGGCCAGATGGTTTTGCCAAACAGCCTGTTGTCTCAAATGGCAAGGTACTATCATGGTCAGGCACACATTGGGAGGGATGCCATGGTACGTCTTTTCAACATTGACTGGTTCAACCCCAAGTTTAGACAAGCTGCTGAAGCAGTATGCCATTGTTGTATCATTTGTCAGCAATTAAATGCAGGAAAAGGGACAGTGATTAACTTGAGCCACATTGGAAGAGCATGAGGCCCATTCAGTAGAATGCAATTGTATTTTATTGTGATGCCTGTGTGTGGAGGTTTGAGATATGTGTTGTGATTGTTTGCATCTTTAGTCATTGGATTGAAGCGTACCCTACACGAAAGAAATGAAGTCTCACAGTAGCAAAACTGGTGCTTAGGGAGCTGATACCATGTTTCGGATTTACAGTCTCTTTAGAATCAAATAGAGGAAGTCACTTCAATAATGAAGTGATTAAATTACTATGTGCAGCATTGAACATTGAGCAGAAGTTGCATTGTAGTTATCACCCGAAGCTTCAGGACTAGTGGAGCAGATGAATGGTACCTTGAAGTCAAGAATTGCAAAGATGTGTGGAGCTACGAATCTGTAATGGTCTGACGCATTGCCTTTGGTGTTGATGTCAATGAAAAACACACCTGATAGGAAGACAGGCTTGTCGCCCCATGAGATCCTCATGGGCAGAGCAATGAGGTTGCCAGCAGTACCATCCAATGCACTTGTCTAAATTACAGATGATATGGTGTTGGATTACTGCAGGGGTCTGGCTGATGTAGTCCGCTCTTTCTCTCAGCAGGTGGAGGCCACCTCACTGCCACTGATCCATGACTCAGGGCACAACTTGAGAGACAGAGACTGGGTTGCTGTCTGGAAACATGTAAGAAAGGCGTGTTTAGAGCCACATTGGAAGGGACCGTACCAGGTGATCCTAACAACTAAGACAGCTGTGAAGTGTGCTGGGATTCAGAAGTAGATTCACGCAAGTCACACTAAGAAAGTGGTATGTCCACTGGATCATGAAGAGACGTTGTTGAGAGTACCAACAACAGTGAGATAGATCACAGCACCAGAAAAAGAACTGAGGGGAACTGAGACTGACTCTGAGCTTTTTGTGGACGGTTCAGTTACTCATGTGGGAGACGAGAGTGGAGACCTTCAGGAGAATATCGGAGAATCTTTTACAACTGAAACAGCAGGAGAGCCTAGTCAGAGGAGGGTTCTCCCAGAAGTAGACGATTCAAAGAGACAAGCAGAGCAAGTGTCAGACCCGGAAGGGGAAGGAGTTGAGGTGGATCAAAGTCAAGGCAATCTAACTCCTCCTGAACCGTTTGCAGGTCTGTCAAGAGAAAACACCACAGAGAAAGACAAGGGATCAAGCTCAGTCTTGAAGAGAATACTGACAGAAGGTTTGTTGAAAGGAGGTAGGTGGCTGAAATCGCAAGTCGAGAAAAGGAAAGAGGTGGTTGTCGAACCAACAATAGAGGAAGAAGTAGACACTACGAGAAAGGAAGTAAGGGAAAGAAAGCTGAATGTTTATCGAAAGTTGAAAAGAAAGAGAATAACAAGTTAAAGATACGCAGGTCCTGAATGGGCGTATGCAACTACAAATGAATGGCAACAAAAGTTTATGTCTTTTTGTTTTGAGAGGGAAGTTCCGAGTCAATATTTTGAGGTGACGTGAAGAAAGTTGATGAACTGAACTGTTGAAACAATCTGAGAAGTAATTTTGAGATAGAGACTGTTGGATGTAACCAAAAAAGACATTGATAACCTGATTTGACTTTTTGAAACCTGATTTTGACAAGCTGCTAACTGATTTTGACAAGGAAGAAGGGTTCCTGGAAGTGAAACTGAACTTCTAAAAGAAGAATTGTCTATTTTTGATTTGTGCTGCAGTTTTTCGTAAGTTACTTCTGCATTCTGATTCTTTACAGATCATGGCTGATGTAGAGAAGCAGGTTAGAGATTTTAGGTGCTGTAAATATATAAGCATTGGTTTGGCAATTATGTATGGAATATTGTTTGTGGTATTGATTGTGGGTATGTCTGTTCTTGACGCAAAAGGAGCCAACCATACTTCTGCCTTTGAGACTACTACACTAACATCTGTAGAGAGGTTTAAGCTAGTTGAGAAGTATTTGCATGATTATACTAATGCGCAGTGAGAGCTTTCTTCTAATGTCTTCTATCACTTATTGAGTGAGTATGTTGAGACGATGGATGCGAAGGATTGCCTTGTGTGTATGCAGATTCCTTCTTCAGCCGAGGAAGGAGTCACCTATCAAAGTCTTCCACTAACATACGGGATAAGTTGTAGTCTGTTACTAACAAGGTTCTATAACCAGGAGTATGTCCAGTATTTCCATTCTAATCATGATGTTGTGTTTTCATTTGTTCCTATCATTAGGTATTTGAGTAGAGTAGCCAAGGATAATAACATAGTGTTAGTTAGGGGATTCTTTGAACCTACATTGACGTTTGGCACAGCTTATGCACATAAAACAACTTAACGTGCCTGCTTACACCTTTAGAGAAGAGGTTCTTAGATCATACTGGTGACAGAAGAAAGGCATTGAAAGAGAAATTAGAAAAAGGCTTAGAGAAAATGGCTTACAAGAATGATTATGCTCACACTGAAGGGAAGCTTTGTACATATAGGCCTGAGTCGCGTACTGACACTTTATTTGTGGGTATGAGTGAATGTAGGCATGTGTTTCTGTTTCAGAGTAAATGGACATTTATGTAGAATGAGCAGAACCCTGCGATTCCAGGGATCTATTCTATTTGTGGACTTAATGCTTCTTACCGTCTTTCAAGAGGATGCTATGGTACATGTTATTTGGGGATAGTCTTCCCAAAGATTTATCAGATGGAGGATTTAAAAAAGTTTCCAAAATTGACTAAATTATATCATAAGAGACAGAGGAGGGAGTCCTCTTCTGCGATAGTGGGAGATATATTTGGTGCGGTGATTTCTTCAGTGGGAGTCATCCTGAATTCGATCAAGATTCAAAAGTTGTCTACTATTGTGGATAACATGCTGACAAATTTTTCAGGGGCTATGCTCCTGATAGATACTGAATTAGCTGCGGATAGAGCTATGAATCTTCAAAATCATCTTGCTTTAGACATTCTTTTAGCGAAGGATGGTGGAGTCTGTCAAATTATTAACTTTAGGCATTGTTGCTCATACATTCATAACAATGGTAAAGAGATAAGAGACTCACTTAATAATCTGACAAATTCAATTAGTGATGTGAAGGAATTGAAAGAACCGGGTGTTTGGGAAAAAGTTGATAAGGGGTTTGCTTCAGTGGGAAATTGGCTCAGTATTATTCGGAATGGGGTGCTACTAAAAATAATACACGGAATTCTAATTGTCGTGGGTTGTCTATTAGGAATATGGGGATTATGCTAATTATGTAAAACGTTTAAATTGAACAAGTCTTAGAATAATCAGAGGCGGGGAGAAAGAAAAGGGAAATAATTTATAGGGAAAATTCAAGGAGAAGACAACATTTTGAAGAAATAGAGTTGTAGAAATTGTGGGTGGTAATTGGTGTGATGACACATTTAGTCATCAGAGGACGGATTGCTGAAACAGGTGTCTTAATTAGAAATTATTAATGAATGTTTATGTATTTTGAATAATTGAATTATGTGGAAAAGGAAATAACGCAGAAAAATAATGCACACGTTTATAAATGTGACCTCGGAGAATGGCCATCAGTATTCACAAAATATATTAATTAATGATTAATACTGATGAAATATTGAAAATGTATTAGACTAATGTAGTAATAATATGTCATATTAAGGGTTATGAAATTCTGCTTTAGCTTACTAATTGTAAGCCTTAACTTAGTGAGTGTCTTGGCCTAGTTTGCTAGGCCTCATGCAGAAGCTGTATTCCTCAGTGGTTTAGAAAAATGCTGATGGAGTGAATTAAACTGTGAAAAGTCCATTGTCTCATTAAAAGTGCTTAACCGAAGCTTTCTGTGGGGATCGATGGACAGGAGATGAAGTCTCTAATAATGTATCGACTTATGTGTAATATGTGTGAGATGTACTTTCCCAGGACGTGAACAATGAAGACACTGACTGAAGAAGAAGATGCAACAATTTTGTTACCTGACGAGCCAGATGATGAGGACATCGTAAAGTGGACCAATCAACTTCTTGGGAAGAGAGAAATATTAGAATTTATAGATTTGGTATAGAAATATTATTGCATAAAGTATAAACCTACGATTGTCTGACCAATAGGGAATTAGGGGATAGTTTAGGTGACTTTGATATAACAATGTGACAGAGGAGAATTATTCAGATTTTAGGCAGACCATTATCGAGAGCAGACCATTATTCAGAGTTTAGGGATTCACTGCGATATTGAGAGAAGAAGAGACTTGAGATTCTGTCATTGGGCTCATACTCTCTGACTGAGAGCCTGATGCTTTACTGATCGATTGATGACCTGTGGACGAAGACTGATTCTGCTTGCTGATCCATACCGTGGATAGGTAGATATGACAATGTGACTGAATTGCATTTTTATGCATTTTCTTTCTAGGTACCAACTGCGCTGTTTTGATAGATCCATAACTAGATGTTTCCTAAATTTGTGTTCTAAATTGGTTTGCATGAAGCCCAACATGGTGATGCTAATCTGGGTTAGATGAGGGTGTTCACATGACGACTGACGAATTACAGGGACTAATGTTTTGACAAATTATCTTGCTGAATCCTATGTATGCTATATCCTTGTTGCAGCTGACTCTGCTTTCGATTTGCACTGTTTCCTTAGAATGTGTTGTGATTCAAGCCTTGATTAGATTGTGTTTCTGACGCTTTGGTCAACAAGTATTGCTCTTATATGTGTTTCACTTGATATTGTGAATAATCTACATGCCTTTAGCATTGTTAATATAAGGGAAATAAAATTACTAAACCTTACAAAAGGTGTGGTTATTCATGGCTGAAAGGTCAATGTGTCTGATATTTACTGACTCCATTGATTATTGGTTTTGATTAATTGATTATTGATTATTGCGAATTGATCATTTGATCATGTATTGGAGCTATGGCGTGAACATTTTAACGAGTTACAAGGTTCATCGACCAATTAGCGTCCCCTTGTAAGTTTACTTATTAATGTCAGACGCGCTAACAGTACTCCTACAACCTGAACTGTTCTTCCTCAATGGGGCACACTTGGAACTTCTGCAGATCTGACAGTGGCACGAGTTGCTCCAGTGTCAACCAGGAATAAAACATCATGACCCATCACACTCGCATTCACATAAGGACCACGCTGGTCCACCTCCAATGAGGCAGCTAACACATTCCTCCTCTTCTGAACTCTCACTCATGTATTCTTGACTCATGTCGTCATCACTGAAATCAATCAATGGGTATTGTGTGATTAACTTATTTATATTTGCATTTGTTCTTTGGTTCCTGTTCTGCTGAGGGACCACTACCTGTTACTGTACCATAAGAGCTTGTGGTATTTGCATTTTTGTGGGGCATGTATTTGCTGTTGGGGAAATTGTTCTCATTGCTGTGGAACCTGAATTTGTACTGCTCCATTAGGAACATTCATACTTTGATTTTGGGGTCTTTGAATTCTCTGAATATGAAACTGACTGTTGTCAACCATCTGCTCAACACCACCACATTGCACCAAATTATTTACATCACTAATGGGAGACTCCCATTTCCAATGTCTGATGCTGCTGCACATATGACAAGGAAGCATTTTGTTCATGTTCTGAACATCAGCAACATTCACATTTGGATCTACTGGAATTTCATGACCTCTACCTCTGCACTGGGGTGCTATGTTACCTTGCTGCTGTATTCCCTGGATTCCTCCTACATTCAGAAGTCCCTGTGGACCTTGCATACCCTCAGCTTGGGCAATCACCATTGCCTTTTCCTTCAACCTTTTCTGCTTTAAATCCATCTCATCACTACAATATATTGTGTATTGCAACACTTCATCAATGAGCTTTCCTTGCCAACAAATTAAATGATTCTTAATCATATTACTAACTTCAGGTCTCAACCTTTGAACAAATTTAAACATGAAATGAATCATGTCTCATGGTTCAACAATCTCTGTGCCACTGTATTGTCTGAATTCAATCAGCAGTCTCTCATAATAAGCATGAACAGACTCCTTTATTTCCTAAGATGTCCTGTCAATCCTTTGCCAATCAATATCTAAGGGGAAGCTCTAGTTTTTAGAAACTCAATCACCCTGTAATATTTTTTCATCACCTCTTCAGATGGTGCACCTGTTACTGCATCTCTTGGCGGCTCACACGTTGGCCTGTAAATGCTCTGCTTAAACTCAACCCACAAATCTATTGGAGCCACAATCTCATAAACAGTGTTCAGATCTTCCCATAAACACTTTGCAAGCTTGCCAAACCTCTCTGTTTGCTGGTACCATTCCACTGGTTTGTAAATGGCAGTATGTCACTTCTGCTCCAAGGAACATTAAAAAAATTCCCTCCAGGAATTTCTCTAATTGACATCATCAATCAGTGGACCAACTCCATTATGTTTCTGGTTTGAGCCAAAATAATTCATAGGCGTCATGGCTGGCACAGTAGTGCCCAGTCTCCCCATTTCTGAATTAGATCCAAAAGATGAATTCATTGCTGATACTGGATTTAAAATCTGGGGACCACTCTTGTTATTATCCTGGGCCTGCAACACGACCATTGGACCTATTATTACAGGAACTGTTAATGCTTCTGGTCGTGACAAATTCGACTGACTTGGCAGGAACATTAATCCTTTGCATTGGCCAGTCAATACTGTATCAAAAGCTTGATTTGACTGATCTGGGGCAACATTGTGTGGAGTCAGTACTGGGGAATACATAGGCATGGTCTGTCTCCGGTCCTCAATTTGTGCAGGTGCCTGTACATTAGGTGTGGAATCAAGCTGAGTCATTCCTGAATTCAGAATTGGCTGTGGCATAACTGGAACTGGGACATTCTCTGCTGCTGTAATAACATTTGGAACTGTTGAATAAACCGTTGGCACCTGTGCAACTTTAGCAGTAGGGATTATCTAAACCCGGCTTTGTGCAACTGGGGTTGTGGCAACATTCAGAATTACATTCCGGCTTACCTATGTGACTGCATTATACAGTGGGGGACAATTCTGCAACTACTGAGTTATAAATTCATCATTTGAATTACTGTTGACATCTGCTGCTCTTTTATTGTCATCCAATTTCTGTTCTGTATCTCCTTCAGATTTCTTTTTGGCTTTAGGTCTAACTCTCCCATCTCCTCCCTGTGTAATTGCTGGAAATAGCCTAACAGGGTGTAATGTATCTTCTCTCCACAGTTTCTACTCTGCATCCCATCTAGCCTCTGCTAGCATCTTTTCTGCTTTCTTTATTCTCCTTTCAAATTTCTGAGCCTCTCTTTGTCTCGCAACTAGTTCCCAAATTGCAAGTGCTTCAAATTGTGCAGTGTAGGAAGGGGCTTAGATTCCTACAACACCCTTCTCAGATTCTCTAAAACAGTGGTTCCCAACCTTTTGACTTCTGTGGACCCCCACTTTCTTAGTGCTGGAACCCCGGGACCCCCACTGAATCATTATTGGAATTCGCCCCCCCCTTTGAAACTGGGCACCTAATCTGTTAATATTATTAAATTTTCTAAGCAGTCACGGACCCCCTGAGGAGGCTTCTCGGACCCCCGGGGGTCCCCGGACCACAGGTTGGGAACCACTGCTCTAAAACACTTAAGTTAAATGTTCCATAATTATGAAAAGCTAAGGCACCTTCCTTCTCAATGATTTTGCACCATTGATTTACCGAAGGACACGCTGAAACTTCTCTCTCCTCCATTACCTCCAATGCTGGTGTACCGTCAGGTGGGGTAGACTCATCCTCCCTAACTGGAATAAAAACATATCATCTCAACGTGCTGCTTAAATTTGTGAAAAATTTCATTTTTACACAAATTTAATTCACAAAGACAATCTATGAAAACAGGAAGACATTTTCAATCCCACAATTATATTCACAAGCTGTTCTCAACCTATAGCAGTGCAGTCATGTCCACCAATCCATGTGCGGCTTTTCTCATCAACCGACTTATCCCAGTGTGGACCAAATGACATCACACTCACTTCGCTCAGCTGCTGCGACACACTTCAGTTCTGTCTCAGACACCTCTCACGCAAAACCTAAAAGCAAAATATTGTGAGCACAAAACCTGTCTGCTCACTACAGGTAAGACTCAAATACTTTGAAAGCTGTATGGAACTTTTGATTGTGGCCTTTCACACAAACAGCTAATCTTCTGACTATGGCTTTCTCACAAACGCATGTAAGATTTGACGTGCAAACCTCACTCCGATTGAGACAGATCCTCCATGAGCCCTCAGGATTCACCTAATACCATCCAACAACTTACACACTCTAATCTACTGGTATTGTCGACAGCGCTCAATTGACCAACACCTCACCTGCAGTGTACAATAAATTAACCAAGTGCCTCCATACACTTGTACAATGCTACTCCGGAGTCTTAGGCCATGCAGGACCTATTAACAACAATTATTTAGCACAATGCACCGCAATCACTTGGAGGATGCCATCTCCCCACACTCATATATGGAGTACGCAAACTACCTACTCATTTACCTGAAGTACGCAAACTCCCTACTCACTTCATACATCACACTTCACCGCAATTTAGCCAAAGCATTGCAAGTACAAACCTGACTCAAACCACATACTGTACACTTGTAACACAATGCTGGAATTACATCAACCCTTACACTACACCAAAAACACCTCAAAATGTGAACAAATTCTGACTCTCCTTCTCACAAGACAAAACCATAACTTTGCTACCAAAAACTGTTAGAGCACCCACAGACGTCTTCTTCCAGCCTCGGGTTCAGATACTGCAGGCATGTTTTGAGACACCATCACCAATCTCACTTTTAGTGGTCAACTCTATCTCTGGACTTGGCGAAGAGTGTGGTAGTCAGAATCCTGCAATCACAAATCAATGACATTATACCATAAACAATTCTGAACACCATTAACAATGTAACACTAAACGAAACTCCAAACTGAATTAAGTTTCAAAGCTTTGTTACATTTCCAAAATCAATGTCACATTATTAGAGTGCAAAACTAAATTATAAACATACATGAAAACCATTGGCTGACCGTAACATCTGAAAAGATGTAGCCTACTAAACATCAATAATGTTAGACACTCCAAAAGAATGATGTAAATTCATAACAACACAATATGCCCATTATTGTTAGATGTCAAGGCAGATGATAGTGACATCAGTAAATCATCAAAATACAGTTAACATTCAATTTCAGATTTCAGGGCTGGGCCACTCCTGTTACCAACACAAATTTAGACTTGCATGTGAGGGAAAGGGCTAACACGTGCAGACAAATCAAAAGTAGAAAAAGGACAACAATAACTTGAAAAACATCTAAACTAGGATAACTCACTATAAAAAAACTGTTGTAAGTGTCTAACTGAAAAGAAAACAATAAGCCACATTTACTTGTCCCTCTCTTCATGGGACAGCATACAAAAGTAGTTCATCAGGCAGCATGGGCACCTCCTTTGTGGGTCAGCTGATAGCAGCATCAGGATAGTGCAGAACACGGGCTGCACATAGGACAAATCAGCAGTTGAGTATTAGTTGGCCATATTAGTACTGAACCACATAATAGAATAGGACAATTAAACTAAGATGAGAAAGCTCATCTGGGAACTTAAATGACAGAGTATGACAGCAGACTCAAGCAGGGTTCTAGACAGCTTTGAGGCAGGAGAATAACAAGGCTGACTTCAAGTTCAAAGTTCCTCACTAATTAAAATAAGGGTTCAGAAAACGCAAGCACTCGGGTGAGACACCATCCCAATTTCTCACCCTCTGAGATCGACTGGACCTCTGGAATTGATGACAAAATCAGTCGCTAGGATCAAACCATCACAAAACAATAACCTAAAACTCAATAAACAACATTAAACACCTTGAATAAATCAACACTAAATCAAACTACAAACAGAATGAAGATTCAAAGCTTTATTACAATCCCGAAATCAATGTCACATAAATGGTGTGCAAAACTAAATTATAAACATACGTGAAAACCATTGACTGACCAAAGTGTTTGAAAAGATTCAACCTACTAAACATCAGTACTGTTAGACACTCCAAAAGAATACTATAGATTAGCAACAACATAATATGAACATTATTATCAGACTTCAAAACAGATGATGGTGACATCAGAAAACATTCAAAATACAGATCTTACAGTCAAATTCAGATTTCAAGTTCAGGGCTGGGCCATTCCTAATGCTAACCAGATTTGTGACTTGCATGTGTGAGAATGGGCTAACACATGCGAACAAAAGCAAAAATAAAAGAAGGCAAAAATTATTTGGAAACCATCTAACTACGATAACTAACTATAAAAATATGCTGGTGTGAGTTACTAACTAAAAAGGAGAAACAGGAAACCACATTTAGTTGTACCTCTCCTCATGGGATAGCAGTAGGTGTTGATTCGTCGTGCAGAGCATTCACCTTCTGTTGGTTGGCAGAAGCATCAGGGCAGTGCAGAACACCAGCTGCACAATAAGACAGATCAGCAGTTCAGAATTAGTTGGCCTTATTAGTACTGAACCACATAATAGAATAGGGCAGTTAAGACTATGATGAGAAAACTCATCTGGAAACTCAGAACAGAAATGTGAGGGAGCATATTTAAGCAGACATTAGGGGAGTCATTTCAACCTCAGCGGTCTTTTCACAAGACCGCTGAGGGACCGCCGTGCTGAAGACTGCCAGTGCTGGCGGTTTTCCGCTCGCCGAATTATGACTGCTGGCAGGACTCCGTCCTTTTCCGGATGGAGAGCAGCCAGCAGCCATACTGGCGGTCGGCGGGGAAGTGGAGGTTGCTCCACCTCCACCGCCCCGTCAACAGAACACCGCCCACCGAATCACGTTACGTAATTTGGCGTGGCGGTGTTCTGTTGACGGGGTGCTGGCGGTGGAGCAGCCCCCATGGATCTCGTCCCCTCCCGGAGGATCAATGGACTAGGTAAGTTGATCGTCCGTTAGGGGAGGGGGCGGGTGTTGTACGTTGTGTGCATGCATGGGGGTGTGCGTATGAGTATGAAGAGGGGGGGTGAGTGCGTGTATGCATGCGGGGGTGTAGTGTGTTTGGAAATGTGTGCGTGTCTGCCTGTATGTATGTCTGTATGGATGTGTGCATGTATGTCTGAATGTGGGTGTATGACTGTGTGTGTCTGCTGACATGTTTGTTCATGTGTGTGCGGGTATGTGTGTTGGTGGTGTCTGCATGTGTGTTGGGTGTGTGTCTGTATAGTGATGTCAGGGTTGGGGTGTGGAGGGGGGTCCTGCCACCTTTAGGGGTGGCAGGAGGGTGGGGGGTTGCAGGGAAGGACTCGGTGGGGTTGGGGAGTGGGGGAGACCCCTATCAGTGCCAGGGAAGGGATTCCCTGGCATTGATAGTGCTTACTGCCATGGATTTCATGGCGGTGCCCAACCCCATGAAATCCATGGCGGTCAGCGGGGTCATGATACCGCAGGCGGTCTTGTGATGGCCGCCGGGCTGGAGACCCAAGTCTCCAGCCCAGCGGTTGTCTCCGCCATGGCGGTCGGTTTGGAGAAGTGGCGGATGACCATGGCGGTAACCGCCATGGTCATAATTCCAATTTTTTTACCACCAGACTGTTTGTGGTAAGACCGCCACTTCTCCGACAACCGCCAGGGTTGTAATGAGGGCCAAACTGTCTGTAAGAAGGTTCAGAAAGGAACTAACATCAAGCAGGTTCTGATGGGGACAGACTTCAAGAATATTAAGAGGGGATCTGACTTTTGTTCCAAAGTTGGTCCTTCCAGAGGGCAAACTCTGAGCGTTGATTGCAGCATCCATGCATTGTAGAAGGCACCACCACGTTTTGCAACTTTATGAAATTCTGTCAGCAAATACCCATTGTTTCTACAAGGACCATATGAATCTACTAAAATATTACATTTTCTAATAAGCTGCTACATGCATTTCCTTTCCCATGGCACATAATCATAAACTAAACTAATATTCTTTCATATAACCTTCATGAGTCTTCCTGTGCAACTCAGCAGCTAGAACAAATATTGTTACATTAGCTAAACTTGAAGCATGCTCTTCTCCTGGAATACAATAGACCATTCAACATTAGTTCTCCAGCCTAAAGAAAAGAATTCAGGCTAAAGGATAGCAGGGACAAGGACAATTTTCCACAACTGCTTGCAAAATGAACTTTCAGGTCTAGTCAATTTAAGAAAGCCTAATGAACATTAATACAATTAATACATTTAATAAACTTCTTTGCACACTTTTAAATTCTAATCACATATGCAAAGCAAATGACGTTTATTAAGCATTATTCATGTTATGTCAAAGCATTTTTATATCTACATTTATTTGCTTAACACACAATTCATTCAATGTGTGTTTAATTAATACTCATAGCACATTTTATTTTCTACAGTTTTCATTTGAAATAATACTTTCAGGTTAATAGTTATTAATGATTCACTGAAAAATAAGTGCACAATGTTTTCTTGTTAAACATGGTGTCAGAAATTATTTTTTCTGTTGCGCCTTCTAAAATGCTAATTTATTAGTTGCCATATGCTACTTCTATGCCTCTGATTTATTATCAAAGCTTGATCTCTCTCAAATCATATATGCCACAGTCATGCAGAACAAACACTTTGAATGCAGGGCAAATTGAGGGGTCCCAATCAAAGCCACTTGCAGTTTGCCAAACCTGGGGTGCACGTAAATAGGCCAGATACTATAATCACTTGCTACCAACAGGCAATCCAGTCATGGTCCTTGTTTCAAGGAAGTCCACCTTTCACCAGCAAAGTCAAGTGCTCTGTTGAGGAGCAAAAGTCAAAAGAAACCTGAAGCACTGCTAAAGGGATTCCTCGCATGATTCTTAGCAAAAACACAGACCGAGTCTGCCCGAAATTTACATGAGGAGGACAGCAGTAAAGGGTACCTGATCAGAACCAAAGTTTTTGGTTTGCTGTTGCCCAGCTCCTGCAAGGTACTTTCTGTGCAGAAATGACATCTGTGCAAGATCATTTAAATAGCGCCCATCATCTTGCATGTTTATGTTCAGGGTCAGGTTTTGCAATCTAGCCAATGTGGTATAGGTTTTCATGCCAAGGAAAATGAAGTTCGTAAACAAAGATTACTGTGACCTGCTGATTACTGGGCATTGCTTGCTATAGTGTGGCGATATCTAACTCGAGGGCAACTTACGTGCAGTCTAAAGTGTTTATGTACATTTAAACACTGTTTACTATCCTCCCGTACCTTTCAAATGACACAATCGCAGTACATGGAGATTCAACATTTAGACGTTCTTTAAATGTCCTGCCTGAGTAATTATACGGTGTCTTTGGGGGTATATCCAAGGCGGCCCTCTATTTTTTCATGCAATTCTCGAGTAATCGCCAGTGCTTAAAACACCTACCTATCTATCAGTAAGTGAATACCGTTAACTAAAATGAAACATGGTCCCTTTTTGTATATTTTGAAATGCAACTTTACATTATTTGTGACACTTTGCTAAACTTCCGCACAACTCATTTGGTTGACGTTTAGTAAAAAATGGGAAAACAAATGTGGTTGCATTGTTTTTGTTATGGCGCTTTGCATATAAACGGGAAGCTAAAATACAATCATTTTTAGCCCTGCATTTTTTTTTGAAGCGTGTATTGTCGGTGCTTCGTTAATAAGATGAAATGGCTGTTCTCACTTAATACAAAGAATAGTAAATGCTAGTATTAAGACAGAATAAGAAAATAATGTACTTTCAATTAAAGGCTGGCTCTCCTGGCAGCGTTCTGGAGTCCATATTGCATTCATTTATGTATGGGCCTATAGCGTTAAATTCTCGCCTTTTCGCAGAACTTTGGCATTGGGTAATGGTAGGTCTGTCAAGTGTGTGTTAAGGCCATGCCAGAAGCTTGGGGCCAGAAGATTGATTATTTGGCACCCTGTTTATCAGCAACTGAAATTCAGTTGAATGATTCACTTGTAACTGGCTAAACCAAGGATTGCAACGGGATAAAATAAAGAACCGCATTTTCCACCTATTCCAGACCCTGCCTCTTAAGGTCCCTCCTCCTCACCGGTACAGTGGTTTTAACGTTAGCAAGTCTGCTATTCTAGATTATTTGCGATGAACGTTCAGTAGGGCTGGTGCAGATTTTTGTCTGTGATTCTTTGCTCCATGAGGTCCAGTGGAGCTCTTTCTGCACTGGTTTGATGCGACTCAATTTTTTCAAAATCAGCACAGTCAGACAGCTTGATTTTAGATCGACTGAAATTTCTGTATCTTCTGTTACTACTACATACTCTGTGTAACAATAGCAAGGCAAGGAGAGATTGAATGTACTGATGAGCGCTCTGGTACTTTTCAGGAGTTGAATAACTCTTGAATGATTGTGATTTTGGTTTCTCAAAGAGTGGATGTAATGAAACTCAGCCTCAAGATTTTTCACTGTCCCTGTTGGAAACAATCACTCATATGTTCTGAGGCCATAGAAAAGGGATAGACCTTCAGTACCTAGGCACTCACTCCTTTCTGTATTCAGGCACAGATGGTTTCTCGTTTATCATTTTCTTTCAAACAGAAGTGAATCTATCTTTCCTCCTCATACACTGTAGGCATACTTCAAAGGAAAGTCTCTCTTGTTTTTGAGATCCTGCCTTACCCAGGCCAGGCCCCAGACACACACCAGGGGGTTGGAGACTGCATTGTGTTAGGGCAGGCAAAGCCCTTCTGGGTGTAAGTGACCACTCCTCCCCCCTCCTAGCACAGATGGCTCATCAGGATATGCAGGCTACACCCCAGCTCCCTTTGTGCCACTGTCTATAGAGAGGTGCAAACAGCCCAATTGTCAAACTAACGCAGACAGGCAATCCACAAACAGGCACAGAATGGTCTAAGCAAGAAAATGCCTACTTTCTAAAGGTGGCATTTTCAAACACATAATCTCAAAATCAACTTTACTAAAAGGTGTATTTTTAAATTGTGAGTTCAGAGACCCCAAACTCCAAATGTCCAGCTGCTCCCAAAGGGAATCAAGACTTTATAGACTTTGATTACATTTAAAGGTAGTCCCCATGTTAACGTATGAGAGAGATAAGCCTTGCAACAGTAAAAACGAATTTGGCAGTATTTCACTGTCAGGACAAATTAAACACATTAGTATATGTCCTACCTTAAACATACACTGCACCCTGCCCATGGGGCTAGGGCCTACCTTAGGGGTGCCTGACATGTAAGAAAAGGGAAGGTTTAGGTCTGGCAAGTGGGTACACTTTCCAAGTCCAATTGGCAGTTTAAAACTGCGCACATAGACACAGCAGTGTCAGGTCTGAGGCATGATTACAGGGCTTCTCATGTGAGTGGCACAACCAATGCTGCAACCAGTGCTGCAGGCCCACTAGTAGCATTTGAGTTATAGGCCCTGGGCACCTCTAGTGCACTGTACTAGGGACTTAACAGTAAATCAAATATGCCAATCATGGATAAACCAAACAACAATACCATTTACACAGACAGCATATGCATTTTAGCACTGGTTAGCAGTGGTAAAGTGCTCAGAGTTCAAAAAGCCAACAAAAACAGGTCAGAAAAAAATAGGTGGCAGGAGGCAAAAAGATTATATATGACCCTGTATAGGAAAAAACAACCTGTAATGATTGCCTCTTCAAATAGGAGTGCTGAAATCTTTAAGTGATTTTGTATCTAGTTATGTGTGATGATCGGGTTTTATGGTTACTTTGTTGCTCTCTTGGATATTCTTGCAGCACATCCTATAAGTAGACAAGACTCACGAAAGCTGTCCTGAAGGTTCTTGAAAGAAAAACATCTATACGGTTTGACATGGTCACCACAGAGGAGCTGATTAGCTTTATGGTGTTTCAATCAAACGTGGGCTCAAAATCCACAGTGAAAAGCCATATGCACTGCATCCCGCTAGTGATACGAACATTTTGTTTTAGAGACAAACATTTTGTTATGCTTGACAACGGCAATCAGGTTAAATAAAATGTATCCTTTCAAGTAATATTTTTGTGCTTGTATTTTCCAAGCCCAATTTAGCTCCCTTTTCTGTCAATTTAATTGTCAATACATCTTTGAAACCTGTACTTGGTTGGCTTCCTCCAAATTATTAATATTATTATTATTATTATTATTATTATTATTATTATTACTATTATTCGCGCCTCATCATCTACGCAATCCTACTGTACATATCATAAGAAATTTGTTTTCCAAAGTACTCTTGTGATGCATATTTATTAGGCACTCAACTTGAACACACATTCTTTGAAGTGTGCTTGCTCGTGAAGCTAATTGAGCAAGTGTTATCGTTAATGGCACTTTATCAAGAGTGTGGGCTTGAATCAGGTCAAGACAGTTTCTCCCAAGTATGTAACAATAAGGTCATGAACTAATCAAGTGTATGACAAAATGCCAGTATGACCTGTTCTCAGGCAACCTAAAAATAATATTAAATGTCCAAACCCAAATATATGTCAAAAAAATGGAAATTGTGCGTTCTCCTATGAGGCTGTTCCAATTAAGGTAATAATCAGATATATGTCCAAATAATCCAGATTTAAAGCATCATATAATTTATTCAAGGCAGCATGCATTCTGGACTTAGTTAAGAGGACCTACTAAAGAGCTGAGAGGCAAGTCTTCATTTCATATTCAATTGGTTTTGTTAATGATTCTGTGGACTAACTACAAGCAAACGACCCATTAAGGATATGATTATTCCAATTACATATAATATAAAGAGTGATGAAGGACACTATTTTTGATACTAATAGCTCAAAACCAAAAAATAGTCATGGAACACATAGATACATCACATTTTTATGTGATTTGAGGGATCATATTGTGATAATGTGAAATGGTTCTGAGTTGGAGGATTGTGTGAATGGATACATTTTTGTAACAATAGATTAAAAAACTGTGCTTCCCAGTTAATGTTGACATTTCACAAACTGACATTATGCAGTCTGTACAGACATACTTATATGCTTGTTTGTCTCTTCTGCTTTGATCTGCAACAATTCATAACGGTAGGTGAAGCAATCAAGAGGGTAAATTGGGACGTTGGCAAACGTGTCCACGGTAACTCCTCAAAATACAACCAAGTGAGACAATGTGGCACGGCTAGCTGAGGGCGAGGAGTCCTTCGCAGCCATTTATGTTACAAGGCTAAACGATGTATATGTATTCTAATATGGCATGGATTAGAAATAAAATGTAATGTTCAATGGAGTGCACCCTCTCTGAGAGGTGAACAATCAGGTGGGTTATTCTGCTTGAGCGTGCAAAATCATTGAGATTACTAGAGAGTGTACCCGTTTTTAATGAGCAGGTATCTGTATTTTAGAAACTAATAAGGTCTGTGCCGGAATTGCAGGCCTGATTCAGAGCTACATGTTTCTGGCTGCGAGCTAAATCCATCCACGAAGTTACCCATACTCTGCTGTAAATTTGCGTCAGTACCTTACAATTGGTATAGAGAGCAGAGGTGGGAAAGAAAAGGTAAGCTGTACCGTGGGATCGGGGACGTTATATATTCTCCTTCCAGAAAAAAGGGAGACATAACGCTTGCCTTCTATTGCTAATCCAAATATTAATATCTAGACAGCAGTTGTTGAAGATATCATTAGTTATTCCTATTTTTTGACGACGGTGAGTACAGACACCTGGCACACGAGGGGGAGAGGAAAAAGAGAGTGACACACACACGCACAACACCCCCAACCGCCAACACCATACACACAATCAGCTGCAGTAATAAAACATATATATCCCGTACCTCGAGTGAAAAACGCTAGTACAACATGAATTTACCAAAGTGAGTGAAATAAGATCGACACAGTAGAAATAAGAAATATGGGATGTAACTGGTATATACAAATGCACAGTTCAAGGGACACTGCCCAGTCCGCAGTGTGCGTTGGCCACAGGCCAAAGTCCAAGGCCCGACTTGTCACCTGCACCAACATGAAGAGAACACTGCAGGGGCATCATTTGGAAAATAGGCAGGCACCTCAGGGTGACAGGGAACGGGGGGCACCTCAGCTGACAGATGGAACAAGACCACTGGTTCTGGAGGGGGCAACATGCCCTGTGCTTGGTATTGGGGAGTGCAAGGCCACAGTCTCTCAAATGGTTGACTTGCCCACATGCTCTGGAGGGGGCAACATGCCCTGTGCTTGGTCCTGTGGAGTGCAAGGCCACACCCTCACAAGTGGGTGACTTGCCCACATGCTCTGGAGGTGGCAACATGCCCTTTACTTGGTCCTGGGGTTTGCAAGGCCACAGTCTCACAAGTTGGTGACTTGCCCGCATGCTCTGGAGGGCAATGTGCCCTGTGCTCTTGATCCTGGGGAGGCTGGGGTTGGTGGGTGTCTTACCCACTGGTTCTGGAGTGAGCATCATGCCCCGTGCTCTTGATCCTGGGGAGTTCAAGGTCATAGTCTCTCAGGTGGGTGTCATACCCACTGGATTAGCAGGGGCCAAGTCACACAGCAGCCCATGGATGCAGGAGTACATACTATCTGCAGGCGATGATGGCTGCTCAGTGGTGGTGCTGCTGCTGCTGGTTGTGGGGGGAAGCTCCTGCCCATCCCCTGCAGCCTCAGATGGTTGCCCACCGGTGGTGGTGGTGCTACTGCTGCTGGTGGGGGGAAGCTCCTGCCCATCCTGTGGAGCCATGGACAGCTGCCCACTGGTGGCGGTGGTGGTGCTGCTGCTGGTGGTAGGGGGAAGCTTCTGCCCATCCCCTGCAGCCTCGGACGACTGCACAACCATGATTGGTAGTGGGAGCTCCGCCTGAGTCTCTGCCCCTGGCTCCTTGCCCTTCCTGGCAGCAGCTGGGGCTGGCTCCTTGCACTTCCGGGCAGCAGCTGGGGCTGGCTCCTTGCCCTTCCTGGTAGCGGCTGGGGCAGGCACCCTTTCCTTGAGGCTGCCAGGTGCAGGCTCCTTCACCCTCTGCACAAGTGCCCTGGATATTTTCCAACCACGAGTGGGTGTGGAGACTACGCGGCCCGTGGACTGGGTGGCTGAGGTGCTTGCCTGGGTTTTTGCCACCCTGGCCAGACGTGAAGGACGGGGGGAGGGGTAGGGAAGAGGTCAATGGTGAGAGAAAAAGATTCTTAGGGACATTGGGGTGGGAAGAGGCAGTAGGTTTGGGAGTGGAGGATGAGGGAGTGGTTGTAGGCGGTGTCTGCTGATTTTGGGTGCAGGTGCATGGGCTGGATGCTGTTGTGAGGGGGATGGCTGTTGGGTGTCTGAGTGCTTGCGTTTGTGTACTTTAGGAGGGGGTACAGACACAGTGGGAGAGGACACAGGGGACATGGGCATGGCTGTTGTGGAGGTGTCTGCTAGTGAGGTGTGTGTTCTGCTAGGTTTGGTGTTGATGCTGGTTGTGGATGAGGATGTAGTGGATTCAGGTGTGAGTGTAGACACAACTGGGATGGAGGTGAAGGAGGAGGAGGAGGGGGAGACAGTGGAAATTGTGGATGTTGGTATGTCTGCATCTGGATGGTGTTTGTGTGAGTGTCTGTGGGATGAAGTGTGATGCTTGTGTTTGCCTGTGCCACTCTTATGTGCTGTCTTGTGTGCATGCTCGTCTGCCTGTGTGCTTGGGATAGTTTGGGGTTGAGGGGAATGGGATTGGGAAGAGGAAGTTGGAGGAGGGAGGGTGGAAACAGGGACAATGGCTGCCATCAGAGAGGAGGCCAGAGCCTGGATCGATCTCTGTTTGGCCGCCAAGCCAGTGTGAATGCCCTCCAGAAATGCATTAGTTTGTTGCATTTGGGCTGGGAGTCCCTGGATGGCATTCACAATGGTTGACTGCCTTACAGAGATGGATCTCAGGAGGTCATAGCCTCCTCACTAAGGGAAGCAGGGCTCACTGGGGCAGGGCCTGAGTTGCCTGGGGTGAAAGAGATGCCCACCCTCCTGGGTGAGCGGCACGGGCAACTCGATGAGGGGCTGCTGGGAGGGCGGTGCTGGTACGGGGTGGCTGTGGTATCTGTAGCTGGGGTGGCCACAGAGGTGTCCGCCACCACCAGAGAGCTTCCATCGGAGGAGGTATCAGAGTCTGAACTGTCCCCTCGAGTCTCCGCCGTGGTGCTCCCCTCACCTGCCAACCCACTGGTGCCCTCAGCGTCGGTGGACTCCTGGGTCCTGTGGGATGCAGTTCCCTCCATCGCCGGTGCCTCTGCTCCTCCGCCAGATGATGCTCATGAACATAAGGACAGGGTGACAATCAAAAAGGGGGGTGAGAGACAAAAGATACACCTGGTCAATGGCTGCACCAACACCACAGTTGGCGTACACACCATTCTCACACACAGGGCACAGCCATACGCACTATGCATTGCACTACCAGTTATTTTGCTAGCCACCAAGGCATGGGGAGGGGCACACAGCACCAAATGCAGCACACCTGGGACCCACGCAGCCTTGACCAGTTGTGGATTCCTACGAGCTAGGTAGCATGATTATCTCCTCACGACCTTTGCCAACAGGGGACCTACTATGCAATGTCAGGCATGGGCTGGGGGCACCCACTGACACACATCTGCGACCCTGATACCACCCTACCATGCATAAGTTGTAATGATGGGAACTGTACTCAACCTCTTGTGGCCCTCGAGTGCCCATCCAGCTCCGGATAGGCAACCAACAGTATGCGAACAATCAGGGTGGTCAGGGTCCGATGGCCACCCCTTCCTCATTGGGAAGCCATCCCCAGCTGGGCCTCTGCCATCTTCTGTGCCCAGCGTTTCACATCCAGGGCAAGCCATATACCCTTCTTTTGATGGCCGCTGACCTGCAGAGGTAATACACACAGGAAAATAGTATTAGTCAAGCAGTCCTGCCTGTTACAATTATGGCCCACCATACCCCTTCACATCACCATTTGCACACACATGGCCCAGCACACAACCAACACAACGCCCAAAGGGCATCTACTCATCCCCCTTACACGAGGCCTTCACACACACCACTCCATGCATTCATGCCACATGCATCGTGCTCACAGTGTACTCACCTGTTGGTCTGGAGGCCCATCCAATAGTCCATACTCTGGTAGGACCCCATCCACCAGTTGCTCCAACTCTGCCGAGGTGAAGGCAGGGGCCCTTTCACCAGTCACATGGGCCATGGTAGGTTCCAGACACAGGTCACAGCAGCACATGCAATGTATGTCCTCCCCTGTTGAAGGTCAGGTAGCAAGTGAGGAATCAGATAGAAAATGGCGGTCACGTCTGCGGCGGTGCATACCGTCACCGCCGGTGAAGATCACCATTGCCCACTGTACCCCATAGGGCCCAATGTTAACCAATGAGGAGTTGCCTGGTGGTTCCCGACTTCCTCCAGTAATGGCGCACAACGTCAGGGGAATTACCTCACTTCCACCTGTCCCTCCACACAGGACAGGCGGACACCATTTCAGCGGGGGGAAGGCCCTGTATAATAACTGCGTCACAGTTAGAATTTGGACATACAGGACAAATCCCACTTACCCAGTACAAATTTACATCATGCATTGTACTGTTGTACCTCCAATGTTCAGTTTGTGACCGGCTCCTCACTCCTTTGTCCCTTAGATTGCTACCCATGCGGATGAATAGGAGATGGAGACATACCCCCATGTACAGACCACTGGTGGACTTGGCAACACTGGAGGACAGGCACATCATACTCACCCTATAGACTTGACAGGGCCACAGTCACAGAGCTGTGTGCCCAATTGGAGCCTGACCTGACAGCTGCTATCCATAACCCCACTGGGATCCCCCCTCTTGTGCACGTTCTATCAGTGCTCCATTTCCTGAAAACTGGATCTTTCCAAGTGATAGTGGGCTTGGCAGCAGGAATATAACAGCCAATGTTCTCAATAGTGCTGACCAGAGTGTTCTCTGCCCTGATTAAACACATGTGCAGCTACATTGGTTTTTCCCAGGTGGAGGATTTAGCCACAGTGAAGGCTGACTTCTATGCAATGGGACACCTCCCCAACATAACTGGGGCAATTGATGGAACTCATATTGCATTTGTGCCCCCCCATCAAAAGGAACAGGTGTACCAAAATCGTAAAAGAGATTTCACTCCATGAATGTACAGATGGTGTGCTTGGCGTACCAGTACATCTCCCATGTCAATGCTGAGTATCCTGAGTCAGTGCATGATGCCTTTATCTGAGGAATAGCAGCATCCCAAATGTGAGGGGCCACCTATAGAGGCACAGGGTGTGGCTAATACGTGAGCCCTGGTTCCCACCCAGTAGGTGTTGGTGTATGAGTATGGTGTGGGCCATATGGGATATTGTGTGGCTGAATGTTGTCCCTCGATATTTGCAGGTGACTCTGGTTACCCCACCCTATCATGGCTACTGACCCCTGTGAGGAATGCCAGGACAAGGTCAGAAGAATGTTACAATGAAGCACATTGGTGAACAAGAAAGATAATCAAAGAACCTTTGACCTCCTGAAGGCCAGGTTCAGGTGCCTCCATCTAACAGGTGGATCCCTGCACTACCCACCCAAGAAGGTCTGCCAGATAATCCTGGCATGCTGCATGTTGCACAACCTTTCCTTGAGACGCCATGTGCCCTTTCTGCAGGAGGAGGAGGCTGAAGATGGCCGTGTGGCTGCAGTGGACCCTGTGGACAGTGAGGATGAGGAGGCAGAGGATGAGGATGATGACAACAGAACAGCAGTGATACGACAATACTTCCAATGACACACAGGTAAGACAGTGTTACTTCACATTTCATTGTCAATTATTTGTATATCTTTGGCACTGGCATGCTGTTATTTCCCACTTCTATGCCCACTTATTGTATCCTTTGGCAATTCATTTTGCAGATGTTAGTGCCCCACTATCGCTCCTGGTGTGATCACTGCAGCCAAATCCGGGTCTTTCCTATGTGCACAATTACTGTACAGTTGAATTGAAATTTTTGAACCTGTTTAAGCGAATACATACTTTAAAAATGTAACATACTCCATACTTGTTTCTTTTCCAAGGGTGTTTATTGAAGTGCTAAGAAGAGGGGCAAGTGCAAGGGGATGGGGTGATGATGGAGGAAAGTCCATGGTATTGTTCCAGTCTATTTGTAGCACAGGTGCATTGTCCAAGGGGACATAGGAAGTGGAGCAATGGCACTTCAAGGTGTACTGGGTGACCGAGTGGGACACAAGGGTGACAATCAGGAGAGTCTAATTTCCTTGCAGGGGTCTTGACAGTAGTCTCTGGCTTCTTCCTGGATCACAGGGAACGTTTGCAGGGTGGTTCTCCTTCTGCAGGGGGAGGGGTGCTGGTGGCCTGTGAGTCCTGTGGCGGGGCCTCCTGTCCACTAGCGGCAACGAGGTGGAAGGAAGTTCAGATGTCTGGATAGAGGCAGGGGCCTGCTGTTGTGAGACTGTCTCCCTCATAATGTTGGACATGTTTGCCAGCACCCCTGCAATAGAGACCAGGGTGGTGTTGATGGCCTGCAAGTCCTCCCTGCTCCCCTGGTACTGTCCCTCCTGAAGCCACCTGTTCTCCTGCATGTTGTCCAGGATCTGGCCCATCATGTCCTGGGAATGTTGACATGCTCCCAGGATCTCGGTGAGTGCCTCCTTGAGAGTCGGTTCCCTGGGCCTGTCCCGCCCCTAGCGCACAGCACTCCTCCCAGTTTCCCTGTTGTCCTGTACCTCTGTCCCCTGAACCATGTTCCCGCTGCCCCTGACCTCAGGTCCCTGATTGTCTTGGGTGTGAGGTGTGCCCTGGGGTCCCTGTAGAGGTGGACACACTGCTGATTGATGTGTCCTGGGGACAGAGGTGTGGGTATGCTGGGTGGGTGTCTTGTGATGTTTTCAGATAGGGGAGGCTCTGTGGAAGTGTGTGACTGTGCCTGGATAACCAACTGTCCAGAGGTCCCTGATGGGCCAGGTTGGTCATCCAGATCCAGGCTACCAGAGTTGCTGTCATCACTGTGGGCCTCTTAAGTTGGGGGACTGGATAGTGCTGGCACCTCTTCTCCGGTGACATTGGCTGGGATACCTTTGGGGAGATAAATGAACTGTTATTGTTTCTGAGTGTGACATATTGTGCATCAGTGGCTTGCCCTCTTTGGTGGTATTTGCCCTGGCATCTTTCACTTGTGTAAGTTGGTATATGGTGGGATAGCTGATTCTCTCTAGTGTGCATGCTTTGGTGATAGGTGTCCATGCAGGGCTGTGAGTGATGTCCATGCATTGGTAGTGCATGCAGGGCTTGGCATTGGAATGAGTAGGATGTGATGGTGGGGTGTGTGGGAGGTGGTGGAGGGATGGGAGTGAGGGTAAGGGTATGTGATGGCATGCAGGTAGGGGGGTAGTAGTAGTATAGAGTTGACTTACCAGAGTCCAGTCCTCCTCCTCCTCCGGCCAGGCCCTCAGGATGCATGAGTGGCAAGACATGCTCCTCCCATGTTGTTGGTTGTGTGGGAGGAGGTGAGGGTCCACCGCCAGTCCTCTGTACAGTGAGTTGATATCTTGCTTCAATGGAATGTACCTTTCCCCGTAGGTCATTCCACATCTTCCTGATGTCATCCCTCGTTCTTGGATGCTGTCCCACGGCGTTGACCCTGTCCACGATTCTCCACCATAGCTCCATCTTCCTAGCTATAGATATCTGCTCCACCTGTGCTCCAAATAGCTGAGGCTCTACCCTGATGATTTCCTCCACCATGACCCTTAGATCCTCCTCTGAGAATCAGGGGTGTCTTTGTGGTGCCATGGTTATTGTGTAAGGTGTGTAGGTGAGGGTGTGTAGGGTAATGTGTTGGGGTTTGTGATGTGGTGTGCGTGAGTAGTCGATAGGTGTGAGTGGTATGTGGCTCTGGCTGTGTGAGTGGTCTTGCTGTTTCTCTCTGGTCTGTAGTCGTAAAGGGTTGTGGGTAATGTGGGTGTGTGTTTTATAGTGGTGTGGGTGTGTGGGTGTAGTGTGTGTATGGGTGTCAGGTGTGTGTTATTTAAAGTGACCAATGTAGTGTTGTTTTGAATGTG
Source organism: Pleurodeles waltl (assembly GCF_031143425.1). Taxonomy (NCBI): domain Eukaryota; kingdom Metazoa; phylum Chordata; class Amphibia; order Caudata; family Salamandridae; genus Pleurodeles; species Pleurodeles waltl. The sequence continues at coordinate 754,430,121 of NC_090446.1, read as the reverse complement.
TGTGTGTATTTTTAGTGCAGCGGTATGTACCACCAATGTTTTACCGCAGTTGAATGTACGCCATGGTGATTCGTGGGTCATAATGTGATGGGCGTTGTTCTGTTGCCATAACGGTGTGGGTTTGGATACCACCAGTTTATCACTGATCTTTGGTGTGGCGGACTTGTGTCTGTGGCTGAATAGTGACGGATTGGCGTGTGTGTATTGGCGGCTGTCAGCATGGCGGTAAGTGGGATTTACCGCCAATGTCATAAGGCGGGCCTATGTCAACAGGAATCAGTCTAAATGTGGGAAAAATGGCATTGAAGGAATCCACACATATGCTATTCTCAGCGACTCCGTCCAAAAGGCAGGTTTGTGATGTGGTATATTACTAAATGAATGTGTGCCTTTGCAGTGCTTAATTTGTACAATAATAAGTGTCAGGGCCCAAACATTTGCTCATGCCATGCCAGTGCTTCGTATATTAAGGGTTCCGAATACCAAGGATGTGGAGTCTTAATTACACCTCATGTTTCTTTCATTCACCAACAGACACTCCCTGCCCCTTTATCTAAACTCTTGCAGAATAATTTTCATCCCTGTTCTCTCCCTTTTTCAGTTTTCCCTCTTCCTCTCCCCTTTTGTGATTTTCACTTTCTTTCTCTGGAAAAAAATCTGTAGAAAAATAAGGGCAGATTCCCAAAATTTAGTGCAGATGGGCCCACCTGCAACCATCTGCTCAAATGAAGAACTGTGCCTATGGAACCTATCCTCAAGGAATATCACAAGTTGGTGACATGGAATGGTGAGTTGCAGTGAGGGTCTAGGTACATTGACATTAGTGGCATGTCTCAGTATGCCACTTGCAATTATCATGATTTTTCTTCTGCATCTGTGTTCACAACTCTATTTTGAAGAAGATACCGTGATCATCTTGTCCTGTCTCTGGGATTCCATAAATGCTGCAAAGTCACCATACAAAAAATCATCCAGCTGCGTACTTTTTCTGACATCACAGCATCAGAAAGCAGAAGTGCCCTCAGAAATAAGTATATCATGATATCTGTGAGAATAATGTTGAAAGATACTCTAACATAAGGATTTAGGTAGGGTGACCACCTTCATCTAGTTCAATACAGGCAATGGTTCAGTCCTAACTTTCATGTGAATTATTCATGCTGAAGTGTTGTTTTTTCTTCCTTTGAGCTAATTAGGGTAACTCCTGTAATCAATGACTTGCAGGTGAAAAGTTCAGAATTTGGGATAGCCTCTGTAATGATCTTGAGCCAACTGGTCATCCTAGATTTAGGTGTATTGCATAACCAAGATAAAAAAAGATCTGACTGAGGGTTGATGTTCAAGTTTTTTTTTTTTAACAAGAGCAAGTTTTCTGTCAGTTCGGGCGTATAGTTACTGGTCAGGCCCATAGATATTTCAGTGTCAGAAGTGAAGAATGGCCCTCATAAACTGTTTTCAGAATACTGAGGAGCCAGGTTGCAGCTTTCTGTTGTGTCCACATGCCTTACAGCATTTATTCTTCAATCAAGTAAACATTTATGTCGTAATGCGAATGGGTAATCTACAGTTGGTCTAAAAAGATGCCGTGCTCAGTGTAAGACTTGTCAGTCTTATGGTTGTCTTCCCTCAAATGTTTTGCCTTTCTACTCCATTTTTGCTGGTCTCTTTTTTCTTTGACCTTACAATTCTGTGCATTTTACCACTGTTAACTAGTGTGTGTGTTCTCTCCTTTAAACATGGTGACATTAAACATATTGTCTGTGCTCTCTCCTTTAAACATGGTGAAATTGGATTAAATCCAATTGGCACATTCAATTTACTTTTAAGTCCCCAGTATTGTGGTGCTACATGTACCCATGGCTTGTAAATAAAATGCTACTAGTGGGCCTGCAGCACTCATTGTGCCACTCACTTAAGTAGCTCCTTTAAACATTTCCCAGGTCTGCCATTTCAGCCTATGTGTGCAGTTTCCACTGTCATTTCCAACTGCCAAAATAAACCTTTTACCAGGCCCAAACCTTCCTTTTTAATACATATGTCACTCCCAGGGTAGGTCTGAAACAGCCCACATGGCAGGGTGCTTTGTATTTAAAAAGTTGAGCATGTACTTTTATATTTTCTGGTAGTGAAACCCCTTAAATTTGTTTTTCACTACTACAGGGCCTGCCTCTTCCATCTTCCATAGTATAATATTTGGTTAACCTATTATATTTAAGAAGTGATACCTTTCAATTAGGATTAGGTAGGAATGTCGTGTTTAGTGACTAAATAATTGTTTTTTTAAATCCTAATTTCTTATTTTTAGTCTCCATTCTAACAATAGCTCCGAAGGGATGGACTGGGTGTTTGAGAATAGTCTCATGCAAATTCATGTTTTAAAGGTCAGCAGGAAATGGAAAAATGTCCCAAAAAAATTAACACCTCTAGCAGGCACTTTGTTATCGTTCAGTTTGTCAGTACTATATTTACAGAAAATGTGGCTTATGCACAAGTCAAACTGATCTTCAGTGATCAAATAAAGAGCAAGTTTAAACCATTTTACTAAATCAATCTCTTCTTTTTTTTCACAATTATATATATTTTTGACTTGATTTGTAGTGAGTTTGCCTGCAACAAACACACACCTTGTCTGGAATGTCTGCAGTTGTTCTTTCAAATGCACGAATGTCTTTTAAAAATTCACTAATACTCTGCTAGTATTGAAATGTCAGTGTTGTTCTCCAAAACCATCTCACTCTCACCAGCTGACCTTTCAGGCCTAATGTATTGCATCTGATTGACATCTATAACAGAATTGACTTCAGAATGACTACATTTGAATATCATATCATTTAGTTTTTGTAGCTGAAGAGTGGTTCACAAAATACAATCTTCTTACAAGATTACATATTTTGATGTGGTTCGGTATCTATATATGATTGAAAGTACCGTCACAGTTCTGCTGTGATAAGCAAGTGAATGAATGTCCTTGAAGGATTGCCAGTCTCCTAACTTGACAAAGATCAAGGCTTTGGAGGATTTTCATTTTTTGTTTCATGGTTCCTTTGCTGTATTTGTTTATTACAAATTTTAATTCGTCAATAGACAGTTGTCTCAAGTTGCATGCATTTCTACATTCCCCTCAAAAACTGGATTTCAAGGATGTTGACCTAATATTTCATTAGTTAGTTCTTCTTCAACACTCCCAGGCACTAATTTATCTTTTTCAATTGGTGCACATTCATTGATTTTATATCCACAACCATCTCTGTCAATTGCAAACACTAACTGATTTGCCTGTAAATAACTCTCTTCATTAAAAAATGCCTTAGTACTGAAAGTGTGTTTCTACTCTCCATAGAAAATACTGCAAAGGTTTGCTTTATCACTTGGAACATTTGACAAAATCCTTTCTACAGTGAATTAATCAGTTTATCTAACCATCTCATTCTCTTCAAAATGAGAATAAATACCTTTCTGTTTAATACAAAGACCTTATCAACTGACACTCAACAAACTCTTTCTGGTTTTGCAGTGCTCTTCGTTCTTTTTACTGTTTTACTGTTTTCCTGCTTCTCATTATATTAGGCACTACTCTTCTATGCAAGAAGTACTTACAAAAGGTCTGATTTAGATATTAGTGAACGGTTTACTCCGTCACAACGGTGACAGATATCCCATATGCCAAAATCTAAATCCCCTATAGGATTTCGATTTTGGTGGACGGGGGGATATCCATTGTCATTGTAACAGAGTGACCATCCACCAATATCTAAATCATATCCAACGTTCTTTGAATTTCATTTTCTTAAATCGGTCTGATAGGGCTCTTGTTTTTGTGACATTACCTTTTTTGAAGAAGGTTATGATTTTGGTTAGCTGTTGAAACATCTGAAATACTACTCACAGCTGGAGAATAAAGTATATATGATGTTATTAATTTTTGTTTAAAAGACTGGGGGCTCTTTTTCCATTTGTGTTTTCTTTTACCATCATTCCCGTTCTCTGGCTATGTTTCACTTTTGGAGAATTCTTTGAAGTACTGCTGATTTCTCTTCCTTTTGTTCTGCTATTTAGTGGCATCTTTAGATGTCTGGAAGCACTAACAGGGAAAATAAAACACTTAGGGCCATATTTATACTTTTTAACGCAAAACTGCGCAGCCGCAGTTTTGCGTCAAAAAATGTACCGCCGGCTAATGCCATTTCGTAGCGCTGTGCTGGCGTCATATTTATACTTTGACGCACGGCGGCGCAATCAACAGGTGGGAGTCATTATTTTTTACGCACACCGCGGCGTCAAGTCGTAAAGGAAAACGACATTAACGCGGCGGAAATGACTGTGGGTCGATTTACAACACCGCAACCCGGATATGCGCCGTTTTTTGACGCAATAGCTTAAAAAAAAACGCGAACACTGCAAGTGCACCAGAGGAGAGCCAAAATGGATCCCAGATGCCACTACAGACCCCAGGAAGATGACAGCAGACCAGGAACCAGCCAGGACGATCCATACAAGAACCTGGACAATTATAGAAAGAAAAGAAAGTGTCGCTTCAGTGCAGAGGAGCAGGAAATCCTGGTTAAAGAGGTGACGGAACACCAGCACCAACTGTTTATCACCTCAAAGTTGCAAATCAGTAGGAGACTTTGCCAATATGGCAACAAATTGTTGACAAGATTAACAGTGTGGCTGAAGTACGCAGAACAGTCACCGAGTGTAAGAAACGCTGGCATGACTGCAAACGCAGGACCAAGGAAAAGATGGCCAGGAACAGGAAGGCAGCACTGCAGACTGGAGGTGGGAGTCCAGCACACCAGGAGGCCCTGGACCACATGGAGGAGATGGTCGCAGCCGTCATCCCTGAGGAGATCGTCACAGGGATTCAAGGACAGGACAGCGCAGACTACCACGAGACAACGCACATGCAGGGTAAGTCGCATGGGGAATAAAAATACAATAATGTTGACTGTAAGCAGGGGGGTAAATACCTACTACACATTGCATGTAAGTCATCATATACATGGAGTGGCTTGGGTAAAGGGGCACCGCAGGGGGTCATGGCCTGCACAAACAGAAGCTGGGGCACAACATTACACTACACCAACAACAGTCCCATGGGGGCATGCTGTCATGCCAACAATGGAGCAAAGGGAAAGCCTCGACAGGAGGGAAGGCCACTACGTCAAACTTACATCCTGGCACTCATCAGCCAACATATCTCCTACAGTAACTAGGGCCCTATTAGCAATCCTCTAGCCAAACCGACAACTGCAATGGAACTGCAACAACAGTTCCCACTACCACCTCTGATCTGTGTGCAGCTTAAGTAGCCAATGGCAGTAACCTCCCCATGGAACATACATACCTAAATTAGGGGTTGAGGATGACATCTGCAACAATCTCCTGAAACAAGACAAAGGCCCCAGTACACGCAAATGTCAATGCCCATAGGTGTCTCAAACATCAGCCAATGTAAACAACAATAGGAGTGACACAGCACTAAGGACACACCCATGCTGCATATGTCAGGGTCCATCCCGTGCCTGGCAAACAAGGCAACATCACAAATGTCATACTGCTCAGACAACAGCATTGAGGAGGGGACACATGGAACTGGTCACTGAAATACACCTGCACAATCAGAGGAAGAAATAGGACACTGATACGACTATCCGGGCAATCCAATGTAACACACGTTACCCAACATCAGCAGGACACATGAACAATAACAACATCCATATCACATCATAACATTGCCATGCATAGGATCTGCTACATGTCAATTACAATTAAGTAGATGTGAAGGCTCAGGGATTGGGGCAGGTCCTGAGAGTCAAGTGTGCTGCCAGGACCATCAGAACACCCACAGCCAGTGAAAGGTCTCACCATGAGAATGGATATACACGGAGGGTCGAGTAGGACAAAAAGGTGGCTATTCTCTATTTGGCATAAAGCAACACCTAGAGGCGATGAGGCTGACAAGTATGATAACTCAATAACATACATGTGACACACAGGTGGGCCATAGGCCTGAAACAATGCCCATCTGAAGGACTGCAGATATTAATACAAAACAAGATCACAAAGTGAATTCATCAAAAGGCAGGCACGTCACATCAAAATTGTCACAACACAGACACACTAATTGTACCCTGTTTCATTGCAGAGGAAGATGGATCTCCTGCCGATATGCCTGTCCCAGATTTCCCTGATGACATGGATGACGAGCCCATAAACATTCCCCAGGAGACCATCCAAAAGGTCCTTGAAACCCTCCAGACCCCACCTTCAGTCACAAGGAGGAGCACAGAACAAGCAGCCAGCGCAGAGGAACCACCCACCACCCCAATTGCAAGACCTGCCATCTCCAATACACCTTAGGACTCAGACGACACTGGCACCAGCTTTGAGAGAACTGTAGTTGGATACAGCAGGAGCTGGCCAAGGAGGTTCGGGTGGGGATGCAAACTATGGCAGCCAGCCTTGAGGGGGTGCGTTCGTGCATGATGTCATCTGCAGATCAGGCAGCAGCTATGCAAGCCCTAACATCCATACTGCAAGGACTACAAGAAACTGTCAAGGAATTCACCACTGCAGTAAGGGAGTTGCCACAACACCTCACACCCCAAACATTCCACTGCATGCACGAATGCAATAATGACTCCCTCAGGTCCGACCTGGCTGCCTACCATCTTGATGTGGCTGTTATTCTCAAAAACCAGCAGACCCTCCTTGCTGCAGTACTGCCCTTAAGACCTTCACAGGGAGCAGCGACCGGGATGTATGACTCCACGTCTTCTAACACTGAGGTGTGTGTTGCCCCTTCACAACCAACAACAGCAAGGACAAAGCAGGTAACACACACATCACAAGAAGAAGACATGGAGCAGATCACATTCACACGGAAGAGTACCCGGAAGCACTAGCTCCTGCACCATGGCCTACTTTGACCAAGGTCCTACGTTTTGTCAAATGCCAGTCTTACAACAACTATACTCAATGACTATTCTGCTAACCACTGTATAACTTGTCAGCATGCCCAGTCAATGTCTCTCTCCTACTAATCAGCAAATCCTGTCCCTCTGCACAGTCTGTAACACCACCCCAGTATGTCAGTAGCATTATCTACACCCCTTCTGTAGGATCACCAAGTAAGATTTCACTAGAACGGACTCAGCAAACATGGACAATGTACATATTGCACTACAGCACCTATCAATAAATAGCACTTGCACAACAAATATGTCTCTGTGTAATTTGACACATCAACTGTGCAGTAGATAACACAAATGTGCCTGTGTGACAATCATGTAGCTTGTCAATACAACTGTCCTGACATCATGTAGTCAGATCCATCTGTGCAGTGGCCAGGATTGCATCATAGCCTGCCCATCCTGAGGAGAATAACTGATGAAGTGAGAAACCACACACCATCATGCTGTTTTGGACAGAATAATGCTTCCTCAAGAGATATCAAAGTCAACTAATAGTGGCTGATAAATGTTGTCACCATGCAATACTAACACATTGAACTGTGCAGTCTAATCTAAGCAAACACTGCAAAACACAGCATCAATCAACCTTTCTGAGTAAACATCCAAATAGGTAATCATGCTGAATATTTACACAAATGATCTATGTCAGTTATGAAGACAAGAAGACAAGAGTGTTAACAAGACCTCCTCTTCGAAGATGTCCCTGAACATCACACTGCAGTCCGATCTAAAAATGTCCCCACAATAGCAAGTCTGGAAGCACACTTTGTGACGTAGCAAACATACTCATCGACAAAAATCCTTTGTGATCCATGTCAACTCCGATTGGTGGTAATAACAAATGGTGGATTCTTACCAAGGTAGCACTGGGGTAGCTGCCATTTTACACCTCAGTTTGTATTTGTTTGTAGCATAGGACACAAATGTCATAGAACAACAATCATCGACACTGATGCCAAGGCCATGATCAAGTAGCAGTTAACGCATAATGTAAAGGGTTATCTATATATTTATTCAAAACTAATCACACCAGAGGCAACTAAGGGAAAATTAATACCTACCCTAATCTAACCTGACTACTCATTACCCACAACTGTCCCTAACTAACCTAAGCTAAACTTACTCTTCACATATAACGAATCGATCTAAACATCAACCCCCCACCCACCATTATGAGACAGGACACATGCAGGACAACACATACTAACCTACACACATACTATACTATCCTAAACTATCATATTTTTTTTGTAATTTTTTTAAATCTTTTATATTTTTTTTGTTTTTTTATTTTTGCAAACACACAGGAACCCCAACATTTGCCCCCACCCACCCACCCACACACTTAATAAGGAAAAGTAGAAAGAATCAGGACCCCCCACCCACCTCCCTAACGCAAACTAAACTAACAACCTATACTAACCTAACACTAATCCCCCAAGCCCACTAATCATGATAACAAGGAAAGAGGAAGGGGAGGGAATTATGTCCATTGAAAAAATAATTCCTAGAGGTTGGCCCTCCGGAGGGTCCGCCGGATAGACTTGACCCGCTTCTTGATGTAGCCGACATCCTGGCTAAGATTGTTCACCTTCCTTAGAACTTTGTCCATTTTACGTTCCAAAGCCAGGAATGCCGCAGGGTCGATTGGTGGTGGTGGTGCTGTTTGTGTCCCGGCAGAGGTGCTCTGTGGGCGTGTTGAGCCTAGCCCACTGGACTGTCCTGCAGCTGTCACACTGCTGGGGCCTGGGTGTGCTGCAGATGTAGGGACAACTGTCCCCGCTGTGGTTGGGGCCACCTGGGGAGAACCAGTGGTTGTGGTGGTGGTGGCTGTAGTGGGCAACGTTGAGCCACCCTGTGGTGAAGCCCATCATGCTCCGGAGGCCCGATCAGACTGGTATTCACGGGCCATCCTTCGGAACCCCAACTGCACCTGCAGGATGTGTCGGTACCTCATGGCCCGCCTCTCAAATTCATGCTTCTGGGCGGGTGTCATGTTTGCAGCTGTGAAGACAAAGGGCAACTATTTACCATTGGAACTGCATTGTGTGGAATAGCACAAGTGGTCAATCTGACAATACATCTACTGTACTTGTAACAGCTCATATCACCATACAGATCATTGAAAGTCTCAGAGGAAGTACATGGAAAGCCTGCCTACAAAGGTCATCTCACACATAGCACATACAAAATCTACATGATGGGTAACAACTGGCAATAACTTGTCATCAAAGTACTGACAGTTGCAGCTAACAATCATGCTGTACCTCCTCCGCCTATTGCCTGGACTACATCTGTCAGTGTATGTGATAACAATCACTAACTTCAAGGTCTGCAATTTGTAATGGGATTTGCTAGTATAGTACTCATGTGCCATACCTGAGTGTGTACACTAGGTTCAAAACAATTTTTCAAATAATCACAAGTATGTGTAACATACTGGTTGCTTCAGTCCTAGGTACCCTATTCACAAACCCATGCCTGTGTTTGAGGGGGGGGGAAAGAACAACAAACAATCCCAAAATACATGCACACTCAGGAGTGTATAGAAAGCTCAACATGTTTTTGGCTCCACACACACACCACCAGTAAGGGCTATCAACAAATTGGAGTCAGCTAAACCTTGTCCTATCCAAGGCCCACACATGTCAAAATGTACTGACCTAGGTCAACATCACATACTTCCAGTGAGGCATCATTTTCAACAGACACAGAGGAGCAAGAACACCCATGATCATGAATAGCATGCACACATAGGCCGTTGCACTCTAGTTCCACAAGGCTTCTAGTACAACTTGTGGAAGTACATGCTCCCAGAAGGTCCAACCTACAGTGTACTCAGTACATCGGTTAATAGGGAAGCAGCAGTCTTCAGAAAAGCCGTTTGCAGAAGCTATCTGGGAGAATGTTAGTCTGACATGCAGACTCAGTCCGAGACGAGTCCCAGTGCAACTCTTATTGTAACTAGTGTATTCCACATGACTCACCCCAGTTCCCATAGCGGGTCCTACAGGAATGGCCTACAAACCCAAGATCAGACAAATGGATAAGCATTGGTCAACTCAAAATATTCTAATACCTGAAATCCCACTAATGGAACAAGACTAATGATTGGGCAGCGCATCACACCTTGCAATGTGTTCAACACACAGGAGTCCATAACACATCACCAGCAAACACAAAACATAACACACATGTCAACACTCACTGTGGGTGTCGGGGTCCTCAAAATGAGCCACGTCTCCCACTGTGTACGGTGCAGGTCCACCTGTAAAGCATGGAAGAAAGAATATGCTCAGAATCAGTGCTGTGACAAACAATTTCAAATACAAATACAATGTGTAAGCTGACATTGATAATGAAACACTTTCAGACATGCTCATACTGCATGGAATAATTCCTGGGCAACATTTACATAGGATGGGTCTCCTGCTACAGTTACACACACTTCTACACACATGCAGTGGCCCTGACTGTCATGTGGTGGCAAACATGCACCTCTATTAGTGTGCAGCAACAATATAGGTGTGCATTCATCTCATCATGTGCATCCAAGAGAGACATCCAAAGGCTGGTTACTTGAGGACTGCATGACCTGTCAAACAGCCTATGTGGTCATGACACATTTGTGACAGATAGGTACATGGTACAGAGGGCCAGGGGCTTTGGCAATACCTCATGTTGTAAAAGTTTCATAAATAGATGTGTCTAAACAATGGTGATTGGCACCAAACATAGATGTTTGTACCCTAGTCCATACCTTTGGACTGCCATCCCTAATCAGATTTTGGCACAAGAAACAAACAATACCTGTCTAAGATGTTAGCTGAGGGCACCTGACTCCTTTCCAAATATGGTTCATGTTCAGATCTGGCATGTATCAATAAAATATGAAGGAGCACATTAATCCCGAACAGGCATAGCACTTCCGTGAACACTTTCCTTACACACTCACCAGACACGCATGAGACATATGTCTGGGCCACATTGATATCATCAATTGACATGAAGGAAGCACTCATTATCTGCATCATGTAGGGTTTCCAATGTCAGTCTAGCTATAGCGTCAACATATGTAGGTATGATGTAAGTACATCCATAATTCACTGGCAATTGTGACCTGTAGAGTCCTGATTGCGTCATTAATGTTTCGCTTGTCTGACACAAAGGCGGCACTACATTACATTCAGCAACAAGCAACCTGTAACTGTGCAAAACATGAGCTGCCTGACTGCTAGCATTTGTCATCCTTCACATAGTGCATCAATTACCCAGTATGTTTCCTCAGCATTACACACAGTCAGCTACTTATCTGGCAGATTGTGTACCAATCTCATGTCACTACCCAGCTTTTAATTGTGCACATTTACATGATCTGTACTCACCAACATGGCCACCCATCATGATTCCCAGGTGGTCCAGCAGATCTTGCTCCCTGGAGATCAGGTCAGCCCAGCGGTGCTTCAGTTGATGCTCATTGAGCTGGCTCCCATACAGACGCACCAAGTGATGGTGCACTTTCCCCCACCGGACTTTTCGGGCCTCAGTGTGATACCCCTGTATCACCCTACCCCCAGCCTCCAGCATCATTGGGAGGAAATGGCAAACCAGCCATATGAACCCCCCCAATTCCTCCTCACCCATCCTGGAAAGACGTGGCCTACCAGACATTTAGGCACAGAAAAGGGGAAAAAGTAGTGGTAAAAAAAAAAAGGGGAAAATGGGGAAAGTTTGAGTGAGGAAATACAAAGTAAACTTAACAAATAGAAGAGCCCAACTATCCCCTATATAACAGTACCCACAACAGACTCCTACAGACGATAAATACAACACTGGACTGGACAAATTTAAACAACACACACTCAGACAGTATTCTACAACAATATCTTAATGACAAAACAACAAGTAAGATGGCACTCTGGACACAAAAGCACAAATTCACAGGACTACACTTTGCACACAGCCACACAGTCTAGAATAATCAGAGACTGCAAAGTGAAAGTGAAAGTACACCCACTGTACAGATTCTGTAAACAGGATATCCTATTACATCACATTCTGCATAACATGGCCGCCGTTTTTTTCCAATATGCGTCATATTTTCACGCATACAGCTTGTGCGTCATATTTTTTGACGCACAGGAGTGCAAATAATGCTGAGTCAAAATATTTTTAATAATTGGTAATTAATATTTGTTTGCCGCATAATTTACACTTCCAGAGGTGAAAATTAAGCCACCTCCAAATATTATTTATAATTATTAAAAAATATTTTGACTGAGCATTATTTGCACTCCTGTGCGTTTAAAAATATGACGCACAAACTGTATGCGTGAAAATATGACGCATAATGACAAAAATGTATTTCATATGTCCAAATGAGTCATGGAATTTTCCATTACCAAACGGTGCTAAATGATAACTACTGGGGTTAGCGAAAGCAAATGTGCCTTACAGGAAGTATGGAAGGTATTCACAGTGCAATAGTAATGTTTGGCCATAATGGATATTACTCATAATTGCGCACACATGTAGGTAATTGCTGATTGCGACTTTCAAAATATGAAAGAGCTAACAGGATGTCTTTATTAGCTAATCTGTGAGCACATGTATCAAGCTATTCCAAATAGCAAAATGGCCATTTAGGTAATGCAATTGTCGCCTAAACTTTTTTGGGGGGTAACCATGTGCTAATTACGAGTTAATGTAGCTAAAATATGTTTCACTATTGACATGTAGGGCACACATTCCCCTTAAGCATGTGTGTGCTTCACATGTCCATAAAAAGTGTTTAATTGGGGTGCAGCAGAGGGGGACTTAGGCCCCCAGCACCCTGGGATTTGGTGTTCCTGACTTGCAAATGAATCAAAGGTTTTCCCAATTTCAGTAATGCTAAACCATTGGCAGCAGGCCCATAGATGCAAATTGAGTATGATTCTCTTTTTGCAAATCTGTAATACCATTTGCCCATTTGAAGTTTGCCCTATTACTTCTTTAGAGAATTCTGACATACCATTTAGCATTGATTTAATAGCAAATTCTCAATGTTCCTTATGTCATGATAGTACATAGGTTTTTGATGTATGTGGCCCTTTATGCATTACCTGGTTTAGTGGCATGTTTCAATCTTCATGCTAGGTTACAATTGGGACACTACTGTGATAGGCTGCTTGCAACCATTTTGTTGATTGGATTGTACATGTACATGTGTGTGGTCCAATGTTGATCCTGTATCAACTGTTAAGGTGAATGTTGTCACTGTAACGTCCAGGTCTCATCATGAGTTAGTGGCAGCTAATCGTGTATCTAATGAGTATCGTTTGGAGCTAAATGTGAGTAAAGTAATTGAGGACATGGTAACCTACACATGGATGGTCCCACCCTGTCACTGAAGACGTGTAATGAGACTTTCAACTGGTCAACCGTGGTGTGCTGAGTGAGAGAATGTCTCAGGTGTCTGGATCCGGCATGTGTAATTGCAACATTTGTACTCAAGTTGGCCTCTGTGGATGGAAATGCATTTGGGAACATCATAGCCTCTGTGCAGAATAATATGGCTGGGATTCACCACACATGAGCCATCTCTATTATTTGAACAATGTTACTCAGCGTGTGAACTGTCAGGGTCCTCATATGTGTTGACTTTTCATGGACATTAACTGAGGTTGCTGGTTCTGCTGGAGGCCACGTACACCATCAAAGGCTATGGCCCAGGTACACTGTCACACTTTGTAGTTTAGGCATTCATGAGGCCCAGACAACGGATGGGCCATGATTTAGCTATTCAAGGGCACTGTCACAAATATGATACAAATAAAAGTCAGATGATGCAATACAATGTATTTGAGTATACATTGATGAGGCAAATGACAAATTAGCCTCTGAGGAAAGAGAGGTTTTGAACAGCAAGTGTGGTCCATATGTGGCCACCGGGTATCTTTAGGGTGACCCACGGACAGGTGTCAGTCAGGCTGACAGGATGCTGGGTCAATCAGGAGCCAGCTCTTTGACAATTGACATGATCAGTGGTCTGACTAAGACTGGTCAGAGGGAGCAGTAGACAGTTGACATGTCACACTGTGTATGTCCTGTGTTGTTTTGAAGGTGACACATGAACCCTGATACAGTGTTACACGGCAACATTAGTAGCAATGCTTAATGGTGTAATTGCCAAAATGACAACATCTATGCTGTAGGAGGCATCAGCAGGGACGGTGCATGTAAATTTGGGTGGTGTGCATGGAGGTGATCACTGGTGTGGCCTCCATCTGTGTCTCACAAGTCCTGTCAGATGAGATTTGCTTTCAAATGGCCTACAGTACCTTTCACACGGGAAGCAATCTACAGGTGATACAAGGCCTTAAAAACTCCAAGCCAGTGTATTATTTGAGCTGACTTCCATGCAGTTAGATAGTACTATGACAATGGTAGACCATAGGAAAGGGTGTGGCACACTGGATGACTCTTGTGAGTGTGTGTGTGTGTAGATGAGGGAATATCAGGGTACACATATTAGTATTCCAGGGACCTCTTCAGACAGGTGGGGTGTGACCAGGCGCATGGGTGTGTCAGGTTTTTAGAAAAGGGCTGACATGTAGATGGGATGTGATGTGCTGGATGCTTGTCATATGTGTGGCACTTGTCCTGTGTATGTTCTGCTTATGTGTAACTCTAGTGACAGATAGTTTTTGCAAAGGTTGTATGTAGTTGGAATTACTGCTGCCAACAGTCTGGTCATACATTCCTGTTCCTGATGCAAAAGCATGTCAACTGCCTGATGTATGAGGCCTGTTTTCCCCTAGTTGAGTGATGATGTTTTAGTTGTGTGCCATATGCTGCGATGAACCATGTTTCCAACATGTATGTGTGTAATAGGTGTGGTCCTCAGCTATTGCCCTTCAAAGGTGAACTGTACAGGATGTCAGTCATTTACATTGTGTGTGTATGTGACCGTTGCATGATAGGCATCACATTTGTAGTGGAATTTTCTGTGTCCTGATTGGTATATCATCAATGCTCCATGAGGCGACACTCATCTTCTGATATTTAGAGCTAAAGGTGTGCAGAAATGAATAGCCATACCATGATGTGGTGTTTCTTATCAGTGTTTATTTACAATAGTTCATTAAGTGGTGATGGTGATAATATTTAAAAAAAATTGTTCACAATGTGTTGGCGCCTACGCTCTCCAGCAGCCGTGTTTGGTTGTTCCCTCTCATGTTGCAGGGCAGCATCCTCCTCTTCCTCGTCTTCAGGCATGTATGGGTCTGGTTCCAGGAGGGGAATGTTCCTTTTGATGCAAATGTTGTGCAGGATGGAACATGTTAGTATGATCTTACAGACCATCTCGGGGGAATATAGTAGGCTACCACCAGTGATGTCAAGGCAGCGGAACCTTGACTTGAGGATGCAGAAGGTCCGCTCGACAATGCTGCGTGTCCTCTTATGGGCCTCGTTATATGCACGCTCTGCAGCAGTACTCAGGTTGCCAAATGGTGTCATAATCCATGGCTGGATGCCATACCCCTGATCAGCTGAAAGAGAAAAAGAATGGGATCATGTTGATGTAGCTGGCACTGCTGAAAAAAACTTTCATGGCAGTAGTTGTCTTGTGTTGTCTTTGACTCTTTTGTGTACTGATGTGACATCCTATACTTGTAGGCCATACCATCTGCATTGTGTTGTTTCCTTGGCTGAGCAAGTGTTTGTCTGCTAACTGTTTGTCAGCAGTATGTTTTGGGATTTTCAGTACAGTGTGCCCTCCCTAGCATTGTGACTTGTGATACAGGTGTCCTTGTGTCTTCACTTGGGGTGAGTTGATAGTTCAATGTAGAGTTTAAATTGTAAGTGTTGTTAACACGTTCATATCAAAGTACCCTGGACATCCCATACCTTTAGGCTTATGCAATGTATTAATGTAAAGGTCATTGGGACACTTACAATTTGCAAGGTGACATTTCGGCAACCACACTCATTAATGTCTTGACATTAGGCTGTACAGTAAATTCCGATGTGTGACAGGTTCAATGGTGACTTAAGAAACATGGCTAGTGATGTAAGGACCTCAGTGTGTTCCTGTCTAGATGTTGCTGTTGTGGTGTATGTGTTGTGTGTCCTAGAGGGTTGCTGTGCAGTGTGTATATAAGTAGGTTTTTGTACTTACCAACAAGTAGTCCATTGCCATACCGTCCATCCTGGAAGTGTTGGTTGATGGTGCAGTGACGGAAGATGAATGAGTCATGTACACTCCCAGGATATTTAGCCATGATGTTGGTGAACATTCCTTGGTGATCGACAATGGCCTGCACGTTGATTGAGTGTGTGTGCTTCCTGTTGTGGTAGAGGTGTTCAGTTGCAGCAGGTGGCACAAGGCGTACATGTGTGCAGTCGATTGCACCAAGGACGTGTGGGAAGCACTGATTGCGTAGAACCCCTGTTTTGTTTCCTGCTGCTTCTGCAGTGTGTTAGGGAAGCAGATGTGGCGGGGTGTCAGGCGAATGATGGCATCCAGTACTTTGGGCAGAAATGCGGAGAATGATGGTTGTGATATTCCACCTACCAGGGCACCAGTTGTTTGAAATGAGCCACTTGCCAGCATGGAGTACGGCAAGCAGCTTTGTTTCTGTTGGGATGGTGTGGGGTGTCACCAAAGTGGGGGCCAACTGCTGTTCAATGTTTCGCAGCAGCTGCTGAATGGCCTGGCAGTTCAACCGGTACCTCTGTATGATGTTGTGTTCCCTGAGGCCCTGAAGGGTGGTTCTTGGGCGGAATATCCTCTCCTACCTTCTGCGCTGCCTTTGGGGGTCCCTGCTGGTGTTGTTGTAGCTGCTGTTGCTGCTGCTGGGCTCTGCGTCTGCGTGCACGCTGGATTAGAATGACCTCCATGGCTCCCTGTTGCTGCTCTGCTGCTCTGCTGTTTGTTCTGTGTGTTCTGATTAAATACAGGTGTGTTTGCCCCATTTTAACCCCTACCCTGACCCAGGCGTTAATTTTTGACGCAAATCGGGCTGTGCGTCATTTTCTGGCTCCGCCTCCCGGCCGTGCGTCATTTTTGCCCGAAAGCATAAATACGACGCACGGCCGTTTAAGCCATTTTTTGGACGGGAACGCCTACCTTGCATATCATTAGGACGGGTTGCCGCATCCAAAAAATGACGCACACGGCGGCATTTTGTCGTCCGCGGGCTCGGGCGTCAAAGTTTAAATACGGGGCAACGTTTGCGCTAATTGTGCGTCAACATTTTTGACGCACAATCGGCGCAAACGGAGTATAAATATGCCCCTCAGTATTTATGTCCTCTTCTTACAGACTTACTAATAATAAATCATGTGTGTAGAAGAGTTAGGATAAAAGCTAAACTCTGTGTTAGCCCATTTTGACATAGTACACATTCAACTCAATACAGTTTAATCAAATAGTACTCCTATTCCATACTACCGTGTAACAGTGGTCTCTCTGAGTCACAGCTCAAGAGACAGCTAATCATTTGTGTAGAAGACCTCCTTTGTTACATAGGTTTATAAAGAGTAAATTGTCTACTGATATCTGTGAACATAGTAAATGGTGGGTGTAAAAGGCCTCAGTCAACCTGTGCTACTATATCTTATTAGAAGACAGATGGGGGATAACAATGTTTGATGTAAAATGACAGCTTAAGGATTTAGTGAGTAATTCACCTCTGCAGAAAGGCATCTCTGCTGACAGAATAGGGTGTATGAATTAGTTTACAGACAGCCAGCTACTGATACCTATGAGAAGAGTGAAGGGTTAGTACACACGGTTTTAGGCAAACACTAGGCCCTCAGTTTCCATAGTTAGACAGGGTACACTTTGGTTGTAGTTGTGTTTCATGAACAAGTAACTAATTTTTGTACAACAACATTTTTAGTGAATGGTTCAATCAATCAATCAATCTTTTTTAGAGCATGCAACACACCCATTGGGTAGCAAGGCACTGTGGGGTATGTCTTCAGGGTTCAGTTGAAGAGCAAGGTCTTGAGGTCCTCCATGAATTGAGGTAGTAATGGCAACTTTCTGAGGTGGAGAGGTAAGGTGTTCCAACATTCTGCTGCAAGGTAGGTGAATGATCTTCCCCCAGCCGAGAACTTTTTTATGCAGAGTACAGTGGAGAGCGACTGCTGGTAGGAGCGGAGAGGCCTGTCGACAGAGTAAAAAGTGATGCAGTGGTTGAGTCCAAGGTTATGGAGGGCCTTGTAGGCATGTACGATCCTCTTCTTGATGGGGAGCCAGTGGAGATCTATCAGGTGTCCTGTGATGTGTTTTCGGTGGGGGGGTGTTCAGGATGAGTCTGGAGGAGGCATTCTAGATTTGTTGTATCTTGCTCAGGTTCTTCTTGGTGGTTATTTAGCAACACAAGATTAAACTATATGGACTTGATCATCACATCTTCAAGAGCTTTATTCGCTCAAGAATTATATGCACCACGTGAAAATTCTGATAACATTTAAATACGTCTAGTCTCGGGCCTTGAAAAAGTCTTGTTGATGAACAAGATTCCTGGACTCATGATGGCTGTTATCTTCATGAATTATTTGGATGAATAAAATTGCTACCACACACTTCCAACAAATTGGTTTTCTGACATCTACAACAAGAAGGAATTGACTCTTGTGGTGTGCCCTGGTATTACAATATTGAATTTCCAGGTGTCTTTGGATCTTCCAATTGACACAACCGCACCCTTGGTGGTTAGGTGCTTACCATTGAGGCACCTGCTACAGCACCTCTTACAACATATGGACACTGTTTCCTTTATCACAATACACGTATGTATAGGAAGTGCGAACCGACTGCACAGCCACTTTATGTACTGGTTCGCCAAGCACACCATCAGCACATTCATGGAGTGGAAACTCTTATGATTCCTGAACACCTGTTCATTCTGGCAGGGGGCACACATGCAATATGTGTTCTGTGAATTGCACCTATGATATTGGGGATATGTCCCATTGCATAGAATCAGGCCTTCACAGTGGCCAAATCCTCAACCTGGGGGAAAGCAATGTAGGTGCACATGTTTTTTATTAGGGCAGGCAACACTCTTGTTAGCACGTTTGAGAACATTGGCTATGACATTCCTGCTGCCAATCCCACTGCCACTTGTAAAGAACCACTTGCCAGGAAATAGAGCACTGATAGCACTTGCACAAGAGTGGGGATCCCAGTGGGGTGACGGATAGCAGATATGAGGACAGGCTCCCATTGGGCACACAGCTCTGTGACTGTGGCCCTGTCCTGCCTATAGGTGAGTATTATGTGCCTGTCCTCCAGTGTAGCCAAGTCCACCAGGGGTCTGTACACGGGGGTTTGTCTCCAGGTCCTATTCATCTGCAGTGGTAGGTATCTAAGGGAGACAAGAGTAAGTAGGCTGTCACAAACTGAACAATGGAGCCACAACAGCAGTCCGCAATGCGCAAATGTGTTATGGGACAGTGTAATTAATGAAGTATGTGCCTATTTATCCAGTGATGCAGCAATAATCGATGGGCCTGTTCACCCCCCCTGAAATGGTGACCTCCTGTCCTGTGTGTAGGGACAGGTGGAAGTGAGGTAGTGCCGCTTGTGTTGTACGCTGTTGCGGTAGGCGGTCGTGAACCGCCATGCAATTCATCATTGGTTAATATTGGGCCCTATGGGGTACAGTGGCCAATGGTGATCTACGTCAGCGGTGACAGTATGCACCGCCGAGGACGTGACTGCCATTTTCTATCTGATTCCTCACTTGTTTCCTGACCTTTCATAGGAGAGGACCTTCACCACATTTGCTGCTGTGACCTGTGTCTGGAAGCTACCATGGCCTGTGTGACCATGGAAAGGGCCCCAGCCTTCACATCTGAGGAGATGGAGCGACTGGTGGATGGGGTTCTACCCAGTACGGACTGCTGTATGGGCCTCCAGATCAACAGGTGAGTACACCTTGGGCACAATGCATGTGGCATGAATGTCTGGAGTTGTGTGTGAAGGCCTCATGTAAGGGGGGTTGGTGAATGTCCTCTTGGCGGTGTACATGTTGTGGGCTGGGCTATGTGTGCCAATGGTGATGCAAATGGGTATAGTGGGCCATCTGTGTGACTGGCTGGACTGTTTGTCTAATGGTGGTCTTCTGTCTGTATTGCCTCTGCAGGTCACCGCCCATCAAAAGAAGGGAATATGGTGTGCCATCACCAAGGACATCCGGACCCTGGGGCTCTATGGCAGATTGAGCACCCACTGTCACAAACGGTGGGAGGACCTGAGACTATGGGCACAAAAGAACATGGAGGCCTAGCTGGGTATGGCCTCCCAACGAGTCAGGGGTGCCCGTTTGACCCTGACCCTATGGCCCACATACTGGCAGTGGCCTACCCTGAGCTGGATGGGCGCTTCAGGGCATCACAGCAGCCACAAGGGAGTGAGTACAGTGGCTATTATTACAACTTACCGCTGGTGGGGTGGTATCGGGGTGGTGGTTGTGTGTCCTTGGGTGCCTCTAGGCCAGGATAGACATAGCAGTGTAGGTCCTTAGGTGGCTAAGGGTTTGAATGGGAAATAATGCTTACCTAGCTTGTTGGTATTCACTTCTGGGCAGGGCTGCGTGGGTCCTAGGTGTGCTGCAGTAGGCGGTGTGTGCCCCTCCTCATTCCTTGGTGACTAGCCATTTCACTGGTAGTGCCATGCATAGTGCGTAGGCCTGTTCCCTGTGTGTGAGGGTGCTGTGTACGCTAACGGTGGTGGTGCAGTCATTGACCCTGTGTATTCTTTGTCTCTCTCTCCCCTTTCTTGTTTTGTCATCCTGTCCTTATGTGCATTAGCATCATCTGGCGGAGGAGCAGAGGCACCAGTGACAGAGGGAGATGCATCCCACAGGTCCCTGGCAGCAGAGTCCACCAACGCTGAGGGCACCAGTGGGACCGAGAGCAAGGGGAGCACCACGGCGGAGACTGGAGGGGACAATACAGACTTTGATACCTCCTCTGATGGAAGGTCCCTGGTGGTGGCGGACACCTCTGTGACCACTCCTGCTACAGGTACAGCTGCCACCAACCGTACCAGCACCGCCCTCCCAGTAGCCCTTCAGTGAGTTGCCCGTGCCTGCTCACCCAGGAGGGTGGGCATTTCCTTCACCCTAGGCACCTCAGGCCCTGCTGCAATGAGTGAGGAGGCTATTGACCTTCTGAGATCCATCTCTGTAGGGCAAACAACCATTGTAAATGCCATCCAGGGCTGGCAGCCCAGATGCAGCAATCTAATGCATTCCTGGAGGGCATTCACGGTGGATTGGTGGCCCAACAGTGATCGATTCAGGCCCTGGCCTCCTCTCTGATGTCAGCCTTTGTCCCTGTTTCAACATTACCCCCTCCAACTTCCACTTCCCAGTCCCATTCTCCTCAACCCCAACCCATCCCAAGCACACAGGCAAATGAGCATGCACACAAGAGAACACCCAAGAGTGTCACAGGCAAACAAAAGCACCACACTTCACCCACTGCACTCACACAAACACCATTCAGTTGCATACACGACAACATCCACTATCTCCACTGTCTCCCCCTCCTCCTCCACCTCCGACCCAGTTGAATTTACACTCACACCTGCATGCACTACATCAATATCCAGTACCAGCATCATCACCACACCAAGCAGAACACACACCTCACTGGCAGACACCTCCACAACAGCCATTCATGCATCCCAGGTGTCCTCTCCCACTGTGTCTGTCCCCCCTCCTAAAGTACACAAACGCAAGCACTCAGACACCCAACAGCCATCCACCTCACAACAGAACACAGCTCATGCATGTGCACCCAAATCCAGCAGACAAACACCTCTAACAGCCACTCCCTTATCCTCCACTCCCATTACTACTCCCTACTCCTGCCCCAACATTCCTAAAAAGCTTTTCCTTTCCCAACTTGACCTCTTCCCTATCCCTCCCCCATCTTGCACATATGGGCAGGGTAGCAAGGACCCAGCCAAGCACCTCAGCCAAACAGTCCACGGGCCCAGTGGTAGCACCACCTACTCATGGTGGTAGGGATTCCAGGCTAACAATACTGAAGGGGAAGGAGCCTGCAGCAGCTGCTAAGAAGGGGAAGGAGCCTGCAGCAGCTACTAAGAATGGGAAGGAACTTGCACCAGCTGCTAAGAAGGGGAAGGAGCCTGCACCAGTGCCAGGAGGGGTAAGGTATCCCTAACCCATGTGCAGGAGGAGAGGAGCCAATCTACACCAGCAAAAGCTGGCAGCCAAATACTGCCACCACCACTAGCTGTCACAGGCCCCTCACTGCCAGCCGTGGTTGTGCAGCCATCAGAGAGTGCAGGGGCTTAGCAGGAGCCTCCCTCAACCACCACCACAGTGCAGTTAACAGAGGGTGCAGGGGCTGAGCAGGAGCCTCCCACAACCACCACCACAGTGCAGCCATCAGAGGGTGCAGGGGCTGAGCAGGAGCCTCCCACAACCACCACCACAGTAGAGCCATCAGAGGGTGCAGAGGCTGACAGGAGCCTCCCACAACCACCACCTCAGTGCAGCAATCACTGCTGGTGGAGAACATGTAGTCCGGCCTCCAAGGGCTGCTGTGCAGCCTGCCCCCACCAGAACCAGTTTGCAAGACACCCACTTGAGAGACTGAGGCATTGCACTCCCCAGGACAAGGAGCACACAGCATGTTGTCCCCTCCAGGACCAGTGGGCAAGACACCCACTTGAGAGACCGTGGCCTTGCAATCCCCAAGACAATGAGCAATGTTCACGTTGCCCCTTCCAGAACCAGCGGGCAAGATACCCACTTGAGAGACTGTGGCCTTGCACTCCCCAAGACAAAGAGCACAGGGCATGTTACCCCCTCCAGAACCAGTGGGTAAGACACCCACTTGAGAGACTGTGGGCCTGCACTCCCCAGGACAATGAGCAATGGGTATGTTGCCCCCTCCAGAACCAGTGGGCAAGACACCCACTTGAGAGACTGTGGCCTTGCACTCACCAGGACAAAGAGCACAGGACATGTTGCCCCCTCTAGAAACAGTGGGCAAGACACCCACTTGAGAGACTGTGGCCTTGCACATCCCAGGACAAAGAGCAATGGGCATGTTGCCCCCTCCAGAACCAGTGGGCAAGACACCCACTTGAGAGACTGTGGCCTTGCACTCCGCAGGACAATGACCAATGGGCATGTTGCCCCCTCCAGAACCAGTGGCCTTATTCCCACATCCGGCTGAGGTGCCCCCCCGAGATGCCTGCCTATTTGACAACTGATGCCCCTGCAGTGTTCTATTCGGATTGGTACAGGCTTCGAGTGGGGCCTTGGACTGTGCCCTGTGGCCATGTGGGCCCATTGCATTATGAACTGGGCAGTGTCCCTTTTTTATACACATGTACAGATCTGTATCATGGCCAAATCAGATTGTTGATTTTATTGTTGGACTGATTAGAATCATTTTCATAAATTCCTGTTGCCTTTGCATTATTCTGCAGATTTTTGTGGTCAAATTGTTTTTGTGATGCATATGGTTGTGTGTATGGCGTGTGTATGTCAGGTGTGTGTGGTGCGTGTGTGTGTCACTCTAGTTTTCCTCTCACCCTCCCTTATGTGCTAGGCGGCTGTACTCACCGTAGTCATCTGTGTCATCTGTGTCAGCGTTGGTGTTCCAGGTGGAGCATAACACAGAAGATCATTGGAAAGACTTGCAGTTCAGGTTTCACGGCGGCGTGGTTCTTCCCTGTGTCTCCAATGGTGAGTCCTTTCACTTCTGTGCTCTGTTTCCACCAGGCTTTTGATGGCATTGGTACCGCCCCGGAGAAGGTGGCGGTTTGCAGGGTCTTAATATGGTAGACGGAACTTTGTCTTCTGCCTGGCTGTAGGCGGCTACCTCCGTGGTGACTGTTGTTTCTACCCTGGCTGTCGGTGTGGTACATTGGCTGTCTATCGGAGATATCACAGACATGGTCATAATTTGGTATTACCGCCACTTTATCACCAACCGCCAGGGTCGTAATGAAGGCCATAATCCTTTTCCCATTTGATTTCCATGGATGAGACACCGGTAGTGAGACTCACCAACAGTAATAAGTCCTAAACCGGGTGATGAGAAAAACAAAAAATATGGGCGTACTGAAGGGGCAAGTACAACAAGGGGTGTGCAAAAGGGCTTGCCTCTCTGGTCATAGCTCGCCCTAGGATGGCATATGTACAAATAGGATGGGGGAGCAAATTACTTCTAAGCTGAGAAGTTTGTCTTGAGTAACAGCTTTAGAGACTAAGCTATGGAGACAGACTACTCTCTCAGCTCAGACTTCTCCCCAGAGAAACACATGTGAAAAGTTGTCTGTGGGTAGACCCTTCTCACTGCTCATACCTTTATTCATGGTGATTGTTAGAAATGGGGTCTTTGGTTGACAGTCAGGTTACCCCCTGTTCAAGCAAGGACCCTCACTCTAGTTAGGATAAAAGAGAATCACCCTCAGCTAACCCCTGCTTACCCCCTTGGTAGCTTGGCAGAGCAGTAGGCTTAACCTCAGAGTGCTAGGTGTAAAGTATTTGTACCAACACACACAGTAACTTAATGAAAACACTACAAAATGACACAACACCAGTTTAGAAAAATAGGAAATATTTATCTAGACAAAACAAGACCAAAACGACAAAAATCCAACATACACAAGTCAAGTTATGATTTTTTAAAGGTTTAAAATAAAAAGAGTCTTTAGGTAGTTGTAACACCACACTAGCGCTGCTAGCGTGAAAATGTACCTGGTTTGCGTCAAAAATAACCCCGCACGGGCGGTGTGCGTCGAAAGTAACCGTGCACGGCTGTGTGCGTCGAAAACAACTCGGCACGGCGGTGCGTGTTGAAAAAGCCAGCCACACGACGATCCGAAAGTCCCGCGGCGCAGGGTGCGATCTCTCAGCCTCCGTCAGCGATGCTGCGCGTCGTTTCTCCTGCTCCGGGCGTCGTTTTTTCGGTCGCGTTTCCTGCGGCGTCGTTTCTCAGCTGCGGAACCGGCGTCGCGTCGTTTTCTCAGCCGCGATCGGATTCGCGTCGATCTTTTCTCCGCACGGCGCTCGGTGCGTGTATTTTTGTCCTTAGGCTGCCAGCCTCTCCTTTCAGGGTCCCAGGAACTGGAAGGGCACCACAGAGCAGAGTAGGGGTCTCTCCAGAGACTCCAGGTGCTGGCAGGAAGAAGTCTTTGCTATCCCTGAGACTTCAACAACAGGAGGCAAGCTCTACATCAAGCCCTTGGAGATTTCTTCTTCAAGATGGAAGGCACACAAAGTCCAGTCTTTGCCCTCTTACTCTGGCAGAAGCAGCACTGCAGGAAAGCTCCACAAAGCACAGTCACAGGCAGGGCAGCACGTTTTCCTCAGCTATCAGCTCTTCTCCAGGCAGAGGTTCCTCTTGGTTCCAGAAGTGTTTCCTAAAGTTTGTAAGTTTGGGTGCCCTTCTTATACCCATTTTAGTCTTTGAAGTCACCTTTCTTCAAAGGGGACTCACACCTTCTTGCGAAATCCTGCCTTGCCCAGGCAAGGCCTCAGACACACACCAGGGGGCTGGAGACAGCATTGTCAGAGGCAGGCACAGTCCTTTCAGATGAGAGTGACCACTCCACCCCTCCCTCCTAGCAGAGATGGCTAATCAGGAAATGCAGATTACACCCCAGCTCCCTTTGTGTCACTGTCTGGTGTGAGGTGAAAAACAACCCAACTGTCAAACTGACCCAGACAGGGAATCCACAAACAAGGCAGAGTCACAGAATGGTTTAAGCAAGAAAATGCTCACTTTCTAAAAGTGGCATTTCCAAACTCACAATCTTAAAATCAACTTTACTAAAAGATGTATTTTTAAATTGTGAGTTCAGGGATCCCAAACTCCACATGTCCATCTACTCTCTAGGGGAATCTACACTTTAATCATATTTAAAGGTAGCCCCCATATTATCCTATGAGAGAGACAGACCTTGCAACAGTGAAAACTAAATTGGCAGTATTTCACTGTTAGGACATATAAACCACATTACTATGGCCCTCATTCTGACCTTGGCGGGCGGCGGAGGCCGCCCGCCAAAGTCCCGCCGTCAGGTTACCGTTCCGCGGTCGAAAGACCGCGGCGGTAATTCTGACTTTCCCGCTGGGCTGGCGGGCGGTCGCCTTCAGACCGCCAGCCAGCCCAGCGGGAAAGAGGCTTCCACGATGAAGCCGGCTCGGAATCGAGCCGGCGGAGTGGAAGCTGTGCGACGGGTGCAGTTGCACCCGTCGCGTATTTCACTGTCTGCGCAGCAGACAGTGAAATACATGTAGGGGCCCTCTTACGGGGGCCCCTGCAATGCCCATGCCAGTGGCATGGGCACTGCAGGGGCCCCCAGGGGCCCCGCGACCCCCCCTACCGCCATCCGGATCTCGGCGGTCCGACCGCCGAGATCTGGATGGCGGTAGGGGGGGTCGGAATCCCCGCGGCGGTGCAGCAAGCTGCGCCGCCTCGGAGGATTCAATGGGGCCGCGGTACACTGGCGGGACCCCGCCAGTGGTGCCGGTCCGACCGCGGCTTTACCGCCGCGGTCGGAATCCCCATTGGAGCACCGCCGGCCTGTCGGCGGTGCTCCCGCGGTCCTCCGCCCTGGCGGTCAAAGACCGCCAGGGTCAGAATGACCACCTATATGTCCTACCTTATCCATACACTGCACCCTGCCCTTGGGGCTACCTAGGGCCTACCTTAGGGGTGCCTTACATGTAAGGAAAGGGAAGGTTTAGACCTGGCAAGTGGGTACACTTGCCAAGTCGAATTTACCGTGTAAAATTACACATACAGACACTGCAGTGGCAGGTCTGAGACATGATTACAGAGCTACTTATGTGGGTGGCACAACCAGTGCTGCAGGCCCACTAGTAGCATTTGATTTACAGGCCCTGGCACCTCTAGTGCACCTTACTAGGGACTTACTAGTAAATCAAATATGCCAATCATGGATAAACCACTTACACACAATTTAAACAGGAGAGCATATGCACTTTAGCACTGGTTAGCAGTGGTAAAGTGCTCAGAGTTGAAAAGCCAACAGCAACATGTCAGAAAAAAATAGGAGGCAGGAGGCAAAAAAGACTGGGGATGACCCTGCATAAGCAAAAGTCCAACACGACCCCCTACCAGCCTAAAGCCAGGGGAGAACAATCAATACCTTGATGTACTTCCCTGATTGGGGCGATAGAACAGGGACCCAGGCCCACAACAGCAGGGGCATGTTCCAGTTCTACGCCTTCCTGACTCCAGTTGGATCCCTCTGTCCATACTCTCAGGGCCCACTAAGCTAACCCATGGGGAACCCTTCTCCACATCTACAGACACCATCTGTGCAACACCTAACTTTACTTTGCTCACAGATGTATTGCAATGGGCAGATAGTACCACCAGGGCCAACACAGTGGTGTTGCCCACTCCACCCCCGGGGTGTGACTCTCGTCCTCCCCCCCCCAGGGGCAACTCTGTCCACCAGGACAGCAAGCCACAGTGGCCCCAGACAACTGTCAGGGATGAGAGCCCGACCTCAGGCCTCTCTAACCACTGTGACTGTGGAGAGTGGGGGGTGGTAGCCCCAGGTGCCTGGCACCCTTTGACCACTCTCTCTTCCACCAGGTCAGGGATGACAACCTGACCCTGGTCCTCCCCTCTGGGGTCCTGAACCACCCAACTAGGAGTGGCCCCCCCAGAAGACAACATGGTAGGGGCACTGTTAGCAGTAGCCCCTTCCTCCAGGTCAGGGGGGACACCCTTAACCTGGCCTCCCAATCCAGGGTCTGTACCCACAGACTGGATCACTGCCTGGCAAACCAGGACTTCCTGGGGGGCATACCTACCCCCTACCAGGTCAGAGTTTACCCTCTGAACCTGGTCATCCAACCTAGGGTCACCACCCTGCGGTTGAACCACTGCCTGGCACACCAGGACTTCCTTGGGAGCACACTTACCCCCCATCAGGTCAGAGTTTACCCCCTGAACCTGATCATTCAACCCAGAGTCACCACCCTGCGGTTGAACCATTGCCTGGCACACCAGGACTTCCAGGGGGGCACACTTACCCCCCTCAAGGGACACACTGTCCCGAAGGGCCACACAAGAGTTTGGCGGGCGCAGGTCCCCTGACCTCTGCCCATCTGACAGAGTCTGGATTCCCCCCAACCCAGAAATGGTCTCACCAAGGTCATTCATGGGGGGCTCTGCTCTCAGAGCTGACCCCTGACCCTCCAGGTTCTCCACTGGGGTCCGCAACCCCCTCTCAACCCTCTGTCTGGACTTCTGCACCCCCTCACTAGGAGTGGTACTGCCAGACACCAGAACTGGTGGGATGCTGGCTACAGCCGCCCCCCCAAGTCCTCCTGACACTGTGGGGTCTCCCTCAACAGATGGCCCTATGGTACAGGCTAGGCTCCCCTCCTGGTGTTCCCGCAGGGAACCCTCCTGGACCTGGGACCGGATCTCGGGCACCTTGGGCCTCAACCCATCCCCATTCCCTCTCCTCTGAGACTGGACATGGGGTCCCTCACCCATCCCACTACACTGGGACCTACCTGGGACACTACAATCCTTCCCTACCTCACCTGGTTGGGAACTACCTAGACCACTCCTCTCAGGAGCACCCCCAAATGCCTCTTCAGACTCTCTGGTACTCACCCAGAAGTCTGCCTCCATTGTAAGCTCCCTGGGGTCAGAGAACTCACACTCCACCTGGTGTTGGCATAGCTCTGTAAAATAAGGACTAGACATATGCTCTCCAGCAATTACATCACTCAGCCCCTCACATGAATTAACCAAAGTACCCTTCACCCAACCATCCAGTGACTCTGCTTTGAAAAAGCACCCCACATCACCCTCCTGAGACTGGTGAGACAGTACCTGACTGTCCCTGACACTCAACCCACACTCTTCCGGGATGTCTTCACACTCCATAACCAGGACTTCTACCTGGGGGGAATCCCTCTCCCTGTCACTCTCAACTAGAGTCAGTAGAGTGTCCCTCCCACCAGTAGGAATATGACTCCCCATGCCAGTTCCCCAATCCACCTCAGGGACCCTGTGCATCACTGGAGCTACCTCATACCCCTGAACCTCCTGGCGTGTGTTAACTCCCTCCTTCAAGTAGGGCACCACCTCTCTGGGCATGTGCACTTCTGCAGCATCACTGGATATACAATTGTTGCTGCCACCATTCCAGCTGGACTCAGCCCTCATGACTTCCAGCTCTTTCAATTTAAGCTCGTAAGCATAAATCATTTTTTTAATCTCTAAGTTCCTCCTCCTTTCTTCCAGCTCCCAATCGAGCTTTTTCAGCTCCCATTGGTACTCCCTCTCTGCCTGTCTGTCCTGTAACTCTTCAGGAGTCAGACCCTTGGGTGACACCCTGCCATCCCTCCTGGGGACCCTCCCCCCAGGCGTAACAGGTTCCTCCACTACACCACTGTGTATCCTCTGCACTTCCCCCCCCATATTCTCCTCCTCTGTGTGCCTTCCAGCCTTCTTGATTGTCACCCAGGCCCTCTGTGCCTGTTGCAGCTCCCCCTCCCTGGTGGAGCTCTCAGTGGGACAGTCAAGATCTTTAAGGAACTGTTTCAATTGAGCAACTGAGTACTCCTTCAGTTTCTCCATTTCAAACACAGCTCCAGCTGTTGCATCTCCAGATTGAGACATGATGGTCACAAGTGCAAAGTTCCAAAAGGCAGAAAAAAATAATTTCCCAATGAAGTAAAAAGAATCAGTCAAGGGATCAGCAAAATCATGGAAGTAGAATAAAAAGAGTCCTTAAGAGAAAAATCAAAAGATCACCAAACAAGTAGTATGTGGTCACGTAGTGGTCTGAGATCAAAACAGTAGTGTACACTTAATTACTGTATGTCAAGTACAAATACAAGTCCAATCCCGACCGCTGGTCACCAATGTTAGAAATGGGGTCTTTGGTTGACAGTCAGGTTACCCCCTGTTCAAGCAAGGACCCTCACTCTAGTTAGGATAAAAGAGAATCACCCTCAGCTAACCCCTGCTTACCCCCTTGGTAGCTTGGCAGAGCAGTAGGCTTAACCTCAGAGTGCTAGGTGTAAAGTATTTGTACCAACACACACAGTAACTTAATGAAAACACTACAAAATGACACAACACCAGTTTAGAAAAATAGGAAATATTTATCTAGACAAAACAAGACCAAAACGACAAAAATCCAACATACACAAGTCAAGTTATGATTTTTTAAAGGTTTAAAATAAAAAGAGTCTTTAGGTAGTTGTAATACCACACTAGCGCTGCTAGCGTGAAAATTTACCTGGTTTGCGTCAAAAATAACCCCGCACGGGCGGTGTGCGTCGAAAGTAACCCTGCACGGCTGTGTGCGTCGAAAACAACTCGGCACGGCGGTGCGTGTTGAAAAAGCCAGCCACACGACGATCCGAAAGTCCCGCGGCGCAGGGTGCGATCTCTCAGCCTCCGTCAGCGATGCTGCGCGTCGTTTCTCCTGCTCCGGGCGTCGGTTTTTCGGTCGCGTTTCCTGCGGCGTCGTTTCTCAGCTGCGGAACCGGCGTTGCGTCGTTTTCTCAGCCGCGATCGGATTCGCGTCGATCTTTTCTCCGCACGGCGCTCGGTGCGTGTATTTTTGTCCTTAGGCTGCCAGCCTCTCCTTTCAGGGTCCCAGGAACTGGAAGGGCACCACAGAGCAGAGTAGGGGTCTCTCCAGAGACTCCAGGTGCTGGCAGGAAGAAGTCTTTGCTATCCCTGAGACTTCAACAACAGGAGGCAAGCTCTACATCAAGCCCTTGGAGATTTCTTCTTCAAGATGGAAGGCACACAAAGTCCAGTCTTTGCCCTCTTACTCTGGCAGAAGCAGCACTGCAGGAAAGCTCCACAAAGCACAGTCACAGGAAGGGCAGCACGTTTTCCTCAGCTATCAGCTCTTCTCCAGGCAGAGGTTCCTCTTGGTTCCAGAAGTGTTTCCTAAAGTTTGTAAGTTTGGGTGCCCTTCTTATACCCATTTTAGTCTTTGAAGTCACCTTTCTTCAAAGGGGACTCACACCTTCTTGCGAAATCCTGCCTTGCCCAGGCAAGGCCTCAGACACACACCAGGGGGCTGGAGACAGCATTGTCAGAGGCAGGCACAGTCCTTTCAGATGAGAGTGACCACTCCACCCCTCCCTCCTAGCAGAGATGGCTAATCAGGAAATGCAGATTACACCCCAGCTCCCTTTGTGTCACTGTCTGGTGTGAGGTGAAAAACAACCCAACTGTCAAACTGACCCAGACAGGGAATCCACAAACAAGGCAGAGTCACAGAATGGTTTAAGCAAGAAAATGCTCACTTTCTAAAAGTGGCATTTCCAAACTCTCAATCTTAAAATCAACTTTACTAAAAGATGTATTTTTAAATTGTGAGTTCAGGGATCCCAAACTCCACATGTCCATCTACTCTCTAGGGGAATCTACACTTTAATCATATTTAAAGGTAGCCCCCATATTATCCTATGAGAGAGACAGACCTTGCAACAGTGAAAACGAAATTGGCAGTATTTCACTGTTAGGACATATAAACCACATTACTATATGTCCTACCTTATCCTTACACTGCACCCTGCCCTTGGGGCTACCTAGGGCCTACCTTAGGGGTGCCTTACATGTAAGGAAAGGGAAGGTTTAGACCTGGCAAGTGGGTACACTTGCCAAGTCGAATTTACCGTGTAAAATTACACATACAGACACTGCAGTGGCAGGTCTGAGACATGATTACAGAGCTACTTATGTGGGTGGCACAACCAGTGCTGCAGGCCCACTAGTAGCATTTGATTTACAGGCCCTGGCACCTCTAGTGCACCTTACTAGGGACTTACTAGTAAATCAAATATGCCAATCATGGATAAACCACTTACACACAATTTAAACAGGAGAGCATATGCACTTTAGCACTGGTTAGCAGTGGTAAAGTGCTCAGAGTTGAAAAGCCAACAGCAACATGTCAGAAAAAAATAGGAGGCAGGAGGCAAAAAAGACTGGGGATGACCCTGCATAAGCAAAAGTCCAACAGTGATGAATGTCTATAGTATGGTATAGAAACAGAGTATCATCTCTGCTGACAAATGTGTCTTGGACAACCAGTCTGCATATTTGAATGTCGGGCACACTCAGGTCTCCCTCAAAACTCTCCCTATGAGGACAGGCATGTATAGTAGGGTGTACACAGAGACGGACTTCTCCAATGAAATGTCTCTGCAGAGTCACAAGTGTATATAATATGCAAAAGAACTGCTGTCTCCAGTATCACATCTCCAGCAGCTGATAGCAGTACATAGTTTGAAGATGCACTGGCCTCTGTGCCAAAATCTCTCTCTTTTAGGAGCGGTCTCTATAAGACAGGGTGAGAAAGGACTGATCTCTCTACTGAAACCTCACTGCTGCATGACAAGTCAACATAGTAGGGTATTCAAATAATTGTCTTATCCATTTCCAAGTCTGTTTAGCATAACAGATATGCATAGTACTGTATAGAAAGTACATATACCACAACTTTTACAGTCCCCGAAGATGTAACTGTCAGTTTTAGTCAAGACTGCAAAACTATAATAGATTTGAAATGTATAATAACTATTAAGCAAAGAAATCAATACTAACTTTTTTATTACAGAATTTAACAAAACTATAACTATATTAACAAACTATATCAACAATTGTAAAACAAACTGTACAACCATCTTTACTAATTTATAATGTTTTTTTTCTGACTCTGGTCAGCAGGCACCAATGACCCCGTTCATTTTTGCTTTATCCTTCTACTGGATTTTAATGTGGATAGACCTTTTTCTCTTGCTCTCATTCAGCCACCTTAGCCTGCCAAATAATTTCAGTTTTGTATTTGTTCATAGCAGGCTAGGTGGCAAAAATGTCTCAGCAAAGTTTCAAATTTATATACTTTGTGAAAAGAAGTTCAGCCGGGAAAGTAGAAGAATCAGTAAATTATATACATTAGAGGTATGTGGAAGCATTTAATATCCACACAGTCACAAAGGCTAGCTCAGATAGAGTTAGCTCATGCAGCCAAAGTAGACATTTCTTCATGTGCTTCCACATCATTTCAACAGGCAGATACTGTCTCTCCACAGGTACTTATTGCTCAAGCAGACAACAACCCTGCTTCTCTACATAAAGCCCCTTTTTTCTGTTTCTGTAATCAGATCATTTGCTCATCAGAAACAAGTAGAGATGCACAAAAAAGCTCCTACAAGACCATATATGTCTTGCTAGGCAGTAAAAACAAATTCATTTCAGCAATTAGGTTTTTTCCTAACTTTCCAAACAGTTATTGTTTACTGTTTCTGTCAAAGTGAGCAAGTTTAGTTTTCTCCTCCATATATTTTCTGACATGGTACTTTTCTTTTTTACAACCTCTGTTTTCCTCCTAAAAACAAACCAAAACGTTTAATGTTACGTACTGATCAGTTATCGATAACAGTGATTCATCACTATGGGCCAGATGTATCAAAGCTTTTTCCATTCGCAAACGGTGCAAATGGCCGTTTGCAAATGCAAAAATGCCTTTCATTATGCATGAAAGGCATTCGTTATGCAATTTTAAGGAATCGCTAAAATAGCGATTCCTTAAAATTGCGACCCCATTTAGAGAATCGCAAATTGCGATTCTCTAAATAAGAAATTGCAAAGAAGGAATCGTTATTTGCGATTATCAAGCTTTTCGTTATTGCAAATTGGGCATTAAGAAATCACAATTACCACCAAATACAATCTGATGGTAATCATGTGCAAATTTTAAAAATACGTTTTAAAATTGATATGCAAGCAAACATGCCTCTTTGGCATGTGTGTGCGTAACATGTCCTAAAAAAAAATCTGGGGGTTCAGCAGAGGGGGCCTTAGGCCCCCAGCACCCTGGGGTTTGCATTTCCGAAATTGCGAATTCCTGTTAGGAATTCGCAATTTGGGAAATGAAAAAAAATCGCAACTATACAGGCCCATAGGTGTGAATGGGGTCAGAATCGCTATTTGCAATTCGGTAACAGCATTTGCGATTTTTAAGAAATCGCTATTACCGATTCGCAAATATGATACATACCATTTTGAGACTCTGAAGTAGCGATTTCTTAAAAATCACTATTTGAGAATCACAAAATGGATTTTTGATACATCTGGCCCTATGTTATCAAAACATTCCTTCATTTTTCACCTACGGTCACATATTTATATCTAGTGCACCAGTAACTTGTTATTCCTTTCCCCTAGAAAATCCTCACCTTTAACCAGTGTATTTATACTTGTTTACAATTAAATTATAACATGACATCAACCCTGTTTCTACAACAGTTTATAAAATAACACATTTCTCTTGACACAACTTTGCTAACAGTGAGTATGGTATTTTACTCTAGAAATAGCAACATTTTCACTCAAACATTTCATAGGGGTAAAGTATGTATACAATAAGGTTCATAAAATGTTAGGGGCCTGATTTAGAGTCTGATGGAGGGGTAAGTCCATCACAAATGTGACGGATCTCCTGTCTGCTGTATTACGATTCCCATAGGAAATCCTGGGATCATAACACGGCAGAAAGGATATCCATAATGTTTGTGATGGATTAACCACTTTCGGCAAAATCTAAATCAGGCCCTAAGTCTTGTATTAACAGATTCTAGATTTTTTGTTTTATAATTTGAAAAACAATGCCTCTTTGCTTACAACTACATACTGATTGAAAACTTCATTTATTTAACATAATCGGCAATACTTGCTGATATCACTCTACATTCCAAATGCCTACCTCTCAAAAGCTGTATTGAGAAATCTACACCTCTACAAATAGCTTTTCCTTCAGAAACCCTTGTGTAGAATAGGTTTACTAACAGAACAGCACTTACTGACATGTCTCAATAAAGTTAATTCAGTGTATTATTAAATACCTGAACTTGGAGCTGTTTCTTAAATGCAGCTGAAAACACCAGTCTATTTCAATTGCAAATTAAGTCACTTCTATTGAGCACAACTCAAGAGACTGCCTTCTCCTCCAAAGCACCTAGGACAATCTAAGCTTTCTCTGGCTCTGTAGCCAATCATTTCTTCAACTATGCAATAAGAATCATAACTAATGTTGACCTTGGCCGTTTTTTATGATTCTCCCCATACAATCACAGGAGACTCTTGCAGAATCATGAAAACCTCATTGCAGCCCCAGTAATTGTTCATGCAGGTCTCGCTAGGCTATGGGGACTAGGATGTCTGCAGTGGTAGAAAGCAGGGTCTGGATGCAGACCAGCCCTGTTCTACACCTCACATCACATACGTCAATGGACATCGTACCTTAAATTAAAAAATGATAGAAATTTGCTAAAAAAAATAATGGTTAAAGTGACGCTATAGTTAGGAATTGTGATTATATCTCACTTTAAATTAAAATAAAACATAGAAATTTACTGAGATAACTAAATGTTAAAGGGACATTTTAATTAGGTGACGATGGCAGTTAAAACACACCATTTTGAACAAACTAAATAACTAAAAAATCACGTCATTATCTCAAGAAATGATAACTCGAACCCTAAATTAACTATGACTCACAATCTTGTCAAGCACTTCTAATTACCTACCATACTACATCACTCATTACATCCATTACATCCATACATTATTTTTTGTTGTTGTGGTGCTATAAAAATAGGGCTCTCACACTCACTCTTCAGTATACTACTAGACCTGCAAAGAACTCTTTGAGGACTGCTTGCTAATGTAACCTGCTCTGCACGCTACCAGACTTCTGCTGTACCTGGAAGGACTGCTTTGCTGCCTGGCACCTACCTTGAACCCTCATTGGTCAGCCCTGCTGTTAATCCCTGCATCTACATCTGCACCCAGGGCTACCAGAAGTGACATCAAAGCCTAATTTGCTGTCAATCAGTTTACAGTCTCAGAGACATAATGAGGCTCCTACTATCTTGAACTCACACCTGGACTCAGCATAAGTGAGTCCCGAAACCCCAAGAGGTCTCCTCATACTCCTGGACCCTTGGTTGTGGTTCTAAATTGACCAGATGTTTGCAGTTGGTGCTTTTATCTTGTAGGCACTATTTTGAACCTTATAATTCAGAAATCCATATCTCCGGTTCTACAGATTGGATGCTTGTTGTTTTGTTGTCAAATAATGTATTAAAATGTATTCTATTTTTCCAAATTAGTCTGGGAGTTTTATTGTGTTATGTTTGCACTTCATTACTGTTTCTGTAATGCATAAATATTTTTACATATTGCCTCCAAGTTAAGCCTGACTCAGTTTTGTGACAAGCTACCCAGGGTTAAGCACTCGTTAATCTTGTGACTTTTTGTGGTTCACCTTGCAAGGAATTGTGGCTGTTGCTTGATCAGGTCTCACACTCCAATCGATCCACAACCCAATTTCTCATAGATGACTTAAAAGTGAATAATGGGAGTTTTTTTCAACCAAAGTTTATCTCTTGTCACTTTGATTTCATTCAGAATACCTCAATAAAAAAACTCTGCATTATTCACCGGTGCTCATCTATAATTCAATTGGCTTGCATAATGTTACTGATGGAAGGACAAGTTCAATCTTCTTGTAGTTAGGTGGAGGATAGATTGATTGGTAATTTAAGAATCCAGTATTCCCCTCAGAACAACTTTGCAAACCCAGTGTAGAAGTTGTACTCAAGCAGTTGGGCAAGAGTCACACTAGCTACTGCTATGTTTGTTTTTGAAAGTAATGCTTTTGTCTCATTCTATGGTTCAGGTACTATGGCTTCAGAAATATGTCAACAAACTCTGTCTCTCCGGCAAAAAGAAATCTCTCATGCGGGGGCCAGGTCTGACATTCAGCACTGAGGAGTTATACACATCCTAAAATCCATAGTTTGACTAAACTCAACATACAACATTGATCTTCTAGATTTACATTACCCCAGCCAAACAACTGTATGTCCTTGTACAGTACACTTCCTTCAGTACACTTCCTTGTTGTACATAATCTAATACACATGCTCATATTTTGGTCTCCTGAAGTATCCTGGGTGAGTTCAAATAGTTCAAATCTCAGTTTGCAGGCACAACACCTTATTACACATAAGTGCATGGAGCATGCTATAATGACCCACGTGAATTTTGGATAAGTTATTGATGATGTACCATACACAAAAATAATTAATAATTTCATTAAATAAAAAACAAAGTATAATTTCCATGTAACTCATCCTGGTGCTTATCAGTGGAGGACTCCAGACCCCAGGAAACTACTTTCCCAGAAAACACCATAACCCTGAATCTGAGTTGGTTGGAGTTTTTCAACCTGTTTTTGCAAGGGTCACAATTCTGAATAGGGTAGTTTTTACCAGGTTTGTTAAATACCTCACCCTTCATAACATTTTGGCAGATAAAACCTACTGTAATTTAATATGGGCAAATAGTAGGTACCATAGATGTAATTTATTAAACATGTACACACATGCACTTGTCTTTTGATGGTTTGTTGCTTGTCTTTTCGTGGATTGTAATTCCCACTTCTATGTGTTTAGAAATATTCCACTTAGAGCTAAAAGACGATATTTAGATAAAAAATGTACCAAACTGTAATAGGTTTTGTCCTATTAAAGAAAACCGCCTCAATGACTGCCAAAGTTTGAGCTAGCTATTTATCTAGACCTCTTTTAGCTGTAGGGTGAGCGCAGCTTGTTCCTTGTGACTAATCATTCCATACATTAGTTTATTTAGGCTCACTATCAGAATGTGTAATAGACAGTGATCCTTTCTTTAATCTGGCAAGGATTCATTTGACAGCATTAGTGAAAAGCAGCCTATCACTAAAGCAAGGCACAAAATAACAAACAGCTGTCTTCTGTTCTTATCGTAAACTTTAAGAGGCTTCTGCTTAAACCGATAGTACTATTTATAAGCTGTTTTTGCAACATCTGTAATTTTCGTGTTATTTAAAGTAGCAAACTCAAATTTAGTTTAAGCTGAATTTCAAGGTAATGCAAGATAAATGTTTTGACATGCCTAAACCTTTTTAAATATATTTAAGTAACCTCTAGGTGGTTGGTCATACTGAATTTAGTATCCGTAGCCCTGATGAGTAAAATAAAATGGTTCCTGTTCATGATGTAATAAGCCGAAGCTGGCACCGTTATAATTTTATTACAATAAGGACACTGCACAAAAGAGTGGTAAAACTCCAAAAAAGTACTGCCTAAATTTGATGGCTTGCACACACAAACCATATGAAAAAGTGTGCATTAAACAAATCTTGAACTTGGCCATTTCCACAGGGCCATCTCCAGACTTTTTTGGCCTTCACCCTCCTGTGTTTTGAACCTGTTTTGTTGGCTTTTAGGACTTTCCCAATGCTAACCAGTATTAAAGTGCTTGTGCTCTCTTTAGAACATGGTAAAATTGGATTGGACTCCATTGGCACATTTAAGTTACTTGTAAGTCCCTAGTACAGTGGTACTACATGCACCAGACCTGTAAATGAAATGCTGCCAGTGGGCTTGCCTCACCACTTGTGTCACCCACTTAAGTAGTCTTTTAAACACGCTTCAGGCCTGCCATTGCAGCCTGTGTGTACAGTTTCAAATTGCATTTTTGACCTGGCTAGATAAACATTTTGCCATGCCTAAACCGTTCTTTATAATATATATAAGTCACACCTTGGGTAACCTCTAATTAGCTCATAAGGGTACCGTGTATTTAAAACTTTGAACATGTACTTTTAACTTTTACATGTCCTGGTAGTGAAAAACTGATTTTCATCACAGCAAGGACTACCTTTCCAATAAAATAATATTGGGTTAACTTATTACATTTATTAAAGGGTAACTTTCAAATGGGATCAAGTAGGAATTTCCAGTTTGATGTCTATGGAATTGTAGTGTAAAACCCTCAATGGTAAAATCAGATTTTCGGTCATGTTTCTGAAAAAGGCACTTTTAGAAATTTGTCATTTTCTTGTCTTAACCATTTGGTGCTGCACCCTATATCCTGAGTCACATGACTAGGTGTGGCTGGTAGTTGGTCTTTGTGTATTGTTCCCAGACAGTGTGACAAAGGAGAATAGTAGGTGCAGGATGTGACAGCTTCTACCAGATGAGGGGGAGGAGCTGTCCCCTACAACACTTGCACATCACTAACGGTCTGCCCATGACACTCACAAAGACAATCTGGGCCAGGACACAGAGGCAGGAAATTGCAAACACCTCTGGGGATGGAAACCTCCAGAAGCATCTGCAAAGTGGGCATCAGGTGTAAATAAATAATGAACTCTCAACCCAACTCTTCAATACACCTCTGGAATGGTAGAAGACTCAGAGGGGCTACTGTGCTGCTCTTTAAGAAGGACCGCTACTCTGTTGCTCTGATGCCCTGCTGCATGAGTGAAAAAGACTGGACCTGCATCTTGACCCCAGGACCACTAGAATGACTCCAAGGGGTACTTTGATGGCCTAAAGATCAGACCAGTGGGTCAGAAAAGGCTCCAACCACTATAATCCCAACACCTGGACTCCCGACTGCTGTGAGTCCTTCCCCCATGGGGTGCCACCCAAATCTTGTACCCTTGGAAATGGGCTTGAAGATGCTTTGCCAGCCCAGCTGTGGACCTTTGAGCAGATCCCATGCAGTGCAATTCATCTTCTCGCAGCTGCATCGCAAACACCACAATATGATGCATCCCAAACACTGAACCTCGTATTGCAACCAGCAGTCTCATTGGAACTGCCACTGTGCAATGCATTCTGAAAGCAGTGTTTGCAGTGCAAGCTCCTGGTCGATGGCATCCTCAAAAATGATGCAGGACTCTGCATTTCAAGCCCCTCTAATGGTAGTACTCTTGATGATGACACAGGACCTGCACTGCGCAACGGACTCTCGATCACAGATTGTGCCACCCACTTAAGTAGTCTTTTAAACATGCTTCAGACCTTCAACTGTGGATCCAGGATCTCACAACACTCTGCAAACCAGGATTTAGGGTATTTTGTTCAGTGGGCCTCACTTGGTCCCTGCATTTGGCCAGCACCAGTGCGGTGGGCCTGAACCTGTAACTTTGACTCGGACTGGCATGACCAGATAACCAAAGTTAGTGTTTTGTGCTTTTAGGCACTATTTTCACTTAACCCTTCAAAATTGTATATTGTAGGTTCTAGGCCTGGCATCCTTGGCTGGGTTTCCCCTAACCTTTTGCCTTCAGATCTCGAGTTTTTGTTGACCTTGTTTCTTCTGGCCTTAGCACTCACTGCACTTTATCACCATTTACCATTAACCAGTGCTAAAGTGCTTGTGCTCTTTCCCTAAAACATGGTAACATTGGCAAATACCCGATTGGCAAATTTAATTGACTTAAAAGTCCCGAGTTCAGTGCACTACATATGCCAAGGGTCGGTAAATTAAATGCTACTGATGGATGTGCTGCACTGATTG
Source organism: Pleurodeles waltl (assembly GCF_031143425.1). Taxonomy (NCBI): domain Eukaryota; kingdom Metazoa; phylum Chordata; class Amphibia; order Caudata; family Salamandridae; genus Pleurodeles; species Pleurodeles waltl. The sequence continues at coordinate 754,389,700 of NC_090446.1, read as the reverse complement.
TGTCACCCACTTAAATATCTCTTTAAATATGTCTCAGGTCTGCCATTGCAGAGCCTGTTTCAGCATTTTTGAACTGCCATTTCGACCTGGCAAAATTAATCTTTTGCCAAGCCCAAACCTCACTTTTTAATACATATAGGTCATGCCAAGGGTAGGCCCTGGACAGGCAAGAAGGCAGGGTGTAATGCATTTAAAGAGTACGACATATACTTTCTAGTTTTACATGTCCTGTTGGTGAAAAACTCTTAAATTTGTTTTTCACAACTGCAAGGCCTATCTCTACCGTAGGTTAACATTGGAATTCCCTTATTATACTTTATAAAGGTCATTACGTTTGGTGTCTATAGAATCATAATTTAAAACCCTAACTTATGGTGAAGCTGGATTTTAAATTACAATTACAAATCTGAAAATTACACTTTTAGAAACTTAGCATTTTCTTTCCTTCACCATTTCATGCCTGCAGCCTGTCTCTGGTCACTTGAGCTGGTTGTAGTTGGCAGCTGGTCTTTGTGTATTCCTCTTAGACAGCCACACTCAACAGGGGCAGAATGGAAGGGAGGAGCAAGAGTCAGTGTCACTTACACCTGAATAGGCTTTGCCCAGTCCCCACATAAAGGGTTGCGTACTCTTTGAATTTAGTCTGGCGTCAGGGAAGGCAGGACATCTGTGCATTTCAAAGAACTCCCAGGTTTGTTTTACAATACTGTGAGGTCTACACCTCTCATAGGATTACAACGGGGATTCCTTATTAAATTTAATATGCTGTAATTACTGATTGACAGGACATAGATCCGTCATGTTTAGTAGCTATGGATTTGTAACAATAAATCCTATTTAATGGGAAAGTCAAATTTGTTGTTACTATTTTGAAAATGCCACTTTTGGAAAGTTAGCCTTTTTTTGCCATTAGCCTTCTGTACCTGCAGCCTGTCTCTGATCACTTGTCTTGGATTGCTGTCATATAGGCTTTGTGTATTCCCGCTAGACAGCCAAACACAGTGGGAGCTTAGGTGTCACATCATAAGTGCTGATGGCCAGTTCTAACAAGATGGCAGGGAAGAGGTGGCCACAGCCTCACACACACCTGAATAAGTTGTGTCTTGTACCCACACAAAGAGCTGCATACCACCTACCCCAGTAATGAGTTTGGAACCAGGACAGGAAGGAGGACTTCTGTGCACTTCAAAGACTTCTTTAAAGTCTCCCCAGCTTCAAAGGCACCACTGGGAATAAGACCTGGACCGCAAACCCTACCTCTTGAGTACACTTCAGGATCTTTGAATACCCTGCTAGTAAAGACTGCTCTGCTGCTACAATAACTGCCACTCTTCAGGATTGCTGCTCTGGAAGACCTGCTGTGCTGACATGCTGCCTGCTACCCTCCTTACCGGGGTGAGAAGGACTGGACCTGAAACTCTCCAACCTAGAACCCAGAGTGACTCCAGTCAGTCAGCTGACTGGTCTCCTGATCTAAAGTCTCAGGAGCATAAAAGACTTCCAACCAGCAACACTGCAAATGGACTCTGCCAGCTGTGAGCCTGACCTGCCATGTGGTGCCACCCCAGTCCTGGATACCTTGGATGAAGATCTTGAGGTGCTGCTCCAACAGAACCACCATGTGTTGGCCACTGCGTGGACCGAACCAGTGCATCTCTGCCATCTGCCGCAAGGTTCCTGCATCATTGTTGATTAGAGCCTCTATGACATCGAACTCCGCATTGCAACAACTGTGCTCACTGGAAACAGCTCACTGTCTTCACATTGACACAGCTGGCACCCACACCCGAACACCCTTGCATCTTAGAACTGATGCATCGCCACTACTGCGTGGGGATCTTCAATTCAACACATCTCCTATACTGCTTGGGGATAATGATGCATCTCCTCGACGGCATGGTTCGGAACCATTGCAACTCTCCCACACTAGGATTTAAGGTACTTTGGTTCAGCGGGACCAATAGAATCCCTGTAGTTGGCTCGATCTCCATAGCAGTTGACCTGAATCTTTTATTTTGTCCCGGTCCAGCATGACCAGAGAGCTCCAGTTGGCTCTTTTTGCTTCTAAGCACTTTTCTACAGTTTATTCTTTAAAAATCCACACCTCAAGTTCTATTTATTGGATCTTTGACATTTTGGTCTTGTTTTGTTTAATAAATTATGTTCTATTTTTCTAACCAGGTGTGGTATGTCTTTCTGTGATATTTACACTGTTTTACTGTTTGAAGTGTTGCATAAATACTTAACACAGTTCCTCTCAAATTAAGCCAGTCTGTTCTGTGCCAAGCTACAAGATGGGGAGCACTGGCTAATTTAGGGTGTGTTTGTGATTTACCCTGATTAGTATAATGGTTCCAGCTTGATCAGGGTACACACGTCTTTCAAACAGAAACCAAATTTATAACCTTGGTGATCAGCGGTGAGAAAAGGACTTGTGTTTGTGCAGTGCAATACAGTAAATTGGTGTAAACTACATCCTACATCTAAGAGCAGCTTAAGTAAACTCTCTCTCATTGGCCTTTTTGATTTTTCCAAATCTATCCTCTCTCTACCTGGCTGTTGTGTCTGTGACCTCACCTGAAAGGATGGAGTTTGAGCTAGCGAACCTGGGAGCTACACTAGGCCCATCTCAATGGGTTTTGTTAGGCAAGGGGACTGCCTGCTAATAGGAGCACTAAAATGGCAGATCTCCAAAAGGCCTTGACGGTCTAAGCAGAGGGACACCAGGCCGCAACAGATGAGGAAGAGTTGGATAATGATGAAGGATCAAAGCATAATCCACAGGAGGGTCCTGACTGCAACTTGGTAAAGGGGATGGTAACACATGCAGGCACCAGTGTGTTTTTCCAAGGCCTGTCCATGGAGGAGGTGGAGAATAGGAGGGAGGAGTGAAAGTATAAGTTGGAGCTTGCCAAATTAAAATTGGAGAAGGAGCAAGCTTTTGGAGGAGAAGATACTGGCCATGGAGGAGAGAAGGCTGGCCTAAAAGCTCAGTCAAAGATGGCTGGATTTGAAAGCAAGGAAGACTGATTCCAGCAGTAATGGTGCCAGCATACCTACAGTGCCAAATGTAGAAGGAATGGTCCACATGCCCAAGGATTTGGTGCCCAGCTATGTGGTGGGGCTGACATTAATAGTTGGTGGTCAGTTTATGAGGTAGCTCTAAGGGTGCACAAGTTTCCTGAGGAGTACTAGGGAGGGTGCATTTGGCGGTACATGCCCACAATAGGGAGGGACACTTTTCTTACACTAGAGGTAGAAAACCCTACACAATACGCATCCATGAAAGCCATACTTACTAATAAATTTGAGTTGACCCCTAAGAGGCAAGGAATACATTCAGGGGCAGTAACAAACCTCCCACACAAGCCTGGGTGGATTTCCTAAATTATGACTGCCAGTAAGTCACTGAAGGGCTGCTGGGTGAGGGGCAGCAAGGTAGAAGACTATGCTTGGCTGCACAACCTGATTCTAAGGGAATTTTATAGACCTGTGCCAACATCTGGCTGATAGCAAGCTGTCTGACCCCAGGAAGCTTACTGAGGAGGGATACCTTTGGACCAGCACCAGAATGTCCAAGAAGGCATCGGGCAGGACTCCCACAAGGGGGTCAGTGTTCCCACCACAAAAAGGAGGTGGGATTAAAATAAGGAGTTCTCCTCAGGCCCCCCAAATGGTTTTCAAGGGATAGGGTCCCAATCTTGCTACCAGAAGAAAGGCTTCCCTGATGAAAATCATAAAAAGTCTACTCCCAAGTGCTATGAGAATTATAACAATGGGCATTACAGGGGTGATGCCAAGTGCGCCAAGACGGCACAACGTCCCACTGGAGGAAAGACACCAGGGTTTGATAGTGTAGTGCTTGGGGAGGAGATGGTCACAGTCACTGCATGGGAAGTCAGTGAGGTTATCCTAGTGTCCCTAGGTTACATGGAGATAGTGCTGAAAGCCCATATGCCTTCCATTACTGCAGAGTATAGGCAGCAGGTTACCATCAATGGACAAGGCGATGAGGCTCTGAGGGGCACAAAGGCCAATATGACTATGGTAAGTAGTCAGCTGGTGGCCCAAGGGCAGATCATACCCAAAACATTCCACCAGGCTGTAGTAGCAGACAACTCAGAGGGTTACTACCCTATGGCTCTTGCTCCATTTGAGGGTGCAGGGGTCACAGGTCATATGGAAGTTGCTGTAAGCCCTGCCATGTCTTAAGACGGTTTGCTAAGGAATGGTCTTGAGCACATTGAGGAAGGAAGTGGAGCTCAGATCATGCCTAGAAATGTTAGGGTTGCTTGAGTGGGTTTGTTTAACCACCAGGACTATGGGTGCCCAGGAAGAAGGTCAAGGAAATCTGATCCTGGGAAATGACCCAGGCAGCTGTTTAGAGAGGGAAGGACAAGGGGCATGGGAAACTAGCCCCAGAATGTCTCCAAGCTGAGGTGGATGAAGCACCAGATGAGGTTGCCCCTGAGTCCACTGCAGAGGACATTGCCTCCGATGGTGACCTGCTTGAACTTGCTGGACAGTAAGGAGAAGGAGGGCCTACCAGGGTGAAGTTCTGTAATGCCCGGAAAGGAGTACCCGACCCTGAAGGCTACAGGTTGGTGATGCCTCTGGTAGTCACTGCATTTATTGGGAGAATGGCCTACATAGTGAGCCTAAGGCATCTCTGCATGGGACAGCAATGGCCCTGGTGGTCCCCAATGATACAGGGCCTTCCTATTGGAGCTGACTCATGAAATACCACTGGCAGGACACCCCCCTTTGACAGGGTTTTCCACTATTTTGGCCAGCCTCGGATGAAGATTGCCTTAAATTCTTTCTGTAGGACTTGCTTGACCTGTTAGGCTAGTGGGAAAACTTGTATGGTCTGTGGTGTATGAGGGCTGCATTGATGCCACCAGGGCTGGGGTCTGAAGAGCGGGCTGTGTATGGTGTGTGTTGGAGCAGTAAAGCATGTACTTGGTGTGGACATGATTCTTGGCATTATTTGTGAATTTCATTCCATAAAACCCACTAATTTATGCTCTAGTATCTGGGAAAGTTATGGATTTGACAATACTGTGTTATACTGTATCTGAGTTGCTATCCTTCTACTGCACCCTTGTGTAAGCCTTTTTTTGTTTGCTATCACTATCTTTGGTGAGTCAGGTGTACAAAGGAGATACCTTGGTTATTGCTTTGGAAAGAAACAGAATCTTCAACCTCACAATCTTCCTATGATTTTACTCTCTTATCTGGAAACATTGGAAGTGCTTCAAAAAAATGAGTTAAGGTAGCAAGTGTGATAAAAACATTTTAACAAAGACTCTACCAACAAGGTATGCAATTTAAAGTGGTATACAGACACAATCACTGTATAACCATTGCTAGACATGTTGCATTAGGAACATTTTAGCCATGGCACTCGGAAACTTGACATTTAAACCTTGGCAAACCAATCATGGGCCACCTGAATTTCCAACTCCACACCAACAGCAAAACAACCATTAGAGGCACCCTCGCCTACAGATCCCTGCCCATGCCTCGGTTTCTGCAAGGCAATTCCTGAATTCCTCACCCCACTCACTCAAAGCTCTACATCTTCCTCAATGACCTCAACTTCCACATCTATGACCCAAAAGAAGCAAACTCCTCCAACCTCCTAGAAGGTATGAGCAACATCAGCCTCCCCCAACTAGTCACCGACCTCACCCACAGGGCTGGGCACACCCTCAACCCAATCTTTACAGCCAGCAACAGACTCAAATATGCTCATGTCACTGAACTCACCTGGACCACCCACGCTGTCCTCCACTGCAGCTGGAACAAAGTAACCAAGACCCAATGGACAGACGCCTCAACAAAACCCAGCCTGCCTCTGCATTAAACCACATACAAGCAGTCCTGAATTTCTCTGTCTGGATTATCAACTGCGCAGACAGAATCACCTCCATCAAGCCTGCCAGATCACCAGATCCACAAAATAAGCCAGTTCTTATAAACTAGTACTTAGGACGATGAAGCACAACTTCAAAAGGCTTGATAGAAAATGGTGTGCCTGCAAAAATCCCACATACCAAGTCACCTTCAAATCAGCCCTCAACATATATTACCACACCTAAAAGACATGAATAAAAACGCTCTGGCACACTGCATTGAATCAAGCTATGACCACAGCAGGGTACTTTTCGACATTGTCAAAGAGCTTGCATGCTTGCAAGCAACCAAGAGCACAATGTCTTCCTCCCAGGAGCTCTGCAGCGCACCTGCAGACCACTTCCACAACAAGATATCGAGCATATACAGAAACTTGGAACCACAAACACCTACAGATGCCTACCCACACCACTTCTTTAACCTCGAGAGCAAGTAGTTGAGCAGTGAACTTACCGCCATCCTCAACACATCCACCACCACGGTCAACTTTCGGTAACCACGGTTACTGATAGGTCTCTCTACTATGGCTTCTCTGATGAATTAATGGTACAGTCGTTGGCCAAGCTAAATTTAGTAACTAATGCTTTAATTATAGACTGGAGAAAACCAAAAGTACTGTGTTCAGCTAAAACAATAAAGTATCCCGGCACGTCTGTCTTTAGCGTTGGTGTGGGCCGGTACCACAATCTTTTTGGTCACCAACCCCATGACCTCCTCCTAGGATTCCCTTACTACAACCCAGCAAAAGTGCCCCTCTTATCTCCACATAGCCCCTCTCTCACATAGATTTAATTTGTTTTAAAGGGCTGGTACAAGCAGGGGTGGCTCCTTCGCAGAGGTGGAGGAGAATCGTCCCCTGGCCAAGAGACAGCAGCTGTAAAGTAAAATATTTCATTATCGTTTTATTTCACAGCTGCTGACTCAGCCAGCACCATGTGCGGAGAGAAGTGGGACTGGGCCATAGGAGGAGGAGAGGGGATGGGAAGTGGAGTCTTTGCACTAAGTGTGCATGCGTGAAAGGCCGGCCGTCCCAGGCTGGCCAAACACACATGCGCAATTAGGTATCTCTAACTCAGCTGTGTTACACATCGGGTTTGGAGAAACTGCACAGGCTCCAGTGCGCTGTCTGAGCGGCAGACCAAGCTGCTCAGACCAATCCTGGTGCTGCTGTCTTTCTAGGTTTAGCACAAGAGCAGCAACAGTATTGCTGGTGTGCCTGTGCTGGTGTCCAAGGAAATGCTGGGACAACAGAAGAGAAGAGGAGCGAAGCGGCAATGTCGGGAAAGGATACGTTAAAAAAAATATATATTTATTTCCCTTGTACCCGTCGTCCTCCCTGACCCCCCTCTTGAGATTTGCAGCCACCCCAGCTGGGTAAAAGGTTGCTTTATTAATCCACTCAGCTTTCAACATAAAATACAGATCTGTTCTTTGCACCAGGCATATTAACCCTCTGCGCTTCTTTGATATGAGTCAGAACTGCCACTAGACAAAACTCCGTCCTCTCCCTCTCGCAGGGACATTAATCACAAGATTTATGTTGAGATTTCTATTGCTGCCTGGAAGCTGGACGCACAAGGAACTCTGCAGCAGGTGCTTTTAAATCTTAAGTTGTTGCTAAACACTTTGCATGCCTTGGAGTCAGTTCCTCCCACTTTCCAGGTCAGCACCAAGCACTGCCACATCGGTTGCGCACCCATAAAGCCGGTCCTTTATCTCAGTGTACAAGAAGCTAGTTGCTCTAGTAACAGAAATAATTAGAAAATGATCAAAGTGTATTCAAAGCAGGGGGGACTGTGACAAAGAGAAGCAGGAATCTGAAGTCATGGCTGGTGAAGTCAGTTGTTGAGGTACGGGTATCATACCAATAAATGTGAAAGACTGGAACTTGTAGTAAACAGAAGGATACAATAGGAAGGGGGGAATAAGGATTGAGAAAGGGGATAAGGACCTAAGTGTTGGGAATCAGTGCAACCATGGAAACGTTGGGCTTCAAAACAACCATTATTCTGAAAGTGATGTTATCTAAACCTGAGACAGAAGACTGAAGAAGCATGCACTGTTGTATTATTTTGTGCACATTGTTAGGTTTGCTTTTCCCATACAACCAAATCAAATGCTTTTTCCGCATCTAATAAAAGAATGATGGCAGAGATCTCATTGTAGGCGAAATAGTCAAGAGCCTCAGCCAAAAAATGCGTATTAGTTGCAAGTTGCCGACCAGCTATGAACCCGTTTTGATCGGGATGCACCAGTTTATTGACAACCCCATTGAGCCTATTAGCCAAAAGTTTCGTAATAATTTTATAATCTGTGTTTAGCAAAGAGATTGGACGATAAGCACTAGGATCTTCCCTGTCCTTATTCTGTTTGGGAAAACTAACCACATTCCCTGAGTGCCAAGAATTAGGAATCTGTTCGCCCCTAAGTAGGCCATTAGTTAAAGAGAGAAAATCATCAATAAATGTCTTAATGAAAGCTTCATAAAATTCAGCCGGAAAGCCATCAGGTCCAAAAGCCTTCCCCGTAGGGAGGTTCTTGACAACCTTAAGGAGTTCTAAGTTCGTAAACGGCTGTATTAGAACATCTCTGTCCTCTTCCGTAAGACTAGGAATATCCAGTTTCCCCAAGAATTCCTTAATAGACCTAGGGTCAATATCCGGAGCATGGCTGTAAATTCACCTATAATGCTCTAGCATAATTTCATCCACAGCTCTGGGGTCAGTATGTCTAACCCCAGTGATAGGGCATCTCAGGGCATGTATGATATTACCAGTAATTCGATCCCTAGCTTGCCATGCCAAAAATTTGCCTGTGAAATTACTCTCCTCATATACCTTTTGTTTATAAGTCTGATATCATATATCATCCTTCTTAAGAAAATTGTCGGCCAGTGCCTTTTTAGCTAATTCAAAAGACTGTCTATTGTTTTCCGAAGGAGCATATGGATGAGCAAGTAAACACCTTTGACTACCTCTTCCAGGGCCCTGGTTTGTTGTCTCTGAGAAGATTTGTCTGCTGCCTCCTTGGCGATTACCAAGCCCCTGAAGAAGGCCTTAAACAAATCCCAAATTATAGCCTGAGTTGAAGATCCCTGATTACGTTTGAAAAACTCACTAATTTCATTCTTAGAGATCTGCACCCATCCCTCATCTTGAAGAAGCTGCTGGTTAAAGACCCACCTTCTAGTCTGAAACATGGGGACTTCTGCATAAAGAGACACTTCTAGCACCAGGGAGGCATGATCAGATAAGCCAGAGTGCCACACCGACTGAGCCTTAAAGCGCAAAGCTTTAGATAGCAGAAAAAAATCAATGCGAGAGGTGCTTTTGAACCGGGTTGAGATACACATATACTCTCTCTCATGGAGGGCATTCAATCTCCAAGGATCACAAAGCATCAACACTTTGACGTAGTCTTTAAAGATTTTGGCAACTCTGGGCTTATGTTGTATCTTGCCCCTAACAGTGGAATCCAAAAATTGGATCCTGAAGAAAGTTAAAATCCCCTCCAATAATAATTTTACCTGATAATTGCAAAAGGGACTGGAGCAATCCTACATAGGGAGCTGGATCATCTTACTAGGGTGTGTAAAAACTAACAAAAACAAATCTTTCTTTGGCAATTAAACAGTGCACCCAACACCATCGTCCTTCGGGATCACAAAGAAAGTCAAGCGGCCGTGCATTGAGACCTCTAGCTAGAAAGACTACGACGCCTCTATGGGCTGCTGAGGCTACGGCAACCACCTTGAAATCGGCCATTTCTTTAAACATATGGAAGCCCACAATTTCTTTAACTGGGATATGCGTTTCCTGTAAAAGAATAACCAAAGGGTTTAGAGCAGCTACCCTTTCTTCGATTACAGACCTTTTCCTCCGATTTTTAACCCGTTTACATTCCAGGAAACTATTCTTAATGAAAGATTCAACCTTGCCATTGAGTTCTCAAAGAAAATCGCCAAGAAAATAATGATCTAAACCTGGTCCAATTAACATCACCCCCTCTATAACCTTATCCATTCTGAAATACACATAGCTACTATTTAGTGTGGAAAACCAGGATCCTGTGCCCCCTACCAACCCTCCCGACCCCTAACCCCAGCCCACACCCCCACCCTTGGGTGGCCAGAGCCTGGGGCCCTCCCGCCTGAGCAACCAGATGAGCCCACATGATCGTAAGATCCAAATCTTTATCGCCTGGTTCAGAGAGAACATGCTGTTGGGACGACGTAGTCGCATAGGAGCTCCCGTCATGCTCCGCGGCTGAACACCGTCTCGGAAGGACGTGTGCTTGCAGGCAGACGTGTTTATGCCGGCGCCCTGTTATTGAAACACGGAAAAGATAGTTTACATTCCTCCCCCCCTGCTGTTCGCTGCTTGCCGTTTTTTGAGGCGTTTTTTGGAGAAATTTCTCTAGGGTTCTGCTGGCTGTCAGGGGAATCCGTTTACAGTCCGTAAGAGGCCTGAGACTGCATGGTCAGAGTTTCGTTTTTCAGGAGAGGAGGACTGGAAACAATGGTGAGGTGGGGGTTATGGAGGGCATTACCTTTTTCCACTGAGGGAATTCTTCCCTCTCTTTCTTAAACTGGACATAAAAAGTTTTTTTTGGTGCAAATTGGCGCAAGGCCACTTTTTTGTTTTGTTTTCCAAAGCCTGCTGCGCTGGTGGCGAGAGGAAGGAGGCTGCAGGGTGCTGGTAAGGGCAAGGAGCAGCACTGTATAATGCCCCGATCTCCGCACTATCTTCAGGGAAAAGGACGCCCTGCTTCTAGGGCTCCTAAAGCTGCCCACACTGTTAAAATAAAGCGACCAGCCACATCTGACAATCACGTGAATATGGACTTGTCTTCAAATACCGTCCCTCCACCAACTGTCCTTTTAGCTTCTAACAACACTTCTCCTCACAGCTTACCCACTCTATGACTAGCTCGCAAAATGCTGATTCTGAATCTCCACTGGCAGAGGCTAGGAGCTCGGACTTAGACTTGGAATTAAATTCACAATCAATGAATAAGGCTAGCCCACCTCTGAATCAATCAGCCTTGAGCTGTAGCTCTGAAGCTACTTACAGCCAGGCTCTGGATATGGGTGCAGGCTCCAAAATGCTCTAACCTCTGTTCTCTGGACTTGTGAAGGGCCAAAAGGGTGATGCTCCTGCATTGACTACTAACTCTGCCTCTGCTCCTCAAGCAAACAGCTCTCTACTTGATCTCTCTCGTGAGTCATGCGAGTCAGTTTCTGCATCAGGGATAATCACTACAGTTGGGCCCACCCGAACCCCTCTGTTAATGGACCTCCTGAATCGGTCCAGGATCAGCTGAACTCTCAAATGGGCTTGTTCTCTCATGCACCTAGAGGCAATGCAAGCTCCAATATTCTTTTGGAAAATCTGCTCCTTCAGATCTTGTCTGAGTTAAAAGCCTTGAAAATCTCACAAAACGAAGCAAATCAGAGGACGGAATCACAACTGAATTTAATTTCCAGTAATATACAGCAACTTAACTCATGCATCAAGGAGATTGAACAGCGAGTATCCGACTTGGAGGATGCTCGCATCTCTGAGGAAACATCTGCAGCAAAATGTCAAGCTGATTTGTTAGACTTACAGATCCGGCTAGATGATGCTGAGAATCGCTCATGCAGATCAAACTTGAGATTTACAGGAATTCCTGAAGGGCGTGAAAACGGACAGACTGTCACAAACTTAATCACGGACCTTATTTTGCAGGTTTGCTTTTCCAAAGAGATAAGGGATGGCTGATTTGGTATTTAAAGTTTATTTAATTGAAGAGCAACCACCTACAGGAGTAGGCAGGAATTGCTTTCTCCAGAGTGCAGGCAGTGCTCCATGCCCCCATTCTAGTGCTCCCCACCCCAACTTGCTACATTCTAGACTTGGTCATCTTATTCTAGAAGCTTAGTGCCAGGCACAAACCATAACAAAATCTCCTTTGTACAATCAGAAGAAATACCACTTCACACAGTCTTAAACAAAGATAAAACCAATCAAAATGAGATACAAATAACATTTTGAAATTAACTGTAGCAGTGGAGATACAGTGTGAGGTACAATGCATATACATGATGCTATGAAACAAAACAACATAATTAAAAACAGAAAGTAAGGAATAAGAAAGTAAAAGAACTGAACTGTAACCGAAAACAACAGCAAAAATCTCTAAAAGTGTAATTCAAGTTCATATGCTAACAAATGTAATGACCAGAGGGTAATTAGTGGCCAAAATAAACATTTTCATACATCTTCTAAGGCACCCCATAATCGTTTATCCAGAGGGGTCTTTTCTTGATATCCTTGGATGAAGACTCCTCATACAAAGGGAAACTTTATCCTTGCTCATTTGAGACCTTGTGACTTCTGGAATTAACTAATCTTGGCATGTTAAACACTTCTCCAATGTCCACCGTCACCTGGTTTCTTTTGACCTCCACAATAGTGAAAGGCATTAGGAAACCATTTTCACTCTTCTTCACATATCATGGTTTCTTCGCCATAACTATCTCACCCATTTGCCAAATTGTATACACATCACTATGACCCTCATAAAACCAGAATTTGTACATCCACTTACATTCCTTAGTTTTGACATACAACTGACGCCTCTTTAGCACACCTTTTGGTGTCAGGCAACTGTCCCTTGAGGATGCCATCAATCTAAAGGGACAGTCCAGTAACAGGTGTTGTCCTGTGATTCCCCAAAGTCTCACACAGAGTGGCCATAAGTGTTTCCTTGCATCCTCTGCCTGCTGTACACATTTCTTTAATACCTTCTGTTTTCATATTGCCGCTAGTCTTTCTTTGCCGTGTTCAGTGTTTTACATTGTGCTTCTGTGTTTCTATATTGCCGTTCGTTTTTTGCCTTAGTTCTTGCCGTTAGTTGTTTTTGCTGTGTTGCTCAGCACGTCTCTGCCCGCCTGTCCCCCTGCCCCCAGCTGTTTTTAGCTCTTGTTTCACTCTCCTGGTCTCTCACTGCCCGTTTTCTCAGCACCGGCTCCGGCCAGTCTCTGTTTCCTCTGCCGCTGCCTCCCCTGCGGCCCTGCCCCCCGCGCACACCCATTGGCCCTCCCTCCCTGCTCCCAGCTGCTCCACCCTCCCACCCTCTTAAGGGCGGCTGCTGCGCGGAGTCCCGTGTAAACTCCCTGATCGTCTTTGGCCAGGAGTTTCACTTGGCTCCACCAGCCTGCCCCTGTGCCCCTGACACTGTCGACTGCTGCCCGGACAGCAGTTCAAGGCCCTCCTCCACCCGCAGGCACCCGCCTGTGCCTCATCCCTGGTGCCTAGTGGTAGGCTTTCCTGCTGCCCTCGCATAAGTAATTCCTTTTGTGTTTGCCTTAATCTGCTCTGTGTTTTCATATTGGCGCTAGTCTTTTTTGCCGTGTTCAGTGTTTTACATTGTGCTTCTGTGTTTCTATATTGCCGTTCGTTTTTTGCCTTAGTTGTTTTTGCCGTGTTGCTCAGCGTGTCTCTGCCCCCCTGTCCTCCTGCCCCCCCTGTTTTTAGCTCTCGTTTGGCTCTCCTGGTATTTCACCGCCCGTTTTCTCAGCACCGGCTCCAGCCGGTCTCTGTTTCCCCTGCCGCTGCCTCCCCTGCGACCCTCCCCCCTTGCACACCCATTGGCCCTCCCTCCCATCTCCCAGCTGCTCCACCCTCCCACCCCACCCTCTTAATGGTGACCGCTGTGCGGCCGCGCTGCTGGTGCACCGGAGGCACGTGCCAGAGGCAAGCCCGTCTGCGCCCGTCTGTGCCTGGACCGTGCCCAGCGCCAGTCCCCCTGGTCCCCCTGGTCCCCCTGACCCAGACCCCTCCAGACAACCCTACTCTACAAACACACCCCACTCCCTCAACCCAGGACCACGCACCGCCTGCACCCAAGCCAGCCCCACACACACACAGGGACCTTTCACCTGCTACGCCTGCCGATTCTCCTGCTCCACCTTCTACACCAGAAACACCCACTTGCCACACACCAACCCCAACGCTCCCCACATCAAACACCACAATCTCAACACAGCAGACTCCCACATAGCCCTCATCCACCCCAACAGACCCCACCTCAAAAAGCCCCACAACCCGAACACACTCCACAACAACACCACCAAAACCCACAGCAACACCATAACCCCCCACACCAATACCATCGCACACCACAACAACCACAGCCCCCACAACCACCTCAACTGCTTACTCCTAAACATCCGCTCCTTACACAAGCATGCCATAGAACTCTGGGACCTCATCACATCACACTCACCTGACATTGTCTTCCTCACGGAAACCTGGACGAACAACTCATCTGAGCCTGACATAGCCACAGCCACCCCTGATGGGTACAAACTCCATCGCAGAGACCGCCTAAACAAACCAGGAGGTGGCATCACCATTCTGAACAAAGACACCATTGAATTCACCACCAACACACATGACACCCTAGACTGCGCAGAACAGTGCCAACTGTAGAAGGAATGGTCCACATGCCCAAGGATTTGGTGCCCAGCTATGTGGTGGGGCTGACATTAATAGTTGGTGGTCAGTTTATGAGGTAGCTCTAAGGGTGCACAAGTTTCCTGAGGAGTACTAGGGAGGGTGCATTTGGCGGTACATGCCCACAATAGGGAGGGACACTTTTCTTACACTAGAGGTAGAAAACCCTACACAATACGCATCCATGAAAGCCATACTTACTAATAAATTTGAGTTGACCCCTAAGAGGCAAGGAATACATTCAGGGGCAGTAACAAACCTCCCACACAAGCCTGGGTGGATTTCCTAAATTATGACTGCCAGTAAGTCACTGAAGGGCTGCTGGGTGAGGGGCAGCAAGGTAGAAGACTATGCTTGGCTGCACAACCTGATTCTAAGGGAATTTTATAGACCTGTGCCAACATCTGGCTGATAGCAAGCTGTCTGACCCGAGGAAGCTTACTGAGGAGGGATACCTTTGGACCAGCACCAGAATGTCCAAGAAGGCATCGGGCAGGACTCCCACAAGGGGGTCAGTGTTCCCACCACAAAAAGGAGGTGGGATTAAAATAAGGAGTTCTCCTCAGGCCCCCCAAATGGTTTTCAAGGGATAGGGTCCCAATCTTGCTACCAGAAGAAAGGCTTCCCTGATGAAAATCATAAAAAGTCTACTCCCAAGTGCTATGAGAATTATAACAATGGGCATTACAGGGGTGATGCCAAGTGCGCCAAGACGGCACAACGTCCCACTGGAGGAAAGACACCAGGGTTGGATAGTGTAGTGCTTGGGGAGGAGATGGTCACAGTCACTGCATGGGAAGTCAGTGAGGTTATCCTAGTGTCCCTAGGTTACATGGAGATAGTGCTGAAAGCCCATATGCCTTCCATTACTGCAGAGTATAGGCAGCAGGTTACCATCAATGGACAAGGCGATGAGGCTCTGAGGGGCACAAAGGCCAATATGACTATGTTAAGTAGTCAGCTGGTGGCCCAAGGGCAGATCATACCCAAAACATTCCACCAGGCTGTAGTAGCAGACAACTCAGAGGGTTACTACCCTATGGCTCTTGCTCCATTTGAGAGCGCAGGGGTCTCAGGTCATATGGAAGTTGCTGTAAGCCCTGCCATGTCTTAAGACGGTTTGCTAAGGAATGGTCTTGAGCACATTGAGGAAGGAAGTGGAGCTCAGATCATGCCTAGAAATGTTAGGGTTGCTTGAGTGGGTTTGTTTAACCACCAGGACTATGGGTGCCCAGGAAGAAGGTCAAGGAAATCTGATCCTGGGAAATGACCCAGGCAGCTGTTTAGAGAGGGAAGGACAAGGGGCATGGGAAACTAGCCCCAGAATGTCTCCAAGCTGAGGTGGATGAAGCACCAGATGAGGTTGCCCCTGAGTCCACTGCAGAGGACATTGCCTCCGATGGTGACCTGCTTGAACTTGCTGGACAGTAAGGAGAAGGAGGGCCTACCAGGGTGAAGTTCTGTAATGCCCGGAAAGGAGTACCCGACCCTGAAGGCTACAGGTTGGTGATGCCTCTGGTAGTCACTGCATTTATTGGGAGAATGGCCTACATAGTGAGCCTAAGGCATCTCTGCATGGGACAGCAATGGCCCTGGTGGTCCCCAATGATACAGGGCCTTCCTATTGGAGCTGACTCATGAAATACCACTGGCAGGACACCCCCCTTTGACAGGGTTTTCCACTATTTTGGCCAGCCTCGGATGAAGATTGCCTTAAATTCTTTCTGTAGGACTTGCTTGACCTGTTAGGCTAGTGGGAAAACTTGTATGGTCTGTGGTGTATGAGGGCTGCATTGATGCCACCAGGGCTGGGGTCTGAAGAGCGGGCTGTGTATGGTGTGTGTTGGAGCAGTAAAGCATGTACTTGGTGTGGACATGATTCTTGGCATTATTTGTGAATTTCATTCCATAAAACCCACTAATTTATGCTCTAGTATCTGGGAAAGTTATGGATTTGACAATACTGTGTTATACTGTATCTGAGTTGCTATCCTTCTACTGCACCCTTGTGTAAGCCTTTTTTTGTTTGCTATCACTATCTTTGGTGAGTCAGGTGTACAAAGGAGATACCTTGGTTATTGCTTTGGAAAGAAACAGAATCTTCAACCTCACAATCTTCCTATGATTTTACTCTCTTATCTGGAAACATTGGAAGTGCTTCAAAAAAATGAGTTAAGGTAGCAAGTGTGATAAAAACATTTTAACAAAGACTCTACCAACAAGGTATGCAATTTAAAGTGGTATACAGACACAATCACTGTATCTCCATTGCTAGACATGTTGCATTAGGAACATTTTAGCCATGGCACTCAGAAACTTGACATTTAAACCTTGGCAAACCAATCATGGGCCACCTGAATTTCCAACTCCACACCAACAGCAAAACTACCATTAGATGCACCCTCGCCTACAGATCCCTGCCCATGCCTCGGTTTCTGCAAGGCAATTCCTGAATTCCTCACCCCACTCACTCAAAGCTCTACATCTTCCTCAATGACCTCAACTTCCACATCTATGACCCAAAAGAAGCAAACTCCTCCAACCTCCTAGAAGGTATGAGCAACATCAGCCTCCCCCAACTAGTCACCGACCTCACCCACAGGGCTGGGCACACCCTCAACCCAATCTTTACAGCCAGCAACAGACTCAAATATGCTCATGTCACTGAACTCACCTGGACCACCCACGCTGTCCTCCACTGCAGCTGGAACAAAGTAACCAAGACCCAATGGACAGACGCCTCAACAAAACCCAGCCTGCCTCTGCATTAAACCACATACAAGCAGTCCTGAATTTCTCTGTCTGGATTATCAACTGCGCAGACAGAATCACCTCCATCAAGCCAGCCAGATCACCAGATCCACAAAATAAGCCAGTTCTTATAAACTAGTACTTAGGACCATGAAGCACAACTTCAAAAGGCTTGATAGAAAATGGGGTGCCTGCAAAAATCCCACATACCAAGTCACCTTCAAATCAGCCCTCAACATATATTACCACACCTAAAAGACATGAATAAAAACGCTCTGGCACACTGCATTGAATCAAGCTATGACCACAGCAGGGTACTTTTCGACATTGTCAAAGAGCTTGCATGCTTGCAAGCAACCAAGAGCACAATGTCTTCCTCCCAGGAGCTCTGCAGCGCACCTGCAGACCACTTCCACAACAAGATATCGAGCATATACAGAAACTTGGAACCACAAACTCCTACAGATGCCTACCCACACCACTTCTTTAACCTCGAGAGCAAGTAGTTGAGCAGTGAACTTACCGCCATCCTCAACACATCCACCACCACGGTCAACTTTCGGTAACCACGGTTACTGATAGGTCTCTCTACTATGGCTTCTCTGATGAAATAATGGTACAGTCGTTGGCCAAGCTAAATTTAGTAACTAATGCTTTAATTATAGACTGGAGAAAACCAAAAGTACTGTGTTCAGCTAAAACAATAAAGTATCCCGGCACGTCTGTCTTTAGCGTTGGTGTGGGCCGGTACCACAATCTTTTTGGTCACCAACCCCATGACCTCCTCCTAGGATTCCCTTACTACAACCCAGCAAAAGTGCCCCTCTTATCTCCACATAGCCCCTCTCTCACATAGATTTAATTTGTTTTAAAGGGCTGGTACAAGCAGGGGTGGCTCCTTCGCAGAGGTGGAGGAGAAT
This sequence comes from Pleurodeles waltl, assembly GCF_031143425.1. Classification (NCBI taxonomy): domain Eukaryota; kingdom Metazoa; phylum Chordata; class Amphibia; order Caudata; family Salamandridae; genus Pleurodeles; species Pleurodeles waltl. Next base: position 754,371,609 of record NC_090446.1, on the reverse strand, counting down.
CGTCCCCTGGCCAAGAGACAGCAGCTGTAAAGTAAAATATTTCATTATCGTTTTATTTCACAGCTGCTGACTCAGCCAGCACCATGTGCGGAGAGAAGTGGGACTGGGCCATAGGAGGAGGAGAGGGGATGGGAAGTGGAGTCTTTGCACTAAGTGTGCATGCGTGAAAGGCCGGCCGTCCCAGGCTGGCCAAACACACATGCGCAATTAGGTATCTCTAACTCAGCTGTGTTACACATCCGGTTTGGAGAAACTGCACAGGCTCCAGTGCGCTGTCTGAGCGGCAGACCAAGCTGCTCAGACCAATCCTGGTGCTGCTGTCTTTCTTGGTTTAGCACAAGAGCAGCAACAGTATTGCTGGTGTGCCTGTGCTGGTGTCCAAGGAAATGCTGGGACAACAGAAGAGAAGAGGAGCGAAGCGGCAATGTCGGGAAAGGATACGTTTAAAAAAATATATATTTATTTCCCTTGTACCCGTCGTCCTCCCTGACCCCCCTCTTGAGATTTGCAGCCACCCCAGCTGGGTAAAAGGTTGCTTTATTAATCCACTCAGCTTTCAACATAAAATACAGATCTGTTCTTTGCACCAGGCATATTAACCCTCTGCGCTTCTTTGATATGAGTCAGAACTGCCACTAGACAAAACTCCGTCCTCTCCCTCTCGCAGGGACATTAATCACAAGATTTATGTTGAGATTTCTATTGCTGCCTGGAAGCTGGACGCACAAGGAACTCTGCAGCAGGTGCTTTTAAATCTTAAGTTGTTGCTAAACACTTTGCATGCCTTGGAGTCAGTTCCTCCCACTTTCCAGGTCAGCACCAAGCACTGCCACATCGGTTGCGCACCCATAAAGCCGGTCCTTTATCTCAGTGTACAAGAAGCTAGTTGCTCTAGTAACAGAAATAATTAGAAAATGATCAAAGTGTATTCAAAGCAGGGGGGACTGTGACAAAGAGAAGCAGGAATCTGAAGTCATGGCTGGTGAAGTCAGTTGTTGAGGTACGGGTATCATACCAATAAATGTGAAAGACTGGAACTTGTAGTAAACAGAAGGATACAATAGGAAGGGGGGAATAAGGATTGAGAAAGGGGATAAGGACCTAAGTGTTGGGAATCAGTGCAACCATGGAAACGTTGGGCTTCAAAACAACCATTATTCTGAAAGTGATGTTATCTAAACCTGAGACAGAAGACTGAAGAAGCATGCACTGTTGTATTATTTTGTGCACATTGTTAGGTTTGCTTTTCCCATACAACCAAATCAAATGCTTTTTCCGCATCTAATAAAAGAATGATGGCAGAGATCTCATTGTAGGCGAAATAGTCAAGAGCCTCAGCCAAAAAATGCGTATTAGTTGCAAGTTGCCGACCAGCTATGAACCCGTTTTGATCGGGATGCACCAGTTTATTGACAACCCCATTGAGCCTATTAGCCAAAAGTTTCGTAATAATTTTATAATCTGTGTTTAGCAAAGAGATTGGACGATAAGCACTAGGATCTTCCCTGTCCTTATTCTGTTTGGGAAAACTAACCACATTCCCTGAGTGCCAAGAATTAGGAATCTGTTCGCCCCTAAGTAGGCCATTAGTTAAAGAGAGAAAATCATCAATAAATGTCTTAATGAAAGCTTCATAAAATTCAGCCGGAAAGCCATCAGGTCCAAAAGCCTTCCCCGTAGGGAGGTTCTTGACAACCTTAAGGAGTTCTAAGTTTGTAAACGGCTGTATTAGAACATCTCTGTCCTCTTCCGTAAGACTAGGAATATCCAGTTTCCCCAAGAATTCCTTAATAGACCTAGGGTCAATATCCGGAGCATGGCTGTAAATTCACCTATAATGCTCTAGCATAATTTCATCCACAGCTCTGGGGTCAGTATGTCTAACCCCAGTGATAGGGCATCTCAGGGCATGTATGATATTACCAGTAATTCGATCCCTAGCTTGCCATGCCAAAAATTTGCCTGTGAAATTACTCTCCTCATATACCTTTTGTTTATAAGTCTGATATCATATATCATCCTTCTTAAGAAAATTGTCGGCCAGTGCCTTTTTAGCTAATTCAAAAGACTGTCTATTGTTTTCCGAAGGAGCATATGGATGAGCAAGTAAACACCTTTGACTACCTCTTCCAGGGCCCTGGTTTGTTTTTCTCTGAGAAGATTTGTCTGCTGCCTCCTTGGCGATTACCAAGCCCCTGAAGAAGGCCTTAAACAAATCCCAAATTATAGCCTGAGTTGAAGATCCCTGATTACGTTTGAAAAACTCACTAATTTCATTCTTAGAGATCTGCACCCATCCCTCATCTTGAAGAAGCTGCTGGTTAAAGACCCACCTTCTAGTCTGAAACATGGGGACTTCTGCATAAAGAGACACTTCTAGCACCAGGGAGGCATGATCAGATAAGCCAGAGTGCCACACCGACTGAGCCTTAAAGCGCAAAGCTTTAGATAGCAGAAAAAAATCAATGCGAGAGGTGCTTTTGAACCGGGTTGAGATACACATATACTCTCTCTCATGGAGGGCATTCAATCTCCAAGGATCACAAAGCAGCAACACTTTGACGTAGTCTTTAAAGATTTTGGCAACTCTGGGCTTATGTTGTATCTTGCCCCTAACAGTGGAATCCAAAAATTGGATCCTGAAGAAAGTTAAAATCCCCTCCAATAATAATTTTACCTGATAATTGCAAAAGGGACTGGAGCAATCCTACATAGGGAGCTGGATCATCTTACTAGGGTGTGTAAAAACTAACAAAAACAAATCTTTCTTTGGCAATTAAACAGTGCACCCAACACCATCGTCCTTCGGGATCACAAAGAAAGTCAAGCGGCCGTGCATTGAGACCTCTAGCTAGAAAGACTACGACGCCTCTATGGGCTGCTGAGGCTACGGCAACCACCTTGAAATCGGCCATTTCTTTAAACATATGGAAGCCCACAATTTCTTTAACTGGGATATGCGTTTCCTGTAAAAGAATAACCAAAGGGTTTAGAGCAGCTACCCTTTCTTCGATTACAGACCTTTTCCTCCGATTTTTAACCCGTTTACATTCCAGGAAACTATTCTTAATGAAAGATTCAACCTTGCCATTGAGTTCTCAAAGAAAATCGCCAAGAAAATAATGATCTAAACCTGGTCCAATTAACATCACCCCCTCTATAACCTTATCCATTCTGAAATACACATAGCTACTATTTAGTGTGGAAAACCAGGATCCTGTGCCCCCTACCAACCCTCCCGACCCCTAACCCCAGCCCACACCCCCACCCTTGGGTGGCCAGAGCCTGGGGCCCTCCCGCCTGAGCAACCAGATGAGCCCACATGATCGTAAGATCCAAATCTTTATCGCCTGGTTCAGAGAGAACATGCTGTTGGGACGACGTAGTCGCATAGGAGCTCCCGTCATGCTCCGCGGCTGAACACCGTCTCGGAAGGACGTGTGCTTGCAGGCAGACGTGTTTATGCCGGCGCCCTGTTATTGAAACACGGAAAAGATAGTTTACATTCCTCCCCCCCTGCTGTTCGCTGCTTGCCGTTTTTTGAGGCGTTTTTTGGAGAAATTTCTCTAGGGTTCTGCTGGCTGTCAGGGGAATCCGTTTACAGTCCGTAAGAGGCCTGAGACTGCATGGTCAGAGTTTCGTTTTTCAGGAGAGGAGGACTGGAAACAATGGTGAGGTGGGGGTTATGGAGGGCATTACCTTTTTCCACTGAGGGAATTCTTCCCTCTCTTTCTTAAACTGGACATAAAAAGTTTTTTTTTGTGCAAATTGGCGCAAGGCCACTTTTTTGTTTTGTTTTCCAAAGCCTGCTGCGCTGGTGGCGAGAGGAAGGAGGCTGCAGGGTGCTGGTAAGGGCAAGGAGCAGCACTGTATAATGCCCCGATCTCCGCACTATCTTCAGGGAAAAGGACGCCCTGCTTCTAGGGCTCCTAAAGCTGCCCGCACTGTTAAAATAAAGCGACCAGCCACATCTGACAATCACGTGAATATGGACTTGTCTTCAAATACCGTCCCTCCACCAACTGTCCTTTTAGCTTCTAACAACACTTCTCCTCACAGCTTACCCCCTCTATGACTAGCTCGCAAAATGCTGATTCTGAATCTCCACTGGCAGAGGCTAGGAGCTCGGACTTAGACTTGGAATTAAATTCACAATCAATGAATAAGGCTAGCCCACCTCTGAATCAATCAGCCTTGAGCTGTAGCTCTGAAGCTACTTACAGCCAGGCTCTGGATATGGGTGCAGGCTCCAAAATGCTCTAACCTCTGTTCTCTGGACTTGTGAAGGGCCAATAGGGTGATGCTCCTGCATTGACTACTAACTCTTCCTCTGCTCCTCAAGCAAACAGCTCTCTACTTGATCTCTCTCGTGAGTCATGCGAGTCAGTTTCTGCATCAGGGATAATCACTACAGTTGGGCCCACCCGAACCCCTCTGTTAATGGACCTCCTGAATCGGTCCAGGATCAGCTGAACTCTCAAATGGGCTTGTTCTCTCATGCACCTAGAGGCAATGCAAGCTCCGATATTCTTTTGGAAAATCTGCTCCTTCAGATCTTGTCTGAGTTAAAAGCCTTGAAAATCTCACAAAACGAAGCAAATCAGAGGACGGAATCACAACTGAATTTAATTTCCAGTAATATACAGCAACTTAACTCATGCATCAAGGAGATTGAACAGCGAGTATCCGACTTGGAGGATGCTCGCATCTCTGAGGAAACATCTGCAGCAAAATGTCAAGCTGATTTGTTAGACTTACAGATCCGGCTAGATGATGCTGAGAATCGCTCATGCAGATCAAACTTGAGATTTACAGGAATTCCTGAAGGGCGTGAAAACGGACAGACTGTCACAAACTTAATCACGGACCTTATTTTGCAGGTTTGCTTTTCCAAAGAGATAAGGGATGGCTGATTTGGTATTTAAAGTTTATTTAATTGAAGAGCAACCACCTACAGGAGTAGGCAGGAATTGCTTTCTCCAGAGTGCAGGCAGTGCTCCATGCCCCCATTCTAGTGCTCCCCACCCCAACTTGCTACATTCTAGACGTGGTCATCTTATTCTAGAAGCTTAGTGCCAGGCACAAACCATAACAAAATCTCCTTTGTACAATCAGAAGAAATACCACTTCACACAGTCTTAAACAAAGATAAAACCAATCAAAATGAGATACAAATAACATTTTGAAATTAACTGTAGCAGTGGAGATACAGTGTGAGGTACAATGCATATACATGATGCTATGAAACAAAACAACATAATTAAAAACAGAAAGTAAGGAATAAGAAAGTAAAAGAACTGAACTGTAACCGAAAACAACAGCAAAAATCTCTAAAAGTGTAATTCAAGTTCATATGCTAACAAATGTAATGACCAGAGGGTAATTAGTGGCCAAAATAAACATTTTCATACATCTTCTAAGGCACCACATAATCGTTTATCCAGAGGGGTCTTTTCTTGATATCCTTGGATGAAGACTCCTCATACAAAGGGAAACTTTATCCTTGCTCATTTGAGACCTTGTGACTTCTGGAATTAACTAATCTTGGCATGTTAAACACTTCTCCAATGTCCACCGTCACCTGGTTTCTTTTGACCTCCACAATAGTGAAAGGCATTAGGAAACCATTTTCACTCTTCTTCACATATCATGGTTTCTTCGCCATAACTATCTCACCCATTTGCCAAATTGTATACACATCACTATGACCCTCATAAAACCAGAATTTGTACATCCACTTACATTCCTTAGTTTTGACATACAACTGACGCCTCTTTAGCACACCTTTTGGTGTCAGGCAACTGTCCCTTGAGGATGCCATCAATCTCAAGGGACAGTCCAGTAACAGGTGTTGTCCTGTGATTCCCCAAAGTCTCACACAGAGTGGCCATAAGTGGTTTCCTTGCATCCTCTGCCTGCTGTACACATTTCTTTAATACCTTCTGTTTTCATATTGCCGCTAGTCTTTCTTTGCCGTGTTCAGTGTTTTACATTGTGCTTCTGTGTTTCTATATTGCCGTTCGTTTTTTGCCTTAGTTCTTGCCGTTAGTTGTTTTTGCTGTGTTGCTCAGCACGTCTCTGCCCGCCTGTCCCCCTGCCCCCAGCTGTTTTTAGCTCTTGTTTCACTCTCCTGGTCTCTCACTGCCCGTTTTCTCAGCACCGGCTCCGGCCAGTCTCTGTTTCCTCTGCCGCTGCCTCCCCTGCGGCCCTGCCCCCCGCGCACACCCATTGGCCCTCCCTCCCTGCTCCCAGCTGCTCCACCCTCCCACCCTCTTAAGGGCGGCTGCTGCGCGGAGTCCCGTGTAAACTCCCTGACCGTCTTTGGCCAGGAGTTTCACTTGGCTCCACCAGCCTGCCCCTGTGCCCCTGACACTGTCGACTGCTGCCCGGACAGCAGTTCAAGGCCCTCCTCCACCCGCAGGCACCCGCCTGTGCCTCATCCCTGGTGCCTAGTGGTAGGCTTTCCTGCTGCCCTCGCATAAGTAATTCCTTTTGTGTTTGCCTTAATCTGCTCTGTGTTTTCATATTGGCGCTAGTCTTTTTTGCCGTGTTCAGTGTTTTACATTGTGCTTCTGTGTTTCTATATTGCCGTTCGTTTTTTGCCTTAGTTGTTTTTGCCGTGTTGCTCAGCGTGTCTCTGCCCCCCTGTCCTCCTGCCCCCCCTGTTTTTAGCTCTTGTTTGGCTCTCCTGGTATTTCACCGCCCGTTTTCTCAGCACCGGCTCCAGCCGGTCTCTGTTTCCCCTGCCGCTGCCTCCCCTGCGACCCTCCCCCCTCGCACACCCATTGGCCCTCCCTCCCGTCTCCCAGCTGCTCCACCCTCCCACCCCACCCTCTTAATGGTGACCGCTGTGCGGCCGCGCCGCTGGTGCACCGGAGGCACGTGCCAGAGGCAAGCCCGTCTGCGCCCGTCTGTGCCTGGACCGTGCCCAGCGCCAGTCCCCCTGGTCCCCCTGGTCCCCCTGACCCAGACCCCTCCAGACAACCCTACTCTACAAACACACCCCACTCCCTCAACCCAGGACCACGCACCGCCTGCACCCAAGCCAGCCCCACACACACACACAGGGACCTTTCACCTGCTACGCCTGCCGATTCTCCTGCTCCACCTTCTACACCAGAAACACCCACTTGCCACACACCAACCCCAACGCTCCCCACATCAAACACCACAATCTCAACACAGCAGACTCCCACATAGCCCTCATCCACCCCAACAGACCCCACCTCAAAAAGCCCCACAACCCGAACACACTCCACAACAACACCACCAAAACCCACAGCAACACCATAACCCCCCACACCAATACCATCGCACACCACAACAACCACAGCCCCCACAACCACCTCAACTGCTTACTCCTAAACATCCGCTCCTTACACAAGCATGCCATAGAACTCTGGGACCTCATCACATCACACTCACCTGACATTGTCTTCCTCACGGAAACCTGGACGAACAACTCATCTGAGCCTGACATAGCCACAGCCACCCCTGATGGGTACAAACTTCATCGCAGAGACCGCCTAAACAAACCAGGAGGTGGCATCACCATTCTGAACAAAGACACCATTGAATTCACCACCAACACACATGACACCCTAGACTGCGCAGAACAGTGCCAACTGTAGAAGGAATGGTCCACATGCCCAAGGATTTGGTGCCCAGCTATGTGGTGGGGCTGACATTAATAGTTGGTGGTCAGTTTATGAGGTAGCTCTAAGGGTGCACAAGTTTCCTGAGGAGTACTAGGGAGGGTGCATTTGGCGGTACATGCCCACAATAGGGAGGGACACTTTTCTTACACTAGAGGTAGAAAACCCTACACAATACGCATCCATGAAAGCCATACTTACTAATAAATTTGAGTTGACCCCTAAGAGGCAAGGAATACATTCAGGGGCAGTAACAAACCTCCCACACAAGCCTGGGTGGATTTCCTAAATTATGACTGCCAGTAAGTCACTGAAGGGCTGCTGGGTGAGGGGCAGCAAGGTAGAAGACTATGCTTGGCTGCACAACCTGATTCTAAGGGAATTTTATAGACCTGTGCCAACATCTGGCTGATAGCAAGCTGTCTGACCCGAGGAAGCTTACTGAGGAGGGATACCTTTGGACCAGCACCAGAATGTCCAAGAAGGCATCGGGCAGGACTCCCACAAGGGGGTCAGTGTTCCCACCACAAAAAGGAGGTGGGATTAAAATAAGGAGTTCTCCTCAGGCCCCCCAAATGGTTTTCAAGGGATAGGGTCCCAATCTTGCTACCAGAAGAAAGGCTTCCCTGATGAAAATCATAAAAAGTCTACTCCCAAGTGCTATGAGAATTATAACAATGGGCATTACAGGGGTGATGCCAAGTGCGCCAAGACGGCACAACGTCCCACTGGAGGAAAGACACCAGGGTTGGATAGTGTAGTGCTTGGGGAGGAGATGGTCACAGTCACTGCATGGGAAGTCAGTGAGGTTATCCTAGTGTCCCTAGGTTACATGGAGATAGTGCTGAAAGCCCATATGCCTTCCATTACTGCAGAGTATAGGCAGCAGGTTACCATCAATGGACAAGGCGATGAGGCTCTGAGGGGCACAAAGGCCAATATGACTATGTTAAGTAGTCAGCTGGTGGCCCAAGGGCAGATCATACCCAAAACATTCCACCAGGCTGTAGTAGCAGACAACTCAGAGGGTTACTACCCTATGGCTCTTGCTCCATTTGAGGGCGCAGGGGTCTCAGGTCATATGGAAGTTGCTGTAAGCCCTGCCATGTCTTAAGACGGTTTGCTAAGGAATGGTCTTGAGCACATTGAGGAAGGAAGTGGAGCTCAGATCATGCCTAGAAATGTTAGGGTTGCTTGAGTGGGTTTGTTTAACCACCAGGACTATGGGTGCCCAGGAAGAAGGTCAAGGAAATCTGATCCTGGGAAATGACCCAGGCAGCTGTTTAGAGAGGGAAGGACAAGGGGCATGGGAAACTAGCCCCAGAATGTCTCCAAGCTGAGGTGGATGAAGCACCAGATGAGGTTGCCCCTGAGTCCACTGCAGAGGACATTGCCTCCGATGGTGACCTGCTTGAACTTGCTGGACAGTAAGGAGAAGGAGGGCCTACCAGGGTGAAGTTCTGTAATGCCCGGAAAGGAGTACCCGACCCTGAAGGCTACAGGTTGGTGATGCCTCTGGTAGTCACTGCATTTATTGGGAGAATGGCCTACATAGTGAGCCTAAGGCATCTCTGCATGGGACAGCAATGGCCCTGGTGGTCCCCAATGATACAGGGCCTTCCTATTGGAGCTGACTCATGAAATACCACTGGCAGGACACCCCCCTTTGACAGGGTTTTCCACTATTTTGGCCAGCCTCGGATGAAGATTGCCTTAAATTCTTTCTGTAGGACTTGCTTGACCTGTTAGGCTAGTGGGAAAACTTGTATGGTCTGTGGTGTATGAGGGCTGCATTGATGCCACCAGGGCTGGGGTCTGAAGAGCGGGCTGTGTATGGTGTGTGTTGGAGCAGTAAAGCATGTACTTGGTGTGGACATGATTCTTGGCATTATTTGTGAATTTCATTCCATAAAACCCACTAATTTATGCTCTAGTATCTGGGAAAGTTATGGATTTGACAATACTGTGTTATACTGTATCTGAGTTGCTATCCTTCTACTGCACCCTTGTGTAAGCCTTTTTTTGTTTGCTATCACTATCTTTGGTGAGTCAGGTGTACAAAGGAGATACCTTGGTTATTGCTTTGGAAAGAAACAGAATCTTCAACCTCACAATCTTCCTATGATTTTACTCTCTTATCTGGAAACATTGGAAGTGCTTCAAAAAAATGAGTTAAGGTAGCAAGTGTGATAAAAACATTTTAACAAAGACTCTACCAACAAGGTATGCAATTTAAAGTGGTATACAGACACAATCACTGTATCTCCATTGCTAGACATGTTGCATTAGGAACATTTTAGCCATGGCACTCGGAAACTTGACATTTAAACCTTGGCAAACCAATCATGGGCCACCTGAATTTCCAACTCCACACCAACAGCAAAACAACCATTAGAGTCACCCTCGCCTACAGATCCCTGCCCATGCCTCGGTTTCTGCAAGGCAATTCCTGAATTCCTCACCCCACTCACTCAAAGCTCTACATCTTCCTCAATGACCTCAACTTCCACATCTATGACCCAAAAGAAGCAAACTCCTCCAACCTCCTAGAAGGTATGAGCAACATCAGCCTCCCCCAACTAGTCACCGACCTCACCCACAGGGCTGGGCACACCCTCAACCCAATCTTTACAGCCAGCAACAGACTCAAATATGCTCATGTCACTGAACTCACCTGGACCACCCACGCTGTCCTCCACTGCAGCTGGAACAAAGTAACCAAGACCCAATGGACAGACGCCTCAACAAAACCCAGCCTGCCTCTGCATTAAACCACATACAAGCAGTCCTGAATTTCTCTGTCTGGATTATCAACTGCGCAGACAGAATCACCTCCATCAAGCCAGCCAGATCACCAGATCCACAAAATAAGCCAGTTCTTATAAACTAGTACTTAGGACCATGAAGCACAACTTCAAAAGGCTTGATAGAAAATGGTGTGCCTGCAAAAATCCCACATACCAAGTCACCTTCAAATCAGCCCTCAACATATATTACCACACCTAAAAGACATGAATAAAAACGCTCTGGCACACTGCATTGAATCAAGCTATGACCACAGCAGGGTACTTTTCGACATTGTCAAAGAGCTTGCATGCTTGCAAGCAACCAAGAGCACAATGTCTTCCTCCCAGGAGCTCTGCAGCGCACCTGCAGACCACTTCCACAACAAGATATCGAGCATATACAGAAACTTGGAACCACAAACTCCTACAGATGCCTACCCACACCACTTCTTTAACCTCGAGAGCAAGTAGTTGAGCAGTGAACTTACCGCCATCCTCAACACATCCACCACCACGGTCAACTTTCGGTAACCACGGTTACTGATAGGTCTCTCTACTATGGCTTCTCTGATGAATTAATGGTACAGTCGTTGGCCAAGCTAAATTTAGTAACTAATGCTTTAATTATAGACTGGAGAAAACCAAAAGTACTGTGTTCAGCTAAAACAATAAAGTATCCCGGCACATCTGTCTTTAGCGTTGGTGTGGGCCGGTACCACAATCTTTTTGGTCACCAACCCCATGACCTCCTCCTAGGATTCCCTTACTACAACCCAGCAAAAGTGCCCCTCTTATCTCCACATAGCCCCTCTCTCACATAGATTTAATTTGTTTTAAAGGGCTGGTACAAGCAGGGGTGGCTCCTTCGCAGAGGTGGAGGAGAATCGTCCCCTGGCCAAGAGACAGCAGCTGTAAAGTAAAATATTTCATTATCGTTTTATTTCACAGCTGCTGACTCAGCCAGCACCATGTGCGGAGAGAAGTGGGACTGGGCCATAGGAGGAGGAGAGGGGATGGGAAGTGGAGTCTTTGCACTAAGTGTGCATGCGTGAAAGGCCGGCCGTCCCAGGCTGGCCAAACACACATGCGCAATTAGGTATCTCTAACTCAGCTGTGTTACACATCCGGTTTGGAGAAACTGCACAGGCTCCAGTGCGCTGTCTGAGCGGCAGACCAAGCTGCTCAGACCAATCCTGGTGCTGCTGTCTTTCTAGGTTTAGCACAAGAGCAGCAACAGTATTGCTGGTGTGCCTGTGCTGGTGTCCAAGGAAATGCTGGGACAACAGAAGAGAAGAGGAGCGAAGCGGCAATGTCGGGAAAGGATACGTTTAAAAAAATATATATTTATTTCCCTTGTACCCGTCGTCCTCCCTGACCCCCCTCTTGAGATTTGCAGCCACCCCAGCTGGGTAAAAGGTTGCTTTATTAATCCACTCAGCTTTCAACATAAAATACAGATCTGTTCTTTGCACCAAGCATATTAACCCTCTGCGCTTCTTTGATATGAGTCAGAACTGCCACTAGACAAAACTCCGTCCTCTCCCTCTCGCAGGGACATTAATCACAAGATTTATGTTGAGATTTCTATTGCTGCCTGGAAGCTGGACGCACAAGGAACTCTGCAGCAGGTGCTTTTAAATCTTAAGTTGTTGCTAAACACTTTGCATGCCTTGGAGTCAGTTCCTCCCACTTTCCAGGTCAGCACCAAGCACTGCCACATCGGTTGCGCACCCATAAAGCCGGTCCTTTATCTCAGTGTACAAGAAGCTAGTTGCTCTAGTAACAGAAATAATTAGAAAATGATCAAAGTGTATTCAAAGCAGGGGGGACTGTGACAAAGAGAAGCAGGAATCTGAAGTCATGGCTGGTGAAGTCAGTTGTTGAGGTACGGGTATCATACCAATAAATGTGAAAGACTGGAACTTGTAGTAAACAGAAGGATACAATAGGAAGGGGGGAATAAGGATTGAGAAAGGGGATAAGGACCTAAGTGTTGGGAATCAGTGCAACCATGGAAACGTTGGGCTTCAAAACAACCATTATTCTGAAAGTGATGTTATCTAAACCTGAGACAGAAGACTGAAGAAGCATGCACTGTTGTATTATTTTGTGCACATTGTTAGGTTTGCTTTTCCCATACAACCAAATCAAATGCTTTTTCCGCATCTAATAAAAGAATGATGGCAGAGATCTCATTGTAGGCGAAATAGTCAAGAGCCTCAGCCAAAAAATGCGTATTAGTTGCAAGTTGCCGACCAGCTATGAACCCGTTTTGATCGGGATGCACCAGTTTATTGACAACCCCATTGAGCCTATTAGCCAAAAGTTTCGTAATAATTTTATAATCTGTGTTTAGCAAAGAGATTGGACGATAAGCACTAGGATCTTCCCTGTCCTTATTCTGTTTGGGAAAACTAACCACATTCCCTGAGTGCCAAGAATTAGGAATCTGTTCGCCCCTAATTAGGCCATTAGTTAAAGAGAGAAAATCATCAATAAATGTCTTAATGAAAGCTTCATAAAATTCAGCCGGAAAGCCATCAGGTCCAAAAGCCTTCCCCGTAGGGAGGTTCTTGACAACCTTAAGGAGTTCTAAGTTCGTAAACGGCTGTATTAGAACATCTCTGTCCTCTTCCGTAAGACTAGGAATATCCAGTTTCCCCAAGAATTCCTTAATAGACCTAGGGTCAATATCCGGAGCATGGCTGTAAATTCACCTATAATGCTCTAGCATAATTTCATCCACAGCTCTGGGGTCAGTATGTCTAACCCCAGTGATAGGGCATCTCAGGGCATGTATGATATTACCAGTAATTCGATCCCTAGCTTGCCATGCCAAAAATTTGCCAGTGAAATTACTCTCCTCATATACCTTTTGTTTATAAGTCTGATATCATATATCATCCTTCTTAAGAAAATTGTCGGCCAGTGCCTTTTTAGCTAATTCAAAAGACTGTCTATTGTTTTCCGAAGGAGCATATGGATGAGCAAGTAAACACCTTTGACTACCTCTTCCAGGGCCCTGGTTTGTTGTCTCTGAGAAGATTTGTCTGCTGCCTCCTTGGCGATTACCAAGCCCCTGAAGAAGGCCTTAAACAAATCCCAAATTATAGCCTGAGTTGAAGATCCCTGATTACGTTTGAAAAACTCACTAATTTCATTCTTAGAGATCTGCACCCATCCCTCATCTTGAAGAAGCTGCTGGTTAAAGACCCACCTTCTTGTCTGAAACATGGGGACTTCTGCTTAAAGAGACACTTCTAGCACCAGGGAGGCATGATCAGATAAGCCAGAGTGCCACACCGACTGAGCCTTAAAGCGCAAAGCTTTAGATAGCAGAAAAAAATCAATGCGAGAGGTGCTTTTGAACCGGGTTGAGATACACATATACTCTCTCTCATGGAGGGCATTCAATCTCCAAGGATCACAAAGCATCAACACTTTGACGTAGTCTTTAAAGATTTTGGCAACTCTGGGCTTATGTTGTATCTTGCCCCTAACAGTGGAATCCAAAAATTGGATCCTGAAGAAAGTTAAAATCCCCTCCAATAATAATTTTACCTGATAATTGCAAAAGGGACTGGAGCAATCCTACATAGGGAGCTGGATCATCTTACTAGGGTGTGTAAAAACTAACAAAAACAAATCTTTCTTTGGCAATTAAACAGTGCACCCAACACCATCGTCCTTCGGGATCACAAAGAAAGTCAAGCGGCCGTGCATTGAGACCTCTAGCTAGAAAGACTACGACGCCTCTATGGGCTGCTGAGGCTACGGCAACCACCTTGAAATCGGCCATTTCTTTAAACATATGGAAGCCCACAATTTCTTTAACTGGGATATGCGTTTCCTGTAAAAGAATAACCAAAGGGTTTAGAGCAGCTACCCTTTCTTCGATTACAGACCTTTTCCTCCGATTTTTAACCCGTTTACATTCCAGGAAACTATTCTTAATGAAAGATTCAACCTTGCCATTGAGTTCTCAAAGAAAATCGCCAAGAAAATAATGATCTAAACCTGGTCCAATTAACATCACCCCCTCTATAGCCTTATCCATTCTGAAATACACATAGCTACTATTTAGTGTGGAAAACCAGGATCCTGTGCCCCCTACCAACCCTCCCGACCCCTAACCCCAGCCCACACCCCCACCCTTGGGTGGCCAGAGCCTGGGGCCCTCCCGCCTGAGCAACCAGATGAGCCCACATGATCGTAAGATCCAAATCTTTATCGCCTGGTTCAGAGAGAACATGCTGTTGGGACGACGTAGTCGCATAGGAGCTCCCGTCATGCTCCGCGGCTGAACACCGTCTCGGAAGGACGTGTGCTTGCAGGCAGACGTGTTTATGCCGGCGCCCTGTTATTGAAACACGGAAAAGATAGTTTACATTCCTCCCCCCCTGCTGTTCGCTGCTTGCCGTTTTTTGAGGCGTTTTTTGGAGAAATTTCTCTAGGGTTCTGCTGGCTGTCAGGGGAATCCGTTTACAGTCCGTAAGAGGCCTGAGACTGCATGGTCAGAGTTTCGTTTTTCAGGAGAGGAGGACTGGAAACAATGGTGAGGTGGGGGTTATGGAGGGCATTACCTTTTTCCACTGAGGGAATTCTTCCCTCTCTTTCTTAAACTGGACATAAAAAGTTTTTTTTTGTGCAAATTGGCGCAAGGCCACTTTTTTGTTTTGTTTTCCAAAGCCTGCTGCGCTGGTGGCGAGAGGAAGGAGGCTGCAGGGTGCTGGTAAGGGCAAGGAGCAGCACTGTATAATGCCCCGATCTCCGCACTATCTTCAGGGAAAAGGACGCCCTGCTTCTAGTGCTCCTAAAGCTGCCCGCACTGTTAAAATAAAGCGACCAGCCACATCTGACAATCACGTGAATATGGACTTGTCTTCAAATACCGTCCCTCCACCAACTGTCCTTTTAGCTTCTAACAACACTTCTCCTCACAGCTTACCCCCTCTATGACTAGCTCGCAAAATGCTGATTCTGAATCTCCACTGGCAGAGGCTAGGAGCTCGGACTTAGACTTGGAATTAAATTCACAATCAATGAATAAGGCTAGCCCACCTCTGAATCAATCAGCCTTGAGCTGTAGCTCTGAAGCTACTTACAGCCAGGCTCTGGATATGGGTGCAGGCTCCAAAATGCTCTAACCTCTGTTCTCTGGACTTGTGAAGGGCCAAAAGGGTGATGCTCCTGCATTGACTACTAACTCTGCCTCTGCTCCTCAAGCAAACAGCTCTCTACTTGATCTCTCTCGTGAGTCATGCGAGTCAGTTTCTGCATCAGGGATAATCACTACAGTTGGGCCCACCCGAACCCCTCTGTTAATGGACCTCCTGAATCGGTCCAGGATCAGCTGAACTCTCAAATGGGCTTGTTCTCTCATGCACCTAGAGGCAATGCAAGCTCCAATATTCTTTTGGAAAATCTGCTCCTTCAGATCTTGTCTGAGTTAAAAGCCTTGAAAATCTCACAAAACGAAGCAAATCAGAGGACGGAATCACAACTGAATTTAATTTCCAGTAATATACAGCAACTTAACTCATGCATCAAGGAGATTGAACAGCGAGTATCCGACTTGGAGGATGCTCGCATCTCTGAGGAAACATCTGCAGCAAAATGTCAAGCTGATTTGTTAGACTTACAGATCCGGCTAGATGATGCTGAGAATCGCTCATGCAGATCAAACTTGAGATTTACAGGAATTCCTGAAGGGCGTGAAAACGGACAGACTGTCACAAACTTAATCACGGACCTTATTTTGCAGGTTTGCTTTTCCAAAGAGATAAGGGATGGCTGATTTGGTATTTAAAGTTTATTTAATTGAAGAGCAACCACCTACAGGAGTAGGCAGGAATTGCTTTCTCCAGAGTGCAGGCAGTGCTCCATGCCCCCATTCTAGTGCTCCCCACCCCAACTTGCTACATTCTAGACGTGGTCATCTTATTCTAGAAGCTTAGTGCCAGGCACAAACCATAACAAAATCTCCTTTGTACAATCAGAAGAAATACCACTTCACACAGTCTTAAACAAAGATAAAACCAATCAAAATAAGATACAAATAACATTTTGAAATTAACTGTAGCAGTGGAGATACAGTGTGAGGTACAATGCATATACATGATGCTATGAAACAAAACAACATAATTAAAAACAGAAAGTAAGGAATAAGAAAGTAAAAGAACTGAACTGTAACCGAAAACAACAGCAAAAATCTCTAAAAGTGTAATTCAAGTTCATATGCTAACAAATGTAATGACCAGAGGGTAATTAGTGGCCAAAATAAACATTTTCATACATCTTCTAAGGCACCACATAATCGTTTATCCAGAGGGGTCTTTTCTTGATATCCTTGGATGAAGACTCCTCATACAAAGGGAAACTTTATCCTTGCTCATTTGAGACCTTGTGACTTCTGGAATTAACTAATCTTGGCATGTTAAACACTTCTCCAATGTCCACCGTCACCTGGTTTCTTTTGACCTCCACAATAGTGAAAGGCATTAGGAAACCATTTTCACTCTTCTTCACATATCATGGTTTCTTCGCCATAACTATCTCACCCATTTGCCAAATTGTATACACATCACTATGACCCTCATAAAACCAGAATTTGTACATCCACTTACATTCCTTAGTTTTGACATACAACTGACGCCTCTTTAGCACACCTTTTGGTGTCAGGCAACTGTCCCTTGAGGATGCCATCAATCTCAAGGGACAGTCCAGTAACAGGTGTTGTCCTGTGATTCCCCAAAGTCTCACACAGAGTGGCCATAAGTGGTTTCCTTGCATCCTCTGCCTGCTGTACACATTTCTTTAATACCTTCTGTTTTCATATTGCCGCTAGTCTTTCTTTGCCGTGTTCAGTGTTTTACATTGTGCTTCTGTGTTTCTATATTGCCGTTCGTTTTTTGCCTTAGTTCTTGCCGTTAGTTGTTTTTGCTGTGTTGCTCAGCACGTCTCTGCCCGCCTGTCCCCCTGCCCCCAGCTGTTTTTAGCTCTTGTTTCACTCTCCTGGTCTCTCACTGCCCGTTTTCTCAGCACCGGCTCCGGCCAGTCTCTGTTTCCTCTGCCGCTGCCTCCCCTGCGGCCCTGCCCCCCGCGCACACCCATTGGCCCTCCCTCCCTGCTCCCAGCTGCTCCACCCTCCCACCCTCTTAAGGGCGGCTGCTGCGCGGAGTCCCGTGTAAACTCCCTGACCGTCTTTGGCCAGGAGTTTCACTTGGCTCCACCAGCCTGCCCCTGTGCCCCTGACACTGACGACTGCTGCCCGGACAGCAGTTCAAGGCCCTCCTCCACCCGCAGGCACCCGCCTGTGCCTCATCCCTGGTGCCTAGTGGTAGGCTTTCCTGCTGCCCTCGCATAAGTAATTCCTTTTGTGTTTGCCTTAATCTGCTCTGTGTTTTCATATTGGCGCTAGTCTTTTTTGCCGTGTTCAGTGTTTTACATTGTGCTTCTGTGTTTCTATATTGCCGTTTGTTTTTTGCCTTAGTTGTTTTTGCCGTGTTGCTCAGCGTGTCTCTGCCCCCCTGTCCTCCTGCCCCCCCTGTTTTTAGCTCTCGTTTGGCTCTCCTGGTATTTCACCGCCCGTTTTCTCAGCACCGGCTCCAGCCGGTCTCTGTTTCCCCTGCCGCTGCCTCCCTTGCGACCCTCCCCCCTCGCACACCCATTGGCCCTCCCTCCCGTCTCCCAGCTGCTCCACCCTCCCACCCCACCCTCTTAATGGTGACCGCTGTGCGGCCGCGCCGCTGGTGCACCGGAGGCACGTGCCAGAGGCAAGCCCGTCTGCGCCCGTCTGTGCCTGGACCGTGCCCAGCGCCAGTCCCCCTGGTCCCCCTGGTCCCCCTGACCCAGACCCCTCCAGACAACCCTACTCTACAAACACACCCCACTCCCTCAACCCAGGACCACGCACCGCCTGCACCCAAGCCAGCCCCACACACACACACAGGGACCTTTCACCTGCTACGCCTGCCGATTCTCCTGCTCCACCTTCTACACCAGAAACACCCACTTGCCACACACCAACCCCAACGCTCCCCACATCAAACACCACAATCCCAACACAGCAGACTCCCACATAGCCCTCATCCACCCCAACAGACCCCACCTCAAAAAGCCCCACAACCCGAACACACTCCACAACAACACCACCAAAACCCACAGCAACACCATAACCCCCCACACCAATACCATTGCACACCACAACAACCACAGCCCCCACAACCACCTCAACTGCTTACTCCTAAACATCCGCTCCTTACACAAGCATGCCATAGAACTCTGGGACCTCATCACATCACACTCACCTGACATTGTCTTCCTCACGGAAACCTGGACGAACAACTCATCTGAGCTTGACATAGCCACAGCCACCCCTGATGGGTACAAACTCCATCGCAGAGACCGCCTAAACAAACCAGGAGGTGGCATCACCATTCTGAACAAAGACACCATTGAATTCACCACCAACACACATGACACCCTAGACTGCGCAGAACAGTGCCAACTGTAGAAGGAATGGTCCACATGCCCAAGGATTTGGTGCCCAGCTATGTGGTGGGGCTGACATTAATAGTTGGTGGTCAGTTTATGAGGTAGCTCTAAGGGTGCACAAGTTTCCTGAGGAGTACTAGGGAGGGTGCATTTGGCGGTACATGCCCACAATAGGGAGGGACACTTTTCTTACACTAGAGGTAGAAAACCCTACACAATACGCATCCATGAAAGCCATACTTACTAATAAATTTGAGTTGACCCCTAAGAGGCAAGGAATACATTCAGGGGCAGTAACAAACCTCCCACACAAGCCTGGGTGGATTTCCTAAATTACGACTGCCAGTAAGTCACTGAAGGGCTGCTGGGTGAGGGGCAGCAAGGTAGAAGACTATGCTTGGCTGCACAACCTGATTCTAAGGGAATTTTATAGACCTGTGCCAACATCTGGCTGATAGCAAGCTGTCTGACCCGAGGAAGCTTACTGAGGAGGGATACCTTTGGACCAGCACCAGAATGTCCAAGAAGGCATCGGGCAGGACTCCCACAAGGGGGTCAGTGTTCCCACCACAAAAAGGAGGTGGGATTAAAATAAGGAGTTCTCCTCAGGCCCCCCAAATGGTTTTCAAGGGATAGGGTCCCAATCTTGCTACCAGAAGAAAGGCTTCCCTGATGAAAATCATAAAAAGTCTACTCCCAAGTGCTATGAGAATTATAACAATGGGCATTACAGGGGTGATGCCAAGTGCGCCAAGACGGCACAACGTCCCACTGGAGGAAAGACACCAGGGTTGGATAGTGTAGTGCTTGGGGAGGAGATGGTCACAGTCACTGCATGGGAAGTCAGTGAGGTTATCCTAGTGTCCCTAGGTTACATGGAGATAGTGCTGAAAGCCCATATGCCTTCCATTACTGCAGAGTATAGGCAGCAGGTTACCATCAATGGACAAGGCGATGAGGCTCTGAGGGGCACAAAGGCCAATATGACTATGGTAAGTAGTCAGCTGGTGGCCCAAGGGCAGATCATACCCAAAACATTCCACTAGGCTGTAGTAGCAGACAACTCAGAGGGTTACTACCCTATGGCTCTTGCTCCATTTGAGGGCGCAGGGGTCTCAGGTCATATGGAAGTTGCTGTAAGCCCTGCCATGTCTTGAGACGGTTTGCTAAGGAATGGTCTTGAGCACATTGAGGAAGGAAGTGGAGCTCAGATCATGCCTAGAAATGTTAGGGTTGCTTGAGTGGGTTTGTTTAACCACCAGGACTATGGGTGCCCAGGAAGAAGGTCAAGGAAATCTGATCCTGGGAAATGACCCAGGCAGCTGTTTAGAGAGGGAAGGACAAGGGGCATGGGAAACTAGCCCCAGAATGTCTCCAAGCTGAGGTGGATGAAGCACCAGATGAGGTTGCCCCTGAGTCCACTGCAGAGGACATTGCCTCCGATGGTGACCTGCTTGAACTTGCTGGACAGTAAGGAGAAGGAGGGCCTACCAGGGTGAAGTTCTGTAATGCCCGGAAAGGAGTACCCGACCCTGAAGGCTACAGGTTGGTGATGCCTCTGGTAGTCACTGCATTTATTGGGAGAATGGCCTACATAGTGAGCCTAAGGCATCTCTGCATGGGACAGCAATGGCCCTGGTGGTCCCCAATGATACAGGGCCTTCCTATTGGAGCTGACTCATGAAATACCACTGGCAGGACACCCCCCTTTGACAGGGTTTTCCACTATTTTGGCCAGCCTCGGATGAAGATTGCCTTAAATTCTTTCTGTAGGACTTGCTTGACCTGTTAGGCTAGTGGGAAAACTTGTATGGTCTGTGGTGTATGAGGGCTGCATTGATGCCACCAGGGCTGGGGTCTGAAGAGCGGGCTGTGTATGGTGTGTGTTGGAGCAGTAAAGCATGTACTTGGTGTGGACATGATTCTTGGCATTATTTGTGAATTTCATTCCATAAAACCCACTAATTTATGCTCTAGTATCTGGGAAAGTTATGGATTTGACAATACTGTGTTATACTGTATCTGAGTTGCTATCCTTCTACTGCACCCTTGTGTAAGCCTTTTTTTGTTTGCTATCACTATCTTTGGTGAGTCAGGTGTACAAAGGAGATACCTTGGTTATTGCTTTGGAAAGAAACAGAATCTTCAACCTCACAATCTTCCTATGATTTTACTCTCTTATCTGGAAACATTGGAAGTGCTTCAAAAAAATGAGTTAAGGTAGCAAGTGTGATAAAAACATTTTAACAAAGACTCTACCAACAAGGTATGCAATTTAAAGTGGTATACAGACACAATCACTGTATCTCCATTGCTAGACATGTTGCATTAGGAACATTTTAGCCATGGCACTCGGAAACTTGACATTTAAACCTTGGCAAACCAATCATGGGCCACCTGAATTTCCAACTCCACACCAACAGCAAAACAACCATTAGAGGCACCCTCGCCTACAGATCCCTGCCCATGCCTCGGTTTCTGCAAGGCAATTCCTGAATTCCTCACCCCACTCACTCAAAGCTCTACATCTTCCTCAATGACCTCAACTTCCACATCTATGACCCAAAAGAAGCAAACTCCTCCAACCTCCTAGAAGGTATGAGCAACATCAGCCTCCCCCAACTAGTCACCGACCTCACCCACAGGGCTGGGCACACCCTCAACCCAATCTTTACAGCCAGCAACAGACTCAAATATGCTCATGTCACTGAACTCACCTGGACCACCCACGCTGTCCTCCACTGCAGCTGGAACAAAGTAACCAAGACCCAATGGACAGACGCCTCAACAAAACCCAGCCTGCCTCTGCATTAAACCACATACAAGCAGTCCTGAATTTCTCTGTCTGGATTATCAACTGCGCAGACAGAATCACCTCCATCAAGCCAGCCAGATCACCAGATCCACAAAATAAGCCAGTTCTTATAAACTAGTACTTAGGACCATGAAGCACAACTTCAAAAGGCTTGATAGAAAATGGTGTGCCTGCAAAAATCCCACATACCAAGTCACCTTCAAATCAGCCCTCAACATATATTACCACACCTAAAAGACATGAATAAAAACGCTCTGGCACACTGCATTGAATCAAGCTATGACCACAGCAGGGTACTTTTCGACATTGTCAAAGAGCTTGCATGCTTGCAAGCAACCAAGAGCACAATGTCTTCCTCCCAGGAGCTCTGCAGCGCACCTGCAGACCACTTCCACAACAAGATATCGAGCATATACAGAAACTTGGAACCACAAACTCCTACAGATGCCTACCCACACCACTTCTTTAACCTCAAGAGCAAGTAGTTGAGCAGTGAACTTACCGCCATCCTCAACACATCCACCACCACGGTCAACTTTCGGTAACCACGGTTACTGATAGGTCTCTCTACTATGGCTTCTCTGATGAATTAATGGTACAGTCGTTGGCCAAGCTAAATTTAGTAACTAATGCTTTAATTATAGACTGGAGAAAACCAAAAGTACTGTGTTCAGCTAAAACAATAAAGTATCCCGGCACGTCTGTCTTTAGCGTTGGTGTGGGCCGGTACCACAATCTTTTTGGTCACCAACCTCATGACCTCCTCCTAGGATTCCCTTACTACAACCCAGCAAAAGTGCCCCTCTTATCTCCACATAGCAGCTCTCTCACATAGATTTAATTTGTTTTAAAGTGCTGGTACAAGCAGGGGTGGCTCCTTCGCAGAGGTGGAGGAGAATCGTCCCCTGGCCAAGAGACAGCAGCTGTAAAGTAAAATATTTCATTATCGTTTTATTTCACAGCTGCTGACTCAGCCAGCACCATGTGCGGAGAGAAGTGGGACTGGGCCATAGGAGGAGGAGAGGGGATGGGAAGTGGAGTTTTTGCACTAAGTGTGCAGGCGTGAAAGGCCGGCCGTCCCAGGCTGGCCAAACACACATGCGCAATTAGGTATCTCTAACTCAGCTGTGTTACACATCCGGTTTGGAGAAACTGCACAGGCTCCAGTGCGCTGTCTGAGCGGCAGACCAAGCTGCTCAGACCAATCCTGGTGCTGCTGTCTTTCTAGGTTTAGCACAAGAGCAGCAACAGTATTGCTGGTGTGCCTGTGCTGGTGTCCAAGGAAATGCTGGGACAACAGAAGAGAAGAGGAGCGAAGCGGCAATGTCGGGAAAGGATACGTTAAAAAAAATATATATTTATTTCCCTTGTACCCGTTGTCCTCCCTGACCCCCCTCTTGAGATTTGCAGCCACCCCAGCTGGGTAAAAGGTTGCTTTATTAATCCACTCAGCTTTCAACATAAAATACAGATCTGTTCTTTGCACCAGGCATATTAACCCTCTGCGCTTCTTTGATATGAGTCAGAACTGCCACTAGACAAAACTCCGTCCTCTCCCTCTCGCAGGGACATTAATCACAAGATTTATGTTGAGATTTCTATTGCTGCCTGGAAGCTGGACGCACAAGGAACTCTGCAGCAGGTGCTTTTAAATCTTAAGTTGTTGCTAAACACTTTGCATGCCTTGGAGTCAGTTCCTCCCACTTTCCAGGTCAGCACCAAGCACTGCCACATCGGTTGCGCACCCATAAAGCCGGTCCTTTATCTCAGTGTACAAGAAGCTAGTTGCTCTAGTAACAGAAATAATTAGAAAATGATCAAAGTGTATTCAAAGCAGGGGGGACTGTGACAAAGAGAAGCAGGAATCTGAAGTCATGGCTGGTGAAGTCAGTTGTTGAGGTACGGGTATCATACCAATAAATGTGAAAGACTGGAACTTGTAGTAAACAGAAGGATACAATAGGAAGGGGGGAATAAGGATTGAGAAAGGGGATAAGGACCTAAGTGTTGGGAATCAGTGCAACCATGGAAACGTTGGGCTTCAAAACAACCATTATTCTGAAAGTGATGTTATCTAAACCTGAGACAGAAGACTGAAGAAGCATGCACTGTTGTATTATTTTGTGCACATTGTTAGGTTTGCTTTTCCCATACAACCAAATCAAATGCTTTTTCCGCATCTAATAAAAGAATGATGGCAGAGATCTCATTGTAGGCGAAATAGTCAAGAGCCTCAGCCAAAAAATGCGTATTAGTTGCAAGTTGCCGACCAGCTATGAACCCGTTTTGATCGGGATGCACCAGTTTATTGACAACCCCATTGAGCCTATTAGCCAAAAGTTTCGTAATAATTTTATAATCTGTGTTTAGCAAAGAGATTGGACGATAAGCACTAGGATCTTCCCTGTCCTTATTCTGTTTGGGAAAACTAACCACATTCCCTGAGTGCCAAGAATTAGGAATCTGTTCGCCCCTAAGTAGGCCATTAGTTAAAGAGAGAAAATCATCAATAAATGTCTTAATGAAAGCTTCATAAAATTCAGCCGGAAAGCCATCAGGTCCAAAAGCCTTCCCCGTAGGGAGGTTCTTGACAACCTTAAGGAGTTCTAAGTTCGTAAACGGCTGTATTAGAACATCTCTGTCCTCTTCCGTAAGACTAGGAATATCCAGTTTCCCCAAGAATTCCTTAATAGACCTAGGGTCAATATCCGGAGCATGGCTGTAAATTCACCTATAATGCTCTAGCATAATTTCATCCACAGCTCTGGGGTCAGTATGTCTAACCCCAGTGATAGGGCATCTCAGGGCATGTATGATATTACCAGTAATTCGATCCCTAGCTTGCCATGCCAAAAATTTGCCTGTGAAATTACTCTCCTCATATACCTTTTGTTTATAAGTCTGATATCATATATCATCCTTCTTAAGAAAATTGTCGGCCAGTGCCTTTTTAGCTAATTCAAAAGACTGTCTATTGTTTTCCGAAGGAGCATATGGATGAGCAAGTAAACACCTTTGCACTACCTCTTCCAGGGCCCTGGTTTGTTGTCTCTGAGAAGATTTGTCTGCTGCCTCCTTGGCGATTACCAAGCCCCTGAAGAAGGCCTTAAACAAATCCCAAATTATAGCCTGAGTTGAAGATCCCTGATTACGTTTGAAAAACTCACTAATTTCATTCTTAGAGATCTGCACCCATCCCTCATCTTGAAGAAGCTGCTGGTTAAAGACCCACCTTCTAGTCTGAAACATGGGGACTTCTGCATAAAGAGACACTTCTAGCACCAGGGAGGCATGATCAGATAAGCCAGAGTGCCACAACGACTGAGCCTTAAAGCGCAAAGCTTTAGATAGCAGAAAAAAATCAATGCGAGAGGTGCTTTTGAACCGGGTTGAGATACACATATACTCTCTCTCATGGAGGGCATTCAATCTCCAAGGATCACAAAGCATCAACACTTTGACGTAGTCTTTAAAGATTTTGGCAACTCTGGGCTTATGTTGTATCTTGCCCCTAACAGTGGAATCCAAAAATTGGATCCTGAAGAAAGTTAAAATCCCCTCCAATAATAATTTTACCTGATAATTGCAAAAGGGACTGGAGCAATCCTACATAGGGAGCTGGATCATCTTACTAGGGTGTGTAAAAACTAACAAAAACAAATCTTTCTTTGGCAATTAAACAGTGCACCCAACACCATCGTCCTTCGGGATCACAAAGAAAGTCAAGCGGCCGTGCATTGAGACCTCTAGCTAGAAAGACTACGACGCCTCTATGGGCTGCTGAGGCTACGGCAACCACCTTGAAATCGGCCATTTCTTTAAACATATGGAAGCCCACAATTTCTTTAACTGGGATATGCGTTTCCTGTAAAAGAATAACCAAAGGGTTTAGAGCAGCTACCCTTTCTTCTATTTCAGACCTTTTCCTCTGATTTTTAACCCGTTTACATTCCAGGAAACTATTCTTAATGAAAGATTCAACCTTGCCATTGAGTTCTCAAAGAAAATCGCCAAGAAAATAATGATCTAAACCTGGTCCAATTAACATCACCCCCTCTATAACCTTATCCATTCTGAAATACACATAGCTACTATTTAGTGTGGAAAACCAGGATCCTGTGCCCCCTACCAACCCTCCCGACCCCTAACCCCAGCCCACACCCCCACCCTTGGGTGGCCAGAGCCTGGGGCCCTCCCGCCTGAGCAACCAGATGGGCCCACATGATCGTAAGATCCAAATCTTTATCGCCTGGTTCAGAGAGAACATGCTGTTGGGACGACGTAGTCGCATAGGAGCTCCCGTCATGCTCCGCGGCTGAACACCGTCTCGGAAGGACGTGTGCTTGCAGGCAGACGTGTTTATGCCGGCGCCCTGTTATTGAAACACGGAAAAGATAGTTTACATTCCTCCCCCCCTGCTGTTCGCTGCTTGCCGTTTTTTGAGGCGTTTTTTGGAGAAATTTCTCTAGGGTTCTGCTGGCTGTCAGGGGAATCCGTTTACAGTCCGTAAGAGGCCTGAGACTGCATGGTCAGAGTTTCGTTTTTCAGGAGAGGAGGACTGGAAACAATGGTGAGGTGGGGGTTATGGAGGGCATTACCTTTTTCCACTGAGGGAATTCTTCCCTCTCTTTCTTAAACTGGACATAAAAAGTTTTTTTTTGTGCAAATTGGCGCAAGGCCACTTTTTTGTTTTGTTTTCCAAAGCCTGCTGCGCTGGTGGCGAGAGGAAGGAGGCTGCAGGGTGCTGGTAAGGGCAAGGAGCAGCACTGTATAATGCCCCGATCTCCGCACTATCTTCAGGGAAAAGGACGCCCTGCTTCTAGGGCTCCTAAAGCTGCCCGCACTGTTAAAATAAAGCGACCAGCCACATCTGACAATCACGTGAATATGGACTTGTCTTCAAATACCGTCCCTCCACCAACTGTCCTTTTAGCTTCTAACAACACTTCTCCTCACAGCTTACCCCCTCTATGACTAGCTCGCAAAATGCTGATTCTGAATCTCCACTGGCAGAGGCTAGGAGCTCGGACTTAGACTTGGAATTAAATTCACAATCAATGAATAAGGCTAGCCCACCTCTGAATCAATCAGCCTTGAGCTGTAGCTCTGAAGCTACTTACAGCCAGGCTCTGGATATGGGTGCAGGCTCCAAAATGCTCTAACCTCTGTTCTCTGGACTTGTGAAGGGCCAAAAGGGTGATGCTCCTGCATTGACTACTAACTCTGCCTCTGCTCCTCAAGCAAACAGCTCTCTACTTGATCTCTCTCGTGAGTCATGCGAGTCAGTTTCTGCATCAGGGATAATCACTACAGTTGGGCCCACCCGAACCCCTCTGTTAATGGACCTCCTGAATCGGTCCAGGATCAGCTGAACTCTCAAATGGGCTTGTTCTCTCATGCACCTAGAGGCAATGCAAGCTCCGATATTCTTTTGGAAAATCTGCTCCTTCAGATCTTGTCTGAGTTAAAAGCCTTGAAAATCTCACAAAACGAAGCAAATCAGAGGACGGAATCACAACTGAATTTAATTTCCAGTAATATACAGCAACTTAACTCATGCATCAAGGAGATTGAACAGCGAGTATCCGACTTGGAGGATGCTCGCATCTCTGAGGAAACATCTGCAGCAAAATGTCAAGCTGATTTGTTAGACTTACAGATCCGGCTAGATGATGCTGAGAATCGCTCATGCAGATCAAACTTGAGATTTACAGGAATTCCTGAAGGGCGTGAAAACGGACAGACTGTCACAAACTTAATCACGGACCTTATTTTGCAGGTTTGCTTTTCCAAAGAGATAAGGGATGGCTGATTTGGTATTTAAAGTTTATTTAATTGAAGAGCAACCACCTACAGGAGTAGGCAGGAATTGCTTTCTCCAGAGTGCAGGCAGTGCTCCATGCCCCCATTCTAGTGCTCCCCACCCCAACTTGCTACATTCTAGACGTGGTCATCTTATTCTAGAAGCTTAGTGCCAGGCACAAACCATAACAAAATCTCCTTTGTACAATCAGAAGAAATACCACTTCACACAGTCTTAAACAAAGATAAAACCAATCAAAATGAGATACAAATAACATTTTGAAATTAACTGTAGCAGTGGAGATACAGTGTGAGGTACAATGCATATACATGATGCTATGAAACAAAACAACATAATTAAAAACAGAAAGTAAGGAATAAGAAAGTAAAAGAACTGAACTGTAACCGAAAACAACAGCAAAAATCTCTAAAAGTGTAATTCAAGTTCATATGCTAACAAATGTAATGACCAGAGGGTAATTAGTGGCCAAAATAAACATTTTCATACATCTTCTAAGGCACCACATAATCGTTTATCCAGAGGGGTCTTTTCTTGATATCCTTGGATGAAGACTCCTCATACAAAGGGAAACTTTATCCTTGCTCATTTGAGACCTTGTGACTTCTGGAATTAACTAATCTTGGCATGTTAAACACTTCTCCAATGTCCACCGTCACCTGGTTTCTTTTGACCTCCTCAATAGTGAAAGGCATTAGGAAACCATTTTCACTCTTCTTCACATATCATGGTTTCTTCGCCATAACTATCTCACCCATTTGCCAAATTGTATACACATCACTATGACCCTCATAAAACCAGAATTTGTACATCCACTTACATTCCTTAGTTTTGACATACAACTGACGCCTCTTTAGCACACCTTTTGGTGTCAGGCAACTGTCCCTTGAGGATGCCATCAATCTCAAGGGACAGTCCAGTAACAGGTGTTGTCCTGTGATTCCCCAAAGTCTCACACAGAGTGGCCATAAGTGGTTTCCTTGCATCCTCTGCCTGCTGTACACATTTCTTTAATACCTTCTGTTTTCATATTGCCGCTAGTCTTTCTTTGCCGTGTTCAGTGTTTTACATTGTGCTTCTGTGTTTCTATATTGCCGTTCGTTTTTTGCCTTAGTTCTTGCCGTTAGTTGTTTTTGCTGTGTTGCTCAGCGCGTCTCTGCCCGCCTGTCCCCCTGTCCCCAGCTGTTTTTAGCTCTTGTTTCACTCTCCAGGTCTCTCACTGCCTGTTTTCTCAGCACCGGCTCCGGCCAGTCTCTGTTTCCTCTGCCGCTGCCTCCCCTGCGGCCCTGCCCCCCGCGCACACCCATTGGCCCTCCCTCCCTGCTCCCAGCTGCTCCACCCTCCCACCCTCTTAAGGGCGGCTGCTGCGCGGAGTCCCGTGTAAACTCCCTGACCGTCTTTGGCCAGGAGTTTCACTTGGCTCCACCAGCCTGCCCCTGTGCCCCTGACACTGTCGACTGCTGCCCGGACAGCAGTTCAAGGCCCTCCTCCACCCGCAGGCACCCGCCTGTGCCTCATCCCTGGTGCCTAGTGGTAGGCTTTCCTGCTGCCCTCGCATAAGTAATTCCTTTTGTGTTTGCCTTAATCTGCTCTGTGTTTTCATATTGGCGCTAGTCTTTTTTGCCGTGTTCAGTGTTTTACATTGTGCTTCTGTGTTTCTATATTGCCGTTTGTTTTTTGCCTTAGTTGTTTTTGCCGTGTTGCTCAGCGTGTCTCTGCCCCCCTGTCCTCCTGCCCCCCCTGTTTTTAGCTCTCGTTTGGCTCTCCTGGTATTTCACCGCCCGTTTTCTCAGCACCGGCTCCAGCCGGTCTCTGTTTCCCCTGCCGCTGCCTCCCTTGCGACCCTCCCCCCTCGCACACCCATTGGCCCTCCCTCCCGTCTCCCAGCTGCTCCACCCTCCCACCCCACCCTCTTAATGGTGACCGCTGTGCGGCCGCGCCGCTGGTGCACCGGAGGCACGTGCCAGAGGCAAGCCCGTCTGCGCCCGTCTGTGCCTGGACCGTGCCCAGCGCCAGTCCCCCTGGTCCCCCTGGTCCCCCTGACCCAGACCCCTCCAGACAACCCTACTCTACAAACACACCCCACTCCCTCAACCCAGGACCACGCACCGCCTGCACCCAAGCCAGCCCCACACACACACACAGGGACCTTTCACCTGCTACGCCTGCCGATTCTCCTGCTCCACCTTCTACACCAGAAACACCCACTTGCCACACACCAACCCCAACGCTCCCCACATCAAACACCACAATCCCAACACAGCAGACTCCCACATAGCCCTCATCCACCCCAACAGACCCCACCTCAAAAAGCCCCACAACCCGAACACACTCCACAACAACACCACCAAAACCCACAGCAACACCATAACCCCCCACACCAATACCATTGCACACCACAACAACCACAGCCCCCACAACCACCTCAACTGCTTACTCCTAAACATCCGCTCCTTACACAAGCATGCCATAGAACTCTGGGACCTCATCACATCACACTCACCTGACATTGTCTTCCTCACGGAAACCTGGACGAACAACTCATCTGAGCTTGACATAGCCACAGCCACCCCTGATGGGTACAAACTCCATCGCAGAGACCGCCTAAACAAACCAGGAGGTGGCATCACCATTCTGAACAAAGACACCATTGAATTCACCACCAACACACATGACACCCTAGACTGCGCAGAACAGTGCCAACTGTAGAAGGAATGGTCCACATGCCCAAGGATTTGGTGCCCAGCTATGTGGTGGGGCTGACATTAATAGTTGGTGGTCAGTTTATGAGGTAGCTCTAAGGGTGCACAAGTTTCCTGAGGAGTACTAGGGAGGTTGCATTTGGCGGTACATGCCCACAATAGGGAGGGACACTTTTCTTACACTAGAGGTAGAAAACCCTACACAATACGCATCCATGAAAGCCATACTTACTAATAAATTTGAGTTGACCCCTAAGAGGCAAGGAATACATTCAGGGGCAGTAACAAACCTCCCACACAAGCCTGGGTGGATTTCCTAAATTACGACTGCCAGTAAGTCACTGAAGGGCTGCTGGGTGAGGGGCAGCAAGGTAGAAGACTATGCTTGGCTGCACAACCTGATTCTAAGGGAATTTTATAGACCTGTGCCAACATCTGGCTGATAGCAAGCTGTCTGACCCGAGGAAGCTTACTGAGGAGGGATACCTTTGGACCAGCACCAGAATGTCCAAGAAGGCATCGGGCAGGACTCCCACAAGGGGGTCAGTGTTCCCACCACAAAAAGGAGGTGGGATTAAAATAAGGAGTTCTCCTCAGGCCCCCCAAATGGTTTTCAAGGGATAGGGTCCCAATCTTGCTACCAGAAGAAAGGCTTCCCTGATGAAAATCATAAAAAGTCTACTCCCAAGTGCTATGAGAATTATAACAATGGGCATTACAGGGGTGATGCCAAGTGCGCCAAGACGGCACAACGTCCCACTGGAGGAAAGACACCAGGGTTGGATAGTGTAGTGCTTGGGGAGGAGATGGTCACAGTCACTGCATGGGAAGTCAGTGAGGTTATCCTAGTGTCCCTAGGTTACATGGAGATAGTGCTGAAAGCCCATATGCCTTCCATTACTGCAGAGTATAGGCAGCAGGTTACCATCAATGGACAAGGCGATGAGGCTCTGAGGGGCACAAAGGCCAATATGACTATGGTAAGTAGTCAGCTGGTGGCCCAAGGGCAGATCATACCCAAAACATTCCACCAGGCTGTAGTAGCAGACAACTCAGAGGGTTACTACCCTATGGCTCTTGCTCCATTTGAGGGCGCAGGGGTCTCAGGTCATATGGAAGTTGCTGTAAGCCCTGCCATGTCTTAAGACGGTTTGCTAAGGAATGGTCTTGAGCACATTGAGGAAGGAAGTGGAGCTCAGATCATGCCTAGAAATGTTAGGGTTGCTTGAGTGGGTTTGTTTAACCACCAGGACTATGGGTGCCCAGGAAGAAGGTCAAGGAAATCTGATCCTGGGAAATGACCCAGGCAGCTGTTTAGAGAGGGAAGGACAAGGGGCATGGGAAACTAGCCCCAGAATGTCTCCAAGCTGAGGTGGATGAAGCACCAGATGAGGTTGCCCCTGAGTCCACTGTAGAGGACATTGCCTCCGATGGTGACCTGCTTGAACTTGCTGGACAGTAAGGAGAAGGAGGGCCTACCAGGGTGAAGTTCTGTAATGCCCGGAAAGGAGTACCCGACCCTGAAGGCTACAGGTTGGTGATGCCTCTGGTAGTCACTGCATTTATTGGGAGAATGGCCTACATAGTGAGCCTAAGGCATCTCTGCATGGGACAGCAATGGCCCTGGTGGTCCCCAATGATACAGGGCCTTCCTATTGGAGCTGACTCATGAAATACCACTGGCAGGACACCCCCCTTTGACAGGGTTTTCCACTATTTTGGCCAGCCTCGGATGAAGATTGCCTTAAATTCTTTCTGTAGGACTTGCTTGACCTGTTAGGCTAGTGGGAAAACTTGTATGGTCTGTGGTGTATGAGGGCTGCATTGATGCCACCAGGGCTGGGGTCTGAAGAGCGGGCTGTGTATGGTGTGTGTTGGAGCAGTAAAGCATGTACTTGGTGTGGACATGATTCTTGGCATTATTTGTGAATTTCATTCCATAAAACCCACTAATTTATGCTCTAGTATCTGGGAAAGTTATGGATTTGACAATACTGTGTTATACTGTATCTGAGTTGCTATCCTTCTACTGCACCCTTGTGTAAGCCTTTTTTTGTTTGCTATCACTATCTTTGGTGAGTCAGGTGTACAAAGGAGATACCTTGGTTATTGCTTTGGAAAGAAACAGAATCTTCAACCTCACAATCTTCCTATGATTTTACTCTCTTATCTGGAAACATTGGAAGTGCTTCAAAAAAATGAGTTAAGGTAGCAAGTGTGATAAAAACATTTTAACAAAGACTCTACCAACAAGGTATGCAATTTAAAGTGGTATACAGACACAATCACTGTATCTCCATTGCTAGACATGTTGCATTAGGAACATTTTAGCCATGGCACTCGGAAACTTGACATTTAAACCTTGGCAAACCAATCATGGGCCACCTGAATTTCCAACTCCACACCAACAGCAAAACAACCATTAGAGGCACCCTTGCCTACAGATCCCTGCCCATGCCTCGGTTTCTGCAAGGCAATTCCTGAATTCCTCACCCCACTCACTCAAAGCTCTACATCTTCCTCAATGACCTCAACTTCCACATCTATGACCCAAAAGAAGCAAACTCCTCCAACCTCCTAGAAGGTATGAGCAACATCAGCCTCCCCCAACTAGTCACCGACCTCACCCACAGGGCTGGGCACACCCTCAACCCAATCTTTACAGCCAGCAACAGACTCAAATATGCTCATGTCACTGAACTCACCTGGACCACCCACGCTGTCCTCCACTGCAGCTGGAACAAAGTAACCAAGACCCAATGGACAGACGCCTCAACAAAACCCAGCCTGCCTCTGCATTAAACCACATACAAGCAGTCCTGAATTTCTCTGTCTGGATTATCAACTGCGCAGACAGAATCACCTCCATCAAGCCAGCCAGATCACCAGATCCACAAAATAAGCCAGTTCTTATAAACTAGTACTTAGGACCATGAAACACAACTTCAAAAGGCTTGATAGAAAATGGTGTGCCTGCAAAAATCCCACATACCAAGTCACCTTCAAATCAGCCCTCAACATATATTACCACACCTAAAAGACATGAATAAAAACGCTCTGGCACACTGCATTGAATCAAGCTATGACCACAGCAGGGTACTTTTCGACATTGTCAAAGAGCTTGCATGCTTGCAAGCAACCAAGAGCACAATGTCTTCCTCCCAGGAGCTCTGCAGCGCACCTGCAGACCACTTCCACAACAAGATATCGAGCATATACAGAAACTTGGAACCACAAACTCCTACAGATGCCTACCCACACCACTTCTTTAACCTCGAGAGCAAGTAGTTGAGCAGTGAACTTACCGCCATCCTCAACACATCCACCACCACGGTCAACTTTCGGTAACCACGGTTACTGATAGGTCTCTCTACTATGGCTTCTCTGATGAATTAATGGTACAGTCGTTGGCCAAGCTAAATTTAGTAACTAATGCTTTAATTATAGACTGGAGAAAACCAAAAGTACTGTGTTCAGCTAAAACAATAAAGTATCCCGGCACGTCTGTCTTTAGCGTTGGTGTGGGCCGGTACCACAATCTTTTTGGTCACCAACCCCATGACCTCCTCCTAGGATTCCCTTACTACAACCCAGCAAAAGTGCCCCTCTTATCTCCACATAGCCCCTCTCTCACATAGATGTAATTTGTTTTAAAGTGCTGGTACAAGCAGGGGTGGCTCCTTCGCAGAGGTGGAGGAGAATCGTCCCCTGGCCAAGAGACAGCAGCTGTAAAGTAAAATATTTCATTATCGTTTTATTTCACAGCTGCTGACTCAGCCAGCACCATGTGCGGAGAGAAGTGGGACTGGGCCATAGGAGGAGGAGAGGGGATGGGAAGTGGAGTCTTTGCACTAAGTGTGCATGCGTGAAAGGCCGGCCGTCCCAGGCTGGCCAAACACACATGCGCAATTAGGTATCTCTAACTCAGCTGTGTTACACATCCGGTTTGGAGAAACTGCACAGGCTCCAGTGCGCTGTCTGAGCGGCAGACCAAGCTGCTCAGACCAATCCTGGTGCTGCTGTCTTTCTAGGTTTAGCACAAGAGCAGCAACAGTATTGCTGGTGTGCCTGTGCTGGTGTCCAAGGAAATGCTGGGACAACAGAAGAGAAGAGGAGCGAAGCGGCAATGTCGGGAAAGGATACGTTTAAAAAAATATATATTTATTTCCCTTGTACCCGTCGTCCTCCCTGACCCCCCTCTTGAGATTTGCAGCCACCCCAGCTGGGTAAAAGGTTGCTTTATTAATCCACTCAGCTTTCAACATAAAATACAGATCTGTTCTTTGCACCAGGCATATTAACCCTCTGCGCTTCTTTGATATGAGTCAGAACTGCCACTAGACAAAACTCCGTCCTCTCCCTCTCGCAGGGACATTAATCACAAGATTTATGTTGAGATTTCTATTGCTGCCTGGAAGCTGGACGCACAAGGAACTCTGCAGCAGGTGCTTTTAAATCTTAAGTTGTTGCTAAACACTTTGCATGCCTTGGAGTCAGTTCCTCCCACTTTCCAGGTCAGCACCAAGCACTGCCACATCGGTTGCGCACCCATAAAGCCGGTCCTTTATCTCAGTGTACAAGAAGCTAGTTGCTCTAGTAACAGAAATAATTAGAAAATGATCAAAGTGTATTCAAAGCAGGGAGGACTGTGACAAAGAGAAGCAGGAATCTGAAGTCATGGCTGGTGAAGTCAGTTGTTGAGGTACGGGTATCATACCAATAAATGTGAAAGACTGGAACTTGTAGTAAACAGGATACAATAGGAAGGGGGGAATAAGGATTGAGAAAGGGGATAAGGACCTAAGTGTTGGGAATCAGTGCAACCATGGAAACGTTGGGCTTCAAAACAACCATTATTCTGAAAGTGATGTTATCTAAACCTGAGACAGAAGACTGAAGAAGCATGCACTGTTGTATTATTTTGTGCACATTGTTAGGTTTGCTTTTCCCATACAACCAAATCAAATGCTTTTTCCGCATCTAATAAAAGAATGATGGCAGAGATCTCATTGTAGGCGAAATAGTCAAGAGCCTCAGCCAAAAAATGCGTATTAGTTGCAAGTTGCCGACCAGCTATGAACCCGTTTTGATCGGGATGCACCAGTTTATTGACAACCCCATTGAGCCTATTAGCCAAAAGTTTCGTAATAATTTTATAATCTGTGTTTAGCAAAGAGATTGGACGATAAGCACTAGGATCTTCCCTGTCCTTATTCTGTTTGGGAAAACTAACCACATTCCCTGAGTGCCAAGAATTAGGAATCTGTTCGTCCCTAAGTAGGCCATTAGTTAAAGAGAGAAAATCATCAATAAATGTCTTAATGAAAGCTTCATAAAATTCAGCCGGAAAGCCATCAGGTCCAAAAGCCTTCCCCGTAGGGAGGTTCTTGACAACCTTAAGGAGTTCTAAGTTCGTAAACGGCTGTATTAGAACATCTCTGTCCTCTTCCGTAAGACTAGGAATATCCAGTTTCCCCAAGAATTCCTTAATAGACCTAGGGTCAATATCCGGAGCATGGCTGTAAATTCACCTATAATGGTCTAGCATAATTTCATCCACAGCTCTGGGGTCAGTATGTCTAACCCCAGTGATAGGGCATCTCAGGGCATGTATGATATTACCAGTAATTCGATCCCTAGCTTGCCATGCCAAAAATTTGCCTGTGAAATTACTCTCCTCATATACCTTTTGTTTATAAGTCTGATATCATATATCATCCTTCTTAAGAAAATTGTCGGCCAGTGCCTTTTTAGCTAATTCAAAAGACTGTCTATTGTTTTCCGAAGGAGCATATGGATGAGCAAGTAAACACCTTTGCACTACCTCTTCCAGGGCCCTGGTTTGTTGTCTCTGAGAAGATTTGTCTGCTGCCTCCTTGGCGATTACCAAGCCCCTGAAGAAGGCCTTAAACAAATCCCAAATTATAGCCTGAGTTGAAGATCCCTGATTACGTTTGAAAAACTCACTAATTTCATTCTTAGAGATCTGCACCCATCCCTCATCTTGAAGAAGCTGCTGGTTAAAGACCCACCTTCTAGTCTGAAACATGGGGACTTCTGCATAAAGAGACACTTCTAGCACCAGGGAGGCATGATCAGATAAGCCAGAGTGCCACACCGACTGAGCCTTAAAGCGCAAAGCTTTAGATAGCAGAAAAAAATCAATGCGAGAGGTGCTTTTGAACCGGGTTGAGATACACATATACTCTCTCTCATGGAGGGCATTCAATCTCCAAGGATCACAAAGCATCAACACTTTGACGTAGTCTTTAAAGATTTTGGCAACTCTGGGCTTATGTTGTATCTTGCCCCTAACAGTGGAATCCAAAAATTGGATCCTGAAGAAAGTTAAAATCCCCTCCAATAATAATTTTACCTGATAATTGCAAAAGGGACTGGAGCAATCCTACATAGGGAGCTGGATCATCTTACTAGGGTGTGTAAAAACTAACAAAAACAAATCTTTCTTTGGCAATTAAACAGTGCACCCAACACCATCGTCCTTCGGGATCACAAAGAAAGTCAAGCGGCCGTGCATTGAGACCTCTAGCCAGAAAGACTACGACGCCTCTATGGGCTGCTGAGGCTACGGCAACCACCTTGAAATCGGCCATTTCTTTAAACATATGGAAGCCCACAATTTCTTTAACTGGGATATGCGTTTCCTGTAAAAGAATAACCAAAGGGTTTAGAGCAGCTACCCTTTCTTCGATTACAGACCTTTTCCTCCGATTTTTAACCCGTTTACATTCCAGGAAACTATTCTTAATGAAAGATTCAACCTTGCCATTGAGTTCTCAAAGAAAATCGCCAAGAAAATAATGATCTAAACCTGGTCCAATTAACATCACCCCCTCTATAACCTTATCCATTCTGAAATACACATAGCTACTATTTAGTGTGGAAAACCAGGATCCTGTGCCCCCTACCAACCCTCCCGACCCCTAACCCCAGCCCACACCCCCACCCTTGGGTGGCCAGAGCCTGGGGCCCTCCCGCCTGAGCAACCAGATGGGCCCACATGATCGTAAGATCCAAATCTTTATCGCCTGGTTCAGAGAGAACATGCTGTTGGGACGACGTAGTCGCATAGGAGCTCCCTTCATGCTCCGCGGCTGAACACCGTCTCGGAAGGACGTGTGCTTGCAGGCAGACGTGTTTATGCCGGCGCCCTGTTATTGAAACACGGAAAAGATAGTTTACATTCCTCCCCCCCTGCTGTTCGCTGCTTGCCGTTTTTTGAGGCGTTTTTTGGAGAAATTTCTCTAGGGTTCTGCTGGCTGTCAGGGGAATCCGTTTACAGTCCGTAAGAGGCCTGAGACTGCATGGTCAGAGTTTCGTTTTTCAGGAGAGGAGGACTGGAAACAATGGTGAGGTGGGGGTTATGGAGGGCATTACCTTTTTCCACTGAGGGAATTCTTCCCTCTCTTTCTTAAAAAGGACATAAAAAGTTTTTTTTTGTGCAAATTGGCGCAAGGCTACTTTTTTGTTTTGTTTTCCAAAGCCTGCTGCGCTGGTGGCGAGAGGAAGGAGGCTGCAGGGTGCTGGTAAGGGCAAGGAGCAGCACTGTATAATGCCCCGATCTCCGCACTATCTTCAGGGAAAAGGACGCCCTGCTTCTAGGGCTCCTAAAGCTGCCCGCACTGTTAAAATAAAGCGACCAGCCACATCTGACAATCACGTGAATATGGACTTGTCTTCAAATACCGTCCCTCCACCAACTGTCCTTTTAGCTTCTAACAACACTTCTCCTCACAGCTATGACTAGCTCGCAAAATGCTGATTCTGAATCTCCACTGGCAGAGGCTAGGAGCTCGGACTTAGACTTGGAATTAAATTCACAATCAGTGAATAAGGCTAGCCCACCTCTGAATCAATCAGCCTTGAGCTGTAGCTCTGAAGCTACTTACAGCCAGGCTCTGGATATGGGTGCAGGCTCCAAAATGCTCTAACCTCTGTTCTCTGGACTTGTGAAGGGCCAAAAGGGTGATGCTCCTGCATTGACTACTAACTCTGCCTCTGCTCCTCAAGCAAACAGCTCTCTACTTGATCTCTCTCGTGAGTCATGCGAGTCAGTTTCTGCATCAGGGATAATCACTACAGTTGGGCCCACCCGAACCCCTCTGTTAATGGACCTCCTGAATCGGTCCAGGATCAGCTGAACTCTCAAATGGGCTTGTTCTCTCATGCACCTAGAGGCAATGCAAGCTCCGATATTCTTTTGGAAAATCTGCTCCTTCAGATCTTGTCTGAGTTAAAAGCCTTGAAAATCTCACAAAACGAAGCAAATCAGAGGACGGAATCACAACTGAATTTAATTTCCAGTAATATACAGCAACTTAACTCATGCATCAAGGAGATTGAACAGCGAGTATCCGACTTGGAGGATGCTCGCATCTCTGAGGAAACATCTGCAGCAAAATGTCAAGCTGATTTGTTAGACTTACAGATCCGGCTAGATGATGCTGAGAATCGCTCATGCAGATCAAACTTGAGATTTACAGGAATTCCTGAAGGGCGTGAAAACGGACAGACTGTCACAAACTTAATCACGGACCTTATTTTGCAGGTTTGCTTTTCCAAAGAGATAAGGGATGGCTGATTTGGTATTTAAAGTTTATTTAATTGAAGAGCAACCACCTACAGGAGTAGGCAGGAATTGCTTTCTCCAGAGTGCAGGCAGTGCTCCATGCCCCCATTCTAGTGCTCCCCACCCCAACTTGCTACATTCTAGACGTGGTCATCTTATTCTAGAAGCTTAGTGCCAGGCACAAACCATAACAAAATCTCCTTTGTACAATCAGAAGAAATACCACTTCACACAGTCTTAAACAAAGATAAAACCAATCAAAATGAGATACAAATAACATTTTGAAATTAACTGTAGCAGTGGAGATACAGTGTGAGGTACAATGCATATACATGATGCTATGAAACAAAACAACATAATTAAAAACAGAAAGTAAGGAATAAGAAAGTAAAAGAACTGAACTGTAACCGAAAACAACAGCAAAAATCTCTAAAAGTGTAATTCAAGTTCATATGCTAACAAATGTAATGACCAGAGGGTAATTAGTGGCCAAAATAAACATTTTCATACATCTTCTAAGGCACCACATAATCGTTTATCCAGAGGGGTCTTTTCTTGATATCCTTGGATGAAGACTCCTCATACAAAGGGAAACTTTATCCTTGCTCATTTGAGACCTTGTGACTTCTGGAATTAACTAATCTTGGCATGTTAAACACTTCTCCAATGTCCACCGTCACCTGGTTTCTTTTGACCTCCACAATAGTGAAAGGCATTAGGAAACCATTTTCACTCTTCTTCACATATCATGGTTTCTTCGCCATAACTATCTCACCCATTTGCCAAATTGTATAC
Organism: Pleurodeles waltl; assembly: GCF_031143425.1. Classification (NCBI taxonomy): domain Eukaryota; kingdom Metazoa; phylum Chordata; class Amphibia; order Caudata; family Salamandridae; genus Pleurodeles; species Pleurodeles waltl. The sequence continues at coordinate 754,331,949 of NC_090446.1, read as the reverse complement.
ACATCACTATGACCCTCATAAAACCAGAATTTGTACATCCACTTACATTCCTTAGTTTTGACATACAACTGACGCCTCTTTAGCACACCTTTTGGTGTCAGGCAACTGTCCCTTGAGGATGCCATCAATCTCAAGGGACAGTCCAGTAACAGGTGTTGTCCTGTGATTCCCCAAAGTCTCACACAGAGTGGCCATAAGTGGTTTCCTTGCATCCTCTGCCTGCTGTACACATTTCTTTAATACCTTCTGTTTTCATATTGCCGCTAGTCTTTCTTTGCCGTGTTCAGTGTTTTACATTGTGCTTCTGTGTTTCTATATTGCCGTTCGTTTTTTGCCTTAGTTCTTGCCGTTAGTTGTTTTTGCTGTGTTGCTCAGCGCGTCTCTGCCCGCCTGTCCCCCTGCCCCCAGCTGTTTTTAGCTCTTGTTTCACTCTCCTGGTCTCTCACTGCCCGTTTTCTCAGCACCGGCTCCGGCCAGTCTCTGTTTCCTCTGCCGCTGCCTCCCCTGCGGCCCTGCCCCCCGCGCACACCCATTGGCCCTCCCTCCCTGCTCCCAGCTGCTCCACCCTCCCACCCTCTTAAGGGCGGCTGCTGCGCAGAGTCCCGTGTAAACTCCCTGACCGTCTTTGGCCAGGAGTTTCACTTGGCTCCACCAGCCTGCCCCTGTGCCCCTGACACTGTCGACTGCTGCCCGGACAGCAGTTCAAGGCCCTCCTCCACCCGCAGGCACCCGCCTGTGCCTCATCCCTGGTGCCTAGTGGTAGGCTTTCCTGCTGCCCTCGCATAAGTAATTCCTTTTGTGTTTGCCTTAATCTGCTCTGTGTTTTCATATTGGCGCTAGTCTTTTTTGCCGTGTTCAGTGTTTTACATTGTGCTTCTGTGTTTCTATATTGCCGTTCGTTTTTTGCCTTAGTTGTTTTTGCTGTGTTGCTCAGCGTGTCTCTGCCCCCCTGTCCTCCTGCCCCCCCTGTTTTTAGCTCTCGTTTGGCTCTCCTGGTATTTCACCGCCCGTTTTCTCAGCACCGGCTCCAGCCGGTCTCTGTTTCCCCTGCCGCTGCCTCCCCTGCGACCCTCCCCCCTCGCACACCCATTGGCCCTCCCTCCCGTCTCCCAGCTGCTCCACCCTCCCACCCCACCCTCTTAATGGTGACCGCTGTGCGGCCGCGCCGCTGGTGCACCGGAGGCACGTGCCAGAGGCAAGCCCGTCTGCGCCCGTCTGTGCCTGGACCGTGCCCAGCGCCAGTCCCCCTGGTCCCCCTGGTCCCCCTGACCCAGACCCCTCCAGACAACCCTACTCTACAAACACACCCCACTCCCTCAACCCAGGACCACGCACCGCCTGCACCCAAGCCAGCCCCACAAACACACACAGGGACCTTTCACCTGCTACGCCTGCCGATTCTCCTGCTCCACCTTCTACACCAGAAACACCCACTTGCCACACACCAACCCCAACGCTCCCCACATCAAACACCACCATCTCAACACAGCAGACTCCCACATAGCCCTCATCCACCCCAACAGACCCCACCTCAAAAAGCCCCACAACCCGAACACACTCCACAACAACACCACCAAAACCCACAGCAACACCATAACCCCCCACACCAATACCATCGCACACCACAACAACCACAGCCTCCACAACCACCTCAACTGCTTACTCCTAAACATCCGCTCCTTACACAAGCATGCCATAGAACTCTGGGACCTCATCACATCACACTCACCTGACATTGTCTTCCTCACGGAAACCTGGACGAACAACTCATCTGAGCCTGACATAGCCACAGCCACCCCTGATGGGTACAAACTCCATCGCAGAGACCGCCTAAACAAACCAGAAGGTGGCATCACCATTCTGAACAAAGACACAATTGAATTCACCACCAACACACATGACACCCTAGACTGCGCAGAACACATGCACTTCCTAATCCACGTAAACAACAACACCACCCTTAGAGGAACACTCATATACAGACCACCAGGGCTTGGCCCCCCCTTCTGTGACGCCATCGCTGACACCATCAGCCCTCACGCCCTCACCTCCACAGACCACATCCTCCTCGGTGACTTCAACTTTCACCTGGAGAACCCGCACAACCACAACTCCTCATCCCTCCTAGATAACTTCACCAACCTCAGACTCAAACAACTGGTCACAGCACCCACCCACTCAGCAGGACACACACTAGACGCAATCTTCACCTCGAGCTACCACGTAACCTACACTCACACCAACGAACTCTACTGGACTGAACACCACTGCATCCACTTCTCCTTCTCCAAACCTCCCACACACCACCACCAACACACCACACCCTAGCGCATGTGGGACAAGATCCCCACAGAACACCTGAACTCCCAACTTGCGCAGAACCCCCCCACACCAACGACCCCAACATTGCTGCTCTCAACCTCACAAAATGGATCACAACCTGCACAGACTCACTCGCCCCCTCAGAAAAAACATCAGCACCGCAACATCAAGAACACCCCCGGTACACCACTGACCTCCAAGACTCCAAGAGTAAATGCTGCAAAGCAGAGAAACCATTTCCACTGCAAAATCTTAGACATACACAACAGTTTCAAACCACACACACCCACCACACACACCTCCGACTCGTCTAACACAGACCCCCCACACACACCCTCAACCTACTAATCACCTGGGCACCGACCACTGATGAAGAAACCGAAAAAACAATGAATTCCATCCACTCTGGCTCCCCCTCTGACCCCTGCCCCCATCACATTTACAGTAAAGCCAGCCCAGCCATCGCCCCCAAGCTTCGCAACATAATCAACAGCTCTTTCGACACCGCCACCTTCCCAGACCCCTGGATGCATGCAGAAGTCACCGCACTCCTAAAAAAGCCCAAAGCTGACCTGGACGACCTCATCAACTACCGCCCTATCTCTCTCCTCCCTTTCCCCGCCAAGGCCGCTGAGAAACTAGTGAACACCCGCCTGTCCCACTTCCTTGAGGAAAACAACACACTCGACCCCTCCCAGTCTGGGTTCCGCAAGAACCACAACACAGAGACCACCCTCATTGCATGTACTGACGACATAAGAACCAGAGTCAAGAAGGGCAAGACCGTCGCACTCATCCTCCTGGACCCCTCCGCTGCCTTTGACACTGTCTGCCATCATACACTCCGCACAAGCCTCCACAACACAGGGATTCAACACAAAGCCCTAGACTGGCTCATGTCCTTCCTCACCAATAGAACCCAAAAAGTCCGCCTCCCTCCCTTCCACTCCACAGCCACCCAAATCATCTACCGAGTCCCCCAAGGATCCTCCCTCAGCCCTACCCTTTTCAACATTTACATGACCCCGCTCGCCAACATCCTCCGACCACACGTAATCACCATCATATCCTACGTAGACGACACCCAACTCATCATCTCCCTCACCCGTAACCCTACAACTGCCAAAACCAACCTCCACGCTGCACTCCTTGACACCGCCACATGTATGACAGCAAACCACCTCAAGCTCAACTCCAACAAAACCAAAATAATCATTTTCAGCCACAACAAAACCATATGGGACGACTCCTGGTGGCCCACCGCCCTAGGCCCCACACCTACCCCCACAAACCACGCACGCAACCTCAGCATCATCCTGGACTCCTCCCTCTCCATGACCCAGCAAATCAATGCCGTCACCTCCTCCTGTTTCAACACAGTCCGCATGCTGTGAAAAACCTTCAAAGGGATTCCCATAGAGACCAGAAAGACTGCCACCCACACACTCATCAGCAGCAGGCTGGACTACGGAAACACCCTCTATGCCGGCACCACACTCAAACTCAAACTCCAGAGAATCCAGAACACAGCCGCCCGCCTCATCCTGGACCTCCCTCGCCATGAACACATCTTGTCACACCTCAAATCCCTTCACTGGCTCCCCATCGACAAGAGGATCACCTTCAAAATCCTCATCCACGCACACAAATCCCTCCACAACACCGGCCCAACCTACCTCAACGAGAGAGTGAACTTCCAGGGTAGGGTAGGTCGCTTCCCCACCACTGCAGCTCCACCTGCCCAGGCCCCTGCCACTGGTCTGGTAAGTCCTAGGTTCCTCTTTCTGCTCCGCTCCAGTCCTTCTCCTTTTTCGCTCCTTCCTCCTCTGCCTCTCCTCTCGTGCTTCTGTTTTTCTCCTCTGCCCCTCCTGGTGCGCTTTTGCCCTTCTCCTTGTGCCTCTCCTGTTGTGCTCTTGTTTTCTCCTTTTGCCTCTCCTGTTGTGCTCTTGTTTTCTCCTTGCGCCACTCCAGTCGTGCTCTTGTTTTTTCCTTTTGCCTCTCCTGTTGTGCTCTTGTTTTCTCCTTTTGCCTCTCCTGTTGTGTTCTTGTTTTCTCCTTTTGCCTCTCCTGTTGTGCTTTTGCCGCTCTCCTCGTGCCTCTCCTGTTGCGCTTTTTCCGCTCTCCTTTTGCCTCTCCTGTTGTGCTCTTGTTTTCTCCTTTTGCCTCTCCTGTTGTGCTTTTGCCGCTCTCCTTGTGCCTCTCCTGTTGCGCTTTTTCCACTCTCCTTTTGCCTCTCCTGTTGTGCTTTATCTCCTGTTGTGCTTTATTTCCTACTGTGCTCTTTCTTTTCCCTCCCGTTTCAGCTCTCCAGACGCTTCCCTGTCCCCCGCTCTCCCCCTCCCGCCTTCCTGCTTTCCCGCCGCTGCCTCCCATGCGGCCCCGCCACCCCCGCTTCCATTCGCTACTCTCCCTCCCGCCTCCCAGCTGACCCCTCCTCCCCCTTTTCCCTCTTATGGCGGCCGCGCCACTGGCATGCCAAAGGCGCCAAAGGCAAGCCCGTCTGCGCCCGTCCGTGCCTTGACCGTGCCCAGCGCCAGAACCCCTGGCCCCCAGCACTCCCAAAACCCCCAGCTCAGATACGATGCCGCCTCCCTCCACGCACTCAACCCCGGACGTACTACCACCTGCTACCAAGCAGCCCCAAACGCACCCATGGACCTTTCGCCTGTCTTTCCCGCGCCTGCAATCTTTCCACCAGCCCACGCTCCAACAACCACCTCAAGTGCATCCTCCTCAACGCACGCTCCATCCACAAGCACGCCATTGAACTATGGGACCTCTTGGACTCAACCGCACCAGACGTCGCCTTCATCACTGAAACCTGGATGAACGCCTCATCGGCTCCCGACATCGCCCTAGCCATCCCAGACGGCTACAAGATCGCCAGGAAATACCGCACCAACCAAATCGGAGGTGGAATCGCCATCATCTACAAGAGCTCCATCAATGTCACCACCTCCACCGAAGACAGCCTCCTCGCCGCCGAACACATGCACTTCCAGATCCACACCGACCCCAGGACCACCCTCAGAGGCACTCTCGTCTTCAGGCCCCCTGGCCCACGCGCCCTATTCAGCGAATCCATCACAGACTTCATCTCCCCGCATGCCCTAGCCTCGCCAGACTACATCCTCCTCGGAGACCTGAACTTTCACCTGGAGAAGAACAACGACACCAACACCGCCACCTTGCTCGACAACCTCGCCAATCTCGGACTCAAGCAACTGGTGAACACCCACACCCACACCGCTGGCCACACGCTCGACCCCATCTTCTCCGCCAGCAACCACGTATCCTTCAGCCACCCCTCCGAGATACACTGGACCGAACACAGATGTGTCCACTTCACCTTCAGACGTAAGACCCACCACCTTCGCACACAACTTATCACTTGCAGATCCTGAACAAAATCTCCACAGAACAGCTGCTCTCCACTCTCAACCAGAACCAACCTGACATCACCTACGACGCCAACAATGCAGCCCTCAGCCTCACACAGTGGATCACAAACTGCGCCGACAATCTCCCCCCCCTCCCCAGAAGCCACCCAAGACATACCAACATCAGGAAACCTCCTTGGTTCACAGACGCCCTCAAAGAATCCAAGAAAACCTGCCGTACCCTCAAAAAAACCTGGCAAAAAGAACACACCGCAGAAAACATGTCAGCCCTCAAGATCGCCACCCGCGAACACCACCAGCTGATCCGCTCCACCAAAAGGGCATCTTTCAAAGAGAGACTGGACAAGAACACCCAGAACAGCAAAGAACTCTTCAACATCGTCAAAGAGCTCTCCAATCCCAACACCAGCTCCAACTCCATCACGCCCTCACAAGAACCCTGCAACTCCCTCGCTAATTTCTTCCATCGAAAGATCACTAACCTACACGACAGCTTCGGACCTCAGATCCCGCTGACCACCACGGAACTCACAGCCCCAACCATCACCCTCAACGCCTGGACACCCATCAGCCCTGAAGAGACTAGAACCACCATGAACACCATCCACTCCGGCGCCCCCTCGGACCCGTGCCCCCATCACATCTTCAACAAAGCCGACGCCATCATCGCCCCCTATCTCCAAAGCATCATCAACAGCTTGTTTGCATCTGCCACCTTCCCCGAGAGCTGGAAACACGCGGAAGTCAACGCTCTCCTGAAAAAACCTACAGCGGACCCCAACGACCTGAAGAACTTCCTCCCCATCTCGCTCCTCCCCTTTCCGGCCAAGGTCATCGAGAAGGCCGTCAACAAACAACTGACCAACTTCCTCGAAGACAACAACTTGCTCAACCCCTCCCAGTCTGGCTTTCGGGCCAATCACAGCACGGAAACCGCCCTCATCGCAGTCACTGACGACATCAGAACCCTGTTGGACAACGGAGAAACAACCGCCCTCATCCTCCTTGACCTCTCGGCTGCCTTCGACACCGTCTGCCACCGCACCCTAATAACTGCCTCCGCTTCACCGGTATCCAAGGACAGGCCCTGGACTGGATCATCTTGTTCCTCTCGGACCGACCCCAAAGAGTCTACCTACCGCCCTTCCGCTCAGAACCCACCGATATCATCTGCGGCGTCCCACAAGGCTCCTCGCTCAGCCCTACTCTCTTCAATATCTACAAGAGCCCCCTTGCCAACATCGCTTGCAAACACAACATCAACATCATCTCCTACGCCTACGACACCCAGCTAATACTCTCCCTCACCAAAGACCCAGCCACCGCCAAAGCCAACCTGCAGGATGGAATGACAGACGTCGCACAATGGATGAAACTCAGCCGCCTGAAGCTGAACTCTGACAAGACGGAAGTCCTCATCCTCGGAAACTCCCCGTCCACCTGGGACGACTCGTGGTGGCCCACGGCCCTGGGCACCATCCCCTTCAGACCACGCACGCAACCTCAGATTCATCCTGGACCCCCTTCTCACCATGACCAAGCAAGTCAACGCCGTCTCATCCTCTTGCTTCCACACCCTTCGCATGCTCTGAAAGATCTTCCGCTGGATCCCTGCTGACACCAGAAAAACTGTGACCCATGCCCTCGTCACTAGTCGCCTGGACTACGGAAACACCCTATATGCAGGAACCACCGCAAAACTTCAGAAACGTCTTCAGTGCATACAAAACGCCTCTGCACGCCTCATCCTCGACGTACCATGCCACAGCCACATCTCCGCCCACCTGAAACACCTGCACTGGCTCCCCGTCAACAAAAGGATCACCTTCAGGCTCCTCACCCACACACACAAAGCCCTCCACAACAAGGGCCCAGAATACCTCAACAGTCGCCTCGCCTTCTACACGCCCACCCGTCAACTTCGCTCAACCAGCCTCGCCCTCGCCGCCATCCCTCGCATCCGCAGAACCACCGCTGAAGGTAAATCCTTCTCCTACCTGGCAGCCAAGACATGGAATTCCCTTCCTGTCCATCTCAGGATTATCCAGGACCACCTCACCTTCAGGAAGCGCCTCAAGACCTGGCTCTTCGAGCAGCAGTGACCCCCCCCACCTAGCGCCTTGAGACCCTCACGGGTGAGTAGCACGCTCTATAAATGCCTTGATTGATTGATTGGTTGATTCCACACTCCCAATCGCCACCTCCACTCTGCCAACCTCGCTCTCGCCACAGTCCCTCGCATCCAACGCGCCACCACAGGAGGCAGATCCTTCTCCTACTTCGCCCCCAAGGCCTGGAACTCCCTCCCCACCAGGACCTCCTGCTCTTCAGAAAAAACCTCATGACGTGGCTGTTCGATCAGTGACCCTCCTTCCCCCCATTCTCCCCAGAGCCTTGAGACCCTCACGGGTGAGTAGCATGCTCTATAAACATTTTTGATTGGTTGATTGACTGATTGACCCTGTTCACCCTTTAAGCAAATATATTGGCCTGGAGAAAATATAAATGAGCCTTTTGAGTGCAATTTGCAATTCCTTGATAAAATCCTACCATTTTGTTGAGACAAACTGAATCCCATTGTCTGTCACCATAGTCTTTGGTATCCCGTCCCTTGCAAACCCCTCCCTCATAATTACAAGGACCACTGCAGTGGTAATGAAAGCCATGTTTGGAGCCTACCCATTTTGTAGCATGGTCAAACAACAATATAACAACATTTCTGAGGGTTGGAAAAGATCAAACAGGCTCCCTATGTCTTCCCCAAATTTAGACCACAGCTTAACAGGAACCCACACAGACAACAAAGGTGCATGTCGGACCACATTGCTCTTGTCAATTTGTGTGGAAGAAGACACTCCTTAACAACACCCTCCACCTCATCACACGTTTTGAATCACCAATATAATTTTCTTATTTGAGCCATGATCAGATTTTTGACGGATGGGCTTCATATGCAAGGTAGCAACCTTCTCATCTTGTTCCTCTCGGACCGATCCCAAAGAGTCTACCTCCCGCCCTTCTGCTCAGAACCCTAAATGAATGTGAATGTTTGAGAACAAGTCCTCTTTCGCAACTTATCCACATATGATACTGGGTGTGATTAATTGAAGTTCTTTCAGTAATACGTTGTGTATAGGCATAAGTAAATATGGAGTTAATTGTTCTTATTCTTTGGCAGATTCCCTGTGCTGTAACTCAACAACAGTCTGGGTGGTGACGTGGCAGAACAGTGACAAGGTGAAAAAATGCAGCTGTAGCATTTTCTCTTGTCAATTCCAAACCCCCTTACCTTTGAGTTATATTGCCAGCACAGAGTTTCTCATCTGAGGCTAGTGCTCAGGTGGATAGGATTTCCAGCCTCACCTCATCGTAACCACCTGGAGTTCAGGTGAGTAGCACTACTTTGATCATTAACAATTCACAAAATGTAAAAATATTTTGATAATTTTTGAATAATACTTGGACAGTCGTAGGATTTAATGCAGCTGCTCTTTGCTTGAGCAAAATGGTGCCTTTTTTATCAGTACCATGAGATCTATTTTGAGGATTATACTTTCACCTGCCTGAAATGGTGTGGCCTAAATATGGCAGAGTGCCAACATGATATTTACATTTTTCTCTCTTTACTTTAAGCCAATTGTTCTCCAACTTCTCTTACACTTCCTTCAAGGCTTTTCATATTATTCCATATTCTTTCCAATGACACAGATATGCTCCTGGAAAACCATGATCTTACCAAGCAGTTTGTAAACTCCCTTCATACCCCTGTAAATTAAATAGCTGTGCTTTCCTTAACTTTGTCTATTCCTCTGAGATGTTGGGTAGGGGCTGTCTGTGAGCGAAAATGTTTTTTTTCAGGTTGAGAAAATCAACACACTTTCTTACATTATGTCCACCATCCATAGATGCTAAAATTGATGGAGCTAACCATTCTGAATGTTTTTTGTACTCTATAAGCCCCAATTCATTTAACCTTTCCAGCTTTGTATGTCTGTCAAATTGGCCTCTAGTGGTTTAACAGTATTCTTTAAATTTAAGGCAATTCTACATATAAAGGGGCATATTCACAAGAAAGTGGCACATCATGAATGATGTGCCACTTTTCTTTCCCCCCCACCGCCACCTAACAACATCATGGTTGTGACGTATTTATAATACAGTGCACCATGGCAGTTGGTAGCACAATAGTGTCAAAATTTGTGATGCTATTGTGGTCCTTTGCTACACTAGCATCAGAAATTATGACACTAGTGCAGCAAAGCACAGGGAGGCCCATGGAATATAATGGGGGCGTCATTTTAACGCCTGCTATGAGCAGACATTAAAAATTATGGAAACAATGATGCAGTGAAACGCAGTAAATTTAACTGTGCCATTTTTTCAGGCCTCCCTGTGCCGGAGCGCCCTCCTTGCATTCATCATGCCTGATGCAAGCATATTGGGGCGCAAGGGTTTACAGCGTGGTGCAATGCATGCATTGCACCACTTTGTAAATATGGCCCTAGAAATTGCCTCCTTAATGCCACATTAGCATAAAAAACATGGTGCTAGTGTGGCACAAGGAAGTGCAACAGGCTTGTAAATATGCCGCTAAGTTTCTCAAACATCTCAAGTGTTCTGCTAGAGCACATGTAGCACTCTTCACACAGTCTTCATCTTGTCCTAAACATAAGACAATCATACCCAGCTCAGGCACTTTGGGTTTAATGTCTATATTATCCTGATGCCTCTGCTGATGCAGATATGCTAATTAGAAATTATTAATGAATGTTTATGCGTTTTGACTAACAAGAAGTTGATAGAATAATTAAATGTAGAGAAATTAATGTGCATGATTGAAAATGTGCCCACAGAGAGTGACACCAGTTTATACAAATTTGTACTAAAATGATTAGAAATGCATAAAATATTGAAAATGCGTAATACTAATTTTGTAGTATGTCATATTGAGATGTATAACATGTCTTTTGCATTATATTGTAGAGCTAACTTAGCCAAAGTTGTGGCCTAGTTTTGCCAGGCCTCATGCAGAAGCAGAATTACTAGCACACTGTAGAGACGCTGGTGCGTTGAACTGACCAGGAACCGCATATGTTAATAAAATCTGCTTAGCTAGAATTTTCTGTGATGTACCGCCGGACAGGAGATGATGAAACTAGACATGTAACAATTTTGGTGTAAGACAGACTCGATGTACTTTTCCAGGACTTGAACAATAGAGACACTGACTGGAGAAGAAGATGTAACATTTTTGATACCTGATGAGCCAGATGATGAGGACATTGTACAGTGAATCAATCAACGAACAGTGAACAGCATAATATTAGAATTCATAGATTTGTGAAATTAACATTATTGGGTAGAGTAATAACTGGTGATTGACTGACCAATTAGAAATTAGGGGGATGGACTGTAAAACCTTAATAAAAAGTCATGACAAAGGGTAAAAACTTCAGATGATGCAAGGGGAGAATTGATGCAGATGTTAGATGTCAGAAGATGCGATTCGAGATTCTGTCATTGGGCTCATGCTCTTGAGAGCCTGATGCGTTGCTGATCGATTGATGACCTGAAGACGAAGACTGACTTTGTTGCTGATCTATTCTGTGGATAGATAGCTATAACAATGTGACTGTTAACGTTTTGTGCCTTTCTTTCTAGGTATTGACTGGGCTGTTTAAAGTTTTTTTTTTTTTTCAGCTAGATGTTTTCTAAATTTATGTTCTAAATTGTTTTCGCATGAAGTCCCACATGCTAATGCTAATCCGGGTTAGGTAAGGTTCCTTTGGGTGACGTAGACAGTGACAAATGATTGACAAACTGATTGCTGAACTCTGTTATTAATGTTGTTATATTCATCTTTGTTGGCTTATGCTGAAGCATTCGAGTGTATGTTTTCTCAAGTTTTCTCAAGTTCTGATTAGATTATGTTATTGGTGGTCATTAAAGAACTAATTCTGAGTTGACTGAATAAAGTTTGAATTAATCTCATGATTTAAAATTGTAACAGTTAGGGAAATAAAAATTGAGTTGTGTTTATTCATGAATTGTTGATATATCATCTAATGTTTAATGATTCTTTTAGTGGTTAGTGATTGATTACATTGATTATTGATGACATTGGCTAGGATATTCCATGCGGTCCAAAAGGTTCATCGGCCTATAGGCGTATCCTTGTAAGTTTACTTACTAAGGACCAGGTGCGCTATAAGTTTTTGGTAGCAGCTTGATGGTTAGTTTCCTTGGAGACCTAGTTGTGTGGTGATTAGTGGATGGTGGTAGTTTAAGTTAGGGTTAGTTGTTCATTATTATTGTGATTTGAATTTTATTTTTCGAAATGGCAATTGTAGCAAGAATGATGTCACCTTAAGCCCAGCAATGACTTTCCCAGATCCTGGATCCCGCTAGTAAATTTGGGTATGTTCTCTGTGTTCAGTGGTCGTCCTCCGTGGCCTCCGCCGTCCGCCAAGGTCATAATCACCCCCTATATGAGACTAAGCCACTTCCGAGACCAGCACAGTTTGAGGCTTTACCAGTTTGGGAGCTCATAGCAAGACAGCAGCAAGAAATTAAATTCCGGAGAAGAATAAGGAAGGTAGAGAAGTCTCTAGCAGAGGCAAGATGGGATTGGGAACAGAAAAAGTGGAGAATGACAACTGTGCAGGAGGTTAAGTTGTTTCCTGCTATTACAGAGGAAGATGAGTAAGAAGAGAAAGAGGATTCTAGAAAGAGTGATAAGAGTTTCTCAGGGGGTAAGAAGAAGAAGTCTTAAATGGAAGAAGAAGATTCAGATGTTGAGGATCTCGTTACTCAGGTGTTGAGGGACTGACCTCCACCATATGCGGTGCAGGTGGGGGGTCCAAGTACTAGTTCTGCTCCAAATGCCCCAGCCCAAGTGTTGGGGACAGTGGGACCAGTGCAAGCAGATAATGGACAGGTACACGGGGTAGTGCAGAGTACTCCTAATGCAGTGACTACTTCGGTGGTCCAAGCGCAGGTGCACCCTCCACCGATACAGAGAATTTATCCAGAAGTACCAATTCTTGAGACAACTATGAACTTAGTGGTTCCTACTGAGCAAGTGGTTCCGAGGCCAATGCTAGTTCAGACCGAGCCAACTCCAATGTTGTTGCCTCAGGCACCGCCACAGGGTTTGCCGAAATTCACACCAATGACAGGGACACAGTCAGATGTGACACCATTATTGAATCAGAATATGGGTGTGGCCCTTACACAAAGTGCGGGTGTCAGAGAGGCACTGGATGCAATATCACAGCTGATTACTGTTGGTCCAGCGGTACCATTGTTTGTGCAGAATAAGCCGATTGCGGGAAAACAGGGTGAAATGTCACAAAGCCTCGTTAGGAGGGGAGTGAGAGATCATGTGCAGAAAATACCATCTATGGGTCAGACCTTTGATGGATCTAGACCATTAATGGATCTTAGTCCACTTGTTGCTCTTCCAGATGCTGTAAGTGGCCCGAGTGCAAGTCAGAGCTTGAAGCTCTTGACACTGCAAACTCCAGGTGCAGTGGTACTACAGGTGCCATTGCCGAATGCATGTAACATCTTGTTACAGGAATTGACAGCACAGCAATTGAATGAGTGGTTGGATAGTTTGAATACTCCTCGAAACACATCCAAGGGTGAAGAGCAAATTAATCATGTAAGATTGGCTACAGAGATAACGGAACTAGTTGAGGGATCGATGGGAGTGAATAGGTTAGAATCCTATACAGAAGAAGAGCTGAGATACTTGTTTCCGAGGATTACAAGAGAAGTGGGTAAGATACATCAGAAATTGGCAGATCTGGCAGATAAACATGACATAGAGACTGAGAAAACAAAGCACTTGAAAAGGAGTTAAAGGTTAGATTTCAAGGCAAAAGATTTTGAGCACATGACGTCAACTGGGATGAAAGCGCATATTTGGGGAGCATTAGAGATGTGGTAAGGCAGATGGGCAAAGAAGAAGGATAAATTGAACCGAGATTCACAAGAAGGGTCTGAGAGTGCTCAGAAAGAAAAGGATCTGGGGGAAATTCCAGGAGGGCGATTTGTTCACGTTCCGTGGCACAGGAGTGATATTTTGTCATTCACAAATGATTATCCAAAGCTGAGGGAGAAACCGATTGAGTGGTATCAACAGACAGATAGATTTCTGACGCTTTCGAAATGTCTGTGGGAAGACCTGAATACTCTATTGGAGATAGTGGTTCCAGCTGATTTGTGGGTTTAGTGCAAGAGAGCAGTGGGTTGGCCAACAAGTGAACCGGAAAGAGATATAGGGGGTCATTCCAACCCTGGTAAAAAAAATGCAATTCCGACCCTGGCGGAAACCGCCAACAGAGACCGCCACTTGAACACACCGCCCGCCACGGCGGGACAAACAAACAGCGCGGCGGTCACCGCCAAGAGACAGGCGGGAGACAATGTACCGCCCACCCTATCACAACCCACCAATCCGCCAACTTTTCCGGGGCGGTAGCCCCGCCGATAAAAACACGGCGGAAACAGCCATTTCAAACGGAAAACGCTCACCTCCATACACCCCACGAGGAATCTGGACAGCATGGAACCCGAACTACACATCCTACCAGCCATTGTCTTCCTGCTCCTCTACCAGGAGCACGAACGCCGGCGCAGAAGACAACGGTGAGTACTGCACCTATGACACAGGGGAGGGGGAGGCAAAAAATTACGGGGACACACATATGCGACACACCCACCCTCACCCTCAACCACTACAACACACACATCAATGCACAGCAACACATCACAGTTACACCCCCAAGCCCCCCGGAAGAATGCAAAGGCAAAAGGAAATGATTATAAACATAGAATTATATTGTAAGACTGAGTATAAAATATATCACACATCTATAACTTTATATACATAAATTGTCCAGTCAGATATGTCTATCAGCCATTGTTCGTGGGCCACTGGGCCAAAACACATGGGCAAAGCCCACACAGGATACCTGCCTCCAACGGAGAGAACACTGCAGGGGCATCAGATAGGAAAACTACAGGCACCTCAGGGGGAAGGGAAGGGAGGGCACCTCAGCCAGATGAGTCCACGACGCCAGATCCACGAGGGGCCTCCATGGCCACTGTGCCATCCTGGGGAGTGCAAAGCCACAGTCTCACAAGTCTCTACAGTGGGTGGGTTGCCCACTGTGCCATCCTGGGGAGTGCAAAGACACAGTCTCTCAAGTCTCTACAGTGGGTGGGTTGCCCACTGTGCCATCCTGGGGAGTGCAAAGCCACAGTCTCTCAAGTGGATAACAGTCTCCACTGATACTGGAGGGGGACTAGTGGCCAGAGTGCTTCGTGCAGCCCTGTCCGACACAGATGCGGGCCTGCCCCTTCCGCCAATGGGCCAGCGGTGCTTGAGATGAAGGGCCCAGTTCAGCGGTGCTTGAGATGAAGGGCCCAGTTCAGCGGTGCTTGAGACGGCGGTGCCCAGCGGAGCAGTGCTTGAGATGAAGGGCCCAGTTCAACGGTGCTTGAGATGAAGGGCCCAGTTCAGCGGTGCTTGAGATGGCGGTGCCCTATTCAGCGGTGCTTGAGACGGCGGTGCCCAGTTCAGCGGTGCTTGAGATGAAGGGCCCAGTTCAGCGGTTCCTGAGACGGCAGTGCCCTGCTCAGCGGTGCTTGAGATGAAGGGCCCAGTTCAGCGGTGCTTGAGACGGCGGTGCCCTGTTCAGCGGTGCTTGAGACGGCGGTGCCCTGTTCAGCGGTGCTTGAGACGGCGGTGCCCTGTTCAGCGGTGCTTGAGATGAAGGGTCCAGTTCAGCGGTGCTTGAGATGAAGGGCCCAGTTCAGCGGTGCTTGAGACGGCGGTGCCCTGTTCAGCGGTGCTTGAGATGAAGGGCCCAGTTCAGCGGTGCTTGAGATGAAGGGCCCTGTTCAGCGGTGCTTGAGACGGCGGTGCCCAGTTCAGCGGTGCTTGAGATGAAGGGCCCAGTTCAGCGGTTCCTGAGACGGCGGTGCCCAGTTCAGTGGTGCTTCAGATGAAGGGCCCTGTTCAGCGGTGCTTGAGACGGCGGTGCCCTGTTCAGCAGTGCTTGAGATGAAGTGCCCAGTTCAGCGGTGCTTGAGACGGCGGTGCCCAGCGGAGCAGTGCTTGAGATGAAGGGCCCAGTTCAGCAGTGCTTGAGATGAAGGGCCCAGTTCAGCGGTGCTTGAGACGGCGGTGCCCTGTTCAGCGGTGCTTGAGACGCCGGTGCCCAGTTCAGCGGTGCTTGAGATGAAGAGCCCAGTTCAGCGGTTCCTGAGATGGCGGTGCCCTGCTCAGCGGTGCTTGAGATGAAGGGCCCAGTTCAGCGGTGCTTGAGACGGCGGTGCCCTGTTCAGCGGTGCTTGAGACGGCGGTGCCCTGTTCAGCGGTGCTTGAGATGAAGGGTCCAGTTCAGCGGTGCTTGAGATGAAGGGCCAAGTTCTGCGGTGATTGAGACGGCGGTGCCCTGTTCAGCGGTGCTTGAGATGAAGGGCCCAGTTCAGCGGTGCTTGAGATGAAGGGCCCTGTTCAGCGGTGCTTGAGACGGCGGTGCCCAGTTCAGCGGTGCTTGAGATGAAGGGCCCAGTTCAGCGGTTCCTGAGACGGCGGTGCCCAGTTCAGCGGTGCTTGAGATGAAGGGCCCTGTTCAGCGGTGCTTGAGACGGCGGTGCCCAGCGGAGCGGTGCTTGAGATGAGTGTCCTGGTCAGCGGATCCGGCCCAGGCATGGATGTCACTCGCCACCTGACATGTGGCTGGCGGGGCCTTCCTGCCCATCTGTCTGGTGGCTTGCGGGGTCCTCCTGGGCTGCAGTTTTCGGCCTGTGGGTGTCCTCCTGCCCACCTGGGACGTGGCTTGCGGGGCCCTCCTGGGCTGCAGTACCGGGCTTGTGTGTGTCCTCCTGCACACCTGGGATGGGGCTGGTGGGGCCCTCCTGGCCAGCTGGCCTGCTGCCGGACTTGTCGGGAGTGCTGCTCTTCCCACCCTTCCCTGCACGCTTGTGGCCCTTTCCCACCTTTGGCGGTGTGCCAGGTGGCACCCCACTTCCTGACGGAGCCAATGTATGGATTTTTGTCCCTGGGGTCTTTGGTCGCTCGTGCCGGGCACTGGCAATCTTAGGATGCTTTTCCGGTTGTGGGCTGGCCGTGCCTTGGCTCCTAGCTGAACTGGATGCCCTTGAGGGTGGGGGACTCCACAGTCCATGGACAACAGTCTTCACAGGTCCTGGTTTTGTGGTGGCTGAGGTGCTGATTGGAGTCTTATGAGATGGACGGGGTGGGGGAGTTGTTGGAAAGAGGTTAAGATTGGCAAGGAAAAGCAATTTGGAAAGAGAGGGAACGGTAGGTGTAGTGGGTATGGGAGTGGAGGAAGAGGATGTGGTTGTAGGAGTGTGAAGTCTGGTGTCTTTGGGTGCAGGTGCTTGGGCTGGAGGCTGTCGTGAGGTGGATGGCTGTTGGGTGGGTGGCTGCCTGCGTTTGTGTAGTTTGGAAGAGGGGGTGACAGACACACTGGGAGAGGACACAGGGGACGTGTAAATGGTAGTGGGGGTGGTGACTGCACGTGTGTGGAGTGTTCTGGTGGGTGTGCTGGTGATGGACGTAGTGGCTGAAGATGTTGTGCATGCAAGTGTGAGTGGAGACGTGACAGGGAGGGAGGAGGGAGACGAGGAGGAGGGGGACACAGTGGAGGCAGTGGTTGTGTGATGTGTGGTGCTTATGTCTGGATGAGCTTCCCTTGGGTGTTGAGGTGTGTGCAGGCTGGTCTGATGGTGTGTCTGGGATAGGCAGAGGTACAGGGGATTGGGTCTGGGTGGAGGGAGTTGGAGGGGGGAGGCTAGAGACAGGGACAATTGCTGCCGTCAGTGCTGAGGCCAGAGCGTTGAACGATCGCTAATGGGCAGCCTGACCCGAATGAATGCCCTCCAGGTATGCATTACTCTGGTGCACCTCCCTTTGTACACCCTGGATGGCATTCAAAAGGGTAGACTGCCCAACAATGATGGTCCTCAGGAGGCCAATGACCTCCTCACTGAGGGCAGCAGGGGCGACAGGGGCAGGGCCTGAGGTGCCTGGGGCGAAGGAGATGCCCACCTTCCTGGGTGAGCGGGCACGGGGCAAACGCTGAGGGGCTGCTGGGAGGGCAGTGCTGGTGCACTGGGTGGCGGCTGTACCTGTTGTTACAGGGGGCACGGATGTTGCTGCCACCACAAGGGAGCTCCCTTCAGAGGACGAGTCGCTGTCACTGACATCAGCACGAGTCCCCGCTGTGGAGCTCCCCTCGCCCTCCGTCTCACTGGTGAAATCCGAGTCAGTTGCATGGCCCGCCATGGCCATGTGAGATGCAGCTCCCTCGTGCTCCGATGCCACTTCTCCTCCGCCTGATGATGCTAATGCACACATGAACAGGAAGACCACAAAAAAGGGGGGGAGGGAGAAATAAAGACATGTTGAGTGCATGGATTACCGCTACCGTTAGCGGACAAGACAGACACAGAAGCCCCCTGCACTACGCCGCGCACTTGGGGTCCACTACGCAATCCGAGGGACATGGCCTACAAGCCTATGGACGACAACTGCACACATAGATGACACAGGGCCATGGATACCTGTACTTGGCACCCTACAGAGGTGGGGGGCGGGGGCACAGGGCCATGCCTTACGGAGGGGCCTAGCCTACAGAAATCGCCCTGGCCTAGGGATACCCACAGCCCTCCTCTCCCACCCAGACACCTCCACTGCGCGCAAAGTCAGCAGAATGTATTTGTACTCACCCCCTTGTGTCTGCTGTGATGTCCTCACGCGCCCATCCAAATCGGGGTAGGCCACCGCCAGGATCCGGGACATCAGGGGGGTCAAATGACGACTGGCACCCCTCCTACGTTGGGAGGCCATCCCCAGCTGAGCCTCCGCCGTCTTCCTGCTCCAGCGTCGGATGTCCTCCCACCTCTTCCGACAGTGGGTGCCCCGTCTGTTGTCGACCCCCAGGGCCCAGACTTCCTTGGCGATGGCACCCCAAATTGTGACTTTCTGGAGGGCGCAGACCTATGTGACATGTACATGGAGAGAAAAATTGTCATCACCTTCTGCATGCTCGATGAGAGTGGCCCCATCCCCACCCTTGTCATGTGGCACATGCTCTCATCTGTCGTTTGATGCATGCCTCAATCGCTCCCCTCCCCACCATCTTTCATCCACCCCACTCAACCCAGGCATTGCCCACTAAGCATGGTCCCAGTGTACTTACCTGTTGGTCTGGAGGACCGTAGAGTAGCGCATACTGGGGGAGGACCCCATCCACAAGTTTCTCCAACTCCTCCGCAGTGAAGGCAGGGGCCCTTTCCCCAGTCGCATGAGCCATTGTCTCTTCCAGACCGAGGTCACAGCAGCACTTGCAGTGTAGGTCCTCTCCTGTCGAAGATCAGGTATTGAGTGCTTAAGCAGATAGAAAATAGCGGTCACGCCCGCGGCGGTGCATACCGCAGCGGTGCGTACCGCGACCGCCGGCGCACATCGTCATTGGCTCCTGAAACCCATAGGGTTCAATGTTAACCAATGCGGCTTAGCGCCGCGGTCTGCGACTGCCTACCGCCGCGGTGTGCCATACCAGCGCATTGACCTCACATCCCTCTGTCGCACTTCACAGGTCAGGCAGCCGCCATTTCAAGGGCCCACATGGCCTGATTACCAACTGCGTCACACATACCTAGGCCATGCACCAACACTCATACAAGCCATTCAATGCATTGGGAATCGTGTTATGTGCAAGCTGTGGTTACGTACCTGTGGGTTGCTTGACTCTGTGCTCGCTGTTGTCCTTCATAGGCACCGTCCGCCGGGACATGCGAGGAGATGGAGGAATCTTCCCGTGTACAGACCGCTGGTGGACCTGTCGACAATGGAGGAACGACATGTCATACTGACATACAGGCTTGACCGAGGCACTATACAGGAACTGTGTGCCCAGCTGGAGCCAGACCTGATGTCACCCATCCGCCAACCCACAGGGATCCCCCCTCTAGTGCAGGTGCTGTCAGTACTCCATTTCTTAGCAAGTGGGTCATTTCAAACAACAGTGGCCATATCATCAGGGCAAGGGCAGAGGAACGGTACAATGAGGCCCATGGGCGGACTAGGAGGGTGATCGAGCAAACCTTTGGCCTCCTGAAGGCCAGGTTCAGGTGCCTCCATATGACAGTTGGATCCCTAATGTACTCACCAAAGAAGGTGTGCCAGATCATCGTGGCCTGCTGTATGCTTCACAACCTGGCTTTGCGCCGCCAGGTGCCTTTTCTGCAGGAGGATGGTCCAGATGGTGGTGTTGTAGCAGCTGTGGAGCCTGTGGAGAGTGAAGAGGAGGAAGCCGAAGAGGATGACATAGAGAACAGAAACACAGTAATACAGCAGTATTTTCAGTGACACACAGGTAAGAGTAGACACCGGCATATTACATTTACTTAATGACTCCTACCTCTCTACTGTCTGACTTTTTCCCCCAGTGTATTGTAACTGTGTTGTGACTTTCCCTTCCGTTTTCAGAGATGTGGGCCCCACTGCGTGACATCTGCTTTGTTTCCCCATGGACTACAGCTGTGTGACAGCGGTTTGTTAGCATCACAATGTGAATGAACATTTTGGCACGGTCATGTCTAATACATTTGTTCTAAATCACAGCCAGACTCCAGATTGTTTTGTGCAATAAGTGTTTTTATTCAAGTGCTCTAAATTGGATGGGCGGTTGCAAATCGGTGAGGGGTGATGGTGGAGGATTGTCCATGGCAGAGTCCAGACTATCAGTTTCACAGGTGCATTGTCCAAATGCCTGTGGGAAGTGGAGCAGGGGCAGTTTAAGGTTGGACAGGGTGACAATGTGGGACAGTGGGATGACAATCAGGGCAGTATCCTTTGCTGGCGGGGGTCTTGACATCTTACTCTGTCTTCTTCCTGGATCTCAGGGCCCGCTTGCGGGGTGGTTCTCCTTCTGCAGGGGGTGGGGTTCTGGTGGCCTGTTGGTCTTGTGTCGGGGCCCCCTGTCCACTAGCGCCGGCGGAGGTGGTAGGCAGTTCTTGGTGCATGCTAGTGTCAGGGGCCCTTTGAGGTGCCACAGTGTCCCGCAATGTCGTGACTACCTCATTCAGGGTCACTACGATGGTACCCATGGCGGAACTGATGTTTCTTAGTTCCTCCCTGAACCCCATATACTGTTGCTCCTGCAGAAGCTGGATCTCCTGAAACCAGGCCAGGACCGTCGCCATCGTCTCCTGGGAGCGGTGGTATGCTCCCATGATGGAGAAGAGGGCCTCGTGGAGAGTGGGTTTCCTGGGCCTGTCCCCCCCGTCGCACAGCAGCCCTACCAGTTCCCCTGTTTCCCTGGGCCTCTGTCCCCTGGACCGTGTGCCCACTACCACTGCCCCCAGGTCCCTGTTGTTGTTGGGGTGGTGGGTTAGCCTGGTTTCCCTCTAGTGGTGGACACACCGCTGATTGACGTGTCCTGGGGACAGAGTTATGGGCCTGCTGGGTGGGTGCTGTGCTGGTGTTCCCAGAGGGGGGAAGGTCTACTGTGGCCTGTGGCTGTGTGAGGGGAACCGACTGTCCCGAAGTCCCCGATGGACCGGGCTGGTCATCTAGATCCAGGGAGACAGAGCTTCTGTCCTCACTGTGGGCCTCTTCTGGGGGTGGAGTGGACATTTGTGGATCCTCCTGCGCGGTGACGTGGCGTTCGGGTCCTGCAGGGGTATAAAAGTATGGTTATTGCTTCTGTGTGTGTCATAGCGTGCAATGGGTGGGTGCCCGTGTACCCCAGTGCTGGCATTCCTTTGTGGGGGCTGTTGTGACGGTGGTTGGGGGGGGGTTGAATGTGTATGTGCAGTGGGCATGCTTAGGAGATGGGTGTCCATGCTTTGTGGACGCATGCAGGGCTAGGTGTTGGGATGGGTGGGTTGTGATGGTGAGACAGTTGCAAGGAGTAGGATGTGATGGGGGTGAGGGTGAGGGTGGGGGTATGAGTTGGCATGCAGGTGGGGTGGGGGGAAGAAGTAGTTAAGATTTGCCTTACCAGAGTCCATTCCTCCGCCTACTCCTGCGAGGCCCTCAGGATGCAGGATGTTCAAGACTTGCTCCTCCCATGTTGTAAATTCTGGGGGAGGAGGTGGGGGTCCGCCGCCAGTCTTCTGCACCGCGATGTTGTGCCTGGATACCATGGAACGCACCTTCCCCCGTAGGTCGTTCCACCTCTTCCTGATGTCGTCCCGATTTCTTGGGTGCTGTCCCACAGCGTTGATCCTGTCCTCTATTCTGCTCCATAGCTCCATCTTCCTGGCAATGGTGGTGTGCTGCACCTGTGCCCCGAACAGCTGTGGCTCTACTCGTACAATTTCCTCCACCATGACCCTGAGTTCATCATCAGAGAACCTGGGGTGTCTTTGCAGTGCCATGGGGTGGTGTGGGTGATGTGTAGGGTGGATTGTGTGGTGCTAAGTGTGGTGATGTGTATTGTTGTGTTGTGTGAAGTGCGTGCAAATATTGCTGGGTGACAGTGAATTGGGCGTCTGGATGCTCGGATGTCTTTTCTTGGTGCGTGTTCACGAATCTCTAGGAGTGGAGGTTTGTGGGTGATGTGGGTGTGTATTTTATATTTAATTGGGTGTGTAGGAGTGGTGTGTGTATGTGTCTCAGGTGTGTGTATTTTGAATTGTCCAATGTGGTTGTATTTTGTAAGTGTGTGTGTATTTTGAGCGCGGCGGTGTGTACCGCCAATGGATTACCACGGTTGAGAGACTGCCGCGTGGATTCGTGTGTCGTGATAGTGTCGGCGTATTTCTGTTGGCGTGGCGGTGGAGGTTTGGTCATCGCCAGTTTCTCGCTGCCCTTTGGTGTGGCAGACTTTTGTGGATATCTGTATTTTGGCGGTTTGCCTGTTGTGGGTCAGAATGACCGTGGCGGTTTACCGCGGCCGCGTTATGGCGGTCTTCTGAACGGCGGTAAGCGCCTTTTACCGCCGAGGTTGGAATGACCACCATACTTACAAGTGCACCATCACCTGAAGAGATGAAACATTATTATAAGGGGATTGAGTTCCTGAAGATGAGAATTTTGCCTAAAAATATTGATTGGCCGAGATTGACGGGACAGTGCAGGAAGTAAAGGAATCAATATATACCTACGATGAGAGATTGCTGAAAGCGTTCAAGGAGTACAGTGATAAGGAAGCGGTTGAGCCAAAAGATATGTTGCACTTTGTGTTCAGGTTCGTAGAAGGATTGAGATCTGAAATAGGTCAGATGATTAGGAGTCATTTGATTTGCTGGCAAGCGAAGCCAATTGATGAGGTATTGCAGTATGCAAAATACTGTAGTGATGAGATTGAGTTGAAGCAGAAAAAGTTGAAGGAGAAAGCAATGGTAAGGCAGGTCAAAATGGAGTGCAGAGAGCTTTAGTGCAACAGATGCCGCAACAGCAGGTAACTGTTATGTTCCAACCTCAGATGAGAGTCAGGGGTCATGGAATCAATATGAATCGTGGTCCGGATTTGAGTAATGTAGTGATTCAGAATGATGTGCAAGGGATGGAAAAGATGTTACCGTGTCATCTATGCGGAAACGTGAGACACTGGAAGCGGGAGTGTCCGTTGATGGTGCAGGATGGTGTTGTTCAGCAAAGTGGTGATGTCAATACATTTCAAACTGTGAAAGTCCCTAGAATGAGAGGACTTAATCCGAATTTTCTGAATCAAGTGCAGAACTTTCAGCCAATGCAGCAGGTGCAAATGCCACGTGCACAAGTGACACAGTTGCAAAAACATGCAGCAGTAGGTTCCTATGGTACCTAGACAGCAAATGCAGATACCCCAAGCCCTGATGGAGCAGCAACAGGTGATGCTTACTCAGCAGGTCACAGGTCAGAGACAAGACAGAAGTAGAAACAGAGTGCACTAATTCCCGTTACATAGTGAGAATGAAATAAACGATGAATGGATGAGTGTTAGTTCGGATGAAGAGCCATGTATGCTTGCAGCCTCACTAGAAGTAGATCAACGAGGACCTTTTGTGAAGGGAAAGGTGATGGGTCACAGGGTTTCATTCTAGTGGACACAGTGAGAAGTACAGAAGCTCCAAACTTACCTCTTTCAGGCAGAACAGTTCAGGTTGTGGGAGGAGCAAACAGACAGCTGATAAATCTGATCACAGATCCAGTACAGGTTGAGATTGGCAGCTTTCAGGGACTGCATAAGTTTGTAGTCTGTGACTCAAGTCCAGTGTCTCTACTCTGAAGGGACTTGTTGTGCAAAACCAGATGTTCGATTAGTTGTTTGACTGCTGGAATAGAGGTTCAGACGAATAGTGATGATGAAGAAGAACAAACTCCTGAAACTGAGACTGAAAACATTAATAAAGAATACCCATTGATTGAATTTTTCCCGATGTTTACTGTGAAATAATTAAATGCAGATTTACAAGGAACAGTACATGAAAATGTGTGGGACCTGACAGGTAAAGAAGTGGGTTTGATCAAGGGAGTGGAGCCGATTAAGATTACTTTGAAGCCGAATGCAGTGTTTCCGCAGATTCCACAGTATAACATGGCACAAGATGTTCTGATGACAGTGTCACAAATAACTGGAGAGAAGTGTTGAGTAGTCCATGTAATTCACCGATAATGGGCCTGAAGAAGCCGTGTGGGAAAGTGCGCATTGTGCAGGATTTGCAAAAAGTGAATGCCTTGGTGGTCAAGCGTTGTCCTGTAGTGCTGAACACAGCAGTAATATGGTTTCAGATTCCATGCACTGCTGAGTGGTTCACAGTAGTTGATTTGTCACAAGCTTTCTTTTCTGTGCCTCTTCAGCCAGTTCTTTTTAGTTTCAAATTCCTAGACAGAGTCTATAGCTGGTGCAGGCTTCCTCAAGGGTACATGGAGTCACTGTCTCAGTTCAATCAGATTTTGAAAAAGAACTTGGAGTCATTGGAACTACTGTACCAATCGACTCTAGTGCAGTACATTGATGACTTATTGATTGCATCCAAGACAAGTGTAAATATGACTTGATTGCCCTGTTGAATCATTTGGGAAAATTGGAAATAAAGTGCCACCTTTGAAATTGCAGTATTGTCAGAAGTCAGTGAAATACTTGGAATACCAAATTGAGAAAGGGTAGAGGAAAATCTCCAGGGAGAGGATTACAGTGATATTGTAGAGAAGTCCACCGACTTCACAGTGAGATGTCAGGATGTTTCTAGAAATGGTAAGCTATTGTCATCAGTGGATTCCAAATTTCGATGAAATTGCTAAGCCATTGCAGCAGCTGACACATACGGAGGTTACAGATCCCATTACCTTAGATCAAGACCAGATGAAAGCATTCACTGAGTTGAGGGAAAGTTTGTGCAGAGCTCAAGCATTGGGAATGCCTGATTATACGAAGCCATTCACATTGTTGTGTCTTGAACGTGATGCTTGTTCTTTGTCTGTCTTGACATGGAGGTGCTTATTGCCCAGTAGCCTATTTTTCAGCTACCTTGGACCTAGACACAGCAGCTTTACCAGGCTGTTTGCAGCCAGTTGCCGCAGTTGGTCAAAGCCTTTCACAATGTGAGGGAGTAGTGATGGGGTACCCTCTAATGGTAATGGCTCCTCACTCTGTTGAGATTTTACTGACAAGGACGAAAACACAGTATTTGACAGATGCAAGACTGAAAAGGTATGAGACAAGCATTCTAGGTGCTCCAAATGTAACATTGAAAAGATGTACAGTGCTGAATCCAGCAACATTACTTCAAAGTGATACTGTTGAGATTGAAAAAGAGAAAGACATTGAGCATGATTGTCTTGATGTAACTGAATTGTGCACAAAACCAAGACCGGATATCAGGGATACACGATTGGAAGAAAATGACCAAATTGTCTATGTTGATGGCTCATGTCTCAGAGATGGTACAGGGACATTGAGGGCAGGATATACTGTATGTACAATCACAGGTACATTAGAAGCTTCCTGGCTTCGAGGTGTATATTCTGCACAAGTGGCAGAATTGGTAGCTCTTACTAGAGCGTGCCATGTTTCTGCGAGACTGAGAGTCACAATTTGTTCTGACAGCCAATATGGATTTGGAATTGTTCACAATTTTGGTCAATTGTGGGGCAAAGAGGTTTTCTGACCTCTACTGGTTCACCAGTAAGAAATGGCAATAGAATAAAAGAATTGCTGTATGCAATACAGTTCCCTAAATAAATTGCAGTGGTAAAATGCAGTGCACATCAAAAGACACAGGACTACATCTCACTAGGAAATGGATATGCGGATCAAGTTGCAAGGTTTTGCAGATTGAACTGTATATCATTCAAAGACAAGTGGGAACTGATGTCAGAAGACGATAACACATGTACAAGTTTTGCATTGAAAGTAATTAATACCTTGGAAGGGTTGGAAACATTGCAAGATAATGTTGACAAGGAAGAAAAACGACTTTGGTCCAAATTAAAATGTGTCTAGCGTCCTGATGAGATTTGGGTTCCTGAGGAAGGTAAGACGGTCCTGCCCAATAGTTTATTGTCACAAATGGCCCGTTACTACCATGGTCAGGCACATATTGGGAGGGATGCAATGGTTTGATTGTTCAAAATTGACTGGTTCAATCCTAAGTTTAGGCAGGCAGCAGAGGCAGTATGTCATCGCTGTATAGTTTGTCAGCAACTAAATGTGGGAAAAGGGACAGTGGTGAACTTGAGCCACATTGGAAGAGCAGGAAGTCCATTCAGCAGAATGGAATTGGATTTAATTGAAATACCTGGGTGTGGAGGTTTGAAGTACGTGTTGGTGATTGTGTGTGTTTTTAGTCACTGGATCGAAGCATATCCTACAAGAAGGAATGACAGTCTCACAGTAGCAAAGTTGTTACTTAGGGAGTTGATACCATGTTTCGGGTTTTGATCTCATTAGAATCAGAGAGGGGAACTCACTTCAACAACGAGGTGATTAAACTCTTATGTGCCGCATTAAATATTGAGCAAAAGTTGCATTGTAGTTACCGCCTTGAAGCATCAGGACCAGTGGAACAGATGAATGGTACCTTGAAATCAAGAGTTGCAAAGATGTGTGCAACTACGAATCTGAAATGGCCAGATGCATTGACTTTGGTGTTGATGACGATGAGAAATACATCAGACAGGAAGACAGGGCTGTCGCCCCACGATATCCTCATGGGCAGAGCAATGAGATTGCCATCAGTTCCAGCCAAATGCACTTGTAAACATTACAGATGATATGGTGTTGGACTATTGCAAGGATCGGGCTGATGTGGTTTGCTCTTTCTCTCAGCAGGTGCAGGCCATTACCCTGCCACCCATCAACAATCCAGGAAACAATCTAAAAGCTGGTGACTGAATCGTTGTCTGAAAGCATGTTAGCAAGACGTGTCTAGAGCCGCGTTGGAGAGGTCCTTATCAGGTGATCCTGACAACTACGACAGCTGTGAAGTGTGCAGGACTCCTGAGCTGGATACACGTGAGTCACACAAAGAAGTTGGTATATCCACAGGATCATGAAGAAGCATTGATGAAAGCACCAACAACAGCGAAACAGGTGCCACACCTGAACCAGAAAAGGAGCCAATAGAATCTGAAGTTGAAACAGAGCTTGTGGAAGATGGTTCTATTACTCATGTAAGAGACAAGAATGAAGAATTATAGGAGGATGCAGAAGAATCTATCTCAACAGATACAGCAGGAGAACCTAGTTCAGCAGAGGTTCTCCCAGAAGCAGACGGTGTTGAAAAGCAGACAGAGCAAGGGCCAGATCAAGAGGGGCAAAGAGTTGAGACGGATCAAAGTCAAGGTGATCCAACTCCTCCTGAGCCCATTGCAGGTCCATCAAGAGAAAACACCATAGTGAAAGAGAAGAATACTGACAGAAGGATTGAGGAAAGGAGATAATTGGCCTGAGTTGCAAGTGGGAAAAGAAAAGAATTGGTCATAAATGAGACAATAGAGGAAGAAGTAGGTACTACAAGAAAAGAAAAAGTGAGTTAAGGAGAACTAAGTGGTGATCGAAGGTTGAAAAGAAAGAGAATAGCAAGTCAGCATTACCTGCGTCCTGAATGGGCATATGCAACTACCAATGAATGGCAACACAAGTTTATGTCCTTTTGTTTTGATAAAGAAGTTCTGAGTCAGTACTTTGATGTAACCTGAAGGTGAACAGATAACTGAATTGTCGAGCTAATCTGGAAAAACCTAAAAGAGACTGTTGAAATATAAACAGGAAGAGACATTGATAACCTGCTTTGACACAAAACCGATTGTGACAAGCTGCTAATCGAGTTTTGACAAAGAAAAGGGTTCTTGGATGTGAAACTGAACTGTGAGAGAATAATTTTTTACTGCACTTTGTAAAAGAGTTACTTTTGATTTCTAATTCTTTACAGATTATAGAGATAAATAATCAAGGTAGAAATGCTAGATGCTGTAGATATATGAGTGTTGGATTGGCAATTATATGTGGGATCTTGTTTACAGTATATTGATGATTGTGGGAATGTGTGAGGAATAAGGCTGGTCGCGGTCCAGGTCCCGCCCGAAACTCCGCTGCGCGTATTTGCGGCGCTTCATGCGCACCACTTTTCATCCCCTCTTGTTCTAGAAGTGGTTATCAGCGTCGACTGCCCTGAGGTAAAGGTCATGTAGCTGCAGGGTCAGGACACTGATGGACAAGATGCACTTATCAGTGCTATTCCATGAATGGACTAAGATTCCCAGGTTTCTAGGGGCAGCGACCATCTTGGGGTGTGGCAGGCCTATAAAGCCAAGCCACACCCAAGCACATTGCTCACTATTTTGAAGACTTCGATGCAGTCAGACCTCGTGGGGGTTCCTCTGAAGAAGTTCCTGCAATGCAGATTGACAGCAAATCGGAGTATCCTTGTTTCCATGGTGAATTCAGATACGAGTAGGTCGTGCTTGTAGCAGTAAGGTCTTGATGAGCCCAATCTTGAAGGGAGTTGTTACTTCCAAAAGTAAAGCGCCCGATAGCACAACAAGCAAAGCGCTCCTGGCACAACAATAAAAGTGCTTCAGGCCAAACGAGTAAAGCACCCTTGGCACGATAATCAAAGTGCTTCAGTCCACACGAGTAAAGCGCCCCTGGCAAGACAATCAAAGGCGCTTTAGGTCACACGAGTAAAGCACCCTTGGCACGACAATCAAAAGCATTTCAGGCGACACGAGTAAAGCGACCTTTGCACGACGGTCAAAGCGCTTCATGCCACATGAGTAAAGCGCCCCTTAGCACAATGAGCAAAGCGCTTCAGGTCACAAGAGTAAAGCGCCCTTGGCATGACAATCACAGCGTTTCAGGCCACATGAGTAAAGCGGTCCTGGCACGAAGATCAAAACGCTTCAGGCCACATGAGTAAAGCACCCCTTAGCACAACGAGCGTAGGGCTTCAGACAAAGCAAGTAAAAGTGCTCTCTGGCATAATGAACAAAGCGCTTCATGTATGATGATCAATGCGCTTCATGAACAACAAACAAGGCGCTTCTGCCCAACTAACACAGCGCTTCAAGTTCAATGAGTAAAACTTTCAGGCCTTAGTAGTAAATGTGAAAACGTTTTGGAAATAAGCAAATTATAGTTTCCTTGTTTTTTGGGAAGCATAATATGTGAGATACATATTTAAGTTTTTGAGAATTTCTAGCCTGAGATCAAACGTTTATGTTATAAATGTATAATTGTTACATGATTGATATTCAGAGTATGACCATAGTCCAAAGCTCTTGCCATCTCTAGGTTCAGAGGTTGCAGTTTGTTCTTGTTCCATGATTCAAAGAAGGGGCTACGCCCAATTCACAAAGGGTCTCAATCTGATACCACGGAGTCGCCTTTATTCAAAAGTCTATTGGTGAGTTATACTGTTATGAATGAGAATATGCATATTTGTTCTAATCGTTTCTTTTCAGATCTCTCTCCCTGCAGTTCCCTACCCTAATTCCCTTCCCCCGCCTGGCTTCATCCTAACTCTGTGCTCTGATATTTTTCTGAGTTGATGATGCCAGGAGGTGGGCCTTTGTTCAGCAGCATGCAGATCCAGAGGAAAGGGCACTGTGACAGAATAGTGAGCCCACAAGTTAATACTTTCCTCTTGGTCTGTACGCGAGCTGTGCAAAATGGCCACCTTAGATACCCTTATGCAAGTAGTCACTCAAATGCAAAGAGATTTCACAGACACAAAGTAACCCAGTTGCAGAGTAAGGTGTATGGTTCTGAATTTGAGTCCCGTCCTACACTTTCCACACCTACTAACATAGCTGTGAATGTGCCGACACAGATTCCTTTAGCTGCACCAGAAAGGTTTTTCTCACACAGGTGGAACTACATTTTACTTGTCGTCCCAGTGCCTTTCTGGGCGCAAAATCTAGAATTGCATTCCTTATATTCTATCTGAATGGTAATGCAGCTACTTTTGCAGTGCCTTTAGTCCGATCAGACAGTCCCATTTTGTATAATTGGTGTCGTTTTGTAGAAGAATTTGAAAAGGAATTTGATAGGTGCACAATTACTATGTCTGCAAACAAAGAGTTACTAGAATTACGCCAAGGAAACAAAGACTTGATAGCGTATTTGTCATACTTCAATCGGTTAGTAGTAGAAACCGCTTGGCCAGAGGAAAAAAGGTCAGCAGTATTTTATCAAGGGCTAAAAGACGAACTGAAAGACCTATTAGCCCAAGATGAACTGCAACCGGAAACTTGTACTGATATAATTAATCTAACCCTGCAGCTAGATCATAGACTCTCAGAAAGAAAAGGAGTAAGGAAAAAACAGGAAAAACCCAACTGGCAAATGGAAAGGTCTAGACACCTTCAGTTGTCTTCAGATCCTATTATAAAACAGATGGATATCGGAACTGTTCGCCCATCATTCACCAAAGAGGAGAAAGACAACGGCGAAGAAATGGACAGTGTCTGTATTGTGGAAAAAGAGTCATTTCGTAAAGGAATGTCAAAAGAAACCCAAGGATAAAATTGATCCAACATCTGTGACAAAGAAAAAGATAGTGATTGCTTTGGAAAACTATAGAGCCCAAGAAAAAACAAAGGGGATCTCTTGGGCAAATTGACAATCCCTTCAGTGTGTTCTTGCACAAATCGTTATGTCAAACATTTTCGAGTTCTAGCACAACAGACTGTTCAGGGAAAAAGATATAATGTACAAGTTCTAATTGATTCAGGGGCAACAGGAAATTTTGTGGACCAAAAACTGCACTAGACTTGCATATACCCAGTGTCAAGAAAAAGGTTCCTGAAGTTGTTTATGCAGTTGATGGTAGTGAATTGGCAGGAGGCCCCGCTACTAAACAAACCTCACAAATGCAAATGATTTGCAAAGATGATGGGAATCTGAACCACTGTGAGATAATTTGCTTCGATATAATCCAAGTACCCCAATTTGGTTTTATTTTAGGAATGCCGTGGTTAATGTTAGTCAATCCATGCATAGACTGGCACAACCAGGTTTTGCATTTTTCTTCTTCCTCTTGTTTAAAAAAAGGTCTTCAACCAAGACGAGACAAAGAAGGAAATCTTCAACACTCTATTGCTACTGCAGTCGAAAAGAAAATTGATCTGCCATCACAGTATTCAGAATATACTAACGTTTTCTGTGAAAAGAAAATGAGCTCCTTACCACCTCACAGGCCGTACGACTGTCAGATCGACCGACATTGTACCCAGCGCCAATATACCAAATTGTAGAATCTATACATTATCAGAGAAAGAAAATCAAGTCCTACGAGAATACCTTGATCAATGCTTATCCAATGAGCTAATTCGGCCATCTGGCTCTCCAGCGGCTTCTCTGCTGTTTTTCGTATCCAAAGCTAATGGGGAATTGAGACCTTGTATTGACTTTAGAGTGATGAACAAGATCCCTGTTAAAAATAGATATCCACTACCTCTCATTCCAGTCTTGATAGACCAGGTAAAATCCACTGTTATTTACACCAAACTTGACTTACGAGGTGCTTATCATCTAGTTCGAATTTGAGAGGGAGATGAGTGGAAAACGGCTTTTAAGATTCGTCATGGTCTCTTTGAATATCCAGTGATGCCCTTTGGTCTATGTAATGCCCCAGTAGCTTTCTAATATTTCCTAAATGATGTTCTGAGAGAATACCTAGACATCTTTGTCATCGTTTATATTGACAATATATTGATCTATTCAAACTCTGAAGAAATACATAAAGAACATGTGAAAAAGGTATTACAAACTCTACGTAACCATAATTTGTTTTGCAAATTAAGTAAATGTGAATTCCATACCAAAGATGTTGAATTTTTGGGAGTCATTTTAACACCTGGAGGCATGCAAATGACTGAAAGAAAAATTCAAGCTGTATCAGAATGGCCCACACCAAAATCAGTACGTGACATCCAATGTTTTTTGGGTTTTGCCAATTTTTATCAACGCTTCATCCATCACCTCTCCCAAAAGGTAGCACCAATTACCAAATTGCTAAGTAAAAAGGCTGTCTTCAACTGGTCCCAAGAGACAGAGGAAGCATTTCAAGACTTTAAAAAGGCCTTTACTTCAGCTCCCATTCTAGCTCATCCCAATGTGGAGAAACCATTCATTGTGGAAGCCGATGCATCCGATGTCGCTGTCGGGGCCATCCTGTCCCAATGTCACAGAGAAACTGGACAATTGCATCCCATAGCATATGTGTAAAGAAAACTGAATGAAGCAGAACAGAATTACTCCATAGCAGAAAAAGAATTACTAGCAATTTACAATGCTTTCAAAGAATGGAGACATTATCTATTGGGAGCAAAACACACCATAATTGCATACTCTGACCATAGAAACTTACAATTTATGAGCTCTGCTAGGTTACTAACTCCCGGGCAACTGAGATGGATGTTATTCTTTGCAGAATTTGATTTCATAGTGACTTTTAGACCAGGAGAAGGTAATCATAAGGCCGATGCATTGTCTAGACAAGATTCTTCAATCTCACATACTGAACAAAAACAACAAGGCCTATCTCTACACGAATCTCGAGTATTCTTGCCTACTGAGGAGTTAAGAGAGACAGCTTTTCATTGGTTGCATAGTCATCCTCTGGCAGGTCATCCAGGTCCTCAAAAAACACTAGAACTCAGGAAAAGGTATTTTTGGTGGCCTACATTTGTTCATGACTTAAAGCAAATGCTACAATCATGTTAAGTACGTGCAAGATGCAAAAGCGAACATAGCAAGCCTAAAGGTCTATTGATACCTCTACCCGTTCCCAATCATCCAAGGGAAAATATCTCTGTGGATTTTATTACTGGTCTTCCCCAAGTAAAGCAATTTTCAACCATTTTAGTGGTGGTGGATAGTCTTACCAAATATGCTCATTTCATTGCATGTAAAGGTCTCCCAACATTCGACACCTTAGCAACTATCATCTTAGAAAACATTGTTTGCCTTCATGGACTCCCAAGAGTCATCCTCTCTGATAGAGGGACACATTTTCTGCACGTTGTGGCAGCAATAGTACAAGGCTTTACGAATTGATTTGACTTTATCCACTAGTTATCATCCACAAACGGATGGTCAAACAGAGAGACTGAACCAAACTCTAAAACAATACTTACGATGTTATGCAACAAAGTCTCTTAAAACCTGGCTGGAAGTCTTGTGTCGCTTGCAGAACTGGCTTGTAACAACTCTCACCACTCTTCAATAAACTCAACTCCTTTCTATGGTTTATATGGGCGTCATCCACACATTTTGCCAGTTACGCTACCTGCTTCTACTCAAACCACTCCAGCAGTCGTGGACATGTTAACACACATGAAAAGGTACATTCACAATTGCAAACAAATCTACACAAAGCAAAGACAAAATATAAAATGCAATATGACAAAAAACACCAGCCTGGTCCTCAGTATACAGATAAAGATAGAGTTTGGTTATCCTCGAAAAACTTTGTATTCAAAACTAAAAATATGTTTCATCCAAGATTCATAGGGCCATATGAAGTTCTGCGACAAGTGAACCCTGTAACATATAAACTAAAATTGCCACCGTCCTTGAAAATTCATCCGGTGTTTCACACTTCACTTCTTAAACCTGCATCGCCCTCAAGTGTCACACAGCCTGCTCCTCTATTAGCCCAAGTTAATTGGGAATATGAGGTGTGATCTATCTTAGGCACTAGATATTGTGGGTCTCCCCTTTGGTACTTAGGCCCTCATTACGACCCTGGCAGACGGGGGAGAAGTGGCGGTAATACCGCCAACAAGCCGGCAAAATCAAAATTGATTAATGACCATGGCGGTTACCGCCATGGTCATCCGCCACTTCTCCACTCCGACCGCCAGGGTGGTGATGGCCGCTGGGCTGGAGACTTCAGTCTCGAGGCCGGCACCAGACCGCCGGCGGTATCAGGACCCTGCATACCGCAATGGATTTTGTGTGGTTTGGAACCGCCATGAAATCCATGGTGGTAGGCACTATCAGTGCCAGGGAATGCCTTACCTGGCACTGATAGGGGTCTCCGCTGCCCCCATCCCCCTCCCCTGAGTCCTCCACCCACACCCCAAACCCCCTACCGTCCCCCAAAGGTGGTAGTACCCCACTTCCCACACCCCCCACATCAACACCCCCCCCTTCACGCACACAGACACCACCACCACATATACCGACACACATACTAACAAACATTCCAGCAGACACACACATTCGTACACGCACACATACATACAGACATACACGCACATATACTCACAGTCAAACATACAGACAGACACGCACACATTTCCAAACACACAACACCACCCCCACATGCATACACGCACTCACACACCCCCTCTACACACTCACACACACACACCCATGCACGCACACACCACACAACACCCCCCCACTGCCCTCCCATAACGGACAATCACCTTACCTGTTCCGGTGATCCTCCGGTAGGGGACAGGATCCATGGGGGCTGCTCTGCCACCAGCACCCCGTCACCAGAACACCGCCACACCAAATCATGGGACGTGATTCCGTGGGTGGTGTTCTGATGACGGGCGGTGGAGGTGGAACAGCCTCCACTTCCCCGCCGACCGCCAGTATGGCTGCCGGCGGCTCTCCATCCGAAAAAGGATGGAGGGCTGCCAGCAGTCATAGTACGCTGGGCGGAAAACCGCTTGCACTGGCGGTCTTCAGTGCAGCAGTACCTCAGCGGTCTTTCCAAAAGACCACCAAGATCAAAATGAGGGCCTTAGTGTCTTGGAAGGGATACGGACCAGAAAATGCCTCATCACAATCTGCAGGACATGTCCATGCACCACGTTTGGTGCGACACTTTCATCTCCTCCATCCTGATAAGCTGGGCCCTGGACAGCACTTGGAAGAGGGGTGTAATGTCAGGAATAAGGCTGTGCGCGGTCCAGGTCCCGCCCGAAACTCCGCTGCTCGTATTTGCGGCGCTTCATACGTACCACTCTTGTTCTAGAAGTGGTTATCAGCGTCATCTGCCCTGTGGTAAAGCTCATGTAGCTGCAGGGTCAGGACATTGGTGGACAAGATGCACTTATCAGTGCTATTCTATGAATGGACCACAATTCCCAAGTTTCTAGAGGCAGCAGCCATCTCGGGGTGTGGCAAGCCTATAAATCCCAGCCACACCCAAGCACATTGCTCACCATTTTGAAGACTTGATGCAGTCAGACCTCTTGGGGGTTCCTCGGAAGAAGAGCAGAGTTCCTGCATGGCAGATTGACAGCAAATCGGAGTATCCTTGTTTCCATGGTGAATTCAGATACGAGTAGGTCGTACTCGTAGCGGTAAGGTCTTGATGAGCCCAATCTTGAAGGGAGTCGTTACTTCCAAAAGTAAAGTACCCCTTAGCACAACAAGCAAAGCGCTTTCAGTTCAAAGAGTAAAGCGCTCCTGGCACGACGATAAAAGCACTTCAGGCCAAACGAGTAAAGCGGCATTGGCGCAACAGTAAAAACAATTCGGACCACGTGAGTAAAGCCTTAGCACAACGAGCAAAGCGCTTCAGGCCACACATGTAAAGCGCCCTTGGCACGATAATTAAAGAGCTTCAGTCCACACGAGTAAAGCACCCTTGGCATGACAATCAAAGGCGCTTTAGGTCACACGAGTAAAGTGCCCCTGGCACGACCATCAAAAGCGTTTCAGGCCACACTAGTAAATGGACCTTGGCACAATGAGCGTAGGGCTTCAGACAAAGCTAGTAAAAGCGCTCTCTGGCATAATGAACAAAGCGCTTCATGTATGATAATCAAAGCGCTTCATGAACAACAAACAAGGTGCTTCTGCCCAACTAACAAAGCGCTTCAAGTTCAATGAGTAAAACTTTCAGGCCTTAGTAGTAAATGTGAAAACGTTTTGGAGATAAGCAAATTATAGTTTCATTGTTTTTTGGGAAGCATAATATGTGAGATACATATTTAAGTCTTTGAGAATTTCTAGGCTGAGATCAAACGTTTATGTTATAAATGCATAATTGTTACATGATTTATATTCAGAGTATGACCATAGTCCAAAGCTCTTGTCATCTCTATAGTCAGAGGTTGCAGTTTGTTCTTGTTTCATGATTCAAAGAAGGGGCTATGCCCAATTCACAAAGGGTCTCAATCTGATACCACGGAGACGCCTTTATTCAAAAGTCTATTGGTGAGTTATACTGTTAAGAATGAGTATATGCATATTTCATCTAACCGTTTCTTTTCAGATCTCACTCCCTGCAGTTCCATACCCTTATTCCCTTCCCCCCGCCTGGCTTCATCATAACTCTGTGCTCTGATAGCTTTCTGAGTTGGTGACACCAGGAGGTGGACCTTTTGTTCAGCAGCGTGCAGATCCTGAGGAAAGGGCACTGTGACAGAATGTCTGCTCTTGATATGAAAGGAGCCACTCATACTTCTGCTCCTGAAACTACAACACTAACGGCTTTGGAGAAGTTTAAATTAGCATGATTATACTAATGCTCAAGGAAAACTTTCTTCTAATGTCTTCTATCGCTTGTTGAGTGAGTATTTTGAAACAATTGTTGCAAGGGATTTTCTTGTGTGTACGCAAATTCCTTCATCAATAGAGGAAGGAGTTAATTACCACAGCTTACCATTAACATATGGAATAAGCTGTAGTCTGCAACTAACGAGGTTCTATAATCAAGCGTATATACAATATTTTTACTCCAATTATGATGTGTTTTCGTTTGTTCCTACAATTAGATATTTGAGTAGAGTAGCTAAAGAGCATGATATAATATTAGTTAGAGGATTCTTTTAGCCAACACTAATATTTGGAACCGCAGACGTGCATAAGAACAACCTTACGTGCTTGCTTACACCTTTAGAGATAAGCTTCATAGGGCATACTGATGACAGGAGAAAGGCATTCAAAGAAAATTTAGAAAAAGGTTTCGAGAAAAGGACTTACAAGAATGATTATGCTTATACTGCCATTAAAAACAAGGAAAATTAGCATTCGATGCATTACATGTAGGAAAGCTTTGTATATATAGGCCAAAATCACTCACCAACACTTTATTTGTGGGAACGAGTGAAAGTAGGCATGTGTTTTTGTTTCAGAGTAAGTGGGCGTTTATGCTGAAAGGTCAGGACCCTGCGATTCCTGGGATTTATTATATTTGTGGACTAAATGCTTATTACCGTCTTCCAAAAGGATGGTATGGGACATGTTATTTGGGGATAGATTTCCCAAAGATTTATCAGATAGATGACTTGAAGAAGTTTCTGAAATAAACTGAATTACATCATAATCGACAGAGGAGAGAAACCTCTTCTGCAGTTGTGGGAGATATCTTTGGTGCAGTGATTACTTCAGTGGGAGTCATCCTAAATTCGATCAAGATATGAAAGTTGTCTACTATTCTGGATAACATGCTGACAAACTTTACAGGGGCAATACTCCTTATAGATACTGAATTAGCAGCGGATAAAGCTATTAAGCGTCAAAATAGGCTTGCTTTAGACATTCTTTTAGCGAAAGATGGCGGAGTTTGTAAGATGATTAATTCTAAGCATTGTTGCTCATATATTCCAAATAATGATAGGGAGATAAGAGACTTACTCACTAACCTGACTAACTCAAGTAAAGATGTAAAAGATTTGAAAGAACCATGAGTTTGGGGAAAGGTTGGTAAAGGATTTGCTTCAGTGGGAAATTGTCTTCGTCAAATTTGGGATGGGGTATTATTAAAAATCATACTGGGAATATTAATTGTGATTGCTTGTATATTAGGAATATGGGTTTAATGTAAATTACAGGGAAAGAATCTATAGAGAAGATTTGAGAAGAAGACAAAATACCGATGAAACAGAATTATGAAAACAATGATGGTGAAGAAAGGTGTAATGATATATTTAGTCATCAGAGGAGGGATTGCTGATTCAGATATGCTAATTAGAAATTATTAATGAATGTTTATGTGTTTTGATGACAAGAAGTTGATAGAAAAATTTAATGTAGAGGAATTAATGTGCATGATTGAAAATGTGCCCATGGAGAGTGGCACCAGTTTATGAAATTTGTACTAAAAAGATGAAAAATACATAAAATATTGAAAATGCATAATAATAATGTAGTAGTATGTCATATTGAGATGTATAACATGTTTTGCATTATATTGTAGAGCTAACTTAGCTGAAGTTGTGGCCTAGTTTTGCCAGGCCTCATGAGAAGCAGAATTACTAGTGCACTATAGAGAAGCTGATGCATTGAACTGACCATGAACCGCGTATGTTAATAAAATCTGCTTAGCTAGAATTTTCTGCAATGTACCAACGGACAGGAGATGATGGAACTGACATGTAAGAAATCTGGTGTAGGACACCCTCAATGTACTTTCCCAGGACTTGAACAATAGAGGCACTGACTGGAGAAGAAGCTGCAACATTTTCGATACCTGGTGAGCCAGATTATGAGGACATTTTACAGTGAACCAATCAACAAACTGAGAACGGCGTAATATTAGAATTCATAGAATTGTGAAATTAATATTATTGGGTAGAGTAATAACTGGTGATTGACTGACCAACTAGGAATTGGGGGGATGGACTGGAAAACCTTAATAAAAAGTAATGACAAAGGGTAAAAACTTCAGATGATGCGAGGGGAGAACTGATGCAGATATTAGATGTCAGAAGATGCGATTCGAGATTCTGTCATTGGGCTTATGCTCTTGAGAGCCTGATGCGTTGTTGATCAATTGATGACCTGAAGATGAAGACTGACTTTGTTGCTGATCCATTCTGTGGATAGGTAGCTATGACAATGTGACTGTTAACTTTTTGTGTCTTTCTTTCTAGGTACCAACTACGCTGTTTAAATAGTTTTTTTTTTCTTTTAGCTAGATGTTTTTCTAAATTTGTGTTCTAAATTGTTTTCGCATGAAGTCCCACATGCTAATGCTAATCTGGGTTAGGTATGGTTCCTTTGGGTGACATTGACATTGACAAATGATTGACAAACCGATTGCTGAACTCTGCTATTAATGTTGTTATATTCATCTTTGTTGGCTTATGCTGAAGCATTCGAACATATGTTTTCTCAAATTCTGATTAGATTATTTTATTGGTGGTCATTAATGAACTAATTCTGAGTTGATTGAATAAAGTTTGAATTAATCTCATGACTTGGAATTGTAAGAATTAGGGAAATTAAAATGTATAAAACGTATAATTGAGTTGTGGTTATTCATGAATTGTTGATATATTGTGTAATGTTTAATGATTCTTTTAGTGGTTATTAATTGATTACATTGATTTTTTATGACACTGGTCACCACATGGCTAGGATACTTCATGCGATCCAAAAGGTTAATCGGCCTATATGCGTCCCCTTTTAAGTTTGCTTACTAAGGACCAGGCGCTCTAGCACCTCCAAACTTATAGTTTGACCACTCTTTCTGCAACATAAATCTTTCCAGCAGTTTCCTTTTCTTGGAACATATTTCCATAGGAGAGAATCTAATCAATGTTTGACCCCTATGCACAACAGCATTCATATCCGGGTTTTGCAAGATAATTTTGTCACCTTCAAAAATTCTATCCCAAAACTATAACGGTGTATGGTGATTGTAAATCTGCTAACACAGTCATCATTTTCACCCCAATGTCTGTCTCAAACTCTCGCATGATTGCTTTACCTTCAGTTTCTTAGCTGTTTAACACCAGATATTTGCAAGTCGTTTATTTAAAATCATTATGCATTTTTCAGCTTCCTGCACCACATAGGTTTGCACCCTGTAATTTGTCCTCTTCTGAAAATAAAACACATGCCTGTCTAGTACAACAATACTTTCATCCTCAAAATTATTTTTCAACTTTTCTACCGAAATTTCTTAAAAGTTTCTGGGTTCACCTTTCTCAATCACTGTTGTTAACTCCTCAGTGTTTTTAAAGCTATTCCTTCACAGAACACTAAACTTGTTTTTTACGTGTGGTGAATGTTTTTCCTTTAGTTGCGATTGACCACCTCCAAGAGGCACAGATGATGATGTGACATGCTGGCAGTAGCCATACTACAACTAAACCAGAACTGAGTGGAAAATAAGAAGTAAAAACCAAATGATTAATTTAATAAACTGTGGTTGTGAAATGGTGGGCAGTCAAGCAGAACTTGACCGGTGTTGCAGAATTTAAAGTGAGCACTAGTTATATTACATTATTTAAATTAAAATAAATAACATTTTACAAAGAAAAAAAAAAGTTAAACTTACCTTATCAGTCTATAGCACATCCCAGCACGTCCTTGATGTTCTCCATTCCCTGCCTCTAACTCCTTCGAACTTGTGGTCTCACAGCCATCTCCCTTATCCAATCCAGACACTGCTCTCATGATGTTAACAATGTTAAGCAACATGAGTGAGGTACCTGGATTTGCTGGAGCATGCTGGCTTAGCACTCCCAAAGGCATGGGAGGACTGCGCCAGCTCTCCACCTTATTGTCTAAGACAGCTAGGTTGGAGAGGTTTGAATTGCGCATGTCGGACTGGCCGTCACAACATAGCTGGCCAAACCGACATGCACACTTCAAACTGGCCCGCCCTACCTTTACACTTAGTTTGGCTGCAGAGAGTATAAAATAAATGGTAATAAAATAATTTTATTACCATTTTATTTTTCATGCTTTCTACACAGCAGTGGGGGTGAAGTGGGCTGATGCTCCTCCGCTCTTATGGAGGAACCGCTACTGAATAACTGTGTTGCCATAACTCCAATCACATCTGAACCTATATATTCAAAATTGTCATCAGTAGTTGTTGCATGATCAGGATATCAGGCTATTCTTTTGTCTTCTGCAGTTCCATAAAGATTATCCCTAAATTTATAAAATACAGTTTGAAAATTGTTCCGCATTACTTTTGGTCTGATACCTATGTACTTGTCCTGTCATAAACTGTGCAACCTAGTGAGCAATGCAAGTTAGCAACAAGTTCCAAATAATATAGAGTTGTTTGCTGGCATTCTCCATTTGAACCATCAGCATCCTCCTTTTAAAAAAACATGGCCACCACAATAACGCGACCCTCACGTTGCAAGTTCACATTGCAGATGACTTGTGTGCTTTTTGTGTTGGCACTCATCACTGGAAAGCACAGAAGCTCATGGTTTGCACCACCCACTTTGCAACAATGCATGACATGCATAGTAGGTTTTGAAAGTGCTTGCTCTGTTTGAATCATATGCTTCATAGAAAGAGGTTCGGCTGTGAGGTGCTCCTCCTCTGCACAAGCCTGCTGCTTGTCCTCATATGTTGAGCCTCATATTCAACACAGGAGAGAATGTTTTTGTTTTGTGGTACTAAAAATTGATTCAATCAATGAGCGACCACAGAAAAAACCCAGCAGGAAAACTGTTTTTCAGAAACTACTGAAAACGCATTCTCTAAGACAAAATCGTACTCCCACAACAAAATCAAAGCTCTTGATGTCCCCCTTAATGAAACATAGGCAATTGTGAATATTTTTATTAATCCTGCCATTACATGCCATTACTTTTACATCATCAACAGAGATGAATGTACCTGGTTATACTTGCTTTAATTTATTGTTACAAATATTGTGAGGTAACATGTATTGCATTTGGTGCACAAGTTCTGATTTACCTGGCTCTTACGAGAACAATGGATTGTGGCTGTAGTCATAACTTGCCAATTTCAGAGGTTTTTCACTCTTCATTTATGACCATGACTGCATGGTAACAGTGTTTTTAGGTGAATTTGTGAGGATGTTTTAAACATACTTTGAGATGTTACAACCAAAACCAACTATAAATTCACTTTAACCTTTTTAAGTGATTTCTTGGGTTTTTCTGATCATAGTCCATATCCAAGAGTTCCCTGGCCATGCCATCAGTTGGCAGTCCACTCAATGTGGACAGCCAACCCATACTGTGCTCAGCCTTCAACTGTGCGTAACATGGGTTGACTGCCATATATTAAGGGGTAAAGAAATATAAAAGGAACCAAAATGTTGTCTAAATGACAGGAGAAATGATAACTTGGAGGCATTGAGCAAATAATAAACATATATCAGGAGGTGTCAAGGGAACCAGTCTATATACAAAGGAAAAAACAAAAAGTCCATATTATATGAAAAGTGCAAAAACACGAGTTCACTGTTGAAAATAAAATTAAAGTCAGGCTCCCAGGCCAAGATTTGTCCAACTCTGCTTACTGGCTTGGTGACAAAATCACTCAGATGCATACGTAAAGTGGGTAGCCTTGACAGGACCAGGCTCCCCACACCAAGGATGAAATAGAGGTGTAGGCGGGAAAACAGTGAATAAAGACAAACTGGGAGATGGAACTGCAGGAGGTGGGCGGGTCTGGGAGCTGGAAGCGACTCACAAGCCTATTCTCAAAGATAAGTATCACTTGTGAGTAAATTACACATATAGCTTTACTCTAACCCTTTTGAATAACTTTGCTACTTTTGGCTACTCACAAACAATGAGTGTAAATTTACTCAAAAGTGTAGACATCCATGTCTCTGCATCCCCTGAAAAAGGGCTAGAGCTTACAAGTGTACATCACTGCTA
Organism: Pleurodeles waltl; assembly: GCF_031143425.1. Lineage (NCBI taxonomy): Eukaryota > Metazoa > Chordata > Amphibia > Caudata > Salamandridae > Pleurodeles > Pleurodeles waltl. The sequence goes on along the minus strand of NC_090446.1, from coordinate 754,289,160 downwards.
AATGAATCAAACAGTATTAAGCGCCATACATGGCCAATCTATTGGACAGCAACACCCTTCCGAAGAAATCAATGAAGGCTGGGCCTTACATATAGACCCCCATGGGAACTAATGTTAAATTACGCGAAAGTGAATTAAGTGAAATTATTTAAAACACTTCAAAATAGAAATAATTATAATTTAATGTAAAAATATATACCTATCGAATATATGTTTTACTTAATAAATATCTTTATTTTACATTTTTTAAATTGATGTAATAATAAATGTTATTAATTAAAATATACTTAAATTACTTTGTATTAACTGTATGCACACGTTTGAATAATTACTAATGATTAATAAACCGACAATTTTTTTGGTTTAGGCGGCAATCTATTTTTCAATTTAAACTTTGGGAAAATAGTTGTAACGCAATTTTATATTTTTACATTATTAACAATTTGTTCACTTATTACGGCTGTTGTTTTTTTTCTTTAGATCTACCTTTAAAATAAATATATATCATTATTTTACATTAATAGTTAACATAAAAAATAATTTTGCAAACTTTTTCAGAGCTTTATAAACTTTTTTTAATGCTTTACAGCCCCAGATTTCCAAAAGGGTCTCAGACCTAGAAGTGGGAAACCGTAATAGTCACATTGTTAAAACAAGAACTATTGCTTTGCCAGTTTTGTTTAACATTGTTCTCTGTTCAAGAATTCACCCAAACACTTATTGAAGAAAGTGCTTTGCTCACTTGCTACAATTCATTTTTGGGCTTTCTCCATGCAGGCAGTGGGTTGTGCCACTTGCCCAAGTGGATGGCACCCTTTATAGTTTTGGGTGGTGTCAGTGCAGTAAGTGGATAGCAGCCTCTTAAGAAACAATTTGTGCACTTGCAAAAAATATTATTTGCCAAAGGTTGAAAATATATATGTTTTGCCATATGTACTTGAACTGTGGAATAACCTCCCTTTGCATCTCAGAATTTTATGTATTTATGTTGTATGTGCTATTTTGATAGCACACACCTAGCCAAAGGCAGTGGAGCACTGTAGAGGGTCAAATTCATGGATACAGTCAACAAATGATGTGAGATGTACTTGTTTTGTCAACCATTACAGCATTATGATGTAGTGTTCCTTACAAAAGGTATTTCTTCAACCATTTCCAGAATTGAAGCAGAGTTGTTTTAGTCCTTGTGAATACAGGGATGCTGTTCCAGATCATATGTGTATAGTACTGATCGCAACAGTTTACTTGTGTATGATAGTCACCATCCAAAAGCATTGCGGGACAATCTTCCATTTGGGCAATTCTTGAGGTTACGTCGTAATTGCAGTACAATCCTAACCTTTGACATTCAATCTCGTGATTTAAAACAGAAATTACAGGACAGACATTATCCGAATAAGATCATTAACCCAGCTTATAAGAGAGCTCGGAACAATCACAGGGATGCTCTCTTGACTTCAGTACCTAAAGAATCAGAAACACGACTGACATGTGTTTCTACTTTCACTCCATTGTCTAACACTATCAAAAAATTAATCAATAAACGATGGAATATACTACAGAGTGGTGGAACTTCAATTTCAAAACCCCTTTTTGCCTTCAAAAGATCGGCGAATATACGAGACCTCATCATCCACACTCGCCCCTGTATGTCCAATGATATACAGAAACAAACTACCTTGTGGAATTTACCTCCAGTCATGGGTCACTACCCATGTGGCTCTTGTAGTGTCTGTCTCCTTACTAAACGCATTGATAGTATTGATCTCAATCATTTCGGTACTTGGCACCTGAACAAGCTCACTAATTGTAATACACACCAGTGTATCTATCTAATTTCTTGTCCTTGCAACTTAAAATACATCGGAATGACTACTCGTCCAGTAAAATTACGTATTAATGAACATCTGAGCAATATTAGATGCTCCCGCATCACTACAAAGCTTAGTTCACATTTTTTGGATGCAAAAAACGGTCCTGACGACATGTGGTGGATAGTACTACAAGTACCCAGATACAACAGTAATAACCCTAACTATTTATTTAAGATGAAACAGAGATGGGTTTTTCGATTGAAAACCCACAAAGAAGGACTGAATGATGACATACCATGGAATCTTTTAACATCTTAATCTGTGGAAGGGTCATTACAACCTATCTCAAATTATTATGTACATTTTCTGTAGACTTATATTGATCAGGTTGACATGCATTTATATAGATTCAGTTGAGTGACCTTAATAGATCAGAAAATATATATATATATATATATTTCCATATTTTTTTACTTTTTCCATTTATTATTCTTTCTCTCTTTGTTGCTCTTACAAAATAGACACATTTTTGTTGTCTGCACCATTTTTTCATTCAAATAGAATGGTGCTATAGGGTAATTTTCCATTTCAGTACCATCATATGGGTTCTGATACTTTTTACGAATGTTAAAGATGGCCCCCATTTTGACTTCTCTTGACCTTGGCAGGAACAGCTCCACTTCATAATAACACGACGTTATTTGATCACTCCAAGATGGCCGCCGGTAATAGAGACTGTGGTCCTTTCTCTATTTTGAGTATCCGGAACAACCGGCTGATTTGTTCCGGCATACTCGCGCTATACAGCGCTTGCTTAAATAACATCCAGCCGCACCGACATACCGTCTTCAGGCGCGCGGCACGAGGGCAGGTTTTCCGGATCCTTCAAGGAGCAAACTAAGTAAGCACGGGGCCACGGAAGGTATTTCCTCCGTCCCCGTTTTCAGATCCCTGATGCATTTTTGCACTTTTTCCATTGTTTAACTGTTTCCATGGTAATATTTCTGCCGCGTTAACCGGGTGAACCGACAAGGTTCACTATGACCTGATAATATATCTTAGTTCCTACCTCAAATTGTGAATGGGCATATGGTAACATATACTAGTTACTCTAGAGCATGTAAGCATTCTCTATTGTTGCAACAGCATGTTTTTGGGCCAAAATGAATAAGGGTTGTTATTCTGTCATATGACTAATAGTACTTACGATGTGGATTGCTTTTTATACGACTGAGCAGGCACATGGCTGCAGCAGTTTCAATGTGAACTACATTGCCATAGAGCTTATTATAACCCATTCTTTTACATATAATTGACTTTTAACCAACACTATATATATGTATATACATCTTTTTACACTATTCTGTCCAACATAGAACTCAGTGATCTAACCTAGACGGCGATACGAAGACTTTGCCAATGTCGTGTTATTATGTACTATTTGCAGTGCTACATTATTACATATTATTATTTTTATCAAGTTCGATCTCCTTGGTTGATGCTAGCGCAGACCTAGGGAGCCCAATCTCTAATATGGGATGGTAAGCATCACAACCTATTCATCCTTATTTTCTACACACTGACTGAGGGTGGTTGTCACTATAATTGTTTTTCTGTGTTGATCACTGGCACTAATTGTTATGTGTTTTTTTGATTCTATGCAGGGCGACTGTACTGACCTACTGACTTAGACATACTCTGTCTTCTACTCTGTAAGTGACTTTCTGTGCACTTGATTATTTTTGATACATAGGAGAAGTAGTTTAATAACAAGTTTTTTTCGTGGGTCCTGAAGAAGCGTCAAAGGATCACTTTGTGACCGACCATAAACGCGAAACATGTTGACCATGTAGGGCTAGGTAAACTACCTTCCCTAATTAGAGAGTATAATGGTACATTATTTCCAGTAACACTCCTATATTCCTGTTTTTAATCTTGGCCTGGACCTAGTTTCTAACACATTAAAATAATGGTTTAGGTTCTGAGCTAATTTTAAGAGTTTTTTTGTCTCTCCTTTATATTCTCCGTTTCTTAGTCAGTCTCTTTCCCAGACTTCCTTTGTTAGCAATTTAACAATGGTTGAGAGCCACCCAGAATGCTGGGTGGCCCGCCAGGCATTGCAGCACCAGTCTGGCGAGGAGTAAGCCCAATGATGATACCTGTCAACCTAGTGGGTGCTTGAGGGCTCTCCTAAAATACCCTGTATAGTTTCATTTTTGCTGAATAGAACTCAATTAGTTCTCTTGTTTTCTCTCTCTTTTGTGGAACAGTGCACTTATATTGATATTACAGGTTCATTTTGGGAGACTGTGCACTGGACCAATCAATCTCCCAGTCCCTATTTTTGTTTATAGACTGAGAGACCTGCTGCTTTGTTTTTTCTTTCTTACATTTCTTTGTATCAGTTCTGAAGCTGTCTTGGCTATGGGTGTACTCTGCGCCACTAGAGATGTTGAGCTAGTCAGTCAGATAGACAGGGTTGCAAGTTGTGATGGCTCTGTAACAGACGCAGGTGGTTCTGAAGATGGTGTGGGTCAGCCAGGTGTTCCAGCGGAATCCCTTCAGGATTGGGGTCATGTGAGCATTTATCTTCAGTTCCTGGATGACATGTGCTGTGGCATGTATGATACCCTTAGGAGAAGCCAATGTAGAGTCTAGGTTTAGAGGGCCAGGATCAGGGCATTTGTATCTTCCAAATATTTTCAAAAGTAATCACCTTTTGAGACTAGTCTCTTTCTCCAGTAGGAACAGCTAGAACGAGACAGTTTTTATTTTGTTGGCAGTGGTTTCCTTGAGTATGAGGTTGGTGTCCAGGATGAATATGAATGAGTTGGCATTTGGAAAAAAATAGCTTTTAAGGGATACATTTTTAATTCATTGACACAGGTTTATGCTATCTCTTCCTTGTTGTTCTTGGCAAACAAATGGAAATCCGTGTTTGTGGGATTGAGCTTCATTTTGAATCTGGACATTCAGGGTTGGGTGGGAAGCACACAGTGTCTGAGGCAATGGATGTCTGGAATGGATGAGACTTACAATTAGAGTTTTGGATCTTCAGCATATTGGTCAATGTTCAAGTTTTGGTAGGTGATAGAGCCCCAAGGGGTCCCAGGTTGAGGTCAAAAATAATTTGGGATAGTTTGGAACCCTCAGGGTCTCCACAGGTGTTATGGATTCTCTGAAAAATTTAGGTGCCCTTGCGAATGAACTGATTTTGTTTGGAAAAGTAAAAAAAAAAGCTTTGAAGTGAATCCCATTTGAGACTTCAGGATATGGATGAAGGAGGGAGGGTTGAAGGTGTCAACGTCAGCTAAGAATTTCTGCACTGTCATGAAGTAGGGTTAATCTACATCTGGGTCACAAGTGTGTTGTCTACAATGTGCAATTCAGGTGTCTCCATGTTGCAGTATGATTTGAAGTAAGTGATTATATTTTACTGTCAGAACCCCCTTTAGAGGGCCATGGGGCATATAGAGGCAATAGGGCCCAACCTTGGGGGATGTGAACTTTTAGTCCTAATGTCCAGAGGCCCACCTTACTATAGAATCTGAGTAATTGGGCCAAGTACCCCTTTTGCACTTGACTTTCAGGGTTGTGTGGTCTAAGCAGACAAAGGGCTCCTCAGTTGAGGGAGATGTGTGGCTCACAACTCGAAATACATGCAACAATTGCAAAAAATCATTGACCTGCAAAATACACATTATTATGAAAAAAATTGAAGCATTTTATTTTTAATGCAACCCACACAACAGAAGAATGTGACATACGCAAACAATTACACAGGCCTCTTCTGAGGTTGGGGTTATCTAGTGTCATCTCTGATGGTTCCTTGTCCCAGTTTCTCCTCTTGTTAGCAATTGTGGGTATTTCCCACTCACAAATGGTAACATCATGCCCCACTAGAAGTTTGCATCTCAGGAATCTACTGTGATTATGATTTAAATTCAATTGCTTCTTAAAGCACTTGTGCTCGAATTAGCAGCAAGTTGCGCAGGGTTGTCCGGCCTGAAACAAGTCTTACCCACATCAGCAGGAGGAGATTGTTCGGAGTCCTTGAATGTGACCTGTCTGCAAGTACTTGCAGTGGCTCCAGCATAAGTCAGGTGAGTCACCTACATACAGCTCAGTGGCAGCACTTGGCAGGTGCAGGCTCTTTCCCTCGCGGTCGATCTCCTGCAGTGATCTGAGGTTTCCTGCAGTTTCTCCCGCAGGGTAAGTTTGTTCACTCCTAATGGGGGTGACAAAGGCGATACTGTTCTGGGTCCCTTGCTTGAGTGACAATGCTCCTACAGCACCCTCACTTCTCCAACAGGGTAAAAAAGTCACAGCTCTTAGTGCTTCCAGTGACCTCCTCCAACACACAGGGTCACCACCGCTCAGTGTCTATGGTCTCTGGCCCAGTCACCACAGCTACGTTATCCTTGGCAGCCCATCCTGGCATATGGGGTCACCACACAACAAGTGTATAAGGATTGGCCCCTTACTACAGAGCAGTCTTTTACCACGATTTCCCCACCTTGCATACAGGGTGGCCACACCACTATTGCACAAGACTTTGATCCGTACTGCACTTCAGATGTTAACATGGCCATATTCACAGTGGCCCTTTCCTGGCATTTGGGTGTGACTGACTCAGTCCTGCACACATCAGTGACCCGATCGGTGAAACAGCCAAACCCTCATGCCTCGCACAGGGAGTCAACTCAACAGAGCTCCCTACTGGACCTTCCCCCTCTAAAGCTCTCCTCTTCCCCATAGGGCAGACTGGTCTTGGCAAGCAGACAAGCGCATGTGCTCCAGGGCATGTGGTCTTGGATTCCCTGGGTAATTTCCCCTCACCCAGCAGGGGGACTAGCAGGCCCTGGCCCCCAGTCCTGGTCACATGCAGAAGTCCTGAAGAGCTCCCCCTTCTCACATAGCCCATCTGGCTGCTTGCCAGTTGACAATTTTTGGGGGGACTTAACCTCCCCTTCTTATACATGTGACTTAGGACTGGATCGATGAAGTTTTATGTTAGGAGTTCTGCTTCTTTTGAAGTGGGCACCTTTCCTTTTCATCTTCCTTCATGAAAGAGGTCTTCCACAGCAGGGATGACTTCAAAGTTGATTGTACTCAATACAATTCACGAAAATGACCAGAGTTCACATGTGGATGTCATTCAAATTAATTTGTGAATCAAAAGGTTAATCCAAGATCTGCATCCATGTTATTTATGCTTCTCTTATCAGCCCCATCTTTTTCCTGAGATGTGTCCAGGCCCTTTCCTTGTGACCTCTCACTGAACTGTGCAGGGGAGGCCTAGTCCTGCCCTTCTCACTGTGTGTCACATGCAGCTTACAGGAATGCAACAATCCACAAATCTATCTTGGGGAATCTCTCTACGTCCAGTCCATATTTCACTATGCAGAACTGGGTCTCACAAAATGGAACCCATAGTCCTGCATGTATTGTATCATCCACAAGAACATATGCACCCAATGTGTGTACATATGCACTGTATTCTCAATGTTCATCACCACTCATAGGCACACAGACATCCACCACTTGCATTTAACTGCTATCATTGCCCATCACTGCATCCTTTATGTACTGTAACACTCATAGCCACACCTACACCCATTACATGCACTAATCATTCACACACTGCATTCTACATGCATTGTACCTCTCACAGGTACACACACACACAGTGCAGCACTTATTGTGCATGAGCTACATTCTTCATGTAATGTATCACTCACAGGTAGACATAAACCAAGTACATTCATTTATCCTGCATGCACTGCATAGCACTACATCCTTCAGGTACTGCACCACTCTCAGGAACATGCACCTCAAGCACATCCATACACTTTCTATGCACTACTCAGTACTGCATTGTCCCGATACGGCAACCTCCTTAGGTACACATACACCCATCACAAATGCATCTTCTCTAGACCTTACCCCAGTGACACAGGTTAAAAGGGACATACTCATCCCTACTAATCACCACATGATTTGCTGCCTCCGCCACATTTGTGCTGCTTAACTCCTAGATAAGGTGAAGCCTTCCCCCACTATAGAGGTAGTGCTTTGGGCACCCCACCCACTCCAGCAAGACTGTGATCCATGAGACAGGCATATGCCCTGTTGCACACTCAGAATATGTGTTCATCTATGATTACAAAAATCAGCATTAAAGATTCAGACATCAACACAATTGGGTGCTCACTGCAGGGGTGCGCGTCCATTGCCATGCAGAGCAGTTTTAAGTCTGAACACTGACAATGGCAACATTTGAACTCTTATTAAGTGAAAGACTTGTCAAGTTTCATTATTACAACACAGATATAAAATGGGAAGGAGCAGTGCAATTACCCAATATACAAAGAGAAGCACTGGCAAACATTTAATGACAGCACTGGCAAAATATACTTCCGCTGTTGAGCCTACTCTCAATCTCCTAAGGTGCTTGCAAAAGGGGATCTAACTGGTATAATTTGAAGGAACTGAAAGAATAGACACCCCACTTTGTGGCACTGGTGACTGTGCATTTTCTCTCCCAGCAAACTCACTAATTCTGTCACATGAATAGACATAGTAGAGAGGGACACAAAATTATTCTGTAGCCATAGAGTTTTACATGGAAATATGGATTTGTTACATTTGCCGGGTAATCTATCATCTGCTGCATAACTTGCAAATTTAATAAAAGCCAACCAATCAAAAGGTACTAAAAACAAAGTGACGTGTTTCTGTTTCATGGAAGGTCCTTAGCAAAAGTTTATCCATCACCTTTCAGCTGCTTATTGATATATTAGTGTTTTAAATTGGTGCCAATAAGGTGAAACCTTTTTCCAGACAGTGTTGGTATGTTGAAGAAAGGCAAAATAATTAATTAATACTACCCCCACATTATGCTGCATAATTTAGTCAACCTTGCTACATAATGTCCTTCCCTGTTTCACAGTTTCAGTGGCCCTTATTTTAGTATTGCTGTTACACATTGGCCCCTAAACTCATAAGATAATATATTGGGCTACAGCACTTTCTGCCATGATGTTCCTACAATTGTTGTTTTCACAAGTTCAAATATTGCTACTTAGCCTCCATCTCTGAGAAAAAAAGAGTAAGACAGTGTAAGAAATCTGCATGGTCATACCACAAATATGGACCCTCTATTTTCTGTTTTTTTTAACTCTATACACTTTATCGTGTTAAGATCAACTTGAACGGGCAGTGATGACTCCTTTGAGCTCAGATGGACCTTCAGGGTGAGGGCTTCTGTCCCTTCTGTTGGCACATCAGGTCAAATCCTGCCTGACTGGGCTGTCTGGGTACATGAAAACATTCTGCACACTTTGAAAGAAGCAAAAAGGACCAGATCCCAATTCTTGATTATGCTTTCTCTGGTTGCTGAAAGATCCTACTTTGCCTTACAGGAGTTCATCTAAACTGTTTGTTGTGCCACCAGGGCCTGCTACAAACTCGATATTATTGTTATATGTGGAAGGACACAAGTCATTTCCATAGCACACTCCTTATGGACCCCAGATGTCAGAGCTAACGCTTAATGTAGCTGAGGACTTTGCCCATCCTGCAATTGCCCTTGCACCATTTTGGGCTTGTTTGCAGTAAGGCAAACAGGAATTACTGAAAAGGGTAGGTAGACCAGGGTCTGAAAACGTTTCCCCACTAGTTTGGAAGTGTTGAGAAGTCACTACCACCCATAGCTATTGACAGCCATAAATGTGCCACACCAAGGCACCCTCCTCAGAAGACTTTTTGGACCTGAGGAAGATCAGAAGAGGACTGTACCTGCTGGCTGTGACCTGAGAGGAGCTGTGAAGGACCAGAGTAGATCCCAATTGTACGCAGGGAAAAGTGGACTCCAATTGCAGGTTTGTTGATCTCCTCTGTGTCCACAGAGACACAACAAGTTACAAGAGACCTATTCCCTTAAGTGCCCGTCTGACCATTGAGCTGGACTGGACTTTGCTGCTGTTTTTGTATGACACCAAGAGCCTCCAGGAGCCTTCCTCTGTGGTCCATTTGACCTTACAAGTGTACTTTTGTGGTTGTTTGGGCCCTTTTGAAAATGTTTCCTCCAGTGCGTCAGTGGGACTGGACGTGGAAAGTATCCAGATGATTGGAGGCCGTAGAGGGTGAGGTGAGTGGAACAGCAGGGTGAAGTTCTGAGAAAGGAGGGTGAAGTGAAAAGAGAGGAAGGCAAGATAGAGAGAATGGAGAATGAGGTGGATAGAGAAGAGATCAAGCCCTTAGGCTTAAACCCCACAGTTAAAGCTAATAGAAAGAACCCAGCAGTAGGTATGGTATGCAGCTCACACCCATACAAGACCATCTGGCATGCCCAGACCCAGGCCTCAAACACTTTGTAGATTCTAAACAATCCCACATATATTTAAGGCCTACTTATCTTTCTCCATGGCCCTCCCAGATCCCAAATCCTGAAGCCGGGCATACTACCTACCAATATAGATGAAACAAGTCCATTACCGCCTCCCCCAACAACCCCCCCCCCCCACCCACCCGGCTCGTCCCACTGTAACAGAGTTTCTTATTTGTACACATTAACAGCCCCAAGCTCTCATTGTAACTGTAACTGCATGTCGGAATACACTCTTATGTTGGCTACATATTAAACTTTCAGTACAGGACAGTATTCTGCTGTCTTCTGTGGATAATCGTGCGCTTTATGGAAACAGTTTGTGAGGAAGCCAAGCCTCCATAGGAAATGGTTTGCTGCATAATCATGCTTTAGCTTTCATTCTTGTTTCTTTGCGTTTTATCTAGACAGTTACATTTACATGCCCTATAAAAGGAATGTGAATTATACTATCTCTGCTGTCTGTTCGGATTGACAGGCAGTTTAGCGTCATTCCAGACCCCGTATTTGTTCACAGCATCCGGGATTTGTAAGCAAATAAGTCCCTGACAAATATGTCAGAATCTTGCTATGCGGTTGAACAGTCACTGCATGTGGTCATCAGAACATGGGATTTTCCAAAGCAGCCGCCATCACAAATACTTAGATTAGACACATGTTTATATAAGAGCACGTGTTCAAAGGCTAAATTATCAACGTCTGAAGCTGCACATCAAATTAAAATTCAAGTAACACTCTTTCTCAGCATTAAATAACAATGTGTGTTTGACATCTAAAGACATTTAGCGTGCAATAGGATTTATCCTCCTGCTGTTGAAGACTTTCTGCCTGGCATATTTCAGAGATTTGTTAGGCAGAATATGTAACCGCAGATGTTCTTTGAAACATTTGCCACCTGTGAGGCACAGTCGCTGTTGGAAAACTAATCGTGTCACCAATGCAGCTGAAAATGAATACAAAAAATTGTACTTGTTTGAAAACTTCTTGGGGACCAAAAGAAGCATAAAAAAGGAAGAGGGATTTTTATTGACATGAAATGGGTTTTAGAGAACCCTACACGATTATCAGTTACGTCGCATCTTAGGTCCTTCCACTGGGTACCTATAGCCGAAAGCACTGTTTTCATACCTTTAGTTCTGTGCCACCGGGCACTATATTGTACCGGTTCTTTGTACGTCAGCCTATAGGTACTCTGTGTTCCACTTCTGGTACACTTACTAAAATCCTCGATTTCAGCAAATCCCGCCTGTGATGTTGGTCTTTCTACTTCCTGGCAGCAAAACAGCAGGGGCAGATGTAAGAAGACCTTTTACAGGTGCGACCGGTAAAAATCTGTTTGACATGTACCATCCCCATTTTGCGATTCGGTAACCTATTACCGACTCACAAAATGGGTTTGCAACTCGCTTTTATGAAGGGACATGCCAAGTGCGTCCCTTCACTCGCAGGCAAATATATGATTGTTTTTCGACCGGGAATATGGACGCAAAACAATCGCCATTACCACCAACTTTACGTTGGTGGTAACCCATTCGCAAAGGGGAAAGGTTCCCCAAGGAACCCCTTCCCTTATGTGAATGGGGGCGAAAACATTTTTTAAGAGCATGCAGTGACCCCAGAGACTACTGCCTACTCTTCAAAAATGAAAAGAAAACTTTTCAGTTTCCTTTTTGTAATACATCCCGTTTTCCTTTAAGGAAAACGGGATGCATTACAAAAAAATGATTTAATAAAAAAGAAATCCAGACATGGGGGTCTACTGACCCCAACAAGTCACCATCCCTTTGAATTTAGCCATTCAAAAGGGGTCACAAATTGCGACTTGCCTGTGAATATTGATGAGGCAGGATCCTTTGCTACTCACCGTGAATCGTTAACAGTGTAGAGGACACTGTTCTACATTCTGTATTGTGATTTGCAATTTGCAATTCGCAAATTGTGAGTCGCAATACAAAATGGTAGTATATCTGACACTAGATCTTGGTATAAAGCAGCATTCTAAGCACCTGCACACTATTGTCGGGCATCAGTTTACACTTTAGAAATTTAAAACAGATGCAATTCAGGTATTTGGCAGAATGAAGCATGAATGACTTACACTTTACACTACACATATCTAAAAGAAAGATGGAGTACAGCATATGATATTGAACAGGTTTGTGTTATAAAGGTTTTTTATGTATGCTCACTGCTCAGGGGCAAAAGCCGGCAGTAGGGTGGGTTGAAGTGAGAGAGAGATAATAGAAAAAGAAAAGCAAATAGCTAGAAAAGATAAAAAGATGCAATTTAATAACAAACAAGGGGCTTCTGAGGCAGTGGTTTATTTTAAGTCAGACATTCCATCCATCACCTTGTTGTTTCTGCATTGGACGCGCTAAGTGCGATAAGGTATGCCTGACGGGGGTCCTGGGCTCACTGTGCCACTGGAACCAAGCTATATGTGGTTTAAGAGCCGTAACTAGGGCAAAACCGATCCTAGGTTGCTTTTGTTCTCTTTCGGAAAGGGGTAACCCTTACCATCTTATGAAATACACTCTGGTTAAGCCTCCAAACAGTCTCAGTACAAGTTTACTCAAACCCTGGTAGCTATGGCACAAGCAGCAGCTATTTTCAAGCAGTACCAACAATTTAAAAATCAAGAAGACAACACAATAATACTGCCAAACCAAATTAGAAAAAGATAAATGGAAAAAGCAATAAGGCATAAAAATAGTTAAAATCAGACAAGAGGTACTAGAGATACCAATTTTTAAGTTTTTAAGACAAAATCTCATAAAAAACCTAGAAAAAAGTAAATTGAAAACATCATTTTGTGATTGACCAGGCCCTACCTACGATTTCAAACTGACTGCGATTTAGTGGAGGCCGAACACACCAAGTGGGAAGCCCATATACATTTTTTTACCATCTGATTTAGTCTACTTTTTGGAAGTCATAGTCTTCCAGTGGACCAAGGTCCAAGATCGTAGCTCTCGTCAGACCCACTGATTTGGTTGAGTCCGCCATCAAAGCATTGAGTGGGACAAAGCTGAATTTTGTAGCGTTCAAGGTTAGTTCAACACTGGGATAGTATTACTGCCTTACCCCGTCCAATGATTTATCTTTGAACTTAGAGCTCTATCTATAGTTTTATGACAGTATAAATCACTAAAACATAGGGAAGTACCTCATCCACCAAACTAGTGGTTCACCACCTATATTCATCCAGGGAATTGTCATGTTTACTATGGAATGTCTGCCTGGGGAAACCTTTGACCAAGAGCCTGACTGACTTTTGACCATCAAAATCAGGTTAGATCATCCACCCTATTCAGAGTAGAATTTCCAATGTCATTTTACTGTTAGGGACCATGAGTTCAAGTCAGGCAGATGAAAGACAAAATCAAATTAACATTTCCCACATGCTGGGGAAAAACTCCCTTTGAGTCAGGCATATTATGTTTTTGATTTTCTACAGCCTCCTGCTTTGGGAGGTTGTTTCTGAAAAACAAAATATCTTTGCTGTTCAGACTCTTTAGACATGGTGAATGTACTGCAAAGCTTCAATGCCTCCATGGGTGCTTTGTTGAAGACACAGAGATTTCTGCTTGCCTTGTGGATATCACTAAATATAATTGGTTGTACTAAACCAAGATAGCAGAGAACATCCTTCTGCCAACTCAGTGGAATGGAACATAGCCCTCCATACAATAAATAAGACTCTAAGGCTGTTAGAACTGACAAACTTGGGGTGGTCTTGTTTTTGCTGGTATTAAGACTCTGTACACTTTACCACTGCTAACCAGTGCTATATTGCTTGTTCTCTTTCCTCTAAACATGACAGTATCGGCTTATCCCCAAGTGGCATTGTTGATTTACTTATAACTCACTAGGAAAGTGCACATCATGTGCCCAGGGCCTGTAAATTAAATGCTACCATTGGGCCTGCAGCACTGATTGTGCCATCTACTTAAGTAGCCCTTTAACCATGGGTCAGGCCTGCCATTGCTGAGCCTGTGACTACAGTCTTACTCTCCCATGTCAACCTGGCAAAATAACCCTTTTGTAAGGCCCCAACCTTCCTTTTTACTAGATAAAAGTCACCCCTAGTGTAGGCCCTGAAAAGGCAAGAGTACAATACATTTAAAAAGCAGGACATGTACTTTTAAGCTTTAGGTGTCCTGGTAGGGAAAATCCTCAATTCGATTTTCAGTTCTGCAAGGTCTATCTCTCCCATCGGATAACATTGGAGTTTCCTCATAACAATTACAGTGTAATTTCAAAATAGGAAGAGATCTTTCTTTCAAGTTAGGTGTCTCTAGAAATCCACCTTATAGTGAAATCGGATTTTAAATTGCAATTCTGAAAAATGCCACTTTTGGAAAGTTGGTGTTTCCTTACTTTATCCATTTGATGCCTCCTGACTGTCTCTGATCACATTTCTGGAGTTTGTGACAGCCGAGCTTTGTGTATTTGTCCCCAGACACCCACACATAGTGGTAGCTTAGGTGTGACTTAATGAGCCATCCTGGTAGGATGGGAGGGAGGAGATAGACCCAGCCTCACTTACACCTGAATAAGTTGTGTTCTATTCACACGCAAAGGGTTGCATACCCCACTGTGGTGAGCCTGAGGCCAGGGAGGGAAGGGCAGGACCTCTGTTCACTTCAAAGGCCTGTCTTTGTAGTCTCCACCACTTCAATGGCACCACTGGATATAAGACCTGACCTCAGACACCACCACTTGAGTACACTTCTGGACCTGTGGAGATTCTGCCAGGAAGAAGGACTGCTGTTATGCTATAGGACTGACACTCAGTTGGACTTCAATCTGCTGGTCTCCTGCTTTGCTATGAGTGATGACCTGCTGCCTGATGCTCTTTGCCTGGGTGAGAAGGACTGGGCCTGCATCACGTGAACCCAGAACACAGAGTGATTCTAAGGGCTAGTTGCCTGGCCTGAAGTCTCAGGAGCATAAAATACTCCTGCAGAGAAAGGCTGGAAGCTGTGGTCAAGTAGGGCCCTAGAGGCCAGAAACCTTGAATGCGAGGTCCTGCTAAACACATTTTTAGTGCAACAAAGAGCCTCAAGTGGTATGAATGTTGTTTTCTTGTTTGGTCTGGGCTTCATCTCCATTGGCAAATCTTGTTGTATACCTCATGTAAAAATGTGGGTTATTAGCTCTGCAGGATTTGAATCCCGTGCAAGTAAAAGATACACAATTGTCTCCTTACAGAAAATCAAGTACTCCGTTGTAGCACTTGACTCTCTCAGGGTGACGAAGCAAAGCAGTCCGAAGCCTACTCAGGGGAAATGATGTGGTAGTAATCTAAATCCTCTAGCATGCAAGAATACTCAATCTTTGTCCAGTCAGTGATTTTTCTTTAGAAAATCTAAAGTGTATTACACACACACTACTTGATAGTATGCAGTAAGTTCCAAATATATGCTCCAGGTAGATGAAAATAACTTTGGTGACACCCTTGTATCACGTGTGATCCATAGTGGGTCATAATCTCATAATCACAGTACTACCCAGGGGGTGTTGTTTTAAATAACGTAGGGCTATTGGCCTTGTCAAAGGGTCACATCACCGAATCAATATATAAGGTAAGCTTATTGGCTTGTCAGGGGGTTGACATATTAAACTCAAAGGCAACTATATTGACTTTGTCAAGGGGTCACAACATTAAAACTTAGGGTAGGACTGTTGGCTTTGTCAAGGGATTGTCACATCAGCAAAAACAATAAACACATATCAATAGGCACCATAAAAAGCAGTGAAACCAATAACCATACAGCTATGCAACTATTATAAATATAAGCAACACAATTGTCAACGCTTTTTAAATTACAAACGTGGCAGAGTCTTTCATTAACCACTTCAGGCAGTATACTGAAGCCATAGGTCCAACCAGAAGGGGTCCCTGCTCTCTAGAGCTAAAGAGCATTAAGCCCCAGCTGTGGAAATGCTTTAAAACCAGTAAAACCTTTCTGGGTGTTATGTTATATATATCCTATATATGCCCTGAGACACAGGGAAAGTTTTACAAAATACATTTGGGAGACACTGCTGCTCTTCCTGCAGCCTCCATGCCCTGCTTGCACTGAGCGTTAGCAGGAAAAGGCCAGCATGACTTTTTTGTTACCATCCTGTCCGGTGGGGTCCCCAGGACGATCGTCACTTGCAGTTGACCCTTGTATATGGGGTCACTGGGGCTATTTGAGCCTCTGGTGAGGGGCCCAATGTACACCCCCTCTCCAAGAATGTTGATTGTGTCAACCCCTGGGATCTGGACTACCTGGGGTTATTTTAGAAAGTAGTAACAGATCCCACATGCTTTGTTTCTCTCCATAAGGATGTTTAAATGGGCACATCTTCAATGGTGAATAACTCTTGCCCATCCAGCCGATTTTTAAGCTCTTGGACATTTGTTGTCTCCTGCTGGTGAGCTCTGATCACCAGGAGCATTTTCAACAGGCCTCCTCGCCCCTAGAGAGGCACACTGCTCTGGAACCTTGACTTATTTGATCCCTGCATCAGTCTTCTCTTCGCCTGGCTTGTGGTGCTCCTTTCTGGCTGTGAGACAGCAGAGCACCCCCCTGCCCATACTCAAAAGCTTCAGGTCTCCTGGCTGCCTTGCAGGCACTTGGGGTGGCAGTGGAGTTCAGATCTTCTCCTTAAAGTGTTTTCAGGAGGCATACGAGGTCCCTGAAGAGACCCAGCCAGTCCTGCAATTAGCTGCAGGTAAAGTCCTTAGTTTATCTTTGCAGGGCATCAGGTGGCTTCTCCATCCATCTGTCCATGATTCTAGTGTTGATGACTTCCAAGTCCAGGGTTTCGTTCACTGTCTTTCGCTTGTGCAGGGGTTTATTAGTGTGGGTAGAAAGTTCTAGAAGCCAGGCACACCTGGCCAATCCTAAGATGCCTCACCATCCCGCCACCAACGACCCAGTGATCCTGCAAAGTATTCTAGGACACTCCAATAGTGCAGAAATTTTTTACCACTTGTCACAGCTTCCTGTGTCCACCCAGAGGTGTGGCTATGGTAATACGTAAACCTTCCCGTGTGGTGACTCCAAACCAGTTCTGGCATGGCTTCCCTTCCCACTGGAAAGGGGAGCTGCACCAGAACTGGTTTGGAACCAGTCTGGCTAGAAGGCCAATAGGAGGGGCAGTCCCAGGAGTTAGCTGCATCTGCCTGTGACAGGGAAGGCCCCTTTGAAGTTCATAAAGATACTGGACACAACCCTCAGGCCATCCTATCAAGAGAGGTACAACTCTGCCTACAACCAAAGCCTTTTGTCCCTCTCCTGGGAACAATTCTTACCTCACTAGAGTCCTTGAAATATTTCTTTAGCTGCTGCCCATCCAAGTTTAGCACTTATGAGCTGTAACAATGGAGCCCTGTGTGTCCCTATGGAAGCAGCCAGCCTTCTACAGTGAAACAGATTTTGGGGATATTCAACTTTAAGGACATGTGGGATATTCACTTTTACATATCTCACTTTTTTAAATACTATGCACCCTGCCTTTATGGTCAATAAGGCCTCCGTATTAACACTTAGGAGGAATGTCAATATGGGTTAGTTTTACATGTTGAATTTTCAGCTACCAGGCTGCACATGATGGTAGTCTCTCACGTGAAGCCCGCTTACATGTGCACATGTGTATGCACATGAATTTGCATTTAACTTGTCCAGCGTCTCTTAAACTAGAAGCAGTTTAGTGGCCTTATCTTCAAAGAATGACATTGGTGGGAAACACACTCAGTCTAGTTATCATGAAATTACGATGATTAAGACTGGGTTAGTGAGGTTCACCCAGAGTAGAGGTCCAAAACAGGGGTGACCAAGCAAAAATTCCAGGCAGACTGAACGGGCGAAGACCATTGCAATATCTCTGGCAATGTAAAAATGCCCTCCTTTTCTCCTGCTGCTGGGAAACTGCTTCCTGGTCACTTCTGCAGGCCTCAGGTCCTCAGGACAGGTTTTCACTCACTAAGTTTATCGCAGGACATGACTCCTGCAGGATCCAGGCCTCTACAGTGAGCTGTTTATTTTCCATGAGTCACTGCAGTGCTTTTAAACCACATCCTAGCCATAGCCAGAGGTACTCTTGAAATCCATATATTTTTTATCACAGAAGTGAGTGTTGTGAATACAGACTGCAGTCCACATGTGACATTTACTTTTCATACCACCGGTATCATTTCTGTCACTTCTACCATGGCATTACAGGAAACATATATTGACCAATTGGGTGAAACCAATGTTGGCAGGGCACGAACTCCTAACACCAGTAAACATATGTTTTAGAAAATGCAAAAAATTCATAGTAACTATGCAAAAAAAGAGACTTTGGTACAGGGTACAACATGGGCAGCAGCTTCAATTTGGTTAGGTACATGCTCTTCGTAGATGTCTAAAGTGTGAAAATGTTATGTGGTCATTTAGGAAAAGCAATGTGCTTCTCTAGCAATCCTTGAGTTAACACATGCACTGTAGAAAGCTACACTCTGCTCCTTTTGGAGGGGGACAGCAACCTCCCTCAAGGTGATGTAGTCCATAATTTCAATTCCTATTGAAAAAAACCTTGGAGGATTCCAGAGATCCTTTCTGCACCACCACCAATGAGTCCTTGAGGGGCACACTGTGAGCTTCCATCTGAGTGCTCGTGCTAGTGCGCCCCATGAAGGAAATTTTTTGTGCATTGCATGTATCTGTAGTGTATAGTGTAGAAACACTGGCAGAACCTTTTCCTCACTGTCACGGTGACAGATACGGACAGGGAATGACCATTTGAAATCACCAGGGAGTGTATGTCGTACAGAAGTAGCCACACAGAGTATGCACGACAGCATATCTTTTTCACTTGGATACCAATACATCTGAATAAACCCATTTTAAACATGTGCAGCTCACATGTTCATAAGAATTTAGTGTATTTGTGGATCTTTCAATGTCTTAAAAAGCCGGTGCCTTTTAAAAGGTGGCTGTGTTATGGAGGACTCTACTAGTACAACCTGCTTGATATGTCATTGCCCCTCTCCAACCCTAATAGCCATTTAGAGGTAGAGACTTGTCATGGTAAATCACCATTTTCCAAAGGAGGTCTGACCAAACATTATTAAAAAGTCAGCTGTGTCATCACTTCAGGAAACCACATCTTTTCTCACACTGGTTCCTCTAAAAAGTCAGTTTAATGGGGGCTGCCGTTGTCTCTTCCCTATCTATTACTATTCTGCCTTAAGAGCAACTGGTATTTCTTCCAAGTATCTCTGCTACTTTAAAGGCAGTCTGGCTCATTTGATCAAATGCAGGTGTTTCTCTGATCCTTAACTTTTTACTGTTTACCTCTCCTTGTGCGCTCACCCCAGACAAGGACCATACTCAGCTACATTCCTTTGTGTGGTTTTAAATGCAAAATCTGCAGTGTGTTACTTCTCTACCTCAAATCCCAAATCTGAAACTCCCACCAAACATCTTGGGGCTTTGTTTGAAGAATGCTTTTGGTTCTTTCTAGAATTATTTAACAACACATCTGCCTAAAATGGGCCGGCTTGTAACCTTAGAGAACATGGTGCATAATGGTCACTTCTATGTTCATTCTTCTCCTATCTTGCATGAATCCCAATCCTAACCACTGAAATAACGGGTTTAATTTAAAAAATGAGTGTTGAAAGGATGATTGCAAGTAATGGGTATATATCCACGTCTGGAGAGTTAGGGTGGTTAACTACAAATACACAAAGATTGTGGGAGGAAGCTTGCAACAAGCCTGGCCATTAGCAATCGCTCAGGGTAGCATTCCAACCCATCTTTCTTTTGCGTACCATACCACCTCACATCAGACCCAGTCAAATCTAAATCGTCATAAACCTGCTCCAAAGGTGACAGGCCAGCCTGACCTGTTCCAGTTCAGATACGACCTGGCAGATCGAATTTATAAAATACTTTTACATTGAGCATCTGTAGGCTCCACAGGCTACACAGGAGAGGGCATCAGATGGGCACATATAATTCTGATAAATACATCTGATTTAAGGTAATTCATTTTTAATTTGTTCCCACTATTTATTTTTACTGGACATGTAATGTATTTGTGTCTGCAATGGCTGCATCCTGCTAATCATGTCTAGCACATGTGCTGCTTTTGAAGGATATTTGCTTTAATTTCTAAACTGACATTACTGTCACTCTGGTAAGGTACTTCTACGTGTGCTCATCCTTTACTTAGGTGCACACAGTACTGAGGTTTGCCGTGAACCAGTGCATTACGGCCCAGTGGCAGGTGGTAATTTTAGGAGGGAGGGGGGCGGGCGGGAAGCACACTCACACTCACACTTATTCATTCACACATGCACGTACATCCATTCACAACACTCATCAACATTCAAACAAACACACACACACCCCAAACATTCATTTAAAAAACACACACTTACCTTCAGCTCAGAGGTCCGAGGAGGGTTGGAACTGCTGCCTTCCCTCTCTGGTTGACCTTGGGTCAGCCAATGAGGGAAGGCAGCAGTCCCAACTGCGTCATGGAGTTGGATGGGGTCAGTGAGACTTCTGACCTCTCCCCACTCTGTGACGAGGTGTCACTGATTGACATTCGCCCTGGGCGTTTCAGGGCTTAAACCGGAAGTGCCCAGGTCGAAGTCAATCGTTGCCACTTCCCCTCACCGAGAGGAAGGGCCTAGGCACCTTTGCTGAGCTGAGGAGGTCACGCTCATAGGATCTGTGACCTCTTCAGCCCAGCAAAGTTAAGCTCAGGCAGCCAGGAGTTTGCGCAAATCACGCATGTCTCACTCCTGACTGCCTAACGGATGGACTGCAGCTGCTACGGCCCCTCTCCACACAACCTGCCATTAGCGCATCCCCCTGCCAGACCTCGCTATCTAGGACAAATGTGCAGACAGGTACAGGAATTCATGGCAAAAAGTCGGGTTGCTCCATGCATACTGGATTTGACCTACAGTTTCCTTGTGTGCCTTATGGGTGGTATTACATAATGCGAGAACAGGGAGCAATATATTAAGACACATTCTTGGGACATCTGGTGTATTAAGTAATTGAGCAACACTATTTTACCACCTTAGACAGTAGTAAATATTTAGGCATTTTAAAGGTGGGTGCTGCTTTTGCCTGGAAATGAAGCAGCATTTGTTGACTTATCGAAAGTAAACTACAACACATAAAATAGCATACACAAGTCAAGTAAAACACAATTATAAAGTAACTGGGCATATAACAACAAAAGAGTAAACCTATAATATGATACAACGACCACAGCACAGCACAACAAAACCACATTTCAATAGTGCAGCACAAATGCACAGCAGTATATAAAACCACAAAACATATCAAATATGAGCACGCGTTCTCACACATTATCACCTACAGAGTACTGTTTTCAAGATACCGTTCAAAACGTGTTTGGAGCAAACACTCATATAACACTGAGTCTGAGCCAAAACATTTTGTGATCCAGAGTCAAGTGGGAAGTGAAGCCACAGGTATGTGGAATACAGCGATTCCGATGTGTAACTGCAAACCTGGAAGACAAACATGCCGCAGAGCTCGGAGGCCCTGACTTCTCAAAACTGTGCTGGCTTGCATGCAGATCATATTAGTGAACATAGCAATTGTCTTAAAGTAACAATGTGGTTAATTTGTTTTAAATCTCACGCCATGTAAAAGGAAAAACAAAATGACAGCAGTATAGTGATATTCCTTATGTTGATGTTGACTATTTTATATAATAATTAGCAGAACATACAGTCAAAAGTGTGATGATGCATTTTGTTGACTGTCTTTAATTTATATAATTAGACTGAACTGCTGTCTTCCAGACTTCCTTCAATTTCCCTTACCTTGTTAGCGCTATCTCGAGATCTGCAATGGCGAAAGTCTGAAGCACTCTGACCCCCCCACCCCACCAGGGCACCCATGAGAAAACTGGAGCCTGAGGCTGAAAAGAAGCTGAAAGGAGGACTTTTCAGCTTCTTTCCTGCCGAATCCAAAAGGACCCTGAAGGCAGTTAGGCTTGACCATATTTTAGAGATGGGCCTGATTACGAGTTTGGCAGTCTGTGAACCACCCATAGGGGGGGTGGCTGTCCACCCACCATTGGTTTGGCGGTCGGACCACTGTATTATGATGATGGCGGGCCTATGGAGCAAGGACTGCTGCAGTCCTGCCAGCACCGACAAGCAGCGAAGACCGCTGTGGTGACAAGCAGGAAAATGGGCAGGCAGAACACATGTTTCCACCGGACTCATTATGATGTTGCACAATGCCAACGTGACCATGGCAGTTCAACCACCCCGTCCAAGCTAGCTGAAACTGAGAGCATAAAGGAAGCATCTCACCTGCAGGCAGCTTTACTTGTCAGGTGCCGCCATAGAGCCCATCAGACAGATCCTGCCACTGCTGCTGCTCATCGAAGGTGTCGAACATCCACTCGCCATGGATGCAATCGACGGTTAGTACACACACCTACCTGTGTCATTAACCTTAACAGCAGATCGTCATGCTGTCATCCACATGATATGAGGCCTACGCTATGGGCACCAAGTGCACATGTCATTATGTCCACAGTC
Source organism: Pleurodeles waltl (assembly GCF_031143425.1). Taxonomy (NCBI): domain Eukaryota; kingdom Metazoa; phylum Chordata; class Amphibia; order Caudata; family Salamandridae; genus Pleurodeles; species Pleurodeles waltl. The sequence goes on along the minus strand of NC_090446.1, from coordinate 754,266,371 downwards.
AGAGTCATTCACAAATAAGGAAACATTCACTGCCATTAAAGGACTCCTTTAGGCAGGGCACTGACAGTGCACTGCCACACAACATAAAATCACATTCCTGACCATCTCAGGCACAGGAACAGTGAGGTGTACATAACATTGTGTCATACAACAGCAACAACACAGCAACATCCCATATACCAATATAACTGATACCCTCACTGACACCCTCACATTGCACTGTCGTCAGATTGAACACACATATGTATGGATGCGTCATGGAACACAAGCACCCCTCCCATGAAACAGCCCTGCAAAAGACCCACACATCACCCACGTTGCAGCACAAAGGAAGGACAATGGGATGCACAATAGTTAGAGAGGCAAATATCCAAAGCTCACTATTCAAACAATATCTGCAGGGCACAGAGGCATATGGCGGCGGTGCATGGTCCATCATCACCGACAGTATTTTTGGCAGTCAGAAAATACAGTCACATTTCAAGAAGCAATTGTGTAGCAGATAGTTGGGTTGCACCTGAATCCATGTTGTGGACACAAGTGTTGACAACCATGGAGGGGGTCACCTGTGACCCTTGTGTAGTTGCCAGCTGGGATATGTAATGTGTGTCATGTGTATCTTTTGACAAATGCTTTGTCACATGATATTGATGGCATGCATCATGTATGTTGCTGGGGACGCACTGACTAATGTTACACATCATGTCTTGTCACACATAAGCACTTTAGGAGATGGGTGATGCGACAACCTCCTGTCTACTGTCTCCTGCCAGACCTTCTGACCATCAAGCTACAACACATAATCCAGTTAGACCGCCTGGATAGGCAAACAATAGAGGACATATGCTGTCAATTGAAGCCAGATCTGATGCCATCCAACAATAATCAACCTGCACACCACCCATTGTACAAATCATGTCAGTATTGCATTTCCTAGCCACAGGGTCCTTCCAACATACAGTGGCCCTTTCTGCTTTTATGTCCCAACCTATATTCAGTCTAGTGTTGAAGGATTTCCTCTCAGCAATGTTGAACATTGACAGCTATATCACATTCCCTGATGTGAGGATTTAGCCAATTTGAAGACTGATTTTTATGGTTTTGCTTGCCTCCCACATGTGGTGGGGGCGATCAATGGCACACATGTTGGGTTAGTGCCACCGCAGGCCACTGAACAAGTTTATTGCAACAGAAAGAACTTTCATTTCATCAACATGCAGGTTGTCTCTACATCTCAAATGTGTGTGACCGTTATCTGGGATTACTTCATAATGCGGATCAGAACCATTCCCCAGCTGATGTCACAAGTGCACCCAGCTGAGGTGTGTCCTGCATATCTCGATGAGTCTTCCTTGGCTAGAATGGGAGGGAGGAGCTGTCACCTGCACTTGAAAGGGCTGTGTATGTCCCCTCACAATACGTCTTCAACCCCCTAGAGTGTGGCTGGGGCAGGGAAAGGAAGAGGCTGGGTTTTGTGTACTGTAAAGACTTTCCCTTGAAGTTTACCTTCTTCAAAGGAAGAAATTAGTATACGTAGTGGACCCAAAACCTTTGAGTTTTAGAACACTTCTGAATCAAGAGGAACCTCTGACAAGGAGAAGAGGAGAACTTCCCTTTTGCTGTGTGTGCTTTGCTAGGTTGGCCTCCAGATGCCGCTTCTGCCTCAGAGAGGACAAAATCTGGAGTTTGCCGTCCATCCTGCTTGTAAAGGTTCAACAAGGGTTTGGACTGAGCTTGCCTCCTGTTAAGAAGTCTCAGGGACATCAAAGGCTTCATCTATCAGCACCTGGGCTCTCTTGCTGAGACCCCTTGATTTACCAAGGGGTGCCACATCCAGTCCCTGGGCACCTGGAAGGAGAAGCTGACAGAACCTGAAAGAAGATTCACACACTGGACCCGAGCAGCAGAAAAATTGATGAAGCACCTGCCTCACAGCTGTAAAATTGACACTGCGCCTGTCTCACAGCTGCAAAAATCAATGAATTGGGTGGGGTGGCGTGCGCGGGTGGGGGGCACGGGGCGGTGGGGGGATAGTAATACATTTTTTTTTTTTTTTAAACTTACCTTGGCTCTCGCACTACGTGCCACTCCTCTGCTGGCTGGAGGCAGGCACAGGCTCCCAGCCTGCCCTGTAGCCAATTCTGACGCTGCTTAAAGCAGCGTCAGCATTGGCTGGGAGTGTCCTGCCAGGGTGCTCTCAGGCAGACTGGGAGCCTGTGCAGGCCCTCTCCAACCCAGCAATAGTATTGCTGGGCTGGAGAGAGCCCTGTGCGCATGTGTGTTTGGCCAGCCCGAGACGGCCAGCCAAACACACATGCGCTCTGAGGGGGAGTGCTGGGAGAGTGCTGAGCACTCCCCAGCACTCCCCTCAGAGCACGTCACCCCCGTGACCCCACCCCTTTACAAGGAAACAATAACAAACACTGTTTGTTATTGTTTCCTTGTAAAGATTTAGATTTTGCATCTGTTGCTGCTGGCAGGGGGGGACAGCATTACTAAGCCTTCATGGAGGAGCCACCCCTGCAGCTCAGTGCGACTTCAACATTGCTGTGCCCCAGATTTTCATTGAATCATTCATGGGCATCAAAGCCTTCAACATCACCACACGGATCCAAGGCTGCTTGTCTGGAAATCAATGCATCCCTTCCCTGAGAGGAAAGAATCGACGCATTGCTTAGTCGCCGAGAAAGAATCGATGTACGGCCTCACTTGCGAGTAAGGAATCAATGCATTGGTTGCTTTTCTGATGCACGCTCACCCCTGTGGCTTTATTTTTGACGCATACCATGTACTTTGTCCTTAAGCAATGCATCCATTGATTCTTATAGATTAAGACTCTTTTTACTTTAAATTTGATATCTTTAATTGTGTATGTTTGATTTTTGCTCTTTTGGTCTTGTTTGATTTAGATAAATATTGGCTATTTTTCTAAACTGGTGTGGAATCTTTTTGTGGTGTTTTCACTGTGTTACTGTATGTGTTTGTGCAATTACTTTACACATTGCCTCTGAGATAAGCCTAGGTTCTTGTGCCAAGAAACCAAGGGGATGAGCAGGGGTTATCTGAGCTGTGTTTCTCCTGTACCCTCACTAGAGTGTGGGTCCCTACTTGGACAAGGTGTGAAATGACTGCCAACTAAAGACCCCATTTCTAATACACACATTGAACAATATTTTCTATGGCTCTTTACAATATCTAAATGAGGAACCTTAGAGACTTCCTTTAAATGGATATTTTAATGTAACTTGTCACAATGCTATCAATCAAATGTTATTGTTTTAAGCAAAAAACCACAGCATCATTTATCTATACACATCGTAATCATAAAAGTACTAACAACACATTAATAATAATTAAATCATAAAGGAGTTAAGCATACATAAATACATTACTACTTACAGTACAATTTATATACCTTTACTTAGCTCAAATGGAGTTACTGTCCTGTGGATTGATTCAATATCATTGCTTTAACACAGGGAAAAAACTGTAAAATAATACTTTACTTGAAGCCCTTTAAAGAGAGACACCAATGATGTGTAGGAGCAAACAAATCATACAATGCTTGATATTTTCTGTGCCCCCACAGTACAATCACATAGTCCATTTTGATGAGCTATGGACAACGTTTGAACAAATATTTTGTGGAAGGTAATGTATGGATCTGGAATTTGAAATAAAGGTCACAAAAGACTTCTGGATAAATTTGGTAAATATAATATTTTCAACTCAGATATTCCTTTTAAGTATGGTAGCGAGCTCATACTCTACTTCATTAAAGAGCTTCCTATACTGCTCGTTTACTAATTTGGTGGAGTAGGATTTAGCTTTAGTGGGGATAGCCCAAACATCATCCAAACTCATTTCCCTTAATCCGAATTCTACATGCCAAAACCACAACAATCTGTTAGTGCTTTGTTGATCAGCAACCTTGAGCTTGGCCTTTTTATATACTTCTACATGTGGATTCTTATGCAACCACAATCATTAAAGAATGGAACGCAATAGTTTTTGTCAGTTGTTGAATTAATATATCCCTGTAGGTGCAGAGCAACATGAGGAGTACCTTGACATGGGCTAAAGAGTGATCTTGAAAAGTTGTTCTCCAGCACTTCTAGAGATTTTATTTTATTGTAAGCCCAAAAGCACAGATCCATACAATGCTGCTGCCTCCATTTTATACATGTGTAATATGTTGGTTATGGGTTGGCCTATCTGCATAGCTAATTTACAAGTTAGTATTGCAACAGCAACTTGTCTCCCAAGAGTTCTCTTTCTGTTTGACCCAAGTCAGCCTGGAATTGAAACAAACTCTTAAATAATCAAAATGACTCACTCTTTCAATATACTGACCATAAATGTAAAAGGTTTTCAACAAATGGTTTTTGGTTTCTGTCAGAACCCCTTTCAGAGGGCCATGAGGCACACAGACGCTGTTGGGCTTAACCGTTGTGGTTGAGGCTTTTTACTTCTGTAGTCCTAGGGCCCGACCTACTATGGATCCTGAGCAACTGGGGCAAGTACCACTTCTGCTCTTGACAGTCAATGCTGGCTTTAGACAAGCCGGGAGGAAGGGTGGATACATGTTAGTGAAAACGATTCATAACTTGAAGTGCAGCCAGCAATGCCAATAAATCAATGTCCAGATAAATACTTATTTTTGGATGAACAATAGTATTTATTTCTAACAATTTCTGGCTCTTATTGAAGAATTGCTGCTTGGGATACATCTGGGAGCACCCAGCAGGTGCAGGTTCTCTACCAAGCCGTGGTGCCAGCTTTCCCCAGTGATCAGAAATGCTCACAGCCTTTGTAGATGGGATAAATCTGCCGTCCCCACACTGGAGGAGGGGGGAGATGATCTTCAGTTCCCAAACAGAGCCTGACAATGAGGCAACATCCCTCTGGCATGCAGGGTCACCACAAACAGGTGGTATGAGCTTGCTGCTCCTCGCACTGCACTCCATGTTTGGCTTGGTCCACAGCAGCGCTCTACTGGCATACAGGGGTTGCCGAATCACTCCTGCACACGAGCAACAACCCTATTTGTGCAAAGCTATATCCTCACACCTCGCACATTGAGTCCTCTCGGAGGGGCACCCACTGGACCTCACTTCCTCCAAAGCTCTCCTCTTTTTCACAGAGCACATTGGTCATTGCAAGCAGATAGGTGCAGGTGTTCCAGGCTCCAGGGCAGGTCATCTTCATTTCTGTTAGAAATGGGGTCTGTAATTGGCAGTGGTTAGCACCCTGTCCAAGTAGGGACCCTCACTCTAGTCAGGGTAAGGGAGTCACACAACTAAGAAAACCCCTGCTCACCCACTTGGTGGCTTTACTCAAACAGTCAGGCTTATCTCAGAGGGAATGTGTAAAGTATTTGTACACAGACACAGTAATGCAGTGAAAGCACTACAAATGTAGGTAGTCCACACCAGTGTAGAAAAATAGCAGGTATTTACCTGAGTAAAATAACAAAGACCAAGACCAAAACAACTAAAATCCAACATGCACAAGTAAAGATATGGATTTTCAAAGAGTAAATGTCGTATAGCGCTTAGAACCAAAATAGCTCCATAGGGAATATCACAGCATTCTGATGAAGTCATTCCAACAGTCTGACACCACCCACGAGGGAGCACAGTTGGCCACAGAGTCGTATAGACCCCAGTTACATTACCTTTGAAAACGATGAGGAAGCAAAGACGCTGCATGGAGACAGGGAGGTGAGGTATCGCTGGAGCCGGTGCGTCTTTGGTTCCTTACTGCTACTGGGGAAGTGAGGCGTTGGGTACTTACTGCTAGGCAGGGGAGTTTAGGTGTTGGTTTCTTGCGGTTGCAAGGGAGGTGATGCGGTGTTGGCTGTGTGGCGTTGGTTCCCTAAGATAAGGCGGAGTCAATTAATCCAGCAGGCCAAGACGTGTGGTGTGGAATTTTAGGTGTTGTAATCACACCACAGGGGTCACAGGTGATGTGTCAGAGTCAGAGTTGGGAGCCACAGATGTCAGCGTTGAAAGCTGCGGTCGTTGCACTCAGAAGGAGCCACAGCTCTGAGGCAGGCAGCAGCACGGGGTCAGAGAGCAATGCCAGTTCCAAAATCACTCTGGAGGTCAATGCACTAGTTTCTTCCTTGTTGCACCACAACTCACTACGAAGGGTCCAGGAACTGGAATATGGTACCACTATGCAACCCAAGACTCCCAGCAATAGATCCCAGGCACTGACAGGTGAAGTATTTCATGTCCCCAAGACTACTCAACATGAGACAAGCTCAGTCCAAGTCCTTGGAGAACTTTTGGAAGCAGGATGTAGAAAGCCAAGTCCAGTCCTTTCGTTCCCAGGACAGAAGCAGCAAGCAGCAGGCCAGTACAACAAAGCAACAGGCAGAGTGGCAGTCCCTTCTACGGCATTTAGCTCTTCTTCCTGGCAGAATGTCCTCAGTCCAGAAGGATTCTAACTATGTGGTGTCAGAGGTCCAGTACTAAAACCCATTTCTGTCTTTGAAGTAGGCAAACTTTGAAGAGGAGTCTTCATAGTGCACACAACTCTGTCTTTCCCTGCCCCGGCCCGAGCCACACTCCAGGGGGTTGGAGACTGCTTTGTGTGAGGACAGGCAAAGCCGTATTCAGGTGCAAGTGTCAGCTCCTTCCACCACTCTATCTCGGGAAAACCCATCAGCCTGGTAATGGGCCATCAGGATATGCAGCCAGCAATGTCAATAAATCAATGTCCAGATAACATCAGGATATACAGAGCACACCTCAGCTCCCTTTGTGTGACTGTCTAGAGTGAATACATAAACAGCCTAACTGTCATCCTGACCCACACGTGCATTCAGCAGACAGGCATGGGCACTTAATGGTTAACCAAAAAAATGTCCACTTTATAAAAGTGGCATTTTCAAACTTACAATTTAAAAACCAACTTCACCAAAAGATGTATTTTTAAATATGGAGTTCAGAGACCACAAGCTCCATATCTCTATCTGCTCCCAATTGGAAATTACACTTCAAAGATATTTCAACTCAATCCCCATGTTATCCTGTGGAAGAGTGAAAACCAAAATCAGCCATATTTCACTATTAGGACATGTAAAACACAACATTACATGCCCCACCTTTAAAATGCCCTGCCCATGGGGCTACCTTGGACTTCCTTAGGGGAAACTTATGGTTAATAAAAGGGAAGATTTGGGCCTCGTAAGTAGGTGCACTTGCTAGGTCGAAATGGCAGTTTAAAATTGCACAAAAAGGGACTGCAATGGCAGGCCTGAGGCATATTTGCAAGGCTACGCATGTGGGTGGCACAATCAGTGCTGCAGGCCCAATAGTAGCATTTACAGGCCCTGGGCACACACTGTACACTGTACGAGTGACTTACTAATAAATCAATATGCCAATCATGGAGAAACCAATCACCAATACATTTAAGATAGAGCGCATGTGCAGTGGTTAGCAGTGGCAAAGTGCTCAGAGTCCTAAGGGTGAGAACAAATAGGAAGAAGAAGGAAAAATGTTGGGGATAACCCAGCAAAGAAGTCCAGGTCTAACAGTTTCCCTGGGTGATGACTAGCAGGGATTTGGTCCTAGTCCTGGTCACAGGCAGAAGTCTTGTGAAGCTTACCCTTCTCACACAGCCTGTCTGGCTGCTTAGCAGATGGCAAATTTAAGGGTCTAAGTCTCCCATTCGTATTGTAGATTTTCAGACATTAAATGTGATTTAGGATCTGATTATATGAAGTTTTATGTTGGAGTTATGCTTCTTTTAAAGTGTACACTCTCTCTCTTCTTTCCTTATGAAAGGCTGTCTGCCACAGCAGGAGATATTCCAAAGCTGATAGTCCCACAACACAGGCCATGTCAGATACCACAGTTCAAACCAGGTTGTCAGCCACAGTGACATGTGCATGAAAAGGTTAATCCTGGGCTCTCAGCCTTACTCATTATGGTTCCCTTATCAACCCTACCTCCTTATGAGATGTGTCCAGGCTCCTTCTTAGTGACCTATCACTGAATCAAGAAGCATCCTTTGGGGGTGTAAAGCTCCTTTCCTCCAGTGTGTCCCACCCAGCTCACAGAAATGCTGCAGTACACAATCTGTCTGGTGGGGGAGGGGGTTCCTCTTCTCCTCATCTTTTCACTAGGCAGGCCTGGGCTTCCCAAAACGGAACCCAAGGTCCTCCATGAAATGTACCATTGCAGGCACACTTGCACTCGGTGTATGTACAAAGCACACACACACTGGCTGGTACTGTCACTACCATGTATTGTGCCATCCCAGTGCACAGGTGTTAGACCTGACATGCCTTGGGGTGGTCACCCCTAACTTTTTGCCTGCCTCCCTCCACTTTTTGGACCCTGTTTTGCTGGCCTTTAGACTCTGCGCACTTTACCACTGCTAACTAGTGCTAAAGTGCATATGCTCTCTCCCTTTTTAAACATGGTAACTTTGGATCATACCTGATTAGACTATTTAATTTACTTATAAGTCCCTAGTAATGTGCACTATATGTGCCTAGGGCCTGTAGATTAAATGCTACTAGTGGACCTGCAGCACTGGTTGTGCAACCCACTTAAGTAGCCCCCTTAACCTTGTCTCAGGCTTGCCATTGCAAGGCCTGTGTGTGCAGTTTCACTGCCACTTCGACTTGGCATTTAAAAGTACTTGCCAAGCCTAGAACTTCCCTTTTTCTACATATAAGTCACCCCTAATGTGTGCCCTAGGTAACCCCTAGAGCATGGTGCTGTGTAGGTAAAAGGCAGGACATGTACCTGTGTAGTTATATGTCCTGGTAGTGTAAAACTCCTAAATTCGTTTTTACACTACTGTGAGGCCTGCTCCCTTCATAGGCTAACATTGGAGCTGCCCTCATACATTGTTGAAGTGGCAGCTGCTGATCTGAAAGGAGCAGGAAGGTCATATTTAGTATGGCCAGAATGGTAATACATCTGCATTTTGAATGGGTCTTCCTGGGCTGGGAGGGCCTGCTCTCACACAAAGGACTACCACACCCCCTGCTGCGACCCTGGCAGACAGGATTGAACTGAAAGGGGACCTGGTGCATGTTAGACCTGACAGCCTTAGGGTAGTCACCCCTAACTTTTTGCCTGCCTCCCTCCTCGTTTTGGATACTGTTTTTGCTGGTTTTTAGACTCTGCGCACTTTACCACTGCTAACCAGTGATAAAGTGTATATGCTCTCTCTCTGTAAACATGGTAACTTTGGATCATACCTGATTGAACTATTTAATCTACTTATAAGTCCCCAGTCATGTGCACTCCAGGTGCCTAGGGCATATAGATTAAATGCTACTAGTGGACCTGCAGCACGGATTGTGCCACCCACTTAAGTAGCCCCTTTTCCTTGTCTCAGGCCTACCATTGCTAGGCCTGTGTGTGCAGTTTCACTGCCACCTCGACTTGGCATTTAAAAGTACTTGCCAAGCCTAGAACTCCCCTTTTTCTGCATATAAGTCACCCTTAATGTGTGCCCTGGGTATCCCCTAGAGCAGGGTGCTGTGTAGGTAAAAGACAGGACATGTACCTGTGTAGTTATATGTCCTGGTAGTGTAAAACTCCTAAATTCGTTTTTGCACTACTGGGAGACCTGCTCCCTTCATAGGCTAACATTGGGGCTGCCCTCATACACTGTTGAAGTGGCAGCTGCTGATCTGAAAGGAGCAGGGAGGTCATATTTAGTATGGCCAGAATGGTAATACAAAATCCTACTGACTGGTGAAGTCGGATTTAATATTACTATTCTAGAAATGCCACTTTTAGAAAGTGAGCATTTCTTTGCACTTAAATCCTTCTGTGCCTTACAATCCACGTCTGGCTAGGTTTAGTTGACAGCTCCTTGTGCATTCACTCAGACACACCCCAAACACAGGGTACTCAGCCTCACTTGCATACATCTGCATTTTGAATGGGTCTTCCTGGGCTGGGAGGGTGGAGGGCCTGCCCTCACACAAAGGACTGCCACACCCCCTACTGGGACCCTGGCAGACAGGATTGAACTGAAAGGGGACCTGGTGCACTTCTTAGCCACTCTTTGAAGTCTCCCCCACTTCAAAGGCACATTTGGGTATAAAACAGGGCCTCTGCCCTACCTCATCAGACACTTGCTGGAGAAGAAACCGGAACCAGAAACTACATCCTGCCAAGAAGAACTGCCTGGCTGCTCAAAGGACTCACCTGTCTGCTTTCTACAAAGGACTGCTGTCTTGCTGTTGCCCTGCTGCCTTGCTGAACTCTTGTCTGGCTGTGAAAGTGCTCTCCAAGGGCTTGGATAGAGCTTGCCTCCTGTTCCTTGAAGTCTCAGGACCAAAAAGACTTCTTCCTTTCACTTGGACGCTCCGTGCGCCGAAAATTTCGACGCACAGCTTGTTTCGCGGCGAGAAAAACGCCGCACACCGACGCTGATCGACGCGACGCCCTCGGGACGATCGAGACTTCGACGCACAACCTCGCAAGGACAAAGCCGCTCGACTTTCCAGGAGAAATCGACGCGACGCCCACCGTGAGTGCGAAACTTTGACGCACGGCCTCGCAAGGACAACGCCGCCCGACTTCCAAGGAGAAATCGACGCGACGCCTGCCGTGGACCAAACTTTCGACGCACGGCCTCGCAAGGACAACGCCGCCCGACTTCCAAGGAGAAATCGACGCGACGCCTACCGTGAGATCGAAACTTCGACGCGCAGCCCCGCAGAACGACGCGCAGCCGGAAAACAAGCAGGAGAATCCACGCACAGACCCGGGACATCTGGTAATCCCCGCGATCCACAAAAAGAGACTGTCTGCGCGCCGGAAAACGACGCCCGACTTCCCCGCGTGGAAAAGACCGACGCAAGTCTGTGTGTGCTGAGGAGAAATCGACGCACACCCCTTTTTCCACGCATCTCTTCTCCTGTGGCCCTCTGAGGAGATTTTCCTCCAGAAACCAGGTACTTTGTGCTTGAAAGACACTGTATTGCATTCTAAAGACTTAAGACACTTTATATCACTTCCCTGTGATATTTCTACAATTTTCCATTGCAACTTTATTCTTTTTGACCTACAATTATCCTGATAAATATTATATATTTTTCTAAACACTGTGTGGTGTATTTTTGTGGTGCTATATGGTGGTATTGTATGATTTATTGCACAAATACTTTACACATTGCCTTCTAAGTTAAGCCTGACTGCTCGTGCCAAGCTACCAGAGGGTGGGCACAGGATAATCTTGGATAGTGTGTGACTTACCCTGACTAGAGTGAGGGCTTTTGCTTGGACAGGAGGTAACCTGACTGCCAACCAAAAACCCCATTTCTAACATTGGTGATCAGCGGTGAGGATAGGACTTGTATTTGTGCAGTGACATACAGTAGCTAAGTATTTCACTACATACCCACAGTTGAAGGTCAACTTGGTTTTTATCTCTTTTTGAAAATCCGTTTTTTCCTGACAATTTTCAAAAACTAAATCCTCACTCAACATGTCTCTGACTGGGTCTCAGACAGGGGACTTTGACCTAGTCCAGTTGGATACATACACGGTCAAACAACTAAGAGGATTCTGCAGGGCATTAAGGGTACCCACCCAAGGGGCCTCCAGAAAGGAGGACTTTCAAGTGGCGCTGAGGGCCTGGGCAGAAGCCCATTTAGAGGATGATGAGGAAGAGGAGCCAGAAAATGGCCCCTCAGAAGGATTTTCACTATCTATGGATGGTGTTACCACTGCAATTGTGCACCCTTCCAGACCAGGGAGCAGTGTCTCCATGCAAAGCCTGACCGCAGAGGAAAGGAGAGAGGAAAGGGAGTTCCAATTGCAAATGGCAAAACTGAAAATTGAGGCACAACAGGAGGAGAGGAGGGCAGAAAGAGAAGCCAAACAAGCTGAGGCTGAAAGAGCAGCCAAACAGATTGAAGCTGAAAGAACAGCCAAACAGATTCAAGCAGAAGCTGAAAGGGCAGCCAAACAAGCAGAAGCTGAAAGAGCAGCCAAACAAGTGGAAGCTGAAAGAGCGTTGGCTGAAAAGAAACTATTGTTGGCTCATGAACTGAGTCTCAAGGAGCTGGAGATCAAGGCAAGACTTTCTGAATCCAGCAATAATGGTGGCAGCATACAGACAGGACCTGCTGGAGAAAAGAAGGTTCGTATACCCAAAAATGTGGTGCCCAGTTTTGTGGTGGGAGATGACATAGATAAATGGTTAGCTGCTTATGAAGTTGCACTAAGGGCTCATGAGGTTCCTGAAGGGCAATGGGGGGTAGCTATGTGGGGTTATGTGCCGCCATTGGGGAGGGACACACTTCTCACATTGGATCCACCGGATCAAAACACATACCCACTCCAGAAAGCCACTTTACTTGCCAAGTTTGGGCTGACCCCTGAGGGATACCGTCAGAGGTTCAGGGACAGCACCAAACAAACCACACAAACATGGGTAGATTTCTTTGATTTCTCTAGTAAGGCACTGAATGGATGGGTGCGGGGCAACAAAGTAGCAGATTATAAAGGTTTATATGACTTGATCCTGAGAGAGCATATGCTTAATGTTACTTATACCGATTTGCGCCAGCACCTAGTGGATAGTAAGCTGACTGATCCCAGGAAGCTTGCTGAGGAGGCGGACTTCTGGGTTAGCACCAGAGTGTCCAAAAAGGTACCTGGGGGGGACTCCCACAAAGGTGGTCAGGGTTCCCAACAGAAGAAAGAGGGGGGAGATAAACTTACAGATAAGGAACTCTCTAAAGGCCCCCAAAAGAATTCCCAGGGAGGGGGTGGCAACCCTTCCTTTTCCAAATTTGGGAAGAAGCCAGGGACATTTGACAGGTCAGGAAAATCTAGCCCCAAATGCATGGAGTGTTACCAATATGGTCACTACAAAGGCGATCCACAGTGCCCCAAGAGGGCACCGTCCACTACCGGACAGGCGCCTGGGTTGACTAGTGTAGCACTCGGGGGGGAGATGGACCCCACTAGCTTTGGGGAGCAGGTAGAGATTTCCCTAGTGTCCCTGGGAGAAGGAGAAATGATGTCCAAGGTCCACATGCCTAAAAATACTTCCAAGTACCGGCAGTGGGTCCTCATTGATGGGCAGAAGGTGGAGGCTCTGCGTGACACAGGAGCCAGTATGACTACTATCAAGAGTCAGCTGGTGTCCACAGAGCAGATAATCCCTAATACATTCCACCAGGTCATAGTCGCTGACAATCGCGAGAGTCACCTACCGGTGGCTCGGGTTCCCTTTGAGTGGGGGGGGGTCTCTGGTACTCTGAAAGTAGCTGTGAGTCCTGCCATGCCTGTAGATTGTCTGTTAGGCAATGATCTAGAGCATACTGCTTGGAAAGAAGTAGAGCTCAGATCTCACCTGGAGATGTTAGGGTTACCTGAGTGGGTCTGCATGACCACCCGGTCCATGGCTGACCGAGAGGGAAGTCAAGGGCATCTGGAGCCTGGAACGATGGCCCAGGGAGCTGCCAAGAGGAGGGACGAGGGGCGCGGGAAACCGGCCCCAGAAGTTCCCACAGTGGCTGACGGAGCTCCTGAGGAGGAGACTCCCGAGCCAACTGGGGAAGACATTGCCACCCTAGGTGACTTACCGGAGCTTGCTGGCTGGCAAGTTGAGGGTGGACCCACCAGGGAGGAATTCTGCAAGGCGCAGAAAGAGTGTCCCACTCTAGAAGGGTTGAGGAAACAAGCCTTAAACCAGGCAGCAGGTGACGCCTCTGGCAATCACCACCTATATTGGGAGAATGATCTCCTCTACAGTGAGCCTAGGGTTCCGGTCTTTGGGGCAGCACGTGTGCTGGTGGTCCCCCAATGTTACCGAGCCTTCCTACTGGGTCTGGCTCACGACATTCCCCTGGCAGGACATTTGGGACAAGACAAGACCTTCAACCGGCTTGTCACCCACTTTCACTGGCCCAAAATGAGGACACACTCAGACAAATTCTGCAGGGCTTGTCCTACCTGCCAGGCTAGTGGTAAAGCAGGAAAGAGGGTTAAAACCCCCCTGATTCCACTTCCTGTCGTTGGCACCCCCTTTGAAAGGGTGGGCGTCGACATTGTTGGCCCCTTGGACCCCAAAACTGCCTTAGGCAACAGGTTTATCCTGGTTTTGGTGGACCATGCCACCCGGTACCCAGAGGCAATCCCTCTGAGGACCGTAACTGCATCGGTGGTAGCCAGAACCCTGATGGGGATATTTACCCGTGTGGGATTCCCCAAGGAGATAGTGTCTGACAGAGGCACTAACTTCATGTCCGCGTACATGAAGCATCTGTGGGATGCGTGTGGTGTAACCTACAAGTTCACCACACCCTATCACCCCCAGTCTAATGGGCTTGTGGAGAGATTCAACAAGACCCTGAAATGCATGATTGGTGGCCTCCCTGAGGCCATGAGGCGTAAATGGGACGTCCTCTTACCATGCCTTCTCTTTGCTTACAGAGAGGTCCCCCAGAGGGGGGTAGGGTTCAGTCCCTTTGAGCTTCTCTATGGGTACCCCGTCAGGGGACCCTTAAGCATTGTCAAGGAGGGACTGGAGAACGCTCCAAAGACACCCCCTCAGGACGTGGTCAGCTACATGTTGGCCCTCCGCAATCAGATGACCCGCTTCTGGAAAGAGGCCCAAAGTAACCTGGAGGCCAGTCAAGAGGTGATGAAACAATGGTATGACCAGAAGGCCACTCTGGTAGAGTTTCAACCTGGAGACAAAGTGTGGGTAATGGAGCCAGTAGAGCCCAGAGCTCTCCAGGACCGCTGGTCTGGCCCATTTGAAATAAAGGAGCGGAAAGGGGAGGCCACTTACCTAGTGGACCTCCAAACCCCTAGGAACCCCCTAAGGGTGCTCCATGTGAACCGACTAAAAGCTCATTTTGAGAGGTCGGAGATCAACATGCTTCTGGTCACAGATGAAGGAATGGAAGAGGAGAGTGAACCTCTCCCTGACCTCCTCTCTGCCCAAGAAGGTGATGGGTCCGTAAGCGGGGTCATTCTGTCTGACTCCCTGACTCTAAACCAGAAAGGAGACTGCTATGAGCTGTTGGAGCAGTTCTCCCCCCTCTTCTCCCTTACTCCGGGACTGACCCACCTCTGTGTTCATGATATTGACACCGGTGACAGTCTCCCTGTGAAGAACAAAATTTACAGGTTGTCAGATAAGGTGAAGGCCAGCATCAAGGAGGAGGTCTCCAAGATGTTGACGCTAGGGGTTATTGAGAAGTCCAGTAGTCCCTGGGCCAGCCCAGTGGTGTTGGTCCCCAAGGCTACTGCCCAAGGCGCGAAGCCAGAACTCCGGTTCTGCGTGGACTACCGGGGTCTCAACTCAGTCACACGGACTGATGCTCACCCCATCCCCCGAGCTGATGAGCTCGTGGACAGGCTAGGCGCTGCCAAGTTCCTGAGTACGTTTGATCTTACTTCAGGGTACTGGCAGATCGCCCTGACTGAGGGGGCTAAGGAAAGGTCCGCCTTTTCCACCCCTGACGGCCATTACCAGTTCCGGGTGATGCCGTTTGGATTGAAAAATGCCCCCGCTACCTTCCAACGGTTGGTTAACGGGGTCCTGGCTGGCAAGGATGCCTTCTGTGCAGCCTACCTGGATGACATAGCTGTCTACAGTTCCAGCTGGGAGGAACACCTGCTCCACCTCAAGGAGGTGCTTCAGGCCCTGCAACAGGCAGGCCTGACCATCAAGGCTAGTAAGTGCCAGATTGGGCAGGGTTCCGTGGTGTACTTGGGACACCTAGTAGGTGGTGGCAAGGTGCAGCCACTCCAGGCCAAGATCGAAACTATCAAGGCCTGGCAACCACCTCGAACCCAGACTGAGGTGAGAGCCTTTTTAGGCCTCACCGGATACTACCGCAGGTTTGTCAAGGGCTATGGTACCATTGTGTCCCCCTTGACAGAACTCACGTCCAAGAAGCAACCTAGGTTGGTGAATTGGACAGAGGCTTGTCAGAAAGCCTTTGACGCCCTAAAGGAAGCCATGTGCACGGCCCCCGTGCTCAAGGCCCCTGACTACTCCCAGGAATTTATCGTGCAGACAGACGCTTCAGAGCATGGCATAGGGGCAGTCCTAGCACAGCTAAATGAGGAGGGCCAAGATCAACCGGTAGTCTTTATTAGCAGAAGGCTATTACCACGGGAACAGAGGTGGAGTGCTATTGAAAGAGAAGCTTTTGCTGTGGTCTGGGCACTGAAGAAGCTGAGGCCCTACCTGTTTGGGACTCACTTCCTAGTTCAGACAGACCACAGGCCCCTCAGATGGCTCATGCAGATGAGGGGTGAGAATCCAAAACTTCTGAGGTGGTCCATTTCCCTACAGGGGATGGACTTTACGGTGGAACATCGCCCAGGGGTTGACCACGCCAATGCTGATAGTCTCTCCAGGTACTTCCGCCTTAGCGATGAGAGCTCCCAGGAGGTCGGGTAGCTCTCCCCACTTTCAGCTGGGGTGGACACATGTTAGACCTGACAGCCTTAGGGTAGTCACCCCTAACTTTTTGCCTGCCTCCCTCCTCGTTTTGGATACTGTTTTTGCTGGTTTTTAGACTCTGCGCACTTTACCACTGCTAACCAGTGATAAAGTGTATATGCTCTCTCTCTGTAAACATGGTAACTTTGGATCATACCTGATTGAACTATTTAATCTACTTATAAGTCCCCAGTCATGTGCACTCCAGGTGGATAGGGCATATAGATTAAATGCTACTAGTGGACCTGCAGCACGGATTGTGCCACCCACTTAAGTAGCCCCTTTTCCTTGTCTCAGGCCTACCATTGCTAGGCCTGTGTGTGCAGTTTCACTGCCACCTCGACTTGGCATTTAAAAGTACTTGCCAAGCCTAGAACTCCCCTTTTTCTGCATATAAGTCACCCTTAATGTGTGCCCTGGGTATCCCCTAGAGCAGGGTGCTGTGTAGGTAAAAGACAGGACATGTACCTGTGTAGTTATATGTCCTGGTAGTGTAAAACTCCTAAATTTGTTTTTGCACTACTGGGAGACCTGCTCCCTTCATAGGCTAACATTGGGGCTGCCCTCATACACTGTTGAAGTGGCAGCTGCTGATCTGAAAGGAGCAGGGAGGTCATATTTAGTATGGCCAGAATGGTAATACAAAATCCTACTGACTGGTGAAGTCGGATTTAATATTACTATTCTAGAAATGCCACTTTTAGAAAGTGAGCATTTCTTTGCACTTAAATCCTTCTGTGCCTTACAATCCACGTCTGGCTAGGTTTAGTTGACAGCTCCTTGTGCATTCACTCAGACACACCCCAAACACAGGGTACTCAGCCTCACTTGCATACATCTGCATTTTGAATGGGTCTTCCTGGGCTGGGAGGGTGGAGGGCCTGCCCTCACACAAAGGACTGCCACACCCCCTACTGGGACCCTGGCAGACAGGATTGAACTGAAAGGGGACCTGGTGCACTTCTTAGCCACTCTTTGAAGTCTCCCCCACTTCAAAGGCACATTTGGGTATAAAACAGGGCCTCTGCCCTACCTCATCAGACACTTGCTGGAGAAGAAACCGGAACCAGAAACTACATCCTGCCAAGAAGAACTGCCTGGCTGCTCAAAGGACTCACCTGTCTGCTTTCTACAAAGGACTGCTGTCTTGCTGTTGCCCTGCTGCCTTGCTGAACTCTTGTCTGGCTGTGAAAGTGCTCTCC
Source organism: Pleurodeles waltl (assembly GCF_031143425.1). Classification (NCBI taxonomy): domain Eukaryota; kingdom Metazoa; phylum Chordata; class Amphibia; order Caudata; family Salamandridae; genus Pleurodeles; species Pleurodeles waltl. The sequence goes on along the minus strand of NC_090446.1, from coordinate 754,248,705 downwards.
AAGGGCTTGGATAGAGCTTGCCTCCTGTTCCTTGAAGTCTCAGGACCAAAAAGACTTCTTCCTTTCACTTGGACGCTCCGTGCGCCGAAAATTTCGACGCACAGCTTGTTTCGCGGCGAGAAAAACGCCGCACACCGACGCTGATCGACGCGACGCCCTCGGGACGATCGAGACTTCGACGCACAACCTCGCAAGGACAAAGCCGCTCGACTTTCCAGGAGAAATCGACGCGACGCCCACCGTGAGTGCGAAACTTTGACGCACGGCCTCGCAAGGACAACGCCTCCCGACTTCCAAGGAGAAATCGACGCAACGCCTGCCGTGAGACCAAACTTTCGACGCACGGCCTCGCAAGGACAGCGCCGCCCGACTTCCAAGGAGAAATCGACGCAACGCCTACCGTGAGATCGAAACTTCGACGCGCAGCCCCGCAGAACGACGCGCAGCCGGAAAACAAGCAGGAGAATCCACGCACAGACCCGGGACATCTGGTAATCCCCGCGATCCACAAAAAGAGAGTGTCTGCGCGCCGGAAAACGACGCCCGACTTCCCCGCGTGGAAAAGACCGACGCAAGTCTGTGTGTGCTGAGGAGAAATCGACGCACACACCCCTTTTTCCACGCATCTCTTCTCCTGTGGCCCTCTGAGGAGATTTTCCACCAGAAACCAGGTACTTTGTGCTTGAAAGACACTGTATTGCATTCTAAAGACTTAAGACACTTTATATCACTTCCCTGTGATATTTCTACAATTTTCCATTGCAACTTTATTCTTTTTGACCTACAATTATCCTGATAAATATTATATATTTTTCTAAACACTGTGTGGTGTATTTTTGTGGTGCTATATGGTGGTATTGTATGATTTATTGCACAAATACTTTACACATTGCCTTCTAAGTTAAGCCTGACTGCTCGTGCCAAGCTACCAGAGGGTGGGCACAGGATAATCTTGGATAGTGTGTGACTTACCCTGACTAGAGTGAGGGCTTTTGCTTGGACAGGAGGTAACCTGACTGCCAACCAAAAACCCCATTTCTAACAGTGCACTTCTTAGCCACTCTTTGAAGTCTCCCCCACTTCAAAGGCACATTTGGGTATAAAACAGGGCCTCTGCCCTACCTCATCAGACACTTGCTGGAGAAGAAGCCTGAACCAGAAACTACATCCTGCCAAGAAGAACTGCCTGGCTGCTCAAAGGACTCACCTGTCTGCTTTCTACAAAGGACTGCTGCCTTGCTGTTGGCCTGCTGCCTTGCTGAACTCTTGTCTGGCTGTGAAAGTGCTCTCCAAGGGCTTGGATAGAGCTTGCCTCCTGTTCCCTGAAGTCTCAGGACCAAAAAGACTTCTCTTTTTCACTTGGACGCTTCGTGTGCTGAAATTTTCGACGCACAGCTTGTTCCACAGCGAGAAAAACACCGCACACCGACGCTGATCGACGCAACGCCTTCGGGACGACCGGAACTTCGACGTATGGCCTCGCAAGGACAACACCGCCCAACCTCCAGAGGAGAAATCGAAGCGACGCCTGCCGTGAGAGCGAAACTTCGACGCGTAGCCCCGCAGAACGACGCGCAGCCAGAAAACAAGCAGGAGAATCCACGCACGGACCCGGGACATCTGGTAATCCCCACGATCCACAGAAAGAGACTGTCCGTGCGCAGGAAAACGACGCACAACTTCCCCGCGTGAAAAATACAGACGCAAGTCCGTGTGTGCTGGGGAGAAATCGACGCACACACCATTTTTCCACGTATCTCTTCTTCTGTGGCCCTCTGAGGAGATTTTCCACTCCAAACCAGGTACTTTGTGCTTGAAAGAGACTTTGTTTGCTTTTTTAAAGACTTAAGACACTTTATATCACTTTTCAGTGATATCTCTACAAATTCACATTGCAACTTTATTCGTTTTGACCTACAATTATCCTGATAAATATTATATATTTTTCTAAACACTGTGTGGTGTATTTTTGTGGTGCTATATGGTGGTATTGTATGATTTATTGCAAAAATACTTTACACATTGCCTTCTAAGTTAAGCCTGACTGCTCCTACCAAGCTACCAAAGGGTGGGCACAGGCTAATTTTGGATTGTGTGTGACTTACCCTGACTAGAGTGAGGGTTCTTGTTTGGACAGAGGGTAACCTGGCTGCCAACCAAAAACCCCATTTCTAACAACAGGCATCCATTCCACACAATAACTGTGTGCGTACTGCACAGTACTGTATTTATGTATACATTGGTTATTGAAAGCAAGACTACCCGAAAAGAGATCCTGGCACTTAGACCAAGAAACAGAATCTGCATGTCAGTAAAAAATATAGTAAAAACCAAGGTTAAGTAAACAGTTGAGATGTCAATGCTTTACATAATTTTTATGTCTAGCTCAAGACGAAGAGCCAAAGGCAGCTTATTCATGGCCTGGCAGTAACCACAGGATAGGCCTTGCCCCATAGGCGTACTTTACAAACCTTTGGGATGGTAGTCAGACCAGCAGAAGACAACCACAGAAGTCTGGAGGGCCCGTGACTTTTAAACATATTTGAGACATATGAGCCTTGAATTGTAGAGAGTTTTGTGGGCCATACAAACAGCTTTAAAATGATATCTCCTATTACTATGTAGCCAATGAAGCTGTGTAAGAAGGGGGAAAACACAGTCATATTTTCTCTTACCAAAGACCAGCCTGCCTGCTGTGTTCTGTATAAGTTGTAACCTCCTCATCAGATACTCAGGAAATCCGATGTATAGGTCATTACAGTAGTCCAGTCTACTAAGGACCAAGGTTTGCACCAGCAATTGTCTGTAATACTAAGGAATACGCCAAATAATCTTCCTCAGTTGTCTTAAAAGTAAGAAACAAATTGATATTAATTTATTAATGTGCAACTCAAAAGATAGCCTCTTGTGAAATAAAACTCCCAAGTTCCTGGCTGAAGTTCTAGGTGCTGGGCATTCACCTAGAGAATGAGGCCACCACTTGTGGGACCAGATGAAGGAATTCCCAAAATGTAGAACTTTTGTCTTATCTGAATTAAGGCAGAGAGAGTTGTCATTCATCCAGTTGGCCATTTTAACTATGAGGCCCCTGATTTGCTCCTAAATTAGTGAAATATCGCCTTCCATCGGGATGATAATTCGAGTGGCATGCGCACACAGATAGAATTGAAATCCAAAGAAAATAATCAGATCTGCTGCAAGGGGCATACGTGATTTAAAAAGTGAAGGATAAAAGGATATCCATTCTGCGGTCTGCAGGTAATGTCCTTGAAGACAGGGCGAAAAGATGCCATCTGCACAGCCTGTTTTCTGTATATCATAAAGATTTAAATTTAAACCATGCAAGTGTTTTATCCCTTAGAGCAATGGAAGTAAGCCTTTTCAACAACATGAAAGACTATGTAGAACATGGCAGACAGTACAAGAAGTATAAGAGCTGTGGAATTACCAGCATCGAGAGTCACCCTAAGATCTTTAGTAATGGCAGGTAGCATGGTTTCTGTGCTTAAGCAAGATCGAAAGCCAGATTGATACTTATTATACAAATGTATTATGTAACAAGCTGCTTATTAACCCCATTTTTAAAAATCTTGGCAAAGAATGAGAGTAGAAAATTAGGAATATATTTGGAGACAGTATTGGAATTCAGAGTTGCCTTCTCCTGGAGTGGCGTAACAAGAGCCATTTCACAAAATGCTGCAACTCTTGTGCTATTTAAAGAGTTATTACACTTCTTGATAACCCAGGGAGCGAAGAACAGTGCCATTTCTTTAAAGACCCTGATAGGAAAATGGTCAAGAGGAGACCTAGATTTGATCAATTTGAATTTTGCTATTACCTCTTCGTTTATAACAGGATAAAACTCAGAACACTCATTTTGTATAATAGATTTTGATTCTAAATCTTCTATTGTGGTCCCAGTAGGTCAAAAGTAGATAAAATAGATTCAATCTTAGTGGCATATTTATACTCTGTTTGCACCAAATTAGCATATTATTTTTTACTCTAATTCAGTGCAAAACTAACTCCATATGTATACTTTGGCGTCTAGCGCAAAATTTATGGAGTTAAAGTCATTTTTTGGACATGGAAACCTACTTTGCCTTAATGAAATGCAAGGTAGGCGATCCCGTGCAAGAAATGACTCTATGGCCGTAATGCTATATTTATACTCCTCTGCAAAAATGGTGCATGGGAGGGAGGAGGTGTCAAAAAATGGGGCAAAGCTTGCTTTGCCCCATTTTCTAACGCCTGGGTCAGGGCGGGCGTTAGGGGACCTGTGGGCCCATTTCCATGGTGGAACACCATAGAATAGGCCCACAGGTGCCTTCCCCAGTCCCCAGGGACACCCCTACCCACACCAGATGGACAGCGGAGGATGGGGGACCCTATCCTAGGTAAGTACAGGTAACTACAGATACGTTTTTTATTTTATTTTTTATAGTGCATGGGGGGCCCTAAAATGGGCCCACATACATGGCACAGAGGGAAATGACTATGCCCAGGGGTCCCTGGTCCCCTATGCTGGCCATGTTCATGACTCCTGTCTTTTCTAAGACAGGAGTCATATGGTATGAGTGATTTTGCGTCAGAAAGTGACTCTAGGCAGGTTACAGTCATTTTGTTTTTGTCTAAACCTGCCTAATGTCATTTTTTGGTGCAAAACCCCCTTCTTCCATACCGCCAGCCCCACCTGGCTTGAACCATTCCATAAATATGGTGTCCAGCTGGTGCACAGAAATGGTGCAAGCCGGTGCTAAAGTTTTTGGTGCAAAACTGCGTTAGTGGAGTTTTGCACCAAAAAGTATAAATCAGGGCCTTAGTCTGGAAAAAGTCTGCAAAATACAAACAAAGCATTTATGTGGATGTTTCAGGTAAATGATGAGTAGATTTAACTAGGGAAGGGCACACTGAAAACAGTTTACTAGAGGGGTAATTGGAAAACACTATTTTATTGTGATAATAGTTGTCCCTATAGGTTTTAGCAGCTTTTTATTCGCTTTACATTCTATTTTATAGGCTTCGCTCCCACCTTCCAATTAGTCTTTTCTCCAGAGTCACTCTGAACATTCGCGTTATCTTTTAGCTTATGCTAATTCTTTGGTGTACCAGGGAGCCAACAGAGTTTTGCGAGATAGGGTCCTACTTTTAAGTGGCAGCACTATGTCAAGAGCTCCCTCAATCGAAGAGTTAAACTCTTATACACATCCATATTAGTGTCAGGCTGATTGTTAGGTTTTGATTTATCCAAACATTCCTATAGTCTGATATAATGAAGTTTAGACCAGGCCTGCTAGCTTTAGTACTGGGTGATTGTCAAGGGGTAAAAGGAGTCACCTTTGTGTAAACAGAAAAATAACAACGTTTGGTCAAACCATAGTACCTCTTCTACAGTCTCCACATTGATCAGTCCCTCTCTGACATAGATGTGGTCCAATATGTGGCCTGTCCTATGAATAGAGTGATGAACCAATTGTGTCATCTCCAAGACTGATCAGATATTGGTAATATGCAAGATAGTGGCATTCCTATTATTATCAAAGTGGACATGCAAATCCTCCAGCCAGTGCAACTAAGGATTTGTGGCCACATGTACAAAGATCTGGTTTTGCGACTCACAAACCCGGATGTACAAGAGTGTACTTTACATTGTTTGCGACCCCATTGGGAATGCCCGCCCTCGCAGGGATGGTGGCTTGCTGGAGACAGCAGACCACCATGTCTGTGACTGCTTTTAAATAAAGCATTTTTTATTTAAATGCAGCCCGTTTTCCTTAAAGGAAAACGAGATGCATTTCAAAAACAAAAATTAAAAGTTTTCTTTTCATTTTTTCAAAACAGGCAGTGGTCCCTGGGACCACTGCCTGATCTGAAAAAATATTTTCGCTGCCATTCACAAAGGGGAAGGGGTCCCAAAGGAACCCCTTCCCCTTTGTGAATGGGTTAGCACCAGTTGGAAAATCACTGCACCGCCAAATAACCCAGTGCCACACCTGCAACCAGAAATCAATGCAGTGCTTGCCTCGCAGCTGAAATTTTGCCACATCAGATCAAAGCAGCCTGCTCCTTTTACCAGCACGCAAGGATTTTCAATGTATCATCTCGGGCATCTAACTATCACTGCATCGCAGTAAGGAACCATGGCTGCACTCCTGAAATTCAACGCATTCCCTTGCAGCATGGAAAGAAACAACGCATTGTCTGTGCTGTGCCAGAGAATTGACGTATCACCCTATTTTTCCAAAAATCTCCTCAGCAGCTGGCAACCGTGAGTCATTATTTTTGATACATCCTAGGTACTGTGTTATACAAAGATACAACCATTGATTTATAAGGATTGAGACTCTTTCAAACCCTCAAAAGGTGATATTTCAACTTGTGCTTTTTGGATTTTTATTGTTTTTACCTTATTTTTTTCAGAAACATTTTATTTATTTCTCTAAACCTGTGTGGTGTATTTTTTAGGTATTTTTACTGTGTTACTGGTATGAGTTATTGCACAAATACTTTACACATTGCCTTCTAAGTTAAGCCTGTCTGCTCTGTGCCAAGCTACTAGAGGATGAGCACAGGATGTTTTGGGTTGTGTTGTGACTTACCCTGACTAGGATTGTGGCCCCTAATTGGACAAGGGTGTATACCTCTGCCAACTAGAGACCCAATTTCTAACAGAGAGGGACAAAAAAACTGGTTTTTAGCATTTTCCTGAAATGTGTCAAATTAGATTGAGATCTTAAAGGAAGGGCATAGTATTCCACTATTCCACAGTTTGCAGGCAGAGTAGGAAATGCTCTGACCTCCCAATCTTGCTTAATTGATTCTATGTATGGCTACCAGGGTGGCTCAGCTGAACTGAAGATCATGGCTTGGCACATGCCAGCAAAAGATTTTTTGAAAATAGTGAGGGCCGATCTTGTGGAGTGCCTGATGAACTAGGCTTAGGACCTTACATTTAACCTTCTCACAAACAGGCAACCCGTGAAGGCCAAAGATGCCTTGAGACAGGGCTACATTTTGTAATGTTCAAAAGCAGCCATGCTACTGCAATGCACAAAGCATTACAATAGCCAATTCTGGACATGACAAGGGCCACAATGAACATTTTCTGCAAATCTAGGGGAATGTAGGAAAAACCCTTTTTCAGAGTCCTGAGCAGATAGAAACAGGAAGATGTGACATTATTAATTTGATCAGAAGAACACAATTTTCTGTCAAACAACACCCCTAGGTTCTTAACTTTCTGTACAGGTGTGTTACAGAAGGTGGTTTTACATCCCAAAAGGAGCACCTCCGTCTTCTTGGATTTCAGTTTCAGACAATTCTCCTGCACGTGTCACAATTTGTGCCGAGCAGTTGTTAAATTTATTGGCCACCTTGTCGACATTGGATGAGACTGACACTACTATTAAAGTGTCTTCGGCATAGGAGAAAACAGAGAAGCCATGAAATGGAATAAGTTTGGCTGAACGGGTCAGATAAAAGTTTAAAAGTGTAGGGCTTAACAAAAGAGCCTTGAGGCATCCCACACGGGAGAAAGAAAGGTGCCGAAACAAAATCTCCAAAAGCAACTATTTGCTCTCTGTCAGATAGAAAGGAACTGAGGATGGTAAGGGCTGCACCTCAAATGCCTATTTTATCAAGCCGGTTGATAAGGAAGGAATGGTTAACCATATCAAAGGCATCTGAGAGATCGAGAAGAATCTGCGCAGCCCTTCCTCCCTTATCACCCATCATTCTGATCTCCTTAAGTAGCAGCAACTAAGACTGACTCCACACAATGGTGATGCCTGAAGCCATATTACGATGGGTCCAGGAGTTGTTTGACATCAAGAAAAGACACAGGGGGTCATTCCGACCCTGGCGGTCCATGACCGCCAGGGCCGGGGACCGTGGAAGCACCGCCAACAGGCTGGCGGTGCTTCCTGGCCAATTCTGACCGCGGCGGTAAAGCCGCGGTCAGAAAAGGGGAACCGGCGGTTTCCTGCCGGTTTTCCCCTGGCCAAAGGAATCCTCCATGGCGGTGCTGCAAGCAGCGCCGCCATGGGGATTCCGACCCCCTTCCCGCCAGCCTCTTCCTGGCGGTTTACACCGCCAGGAAGAGGCTGGCGGGAACGGGTGTCGTGGGGCCCCTGGGGGCCCCTGCACTGCCCATGCCACTGGCATGGGCAGTGCAGGGGCCCCCTAACAGGGCCCCATAAAGATTTTCAGTGTCTGTTTGGCAGACACTGAAAATCGCGACGGGTGCCACTGCACCCGTCGCACCGCAGCAAATCCGCCGGCTCCATTCGGAGCCGGCTTCATCTTTGCTGGGGCTTTCCCGCTGGGCCGGCGGGCGATCTTTTGCAGATCGCCCGCCGGCCCAGCAGGAAAGTCGGAATGTCCCCCGTGGTCATCTGACCGCGGGGCGGTGTTTGGGCGTTTTCCGCCCGGCGTGCGGCGCCCGCCGACCGCCGGGGTCAGAATGACCCCCACAATGTCCTCAATCATAGCTTTTTCCAGTATCTTGCAAGGAAGTGGAAGGCGGGAAATATGCTGATAACTCTTCAAATCACTAGGATCGTGGGAAGTTTTTTTCAAAAGAGGAAGCACAGAAACCTTTTTTCAGCCTTCAGAAAGTAACCTGAGGTCGGTATGTTATTCAACAACTCAGTAAAATTGACTGAGACCGTACAAGAAACCTCCTGTAAGATAGGGCAAGGATCAGCTGGAGAGACAGACTTGGTTGTTTCAATAAATTTCACTACTCATTATAAGCTAAATCAATGCTTAGTATTGAGGCTTCTGTGATTGTAGGAATGGGGATAGGAGGTTCCATGGAAGAACCCCCTTGGTTACAGGTAAATTCTTTAAAATAATGTTAACCTTTATCTGAAAGAAATCTACCACTTTATTGGAGAAAACTTGCTCTAGGGTAAAGACTTCACTGTTATTACAGTTTGACAGAGTAGGAACTGTCTTAAAAAATTTCTTGATGCAATCCTTGGCTGTGTTGATTCTTTCTTTAAAATATCCTGGCTTTATAATCATTGATATGAGACTTGTATTTAATTTTTTCTTCCGGACAATAGTTTTTCCTCTACTCATATTCTTAAGCCCTACATTTGTGTTTGAGTGTTTTAAGATCAGTCAAGTACCAAGGAGCTGATGGTTTGCTTCTATGGTTTGTCCTTGTTCTTTCAGGAGCCAAGTGACTGTGCAATCCATCCAAATAGTAAAATTAATGTTTGCAGATTCAATATTGCTATCTAATATAGGACTGCAGCTTCTGAGAATGTTGTCAAGTTCCAGTTAGCATTGTGAATACATAATCGTCTCTATTTCTATTTTTTCCAAAAGTTACAGAATTAAACTAAGAACTCTTGTGAAGGGCATGTGAAGATTCAGAAACCAAGCTGTTCTCTTCTGTGCAAGATCCTCCAGTAAGGTCGTGTAGCAATGGAGTAAATGATAAGCTAAGCCCATCCACAGGACCTAAGAAACTTGTATTTGGACGAGTTGTCTGTCGACTTGGCCTAGTAGGCACCTGCGGAGCAGTCGCCAAAGTTGCCCCTGTGTGTTGCTTATCCAAGATTCAGGGGTAATACCTATACTCTCCCATGACGTTGCTTGCACAACTTTGCCTGTGACCTTAAGGGGTAATAGAACAGCTTCAGAAAGTGTATATTCCATACCTGGGGAGGAACAACTCCACGGAGTTGATACTGATGGAAGAATCATTTTTTGGTTGAAGATGAGATCAGGATGTCTTCATGGTAGAAGTCCATGTTTCTCTGCTGTAATGGTTATAGCCAGTGCTTAATTTGTGCTTGTTGTTTCCGGTGCTGAGCACCAGCACTTATTTTGAGGGCCACCGCTTATTCTTCTGCCCCAACCATTTGCTGCGGGCAAAAGACATATGGGAAAGAAGGAGGAAGAGAAAAACGAAAAAGCGTCACAATGGGAGAAATAAGACAGCTTCAGGAGTGAGCTGGAGGGGCAGGGAGTGAGTGTAAATGGATTGAAGAGGCCCTAGATGGCTTCATGATTATGCTGCCTCAGTATTCCGTGCTCCCACATTTGATTGCAGCCGCCACGTGTTTAAGAGGAGGGCTTTGAGCACCAGCACGATTTTATTTACAAATTAAGCACTGGTTATAGCCTCTGCCTTTGCAATGCCATCTGTCTAGATTGTTGTTCTGTAAACAGGCCGCAACATCACGGAGTCAAGCTGAATGACGTCCCAAGATATATCTTGTTGGGCTCCAGTTAAAATGTCACAATGCACCTGATGTAGGGTGGAATACACGTGGGTGCAGCACGTGATAATCCTGGGCCCCTACCTGGGTCGCGTTCTGCCCAGCGACATGAGTGAGAGAGGAGCCTGGGCAAGAGTGGCTGTGGCTTCATGGCAATGGCAGGCGATCTTAGGTTAGGGATTAGGTTATATGCTTGGACGCATTCACCCTTCACTAGTGAGAGAGCGTAGCATTTATACTCATAATTAACATGAAATGTTTATGAACTAATGCATAATAATGCCGCATAGAAAATGTATTAATGTACTTTTGCTAAAAATGCGCTTGAAATGTGCCCACGGGGAGTGGCCACCAATATATACAATGACTAATGAAACTAACTAATAATAATGAAAATGAGACGTTAAAGTATGATTTTACACTAATGTTAAAAGTTATATGTTAAGGTTTTGCTAATAAATAATTAGGTTTTAGTTAGCATGAGTCGAGGCCTAGCTGCCCGGTTTTCATATCAAATGCATTTTTCTAACGTGCAGTGTGCTGACTTGCTAAAGGACATGTACTCGTATTTTTCCAAAGCTAAAAGATGAATGTAACCATAGTAGATCCGTTCTCATGAAATTCGACTTGCTGGGAGAAACATTTTTGCTAAATGCAACACTGTAGACTAGTAACAGGTACAAGGTCGCCTGAACCGGTACAGACAATGGACCTATTGACTGAAGAGGCGAGAGGACCACGAGAGTATGAAATCATACCGGACATTCTGCCCGCTGGAGACGTCAATCATAAGAACCAATAAACTACGTGAGAACTGTTATGGGGTGACAATTTTGATTAAATAATTGAAAACCTATTGGATGTAGATAGTGGGGTGCCAACCCTGACCAATCAAGAATTAGCGATAAAAACCTTTGACACGAGGAACCATTAGGAGAGATGCCATTGCGAACTTGTTATGACCCAGACACTTTGTCACTCTGTATAGAGACTTTGCTGTTTGGTTCTTCAAACCGTCCTTGCCTTGCCCGTTATATACTTTTCCTCCTCATGAGGGAAGTGTCCCTTCTTAACCGTCTTGTTTCCCTGACTTATGGCAAATCAACTGATGTCCTGAAGACGAAGACTGATTCTGTATGCTGACCCATTACGGAGGGTAACTATATGATGATGAAATTGTAATTTTTGATTGCCTTTCCTTTCTAGGTACCAACTGCTTCTTTTGACAGGGACCATAGTTAGATGTTTTTCCAAATTCGTGTTACCAAATTGTTTTGCATGAAGCCCAACATGCCAATGCTAATTCGAGGTTAGTTAAGGGGGTTCACTGAATCGGACGCAAACAGACAAATGACTGGTTCAATGCTTTGTTGAATGATGCGCTAATGATACTCTGCTAAGATTAACCTCTGTTGACGTCGTGCTATGTTCTACTGTTTGTGATCTTTGCCTTATTGAAATCTTATTCGAGTTGCCATATTATGACTATGCTAATGAGTTTCTTCGTTTTAAGACTAATAAACTTGCTAGTAGAATTGTAATCAATAGGGAATAAACTTCATATAATCGTACTAAACCAGTGTGGTTATTCATGACTACAAGGTCATGATGGTTCCTGAGTCTTATTGATGACGTTATTGACATATTGATTGACATGTTGATTAGTTATCTAGTCCTAAGGTGTCTTCAATCAGGGTCAAAAGATTCATTGGCCTAAAACGAGTCCCAGAGTGAATAAAATAATCAGAAAGGGACGCGTTAACTGTTCTGGTAGCAGAGCGACGGTTCTGGGCCTTTGGGGCCCTAGGACGAGGGACCATTGTTTAAAAGTGTTTTTTGAAATAATGCAAATTGAAGGTATGATGTGTCTCTAAATTCCCTATGACTTTCCCGGAATCTCGGAGCTTGAGTTGGGTATGTTATCAGCATTTTAGTATGCGTGGTGTAGAATTTGCACTTGCTCGGCTTATGCATATTGCAGGTGATTTGTGAAATTTGTGTGGATTTAGGCCAGGTAATATTGTTTTAGTAGGAGTGGGCGTACTCTGCAGTATGAGAGTAGGGAAGTCGGCGAACTTCATGTGAGTGTGGCGCTTTGTGCTCAAAATTATCCACGGGGTGGTTGGTGATGTACGGACCCGCCGTGGTCTAAGACTCCGGAGTATATTGAGAAGTGTATGAGACACTTGGTTTATGTTGTAATTTGTGCAGTTTAATAGGTCAATCGGGCGTGGTTGACAAGTCGAGTTTGAGTCAAATTGTGTGAGTGAAACCTTCGATGGAGATTTGGCAAGTTCTACAGTGCACTAGAACAAACCATTGACAAGTCGAGAGTAGGATTTGTGGGTCGAATTCTGCTTGCGAGTGCGGGAGCTGAGAAGGAGAGAGTAGCGGCCAAGGCTTCAAGTGAAATCTCTGTAAAGTTCTGAAGCGATTGTTTTACCCTTCCTGTAGTAAACCGGCAAATTTGGGTTTTTGTTGTTTTGCTCGCAATGTATTGCATTAGTTTTCTGTAAGGAGGACAAGCCGCATGACTTTGTCAGCCGCAGAGAGTGTGTGAGTGTGACGTCATTTGAGCCGTGCTGGGATAGGTCAGTTGCTGAGAGGGTCCTGCACGGATTGGCAGCTGTCCTTGAGAGGCAATTGGTTAAGAAGGTAGGCGAAGAGTGTTCTGGGGATTAAAGTCACTTCCTGATTAGATTCTAAACAAATTAAAAGACCCGAAAATTACGTTTTTCAAGGCTCTAAAGTGTGCTTTGAGGGGAGATACATACATTGCAGCGAATGTGGGGGAGCCTACACCGCCTGAGGGTACTCCAGCTTATATCGTAATGGAGGAGAAGGGAGTCGCGCCATGTCTTTGGTTAAAGCAGTGGTGCAAATTGACAGAGAAGGAGGGATGTTTGGCGTTTCCGGAGCACAGAACGTTTAATATAAGAATTTTGGAAAATTCGCGGTTGATGTTAAGTGTGCAAAAACTGCCCCGAGACCAGATCAGTATGAGGCATTATCGGTCTGGGATTTAAGGGCCATACAACAGAGGCAGCAGAAATGTATGAGGAGAATGAAAAAAGACTTCAGCGGAAGCTAAATGGGACAATAAGACCAAAATGTGGAGAAGGGGAATAGTTGACAGAATTAAGATGTTTCCGGCAATAACCCAAGAAGATGAGACACAGGAAAAGAAAGCCACATGTAAGACAGACAAGGGCTCTAGTAAGCCAAAGGAGACTCAGAGGTCTTGGGTAGATGAAGATGATTCAGACGATGAAGAGTTTCTTAATCAGTTGTTACATGATTGTCCGCCACCATATGCCATAAATGACAATGTACAGAGCACTAGTGTGGGTTCCGAAGACCCGGCACAAAATAAGGGAATCATGAATACAGTGCAGACAAGTGATACCGTTTTGATACAGAATGGTGTCAGTGTACCCACTGCGCCAGACACACAGATACAGTTGCAGCCACCACAGATTCAGAGGCTTTACCCTGATGTTCCAGTATTAGAGACAACTACGAGTTTGATGGTGCCGCCTGATCCAGTATACACAAGATCAAAGTTAGTGCAGATTGAGCCAACTCCGCAATTGCTGCCCCAGCCGCAGCAACAGGTGGTTCCAAGCTACACTTCTGTTGCAGGACCGCAGTCAGTAGCTACAGCACCCATGATGAATCAAGCTATGGGAGTTAATGCTCCACAGGGTTTTGGAAATGGATAGTCACCAGCTGCTATATCATTGCCAATTACTGTTGGTCCACCAGTACCGCTGTATATGCAAGGTAAGCCTGGCATATGTGACCAGGGAGTAATGACCCAAGAGGCAATAAGAGGAGGATCTACCGGAAACTTGCAGGGAATGACACAGGGAGGACAGACAACTGAAAGGTCTAGGTCCTTGTCGGACTTTAGTCCGATTGGGGTTCCTTTGGAGACGATGAGGCAAGCAGGGTTGGGAACACTAACCCCACAGGTAATGAGTACAAATACGGCACAGACACCAATGATGCAGTCTGGAAATGTTTTGTTGCAATGCTTAACAGCGCAACAATTGAACGAGTGGTTGGATAAGCTCAACACTCCGCAGACTACTACTGTGACCACAGAGAGGTAGGAGAGGGAAGAATATCTGAATTTTGTGAGGCTGGGTGTAGAAGCCACAGAACTGGTGGAAGGAACAATGGGGGTGAAAAGATTAGAATCATACACGGAAGCAGAATTGAGGTATCTGTGCCCCAAAATAACCAAGGAAGTGAGCAAGGTGCATCAGAGGTTGGCAATCCTAGCAGACAAATACGGCATAGATATAGAGAGTACTAAGAATTCGAAAAGGAGCTACAGGCTAGACTTCGAGCCTAAAGATTTTGATCACATGAGATCTACTGGGGTGAAGGCACACCTCAAAGAAATACGGCAGAGTGCTCAAATCTGGGGAGCATTAGAGAAATGGGAAGGCAGATGGGCAAAGAAGAGAGATAAAGAGAAAGGTGATGGCCCGGAACCAAAGCAGGCGAAAGCTGCACCTGAAACGGGGACAATAAAGATGTTACCTATGAGAGAAACAGCTGGAGGGGTTCTAGTCCATGTACCATGGTCTAGGGGTGACATCTTGTCATTCACAAATGATTATCCCAGGTTGAGGGAGAAGCCGATAGAATAGTACCAGCAGACAGACAGGTTTGTGAAACTTGTGAAATGTCTCTGGGAAGACTCGAATACCCTGTTTGAGATTGTAGTTCCAGCTGACTTATGGCTTGAGTGCAAGAGAGGTGTGGATTGGCCGACAGAGGAACCGGCAAGGGACAAGGTTACTGGAGCACCGTGATGAGGTATTATCACAAAGTGATTGAGTTTTAGAAGCAGAAAGTGTTGCTGAAAGTGACTGATTGGCAGAAAATTGATTGAACGTCACAGGAGGGCAAAGAGTCAATACATGCTTAATATGAGAGGTTGTTGAAGGCATTCAAAAATTACAATGGCACAGAGGTCATAGAACCGAAAGACATGAATCACCTTGTGTTCAGGTTTGTTGAAGGGCTGAGACCAGAGATTAGCCAGATGATTAAGAATCATTTGATCTGTTGGCAAGCGAAGCCGATTGATGAGGTGTTGCAGTATGCAAAATACTGTAGTGACGAGATTGAATTGAAGCAGAGAAAGTTGAAGGAGAAGGTGATGCAGATTAAGGCAGCGCAAGCAGGGATGCAGGGAAATGGGATACAGCAGATGGTACAGCAGCATCCGCAGGGAACTGGAGTGTTTCTGGCACAACCAAGAGGTCGAGGAGGCTTTGTGAACCGTGGTCCACATATGAATACTGTTGTGGTTCAAAATGATGTCCAGGGAATGAAAAAGGTGTCACCATGTCACGCGTGCAGGGGAGTGGGGCACTGAAAGGGGGAATGCCCAATGGTGGTGCAGGGTGGTGTTGTTCAACAAAGCAATGATATCGGTACATTTCAAAATGTGAGGGGTCAAAAAATGTGCGGCCAAAATCCGAATTTCCAGAATAACATGGTGCAGATGCAGGGTCTCCAACCCATGCAACAATTGCAAATGCCACGTGTTCAACCAGCACAAATGCAGCAGGTACAGCAGCAGATTCCCATGGTACCTAGACAGCAAATGCAGATACCATTAGCTCCAATGGGACAGCAACAGGTGATGCTTCCTCAACAGGTCACAGGTCAAACAATGAATCAAAATAACACAGTACAGCAATTCCCATTGTGTGGTGAGGATGGAATAAACGATGAATGGTCGGATCATTGTTCAGATAGTGAGGAGTTCAGGCTTGCAGCGTCCCTAGAAGTAGATCAGAGGGGACCTTATATAGAAGGAAAGATGATGGGTCATAAGGTTTAATTCCTGGTTGATACAGGAGCTACACGCTCTACACTTTCGGGGCGTACCATAAGGGTGGTAGGAGTAGCAAATTAGTTCCTGACAAATCCGATAACAGATCCAGTCCAAGTCGAGATTGGTACTTTCCAGGGATTACATAGATTTGTAGTCTGTGACTCGAGTCCCGTATCCCTACAGGAAAGAGACTTGCTGTGTAAAACAAGGTGTTTGATTACCTGTTCCAATGAAGGGATTGAGGTGCAGACAAAAAGTGATGATGAAGGGGACGATGGTCAGTTCTCAGAGTTAGAGACGGAGACCGCAAATTAAGACTACCCTTTGATAACCCTATTCCCGATGTTCACAGTGCTGGATTTACCAGTTGAATTACAGGGAACAGTGACAGAAAAGGTGTGGGACCTGACAGGAAAAAAAGTGGGACTAATAAAAGGAGTAGAACCGGTCAAAGTAGAGGTGAAGCCAAATGCAGTGTTTCCCCAGGTACCGCAGTACCATGTGGCACAAGATGTCCTTATACAGGTGACGCAGATAATTGCAGACTTTATAAAGCAAGGTGTTCTAAAAGAAGTGATGAGCAGCCCGTGTAATTCACCAATAATGGGTCTGAAAAAGCCTTGTGGGAAAGTTCGAATTGTTCAAGACTTAAGGAAAATAAATGAGATTGTGGTAAAATGTTGCCCCATAGTGCCAAATCCAGCCGTGATCATGTTTCAGGTTCCGTGTGATGCAGAGTGGTTCACAGTTGTGGACCTGTCTCAAGCATTCTTTTAGGTGCCTCTTCATGAGGATAGCCAATTTCTTTTTAGTTTCAAATTCCTGGACAAGGTTTACAGTTGGTGTCGAATTCCTCAAGGGTTTTCTGAATCACCTTCCATCTTCAATCAGATACTGAAGAAGGATTTGGAGTCACTAGAACTGGCTTTCAGTTTGACTCTAGTGCAGTATATTGATGATTTGTTAATTGCATCCAGAACAAAAAATGACTGCAGGTATGACTCAATTGCCTAACTGAACCATTTGGGAAAGAATGGACATAAAGTGTCCCCAAAGAAGCTGCAATACTGTCAGAAAGAGGTGAAGTACTTAGGTCACCTGATTGTGAAAGGGTTGAGAAAAATATGCAAAGAAAGGGTGACAGCCATATTGCAGATGAATCCCCCAACAACAAAGAGAGATGTCAGGATGTCTTTAGGAATGGTGGGCTACTGTCGTCAGTGGATTCCCAACTTCTCGATTATCTCTAAACCTTTGGTGAGATTGACTGTTAAAGAAGTTCAGGATGGCCTGGGTGCCATAACCATGTCCGAGAAAGAGATGAAGGCATTCATGGAACTGAGGGAAAGCATGTGCAGGGCACCAGCTTTAGGTATGCCTGATTACACAAAGCCTTTTGTACTGTTTTGTCATGAACATGATGCTTGTTCTTTGTCTGTCCTAACACAGGTCCATTGAGGTGCAAACCTCCCAGTAGCATATTTTTCAGCTACTTTGGACCCAGTCGCAGCAGCCTTACCGGGTTGTTTGCGTGCAGTTGCAGCAGTTGGTCAAAGCCTCACTCAGTGATGGGACATCCTGTAACAGTAATGGTCCCACATTCAGTTGAAATCCTGTTGACCCGAATAAAGACTCAGCATATGACAAATGCGAGATTAACAAAGTACGAAACAATTATACTAGGATCACCCAATGTGTCTCTGAAAAGATGTACTGTATTGAACCCAGCAACTTTACTTCCTATTGATAATGCAGACATTGTTGATAATGAGGAGGTAGAACATGATTGTCTTGAGGTAACAGATCTGTGCACCAAACCGAGACCTGACATTAAAGATACCCAATTGGAAGAAAATGATTACATTATCTTTGTTGATTGTTCATGCCTGAGAGACGCAGTAGGAGTACTGAGGGCTGGATATTCCGTGTGTACAATCACTGGTATCTTAGAAGCTTCCTGGCTTGAAAGAGTATACTCTGCTCAAGTGGCTGAATTAATTGCTCTTACTAGGGCATGCCACGCAGCTGAAAACCTGAAAGTCACTATCTATACTGACAGCAGATACGGATTCGGAATTGTACATGATTTTGGTCAATTGTGGTCACAGAGGGGTTTCCTGACCTCTTCTGGTTCACCAGTGAAAAATGGAGAGAAAATTAAGGACTTGCTGCATGCGATTCAGTTACCTCTTGAAATTGCCGTGGTGAAATGCAATGCTCATGTTAAGTCACAAGACTTTGTGTCAATGGGAAATGGATATGCAGATCAAGTCGCAAGGTTTTGTGCATTGAACTGTATATCGTTTCAAGACCAATGGGAATTCTTACCTGAAACTGAAAATGAAACATGCTCAGGTTATGCATTAAGGGTGGTTGACACACTAGATGAGCTGAAATCATTGCAGGGACATGCTAGTAAAGAGGAGAAACGTTCCTGGCAGAGAATGCAATGCGTACAGAGATCTGATGACTTATGGGTTTCAGAGGAGGGGAAAATGGTTTTGCCAAACAGTCTTTTGTCACAATTTGCGAGGTTTTACCATGGTCAAGCACATGTTGGGAGAGACATAATGATCAGGTTATTCAAAATTGATTGGTTCAATCCCAAATTCAGACAAGCTGCAGAAGTCATCTGTCACAGGTGCATCATCTGTCAGCAGTGGTAAATGTGAGCCACGTTGGGAGAGCAGGAGGTCCATTTAGCAGAATGCAGATGGATTTTATCGAGATGCCTTTGTGTGGAGGTCTGAGATACGTTGGTGATTGTGTGCATTTTCAGTCACTGGATTGAAGCCTACCCTACACGTAGGAATGACAGTCTCACAGTAGCAAAGCTGCCGCTTAGGGAGTGAATACAACGTTTTGGGTTCCCAATCTCTTTAGAATCAGATAGGGGAAGACACTTCGACAATGAGGTGATTAAGCTCTTGTGTGCTGCATTGAACATTTAACAGAGGTTGCATTGTAGCTATCGCCCTGAAGCATCAGGACTAGTGGAGCAGATAAATGGTACCTTGAAGTCGAGAATGGCAAAAATGTGCGCAGCTACCAATTTGAAATGGCCAGATGCATTACCCTTAGTGCTGATGTCAATGAGAAACACACCTGACAAGAAAACAGGACTGTCTCCTCATGAGATTCTTATGGGCCGAGCTATGAGATTGCCCGCAGTGCCTGCAAATGTTCTTGTGAATATCACGGATAATATGGTGTTGGTACTGCAAGGGTCTGGCTGAGGTGGTCCGCTCTTTCTCTCACCAGGTGGAGGCTACCACTTTGCCACTGATAAGTGATCCAGGTCACACCCTGAAAGCCGGTGATTGGGTGGTTGTCAAGAAACAAGTTAGGAAGTAGTGTTTGGAGCCACGTTGGAAGGGGCCATATCAAGTAATACTGACAACTACTACTGCTGTGAAATGTGCAGGTCTTCCAAATTGGATACATGTCAGTCACACAAAGAAGGTGATGTGTTCAACTGATGAGGAACTTGAAGTGTCCAAAACAACAGCTGCAGGAATGGAAGTCTCAGGGCCGGAAGGTAATCAAAGGGGAACTGAGACTGAAGGAGAGCTCGCTGAGGACGGCTTAATCACTCAAACAGTAAACGAGATCCGGAGGGGTGACCGTGAGCCTATCTCAGCTGATGTAACAGGGGAACCGACACAAAGAGAGGTTCTCCCAGAAGCAGACGGATACGGGTTTGAAGTTGAGCCCATAATTGACCCTGAAGGCGAAGGAGGTGAGGCTGAAGGAGGTGAGAGTGTTCAGACTCCTCCTGAGCCACTTGCAGGTCCATCTAGAGAAAACACCATAGCACAAGAGGAGGGCACTGTTCAACACACTGAAAGGTCAAGTGGAAAGAAAACACTTAAAGGAGATAACTGGCCGGAGCCACAAGCTGCAAAGGAGAGAGTGATTCCTAACAAAACAATAGAGGAAGAAGTCAACACAACCAGGAAAGAAGATCTCAGTGAAGGAGAGTTGCAGGGTGATCGCAAACTGAAAAGAAAGAGAGTTGCAAACAGAACATACGCAGGTCCTGAATGGGCGTATGCAACATGAGCTGAATGGCAACAAGAATTCTTGGCATTCTGTTTTTATCGAGAAATTCCAGGTCAATACTACGGCACCTGAATTCAACCATAGAAAGAGACTGTGTTAAAAATTTGAAAAATTGAATAAAAAAGAAATCTGAGAAAAGAGAATGATAAATTACCGGATGTGACACTGATAACCTGAATTGACTCTGAAAAATCGATTATGACAAGCTGCTAACCTGATTTGACAAAGGGTTCTGGGAGTGAGTGAAATGCTGTAAATACTTGCTAAGAGAAAGAGACTTTGCACAAAGAGAAAAAAAAAAGAGCTTTTAGTCTACCTCAAAGTTGATTGTTTGTTCCTATTCTGCTCTCTGATTCTTTATAGATCATGAGTAACACTGGAGATAATGATAAGGGTAGGATGCTTGGTTGGTTGAGTGTTATTTTAGGTATTGCGTGCATAATAATAATTATAGGTGTGATTGTGGGAATGCCATTGGTGGATAAGAGTGCAATTAAGAATGCTCAAACTCTTGAAACTGCTACACTAACACCCTGGGAGAGGTTTGAGCAGGATACAAAATACTTGCATGAGGGAACTAATTCAAAAGGGGAACTATCTACTAATGTCTTCTATCGCTTGCTGAATGAGTATGTTGATACAATGGATGTGAGAAATTGCTATGTGTGCATAAAGATTCCTTTGTCAGTACAAGAAGGGGTTCCTTACCATAGTCTACCATTAACATATGGGATAAGTTGTAGTTTGCTATTAATGAGATTTTATGATCAAGAACATGTTCAATACTTCTACTCTAGTTTAGATGTAGTGTTTTCTTTTGTGCCTGTGATCGAGTTTCTAAATAAATTAGCTAAAGAACATAACATAAAAATAGTTAGGGGTTTCTTTGAGCCGACACTGACATTTGGGACAGTTTATGGGCACTGCAATAATCTAACCTGCTTACTGACGCCTGTAGAAAAGAGCTTCTTAGATCATACTGATGACAGAAGAAAAGCATTAAAGGAAAGGCTAGAAAAGGGATTGGAAAAACGAACGCTTGCAAATGATTATGCTTATAGTGCGATAAAGACACGAGGCAAATTAGCTATAGATGCATTACACGTAGGAAGGCTTTGCATATATAGACCAAAATCTGAGCATGACACTTTATTTGTTGGAACGAGTGAGTGTAGGCATGTGTTTTTGTTTCAGAGTAAATGGACGTTCATGTTAAATGGACAGGATCCAGCGATCCCTGGGATCTATTATATATGTGGACTTAATGCTTATTACCGTCTCCCAAAGGGGTGGTATGGGACATGTTATTTGGGAATAGTTTTCCCAAAGATCTACCAGATTGATGACTTAAAGCAACTTCCTAAAATGTCTGAATTACATCATACTAGACAAAAGAGAGAGACAGCGGCTGCTGTTGTAGGTGACATATTTGGAGCCATAATTCCTTCAGTAGGGGTTATCTTAAACTCCATAAAGATTAGAAAGTTGTCTACTATTGTGGATAACATGCTGACAAACTTCACAGGGGCTATACTCCTGATGGATACTGAACTTGCTGCGGAGAGGGCTATGACTCTTCAAAACCGGCTTGCTTTAGACATTCTTTTAGCAAAGAGTGGCGGAGTCTGCAAGATGCTTAATGAGCGCCATTGTTGTGTATTCATTCCAGATAATAGTAAAAAGATTAGAGGTATGCTTACTAACCTAACAAGAGACAGTGCAGATTTGAAGGAACTGAAGGAACGTGGAGTGTGGGAAAAGGTTGGAAAAGGAATTACTAAAGTAGGGAATTGGTTTAGTAGTATTTGGAATGGGGTACTTGCAAAAATATTAGGGGGTATATTGATTATTCTAACTTGTTTATTTGGACTGTGGTTATCATGCAAAATGAGTAAAAGAATTAAAAGTAATTTGGCAAAACGCAATAAAAGAAAAGAAGAAAAGAAAAAGGAGAAACTGTTCAAAGAAATTTGGGAAAGATCACACAGGGGGAAGAAATTGAAATGCGTAGCTTAAGAAAGTGAAAGGTTGTGAAGGGAAAGGTTTTGTGTGATGACAAGTGTCATCAGAGAAGGGACTGAGAGAGCGTAGCATTTATACTCATAATTAACATGAAATGTTTATGAACTAATGCATGATAATGCGGCATAGAAAATGATTAATGTACTTTTGCTAAAAACGCGCTTGAAATGTGCCCACGGGGAGTGGCCACCAATGTATACAATGACTAATGAAACTGACTAATAATAATGAAAATGAGATGTTAAAGTATGATTTTACACTAATGTTAAGAGTTATATGTTAAGGTTTTGCTAATAAATCATTAGGTTTTAGTTAGCATGAGTCGAGGCCTAGCTGCCCAGTTTTCATATTAAATGTGTTTTTCTAACGTGCGGTGTGCTGACTTGCTGAAGGACATGTACTCATATTTTTCCAAAGCTAAAGGATGAATGTAACCGTAGTAGATCCGTTCTCATGAAATTCGACTTGCTAGGAGAAACATTTTTGCTAAATGCAACACTGTAGACTAGTAACAGGGACAAGGTTGCTTGAACCAGTACAGACAATGGACCTACTGACTGAAGAGGCGAGAGGACCACGAGAGTATGAAATCATACCGGACATTCTGCCCGCTGGAGACGTCATTCATAGGAACCAATAAACTATGTGAGAACTGTTATGGGGTGACAATTTTTATGAAATCATTGAAAACCTATTGGATGTGGATAGTGGGGTGCCAACCCTGACCAAGCAAGAATTAGGGGACTGTACAACAGAAAAGGGATAAAAACCTTTGATACGAGGAACCATTAGGAGAAATGCCATTGCGAACTTGTTATGACCCAGACACTTTGTCACTCTGTATAGAGACTTTGCTGTTTGGCTCTTCAAACTATCCTTGCCTTGCCCGTTATATACTTTTCCTCCTTATGAGGGAAGTGTCCCTTCTTACCCGTCTTGGTGTGTTTCCCTGACTGATGGCGAATCAACTGATGTCATGAGGACGAAGACTGAATCTGTATGCTGACCCATTACAGAGGGTAACTACATGATGATGAAATTGTAACTGTCTGATTGCCTTTCCTTTCTAGGTACCAACTGCTTCTTTTGACAGGGACCATAGTTAGATGTTTTTCCAAATTTGTGTTACCAAATTGTTTAGCATGAAGCCCAAAATGCCAATGCTAATTCGAGGTTAGTTAAGGGGGTTCACTGAATCGGACGCAAACAGACAAATGACTGGTTCAATGCTTTGCTGAATGATGCGATAATGATACTCTGCTAAGATTAACCTATGTTGATGTCATCCTATGTTCTAATGTTTGTGATCCTTGCCTTATTGAAATCTTATTTGAGTTGCCATATTATGACTATGCTAATGTGTTTCTTGGTTTTAAGACTAATAAACTTGCTGGTAGAATTGTAATCAATAGGGAATAAACTTCATATAATCGTACTAAACTGGTGTGGTTATTCATGACTACAAGGTCATGGTGGTTCCTGAGTCTTATTGATGACGTTATTGACATATTGATTGACATGCTGATTGGTTATCTCGTCCTAAGGTGTCTTCAATCAGGGTCAAAAGATTAATTGGCCTAAAACGAGTCCCAGAGTGAATAAAATGATCAGAAAGGGACGCGTTAATACTAGTACACGAACTGCTTGAAAGAAAATTCAAGTTCAAAAGTAATGAAAGAAATAAAAGCGCATATGCATCGAAACTGTTCTTAAGAAAAACACTCCAACACCCTTTAAGTAAAGCTCATGCTACATGACACAGTAAATAAATACACAAAAATAAGTGGGTATATGAATTTTACCAGAACTACTAGCATGACAGGTATTATGACATAACTCAGACTGCTCCTGCCAGTCAAAAGCTTCATTTTAAATTTGGGAGGTTCTGAAAATTTCCTTGGATGACAAATACAAGTGAGTGCATAGTTCCCCCAAACGTCCATGCGTGTGTTTTTCACATGCATAAACAGAGCATGTGCACTTCCCAACACAACCTGGAGCAGTGTTTAAGTTGTAAATAAAAAGTGCCAGTGCTCAAAATCCTCCTCTTAAACCAGAGGCGGTGTAATCCTGAAGCCATCGCGGGCCGCTTCAGTCCATATAAAGCCACTCCTGCCTCTTGAGCTCACTCCGGCAGCTTTCTACCTTCTCCCTTTATGACACTTTTTCGTTTTTCCCTTCCTCCGTCTTTCCCATATGTGTCTTTTGCTCGCAGCAAATGCTTAAGCCAGAAGAAAGCGTCTGCCCTCAAAAATAAGTGCCAGTGCTCAGCCCCGGAAACAACAAGCACAAATTAAGCACGGACCTGGAGACTCCTTTTAAGTCCAAACTATAGGCAGACATCAGTTTAAACAGATACACAAAAATACAAATATACAAAGGCGCACAGACATCAAAACATACAGAAGTAACACTTGAGCCAACTTTCATTTATAAACCTGTGCATCAGTGCTACAGGATAATCGGCATTAGTGGAACTTAAGGTGGTGTGTATTCTAATAAGCGATGTGCAGCATGGCAGCCCCAGTAAAATACAGCAGGGGCACGCAGGGTGGTGTGCCTGACACGCGCATTGGTGATGTGCTAATGGGAGCAATGGGTGCTGTGCATCACGAGAGCATGTGATGTAAATTAATGCATCACTAAGGGGCATATTTAAGATGCCCTAGAACCACTGGAGTGTCACTTTTTGTGAAGTTCTGGTGGCGCAATACCCTGCGTCGAACTTACAAGGTTGCTTTCGGCCACTTTTTGTGGCTTAACGTCACCTTGTACATACGGCTCATTTACGTGCAGCACTTTGCATGGAAGGGGAGTGCAATGGGGGTTGCTGTGGACATGCCACAGCAACACCTAATGCATTTTGTCGCAGCACCAAAATCTAACACCACCCCAGGGGTGGAGTTATCATGGCACAAAAAGGAGAAATGCTTTCAGTTCTCCTCGTTTTTTTCTCTTTCTATGCGTGCTACGTTCTGCATTCTGAAGCACACATAGAAAGAGCAAATCGCCATTCAAGACTGTTTTTGTTCAGGAAGGTTTTCCTTCCCGCACAAAAACAATCTCCCCCTCAACAAAGCCATCCATGCACTATTCATATGAAACCTTCTACCATTCACTGACTTCCTGACTCCAGCATTTTGAATGCATGGATTTTTAAGTCTATGGTTTTATTCATAATTGCAACATGACAAGTCACAAATATAAGGTTTGTTTGACTTGAAAACACGAACTGGTAGAAATTGTCACATATGAAGAGGCCACTGGGCAGCTAGCTTTGCACTTTGGCGGAAGGCAGTGGAACAAAGACATGCATTTCCTTTTCTTGACGTAGACAAGCTATTTTTTTAAATGTATTATTTCAGTTAAATATGCACACTATATATAAAATAGACATATTTTGAAAGCAGCTTTTATACATTATGATCTCACAAGCATGAACATTAGAAAAATGTTTAGCAGCCCAAACAATTAGAACACCATTTACTCTCGGCGTAGTTTGATAGCATTTGCCATCTTCAACAAACCACTTTCCTCTTCCTCGGTCCGCAATCAGGGGAAAAGCACTTAATTGTCGGGGTCACTATACCCTTAAGCTCCACCCTGTGATCTCTCAAACCAGTCCTGAGCCTTCTTAATGTTTATAGTGTATCCAAAGGTCTTATAAATAAGCCAAGAGCGTCCATGAAGGCAAAACATCAACTTTATTGGTCAATTTAACCAAGAAGATGTCCCATTCATTGAATTCTGGCTGTGACTCGACTCCATTTGCAAGTAGAATGTAGATTTTCCTGGTTTATGACGGAAAGTCTTAATTTTATTAAAGACACGGAGGCGAGTATTATGCGTTTCTTTTCTCGCTTTATTAACACAGCAGCAGTCAAGAAGAAACTACAAATCCCATAAGGCTAACACAGACAGCCAATGGGATTAAAAACGTAGTACAAGAATATCTTAACCAATAGGAATATCCCCATGCCATTGTGATGTCACTTGACTGCAAGCAGCCCTCTTTTCTTGCGAATAAAGTCAATCATTGAAGAATAACGGGAATAGAGAACAAAGGATAAACAATGCCATAAGAAAAGCAAAAACGTCAGAGCAAAAGTCCAGAATCCTACAAAGGAAGGAGTGTTCCATTAAATCCGAGGGATACGATCCCGAACTTGAAGTAAGCGGAGAATCCAAATGATGCGAGGAGGTCCAACTAGGACTCTGGTTGCGTGGCCGGAACTGGCGCTGGAAGAAAGGGAGGGAGACAAAACAATGTTTATACCAGAGGTGGGATAATACTCGCCTCAGTGTCTTTAATAAAATTAAGACTTTCCGTCATAAACTAGGAAAATCTACATTTTATGACAAGACCCGAGGCTCCTATTATGCGAGTTTAAAGCATATTAATTACATTCAACGAAACAATATCAACAGGTTTGCAATAAAAAACTCTAAAGGTATTATCATTGGACCAGTCTGCAGATTTGAGAATATCCTGTAATCGAGAACCTGTCCAGAAGGCTTTGGAAACAATAGACCCTCAGGAAGAATGAGCTCCAAATCTGGAAATGTCAATTCCCGCTAAAGACATAATCCATCTAACCCTACGAGCTAAAGTAGCAGACGAGACCGGGTTATAAGGTTTCCTGAAAGAGATAAGAAGTTGGGAAGAGGATGTTCTCAAATCTGCAGTTTTTTGCTCATAAACTTTGAGACATTGCCCTAAACATAATTTCGGATGGTGCGGCAAATAAGGATAAAAAACTGACGATAAGTTGGTCTTGGTAGGTCGAACAACCGAGAACAGTACCACCGAAGGAGTGAATTGCCGGTTGGAGATGTCCAATTCTTTAACATCCGATAAACGTTTAATAGAAATTAAACATAATAACATTGTTAATTTGGCAGATAACATTTTTAGTGATAAAATTGGATTGTCTGGCAAAGAATTCAAATATTTTAGAACAACATTAACATCCCACAATTGATTATACTTCGGTAGAGGAGGTTTGGAAAATTTTACTCCCTTTAGTAATCGGCATACCACCGGATGTTCGCCTCCCGGTTTTCCATTGACATGTGTATGATTAGAAGAAATAGCTGACCTGTAAAGGTTGATAGTACGGAATGCTTTACCTTTACTGGCTTCTGCGGCCAAGAAATTGACTACAAAAATTTCATCTGCTGAAAAGGGATCAACATGCCTTCCCAAACACCAGCCGTCCCATAAAGACCAGGCTGCCTTGTAGGCTTTCTTGGTGCCAGGGGCCCAGGAATTTGCGATGTATTGGGAAGCCTCTGACGAAATGAGAGGGGGAGATTGGGAATTCCTGAGATCTTCCAGGCGGATAGAGTGAGGATATTGTCCATAATGAGGGGGTGAGGACGATGAACAGGGTCCAATAGTAAGTCTGGGAAGAACGGAATTAGCAAGGGAAAATCCACTGAGAGTTCCAGCAAGATAGGGAACCATACCTGGGATTGCCAAAACGGGACTATGAGAATGAGAGAGGCCTGCTGATGTCTGGCTTGTGCTAGGACTCTGTTGATCATGATAAAAGGGGGAAAAGCGTAATTGAGAGAATGTGACCAATCTTGTAAGAAAGTATCTGATGCTAAGGCTAAGGGATCTGGACGCCAGCTGTAAAATCAAGGAAGCTGTGTGTTCAGTCTGGATGCAAATAGGTCTATGGAGAGCGGACCCCATAATGATTGCATCTTGTGGAAAATTGAGGATGAAGTGTCCAATCGCTGGAGTCTCGAAGATGACGAGAATGCCAATCTGCCACTGAATTCAGGACTCCTGGAAGGTACTCTGCATGAACCGAAAGAGGGTTTGAAAGGCAAAACTCCCAAAAACTCTTGGCTAAATCCACCAGAGGTTTGGACTTTGTGCCCCCAAGATGATTTATGTATCTGACTGCGGAGATATTGTCCATTCTGAGAAGAATTGCACAATGTACTTTGCGGTTTGACAGGCTTCTGATTGCAAAGGAGCCGGCAAGCATCTCTAAACAATTGATGTGCAATTTGGACTCCTCGATTGACCATGTACCTCCAGTAGAGATGGGACCACACCGGGCCCCCCAACCTAGATGACTTGCATCGGATTCTAACACAAGATCTGGGGCTGATGGAAATATACTTTTTCCGTTCCAAGCATCTAAATGGTCTATCCACCACTGAAGCTCTGTGCGAGACTCCACATCTAAAGGAACGAGGTCGGAATAGGATAGCCCTTTCCTCAAGTGTTGGATCTTTAGTCTTTGAAGTGAGCGGTAATGAAGGGGACCTGGAAAGATTGCTTCGATAGAAGAAGATAGCAGGCCTACTATTCGAGCTAATGTCCTGAGAGAGATGAGAGAGGTGCGAAGAATTTGTAGAATTTCTGACTTTATGGATTTTATTTTTGTCGTAGGAGGAAGAAGGGAAGCCGAAATGGAATTGATCTGGAAACCCAAGAATTCTAGGATTTGAGAGGGTGTTAGGATTTTTCTCTGTTTATTATGAAACCTAAATCTTCTAAAAGAGAACAAGCCGTCTGTAAGTGGATTAGAAGAGTTTGAGGAGACTGACTTAAAATGAGGATGTTGTCTAAGTAAATTAGGAGCCTTATGCCCTGAGCCCTTAGAAAAGCAACTACGAGCTTCAAGAGCTTGGTGAAGCACCAAGGGGCAGATGATAGACCGAAGGGTAGAGAGGTAAAGTGATACATTTGGTCTAACCATATGAACTGAAGGAATTTTCTGGACTCTGGATGTACAGGAACCACTAAATAATCGTCCTGAAGATCCAGTCTGACCATCCAGTCGTTTTGAAGAAGTATATCTCTGAGGTGAAGAATTGTCTCCATTTTGAAATGTCGGTATACCACAAACCGATTTAAATGTTTTCTATTGATGACCTGATGCATCTTTTTGTTTTTCTTTTGAACTAGAAAAATTGAGCTGGTAAAACCCAAAGGATGAGGTCGAGTGATTGAAATCACTTGTTTATGTAAGAGAGAGTTTACCTCGAGGGATATCAGATGGTTCATTTCCGCAGAAAAAAGGGGAAGGGGAGTGAAAAATGTTTGCACCGGAGTAGAGTAAAGCTCTATTTTGTAACCCTGTACAGTGTTTAGAACCCACACATCTGTGGTAATTGTTAACCAATTTGAAAGAAAATGGAAGATACAACCCCCTGTCGGAAAGAAACCAACTTGAGGCCTTACCTGTAGGGTTGGAGGCTCTAGAATGTCTGAAGGACCTGGAACGGTAACCTCTGCCACGCTGGGGGTAGAATTGAGGTCTGAAGTCTTGTTGATAGGAATTGTAGTAAGCTCTGGAGCCTTGATTGGTGGAACCGCGGCCGGTAAAGCGGCCCCTGCCTCTACCGGCCCAGGCAAAAACTTGTTGGTTGAACATCTTCCTCATGGACTGTTGTGCTTTATCCAAAGAGGTGAATGTAGCTACATATTTGCTGAGGTCCTTTATGAAAGACTCGCCAAAAAGTTGTCCCTCAGTGTGGATCTCAGGTTGTACAGTTGCCAAATGAATTAGTTTAGGGTCTAATTTGATAAGGAGGCCTTTCCGTCTCTCGCGAATAAAAGAGGAATTAGCATTCCCTAATAGAAAAAAAACAAAGTTGGACCCACAAGGAAAGTTCCTCTGGGTCTAAAAACGTACCATCCAACCTGGCCGTCTCAACCATATCAAAGATCCTTGTAAGAGGGCCAATAACATCGAGCAACTTGTCCTGGCAGGGCGACCACGCTATATCAACTCCTTTGCGAGGGTCCTTGCCCTGTTTGGTAAAAAAGGTTAACATCTGCTGGTCAATGGATGGAGTAGTAGTTGCCTTATGCGGAAGCACAGGTCGTGGGCATTCCAACTTCAGCTTGGCTCTGGTTTGTTTGTCTAGGGGTGAGAATAACTTTTGAGCCACATAACGGCTCACATGGTCAGCTGGGAACCATTCTGTCGAATTGGGATGTAGTACGTGGGAGGGATCGAACATAGGAAATCCTTCTGCATCAAAAAGGGGGGGGGAACAGAGGGAACCTTAGGTTTCTTTTGGGGGGAGCAGCAAAAGAAATATCATCGTCTTTGTCAGAAACATAGTAGTCTGAATAAGCATCCAGAATGTCCTCATCCGTATCTGGAGCAGAGGCCGTGGGAATAGAAGGGGATACATTACGTTGTTTAGATTTTCGTTTTAGAGAGGGTCTAGGAGCCATATTGTTATACTCCTTGGCAGGAGCCTTATGAGGAGCTGCGTCCTCTGACATATGTGAGTTAAACTCACTCTCCTTTTGTGCCAAAACCGTGGGGTTGGCTGGCAGGCGTTGACTGCATTCCCCCGCAGTTTGGGCCAAAGATTTAGATAATAAGTTAGAAAAATGAGTTTCAATTTTTTTTAATAATTTTTGTATTGAGGACGCCATTGCTTGCTGAACAGAACTCTTAATAAAATTCCGGAGTTCATTTCTTATATGCTCTACACTGGGAACACTCTGTTCCATTGAAGAGGTATTAGGTTCCATGTTAAAGAAAAAAATGTTTAGTTAAAGGGAAGAAATTCCCAAGCAAATAAACTGAAAAGACTGCTAAATAAGTAAAAAGGGTTAAAAACCTAGGCAACCGGTGGTTAACTGTGGGAAAATACAGAATTAAACAAGAAAACTCCTCCTCCCCCTGGGCGGGGTTAAGGAACGAGTTATTGGCAAAGACGAGGCAGTCGCTGGCAAGCGTCGATGCGAGGACAGAAGGTGAGTAGAGCGCGGTTGTTCATAACGTGTTCCTCGCGTCAGGAAAAACTGAATAACGGTTATTTCCCCAACGCGAAGGAGACGCGCTGAGAATGCTGCGCGCGTGGCACGCACAGAACTGTTCGAGTTTTCGGCCCAGGAGAAACCGGCGTTGCTACCTGAAGCCAGAAAACACGCACGCGAGCGCGAGGAAAGCGCACAATAAAGCAAATGCGGCAACTTGCCGTCAACAGTATATGAAACAAAGACACAATTAAATAAAATATTTGATAAACAAACAGTTCAAGTTATAAGAGCGACATGAGAGGAAAATTGTTAAACTTATCTTGACTGCAGCAGCAAGAAAAGAGGGCTGCTTGCAGTCAAGTGACATCACAATGGCATGGGGATATTCCTATTGGTTGAGATATTCTTTTACTACGTTTTTAATCCCATTGGCTGTCTGTGTTAGCCTTATGGGATTTGTAGTTTCTTCTTGACTGCTGCTGTGTTAATAAAGCGAGAAAAGAAACGCATAATAGGAGCCTCCGGTCTTTTCATAAAATTAACATTTTAGCTTCAGCGTCCACTCATCTACACAGCTCCTTATTCCACCTTTGAAGGGGTTAGGGACACCATCATCCTTCAAGCCCATCAATATTGGTATTTTAGCCAGCAGTAAAGCCCGATCTGCAAACCGGCATATCATCCGACACAGTTTTGATCTGGGTAGGAGACCCAAAATAGAGATTCTCAGGTTCGGCACCAACTCAAGGTGTGTCATCTCTTGTGCACATTAAAATATGCCAGATTCATATGATGCCATGTCTATGATGTCTGCCCCATTAATCAGACATGTAGGACCCTGGAAGCATCCATGCTGGGCAAATAAGTTAAGATAGTGCAGTATGTTAAATTGTAACAGCATAAACCTCTTATTTTGGGTGACAGTATCAGGGATGCCCCGATTTTTCACCATTCATTGCCTGAAATGCTGCCAAATAAATCCTCTGTCTCTACATTTTCTAGGTGTTGTCAGATGATTCCTGGTCACCATCCACTGGTGCTCTATTTGTCAGCAGTGGCTCGTGGGAGGGGAAATCGGTGGGTGCATGGTGGGGAAACAAAAACAGTAAATATCATAATTAATAAAATAACTTACCTTACGCGCCACACCGGTGATCTGCTCTGCTCCTCTGCTGCATGCAGAGGCCCCCAGCCTTCCCTACAGCCAATCCTAACGCTGCTTTTATGCTGCCTGCAGCATAAAAGCAGCATTAGGATTAGATGGTGTGCCCAGCCAGGGCCCTCCAAAGCAGAGTGAAAGTCTCTGCCTGCTGTCTCCAACCGGGGAACACAGTGCCCGCGTTGCTGAGTTGGAGAGATCCCAGTGCGCATGTGTGTTTGGCCGGCCCGAGATGGCCGGCCAAGCAGACATGCACAGTGAGAAGTGCTGTGCACACCCCCTTTGTGCTCGTCATGGCCCCGCCCCTTTAACTATAAAATGATAATAAACTAAGTTTATAATTGTTTTATTGTAAAAGTTTTGCAGCTGCTTCTGGCGGTGGGGGACACTCCTCTGCCATAGCGGAGGAGCCGCCCCTATTTGTGCCACTACTTTGCATGACTTGCCTAATCCCGGAAGTATGTTAGCACTGACTTTCTGGGGGCCAGTTCTTGAGCCCTTATGTATTTCGCATCAACCGTACATGTATTAGAACGTACATAAAGTGAGGGCAGAGCAAGAAGTCAAGCACATCAGTGCGTAGGCCTCTACTATGACAGTGAAACTCAGTGCTCCATGTACTCAGAGATTGCATCTTCAGATGGAACCCCTCGGGTCCAAGTGAAAAAGGGGTTCCACAATTAGTAAATTGGCCTAGGGGCACAGATGGTGGGCAAGATCTATGTTTCACAGGCTGTCTTTTCCCCTGTGACCCAAGCACTCCATGCTTTTGCCAATTACATCTTCAATTTGGGCTCTGCCTGACGAAATTAGGCGGGGTGCCATAGTCAGACAATTACTCTAGGGGTAGGGACAGGTGATCTTAGATTGTTCAATAGCTAACAAGGCTAATGGTATAATAAGTCGCGCAGAAACGGGAAAGCAAACATCTCTTACGATGAATGCATATTCACTTTTGAAACAGCTCTTCTTGTTTGAAAGAGATGTGGGGCCAGATTTACAAGGCCTTAGCACCTCTGAGTGCCACACTAGCATCATTTTTTTATGCTAATGTGGTGTTAAGGAGGCCACTCTCCTTGGACATATTTACAGAGTGGCGCAAAACATGCATTGCACCACTTTGTAACCCCTTGCGCCAAGCATAATGTATGCAACGAGGCGGTCCCATGCAGGGAGGCCCCTAAAAATGGCACCGTGAAATTTACAAGATTTCACTGCGCCGTTATTTTGCATCATTTTTAACACCTACCTAAGGCAAGTGTTAAAATGACACGTCCATTACTTTCAATGGGCCTCCATTTACTTTGAAGGATTAGCGTCACAATTTGTGGAATCCTGCAAAGCACCCCAATAGCTTCAAAAATCTTTGACGCTATTGTCCTAACATGTGCCATGATGGGCTGTCTTGTAAACATGGCATACACTTGGTGTCATAAAAGAGGTGGAGGGGGTGCAAGAAAACTGGCGCATCAAAGCTGATGTGCCGCTTTCTTGTAAATATGGCCCATGGTACGCTGCAATCAGGATGAAGGATGGGAAACAACCATGTACACAAATGAATGTGAATGTTCACATATTCTAAGAATTTACAGTGCTAATTAAGTAGGCAAGGCATTCTCCGTGAACACATTTTACTTTTGCAAAATAAGTGGTATGTTCAAGATGCAAATAGCATGAATTAGTCATTCTGTGAAACTAAGCTCGCAGTATGGAATTACGTATTAAGTAGCAATTAAAGGTTAACATATACAGAGCATCCAATGACAGACCACATTTTTGTAATCTGTGGGTCTCATACTGATTAATTTTTTCAAGAAATTAGACGTAAAGTGTCCCGTCGAACTAAATATTCTACTGCAATCAGCAGTCCTCGACATTCTGGAGAGAGACTAAGAACCAAAGTTAGTATGAACACGTTCCCATAGATGTCATCAATTTTTCGTACCTCTAAGCCAGCAACACCAAGATGGTGGACAGCAACATGCCAATCACGTGAAAGATTCGCTGATAGAAAGGAGTGAGGTTTACACATACGTTTCTTTTGGGTTGAGTAAACCATGCGCTATATTTGTTTGGGGCAGGGGGGAGGGAGGGGGCTTGCAATAGCCTTTATATATTTTGAGTAGACTTGAGTTATTTTAATAATGTTGGCAATATTTGCGTAGTTCTCTAACTTTGCAGTGTCAAAAATCCACGAAAATACTTGAAATTTCACAAGAAAGATACTCGTTTGTACAGACAATATCTTCGAAAGAGACGTATTTTGTTTGAACTAGTCTTCTGCTGGTATCTCGTCAGACTTTTATACACAACGTGTGTGCCCGCAGGAAAAAGAAAATCAGACGAGCAGAACTGCAACACAAATTTCAGCATAAAAGTTGAATTTCGAAAATGTTTTATGGTATTTCGCAGAACTTTGCTGGAAAAAAATACACAATGTCGCTCACCTTTAATTATACCATATTTATTTTGAGGCTGCTGCTAGATCTTGAAAACTGACTGAAGCAATTCACCCTTTATCACGTATAATGTTGCTCATTCTCTCTAGAGGAATAACTTGGTGAGCACCTGGCTGTACAAAACGTTTTAATCTCATTATTAGAACGTATATAAAGTGAGGGCAGAGCAAGAAGTCAAGCACATCAGTGCGTAGGCCTCTGCCTTCCACAGTTATTTTGAAATGGGAGTAGGAATTTCACATTTTCTAGAACAAATGACATGTCCAAATCTATATTACACTGTGTTCCTTCGTGGAGTTTGAACCCCAATGCACTATTGACTGGTAACTTTCAACTTTTAGAAGTTGTAAACCCCAGCATCCACTCACAGGCTATTCCCTGTTGGTTGTGGAAGCTTCCAGGTATATTTGTGCCTTTCTGCGGTGTGCACACAACTGCTGGCTGCTGCTACCTACTAATCGGCGCCTGAGCACCGTTGTGACAGTATTATCTACCTCTTCTTCATCTTCAGGCCGATATTTCAGCATTTTGATTGTAAGCTCTTTCAAAATGTCACTGTTTCTCTGTGACCGCAATTTCCACAAAGAGTTTCTGAGACTGGTGGTCACAGAAGTGTGCAAAAGGACCAGGTCTGTGGACATAGACTGGCTTGAGAATTGATTAGGGACCCAGAGTCAGGAGCTGGATGCTCCAACTGGGGTCCTTGACTTGTAAATGTCTCTCGGGAAAGCACAAACCCTCTAAGCTGAAGGGATGCCACGGATTGGAGGTCTGCCTGCTACCTTGCTTTAGTGCTCCCCCTTACCCGGGAGCTGGCCAGGGTTCGAGCAACACATCCATACAGTGCAGTGGCTGTACCCCCAACTGTGTCCCCTTATGGTTGACTACAGACATAACTCAGCACTGAGAAAGAGGAAGAAATAAGTTAAAAAAAACAACATACCAGAAGAGAAAGGCAAAGAGAATAAATTTGTGAGAAGTGAGGAAAGGGGGCTTGGTGTGCTGGGTCACATCAGTGGTGTTGAATGTGTGGCATCTTGTATCTAGCGTGAGCATTGGATATAAATGAAACATGCTATTTATTTGAAGGAGTGTACTTATACGTTAACATAGATATTGTAGTATCGATCATATCTCTCCCAGTCCTTTCCTTGGGCAAGTGAATACTGGGCTGGTGTTTAGAGTCCCAGTAACAGGGCCTCCTGAGAGTTGTAGTCAGGTCACTTGCTCTACTTCCCAACACTTGACGAATGGGATATTACCAGGTGAGTAAATTTCACTTGAGGGTACACAAACAGGTGTATTTGGGCAAGTGAACACTGGGCTGGTGGTTGGAGTTAGAGAAACAGGGCCTATAGGGCTTTGCAGTCAGGTCAATCCCTCTACTTTCCAAAACTTGACAAATGGCTTATTACCAGGTGAGTAAACGTCATTTGAGGGTGCACACACAGGTGTCTTTAGGCAAGTGAACACTGCCTGGTGTTTGGAGTTAGACAAACAAGGCCTCCTAGGAGCTGTAGTCAGGTAACTCCCTCTACTTCCCACCACTTGACAAATGTTGGGTATTACATATCTGTTGCCAGGCTGCATTTAGGTCGGAGAATACATTTACATGTTGAAACATTCCCTGAGTTCTGGAATGAAAGTTTGTTATTGAAACACTTACAGGCATCATTCCAACTTATGGCATGTGATGGGCCTTGGTAGCTATTTTGTTTCTGTCCAACAAAACACATTGACAGTCTTACATCTCAGATACACTGTGTATTGAATGGTGTTAGAGTCAATGAAAAACTTGGTGGCAAAAGCTGAGCTGTGAGCATGGATAACATTGCAGTTTAGTTATAGTTTTGTGCTGTAACTTACCAGACTTTGCTCTCCCAGGTATGCCTGTCAAGCCCTCAGGATGCAGGATGACACGGTGGTCAAACACCATTGAGTAACCGAGAACTTCTCCTCCCAGGGAAAGAGTTCTAATAGGGCACTGGGAGGGCCATTACCAGCCTTGTTAGCCTTCATCTGTTGCCTGAAGACCAAGGAACGCACCTTGCCCTTCAGGTCATTCCACATCTTCCTAATGTGCTCCTTTGTGGGTGGGGAGGAGTCTACAACATTCACTCTGTCCATAGTCCTTTGCCATAGTTCCATTTTCCCACTGAGAAGTATGTGCTTGACTTGGGCTCCAAACAATTGTGGCTCTAATCTTATAATTTCATCCGCAAAGACTCTCAACTCATCCTCTGAAAAACGGGGATTTTTTTTACATGACATGGTGGAAAGTTAAAGTGGGTGACAGGGAGTTACTGACAAAAGAAAAGTGATGTGGGGAGCAAGTGGTGAAAAGTGTGTGAAAGGCGTTTAATGGGATAGTGAAAAAGGGGTGCCTAATCACTCTGAAAAAAATCAAATGTGGTCTTTTGGTTGCAGTGGAGATGCAAAAGATCATGGTCTGTGAAGGGATGTGTTTTATACTGTGATTTGTCGACTAGGCGAATAATTGTCAGCTGTGTTGTTTCTGAATTCATCCAATGTGCACTTGTTTGTTACTTTGCTGAACATGGTGGTCAAACGCTATTGACTAACCAACACAAGGAGAACGCCACAGCGACTGTGTGTTTGTGATAGGCTCGTGGTTGGCCATGGCGCTGACGGCGCTATAGATCCGACTGCCTAGATAGCAGATCACTGCGCCGCTGGCAGGCTGACTTTTTGCTTGGCGGGTGGCAGTTTTGCTTGTTTACATCGTAATACGGCAGACTAGGTACCACCAATGCAGTGGTCTTTTGAGGACAACCAACATGTCTGCCTGATGCTCTGCACACTAAACTCGTAATCAGGCCCTTTGTACCAGTTTATCTGTATTAGTAGGGTAACATACTTTTTTTTATTTTTTAATATTTTTACTTTTAAATTAATTAACAAAATAAAATAAGCACACATACATATTGATTAAAATTTCATTTTCAAATCAATAACAGCTTTTGCAAGGGTTTTGTAGTTGTGAAATCTAATAAATAAAAAAGTCCTCAATTCTTATGTAAATACATAACAACATTTTTTATACAGAAAATCATAGTCATTATTACGTTTTCCATAATATACTTTTTCATTTTTTTGGAACATTGGACTTTTTATTATATATTTTTGAAACACTTTTATATACATTTTGTAAGTGTTAATTAACATTAATATTATTAGTACATGTTAAATATTTTATATATCTTATAATATTATTTAATATATACTTGACGAGTTTTGTAGCAATTATTTCAACATTGTTTTACAAGTGTAATTTTTTAATAATTTTTTTTACTTCTTTTTAACATTTTACTAACATATTTGCTATGTTTCCTCTTTTTTCCCATGGGGAGATAGGAGTTCATTACGAGTTTGGCGGTCAGACGGGCTGACTGCCAAACTCGCAGGGATGAGGTGGGCATCAACCCAGCTGCCTCACCCCCATTGTACTACCATGTTCCCACCGGGCTGACCATTTGGAACATTGTATTATGAGGTTGCCACTGGTCAGCCTCGGGGGAACAGTGCTACAGTGTTGGTCTCGAGCTGAGGCCAATACCGTAGCACACACGCGCCCTCAGAATGCGCACTGTCTGCAATGCAGACACTGCGCATTCTGAGGGTGCTGGGCAGGGGGACACTGCAGTGCCCGCCACATGGTTGTAGGCAGTATATTGAAGTTTCTGATGTTCGTAGTAGGTTTTATGTATGGTTTATAGGATAGATGTGGCTACTACCTCTAAGTAATCTAGTCCTTTGTCATTTATAATTGTTTTTACTTTGCTTTGAAGCATTTTATAAATTTTTTATTTTGTTAATTTAGTTTAAGACCAATTTCATTAACTGATTGTTCTATTCTAAGTTGTTGGTAGATTTCTTTGGTTTGTAAGGCTTATAGTAATTTGTATAAGATAGGTTTAGGTCTGCCTAGTGTGGGTTGGAAGGCATTGTGCCATCCTTCTACTGTGTTGTTTGATTTTGTTTTTGCTTCCTGTGCCAAGGTTTTGTCACAAACATTCCACCTTTGTATCTGGAATTTTGGTTGGCATCTGTGTCCTGACCTATGCAGTCTGTTAACCCATGTGTCCTCGAAGTAATCTATTAGGGAAGTAAATTTCTCTTCATTCAGGAGCTTTCTATTAGGATGTTGTAATGGTTGGCTACTTCTGTGACTGGGAGGTAGGCTTATGCAATCATTTTTTTTACGTCAAAGGCAAATTTGCTGCTATTCCACGCTTGGGGCCTCCTTATGACTTTGATGGGCTGACCGTCGGAACGCCAAAGCCACGGGGGTGAGGCCGTCGTCAACCTGGCGACCTCACCCCCCATCATATTACAATGTTTCCACTGGGCTGACTGGTGGAAACATCATATTGCGAAGTATCCGTCGGTCAGGCCGGTGGAACAGTGCAGCCGCATTGGCCTTGGCTCCCTTAATGCCCTCCCAAGCAATTACCCTCAGAATGCGCACTGTCTGCATAGCAGACAGTACGCATTCGGATGGTACGGGCAGGGAAGTGGTGGGTAGTGCGGGGCCCCCCTGTGGCTCCCAGCACTGTCTTTCCGTGGGCACCACCGTGGCTGACCACGACTTTGACTGCCCATCAGGATTCTTGATTCTGGTGGTGGCGGTGGTCTCCTGGCAGTCGGACCACCAGGGTCGTAGTCTGGTAGACGTACCACCAGGAGTGTGGCGGTCTGAAGACCCCCAAAAATGTAATGTGGCCCTTAGTGCAGATTTATGTAGGTGATGCCATATACTTTGGTTAAAATGGTATTAACATTCTTCTATGGCTGTGTGGGGGTATATTTTTTAGGATAGAATGAATCATAGCTTGTTCAAAGTCAATTATAATTTTTGGGGGGTAATAGTTGTTTGTTTGCTGTTTTATATGGTTTAGCAGTTCCATGTAGGTACAGCC
This sequence comes from Pleurodeles waltl, assembly GCF_031143425.1. Lineage (NCBI taxonomy): Eukaryota > Metazoa > Chordata > Amphibia > Caudata > Salamandridae > Pleurodeles > Pleurodeles waltl. The sequence goes on along the minus strand of NC_090446.1, from coordinate 754,209,219 downwards.
TTGTTTATTAGGGAGTAGAACATAAGCAAAAGGAATATTGGTGTTCTGAAATTCACCATGTATGGTGTATAGTTGATGGAATGGTTGGGGGGACATTTAAAATGTCACTTCCATCATCCATGTTTGACATTAGGACAGCTTGAGTAAGTTGTTAGAAGCAGAGAATATTAGTACTCATTTGTCATTATTTTTGTTGTCACATAGGAGGAAGGGATTACTATGTGTTATTGTTAGGTGTGTTGGTATGTCTATGTCCCTGTATGTTTTAGGAGCGGGTGTGGTGTCACTGGTGGACTTTTTAATGCATGCTATTAGGTGTTTTAAGGTGAGTATTGATGGTAATTGGCCTGCTATTTGTTCAGGTACTTGGGGTAGTATATTCTGTAGTATTTGCATTGAGAAGTTCTCGAGTGTTAGTGCTTGCTTCACTTACATTTTTTTTAACGTCTCACTTCTATCACTTTGACATTTGGGGGGTGGCATGCTCTTTTACGTTCATTACTACAGTTTCTTTAGTAGTTGCCCTCCCATAGCATACACTGAAATAATATGTTGTACATTTCCAATTAATATTTTCAGTAGAAGCATTTTCTTGGCTGTAGGTGTATCCCATGTAACATAATAACAGTTTCCCCTTTTGTGACAAAAATTTAGCACCTCTGTCATATTTTTAAATACTGTGACCATTTTATTGATATACATTCAAATATACAATTGCTATTTCTTTTTATACTCATTTGCATGTTGTTCAGAGACGTTTTGTGTTGTTTGAGTATTTTCCTTCAGCAAGCTTGATTGTGAAACAGATATTATTTTCTATTGGAAAAGAAAAGGTCGTTTTATTCATAGCATCTGGGGTATCTTTAATGCTTGATGACGTTTAGTCTATTAGCAGATTTTGGCGCTGCTGTTGCAATTAGTTTAAAGTTGTTATTTAAATGTAGTTATTTTATAATATTCGAATTGTAGTTGTAGATGGTGTTTAGATGAAAATTGAATAATTGGCGAAAAAGGAGAAATATTTAAAAAAGTGTGCTGCATGTTGTTTGTTAATTAATCTTTTGGCAAGTTACAATTATTTTACTTCTTCATTCTAAATAAAATTAATACTTGGAGATGTAGTTGTATAGTTGTATATTTTGCAGCCTTCTATTTTGTAGGGAAAAACCGGCTTAGTTCCCTCCTCCTCCAATGTTTGTCATTTTTTTATATATATTTTGCTTTAATTAGTCTGGCTTTGATATTGTTTCTTTAATTGGCTAAGCTATTTTATTTCTTAATGTTGTGAATAGTTTAATTGTATTTGTTGTTTTAGGCTGAATTAATGTTTTTGGCAGTTACATCCTTATTTGGAAAACATTAATTAATGTAGTTTTATGTTTGCATTATAAATGTTTATTTATTTAATATTATATTTATTTATTTTGAGAAAATAATTAATATTGTTTGTTAATATAAATATTTAATGACTAAATGCATTTTAAATATGTGTAATCTATATTTTAGAGATGTCTTAATTTCATATTGTTTATGTTTAAGTTTTTGGTGAAGTAAATATACATTGGTGTTCATATATTTTTGTAATAATTTGAGGCTATATTAATTGTTGTTTATTTAAATAATCTATTTTAGTAAATATTTATCAAATTTACTAGTCGTTTTAACAATATTTATGCAGTTGATATTGTTGTTTTCGATATTTTTGACATAGTATATATTTATGTCACAATATTTTTGTTTCCAATATTTTTGTTGTCGCTATACATAAGATTAGATATTTTTGTCACTGATATTTATGTGTTCGATATAAGTGACTTTCATAGTTATATATAGGGACTTGGCATTTTTGTTAACGATATTACATTTTCGATAATTTTGTGAGATGATATTTTTTGTCTCTATATTATGTCACTGATCCATATAAATAGGGAATATACTTATTTGTAAAAAACCCACATTTTCATTGTGTAGGCATGCGTGGAAATGACATAGTCGTGGTAAAGACTTCTGTGGTGATGGCATGCGTGGTTCTGTCATACATCACTAGCCATATAAAAATACACCATTTAGCTACCAAAGCAGTATCCTGCATCCAGTCTAATACTGCTGAAGAGCTCCTTGGTGTGTTTGGCATATGCTTCAATTCAGGGTGTCTTTTTTGCATCTTTGGGTCGCTGGTGGTATTTGTTTAGGGTGGACTTGAAAGTTGCTCAGTCTGTGGTGTCTCTACTGGTGTGACATCTTCTCTCCAGTAGTTTGCAACTGCATTTCATTGTCCTGAGTTCTGGTGTGTACCAGCTGGCTTATTTTTTGGTCTCTCTGCGGGTCTTAGCTTGTTTGATGGAGACGACTTGGTCGAGGCCTTTGGTGATCCAGATGGTAAAGCTCTGGACTGCTTGTTCCAGGTTAGTTGCGAAGTCGGGCTGGGTGTTGTTGGAGCGTCCATTAATTGTGTCTGCATTACTTTGTTCCAGCTGCAGAAGGGGGCGTTGAGGGTTGGTGGCGGTGCATGCTGATCCTGCGATGGTGAAGTGGATGATGGTCTGTGGCATGGCTGTATTTGACTCTGTCGGTGTCCATGATACTTGGGTCCAGTGTATGTCCTGCTCTGTGTGTGGGGTCAGTGACCAGCTGGGTTAGGCCGATGTTGCTCATGCATCCCTGCAGGTTGGCAGAGTTAGTGTCCATGGAGTCATCCAGGTAGAAGTTGAAGTCTCCAAGGAAGATGTAGTGTTTGGACGTCCTGGCTAGTGGGGCGATAAAGTTGGTGTTGGCATCACAGTAACTTGTGCATGGTCCTGGGGGTCTGTTGGCAAGGGTGCCTCTATGGTGGTTCTGTCACTAGTTTGTATTTGGAAACTGAGGTGTTCCATGATCGGTGTGATGACGTCCTGGGTTGCATTACATCGGATAGTTTCTTTGTGGATGATGGTGACGTCAGCGCTGTGTTTGTTGGTGTGGTTTTAGTGTGCCATCTTGTAGCTGTTGGGCGTTGTGATGGCGATGTTGGGCGGAGGAGGGGTTGAGCCAGATTTCTGTGATGACAATCACGTCAGAGGTGAGAGAGGTGATGGCGTCACAGACTTTGGTTTGCAGAGAGAGTCCAGGTGTTGAGCAGGAGGTATTGGTGAGATTCCAAGTGGGTTGCGGTCAGCAAAGTAGGAGTGGTGCAGGTATCTGTGAAGGCAGGCGATCCTGAGATGCAGGTGAAGAGACAGTGGTGGCAGGTGAGCGGCACTGCCGTTGAGGGAGGTGAAGTGAGACAGCAGTTGTTGCGGTGTCCAGGCCCAGGGCTCTGAGTTCAGCAGTGGAGTACCTGCGTGTGGTCAGACAGGATGGTGTCCTGGTTCTAGGCACAGCCCAGCCACAGATTTGTGCAGGAGAGCATGCCTTTGGAGCACCTTCGCAACATGTTACCTGCCCTTTTAACCCACACCAATATTATTCTACAGTACTTAGCTTCCACAAAAATACATACTTGTTGATGGTTTTAACTGGTAATGCATTACATTGCCATACAACATTATTGTAATGCAAGTTACTGCTGAGGTTCATTATATTATTACCACATGCATTGCCTGCAGCATACACAAATAGGTGCAATCTTGCATACCTTGCATAATTCATTAACACTGTGGCATTACTTGTTCTAGACATAGCCTGATTTGCTAATGTGGCCACTATTTTGCCTATGTGGTTTTCTTGTGAGGACCATTTTTCTGGTAGTGTGCAAGCCATTTCTTTGTCATAGAACTACCACAATGATATAACGTTATTGCCCATTGAGTGTTGTCTGTGGGCATTGTAGGCCCATTTATGCATATTTTGCGAAATCCTACTAGGAAATTGCAATTAAACAATTTCCTAAATAGCAATGTCCTAATAGTGATTGTGACTCCATAGGAATCGCTAATGGGAAATCACAGTTTTTGTACATTCCAATTTGCAATACCCAAATAGCGAATTGTTATGATTGGCTATTTAGAAATTGCAAGTGGGAATTTTCATACATTTGGGCCTTTGTGATTTTGACGTTTTAAGAGAAGGCATTATTTGTAGCTGCAATTCCATCAATCACTTTTTTGTATAGTTCAGTGGGATGCCATAAGTGGGATGGATATACCAAGATGTGTGTCCTGTGCACACTATGCCACTGGAGCCAAGCTATACCCAACTGATGAGCCCTAATAAGGGCAAAACCAGTGCTGGGTTGCTTGTGTTCCGGTACGGGAAGGATCTGGACTGCTCATAAGACTGATTCACATATGGTTGGATCCAAATGGAGGTGGCATAGTGTGCAAAACAACAATTGACTGGGATGCAGCCCTGAGTAATTACTAGTGGCTGATATGAATTCAATCGCTGTATCCTTCACTTCTTTTTTTACCACAGTGTAGATAGCGGCACAAAATAGAGGTTGCTGTGCATCTTATTAATGCGCTCATCTGCTACCCAGAGAAAATGAAAGGAAAAATCTCTGACTGGTCTGTATGTAAGCATTGAAAGTGAGTGTGTGTAATTCACAAAGAAAGGTGTGTTTGTAGCCAATAAAATTGATAAAAGTGTGGCTGAAACATGTAGACCTGCAGATTCAGAGTAATATATTAACACCACCAGCATTGTATATGCTTTTAACCTTTCCAACGGTCCCCTTAAAAATATAGCCAATATTAGAGGCATTCCTTGGCAATTTAAAATCTTTATTAGATCCCCATCCCATTCAGAAGTGCTCCTTTGATGGATCTGATTGAGGACTCGATGATTAAGCATGCCATTAATAATCTTAATGGGTGAAAGTCCTTTTAAAACATACGTGCATACCCCTCTGAGTAATGCTATGGATGCATTATCATTCATGCAAGTGAATTATTTTGCCTTGATAATTGTGACAGTAAGTATTCTTCATAGAGGTTCAGTGAGGTATCAAGCAAACAAACCAAACAAGTGAATACAAAAATGTGGAACAAAGCACTCTCTGCTATCTTGAAAGAACTCACATTGATTGGAGCATTAATGGAGAAGATGCAACCAGCGGTATGAAGGAAAATCTCTGGAATAAGATCCATCTGCACTGATATTGGGTCCCTCAGAAGAGATTGGATTCTATTGAAAATGGTCTCAAGAAGACAGGAGATTGGATTACCAGAACCATACATTTTGAAAAAAAGGTATGGCAAACCACTATAAACTAACAAACTTGGAGGATTGATCTCATCATGACAATGTCTTGTTCTACTAGTGTTGACAATAGGGAAAAAGGTGACTTGATATCTCTCATGGTGATGACTCTTCTAAATGCTTAATATCCAATTCTGGAAACCAATGGAGTTTCAAAAACTCATAGAATGAGAACTTGTGCAGCAGAAAAAACTGACAAGTCTTGGTGAGATAGAGCCTGCTTACTCTAACACCACCACACTCAAGCTGTAATTATCTCTGAGAACATGAAAAAAGGGTCTTTCCTACTCAAAGGTCACTCCTTCTTTGTTTCTGCGGTTACTCAACTGACATGAATGTTAAGAAGAGAAAGTTCCTAGCACTTCATTCTCCACATCATTGGGACATTTGGCCTACTAGACCCTACTCTCATTATCTTAATAAAGGATAGGAAGAATATGGAATACTTTGAACCTGACAAGCTAGGATGTAACTAGGGTTTCCATGAGTGAACAGTTGAAACTTGTATTCCTACACAACTGGCACACTGGTTTAGTGGTTTTACCAAAAGCACAGATGTTAGGTTATTTTTATTTGAATAGAACACTAATCACTTGAGAGAGTGTTCAGGCACTTGGGCGGTGTGTCGGTGTGTGTTCCCTAAGGTGCTTATACGAAGGGCCAGGTCTTCAGCTTCTTGCAGAACACAAGAAGTGAAGAGGAGGCTCTGATGTGTTGAGAGAGGTTGTTCCATGTCTTGCATATAACATACCAGAATGAGCAGTCACCAGTTTTGCATTTGCAGATGCAGGGAATGTGTGTGAGTGAGAGTGAAGGGTGAGGAAAAGCAGAGGTGTGTGGTGGGTTGTTGAAAGTGTATACAACTGTTCAGGTATTGTGGTTCCTTGGTGTGCAGGGCTTTGTATGTGTGCACGATTAGTTTGAATTGGCTGCGCATGTGAATTAGAAGTCAGTGAAGCTTCTTGAGGTGTGGTGTGATATGCGTACGGCATGAGAGGTCGAGTATAAGTCTTGTAGTGGTGTTTGTGATGGTCTGGAGTCAGTTTAGGAGTGGTTTGGAGATTCCGGCGTAGAGAGTGTTGCCGTAGTCCAGCCTGCTGATGATGAGTGCTTGTGTGACAGTATGTAATGTGTCCTGAGTCAACAATTTGAAGATATTTTGTAGCATTCATAGGATGGGGAAGAAGATGGTGCCCACTTCACTGACTCGAGCCATCATGTTGAGCTTGTCATCTAAGATGATCCCTAGACATCTTGGATGGTCTGTGGAAGTGGGTGTGAGTGTTGGTTCTATCTCCGATGGCCATCAGGAGAGTCCCATGAGGAGGTCTTGTTGCTGAAGACCAGTACTGCTGTATTCTCAGAGCTGAGCTGCAGGCAGTTGGTTCACATCCAGTCTGCTACCATGATCATTTAGTTGGTGAAGTTGGCTCTAGTGGTGTTTGTCTTTTCCGTCAGGGAGAGGATGAGTTGGGTCTCATTGGCATAGGAGATGACAGTGATGTCTTATGATCAGATGATGTTGGATAGCGATGGCAAGTCTATGTCAAAAAGGGTGGGGCTGAGGGACGATCCCTGTGGGACTCTGTATATCAATTTCTTGGCCTCTAATGTGAAAGATAACAGCCTGACCCTTTGGGTTCTTCCCATGAGCAAGGGAGAGATCTATTTGAGAGCAGATCCTTCTATGCCAGTCTTGTGGAGTCTTCTGATGAGGGTGTTTTGGAATACAGCGTCAAAAGCCACAGAGAGGTCAAGTAGGATGAGCACCACTTTCTCTCCTCAGTCTAGGATAATCCAGATGTCGTCAGTCACCTAGGATGATCCAGATGTCATCAGTCACCTTGATGAGTGCTGTTTCAGTGCTGGGGTTCCTACTGAATCCTGATTGAGTGTTGTTTAGAAGGTGGTGAAGTTCAAGGTGGGTTATGAGTTACTTGTTGATGGCCTTCACAATCACTTTGGCTGGATAACGGAGCAGGGAGAGTGGTTGAAAGTTGCACATTTGATTTGAGCTAGCTGTGGGCTTCTTGAGGAGCTTTCCATTATTCCGGGAATGTGGTGGATGTGATGGAGGTGTTGATGTTGTGGGTCAGGGAGGTGCTGATTAGTGATGTTCCCAGGTTCTACATGTAGTGGGTGCGTGGGTCCATTCCATGATACATCAGATAGGTCATCCCACAGAGTCTCCACGGTGAACAGCCTGAATTAGCTACCTGACCCCCAAATAAAAAAAAAAGACGAACTAGATTGCCTTTAAAAATGACTGACACTCTGATACATTAGCAGAGAAATAGTGGAGTTGCAAATGAGATATTGTGAGCATTTACTCATCTCTATCTGTTTAGTGTCTTTGTCTGTTGGGGAAATCCAGCTCCTGACTAGTTGATATTTTCTGTCTGGCAAACCCTTATGCAAATACATTTTCTTTCATGTGCACATGGCACATAGGGGTCATTCTGACCCTGGCGGTCACGAATGACGGAAGCACCGCCAACAGGCTGGCGGTGCTTCCAAGCCCATTCTGACCGCGGCGGTAAAGCCGTGGTCAGAAAACCGGGACCAGCGGTTTCCCGACGGTTTTCCCCCAGCTGGGCGAATCCGCCAGGGCAGCACTGCAAGCAGCGCTGCCATGGGGATTCTGACCCCCTTCCCGCCAGCCTGTTTCTGGCGGTTGTCACCGCCAGGAAGAGGCTGGCGGGAACGGGTGTCTTGGGGCCCCTGGGGGCCCCTGCACTGCCCCCTGGCATGGCATGGGCAGTGCCGGGGCCCCCTAACAGGGCCCCATGAAGCTTTTCACTGTCTACCTAGCAGACAGTGAAAAGCGCGATGGGTGCAACTGCACCCATCGCACGCCCGCAACACCGCCGGCTCCATTCGGAGCCGGCTTCTGTGTTGCAGGCCTCCTTCCCGCTGGGCCGGCCGGCGCTAACTTGCTTAGCGCCGGCCTGCCCAGCGGGAAGGTTGGAATGCCGGCAGCGGTCTTTTGACCGCGTAGCGGCCAAATGGCGGTTCCTGCCCATAGTCTATTATATCTAACTCATTACCTCTGTGCTTTCTCAAGCACATCACATTTCTATATACTGGAGGGTGTGATACCAGACCAGTAGCCAGTACAGCTGACAATCATTCTTGGAAATTATTGCACCCCTCCACCCAGTAGACTAATGGCACTGCCAAGCCACTAAATACAGGACTCCAAAACATAGACATAACCTACAAGCATGCATACAAATATATAAGGAGGAAAATTAGGCTTCAGTTACCTCTCCACAGATTCTGTGCGTGTAAGGGAAGAGTACATGAAGAGATTATTGCTGAGAAACTGTGTACTAGCTGAGCATCAATATAAGAGAAGAATGCAACATTAGAAAATTCCTTGCTGATCAATTCAATGCATGACAAACACTTTCTCTCCACAGTCAGTTAGAAATTGAGAACTTTGCTCTCTATTCTTTATTTCCAAATGCAGCAGAAAAATCCTTGTTGAAGCTTAGACATAGACATTATAAAAGAGCGGAGAAAGTTAGCAGTTTATTGTCAGTATAAGAACGACAAAGGGACGTATGGATAAATATTAGTACTGGGCGACCATAGGCATAACTAAATATTTGCCATGTTCTATGTAGTTTTGTATAAATAAACAGTAGTTAGGCCAATCTCAGCAGAAAAGGTCTTTTTGAGGACATTGAACCCACCAGAGAAAGTGGCAGAGCACTCATGGAAAATCCTTCTAGAAAATAAGACCGCCAAATAGATCTTGCACACTTGTCACTTGCAGAAATAAAGGGGCACTGACTGTATCCCATACCCAGCTAATTCATTATCTCTCTGCTGCCTAGTGACAGCAAGGACCCTTAGAGTCCCAGCTAAGGCCCTATTCTTATGTTAATATGGGCATCAGGAAAATTAGCAAAATACTGAAAATAGTCTGTGGGAGCTGATTCCATCATCAGTGTCCTTATGGAAGGTGGGCTTATGCGTGAGGTGAATACCCTGGACTAAATACAAACCCTTTATATGGAACACCTAGAAACTACCTGAAGAGATATTACATCGCTCCTTGAATGCGAAGAAGGTTTTCTTTGGAGTGGGGGTGTTCTTTTCATTATGAACTGGCCTTGATACTGATTTTATTTCACTATTCAGTTAGATTTACAAGGCATCAATCATACAAATAGTCTGCAGAAGGTTTATATCGAGTCCTAGTAAGACAGTTTAAGGCACAAGACAGGGGTGCTTTTGTCACCACTCCTGTTCCTTCAAACACTGGAGCCACTTTTGAAAGAAATGTACTAATCCCTAGACATAAAAAGGAATGACTGTCCAGTCAGGCCATATCAGTCAGTGAAAACAGCTTTATTTAGTACATTTCAGCACCATAAAAGACATCAGCACGAATATAAAACAAAACTAGCACATATATACGTATACATTTAAAGCATAGTACATGTCCTAACCACTACCAATAAAACAGTTAAAATACAATCCAGATAGCAAAACAAATGATGCACACTGTAATCAGAAGACCATAAACCTCCTTCTGATATACAAAAAAAAAAACTATGCCTCAGGTAAACATCTTCATACCTTAATGGCCTGACTTCGAAAATTTGCAACAGAAAAGCAAATGAGGGGGGAGATGTTGTCGCTGTAAATACATCGGTGAAGGTTTACATTGCGTAAAATGTAAGTTTTCCTATAACGGAATAATACAATATTTCCTCGCTGCCAGATAAAAAACACAAAAAGAACCCAGTTTGTAAATTACTTTGTTCTGAAAACTCACCACAGGAACCAGCAGGTAAATGAGCAAGTGTAGTATCTTTATTTTTAAAAGTACTGAAAGGTGTGTCAAACTGAGACGAAATCTAGTCAAAAGAAATCTGTGTTGCACATTCATGACGGTGCTGATATGATGCTGCATACCGGGATGCCTTCTGTCTTATTCACAGTCCACAACATTTTTTACATCGATTTTGCTTGTCTTCAAAAATAATTTAGGGTACTGAAAATATTCCGGGATTTGCATATTCATACATGATTTCTTGATCGAAGCTAACCAGGGTATTTGATTCACATCATCCAGGCGCATGCACTCATGTATAATCTCTCTATTTGGCACAGTTGCCAGTTTTGTACAATTACCGTACCACACTATGAGGGGGGCTGAAGAAACGAGTATGCCATGCCCCAGCTCGCCATGACAAATGTGGTTAGCACAAGCTGATGTAACCTCTAGCATTCTCCTTGGGCACCTGTTTTCAACGTCCGTAAATGCATTTGAATACACCCAAGTGCCTGTCCCGTATCAAGCCCCGACACACATTTACTCGTGTGCACTGTCAACGTTTCTTTTTTACGGCTTACTGCCTATCCTGGACGCAAAAACAAGCCAGCAATATATTTTCCAAAGTATAACTTCCTGCTTTCCGGCAAAGAACACCTGTTATATGAAGAGTTATGAAGAGGCCTAATTGCATAAAAGGATTTGGAGTCACAATTTTATAGCCTTTAAGAAACGGAGAACAGGCGTTCTTTGCTGGCCAGTTATCATGGTAAACGTCGTACTGTAGTTTACCTTCAGCCCAATTTATCCCTAAAGGTTGTAAAGTTGCCAGTTGACACTGCAGAACACTCCCCATGTGGGCCATCAAGCATGTCTGTATAAAGCAGAATGGACATGGGCGGCAGCCTATGTGGGGCATATCGCAGACTCTGCCCGCTAGCAATGTTCCTGTGTTATTCATATATAAAAAAAGTAAAAAGCCAGGGGTTCAGGATGCACCCTGTCCTACTCCAAATCCACGAAAGCCATGTATATTGATACATTTTTTGCTTGAGTGTACTTACAAATTAAAAGATTTACATTCAAACATTGGTCAACAGTGCTAATATTTTTTTTTTTTAATCTATGCTGTGAATCACTTACCGTATTGTTTTCTTCGGCCAAACATTCTGATCTAGTCAAGAGTATTCTTCCAAATACCTTCAGAGTGGAATTTGATTTGCTATGGTATGTTTATAATACAACCGACCAGGGGAGGCTCCATTGTAATAGCAAGGACGGTCACCCCTTGCTCAGAGACAGGCAGTGAACAAAAAATGATAGTAAAACAATTGTATTATTAGTTTATTTATCACTGTCTCTCTGACAGCCAAGGAATCTAGGGCAGGGCCTTGACAAGGAGGAGGAGTAGTGGGCACTATAAAGTGGGCATGTCAGTTTGGCCAGCCATCTTACGATGTCCAAACTGACATGCATGCTTACATTTTTCCAACCCAGCTGTGTTGCACAGCCAGATGGAGAAATGGCACAGGTTCCCTGTGCCTGAGCGAGTGTCAGACCAGACGGCTCGGTCCAATCCTGGCGCTGCTCTCATGCTTCATATAGCATGAAAGCAGCATCTGGATTGGGAGCATGTCTTTTTGTGCCCCAGAGACTGCTGGGAGGAGAGGAGCACCGAGGTGGCCGACAGTGGGCGGGGAGCGTCAGGTACGTTTTTTAATTACTTTCACACATACTCCCCTCAACACGCCCCGCCAGACCACTTTTGATTGCAGCAACCACCACTGCAACTTACTTGATTTTACAAGCTCCATATCAAATGGGAAGCTCTTTCAAGCCTTTTTTAGGGCACAATGGGCCTTTTTACAAGCTGAATCAAATCATCCATGATTTTTTATTGGCCATATTGATGGGCAAGTAGTAAGGGCCTCTTGGACGACATGAATGGTCAAGTGATAGAAATCACAGAAGCTGTATCTTCAATGCTGGTTACGACTTGATCATACTGAGTTCTCCTCTAATTAGAGGGAAGCCTCCTGGTATATACCATGTTTCACTTTGCCACCAGGCCATTCCGTTTCAGCACGTCTAATCCATAGCTTAGTATTGTGTGCTGAGGTCTCACATGAGCTATCCTAAAATCTACCATAAGAGGATTATGCTCAGTCATGCATGCATGATGGGAGAATCAACAAATCTCCTATATGAGTTTTCAGTTTTTCTGACACCAGTATTAAGCCAATGATGCTTGAATTACCTTTACCGACAAATATTGGAAACACCCTGTACGAAAAGGCACTTACAATTGAAATGCAGTTTTGTGAATTTCTACTTAAGTGTATGTTTACCTTTGTGAATAAGGTCCTAACAATTTATTTAGGTACTTTACCTAGTAAATTCGTAGCCATTAAAATTGCTAAGTCACCCTTGGCTCTGTCATATCTCACCGTAATCGTAGATGAGCAAAAAATATAAATAGCTCTCTAAATGGAAAGGGATGGTCATCCAAGTTTCTTAAAACAGAGCATGGGGTAAGCTTGAACAAACCAACTCCAATCTGGATTACCCAGTTTGGACCTCACCCCTGCCATACACTAACACATTGGGCCTGATTCTGACCTTGGCGGTCTTTTCGCAAGACCGCCGAGTTACCGCCGCGGCAAAGACGGCCGACCGCGGCGGTATGCCGCTGTGCGTATTCCGACCGCTGGGAGCGTTCCGCCGGAATACCGCCAGCAGCCACACTGGCGGTCGGCGGGAAAGTGGAGACTGGTCAACCTCCACCGCCACGCCAGCAGAACACCGCCCCCAGAATTACGACCCACATTTCTGTGTGGCGGTCTTCTGTTGGCGGTCTTCTGTTGGCGGTCACGTCCCTATGGCTCCCGTCGCCTCCCGGAGGACCAACGCACAAGGTAAGTTGATCGTCCGTGAGGGGAGGGGGTGGGGGGGTGTTGTGTGATGTGTGCGTGCATGGGGGTGTGTAGAGGGGGTGTGTGAGTGTGTGCATGCGGGCGGGGGGTGCTGCTGTGCCTTTGGGCAATGTGTGTAGTTCGGCGGGTGCGCATGTCGGCATGTATGTGTGCGGGTATGTGCCCCCGTTGTGTATGTGTGTGTGTAGGGGGTGTGCATATGTGCATGTTGGGGGTGCGTGCATGTCGGGGTGCGTGTATGTGCATGTCGGGGTGGGGGGGGCAGGGGGTTCGTACCACCTCTGGGGGGTGGCAGGGGGGTGGAGGGTGTGGGGGGAGGACTCGTGGGGGGCAGTGGGGGGTGGGGGAGACCCCTATCAGTGCCAGGGAAGGAATTCCCTGGCCCCGATAGTGCCTACCGCCATGGTTCGCATGGCGGTTCCCGACCGCCAAAAACCGCGGCGGTAAGCAGGGTCATGATACGGTTGGCGGTCTTGGGTCGACCGCCGGGCCGGAGTGTGCGAACTCCAGCCCGTCGGTCATGACCGCCGTGGCGGTCGGAGTGGGGAAGTGGCGGTCGATTGCGGCGGTGACCGCCGCGGTCAGAATGCCATTTTTTGGACCGCCGGTCTGTTTGCGGTCCGACCGCCGCCTCTCCGCCGACCGCCAAGGTAAGAATCAGGCCCATAATCTTCAAGCAGGTTTCGGTGTAAATTGAGTTATTAATAGTCACTGTTGTAAATGAGGCTGTGTTCTCTATGACAACCTTATCTCTTTGTATTAATAATAAGAATTAAAAACCTTGACCTCAGTTTTCCAAATCAGAGAGTGCACTGACAACCGTCCATCCTGATCCAATAGCGAATTCATTGGTGTGAAGCAGTTGTTAATGTAAACTAATGACTTAGAGTTGGTGTTTTAGACCTGAGACTGCTTAAGCTCAGGGCCCCCTTCCCTACTAGGAATGCAAGCTAGAGGAAATGGACTATGAAATAACCCTCTTAAACAGTGTGTGGCACATGTTCTCTCTTACTCAAAATGTTGACGAAGCAATGCATCAGACTTTGACCTACTATATATAGTGTGATCCCAAACCAACCTTGTCAAACAATTGAATTCTTTATTCCATAAAGTACCTACTGTGGGCCAACTACACGAAACTCCTTCAGCACACTTAGATCGCAGGCATTATGAGGCTTACAAATTTCCATAGTTGGATAACAATCTCTTTGGCTGCTGCCAAGAATTGCAGTCTATGTAACTGGAATCCCCTACCTACTCCTACTTCAGACAACTGATTAATTAAAATGTTCAAGTTTGCCCAAAATGAACATCTTGTACATAGCACTGATGACCCAGTGGACCCATGCTCACCAAAAACATGATCACTGAGTTAATATCATCGAGAAGCGAAACATAGACAAATGCCTACTTTATCATCCTTCTGATAGGGCAGTGGTTCCCAAACCTTTTAGAGCCACACCCTACCCTTTAAAATGACAAACATTTGTGACCCACTTAGCATTTTGGACATGAGATGGGATATTTTTTTAATATAACTAAATCATTGGGTGGTAGGTATTGGATTGTAACTTACAGAGTGTACATTGTCCATTGAAGTGGCCCTAACTTTGCACAGAAATATAATTTTACGATAAAACTAATGTAGCACAGGGCTCTCAAATGGTAACATGAGGAAATCGGGTTTCTGTGAATATTTATCATTTGTGCATCACCAAGTAAAGTGTCTTGGTTTGTTTTGATTCTGTTATAATCTCTGCTTCCGGCACACTTAAGAATTACAAAACAAATGTGCTTTATTTTTGCTTTCCTTACTGCTGAATGCATACAGCTCACTTAAAGGTATTTACATTTTCTTGTGTGTTGCAAAAAACAACATCTACAGCCATTCCTATGACACTCCCTGTACTCGAGCAAGATTGTCACATAATTCACTTTAAAAACTCTTCTCAATTTGCAATCAAAGAACACAAAGTAAACACCAATCCCATGTTAAAAGAATAATCAATTTATCAGAAGACATAGCCTGACGTTTGACCTCTGTGTTGCAAACGCTGGCAAATGTGACAAGATAAATGCAGAATTTAAAGGCATCCTTATTTGGTGCTTGGACTTTCCCAACCCACTAAAAATCGTCTCGCCCCTCTGGGAAACTGTGATAGGGCACAAAAAGTTGCCCCTATTAGAAGGTCAATACTAATCGTTATACTTAGGTATTATGGTTATCCTTGGCACAACTGTTTACCACTATAGGAGTCCCCTCCTGTTATCATATACAGACTCTTCTGGTACTGCGCTCCGGTTCTCTTAGCATATAACAAAGACCCTCAATTCAACATCACATTTCAGAAACAATCTTCAGCCCCTCATTTAAGCAAGGCAGGAAGGTTCTCAGCCCCAGAGTAAAATTCGAAATTTGTTGCTTTCACCCTGTGAGACTTTTGCTTGGTGTGTATGGTGAAATCTAGTATCTCTGAAAAACATATTATAGACTATTTACAGAAATTTAACCTGACATATGTCATGACACTACTCAATTTGATTCAGAGACATAAGATGTCAAGAGTAAGTGGTAAGTCTTCCTCAAGTCATCTCTCAAAGCCATCCGCATTTTATTTATGCACACCTGATTTTCTACACCTTATTGCATATATTGCACTTGTTAAATGGGTGCTGCTGCACTATCCAGTCACTGTCACTCATTAGACAAAATGTTTCAAGTAGCCAATAAAAGAAGCATGTAGCACCTGCTTTAGGCCGGAAGCCAGATTCTGGCACCATGGTTAGAAGGTATGCAAGTTGATTGCCAGCAGAGCTTTTTAGCAAAAAGGAATGATAAAATCATGATTAAATGACCGACGACAATTTTAGTTGGCAGTTACTAATGTTTTCTACTACATCTAATTCTGACAAAAACGTTTTCAGTTACATGAAAGTAAAGGTGCAGCATGAAAACCACAACAATGGAAATCCTACTTCTTATTAAAATGCAAATAGCATCTAATCGACCCACTCAGATGCCAATAGCACTTCTAAGGCACAACTGGAATAAGTCTGAGTCCGCAGTTGTGGATGTGGAAAAAGATAGTCATCAAATGGATTTTATAGATACAAAGCAACTGGTCAAATGGTGTTGCATTGCACAGTCCTATGCAGATTATTGTTTTTTTATCTGTGTGTCTCTGTCTCATCAGGGACCCGCAGCGTGCTTGTAAAAAATGACTAACAGAAGCTCAACCATATGTATTCAGGAAGAATGACGGCCTATCTAAGGAGAAAGGTTTGCACTCCGCTTGTGAGGCCCGGTTAAGGCAACAGGGGCATAGAACTACAGAACTGCACACAAATAAAACCCAGCTGTGGCACTGCAATATTGCCTGTGTTTTTCAGGGTTCACTTTGTAGGGGGGAGGAAAGATCGCAATTAGTAATGGTTTAAAAACAGGAAGGCTGCGTATTACATACAGAAGAGTATGAACTGCACAGTAACAGCAATGAAAGTCCCAGGATATTTTACTAAATTGTAAAAATAAGTTCCATCAGTGCCAAGTTTTTTTATATCCCCACAACGATCCTTACTCTATGTGTGTCAATAGCATAATGTGAATAGACTCTTTTGCTTTAGGGATAACAAATATCATATTGACAGGTAAAACATGAGTTTATTAGCAGACAAGGGGATAAAACGCGTCCAAAAAGTGAGATACAACAAAGTGCTTTATATTTTTATTGAAAATGACTTTGGTTTCCCAAGACACTGAAACACAGAAGGGGAGATTACAATGATTACCAGACATTGTTTCCGAATACCATGAACGCGACTACGGAATGTTATAACCTGATAGCTAATTCTGTTGGTGCAGCTAATGCTTATGTGTTTGTAGTGTACGTGTAATCTCAGTAAATGACTTTTGGTCCAGTTCACTAAGATTTTGCCCCATGTTACTGTTAAATTACTCGATTTACTCGCACCTTCATGTCCTTAGTTTACTCCTGTAATCCAGAATGATTACATTATGAGGAAATTAGGTAAATTACATATCACGTTGTGTAACAGTAGCTCATTACTTTTCATTTTAAAACACATTGCTATGAAGGCGCTCCTTTACTTTATAAATTACAACGGTTTCTTAAGAAAGTATACACGTTTATCACATTTTATTGAAAAATGTATTCACCAACAAATAATTATTTTTTTGCAGGAAACTCAGGAGAACATTTAAATAACACTATCCAAACTTCCCAGAGTCAAATATTTTGTATAAGAGCTATATGTTTCCGTAAGCAAAAATTAAGCCTAAATGTTCAAACATCTTATAATAAAAGGTGTGCCTTTTTTATTCTGTGTATGCTAGTTATGTTTCAGAAGTGGCATCAGTTTAGAGTTTAGTCTGTGTTCACCATTAAGAAACAGACTGCAAAACAGTATTGTATATTACAAACACACAATGTGTATCGCTAGGAGGAACTGTAGCATTCAAAATATTAGACCCTAAAAGGAGATGAAAAATGTTTGTGATTTGTTTCAGCTATGTATTTCTTCATAAAATAAATGCTGTATTGAAAGAGTATTGAAAAGATTGTCTGTACAGTAAAACAAGCTTGCATGAATGACAAAGCAAAGCATGTTCACTGGCATTCTTGGCATGGTCTCCCCTGTCTTTTTTGTCCCTGCTTCCCATGTTTTGACTGTGTGCTAAACTCTGTTTTTGCTGTTTTTGGTACTCTGGGCACTTTACCACTGCTGACCAGTGCTAAAGTGCAAGTGCTCCTGTGTAAATGATATGTGTGATTGGCTTTTCAATGATTGGCATATTTGATTTACTTGTATGTCTCTAGTAAAGTGCACTAGAGGTGCCCAGGGTCTTTAAATCAAATGCTACTAGTGGGCCTGCAGCACAGGTTGTGACACCCACATTAGTAGCCCTGTAAACATGGCTCAGACCTGCCACTGCAGTGTATGTGTGAAGTTTTAAACTGCCAATTTAACTTAGCAAGTGTACCCACTTGCCAGGCCTAAACCTTCCTTTTTATACATGTAAGGCACCCCTAAGGTAGGACCTTGGTAGCCCCATGGGCAGGGTCCAGTGTATGTTAAAGGAGGTACATGTACTGATGTATGTTACATGTCCTAACAGTGAAATACTGCTAAAATTAGTTTTCACTGTTGCAAGGCCTTTCTCTCGCATGGGTTAACATGGGGGCTGCCTTTAAATATCCTTAAAGTGCAGTGTCCCTTTGAGAGCAGATAGAAGTATGGAGTCACAATTTAAAAATACATCTGTTAGTGAAGTTGATTTTTAGATTGTTAGTTTGAAAATGTCACTTTTAGAAATTAGGCATTTTCTTGGTTTAACCTTTCTGTGATTCTGCCTGTTTGTGGATTCCCTGTCTGGGTCAGACTGACAGTTGGGCTGTTTGTGAATCTCCTCTAGACAGCGACACAAAGGGAGCTGGGGTGTAGACTGCATATCCTGATGAGCCATCTGGGCTAGAGTAGAGCGGGAAGTGGTCACTTACACCTGAATGGGGAGTGCCTGCCCTCACACAATGCAGTCTCCAACCCTCTGGTGTGTGTCTGGGCAAGTAAGGACCCTGTAAACAACAGAGAAAGGGTATAAGTATTGAACCCAAAACCCCAGGCATCAAGTCACTTCTGGAGCCAAGAGGAACATCTGCCAAGATGAAGAGCTGAGGAGAAGTGCTGCCCCTGCCTGTGACTGTGCTTTGTTGGGCTATCCTGCCGTTGCTACTTCTGCTTGTGAAAGGGGACGAAGACTGGACTTTGTTGTGCAGTCCTGCTTCAGAAGTATCTCCAAGGGCATGAACTGAGCCTGCCTCCTATTTTGAAGTCTCAGGGCCATCAAAGACTTCCTCTGCCAGCACCGGGACTCTGCTGAGAATCCTGCCCAGCCAAGTGGTGCCCTATCCAGTCCCTGGGCCCTTGAAAGGTGAAGTTGGCAGAACAAGAGCTGAAATCCCCGCACAGAACACCGTGCGGGGAAATGTTTGATGCACCATCTGCAACACGGCTGGTAAACGACGTGCCATCTGCTTTGCGGCTGAAATCGACTCTCCTCCTGCATCGCAGCTGGGATATCGATGCATCGCGGCTGGAGAAATGACACAACACCTGCTTGCAGCTGCTGATAATGATGCAAACCTATACAGTGTGGTTTTCTACCACCGGGTGACCATATTTCTCAAGCATCGTCCCTGGGCGTCAAAGTCAACGTGAACCAGAGCAGGTCCAAGATGCCCTATCTGGAAATCGATGCATCACTCTCTTGCGAGGGGGAAAAACTACACATCACCAACCCGACTGGAGAAGAAACGACACACAGCCCCACTTGGAGTAAGGAATCGATGCATCGCTGACTTTTCTGATGCACGCTTGCCTGTGTGGATTTATTTTTGACTCTAACCAGGTACTTTGTGTAAAATCAATGTTTCCATTGTTTTCTATGGAGTAAGAGTCTTAATCTTTTGAAAATTCATATTTTGACTTGTGTATGTTGGATTTTTGTCGTTTTAGTGTTGTTTGATTTAGATAGATATTACCTATTTTTCTAAACTGGTGTGGTGTCTATTTTGAAGTGTTTTCACTGCATTACTGTGTGTGTTGGTACAAATACTTTACAAAGGTGCTTCTGAGATAAGGCTGACTGCTTGCACCAAGCTACCAAGGGCGTACGCAGGGGTTATCTGAGTGTGTTTCTCCATTGCCCTGACTAGAGTGAGGGTCCCTGTATGGAGAAAGTGCAAACTGACTGCCAATCAGAGACCCCATTTCTAACATTCATAACACAGAAGAAATCAATATTGCCTCTCTGGTTTAGAGAAGAGACGTTTTGGGCTGTTTCTCTGGAATGCTCTAGGTCAGAGAATAAATGAGATGGATTCATGATTGTGTGTAAATGCACAGTTTTTAACATCAAATGAGATGTGAATACCTATAATGAAAATTAATTGAAGAACAGTGTATAAAAAATATGTAATTTTGAAATTGATAAATTATGCAACCAATAAAAATGTTTGTGGTGAATTTTCATCATAAATATTACTTTTATGATGGCCTGTGGAATGTAAAGATGTACACATAAGGTGACCTTAGGGTATGGCTGTGAGCCCCCCCAAAAAGATGCAAATGGTTGTGGTTTGTTTCAGGATTTTTTTATCCCAAAATATGTGAAGTCACAAGTGTTAGCGCTAGGACTATGGCTAAAAATAGGAATTGCTACTATATCCTGTAAGTGGGTATTGACCGAAGATTGTGGTTAGTTCCAGTATCAAGGGGCGTGGACAAAAGGTTGGGTATAGAGCTGAAGGGGCAAGGCAAGGGAAACTGAATTTCTCATGGAGATGGTTTCAGAACCTAATAAGGTGTAGGTGCCTTGCACTCTTAAATGTGATGGATGATATGGTTTCTCACTGCTCATGTACTTCAATATTTCCAAAATCTGACTACTTTCAGCTATAAATAACCTATTTATACTTGCAAGCATTCCAGAAAAAACATTTTACCTACAAAGTATTACATGCATCAAGTGTAAGTTACTTCTATGTGGGAAAGGTTAGACAATTATGCAGGCTTCTCTTTCAATTATTACCTTGCACAAGTAAATGTATGGGTTGCTTATACCCTTTCAATAAAAGTCTCTTTCCTCTACCTCATTTATGTCTTTGACAGATCCAGCGCTTAAAACATTATTTCCTAAACAAAACATAGATTATCAAATATGAGAATCTGATGGTAAATAGTGCCTGAGGAGAAGTATGCATTCTTCCTCATTTGTCAATTCCTGTCATTGTGTAATGCTTTCAAATGTCTCATATGTTCATGTTGTGCAAGTAAACATCTGGTAAGGCTAACACTAAATAGGAAATATGTTGTGGCTACTTATTCTGTATTGTTGTTTTCTTCTGGATAACTATTGAACTGAAAAGGTCACACATAATGTTGTAATTTTTATGATTTTCTTCCTCAGCACAGATAGAACACTTAATGAAAATCATTATTCATTATTGTTAGACCTGTCAGCCATAGAGTGTGCTTCCTACTAACATTTTGCCTTACTCCTCCATGTTTTTCTGATCTCATTTTTGTAGGCCTTAGGACTTAGGACTCTGTGCACTTTATCACAACTAACAAGTGCTAAAGTGTGTGTTCTCACTGCTTAAAACATGATAACATTGGCTTGCACCAATTGGCCTATTTGATTTACCATAAAAGGATGTTACTATATGCACCCAGTGCCTATAAATTAAACACTGCTATTGGGCCAGCAGCTCTTGCTGTGCCACCCACTTAAGTAGCCCTGCAAACCTACCTCGGGCCTGACACTGCAGCCTGTGTGTGCAGTTTAAACTGCCATTTCGACCTGATTAAATAAATATTTTGCCAGGCTTAAACCTTCCTTTTCAATATCTCTGTTCGCCACTAGGTAGCCCTAAACCGCCCACAGGACAGGGTGCAATATATTTAAAAGGTACGACATGAACTTTGAAGTTTTACATGTCCTGCTAGTGAAAATCTCCTAAATTCCTTTTTCACTATTGCAAGACCTACCTCTGCCATAGGATAATGTGGGAGTTACCATATTACACTTAATAAGGGTATCTTACAAATGGGAGCAGGTATGCAGTTCATGTTTGGTATCTTTGGAGCTGTAATGCAAAATCCTTGTATAGTAAAGCCAGATTTTGAATTACAATTATGAAAACAGCACTTTTAGAAAGTTGCCATTTTCCTGCCTTAGCCATTTAGTGCTTGCAGCTTGTCTCTGGCCCACATGACTAGCTTTAGCAGGGTATCTGTGCATTTCAAAGGCATGCTTCTAGAAGCTTCTCCCCACATCAAAGAAGGCATCAGGTATAAATAATGGACTACAGACACCAGCTCTTCAGTACACGTCTGGACCAGTGCCAGGAAGAAGGACTGCCACTCTGCTGGACCACTGCACTGAAGGACTGCTGCCTGATGTGCTGCCATGCTGCCCTCTTGCCTGGGTGAGAAGGACCACACATGCAACCTGTACCAAGGAGCACCAGTGTGACTGCAATGGCTAGTCTCTTATATCCAGCACAGGGACTTTGCAACTGTGAGTCCTACCCTTCCAAGTGGTGCCACTCCAGCCCTGAATCCTTGGAAGTGGTTCTGAAGGTGCTCTGGCAGCCCATCTCTGGATCCAGCAGAACCAATGCATCTCCTCTGCTGAGAGGATTCTTCCAGCACAGGAACTTTGCATCAACTTCACAGCTTCAGTCTCACTGGAAATGCAGCTGTGCGATGCATCCCGACACAGGCTCTCGCATTGCAAGCCCCTTGACGATGCCAGCCTCGGTGATGATCCAGGACTCCGAAACCCTGCAGCTTCTTCAGAACCTACATGTGCAGGACACATCCTCAATGCAGTACTTCACATCACAAGACCCACCATTGATGGCCTACCCGATGATGATACAGGACCTCACATCATAGCCTCTTTGCTCCTTGGAACCGTTGCCTCAAGACGCATCTCCAATCCACATCGCCTCACCTGTAACCAGCCTGCACTCCATCACATTCAGCCTGAACTTGTGACTTTGTCCTGGTGTGGCAGAACCAAATAACTACACTACTTTTTGCTTTTTGGTTATATATTCACTGAAATCTTTATAATTGCATATCGAAAATTCTACTGATTAGATTGTTATCATTTTGATCTTGTTTTCTTCATTAAACTTTACTCAATTTACTAATCTGGTGTTCTTTTTTTGGTGTTTGCATTTTACTACTGTTTGATGTGTCGCACAAATAATTTACACATTGTCACTAAGTTCAGCCTAATTGCTCTGTGCCAAGCTAACAGAGGATGGACCACAGGTTATTTTGGGGTTTGCTTTTGGCTTCTTCCTGACAAGGATTGCAGTTCCTGCTTGAGTAGAATTTCCCCTACCTCAAACACAAACCCAGTTTCTTACAACTATGCATATAATGCTCTAAAGATTTACACTGAATATAGCATATTTGTGCCAATAAATATTACCGCATGCAAGAATAGTTAGCTACACATGAGAAGCTTCCCCAAAACATTGAAAAGTGCATTTTGTGAAATACAGTTCCAGTACCTCTCATATTACCCAAAGACTTTGCTATAGTTGAAATGCCAGCAAAGCTGCTAATTGATTCAAACCATCAAAATGGAATTGGCCTGGCCCAGCTTTCTACTTTTCATTATTTACATACATGTCTAAAGATAGTGTGCTGAGGAGCTGTTTTTTACAGAGGGCAATATTAGGAAATGTATATCCATTCTGTATTCTGGGCAATGAATATTCAAAGGTTTACTTAATAAAATTGAGTGAAAAATATCTACACTTTCTGTTAGAAATTGGGTCTCTAGTTGGCAGAGGTATACACCCTTGTACAAGTAGGGACCACAATCCTAGTCAGGGTAAGTCACAACCCAAACCAAATTATTCTGTGCCCACCCTCTGGTAGCTTGCCACTGAGCAGTCAGGCTTAACTTAGAAGTCAATGTGTAAACTATTTGTGCAATAAGTCATACAGTAACACAGTGAAAACACAACAAAAATACACCACACAGGTTTAGAAAAATAGATAACATTTATCTGAATAAAATAAGGTAAAAACAACAAAAATATAATAAGCACAAGTTAAAATACCACTTTTACAAGGTTTAAAATAGTCTCAATTCTGAAAAATCAATGTTTGTTCCTTTGTAACACGCAGTACCTGGGATGCATCAAAAATAACAATGCATGGGGACCACACAGAAGGAGATCCGTGGAAAAATAGGGTTTTGCATTGGATTTTCTGGTGCAGCACAGACGAAGCGTTGATTCTTTTCATGATTCAAGGTGATGCGTCGATTTTTAGGAGCACAGCCTGGGTTCCTCAGTGCTATGCAGCGATATTTTGACACCCAGGGATGATGTGTTGAAAAGACTTGTCACGCTGTTAGAAGGAACAGACGCTGCATCGATCTGGTAGGTGATGCAGCAAAATTTCAGCTGTGAGGCGGGCGCTGCGTCGACTTCCAGTTGCTAGTCCGGCACTGTGTTGTTCCGGTCAGCGGTATGAAAATTTGCCATCCCCAAAGCAGGCATTGCATCAATTTCCACAGGTGATTTCCTGAAGGGGTGAAGTCTTTGTTGGTCCTGAGACTTCAGAAAGAGGAGGCAAGCTCAATCCAAGCCCTTGAAGAGCACTTTAGGAGGAAGGAAGAGTCCTTCCAGCAGAGTCAAGAGCACCAGACAGCAAGGCAACACGCAGGAAAGCAGTGCTTCAGCAAAGCAGTCCAGAGGAGTCCTTTGGGCACCCAGGCAGGATCTCTGACACAGTCTAGGTGTAGGTCCAGAAGTGTCTGATTTGGTGGGGTTAGAGACTTAGCTTAAATACCCAAAAATGCCTTTGATGTGGGGGAAACTTCAAAGAGTGGTTTTGTGTAAGAGAGAGCCCCTTCATCCTTCCTGCCCAGGGAGGCCCACTCAGTATGCAGATGAATGCAGATGTGACTGAGCATCCTGTATTTATGGTTGACTGGGTGGAATTCAAAAGGGGAGCTGTCAACCAGCACAAACCAGATGTGGATAAGAGACAGGCTGTAAGGCACAGATGGAAGTAAGTGCAGAGAAATGCAGAGAAATGCCCACTTTCTAAAAGTGGCATTTCTAAAATAGTAATATTAAACCCAACTCAACCAGAAAACAGGATTTTCTTTTACCATTGTGGAATTACTAAACATGACAGGGCTACTCCTTCCAGAGTAAACTTTACCACTTAAAAGCATATGAGGGCAGTTATAATGCTAGTCTATGAGAGAAGCAGGACTAACAGTAGTGGAAAAAGAATTGGTAATTTTTTCACCACCAGGAAATTTACAATACATAAGTACATGTCCTGCCTTTTACTTACATAGCACCTTGCCCTATGGGTTACCCAGGGCCTACCTTAGGGGTGACTTATATGTAGAAAAAGGGGAGTTTAAGGCTTGGCAAGTCAAAGTGGCAGTGAAACTGCACATACAGGCCTTGTAATGGCCGGTCTGAGACATGGTTTAGGGGCTACTTATGTGGGTGGCACAACCAGTGCTGCAGGCCCACTAGTAGCATTCAATTTACAGGCTCTGGGCACATGAAGTGCTCTTCACCAAGGACGTAGAGGTAAATTAAATATTTCATTTAGGTAGGGACCAATGTTACCATGTTTAGGGGGGAAAGCATATGCACTTTAGCACTGGTCAGTAAAGTGTGCAGAGTCCTAAAACCAGAAAAACAGGGTCAGAAAAACATGGAGGGAGGCAGGAAAAAAGTTGGGGGGGTGACCACCCTAATGCTGTCAGGTCTAACATGTGTCCCCCAGATGAAAGTGGGGTGAGCTACCTAACCCCTAGGGAGCTGTCATCACTAAGGTGGAAGAGTCTTGAGAGACCATTAGCATTGGCCTGGTTAGTCCCCGGACGAGGCTCCACTGTAACGTCCATACTCTGCAGGGAGATGGACCACCTTAATAGTTTAGGATTTTCACCTCTTATCTGCATGAGCCGTCTGAGGGGCCTTTGGTCTGTCTGAACCCAGCAGTGAGTCCCACACAGGTAGGATCTCAGCTTCTTCAGTGCCCAGACCACAGCAAATGCTTCTCTTTCAAAGCACTCCACTTCTGTTCCTGGGGAAATAACCTTCTGCTAATGAAGGCTACTAGTTGGTCTGAGCCCTCCTCATTCAGCTGTGCTAAGACTGCCCCATGCCATGCTCTGAAGCATCTGTCTGAACTATGAATTTCTTGGAGTAATCATGGACCCTGAACACAGGTGCTGTGCACATTGCTTCCTTGAGGAAATCAAAGGCCTTCTGGCAAGTCTCTGTCCAGATCATCAACCTGGGCTGTGAGTTATAAGTTAACTCAGTTAAGTGGGCAGAAATGGGGCCTAAAACCAGCAAGAACGGGGTCAGTAAAATGGAGGGAGGCAGGCAAAAAGGTGGGGGATGACCAGAGTAAGGCAGTCAGGTCTGACACTTTCTATTACAATAGAAAGGTAAACCAGTTGTGCTTAATTCTTTAATGTGCTGCTTAAAGTAAATGTAGCTTTTAATTGAACTTGAGCAGAAAGAAAAAGTCACACTTAATTTTGCAAGTGTTTAGATTTAGTTGCCTTTGTACTGGTTCTAATTTCCTTTTATTGCTCAAATTGTCTTTGTGGTGATCTTAGATGTTCTAATGAGGAAAGAAAAATATGGAACTGCAACACTGTACAAAGTGGTTGACTGTCTAAGGATAAAGATACATATTTGGGGTATTCCAAAGGCATAACTCAATTAAGTGAGGGTGGCTGCTGTCCTCTATAACCAGACCTTGATGGTGGTAGCAAAGTATAATTTTGTAAGTACAGGCTTTTTTTCCATCACTGTACCAAATCTCCCACATAAAGGCATTATCTATGTGTAAAGTCAGTTTTCTTTAGAAAAATAATGCCTAATATAGGTTTGTTTCAGTTAGCATAACAATGCTAGAAAAATTAAAGGAAAACATGGCACACAATGACACTCACTTTTCTCAAAACCTGTCTTTTCAGTGTAACAAAATTTACTGCAGTAGACGGGATTGTAGTGTTATGAGTAGCACTCCTCATCCCTTTTTAGATCTCCATGCCATGATCTGCCGTCCCATGTGTTTACAATATTCTTATCTACTCACTTTTATGTGCACTGTGCTGAGGTGGTATGGGTGATTGGTAGAGTTTATGTTGTTTTGAACAGTCCCTGAGGTTGTAGGAGTCTTCACTCAGACTCTTCAGAAGAATGTGATGGGGATTTCAGGCTTTTGCTGCTAACACAGGCCTCCCAGTAATTGTTTATGATACTGCAGGTTTGTGCTCTTCACGCTAGTAACAGCCTGTGGTACAGCAGGATTGTGCTGGTGACTTTCATGACATGTCACACTAGCCTATAGTATTGCATGCTTGAGCTGTTCACTTTCGAGGAAACTGGTAACAGCATTTTGTCATGCTCAATTGTGTTGCTCATTCTGGGGAAACCTAACATTGATTAAGCCACTAAGGCCCATATTTATACTTTTACACACAAAACTGCGTTAGCATGTAATAATGGCACTACTCTGTTTAGAGGCCAAAAATGCCTCTAGGTAGTGTAACGCCATTCCCTGGCCCACAAACCCCATGGACATGGCTCCTGTCTTAGTAAAGTCAGCCATGCCCACCACCCCAATAATGGCCTGCCCAGGGGACAAATGTCCCCTGTGCATAGCCATTGGGGCCAGCGCCATGAAGGTGGCCCCAGTCAGGGCCCCGAGCGTGAAAAAAATAAAAATACTTACCGGACTTACATGGGATGGGTCCCCCATCCTGTGGTGTCCCTCTGTTGTGGGCGAGGGGTCCCTGGGGCAAGGGAAGGACCCCAGGGACTTCTGCCCTGACCCAGGCGGTAAATAATGGTGCTAAGCAAGTTTAGCGCCATTATTAAAGGCCCCCATGTCCCCGTGCTAGATTTTAGCACAGGGGGGATAAATATGGCTCTAAGGCCATATCGTCGTCTGCACGGGAATGCCTACCTTGCATCTCATTGACGCAAGGTAGGTTTTTACGTCCAGAAAATGACGTAAACTCCATAGCTTTGGCGCTACACGTGTCTAGTGCCAAAGTATAAATATGGAGTTAGGTTTGCGCCAAATTCGCGTAAAAAAAATGATGCTAATTCAGCACAGAGTATAAATATGGGCCTAAGTCTGGCTTTAATTTTCAAACTCCTGCAAATGGGATCTACACATGTTTGTGTTTCCATATATTAGCACATTTACTTTACTGGTTAAGCACATAATACTGTGACTCATTGATGGCTAACCTTTGCAGTGCAGTTCATTTTAAGTTGTATTAATCTACGCTTTGGCGATACCGTGTTTCATGCAGGCTCATAGCACAATGTTAACTTCAATTGTTTTACAAACAGGTTTTGTATGCCTCTTGGTATTTCCGCTGTTGCATTTTTTAAATGTCAACCCTAAAGTTGTGTACAACATACGACCACCAATAACAAACTACCCTTCAGGGTCCAGTGTCTTTCTCAATTTCCCTGCTTTATTGCTATGTGGCAGTTTTTACAATTCTGCATTCCTTGCATGTCTGTTTTAATTCACTTTACAGCATTTTCGTAACATTCATTGATGTTTATTAGCTCCTCTTACGCAATTTTAATAGCCCATATTTCATGGAAAGCATTCTGCACAAGACCCCTTTTGTGAAATTGCTACCACGTTGGTCACAATATCCTTAATAAACTTTTTCCTTTTTTTTTTTATAGATAGATAGGGGTTTATCATATTTTATCTGCGCTATGAGTTGGAATTATAAAATGCCACCCTTACTCAAATCCCTCATTTCCTATACTAGGATCCTAGAAGATATATTGCTTTTGATGGACAAGGAGAGTAACTGGTAAATCAGGAATCACTTCTGCGAGTTGAAAGCCCTTGCAGAGATACCTCTGCATTCTGCTGCAAACTCATGTAGACAACTTGAGTTGCCTTGCTAGAGCTCATGTCACTAACATATAAAACGTGGCGAGAGTGGGGCTTTATGTTAGTCCACTTCTACCATTATTTTTTGAGTCAACTACCATCAGCTATTGCTGGGCCAGGCACCGGTTTTATGAATTGATTGACTGTTACCTTAAAAGTCTTACTGAGAACTACCCAAATAATTTAGGGTTCTCTAAAGAGAACTTTAGTTCTTTTACGCTCATCGCTTAATGAGAGCGTTCTAAAGGTGCATACTTGAGTACACTTACCTTTATCTGTAAGCAACATACATGCAGTGATAACATAAAACCACCTGCAGCAGATGAGCGCGCAATCACAATCCCACATGCATGCACACACACTAGTTCTACAAAAGTACTTCCTGTTCCAAATATACATAAACACCTGCTCATGGTGTTCAGAGTTAAAAAGACACACCTATTACCTTTGGCAATGCTTATTTTGATCTGTGAGAGTTCTTCCTGTTTCAAATGCATATAAACACTTAACCTCAACCTCAACTTATTTCAAAAGTTAAATGCCACACCTATTTCCTCAGCAAGGGCTACTTTTGAACCGTGAGACCAAAACCAACATAACCTGCATTCAAGGTTCATGGCAATCTAGGCAGACAAAGGGAATGTTTAAGTATAAACGGGTGTAGAACAAGTCATGTCCAGTTTTTCCTCCAGTTTTCGGTAAGCAATTCGAAGCACGCATATTTCTCATCCGCTTTGCATTGTTTAGTTCATCATTAGTGTAAAATGTTTTTTCTGGTTTTGCTCATGTAACTAAACCATTAATCTTCCGATTTACTATCAAAGATTGGTTGTTGTGCTGAGTTCTATGGACTGCGCCTTTTGCTCTGTATTCTCCGTATATCTGGCTGAAATATATTCAGCCTAGGGACTTCAATGTGCAGTTACAATGTTTACACACTTAACTACCGGGTTAGCCCCTATTGAAATCCTACTCTTCAGGTTTGACTCTCACAAAGCGTTTGCAAATGGTTAAAAATAAATGCATAAAGCAACGCATTAGTCTGCGGGGTGTAACATCTGCTTTCTCCTGTACAATTTGAAGGGAACACAGGACAGAAAACAAGAGAGGATCAAAGGAGAGGGCTTAAATTCATGGTTGTGCAAGTTGGGTCCTGCAGCAAATACATGCAATCAACAACAATGTTAATATAATTATGAGGTTTGTACACCCAACATTGTATACGAAAAATAACTCAAATTCAAGAGTGCTGTAGAAGATGAAAATTCACTTACAGTGGGAAATTAGTAGTGTCAATTTTCAAACATACGTTTTTAGGTCTCCTTAAAGACTGCATTTATATTTTGCTTGTCAAAGACCTAAAAACTCATTACGAGTTTGGCATTAGGACCACCTGACTGCCATGTTGGTGTTCTTCCAGACTGTCCCATTACAAGTTATACAGGCAGCCAAACAAAAAAGACAGACCGCCAGCGGCGTGGAGGCCTAGAAATAGATGGTCCAACCTCCAGGGCCGACAGCACCGCAACAAACCACCAAGCTAATTACAAGCATACAGTCGCTGTGGCAGACACCCATGGCTGTCAGCCAATGGTGGTCCGAACCACGGCGGTCCGCGTCAGCATAGTAATACACAACAGCACATGGATGAATTTGAAAACTACACAGCTGACACACATTGCCACATTGAACACACCTGAAAAGGACACTATAAAACACACTCTTTCACACAGCAAAATCCTTTGCATTTACAACGCCAAAGACAGAAGCCAGAGCACCTTATTTTGTAGAATACATAGATTAGGGACCCCTTTGATCAACATCCCATTGAGCACCCTG